>NC_057852.1:68149657-69417841 GCF_015237465.2 Chelonia mydas | reverse complement strand
ATGCCCACCTGCGGGGATATAGGCAGCAGTTGAGCATAGTTTTGAAAATTCCTAAATGTTGGGCATAAGTGCCTAAGTACCTTTGTGAATCTGGCCCTAAGTACCTAAATCAGTTTTGAAACTGGGACTTAAATTCTTATGTCAGCTAGGGTCAGATTTTGAAAAGGTGTTAAAGAGAGCAAAATGTCTATATACCTTTCAAATTCTGGCCTTGAGGCACTTTTGAAAATTTTATCCAAGGCCTAAATTTGGAGCTTTCATCTCTTGCCAAAAAACTAATACATTGGAATTCCACCAATTATCTTATAAGTCAAAAATAATGTTCTTTGTTTGCTGTAGCAAAGTCCAAATGTCCAAAAGAAAGAAGGGGCATACAAAAGTTACAGTCTTATTATCGACTTTATGGAAGATCGTTGGAAGGCAACATTTCAAAGACAATTGTAACCCAGGTGGATGTGCCCTTGGTTCCCACAAGCACTAAGGCTGCTGTCACAAAGACAAAAAAATTACATGTAAGCATATTCAAGTTGTTCCATAGCATACCTATGCTTTCTGCTGTCCAAGCTAAGATTTTTCCTTCTGGTGTAGTTGCTTTAGTCAAGAATACTTACCTGGGATTTTTCATTTGTCAATCATTAGTAATTTTTATTGAAAGAATAAATCCATCCTTGCACCCTAGATTTAATTGGTAATTAGTGTAAACCCATTTTTATCCCTGTACAGAAATATAAACAAGTACCTGTGTTTGGAGCTGGAGCAGTAAAATAACAGAAAGCTTTAATTTTGGAGACCTATACAATTAATATGTGATTGGGTAGGAAACAAAAAATAAATTTAAGGTAGGGTTGGCTTTTTACAAAACCTTTTCAGAAATAATCAGTTTAAAAATTGAATGAGATTCTTGAGGTTTGTTTAAATATGCTGCTTGAAAACTATATCAAAATAGCCATTAAAAAGATTGAAACAATCACACGGAAGATGCAGGTGGCTCATATGAATATTCCAAATTTGAAAAATACATGTGTATGACACATCTTTTATGTCAGTGTTTGTGGATCAAATTAATGTCAACACTGTACAGTTGAATAGAATCATAGAATCATAGAATATCAGGGTTGGAAGGGACCTCAGGAGGTCATCTAGTCCAACCCCCTGCTCAAAGCAGGATCGATCCCCAACTAAATCATCCCAGCCAGGGCTTTGTCAAGCCTGACCTTAAAAACCTCTAAGAAAGGAGATTCCACCACCTCCCTAGGTAACGCATTCCAGTGTTTCACCACCCTCCTAGTGAAAAAATTTTCCCTAATATCCAACCTAAATCTCCCCCACTGCAACTTGAGAGCATTACTCCTTGTTCTGTCATCTGCTACCACTGAGAACAGTCTAGAGCCATCCTCTTTGGAACCCCCTTTCAGGTGGTTGAAAGCAGCTATCAAATCCCCCCTCATTCTTCTCTTCTGTAGACTAAACATCCCCAGTTCCCTCAGCCTCTCCTCATAACTCATGTGTTCCAGTCCCCTAATCATTTGTTGCCCTCCGCTGGACTCTTTCCAATTTTTCCACATCCTTCTTGTAGTGTGGGGCCCAAAACTGGACACAGTACTCCAGATGAGGCCTCACCAGTGTCGAATAGAGGGGAACGATCACGTCCCTCAATCTGCTGGCAATGCCCCTACTTATACATCCCAAAATGCCATTGGCCTTCTTGGCAACAAGGGCACACTGTTGACTCATATCCAGCTTCTCGTCCACTGTAACCCCTAGGTCCTTTTCTGCAGAACTGCTGCCTAGCTATTCGGTCCCTAGTCTGTAGCGGTGCATGGGATTCTTCCGTCCTAAGTGCAGGACTCTGCACTTGTCCTTGTTGAACCTCATCAGATTTCTTTTGGCCCAATCCTCCAATTTGTCTAGGTCCCTCTGTATCCTATCCCTACCCTCCAGCGTATCTACCTCTCCTCCCAGTTTAGTGTCATCTGCAAACTTGCTGAGGGTGCAATCCACACCATCCTCCATATCGTTTATGAAGATATTGAACAAAACCAGCCCAAGGACCGACCCTTGGGGCACTCCACTTGATACCGGCTGCCAACTAGACATGGAGCCATTGATCACTACCCGTTGAGCCCGACAATCTAGCCAGCTTTCTATCCACCTTATAGTCCATTCATCCAGCCCATACTTCTTTAACTTGCTGGCAAGAATACTGTGGGAGACAGTGTCAAAAGCTTTGCTAAAGTCAAGGAACAACACGTCCTCTGCTTTCCCTTCATCCACAGAGCCAGTTGTCTCATCATAGAAGGCAATTAGATTAGTCAGGCATGACTTGCCCTTGGTGAATCCATGCTGACTGTTCCTGTTCACTTTTCTCTCCTCTAAGTGCTTCAGAATTAATTCCTTGAGGACCTGCTCCATGATTTTTCCAGGGACTGAGGTGAGGCTGACTGGCCTGTAGTTCCCCGGATCCTCCTTCTTCCCTTTTTTAAAGATGGGCACTACATTAGCCTTTTTCCAGTTGTCCGGGACTTCCCCGGATCGCCATGAGTTTTCAAAGATAATGGCCAATGGCTTTGCAATCACATCTGCCAACTCCTTTAGCACTCTCGGATGCAACGCATCGGCCCCATGGACTTGTGCACATCCAGCTTTTCTAAATAGTCCCGAACCACTTCTTTCTCCACAGAGGGCTGGTCACCTCCTCCCCATGCTGTGCTGCCCAGTACAGCAGTCTGGGAGCTGACCTTGTTCGTGAAGAGAGAGGCACAAAAAGCATTGAGTACATTAGCTTTTTCCACATCCTCTGTCACTAGGTTGCCTCCCTCATTCAGTAAGGGGCCCACACTTTCCTTGACTTTCTTCTTGTTGCTGACATACCTGAAGAAACCCTTCTTGTTACTCTTAACATCTCTTGCTAGCTGCAACTCCAGGTGTGATTTGGCCTTCCTGATTTCACTCCTGCATGCCCGAGCAATATTTTTATACTCATCCCTGGTCATTTGTCCAATCTTCCACTTCTTGTAAGCTTCTTTTTTGTATTTAAGATCAGCAAGGATTTCACTGTTAAGCCAAGCTGGTCGCCTGCCATATTTACTATTCTTTCTACACATCGGGATGGTTTGTCCCTGTAACCTCAATAAGGATTCTTTAAAATACAGCCAGCTCTCGTAGACTCCTTTCCCCCTCATGTTATTCTCCCAGGGGATCTTGCCCATCAGTTCCCTGAGGGAGTCAAAATCTGCTTTTCTGAAGTCCAGGGTCCGTATTCTGCTGCGTTTGTTTCTTCCTTGTGTCAGGATCCTGAACTTGACCATCTCATGGTCACTGCCTCCCAGGTTCCCATCCACTTTTGCTTCCCCTACTAATTCTTCCCGGTTTGTGAGCAGCAGGTCAAGAAGAGCTCTGCCCCTAGTTGGTTCCTCCAACACTTGCACCAGGAAATTGTCACCTACATTTTCCAAAAACTTCCTGGATTGTCTGTGCACCGCTGTATTGCTCTCCCAGCAGATATGAGGGTGTTTGAAGTCTCCCATGAGAACGAGGGCGTGCGATCTAGTAACTTCTGCGAGTTGCCGGAAGAAAGTCTCGTCCACCTCATCCCCCTGGTCCGGTGGTCTATAGTAGACTCCCACCACGACATCACCCTTGGTGCTCACACTTCTAAACTTAATCCAGAGACTCTCAGGTTTTTCTGAAGTTTCATACTTGAGCTCTGAGCAGTCATACTGCTCTCGTACATTCAGTGCAACTCGCTCACCTTTTCTGTCCTTCCTGAACAGCTTATATCCATCCATGACAGTACTCCAGTCATGTGAGTTATCCCACCAAGTTTCTGTTATTCCAATCACATCATAATTCCTTGACTTTGCCAGGACTTCCAGTTCTCCCTGCTTGTTTCCCAGGCTTCGTGCATTTGTGTATAGACACTTGAGATAACCCGCTGATCGCCCCTCATTCTCAGTATGAAGCAGGAGCCCTCCCCTCTCACGCGCTCCTGCTTGTGCTTCCTCCCGGTATCCCACTTCCCCACTTACCTCAGGGCTTTGGTCTCCTTCCCCCGGTGAACCTAGTTTAAAGCCCTCCTCACTAGGTTAGCCAGCCTACTTGCGAAGATGCTCTTCCCTCTCTTGGTTAGGTGGAGCCCGTCTCTGCCTAGCACTCCTCCTTCTTGGAACACCATCCCATGGTCAAAGAATCCAAAGCCTTCTCTCCGACACCACCTGCGTAGCCATTCGTTGACTTCCACGATTCGACGGTCTCGACCCAGGCCTTTTCTTTCCACCGGGAGGATGGACGAGAACACCACTTGCGCCTCAAACTCCTTTATCCTTCTTCCCAGAGCCACGTAGTCTGCAGTGATCCGCTCAAGGTCATTCTTGGCAGTATCATTGGTGCCCACGTGGAGAAGCAGGAAGGGGTAGCGATCCGAGGGCTTGATGAGTCTCGGCCGTCTCTCCGTCACATCGCGAATCTTAGCTCCTGGCAAGCAGCAGACGTCTCGGTTTTCCTGGTCGGGGTGGCAGATAGATGACTCAGTCCCCCTGAGGAGAGAGTCCCCGACCACTACCACCCGCCTCCTTCTCTTGGGAGCGGTGGTCATGGAACCCCCAACCCTAGGACAGTGCATCTCATGCCTTCCAATCGGCGGAGTCTCCTTCTGCTCCCTTTCCTCAGACGTATCATTTGATCCACTCTCCGCATTAGTACCTGTGGAGAGAACATGAAAATGGTTACTTACCTGTATCTGCCTTGCTGGTACATGGACGTTCCCCTTTTTTCTTCTGGAGGTCACATGATGCCAAATTTCTTCACCGTCCTCCTGTTCCCGATGTGCAGCCTGCTCTGAATCTTCAGAACCTTGTGCCCGTAGAAGCATATCCTGACGTCTGTCTAGGAAATCTTCAGTTTCTCTTATGCAACGCAGGGTCGATACCTGTTGCTCCAGACCTTGAACCTTCTCTTCCAATATGGAGACCAGCTTGCACTTTGTACAGACAAAGTCGCTTCTGTCCTGTGGAAGAAATACAAACATAGCACATCCAGTGCAGGTCACAACAGCTGAACACCCCCCATCCATATTACCTTCCTTCTGAGAGCTTCCTCAGGAGTTGTAGTAGTAATTACTCAGAGAAGCCGGCAAGATGTAAGCCACAGTGGGCTCTCCCCGGGCGAACTCCCAGGCAAACTCCTTCTGTTAGCTGCTCAGCTGGTCGCTGCTCAGCTGGTTCGCAGCTGACTGGCTTTTTGTACAGTCAGGCCCACTTAAGGCTCACCTGGAACAAAGCACTCCCAGTTCCCGCCCTTTTCAAACAACCAATCAAGCGCACGGTCAAACTGTCCTCACAATAAACACTCAGATACAAACACTCAGATACTCACAACAAACAAACACTCAGATACTCACCAACACAGCCTCCTTAATGCAGCCCTTAGCATACCTCCTCTCAGGCAGGTACTGTACTCTTGGTTCTGAGCTACAATTTGTGGGTTAAAGTCTCAAGTCTTAGTTGGACTCATGGCTAGTACTAACATTTGGGGTGACAGGGATGGCAATAGAGGACATTAGTTTGTGTTTGTTTTGAGAAAATATTCCTAACCAATGCGAAATCTAAAAGATCTTTGATTTTGATTTCCCTGCATTTGTGACAAATAATGTCTGAATTTATATATCAAGAAAGATTTGATCCTGCAAGCACTATTCCATATTAAATTGCTGACTAGAATAATACGTGCACTGTTTCTGATTTCACAGGATACATGAAAAAGTGTTTATGGGCAAGATTGAGCAATAATAATTATTACTGTATTTCTTAGTTAAAATATCATTACCATTTTGTATCATTCAGTGTGGAGTATAGTTTTAGGGCCTGATCAAATGCCCATTGAAGTCCCCAAGAGTCTTTTCATTGACTTCAGTGGGCGTTTGATTAGTCCCTAATTGTCTTCAATTTACTGAAATACCTGGAACTACAATTAAAATTTTCATTTTCCAGGCTTAAAATAAATGCCTTCAAGTTGTGACTTAAACCATCTTTTTCATTTTTCATGTTTGTGGCTCTTTAGATATTAGAAAGTTAAAGAACTATTTCGTATACTTTTAGTATGATTTGTTGAATAAGCCTTTTTTTGTAAAACATGTACCAGTATTTACCAATAAATTATGACCTGCACAGAATTCAGTACTATTTTAAACAAAATTCAAAGCAAAACAAAACACACAAATGGGGCAAAATCCTATAATTTGCAGTCAGTCGTTATTCAGGCGAAACTCCCATTTACTTCCAAGGATTGGGCTCAAGGCTTACAACATTTTTCATATTGCTTGCACACATTGGTGTTTAATTCTGTATATCTTTATTAATTTTTTTGTAGAAAAGTAAAGCAGAAATAATTGCAGAGGAAAACCAGAAGCGACTAGGAGCTAAAGAAGAGAAGAAAGAACAGGAACAATGGAGTGCCTTATCTGTGTCAACTGAAAGTGAAATTAAAGAGAATTTTACCTGTGGAATAAATAGACTGGAGAATTTCCTTAAGACATGTCAAAGTAATTCTGTGAAATTCACAGCAGAAATGGCAGGACTGAATGTCTGTTTAGAAGTTTGGAAGGAACACTGCAGAAGCCAAGGTATGTTTTCTGAATTCATTTTGGGCCACAATCATTCTGCATCCTGCATCCCCAGTCCCAGCCCCCAACCCCCACCACCTCCAAAGCTTTCATTAGACTTTCACAGCTAGAATAAAGGCACATAGTAATGCTAATTTTGAAGTATGGGAAGAATTAAGCCTCTTTTCAATTGCTGGCCAAAATTTAGCCCACTATTGGTAAATTAGGGATGCCATGAGTCAGATTTAAATTACCCACTTAAACTATATTGTAACTGTTTTCTTATATCACCAAACAGTAGGCACACATTACAAGCATAAAATCTTGATTTCACTATCCAAAATGTAGAAGAATGCATAAGCTGTTCACTGAGCTGAGTTGTACAACGGAAGGTGACTGGACTGGTCTGTAGAGCCTGGGGCAGTTAACATCCCCACAACACTATCAGGAGCCTGTGTAAAGCTGCAGCTAAAGAGTATTATGGAGATTAGGTGCCACAGGAAGTACATCCTGAAGGGGCCAGAGCAATAGCAACCTATACCCCTCTGATTGGCCCATGCTTACTATTTCATCCTAGAAGGTGCCCTAGGAAGGTGTCTGAACAAGCAAGCAGACATGTAACTTGCTGTGGCTCTAGACCTTGCCTTGTGTTTCCAATCTCTAGTCTCTTACCCTGACTTCAGCCTGGTACTGATCTCTGGTCTTTGACTCTGACCTAGACTCTTGCCTCCTGATTCCAGCCTGGTAACTACTGCTGGCCTCTGGTCTTTGACCTTTGCTTGACTCTGACCCTGACATTTGCCTAGTGAGCCCAGCTGTAGCAATTACACTGGTACCTGCTCGCAGACTAGTGCATTGTGGCCATCCTTGACTTGGTGACACCAACCCAGCAGTGACCACTAGGCCAGACGGCCTACGCCCTGGCCCCTTGCAGGTTTGGCCTACATGAGCAGCTAGAGCATTTCGTCTGCACATAGTCCAATCACATAGTCCAAGTATGGGGAAAGAGCCATGCCACCTCTCCTGGGATCTTTTAAAAATAAAATAAAATAAAATTTAAAAAACACCGCACACATGGTTGGAGGAGTGGGGTCTGGTCCCAAAACCTGAAGGGTAGATTGAAACAGCTTCTGATGATTTGATTATATATCAAATGGTTCCTTTATTTATTTTAGGCAAAAAAACGAGAGATTTAAGCATAGCTGTCCAAGTGATGAGGAGAATTCATATAATTCTTGAAAAACACCAGGAACTATTAAAGAAGTCACATGTACAAAAGTTGTCCAGATGTCTGAAATACCTTGGATTTGAGAATTTGGCATGCTCTTTGTCTAGCCAGGTAATTCTTATAGAATACAATTAATTTTTACAGAATATAATTAACCAATGAAATTAAAAGTGGTACAACAAAGATTACTTTGGCACTTGTGCCCATTTCCTGACAGTTTACACCCATTGGGCCTGAACCTGGCCAAATTGAAGCCAACTTCCCAATGTGTTACTTTACACTGCCACTTTTATCATCCAAATGTTGCATTGTAACACTGTAGAACAAGAAAAGATGGTTCTAAACCTCACAGAATGATATAAAATAGAATCTTAACAAAAATTTATACAAATTATTCAGTCCTTCATAAAATGTAGCTGATATGCAATTATTTATACGGTACGAGCTGTTGTTTTAGGCTTTCTGCAGGCTCAGGGAGACATAACTGCAGCCATTTATACTTGTTTCATGTATTACTTCAGTCTGTAATTTAACATTGAATAATACTTGTGGAATCAAATCTTTCCATAGCAGACAAATGCAGATGTATATTCAGCTTGCCTTAGAGTACATGGACTTTGCTGATAACTATCAGATCCATTAAAAAATTATGGTCACATTCTCACTACATCTGCATGTAGAATTCCCATTAACTTTTATGATTTCATGCATTGCTGAAGCCAGCATTGTATGGTCTTCGGTATAGAAGTGTCTGAAAGTCACCTCGCCTCCTCAGCACACATCTAACTATTTTTTCAAAGCTTGTATAATGTTCTACAGTGCAAAAGCCAGATGCCATTTTCAATTACTCTATCCCTAATTCTAAATCTGCCTTGAATTTTAATTTGACCTTGCAGATAATAGAAAGTGACAATGAGAAGATAACTGAATATACTACTGAGATGGGAGCAGCTCGTTTTCAGCTGCAATATATGGGCTGCTACTTGTTCAGAGAAGAGAGGAAAGATCCAGATCCCAGAGTACAGCATTTTATACCAGACACATGGCAGGTAATGTTACATGTAAACTATTTTTAAATAGTGCTGTTAGAGATTCTGTCAAGGTTTTCTTTCAAAATTTAAAAAAGCAATAAATGAGAGTCATACATGATAATAAACATATTTCATTTCTCTCACTGTTGTAATTTATCCTCTCATTTACCCCTTTTTATCTGTTGTTTACTGTCTTATGCTACTTTCTGTCTTATGCTACTTGAAGCCCCAGTCCTGCATTGGGATCTTCTAGCACTGACTCCCAAGGCCATATGGTGTCCCAGAAGACAACGCAGTGATGTCCTGCGGAAGGCAGTGAAACTGCATGGTACAAGACTCTGCAGTCACAGATCCCCATGCGAGATCAGGGCCTTAGAATCTAAACTCCGCAGGGCAGCAACCTATCATTTTTTCCCTGTCTGTTAAGTATCAAGAATACCTCTGGAACTTTGTGTGCATGGGTGGTAATAATTGTAATATGATTCACTTTCATGCATAATCTGAGTTTTAATTTTAAGTTATTTATTGAAAGACAATTAGAAATGTACCAGTGAAGTACAAACTTTTTTTTCTTTACACAGGGTGGAGAGTAATAGTTTCAGTGCATTTAGTGTGTTATTACTTATTTACACAATATCTGTAACAAATACACTGTAATGGGGTTTTACATTTAACTATTTCATTGGACTGTCTGGGAAACAATCCCACATTCCTTGTACAACCAAAGCTTCCAATGGCCCAAGGATAAGAAAACTTGTCAAATCTCTGGGTTTACACTGCAGAGAAACAATTTTTTGTCGGGGGAAAGCTCCTAGTCTATGGGTAAATCCTTGTTGAATTGGCTGCCCTTCTCCATCCAACTGTCTCTAGGAAAAGAACAGTTGATCCAAGCTGCTGCATGTTCTGAAGGAACGCCTGTTCCCTCAGCAAACATAGCAAACATAGCTCTCTCCATATTATCAGTAGCAAGGGGGAGAAAGGCTGAATCAGAAACAGCTTGCTCTTTTCTCATGTTCACACCTGCAAAAATGTCACTTGCTTGAGGAACAACATAAAACTTGGCAAATATGCTGGGAGTGGGGAAGAGATTGCCAGTGCTGCCACTTCCTCTCTCCGACCTCCACCCTGGCCAAGTTCTAAAGGTCATTGGTAGGGTGGGGAGAAGAATAATGAAATGCTGGGGAGTGGGAGTTGGGGAGAGCTCTGGGCTGCGTGGTTAAGCAGTACTGGTATAACATTTCTGACGTAAAAAACAATGACTGCATTAGAGAAAATGGTGACTTTTTTGCTTCTAAATTATATACTGCTGAACTGACTGGTTCATATTTTGCTTTTTTTTTGGAAAAGTTCCCTTTTGAACTGAAAACTTTCTTGCATCAACAATTCAAGCCCAAGTGAATTTTCCAGGCCAAATTACGGAAAAAGATAGTTTACAATTAAAAATCAAAGTGTGATGGAAAAAATATAACACTACTGCAGCAACAGAGAAAAATGTTTTGAACTTTATAATATTGATATTAAGCATATCAATCTAGAATCTATATATATATAAAATGAAATGTATTGAAAGAAATGACTTGTTTTATCTCCAGCGAGAGCTTCTTGATGTTGTAGACAATAATGAGTCTGCAGTGATTGTTGCTCCTACTTCATCAGGGAAAACCTATGCTTCATATTATTGCATGGAGAAAGTTCTGAAAGAGAGCAATGAAGGAGTAGTTGTATATGTTTCACCAACAAAGGTATGGCTATATCTAATTGCATATTTTGTATGTTGACTATAGTATTTCCCGATACGATTAAAACAATTTTAGTGATTATTTAAACTGATTTAGATTATATATGTCTGTTTTAATTAGACATATCTACTTTAATTAAACATGTTTAGAAATATCCCATCTGATATACAGAATTTAGTTTGTATTAATGTTCATACAGCACTTTGAAGGTGGCAAGCACTAAATAAGTGTATATTATGTCAATGGTGAAAGTAGCATTTGATCAGGGTATCAAAAAACATAGGAACCTAGTAATTGCCTGCCGGATCGGACCTAAGGTCAATCTAGTCAAATATCCAGTCTCTGATAGCGGTAGTACCAGATGCTTCAGAGAAAGAAGCAAGAAACCCCATAATAGGCAAATGTGGGATAATCTTTTTAATGAGGGTTTTATCCTAATCCCAGATAGTTAGAAATTGTCTTAAACTGTGAAGCTTGGGGTTTTGTAATCCTTTCAAAGCTAATTTTTAGCATTAACTGTTATAAGTCTGGATATTAACACACAGAAAACTAGGAATGCACATTCAGTGCATATATGATGCATCTAATACATGTGCAGTTTTTCAATACTGCATGTGAAATCAAATTTTGTGCACATTTGTGATTGTTGGGAATCCAAATGGCATTTGCATTTGCAAATAAAGAATCTGTGCACACAAATTTTGCCTGCACTCTCAGAGTCTGACTTTTGGAAAATTCTGGAACATACTGTAGGCCAAACAGCAAAAATTAAGATGTTTGTACACCAATGCGAGGAGCCTAGGTAACGAAATGGGGGAACTAGAGCTACTGGTGCAGGAAGTGAAACCAGATATTATAGGGATAACAGAAACATGGTGGAATAGTAGTCATGACTGACTACAGGTATTGAAGGGTATGTGCTGTTTAGGAAAGACAGAAATAAAGGTAAAGGTGGTGGAGTAGCATTGTATATCAGTGATGAGGTAGAATGTAAAGAAATAAGAAGCAATGAAATGGATAAGACAGAGTCCGTCAGGGCAATAATTACATTGGGGAAGAAAACTATTAGAGCCTCCACTAGGATAGTGCTTGGGGTGTGCTATAGACCACCAGGATCTAATTTGGATATGGATAGAGCCCTCTTTAATGTTTTTAATTAAGTAAATACTAATGGAAACTGCATGATCATGGGAGACTTTAACTTCCCAGGTAGAGACTGGAGAATGAGTGCTAGTAATAATAATAGGGCTCAGATTTTCCTAGATGCAATAGCTGATGGATTCCATCATCAAGTAGTTGCTGAACCGACTAGAGGGGATGCCATTTTAGATTTGGTTTTGGTGAGTAGTGAGGACCTCATAGAAGAAATGGTTGTAGGGGACAATCTTGGTTCAAGTGATCATGAGCTAATTCAGTTCAAACTGAACGGAAGGATAAATAAAAATAAATCTGCAACTAGGGTTTTTGATTTCAAAACGGCTGACTTTCAAAAATTAAGGAAATTAGTTAGGAAAGTGGATTGGACTGAAGAACTTATGGATCTAAAGGCAGAGGAGGCCTGGGGTTACCTTAAATCAAAGCTGCAGAAGCTATCAGAAGCCTGCATCCCAAGAAATGGGAAAAAATTCATAGGCAGGAGTTGTAGACCAAGCTGGATGAGCAAGCATCTCAGGGAGGTGATTAAGAAAAAGCAGAAAGCATACAGGGAGTAGAAGATAGGAGGGATCAGCAAGGAAAGCTACCTTATTGAGGTCAGAACATGTAGGGATAAAGTGAGACAGGCTAAAAGTCAAGTAGAGTTGGACCTTGCAAAGGGAATTAAAACCAATAGTAAAAGGTTCGATTGCCATATAAATAAGAAGAAAACAAAGAAAGAAGAAGTGGGACCACTAAACACTGAGGATGGAGTGGAGGTCAAGGATAATCTAGGCATGGCCCAATATCTAAACCAATACTTTGCCTCAGTCTTTAATAAGGCTAAAGAGGATCTTAGGGATAATGGTAGCAAGTCAAATGGGAATGAGGATATGGAGGTAGATATTACCATATCTGAGGTAGAAGCGAAACTCAGACAGCTTAATGAGACTAAATCAGGGGGCCCAGATAATCTTCATCCAAGAATATTAAAGGAATTGGGACCCAAAATTGCAAGCCCATTAGCAAGAATTGTTAATGAATCTGTAAACTCAGGGGTTGTACCGTATGATTGGAGAATTGCTAACATAGTTCCTATTTTTAAGAAAGGGGAAAAAAGTGATCCGGGTAACTACAGGCCTGTTAGTTTGACATCTGTAGTATGCAAAGTCTTGGAAAAATTTTTGAAGGAGAAAGTAGTTAAGGACATTGAAGTCAATGTTAAATGGGACAAAATACAACATGGTTTTACAAAAGGTTGATCATGCCAAAGCAACCTGATCTCCTTCTTTGAGAAAGTAACAGATTTTTTAGACAAAGGAAACACAGTGGATCTAATTTACCTAGATTTCAGTAAGGCGTTTGATACCGTGCCACATGGGGAATTATTAGTTAAATTGGAAAAGATGGGGATCAATATGAAAATTGAAAGGTGGATAAGGAATTGGTTAAAGGGGAGACTAAAATGGGTCCTACTGAAAGGTGAACTCTCAGGCTGGAGGGAGGTTACCAGTGGAGTTCCTCAAGGATTGGGACCAATCTTATTTAATCTTTTTATTACTGACCTCGGCACAAAAAGTGGAGTGTGCTAATAAAGTTTGTGGATGATACAAAGCTGGGAGGTATTGCCAATTTAGAGAAGGACCGGGATATCGTACAGGAGGATCTGGATGACCTTGTAAACTGGAGTAATAGTAATATGACGAAATTTAATAGTGAGAAGTGTAAGGTTATGCATTTAGGGATTAATAACAAGAATTTTAGTTATAAGCTGGGGACGCATCAATTAGAAGTAACGGAGGAGGAGAAGGACCTTGGAGTATTGGTTGATCATAGGATGACTATGAGCCGCCAATGTGATATGGCCGTGAAAAAAGATAATGTGGTCTTGGGATGCATCAGGAGAGGCATTTCCAGTAGAGATAAGGAGGTTTTAGTACCATTATACAAGGCACTGGTGAGACCTATCCTGGAATACTGTGTGGAGTTCTGGTCTCCCATGTTTAAGAAGGATGAATTCAAACTGCAACAGGTACAGAGAAGGGCTACTAGGATGATCTGAGGAATGGAAAACTTTTCTTATGAAAGGAGATTCAAGGAGCTTGGCTTGTTTAGCCTAACCAAAAGAAGGTTGAGGGGAGATATGATTGCTCTCTATAAATATATCAGAGGGATAAATACCGGAGAGGGAGAGGAATTATTTAAGCTCAGTACCAATGTGGAAACAAGAACAAATGGATATAAACTGGTCATTGGGAAGTTTAGACTTGAAATTAGACGAAGGTTTCTAACCATCAGAGGAGTGAAGTTTTGGAATAGCCTTCCACGGGAAGCAGTGGGGGCAAAAGATCTATCTGGCTTTAAGATTAAACTCGATAAGTTTATGGAGGAGATGGTATGATGGGATAACATGATTTTGGTAATTAATTGATCTTTAAATATTCATGGTAAATAGGCCTAATGGCCTGTGATGGGATGTTAGATGGGATGGGATCTGAGTACCCAGGAAAGAATTTTCTGTAGTATCTGGCTGGTGAATCTTGCCCATATGCTCAGGGTTTAGGTGATCGCCATATTTGGGGTCGGGAAGGAATTTTCCTCCAGGGCAGATTGGAAGAGGCCCTGGAGGTTTTTCGCCTTCCTCTGTATCATGGGGCACGGGTCACTTGCTGGAGGATTCTCTGCTCCTTGAAGTCTTTAAACTACGATTTGAGGACTTCAATAGCTCAGACATAGGTGAGAGGTTTTTCGCAGGAGTGGGTGGGTGAGATTCTGTGGCCTGCATTGTGCAGGAGGTCGGACTAGATGATCATAATGGTCCCTTCTGACCTTAGTATCTATGAATCTATGAATCTATGTTTTAAACTTTTGCAAAAAGAGTTAAAATCCAGAATTAATATTATATACACCAGCTCACACATCAAGTTTCTTCAATATCAGTTATGAATAAAACTAAAAAATAAGTGTTGTTATAGTACTCTCAACTTCTATTGCTGATCTAAATTAATATTGGTGTCGAAAATTTTGAAGCCTGTGCACATCTCAGAGCACCATACTAATGTAGATGTACATTTTCTAGTAGCTTTATTAATGATCTGTTTTATGTAATAATGACTAGGCTCTTGTAAACCAAGTGATGGGAACTATATACAATCGGTTCACCAAGACATTGCCTCATGGATTAGTAGTAGGTGGAACTTTCACAAGGGATTATCGCCATGATACTCTGAACTGTCAGGTACAGTATTCTAGATGTATTTCTGCATACTAAATTGATTTAAATAGTGACTTTTGCACTTTTGATTGACTCCTCATAAAGTTTATTTTTGATAAAAATAATGTTGACATAACTATGTAAAGATCAGAAAAAATCTGAGTTACTTGAGCCCAAGGTTCCATCCTGCCTACTAGGAACTCTCTACCTGTAGGGCACAATCTACGTATTGGCCGTGAGGGGGCCTTTGCTTGGTTGTATGCTGTAGTTGAGAAATACAGAAAGAAAACCAATCAAAATCCTTCAGGCATCAGCACCCAGCAGGTTCAAGGATAGGGTAATGAAAGAGATTCTCTGCTCCCTTCTTTTCTCTTGCTGCTGCTGTACAAACCAACTCCAGTGGAAACTCAAACCCTCCCTTCCACATGCTCAACTCCTAACCTTCTGTTATAGTGCTCAGCTCCAGATTGAGGTGCTGCAAGAAAGTGTGGAGCCCACAGAAGGCTGTGTGTGGAATTGACAGAGGATGGGGAAATACAGCCCATTTAGCACCAGCACACTTTTGCTCACCTCCAGAGCCTTCAATATCTCCCATCGCTAGTGGCTCCCATGAGCACCAGCCTTCCTTCCCGCAGCCTCACCAAACCATATATCCCCACCAGTCTTCATACCCAGTGTTTTCCTATTCAGCATCCATCACCAAAACCACACTGGGGTTCTTGATATCCAGTCACACAGTGAATGGCCTCCAAGAGTGCAAACTGTAGGATTTAGATTGATCCTGGCAAAAAATCGATGGATGGATTTGCTGTCTTGGTTGAAAACAGCTTCTGTGGATGCCTTAAACTGAAAGTCAAGGTGTAGTACTATTATAGCCAAGCTAATTAAAGATTCAAAACCCCCAAACAGGGTTTTCACCCTGAAAAAGGAGGAGACTCTGTAAAGTCCATTAGGGACTTCGCTGTTGCTATTAATTTTCTGTGGAAGGTACTCAGCTGCAGTGGTGATGGGCGGCATTATAAAACCCTAAGATATCTAGATAGGATCACATTTATTGAACATGATAGTTAAGCTATAGTATTACCTTGGCCCTTACAGTTTTAGAAACACTGTTAGCTTTGCCATAAAGTAAACAACATCAATATTCATTATTTTCTCATCAGTGATATTTATACTGCATTGCATTTGAGGACTTATTCCTGTGCTGATGTTCTTCCACAAAAAGAACACTACTTTTAAAAACACATAAAATATAATAAATAGAACTGCATTTTTTAAATTATTCCAACAGAAGTAGGCCAAAGTTTTTTTGTTATCTGTAACACATATTGGGCCCAATCCCAAAGCAGCATCCTTGTTCAGGGAAAAAGTGAAACAAGTCATAAACTATATGCAGTACATAGGGACCTTGGTGCAGTAGCCACTCTAGCAAAATGTTGTGATTCTCATATACATAATAGCATTAGTGCATGGTGGATCAGGTTGAACGTAAAATTTATTTATATCTGGCATATCTGGGGATCAAGCAACTATGTCATGACCTGGGATGTGGATGGTAAGGCCTAAAGGCTGGAGCCAGAGCCAGAGTCAGGAACCAAAGCCTGTGGTCAGAATCAGTAGGGAAGCAGGCCTAGAACAGATGGAGCAAGACAGGCACAAGCGAGATCACAACTGTGGGCATAAGCATTGGACAGCCAGAGATCACTTGTTGCTGTTGGGCTTAAGAGCCGGCTTGCTGACTTGGCCAATCAGGTGGCGTAGTCAATCAAGCGTCCCTGCTGTGGGTCAGCTGTGCTCATAGGCAACCCAGGAACTAGGCAGGTGCAGCTGCAAGTCCTCATTGCTGACACTATACATTTATAATTACCCTCCCTTTTCAATGATGAAAGCTATTTTTTTTTTTTTACATTTCATTTGTCAGTAGGCTTAGAAGTAATAGGTCACAAACATTTCTTTTCAGATACTTGTGACGGTGCCTCAGTGTTTAGAAATCTTGTTGCTATCTCCTCATCGCCAGGATTGGGTCAAAAGAATAAGATATGTTATATTTGATGAGGTAGGTGTCTTTTAACAGAAATCAAATTTGCTAATGTATGAAATGTTTGAAGGAAGGAACCAAAGACTGCATTTTTCAAAATATCTGTTATTACTGGCAAGCGCCCATCTCTGGCAATATAGCTGTAAACTTCTTAATTTTCAAGACATAAATTCTTCCACTTCCATCTTGTCCCTCATAGTACCGCTATATTTAACTGCATAGAAATTTACCAAATCTTTTTTTTAAAAATTGAAATGCTAAATCTCACCAAATCTGACACCTAGCATACACTATAGGGGCAGATTCTGTATTCCTTATGCATCTAAGACTGCTAGGGAAGTCAGTGGGACGCTTGGGTCCAAAATGAATATAGTATTGAGTCCTTCAGATCTGATCCAATACCACTGAAGTCATTAGAAGGACTCAGTGGGCATAGGGAGTGTGTCCTTAATGACACATGCAGCAATTTCTGAATTTTTGGCACTCATTTTGTGAAGTAAGTTATTTTTCTCATTAAAATGTCATTCCATATTTTAGGCTGATTTTTTTCACATATATATAGGTCCATTGTCTTGGTGGGGAAATTGGAGCAGAAGTTTGGGAGCACCTCCTGGTTATGATTCGATGTCCATTTCTGGCTCTCTCTGCAACTATCAGTAACCCTGAACATCTTACTGAGTAAGCATGAACTTTTTTTTTACTTATAAGAGCATGTGAATTATATAAATTGGATGGGACAAAATTACCTCAGAGAGTACAGCATGAAACGTAGGTGAAAATATTCAGTTTATTTAAAAGAATATCTGGTTCAGAGCTGGATTGCTACAGCTCTTACTTGGTAAGACCCAGTACCTCTGCCTGGCCCAGCTCACATTGTGACTCCAGCTGTGGTGGAGAGAGCAGAGGTTCCTCCCTTATACCCGCTGCCATGAGCAGGGAGGAGATAGTGGAATGAGCTCTGGCTATACCCCACTACTTGCTTCTGCCTGGAGAAGTGCCAGAAATTGATTTTCATAATTATCTATATCTGCTCCGGAAAGACGTATAGACATACATACACAAAACAAAAAGAAAAGGAGTACTAGTGGCACCTTAGAGACTAACCAATTTATTTGAGCATAAGCTTTCGTGAGCTACAGCTCACTTCATCAGATGCATTCACAAAACAGTAATTTGTTATTACATTGATGGCCATATTTGTTGTTTTCTTGTCTACATCTAGTCATGGGTGATTCAGTTTGGCAGAAGTAAGAACTCCTTTTTCTTGCTGGACTTTCTTCCCCCATTCCAAGAACAAAATTCAAATTCAAGGATTTTTTTTATTTTTTTTTTTGGTGAAGTAGCAGGAAAGTTTGGTTAAGGGAGTAGTAAAGGTTGCTTTCACAAAATTTCTACAAAATCAAGGAATGTAGCTGAGGCTCGGATTTTAAAAACATAGCCACATATTTACATATCTTTCCTTTTAACGTGTTCTAAATACACCTAACTATTTTATTTCAGTTCTTTTACAGAAGCTTTACCTTTATTTTGTTCTTGCACTCTAGATGGCTACAATCAGTAAAAAGATACTGGCAACTTGCTGAAAGTACAATAGAGGAAAGCCCTGGTTCTTCTACAACTGCCAGGAAATGTACAAGGAAGCAAAAACTACAAAAAACAAAAAAATCATATAGAGTTAGACTAGGTCTGTATCAGAATATTTTTAAATATAAAAAATACAATTTGTGCCCCAATCCTGCAAAGACTTACACGTGCTAAAGTTTATGAACTGTGAATAGTTCCATCAAAGTAAAAATCTTTACAGAATGGGGCCTTAATTTTTAAAAGAAACAAGCATTGATGCAATTTCATAAATAAATGTATGCTTGTATATACAGTACTGCATGGAGACAGATACAATGATCTGGAAAAGTATGTGTGTTCTCTCAAGGATAATGATTTCGTCATTGATCACTATCACCCATGTGCTGCATTAACAGTCAGTCATGTAAGTATAATAGCAGAGACAAAATGGTTTTATCAGTTCTTATATTAGCAACATTAACCAAAAAATCATTCTGCTGATTCTTTTGTTTAATGTACATATAGATTGAGAACTATGGTATTCCTTCAGACACTACCTTCTCTCCACGAGAGAGTATCCAGCTATATGACATGATGGCAAAAGTCTGGGAAGAGTGGCCACGATTACAGGTGTGTATACACAATTGTACACGGACTATATTTTTTGAAGATACTGAGAGAGCAGTTTGCTATTATTTTTATTGCTGGTGTTTTCAAGGAGTTAGATCCTGAGGAATTTACCTCTTTCAAGAATAAAATAGTAATCACAAAGGCAGATGCAAAAAATTATGAACAGGAGCTGAAGAAAGAACTAATCAACTGGATTATACTTGGCCAAAGAGAGAAGGTAACTAAAAATGTCAGAAGCGTGTCCCCTTCTGAAGCATAAATACAATATTAATACAGTACAAGTACCCCCTAAGTTATTAAAACTAACTTTTTGCTGTTTCTTTTGTTAATAGTTGAAAGCATTTTCTATAGCTAAAGTTCCAATGACTCCTAATATCAATGGTGTTTCTAATGTGTTTGGGTGAGATTTTCAAAAGCATTCAAGTGAATGGGTCATATAACTGCCATGGTGGGGAGTTGGAGTCCTGACTTCCTTAGATAGTTTTAAAAATCCCACATTTTGTGTTTAATGCCTTCTCACTGGCCCTGCTTTACTTTAGTCCACTTCTTATCTTGGTGCATTCTTGAATCCCTTTGCACAAACTATAAGTAGTGGGCATGTTTCCAATTGAAGAAACTTTTTTTTCTGATTAATTATATTAATTATTATTATTATTTGGATTACATTCACACTTATAGGGTTGTCCTAAACACTTTACAAACACAGAATAGAAGATCTCTTATCCTAGCAGCTCACAATCTAGGGCCTCACTCCACTCTCAGTTACACAGGTATAAATCAAGAACATCTCTGTTGAAATCAGTGGAGTCACACCAGTGTAAAACCTGTATAAGTGAGAAGAGAATCCAGCCTCTAATTAAGGCAAGATACATCAGTGGATATATCATAAGAAGCAGTAAGATGGGGCAGTGGATGGAGGACAAGGGAAACAATAATGAATAACGTGAAAAAGCAAAATCTCTTTAAAATGTGGTATTTTCAACAAAAAGTCTAATGGTGCAATGATTCTTACATTCACAATAATGTAGCATTCATACAGCAGTTTAAGGCCTCAATCTACATGTGGAATTCTTACTGAAATTAATCTGAGTTTCACAGAGTCCTCAAAGGATTCATCCATAGGCTGTATACTGCTGCCACTATTATGGGTGACCTTATAAAAAGCTAAATAGATAGAAAGTTTAAACAGAAAGCTGGAGTTTTAAATTACCTTTATTTACATTCAACATTTACGTTATTATTGTGCACCCTTTGATTTTTTTCAGGTCTCACCAAATTTTGTGTTTTGCTTTAAGATTGACCCACTAGGAATCATTGCTTTGTACCATCTTTTGGGCTAGTTAAATTCCTAAATTTAAGTACAAATAAACTCAATAATTGCTGAAATCGTTTGTGATTACCAGAACTTGTATATGTATTGTGAATATACTGGGCCAGGTTGTGTCCTAAACTACATCCTTGTGACTCCATTGTTGCCAGTGGGATTACACTGAGCAAGTGTTCCAGAATTTGGCCCTGAATAATAATCACAACAGCCCTGTAAGCATTATCCCCATTTTAAAATGGGGAAATCATGAGAGAGGTGAAGTGAGCTGACTAATCAGTGACTGACCCGCAATTAGAATTTAGGATTCAGTGGTAAGGGAGCAGTGTACTCTAATGGAGCGAGCACATGATTCAGTGTCTGGAATTTCTGACTTCGTTGAACAAAGACTTTAGGAAGGATAGTTGCCTCAGATAACAAAGTTTATAGCCTGCTCCATAACATACAGTTTGCAATATAAATCAGATTACTAACACTACTTTGTCTAGGTGCATCAGCTACTGGAGTCCCTTAAGCCTCATCCTGTTGATTGTTCAGAAAATGAAAAGCGGATCAGATTTGCACATTTTGTTGAAAAACTACAAGACATGGATAAATTGCCTGCCATATTTTTTATGTAAATATACAAATTCATTTGTTTTAATGTATATCTTTTTACAAGAGTTAAAATGCTGTGTATTGGAGCTAATATTGACATGGCTCAGCAAGGTATGTTTTGTAATGTGCTATTTATTTACAAGCGTCGCCTGAGATTAAGTTTTGTTTGTTAGACTGTAGTAGGTATGAATATCCATTTGTTTAAAAACATTTGAAGTAAATGCTCATATTGTAGATCAGAAGCACTCTCATCCTGTTTGCTTCCATGAGATGTTAAAAAGTCTAGCTGAACCACAATTGGAAGCTTTTAAACTGCGTGTGCGTATGTACATGTACACACACACACACACTACATAATTAAAGGCATATCAGGAAGGTGCTCAGCTCCTTGCAACATTGGAATTGTTAAGGTTCATAGCTATAAATATATAGAGAGGTATATGCACATGTGTATATATTTATGGTATATAATCCATTTTGTGTTATCAATAATGTTTTTAAATAAAAAACGCTTTATTCTTTTTTCTCTCCTTTGTCTCCTGAAGAAAATGGACAATGGAGTTGTTGGGTGGTATGTGTGTGTTTGCACATGTGTATACAATGTCAAACAAAAATCTAAATGAATAGATTTAAAAAAACTCAAAACATACATTTTGTTTAATTCTTTAAACAATTACAAGTATAACTGAGAGATATAAAATAATCTAAAACAAGAAATTGTCCTCAGCAATATAGGAAACTGATTTGACTGCTCAGAGATAAGTCAGAGTCTATACAGAATGACAAAAGTAAAAAAGAAAATTCTGAGAAATTGAGTCAGCAAACCATATTAAGGGACCTGATTCTCAGCTGCCTTGTATCTTGCATAAATACTTACACCTGTACAAAGTAGGCATAGAATTCTACCATCCACTTACCCACTTTGCTTAGGTGTAAGGTCCAGTTCAGCAAAGCATTAAGCACATGCTAAACTTTTTAAGCGTTTGAGTAATTCCATTGATGTCAATTGTACTATTCATATGTTTAAAGTTAAGCATGTGCTTAAGTGATTTGTTTAATAGAGATAGGGACATATTTCTAATGTATGGAATTAACTGACAGATTACAAGACCTACTTGTGACTATTACTCTAACAGTATGACATAAGTACCTTGTTTAAAATATGTATCTCTTTAACTATCAGTGTTAACTAATCTTACTAAAATTTTGTTTTTAGGTTTAACATTCATTCAGTAGAAAAAACAGCCATGGATGCATTTTATAATTTGATGAAAAAACAAAGGAGTGAACAAGATCCAAATACTGAGAAAAAAATAAAAAGGTTAACAGATAAATTAAGAAAAACGAATAAAACTCTTGGGAGACATCTGGCTGCGTAAGTATTACTATATATTTATCATTTTATTCTGTTAGTGCTCAGAGGCCTGAATCAGGATCAGGGCCTAATTGAGTTTGATGCTGTAAAAACACATAGCATGAGACAATTTCTGCTTCAATGAGTTTATAATTTTAATACCAGGAATAACAAGTGGATGTAACAGACAAACAGATGAAATGGGCAAGGGAGAGATGATGGTTTCCACCATTTCCTTTGGCAGGCTACCTATATGGTATAAAAAAAACTTATTTACATCCTTCAAATACTAACAATATCCAGCTCCTGTATTATCATTGAGCCTAACTATACATAATCAATAGAGCAGAGTGATTTTTGTGATGTCCAAATAACTCCTGTCTGAGTCCCCCAAATCAAAATCGAACTTTCAAATTCAGACATGGCAGACATAACATGATGTAATGAAATATATAGTCATGACATCAGACCTAAGAAAAGTACATGCCAGATGTGAGATGTTCAGCCCTGCTATGGCCCCTTTGCACCATGTACAAGGGCCAGAGCAGCATAAAGGGGCCATTAAAAGCTCCTTTATGAGGATTCTTCTAGAGCAGGCACATCAGAAGAGAGCCATAAGGCTGTTTTCCAAGGACCTGTTTGTAAACTCTAACACAGAAGGTGCAGGAGGCAGTGCTGCAACAAACAGCAATGTGGAGATTCTAAGCAGTGCTGCAGTCCCTAGGGCAGTCTTGGGAGGCTTCCTTAATTTAGCCAGGCCCCCAGGGCTGTCAAAGTTATGCTGGAGGCCTCTTCAGCTCCCAGAGCAGCCTAGGATTGGGAGGTGCTGTGAGTTCTGTGATGTATCTTTTAGGGTGCAGCACAGAATCTCACTCCAAAACTATAGGCCAGGCATTTTGGCAGAAAAAGTGCTTTTCTTTTGATAGCTGCTTTCCAATATAGCCAGCCTTATCTTACAACCTGAGTTTAAGGGATGGACCCCTGGAGCACGGGCTCATGTGGACTGAGGTGGTGATTGTTCCATGAAGAGTATGTTACTTCAGAGTGAATGAATGTTAAGTGTGTTTCCCTGCCTGCACTGAAAGTGTCTACAGTTGAGAGCAGCTCTTTCATTTCTGCTCCATTGTCTACCTGGAACTTGCTTATTTTTGTCAAACACTAAGACTCAGATTTTTAAAGGTATTTAGGCACCTAAGGATACATATAAGTGCCTAATGGGATTTTCGAAAGTGTCTAGGTGCCATCTTTGTAACCTCCTGGAGTGTACATTTGGGGGGCTGGAGTCTGATGTCATGATGAAATTAAATTAACTTATTTCAATGGGAGTTAGGCACCTAGTTGCTCTTGAAAATCCTAGTAGATTCCTATCTTTAGGCACCCGAATACCTTTACATATGTGGCCCAAAGTCACTCTTCCCTTTTCAGATTCATGACTTCAAATGTTTCCATTCATGTTAGCATATAACTGGTGTTAAACCCCTTTCACCTTTCTCTTCCCACACTACTGTAGCATTCTTTCACTCTTCTCTTACTGTATAGTAGAGTACCTATCCTTAGTTTGCAAGAGTATTGTACTTTCTTGGCAATATTTTCCACTTTTACATTTCTGCTTTCTTTTCAGTTTCCTCCATTTTTGTATATCATTATCCTTTTTGCCCATGTAAGTCACTTTATATTCTGCCGTATCCTTAAAAATGTTTTTGTTGCTTTGTATGAAGGCGATGATATAAAATTCAATTGATATATATTTAATGATTTGTGAATTTACATTCATTTTGAGATCTTAATGTATGAGTCACTTAAAAAGGAAATGCATATTTAAAAGTTGAAAAGTCAAAAGAGTACTTTGTAATCAATTTTAATTACAAAAAATTACTTCTTTAAAATTGTATATTTTATACAGTACCCTAAAAAAGCAGTCTTCCACTAACCTTGAGAGAATGATCCTTAATTTGAATGAAAAACAACATTTAAGGAAAAGACTTGAAAAGCTTACTAAGGTCCCTCCAGACAGTACTTATGCTAATTCTAAAGCTGTGGATAAAGAAGTGAGTAATTTATTATTGATAAACATAACTTTTGTTTTTGTTTTTAAATGTTTAAATGTAGGATTATATGTCTGATATCGCTGTACTTTATAATTGTGTGCTTAATCTGTCATGAAACTTGTCTAAATTGAAAGCACGGTCCTGCAAGATACAGAGCACCTCTAGTGAGATGCTGAGTGCCTTCACCTTCATTTGACTTTTATTTTTAAGATGGATCCAGACTCATTCATTCTCCCACTGAGATCCAGGCAGGGGAGTTACTCCAGCATTAGAGCTTCTTGTAAGTCCTGCAGACACTATGCCCTGAGGGGAGAGGATGATTTGCCCATCCGTTGGGAATTATGGAGTGTAGAAGGCAAGGAATCCATTCCTGTGAACTCTCCTCAATGCACAGCTCCATCAGTTTTTGATCTGGGACTCATATTTTTTGATTAGTTGATTAACTCACTTTGGAGCTAGCATGACTTTCCCAGTCTTGTACACATCACAAAATAGCCATATAGTGTCATTTCAGGCAAGGGTATCTATGTAGGAAAGCGTTTAGCACATACTCAACTTTATGTAACATTGACTGCCATGTTAAATTTAATATTGATGAAGTTCCATTGATACATGACAAAACACATGCTTAAGTGCTTTCTTGAACAGGAAAGAATTTAAGCATGGGTTCAAGTGCCTTATACCAATAATTCTGGATTTGGCTTTTTGAAAAGATAGATTCTGTCTTCAAACTATCGGACTAGAGAATAAGACATTCTGATGAATAAATATTTGTTTTGCAAAATGGAGTTCATCAGGATAAAACCACAAATATTGTATATGTTAAATTTCAATAAATTAGCCAATTATTTAGGTAAACAGATGATGGATGCTACCAGTTAGATTTTCTGATCATAGGACCCAATTCAGGAAACCATTTAAGCACATGCTTAAACACATATTTAAATACTTTCTGGAATCAGAGTCTTAATGCATATTTCCTCTGTGTGTGTGTGTTCGCGTGTGTGTGTGTGTGTGTGTTTATTTAAATTTCTTCAAATCATGTACATCAGCCTCTAGGTATGTAAACATTATTTTTGGAATAAATACATCCATTACAGTTACATTGGATCAAAGTACAAAAAAGTCCCAGTTTACAACAAAGAAATAAATGTTTTCCTCTCAATACACTTGTACCCCTGTAAACCCGCTACCTGAGGAAAAACCTGAGAAAATACAGAGGCCTTGCAGCATGCCATGAAAGTCAACAAAGGTGGACTTTGTCAAACCACACAATAGGGACAGTGGCTAGGAAAGGCATATTCCAGAATTGTAGATTGTAAGGATGTTTTCTCTATGACTATATTAGGTTAATTCAAGAGAAGGCTGTCTGGGGAAAACAGGCAAGAAGGAAGAGAATGGCTCAAGATAGCCACCTCTCAGAAAACAGTTAAGAGTTGTTAAGGGACAATTCCAGAACTACTAGTTATTATTTTACCTCCTCTCCAGCCAAACTATAAAACTGGTTTGGAATAGGACAGGAAAAGGACCAGACAGGACCAGGGCAGAAGGACAAAGGAACTCTGGCAAGGGCATAGGCTTGGAAGTGACATCCTGGGTCACTGCAAGCAACCCTGTCGTATAATCCCATTCATACATTTATCAAGCTCCGTTTTAAAACTGTTTAGGTTGTTGCCCCTACAACGCCAGCTGGAAGGCTCTTCCAGAATCTCACTCCTCTGAAGTTAGAAAGTTTCTTCTAATTTCCAGCCTAAATTTATTCATGGCCAGTTTATAATCATTTGTTTTTGTGCCAACATTATCCTTAACTTAAATAGCTCTTCTTCCTCCCTGGTGTTTGCCCCCCACATTCTGAATGTATAGATAGACAGCAATTATATCCTCCCTGTCAAGAGATGAAGATCCTTTTTTAATTCTGCCAGAGGAGCAGCTAGCCCTGTAACCATGACACTTTCTTAAAACCTTCAGTACCACTTCAGTCTTATACAGGTTCAGACTTAGCCAGCTAGCTCTTATCCAGACCCCAGCCTTTGATAGGTACTAGTAAGCTAATCAATATTGCACGTGAAACAGTGAAAGCTGTTTTTGAAAATATAAGCCTTTAACTTTACCTTCATGATAAGGAAATATTAACTGGTGTGCATGTTTCTTCTGTGCAGTGTCTTTCCTCATTCATTACTAATGGGTAAAGCCTCCCACTGTGGGATTCAGGATTGGTCTGGTGTTGATGCTGGAAGCTACAGGACTAAGCCCCACCCTTCAATTTAGGCCACCAGATTTTCTGCCTCTGGTGGCAGAAAAAATTGGTGGTTCAGTTTCTTCTGAGCATTTTGTTCTATAACTATAATTTTGATTTTGTTTTTGTGCAGTGGCAGCCTCATTTCAATTTATATCTCCTCTTTTATGGTGAGGCATTACCACAGTATTGAAGCTCTAACCCTCTGACTTCTCCAGTACAGCACCTCTTGAATGGGCTCCCTCTGCCTCCTACTGTCAGAGCAGAAAAGCCTTGCAAGCATCTAGCCAAGTTCAAGAGAGGCTATAGGTAGCTTTTCAGGAGTCTCAGGGAAAACTATATTCTGCTGCACAAGTATCGACCTTTGCTCTGCCGGGCATGGGGCTTGAGAGGGCAAGCTATACCCTTCAGCTACAAGCTGCTGACCCTTGCACTGCCAGGGCATGGGCTTTCAGCCAGACTGGTGTGTAAAGATTGACTCCTGCCTAAAGCCGCGACTCCACCATGGGAGGGTTGGTCAGTAGCATGAGGATTCCCATAGAGAGGAGATCCCCTCACAGTCTGCTTCAGGGTAAGTCTTGCAAACTACAGAGGCTTCAGATTGCAAAACTGTAAAAGTCATTATATCTTCATAACAATGTGTATTTTTAACGAGCAAGTGAGGTAAAAATTGGGGTTTACACCCTTTGGTTTTTGCCTTCCCACCTTGAGGGAAGTGTTTGCTAACACTTTTCTCCTCACAGGGGCTCTTTCACATGCTGTATAAGGCATATCACTCTTCTATCACCCTCCAGTCTGGCCGGCATGCAGAGAGGCCTATTACTCTTGTGAAGCTCTGTCTCAGGCTGCAGTGTAATGGGAATTGTGCCTGCCTGGTTTTCAGCCCAAAGCCTGTTGGTCTGCCAGGAGAAGGGGGCTAAGAGTATGATAGGTGGGAAAGGGTCTTTCTTTCCACGGGTTGGCTCCACACTGAAGCATAACAAACATTTCAGGCAGACTGTGATTAGAACAGAGGACTCCATTCCTCAGACAGCTGCATCATCATGGATTACAAGGAGATATGTAAAAATCCCTCCCCATGTTCAAATGACTTCAGATCTACTGAAAGGCTTGGCAAAATCTGAATTTTTAAAAATAATTTTGACAGCTAATATCAATTGTCTATTTTAAAACATTGTTTTCTATTTTTATTTATTTTAAATGTTCACAGTTGTGGAAAATTATGGGGGCTTAGATGATAATTATTTAATGATAGTAGACAATGAGGTTCAAAAAGCTAAAGCTTTATAGCTGTTAAAACACAAGTTGTCAACATCACATGTCAAAATATACACAGCAATTGTCTTTAAATCAAACTCTAATAAGTTCTCAAGCAGAACTTTTCTTGCTTTGCCTATCTGTAAATATCAATTATTATCAATGAAAATATTTTTTGCCTGTGTGTGTACGGTGAAATTGATATTTACCAATAAAAACCTAATCCTTCCAAACCTAATAACTGAGTAGTGCACTAAGAGGTACTAGGTCTCTTCTACAGTACTTACCTGGGCGCTAGACATCCTATGGAAGCAGGCAGGCATCCCTTCAGGCTCCTGGGGCCATCTAGCAGGCTATTCCCACAATCAAAGTATTCACTTTAACAGCCCTATCAGTAACATGTCTGAACAGAAACATAGACATGACCATACAGGTTCGTACCAATGGTCCATCAAGTTTATGTATCATGTCTATGACCAGTACCAGTTACTTCAGAAGAAGGCGCAACAAGAAGACAGCTATAGTGCTCTCAGAGAAGTTTTCTCATACCTCTTATTAGCAGCTTTCTTATGATTGAAGCATGAGTGTTCATATCCCTTCCAAAACCAGGGTAAAAGCTTCTAGACTTTGGCAATGGAAATAATGTTCTGGGCAGAGAAGAAGAATCTGCTGTTTTTTCAGGACAGTTCTTACATAAGGGGTTCAGAAAAGTGAGAGCTAAAGACCTCCTGATCTCTATGAAGACCTCTTTATAGTCCCCAGTTGGCCCAGAAGGCACTTCAGACTTATTAGGCAGCCAGGGAACCTACATTGCACCTGTAGAAAACACCAGATGTCTTGAAGCAGGGACGTCTTCATCCAGATCAAGTTAGCCTAGACACCGGAAGAGAAGTGTAGTTCAGGAGGGTTTCTCCATTAGCTTCCTCATACTTTTAGATATCTAGACATACCTCAGCCAGAAAATGTCATCATCTGGTCAATTTATATTTCTAATTAACAAGAAGAGAAGCTGTGCTGCAGAATGAGAAATGTCTTACATGATCATTTTCTTTCTGTTAGCAGCTTCTCTCCTCATTCAGCACACCCTGGTAGTCTGGTAAATGTCTGGAATACAATTTGTAACAAATTCAAAATTTTCTCTAAAGGGAGATTTAGATATAGACTTACCTGAAAGTTATTAATATATTATATTAGATTTTCTTAATGCTAATAATTCGTTGGTGGAGTATTGCTACAGTTTTGGAAGAACAATTCTGGTAGCCTGAGCTGGTGGGTGGGCTTAGTCTTGGAGGACTCCAGCAACAACATTGGAGCACCTCTGAATTCCACAGGTGGCCTGTATTACCTGTTAGTGAGGAGTGGGGAGAGAAGCTGCTCACAGAAAAAATTAATCAGGTAAGAATTTTCTTATTTTGTTTTACAACACTTAAATGATTGTGATTAATACTTAACATTTCTTTACATGTAGACTTTGATGGAGATCGTTCATCGAATTAGGTTTCAAAGGAAGCGTTTCCAGCTGAGAATGTTGGCACAGAAGGGTATTGGATATCATCATGCTTCAATGGCATACAAAGAAAGACAAGTCGTGGAGATGCTTTTCAGGATGGGATATATCCGGGTTGGTAACTTATAATCATTTTTATGGACAATTCCTTTATAAGGAATAATTTCATAATTTCTCATTACATTTCATTAAATCACAGCTTGACTCTCACCCATATAATTCAGATATAAATTTATTTTCATTGACTATGGTAAAATATATTGCACTTGGTTTCCCAGCATTAATTTTTAATATATTGACAGGAGAGTTCCTAAATTAGAAACAAAATATCTAAAAACTCTAAAAATAATAAATTGACTGGTTCAGGACTAAATGTTACCATCTTCAAGATTAGGGCACTGAATCAGAAAATTTTCGTAGATCTCTGCACACAAAAATAATAAGTAAACAGATACTAGATCTGCCTTTTGATTTTTATGATACTGTATGGTTATGGGTGTAGTGATTCCAAAGCCCATTTCTGCCACATTGTATCAATACAGTACCTCCATATCACAGCCTCTGTATTTACTAATTAACAGTGAAAGTTTCTTTAAAATTAAATGTGATTATATTTAGGGAAATTAACTACATAATGGCATGTTTGGAAGCACTAATGAGATAATGTTAAAACTTAATGTATGTACTTTGCATCAAATGTAGATCATGCTTTCTCATGCTGTTGAATTATTTCCAACTGTGCTGCTACTTGGCTTTAGCATTATTGAAATAGAAGCAGATTTCCCAGGGTGCAGATATTGTATGCTTTAAATTACTACTTTTTTTTATAAAACTTCATTGTAATTGTGGAGTTACAGCAGTCACTCCATAGTTAAGGCTGCAACTGGGTTGCATTATAAGGTCCCTTTTGAATCCCCATTCAATAGACCTCTATTCCTGAAGTCCCTTCCATCACCCCAGTCAAAAATGAAAATGTATTAAGATTTTTTTAAACCCAGTTTGTCTTTGATTCACCCTGTTGTTCTGTACAAAAGTACTGGAGCTGTCATGTGTTTCATCTGTGCTGAAACATACAGACAAAAACAAAGGTGAGTGAAGAAAAAACAAAGGCCCTCATCCTGTAAACATAGATGGGGGCCTAAGAATTTTTACCAAACTTCTAGTTTTCATTGATTTTCAGTCCATATTACAATATGGTTCTGGTATGTAATTAATATGGGAAGTAGGTAGATGTTTAAAATTTTCAAATTGTAGATTTGTTTAGTTTAAATGATGCCTTCATCTTAAAAATCACCCATGTGTCTGAATGTTTGTCTATTGTTACAAGTAATGCCAAAGATTATCAAAGTTGAAAGAGTTTACAGAGGAAAAAAACTTTTTGCTTTCAATGTGTTATTGCATTTGACAGCACTTTTTGTATACTCGGTATCACTAATTCTCCTGTATTACAGGTGAGGTTGGTAGCACCACCTATTATGAAGTTTGCCAGACACATCACACTCACGCTTTTGTCAAACATTAACCATTTGGGCTGACATTTTTCACGATGAGGCCTGCCTCTGCCTGAACAGGTTTGGAAAATTTCAGCCAAAGTGGTCAGGTGTTTCCAAGAATGAGGCTGCTCATGTTAAAACAGTCTGGCAACCTTTTTATCTGAAATGCTCTATCACTCCCATGCTTTGGAGCAGGGACTTGAAATTTGGCAGAGGGTGGCCTTTATGTCATGGATGTGCCTTTTGGTGGTCTCATGAAAATGTTTCCAAATTTGGCTATGGTAAAAGCTTTAAAAAATTGTGGTTTGCATGTGCTCAGTAGAAATATGCTAGACCTTAACAGCTAAAATCTCAGAAGAATCTGTTTGCACTGAGCATGCTCCAGTCCAGGGTTGCAGGGGGCTGAGCAGAACTTTTCCTGCAATGGAAACTCTGGGCTCCTGCAGTCTGTGCCAGGTCTGGGCACCTGAACTGAGAGGAAGGAGATTGTCTCTTTTGTGCTTGGTGCAGACAGTGTGGAGGAAGAAGCTTCTTGATTTCAATGCAGAGATAAGAGCCAGACTAGAGGTTGGAGGGGGAGGGAGTAGAATGGGATAAGGAGCCCGGGCAGAGGCTGGTGCTGGAGGCTGAGGGAAAAGGAGGACTGGAAGTTGCAGTGCCAGGAAGACTAGGACTGGCTGAACAAGGAAACTGTAACTGGAAGCCAGATGGGAGACACTGGGAGTGGTTGTGCAAAGAGACTGGAACTGGGCACTAGTGTGGTGGTGAGGGGAGTTGAGACAGATGAGGAGCCGGGGTGCAGAGCGAGAACTGGCATTGGCTGGGAAAAGAGACTGTGACAGGAGCTGGGGAGGGCTAAGAGTGGGACAAGGAACCAGAGAGGAGGTGGGGGATAAGATTGGATGAGGAGACTGGGACAAGGAACCAGTGTGGGTAGCAGGGTGATTCAAGGTCAGTGTGGGGAGACACACATTGTATGAGGAACAAGGGGAGGGAGAGAAATGGTATTGGCTAGGTAAGGGGGCTAGGAGAAGGGGAGAAGACTGGGACTGGGAGAGTGTCTGGGACAGGGAATGAAGCAGGGGAGATCTAAAACTGACTTGGGAGAGATCAGGACTGGGATGAGAAGCCTGAGGAGGGGAGGCTGAACTGGTTACGTGAGGTGAATAGGACTGGGATGAGGAGCCAGGACTGGGAAAGAGAAAGGACTGGGACAGATTGGAGGGGACAGAATAGAAGGGAGTTAAAGTGTAGAAGAGCCTGTGTCCACTATAGCACATTCCCTTCCAGAGCCTGCAATGGATCCCCAGATTCCTGAGTCTCACCATTCCTCTGCTGTCAGCAAATTCTGTGAAACCCACAGACAAAGTGTGTGTGTCATACCCCTCCAGTGTTGGTCCACAGAGAGGATAGCAATCTAGTATTGCTCTCAGTTATTCAGGTAGCTCAAGTGACAGAGATCTGTGTGTTGGATCTAAAGGCTCCTACTGTGTTGGTGAATCATGAGGGGTGCCAGTATTAAGCCACATGTAGAAATTCTGTTTTTTCACTTTGCCTTTTTAAAATCTTGGGAAATTATATGCACATAAACTATGTTTAAAACATTATTAAAGTTGCAAAGTCGAGCACTCAGAAGTTAAGAAATGCCAGAATTTCCCATGAAACTTTAATTGGGCCCCCCTACATCATGATACAGACTTTTTTATTACGTGACCACATTAAAAAAAAATTCCACAGGAAGCATACCTCATTTGATGCACAGGATAGACTGTCCTCTGGGGAGGTGTCAGGGTTGTTTAGTGAAAAATTGTCATCTATAGGTCCCCTGTTTCATTTATTGCAGAAGTTTGAAGGTGTGTAATGCATGAGGCAGACAACTGCAGCATGAAAAAGGATGGTCTCATGCTTAAGGCAGTTGAATACTGCCATTGAGAGTTGGATTCTATCCCTAACTCTGGCATAGAGTTCCTGTATGATGGTGGACAAGTCACTTAAACCAAACTTTTCACAGATAGTCACTACTTGTGTGTTCTTTATTTTCTGGATGCCTGAGATGAGATCCTGGTGTGTGAGTTGCAGATGTGCTGAGCACTCATAGCTGCAAATGAAGTCAACGAAAGCTGTGCTTGAATATATGAAATACTATATAATGCTAAATAATCTGAGAAAACTGGCCCTAGTCTTCTCAAACTGGGCACCCCACATTAGTGAATACTTTTGACCATATTCTCTTTGCCTCAGCTCCCTGTACATAGAAAGGAATAATTCCACCCCAGCATCTCACGGGTGTCTGTGAAAATAAATGAATGTTTGTGAATGTTTGCCTTCCTCTGCAGCACAAGACATGGGTCACTTGCTGGAGTAAATGGTGGATTCTCTGTAATTTGAAGACTTTAAATCATGATGTGAGGACTTCAGTAACTCAGCCTGAGGTTATGTGTCTATTACAGGAGGGGGTGGGTGAGGTTCTGTGGCCTTCAATGTGCAGGAGGTCAGATTAGATGATCATAATAGTCCCTTCTGGCCTTAAAGTCTATGAGTATATAAGGGCTGAATTAAGGGTGCACAGACAACTTTAAATCTAGCCTTTTCTATTTTCTGAGTACTTTGCAACCTTAATGTTCTGCTTAATGTTGCTTTTTGTATGTAATAGTAAATGAGTTGGTCAGTTTCCCTTGTTATTTATGTGGGTCTTTCACACAGCAACATGAAGAGAAATTTTTTTTAAAAAAACAGAAAAAGTGACTGTAAAAATTACTACAATTGGTAGAGAAACTCATAGACATGTATAGACCCTGAAACTACTGTACATTGAATTAATTTTTAAAATGACTAGATTCAAGTTGGAAGTGTTTGTTTAAAAGTTAAAGAGAATTTTCTTATTTTGCATATTTATTGTACTTTCTGTCTGAAATAGGCTCGACTGTTTTTTCTGAAGATGTGATGGAACAATTAGTGCTAGTGCTAGCAAATTTATTTGGAAGGAGATATCTACCAGCCTGTGCTACAAAATTTAGAAGAACATCTTGCCAGTCAAAGGTAAAGAAAAAACATTTATTATTATTTCAATTATTTAATTAACTTATTACTTGAATTGTGATAATGCTTAGAAGCTCCAATTAGGGATTGTAATCCATTATTCTACAGACAGTACATACATATAGTGAAAAGACAATTCCTTTTTGAAAGATCTAATTACTAAGGACTATAAAGCAGTAGTAATTAACCAAGAAAGGACCAGTGGGTCCTGGCTTATGTGAATAATATCAAACTATCCAAGCATTCTTTCAGAGATGACACAGCTGCTTACACAGTTCTTGTCATGCTGGTATTTTATCTTTTAAGTGTGTTGATTAAATCGTTCTTTACTAAAAATTCCAAAGACTGTTCATGTATCTCTTTCCCCAAATCAAAGTAATTCCTCCTTTCTTTCCCCACATTTTAATTTTGACCTCCAGTCTAAAGTGCTAGCATCTGTGAAATTTACAAATTGACTAGAAGAGCGTTGGCTCTAGAGATTTTAACCTTTTCTTTGGTACACCTCAGAGGTGAAAGTAAGCTGGTATGGTGCAGTACGGCGTACCGGCAAGAGCCAGTATGCCTTGCTGGACCGGACCAGCTTCCCCAGGCTGGCGCTTTAAAGGGCCCCGGGCTCCCTGCAGCGGCCCGAGCTCTGGGCCCTTTAAAGTGCCGCCTGAGCCCCGCTGCCAGAGCCCCTGGGGTAGCTGTGGCAGGGCTCTGGCCAGGCTTTATAGGGCCTGGGGCTCCAAGGGTGATTTAAAGGCCCGGGGGCTCCCAGCCGCAGCCGGAGCCCTGGGGCCTTTAAAGGCCACACCTCTTCTGGTTGAGGCCACGCCCCCCTGCTCAGGACTCTGGAGTACCGGTAAGTCCTTTAAGTTACTTTCACCCCTGGTACACCTAGATCCAAACTTAGGATCAAACCTTTTAGAAGTGTGATAATGTAATAAAATGGGCAGTAACATTGATTATGCACAGGGGAAGGGCAGGGGGAGGGCAGAAGAGGGGAGCCTCCATTAAATGTAGTCACTGGTAGCTCTTCCACCCAAACAATACATATTTGGGACTTCAAGTGATTTTGGATGAAACCAGCTGGGGATGGGCTAAAAGGACAGAGCCAGAGAACAGCCAGTGTATGTGGAGCTACTCCTCTAGCCATCTTTTTAATATCTAAGCAGGAAAAGAACATTTTTAATTTTCAGTGTATAGCTTCTAACCTCTTAGGAGATGTTATTGGAGAGCTGTGACCAGTGGCAGCAAAGCAGCAGAAGCATTCATGTTGCTAGGGTGCCTGTGGAAGGTCAGGCACTGAGATGTGCAGGGCTGGCATAGGGATTCCTTGTGGGTTCTTGAGCTATGTGCAGTCACTGCCCCACTCCCCTCCCGCCCTCCATTTGCACCAGCATGAATCCCTCATGTCAAGGGGAATTATATGCTGAGCTCTCTGTGAGTAGAAGCTCTGGAAATTCCATACATTGTTATGTGAAAGCCATATTCAGCTTTAAGTTTTGTTCATTGTAGACCAACTCCAGGTGTCTAAAGTTGGGCATTTTAAAGATTTGGGCTAAGGTATTTGGCACTATAGTCTTTCCAGTGTGTGCATGTGATCTTCACAAATGTTGTGTGTATGCATCAAGGTAGGACTAATGCACCTTAGATACACAGAAATAGTTTACCTAAATAAGGTAATAAACTGTATGTTATTTCAGGTGTTTCTAGAAGATCTTCCAGAAGAGTTTGCTGCTGCTGTTCATGAATACAACTGCAAAATAGAGAAGAATTTTGGTTGTTTTCTTCTAACAGTTGCCAAGCTGGCTGACATGAAACAAGAATACCAACTTCCTTTATCAAAGATAGGTAGGCACTGGGAACACATATGCATATTAATGTGGATACAAGCTATATTGTGAATGACTGATAGTTTTGATAATGGGAACTTAGGTGAATGAAATGTTATGCAACTAAAGGCTGGTGAATTCAGCCAACCTAATACAGAGATGTAAGTTCCATTGCTTCTTTCATTCTACAGTAGGTACTGTAGTTGTAGATTATATTGAGATATTGGAGGTGTTATGGGGTGTAGGAATGTGGCATATGGGTTAGCTGCTATTCTTTCAGGATTCAGGGAATAAGAATAAAATCAAAGATATTCCTTTATGAAAGGGAAAAAAGTGCCAGAACCCCTAAATTGCCTTGTCTTGTGCAGAAAAAAGCTAAACAGGCAATTATCTATCAGCTCAAAAATCCAGTCAGAACTTCTGAGGTATGTTATGATACAATAATGGTTTTCAGGGTGTACTACAAACATTAATCCTCACATCATCCTAATGAAATAGATAGGTAACCCATTATAGATGAGCATTGTACCAGGAGTAAAACAACTGAATTCCTCATAAGCCAATAAGCAATCTTCGGCAGTCAGAAAGCAATATGAAAAGACATCATCATAAGATTACAGAGCCCTAGATTTTCACCTAGTCAAATTGATTGACTGGCTGCATATTATCATATGGCTTCCTGGAAAGAAAGATGCTAGGTGGACTAATTAAATGTTGCTTTGTTTGACAAGGATGGATATTATACCTTATAACGCCCCCCCCTAAATATTTAGTATTTTAGGGTGTTGCCTGACCCTTTTTAAAGGTTAATAATATTTGTATTAATTGTCAATTAATCAGAAGGTTCTGGTCCAAGAATCAGGCTACACAGAACTAAAACAAATAAGTTCAGTATCTTGCAGGGACCCTCAGGGTGTATGGCAAGGACCTTCACATTGAGAACAAAGCAAAGCATTAGAGATCTTTATTAAACTAAGGAATAAAGCCAGAAAATCTCCACGCCACATAGAAAGATAGGAGTAATACAGTATTGGGGATATCAGTGGTATCATTCTTTGCATAATCTCTTAGTTCTGCATACTTACACTGTTCCTTGAGGAGCTGGTGGTAAGAGACAAAGTACAGCCCTGTCTCTGGCATGCCAAATGAGTCAGATGGTCCAGGTTCCTCAATGGCTGAGATTGATGGTAGGGCTGAAGGGTCAAATGATGGAAAAAGCTAACAGTGACGGAGAAGCCAAGCTAACTGTACATGGTAGTTTGCCCCCTTATGGGGCCTGAGCACCATTATGAATATTCATGATAGTACTCAACCTTCCATCCCCAAATCTAACTTTCTCACCCACATAATATTGAGGTGTACTTATTCTAGAAGTTAACATATTAATACATATTAGTGTCATTTAGCTCATTATCAAATCCGTCACTTCTTGCTTAAGCTGGTGTACAGTTATTACTTCCAATTCTTGCGGTGTTTCTGCAGTTGCCGTTTACCATTAAGTTCCAACTCCGACCATTACGTAAGCTATCCTTAGTTCCCCAATATCTAAGAGTAACTGTCAGACCATTTATCTCTGCCAAATGTCACAGGCCGATTATACTTATGCTAACTTGCTGAAGCTAATGTCTTACAGGATACAGGCCTGTAGGTTCCTTGCATTAAAGCTGAATATAATAAAGGCTAAGCTAGCCCTATTGGCTACAAGCGGAGATCTTTTTTTTCAGATGGGGCACAACATGAATTGTAGATTAAACTGTATTCATTCCATAGGTCTAATCCCTTTTCACATTAGTGTAATGGTTCTCAGCCTCTTTTGATCTATAACAAACAAAATGGTCAACAAAATCATCCTACAGCCCATCATATCCCGTGATCTATTTTGGGTACAAAGGTGTGACCGGGTTTCTACATGGGCCACATTGAGGATGCTATACTCCAGGCAGACTGCAAAGAATAGGGTAGACAATCCCCAAACTGGGGTTTATTCTATAGTTAGATTCAACAAGCCAATAACAAAACAGCTTCTGTAATACCACACTGGTTACCAAGAAGCCAAGTACAGTCCCCTTTAAGCAATCCAGCCCTTGATGCCCCATTCCGCCCCCCCCCCCCCCATCTAGACAGCCAAGTCTAATTTAGTGAGAGGTTATAGAAAATCTGATTCACCATATGTGTGGTTCATCAAACCCAAAGGACTGGACGCTGATCCTCAGGTTAATATGAGTCTCAGATCTTATCCAATAATCACTCAGATGCCAGTAATTAAAACTAAAGGTTTTAATAATAAAAAGAAGAAGAAGGAAAAATGTTGCCGTGGTTAAGAGATCAGTATATGTGCAGAGATGTGAAAAGTCCTCATATTAGTTTCATAGCAGAGATGCTGAGGCTGCTGATTTGTAAAAGTCTTTTTGGAATCAATTAAAAATGTTATAGTGCAATAGGCAGTCCAGGTGTAGAGTTTGTTCAAATTCTTCCATGAGCATTCCAGGGTAAATCCAGAATAAACCTAGAGACCTCAGTGTTGTGGCTTAGACCTTCCCTATTAAAGTTTAAGCAGACCTGAGATAAAAAGGATCAGTCCCGAAGCTTGCTTTATAGTTCTCTACAAGCTGATAGGCCTCTTGACAGCAATTGTCGCAGCAGGACCTTCCCCCGATGAAGAATAGGCAGTGCAGATTGTTGCTGTGAAGCTAATCTTCTATTTCCTGTGTATACACAGGTAGACTAGTTGCATTTATTAACATGGGGCAATTAGCCATTCAAACGATCAAGACAGTTCATTATAGCATGATAATTAAGCTGAAAATAATGTAAATAATATTATTAGTTCCTGTAGTATCTTATATCTTTAATTTTGAGGTTAACTGAATCATCCACATACATAATATAGGGCCGTTAAGACATGAAAGGAAATTAGCATCTACAAGCTAATCTTATTACATTTGTTAAACTTCTAAGATATAGGTAAACATAAACAAATACACATAGCATCTACCCTTGATTTCTATTACTACAAATAAATGGGTTCATGATTGCTGGTCTGGGACATATCTTTGAACTGTAGATATACAAGTAGCTTGTCTTGGTTACATTTCAGTGACTCTTGTTTAATTGTTATGGGTCATATCCAAGTTGACCAGTCTGTTAGTGTCACAAAAGGATTGAATAATTTTGGTCACCGTGTAGGTTTTTTTTTTCTGCCGCTTTGTGGATTGCAGATCAAAAAAGGTTTGGGGGAGGGCCTTCTAGGAGAGTGTGCTGATGCTTTTAAGGATGGGGAGAGGAGAAGAGGCTGGTGTTTCTGAGTTGGGAGAGTCATCTAGGTGAGGGGGACTGGTGGTCTTGGTGTGAGAGACTGTAAGGGGAGGGAGCTGGTACTGCTGGGCAGCGCTCAAATTGGGGACAAAAAAATAAAACTCACTCACCCAGGTTCCACCTACAAACCACTCTTCCTATCTGAGATGTTCAAATGAGATGCCACTCACAATACACTGTGCTAATGTTCAAAATGGGATCACATGCTCTGATAGGCTCCTACTGTCACCTCAGCTTTGCCTCCTTCGCAGGATTCCAACACAGCTCTGGGCAGGGCAAGTTTAAGGCAAATAGATAACGCACACATCCCTTGGGCCCCAGCTGTCAGTCGTGTGTTGACATCAGAATCTCAGCTTTCATTTAAAGAAAGGGTCTAGCCCTAATAATGGGAAAGATAAGGCTGAAAATGTGACCCAAATGTCATTGATCCAGTGATGACTGCCTGGTTCTGCAGACAGCTTCCTGCAGAGGGATGACAAGCAGCCACTAGAGCTGGAGGAAAGCTGCCTGGTTTCACCACCACCATCAGGTCTATGCTCCTCTGGATGGATAGCAGGATCACAACAGACTTCCAGTGTAATCAGGTCACAGGCAGTAAGAGGCAGAGCAGGGAGAAGATGGCGGCAGCAGCAGGAACCACCATACAATTCCAGATGGGCTGCTCCTTCCTTTCCATCTAGGCTCCTGTTGATTCCTAACAACCATAGAATTTTGCAGCTCTCAGGCAGCTGGGTGCGACCCACTGAGCCTTCCAAAGTGGTTCATGCCCTGTCAGTTATGAAGTGCTGCATTGGTGGTTATCTGCAAGAATGATGTGAAATACCAGTGTTTTGTCATGTTAATATTGAAATTATTTATTTTAATAATTAAGGAAATGCTTTGCACTGTTGGAGAAACCCAAATACTGATTTATTAATTGGTGAATATTTATTTATTTGTGGTACAAGTAATTGTAAATTAGTGGGGGTGGTGTCACAAACCAGGAAATTGACGCTTCGACTGGTTTGTGTGTGCAACTAAATGCTCAAGAGAAAATTGTGGCTTCATCAGACAGCCTCTTTCATAATACCCTGGGCATTTACATTAGGGATTATTTTTTATGTGCAGGGAATACAGGATCACACTCATGGATTAGTTCCTCAGTGCCACCCTCTGCAGGTTCCATTCCTCCAGTCCCCTCATTGTTGCTTCTCTTTAATCATCTCAGGAACAGCTGTTCCTTTGTGCTCCCTTTTCCCTATAGGAACTGTAATCATATCTCTTTAAAGATATTTCAATGAGCCCATTTTCTCACTATTTCAGTGTGTTTAGTGTGCACTATTATTTTGACCCTAGTTTAAAATTTTTTTTAAAGGTAGCAGGAAAAAAAAGATATTTGAGGTGGTTAATTTTAGTTTAAAAAAAAAATCAATCATATGGTAAGTCTTAATCAGTTTTAGCAAGACCCAGGATATCTTAGGTTTAATTTTTGAAGCATTAGGGAGACTTATACTTTACACACAGTTCCAAACTAATTGAGATTTTGATAGTTAAAATTACCTATTAAAACTGAAAAAAATTAACTGCTTTTCAAATGCACTGATTATTAAAGGGCACTTGAGCTTGTGAAAATTTTATTACATTCACATTTTAAAACTTGTTCTTATTAGATTTTACACATAAAGAATGTGATAACTCTGAACTGACATCTCATTTGATGAATAGCACCAAAAGCATAGCTTCTGTGTCACCTTTCACATGCCTGTCTGGAACCGTTGACCAGGATTTATTTGATGCTGAGAATGTTAATGAAGTAAGTTATTTTTTGTAGAGAGGGCCTCAAAATCAGAAGGAGATGGATCACTTGATGATTACCTGTTCTGTTCATTCCCTCTGAAGCACCTGACATTGGCCACTGTCAGAAGACAGGATACTGGGCTAGATGGACCTTTGGTCTGATGCAGTATGGCCGTTATGTTCTGCATCTGAATTTCATTCTGGGGGAGAGGGTAATTCTTAACTTCTCTATGGCCCCTTTGCACCAATTATGAAGCAGCCATTAAGACTCTTAGTGAAGACCTCTAGTAAAGAGGGCGTTACAGAGTAAGTTGGGGGTGGGGAAAAAGGCATTAGCTGGGGGTGTTCTTACATAAGCTATGAAGTGTATAGGCTATAGCAGTCATCGTGTAAGTTAGGTCTACTGTCACAGCAACCCTACCCAACCCCAACATACAGGAAGTGCAAGCTGTCTCCCTTTAGGGTGCAGCCCAGTGCAAGGACCATCCCCAGGCTACAGCAGAACCCCTATTTCTATAATAGACTAAAGTAAATCCCCACCTCCTAACACTCCTGAAATTGGGAGCAGGAAATACAAGTCCACCACCAAACAGTTCCATGTTTTAAGGTGTTTGAGTTTGGAGTTCATATTCAGCCCATTTCAGACAGATCTGAACACATTCTCTGTATGTGGGTCAAAAGCCACCCCAAATTCAGAAACATCTCATGGATAAGGTAGTGCTGAATGTTGAGAGAGCAGTCTAGGGCAGCCCAGAGTCATGCTGCCCTGTAAGCTACTGCAACACCACGGGGCCTTTGTTGCAATCTATAGAGCTCAGAACACCTATCAATTACAGGCCAAAACTCCAGGTACTTCAACATAGAAAATGAAAATTGACCCTCTGCAAGTGCAAAGGGTCTGCTATATCAACCCACAGACAACATGATCCTAAATTTTCAGAGTGGCACAGATTATAGACATGCAACTCCTTTTAGCAATAGGTCTAAAATCCTAGAGTGCATACAATAATTAGTAACACACCAAAAGTATCATAAACACAAACATTTGAAAAACAATTGTATTTTCTCAGGCTGTCTTGCGTACAATTGGTGTTAATGTCAGAAATGCTCCTCTGTGTTGGTTGGAGAAATATGATAATCAAGGAAGAAGAATGCCACTGAATGCTTATGCCCTTGACTTCTTTAAACATGGCTCCTTGATTGCAGTGACAAGAGATAACTGGTATGGACTTCTTGTTTAATTTGAATACTTTGCTGCAAAGTTGTAATGGCTGAATATCTTTTGAACATGGGATATAAGTTAACTACCTGCAATTGCATAGCCACAAAATATAGGACAGGATCCCTCCCTTGTCATGATTATCCACTAGCATAGAATTTTTCCTTATTAAAATATTAAGTTTCTGGTATTTATAGTTACAAACTTCCAAGTGTGAACAGTGTGACTTGCTGAGGCTACATACGTCAGAAGCGTGAACAGGCCTCTTCATTTAAGTAGCAAGTAGTAGTAAAACCTAAAAATGGCAATTTAAATGTCAACTCATGATCACAACTTCAATTCCAATCATTGTGGCTAATGTACTTAGCCTACAAATGCACACCACCTCCCACTGTGTCCCAAGCATCAAACACTTCTACTATCTCCATCTCCTCTCAGACTGCTAAGATTTCCAGCTTCCCCTGACAACTAGGCCTGGCATACACTACAGAGTTATGTTGATGTAAGGCAGCTTACGGGGACTTAATGTCAGTTTCTATACTAGAGCGTTCCTCCCACTGATGTAACTTGCCTGCTACGTCAACTTAATCAGCGTAGACACTGCATTGCTTACGTCAATTTAACTGGTCTCCAGGCACCAGAGAACCAAGCAGGTGCCTGGGGTGGCAAATGTAAAGGGGCGGCAGGACGTCGGGCTCTGGGGCGGCAATCCGCCTTCGGTGGTGGTGGGAATTCAGCGGCCACTCCGTCACAGCGCGTTTCGCTCTCAGCGGCAATTCGGCGACGGGAACACGACTCTTCTTCAGTTGCTGGCAGCACTTTGGCTGCTGCACCATTATTCCGCCTCCGTGTTCAGCAGGTGGCAAGGCTTTTTTTTTTTTTTTTTTTTTTTGCCGTTTGGGGTGGCAAAAACGCTGGAGCTGGCCCTGTGTCACGCAATGCACATTGTGATCTCTCTGGTCCTTGTTTTCAACTCCGCTGCCCAGAGCCAAATCTCTTTTAGGCCCTCTCTTTTCTTCTTTTACTGCTACACTCTTCTTTCTGGCCTACCAAACACACACAGCCTACGAGCCCACATCAGTGCATTCAACACACATTTGCTAAACTCATCTTCCTTGCCTGTGAATTTGATCGGATTACTTGCCTATGAATATTTTTGAATCCCTCTGCTGGCTCCCTCTGCTCTTTTATCACATTTAAGTTTCTTGTCATTGCCTTCAAAGTTTGGTTTACCTCTCTCAACTTATCCTCTTTGGTCAAGCTTTGCAAAGCCTCCTGCCCGATCCATTCTCTGCCTTGTTCTCAGCTTCTTGTTCAGTCACTTCCATACTATGTCATGCAGCCCCTTAGATATAGTACTATTCTAAGCTCATCTCCCTTCTCCATATTTAAGGTCTACACAGAGTTAATGTGTTGTTAAGCCAAGGTGTGAATCTACAGCACACGAGCTTGCCATGCAGTAACCACCCATGTGGGCCCTGCTACAGCACACTATGGAACTTTTAGAGCACTGTACCATGGTCAACATGGGACTTGACTGCGCAGCAAGCTAGCATGCTGTAGATTCACACCCTGACTTGCCACACACACTAATTTACCATGTCAACAAGTCCTAAATTGCTCTGATAGGCTTATTTCTCCCCTGCTGCCCTATTGTGAATCTAGTTAACTTGTACAAAAATTTCCTGTTTTCCCCCAACCTGTGTATACTTGTCTGTCTTTTGATTGCTAGCTCCTTAGAGATCATTCATCTTCAAATGTTTGACAGATGCTTAGTACATTGTTTATAGTAGTGCTCACAATGTTTTCTATACAAAATTCTGAAACACAGTGAAAACAGAAATATGGGGCAATACAAATAGTTGAGTTTATATCAACAGAAAGAGTGTACTGAAACATCACAAATGTTAATTTACCTGAAGCTGATGCAAAATTTCCAGCCACTGCATGGAATATTGCACTAATAACCTGAGGGCCTTTCTGCAGAATTCAGTTTATTTGCCTATAGACAAAACAGCTAGTCTTTGATCTCTTCTTATTCCTAATGTAGACAATATATTGGTCTGAATCATAGACTATCAGGTTTGGAAGGGACCTCAGGCGGTCATCTAGTCCAACCTCCTGCTCAAAGCAGGACCAATCCCCAACTAAATCATCCCAGCCAGGGCTTTTTCAAGTCTGACCTTAAAAATATCTAAGGAAGGAGATTCCACCACCTCCCTAGGTAACGCATTCCAGTGTTTCACCACCCTCCTAGTGAAAAAGTTTTTCCTAATATCCAGCCTAAACCTCCCCCACTGCAACTTGAGAGCATTACTCCTTGTTCTGTCATCAGCTACCACTGAGAACAGTCTAGATCCATCCTCTTTGGAACCCCCTCTCAGGTAGTTGAAAGCAGCTATCAAATCCCCCCTTATTCTTCTCTTCTGCAGACTAAACAATCCCAGTTCCCTCAGCCTCTCCTCATAACTCATGTGTTCCAGTCCCCTAATAATTTTTGTTGCCCTCCGCTGGACTCTTTCCAGTTTTTCCACATCCTTTTTGTAGTGTGGGGCCCAAAACTGGACACAGTACTCCAGATGAGGCCTCACCAATGTCGAATAGAGGGGAACGATCACATCCCTCGATCTCCTGGCAATGCCCCTACATATACATCCCAAAATGCCATTGGCCTTCTTGGCAACAAGGGCACACTGTTGACTCATATCCAGCTTCTTGTCCACTGTAACCCCTAGGTCCTTTTCTGCAGAACTGCTGCCGAGCCATTCGGTCCCTAGTCTGTAGCGGTACATGGGATTCTTCCGTCGTAAGTGCAGGACTCTGCACTTGTCCTTGTTGAACCTCATCAGATTTCTTTTGGCCCAATCCTCTAATTTGTCTAGGGCCCTCTGTATCCTATCCCTATCCTCCAGCGTATCCTCTACCTCTCCTCCCAGTTTAGTGTCATCTGCAAACTTGCTGAGGGTGCAATCTACACCATCCTCCAGATCATTGAAGATATCATGAAGATATTGAACAAAACCGGCCTGAGGACTGACCCTTGGGGCACTCCACTTGATACCCACTGCCAACTAGACATGGAGCCATTGATCACTACCTGTTGAGCCCGACAATTTAGCCAGCTTTCTGTCCACCTTATAGTCCACTCATCCAGCCCGTACTTCTTTAACTTTCTGGCAAGAATACTATGGGAGACCGTGTCAAAACCTTTGCTAAAGTCAAGGAACAACACGTCCACTGCTTTCCCCTCATCCACAGAGCCAGTTATCTCGTCATAGAAGGCAATTAGATTAGTCAGGCATGACTTGCCCTTGGTGAATCCATGCTGACTGTTCCACTTTCTATTACAGTTTAGATAACTTTATTGGATAGAAAACAGCTAACAAATGCATTAAATAACTATTTCCCCAGATGTGTTTTTACTCTTTTCTAATGTTTTGAATACTTTAATAGGTTATGCATGATTATGTAAATATGTATAATCTTACTCTCTGTACAGCAACTTTGTTTTGCCTGAATTATGAGCTCAATTTTGAAATTAATTTCCTATTAATCTGCTAAAGTTAGACTTATTGATCTTTGTGGCCTCGTGTAAGGGCTGTCTGTTTACTCTGGACTTTGCCTACCGGCTGAGAGCAATGAGAGAGGAGTTATAGAGTAGTAACAAGTTTCCTTTTAATAACCATTTAAAATAATTTGAGATTTTTTCCCCTTTCCTAGGTTAAATGAAGGAGATGCTTACAATCTACTCAAAGATTTTTCACTTCTTATTAAAGCAATCAGGTATGATATACATATGTACTGACAAAACAGAATTTTAATATATATCTATTAAGCAATTTTAACACTTTTTTTGTTTTTTTGAAATAGAACATCCTTAGGTGAACTTTGTGATGATCCAAATGACAATGTTGTACTTGCATTTCAACAACTGAGTGAAAGCTACTGTGAAAAACTGTAGTCTGAGCATCACATACTCTGTAAAGCATGAAGAAATGACAGTAACATAATCTTCTGGATGGAAGACCTGGACAAAAAATAGTTTTAGCAGCTAATTTAAGCTAAGTGAGTAGAGGATGATCACTCTTCATTCTCAAACACACTTGGAATAAAATTACAATAGATGTATTGGGTTTTAGTCAGTAAGGCATAGGTTCATTTTCTTTTAATTATAAATATAAATGATTTTTAAAACTTGTACTATACTTGTGAGGATTAATTTAAAACAGATGTCTTAAGATTGAACCATTAGTGGTTCTGTAACAAAGGATGACACTAGACAATTGTATCATTTTTCAAATTAAAATTTGTTTTAACCAGCGTTTTTTGAAGTGTCTATATACACTTGGAAGTTTCTAGGGACAGCTACTTGTAGCTCACTCTGTCATTAACCGATGTCTACAGGGGACATGCAAGTCACTGTACACTAATAAACCACGTTAAACTGCTGTGAGGATGCTCTCACACAAGCGTCAATTAGCCTGGCCTTTAATTTATGCATACTGACTTCACACTTATCTGATTTATCCTCCTTACCTGACCTATGACCTTGTAGAGACAACCCTTTGAAAATGCTGGAGCATCTCTATTCTCCAAAAAGATCCTGCATGACATCTGCAAAGTTATCTTAAGTAGGCAGCACTAAAGCTAGCAGCAAATTGTTCACACAGGCTTGTGCTACGTGTCAGCAGGTAGACTTTGCCCATATCTACACCCACATATGCAAATAGTTTCAGCCACTTAAGTGGTACATTGCCCTTCATGGAAATACTTATTCAGAATATCCAAGTAGAGATTTACACCAGTTAACTAAACTGTTTGTCTAAAGAGAAGGCTCGACCGTGGGAGGTCCCTCACAAGAGTACATTTTTTTTTAGCTATTAGGATGATTTTCAGATGTCCCATATTGTCTTAATCCAATTATTTTTTAAAAATACATAAAGTTGGAGCCTATCAACCTTGGCAGTGGATCCTAAATAAGTTATTTGCTTTAATTATTCATAATCAGACAAGTGGAACCTAGCTTGTATCAAACTTCAGGGAAGGATAGTGAAACAAAGCTTCAGCAATCACTCTAGTAGTCTTGCATTCTTTCAATTACTAGAGAAAATGGTTTGTAGCCTAGAATATGAGGAATTGGAGATGTTATTAAAGCTTTAGGTTGAGATTTTTAAAGACACCTAGGGATCTGGATGCCTAGTTTTCATTAATAATTAATGGTGCTTTAGTGTGAGATTTTCAAAAGAGCTCAGTAATGGCCTGTTCCTGTAACCACTGGAATAAATGACAACCCCATTGGCTGCAATGATAGCAGTTAGTTCAATCTTGAGTGATCTGAACAATCCACGCTAAAGATGTGAACTGAAAAAAAAAAAAAAAATGAAGCCAGATACAGCTAGCACATGACCAAGTACTGCTAACATGCACTGTAGTAAAAGCCAACTGGTGTCCAACTATGAAAATGGCTGCTTGGCACCGGCTGACTTGTGTGAAGTTCAATTTATCTAGCTCATCCATACCAGATAAAGTACTTAGTACCCCATTTAAGTCTGACAGAATGTCTGAAATCATACTTTCCTGAAATAGAAATAAGCTCTAAGAGCTCGTCTACACTTGAAATGTTACAGCAGCACAACTGCTGCAGTGCTTCAATGTAGATACTACCTATGCCAATGGGAGGGGTTCTCCTATCAGCCCAGGTAATCCACCTCTCTGCAAGTAACCAGAGTTAAGGTGAGTATAGCTAGGTCTTTCGGGGTGTGGATTTTTTTCAGGCCCAAGAGAGGTAGCTATGCCAATATATGTTCTCAACATACACCAGCCCTAACAGAAGTCCGAATGCTGCTACTTCAGTCCCATAAGAGGGACTTTTCTGAAGAGAAATAGTATTTTACTAGTGTATTAGAATACACAGAGTGGACAGCCAACTGGTCCTTTTACTATAGCATTCCATATGAACATTCCAATGGATGGCTATCTTATAAGCATGCTCTTTTGGTTTAAGGGAGAAATCACTAAGGTAGCTCTTTACTGAGATCAAAGGAAAAAAACTTCTCCAACACCACTACACAAGTCTATTAGATCTGCAGAAAAGTTGTTAGTATTACACAATAAAAGCATGGAAGAGGAATGCACTATGTTGTCACCAATAAAATCATTCTATAGAATGAATGTTCAGGGGATTCTATGAAATTTCTGCTTCAGCATATTTAGGTTTTTGCTATGTTCTAATTAAAAAAAAAAAGATTACTTTCATATCAACAGTAGCATACAGGCAGAGAGGTAAATTTGCTTCCAAGTAATGGGTTATTCATTTAAGAGAATGAAAGGACGATTAAGACCTTGTGGAGTAGTTTGAAGTCACAGGATCGACTTGCTTAGAGTCCAATCCTGCAATTTATTCTGAGTGTGAGCCTATACCGCTGAAGTCAAAAAGAGCTGTTATTGACTTGAGATCAGTGGCACCCAATTAGCCCGTAAGACACAGAACAATTCCGAGTTTTTCTTTCTAGCACAGTATGGATGCTTCCCCCAATAATTCAGCTTCATTGTCTACCTGTATCTCACACTCAGAAGACTTACAAGGGAAAAACCTATGGTCATGGCTCGAACACTGTTCCAAGCACATTTAGGACTGCTTCAGCCTCTACCTAACCATATACTTTCAGGAGCCATTCACAAGGATCAGGGCTCCCTTCTGGGTCTCAGATGCAGTTTGTTAAAAGATGCTTTGCAACTCAGGATTATTTCAGTTTAGAAGTGCACGTGCTGTCTACTAAATGTCTACTTTAGCTTCCACTAGCACTACTGCAATGGCAAAAAATAAAATTCTAATTTCCAGAATTATCTTCACATACAAAAAGTCTCTGGTTTCATTAATGGGGACCCATACACATTGGCCTACATGTAAACTATAAACTACATGAGAAATAGCATGCTACTGTTAAAAAGTTACAAACTCAAATAATCAAATCACTTGAGTGTAATTAAATTACAAGACAAAAACAGACTGGAACAAGTTACTACCGTTGGTTTTAAATATTTTAATATATTAGGTGGTGATATACTAAGCACTTGACACTGGTGCTAACAGATAAGCAAATAAATCCATGCTATAAAGATTAGCTAGAAAATGATTTCCAGTGTTCTTTCCTATACACTGTGTACAAGTTAAGCATAACATTAGTAATTAAGAACAATTCTGAATCCCAACCTCTTAACAGCATCAGCTGCGAGTGTTATCATTCTAATTATTGATGAAGTCAATGAGAACAACATTATATTAGTATCATGTATAGCCTGGATGATGGATGAGCCAAGAACTCTATGCCACAGAAAAACCACGTCAAGTGGTACTGAAGACATTATTACAAAAGTCACTTCTTTGTTGGATCTAATTCAGCATAAAACTTGGATGAAAACAGTAGTGGTACAGAAGATACTAAATATACCTATTGGGAAGAGTTTTGGTACCATTTTATATAGCGCAGAATGTCAAAAGTTGTTACTTAATTAGTGACAACTACTGTAACTAAAATTTTGCCTTTAATAATGCATTCAATACTTGCTTCCTCTATAGAGGTCAGTAAAGATCAATAACTGAACCTGGAGAAATTGATCAGAAGATTAGAACTCAAGAAGAAATATCATCACTTCAGCCATTAACTATGTATTCTGATATGACAGATTTGTTTAGATATCCTGTTCAGTGTCTAAAATTTTATAAGTATAAACATTTCATGCAAAGACACCACCTTCTTGTCACCTAAGAATTATTATAGAAAATAACTTGCAGCACTTGATTATATTCAATATATCGCACAAGGTTAGAAAGAACAGCCTTTCAAATCTATATGTTTGTTTTTATTAAAAGGCATACTTTATTCTAGCCCTATTTTAGCTGGTTGCTGGTTTTAGAATGTACCTTTTCAGAGAGTAAAAGGCACATTTCACTAATCTAAATATCTGGAGATGCATATACATACAGGATAGATTCAACAGACTATGATAAATACGTTACTGTAAACTGAAAGAGATTTGCCCAAGACCAATATTTCTAGAAAATTCGTTTACATTTCTGACCAACTGTTCTGTATGGACGTAGACTTAATTTCCTGTCCTGTGAAAAGAAACATACAATACATATTTAATTTTTTGAATGTCGGTATTAACTCTTCAGAATGTTTCTGCTATAAAATATGTTGATCTACACAGTAAACATTTAGGTCTATAAATCATATAGGGTACAGTTATATGAAGTTTTAGTGACATGGCCATTTCTATGATTAGAAGAGCCCTGTACAAAATAGGGGCCTCAGCCAGCACCTTCCATATATACATGAACCAGTCCATCCATGCTCTCAGTTCTTTAGCTCTAAGATCAGCCCTTATCCTATGGCAACTTCAGTCTGTAGCTTTCCACAAACAAGGCCAACAGATGGGGTGTAATAATGGTCACCCCATCTCAAAAAAGGATATTGCAGAATTAGAGTGGGTTCGGAGAAGGATGACAAGAATAATCCAGGGTGTAGGAAAAACTCATGAGACAGAAAAGACTGGGATTTTATTTTATAAAGATTAATAGACGGCATGTGATAAATATGTAAAATAATAAATGGTATAGAAAAGATAGATCAATCAGGAAATTCTATACTCCCCATCTCAAAACACAAGGAGAGATTAAATGAAACTGAAAAGGTGGCCAATTAAAACCTGATAAAAGGAAATACTTTTTCACACAATAATTTGGTGATGGACTTTGCCACAAGAAATGGTTGAGGCCAAGAATTTGACAAGATTAAAAAAAAAGGTATTTGGCCATGTATAGGGATATCAAGAATATCCATAATTATCATAGTTAATATGATTTTGGAAGGGCTGTTAAGCCTCATACTATTTTGCCATAGTTATAAGAGAGTAGTAATATTCCTTTAGAGGTGGCAGTATATCGAACGATAATCATCAAATGTAACTGGACTGATTTTTTGATCTCTAGTATGTGTCATATTTCACAAGCTGAAAATTCACCTGATTAGTCCTTCTTCAGTGGGCGATTTAATGCAGCATAGTCATTGTTAAAATTTTTGCTGTCATATCGACCTTTAATTTATGTAGGTTTTTCTGTTTTAGAATCTGTTTTCCACAACACTTGATTTCCTCTTTAGATGGAAGTCTCTGCCCATCATGCAAAGATTCACTATCACCAACTCACTCAAAATGACTGTGTTACTATTGATTTAGGATTGTATTTCATAAAGTGTAAGCTATATTCTCCACCAATATATACCAATAGTAAGAACTGATTCTGAATATTAATTCAGATGTTTTATTTAAAAAGCATGGAAGAAATCTAAAATATTCTCTCTATTATTGGAATAAAATGGCATGGATAACACAGTCAAGATGCAGCAAAAGATCATTCCATATCTCTACTGCTAATATAAAAAGGTTTTCATTAAGCTGCTCTGATCCTGTGTAGCAGCCTACAGCAGAGACATGCAGAAAAGCAGCTACAGTGGGGTTTAAAACATCTTAGAAAATCACTTCTCCAAATTAACCTACCAACAGTGGTGACAGTATCATAACGCTTTAGCTTGCATAAAACAGTAGCTAATTTTAGAATTAAGGCTTTAGGTAAGTAATAATAGTTTAGAGCTAAAAATCCAAAATGGCAGCCACAGTGATTTCCTATCAGAAACCTCAAAATGGAAGCAGATTTGATTGAGAGGAGATAAGGGTTAAATAAGAGTTCGATGGGAACGAGTCAGCATATTTAAAGAGAACTAAAGGATGCGGCTAGGAGGAAGATCTATGATAATAGCAAGGAAGTCTCAGGAGGAGGATCAACCAGCTTGAGTGACAGATGAAGCTGATTGGCTGAACTGGTATAATTAGGCAGGGAGGATCTATGCTAATTTCTGAATTTGAGAAAGCAACCAGTCAGAGAAGACCAGAAACTGAATATAAGGCTGACAGCCGGGGTGGTGGTGGTGGGTGTGTGTGTAGCCAGATGAATAAGAACAGAGAAGACTGAAGAACAGCAAAGGCATGTAATACTGTGATGTTCTCTTATGCCTATATATAGAAGCCTTGTGTGCTATGTTGTATCAAATTCAGGATTATACTGTAATGTTACATGTAGGCTTCATACATACGAATTGGAGGTCTCCATGTGTTTTAACGTGTAACATTGCAATGCTTCCCTGTACATATATTCTGTTTACTAACTGTATTGGGGCTTTATGCATGTGTACAAGGGGTCTCTATGTACCTTGAATATTACATAATAACTGCTATATGGTCTATGTATGCTGTGTGTTTTGTGCGGTCTTATTTTATTTTGCCACTTAATTAGAAATCATACATTAAAGATTTAAAAGTGGTTTAGGATGTCTTAACAGGTTAGTGTATTCTTCCTTGCTTTACTGAATGTATTGTAACTGCTTATTTTCCTTTAAATAAATGACACTTTGTTTACGAAGAATTGCTGCTTGTACGTCAATCCTTTGAGCGGAAGGCTGTATCCACGTCCTCCCATGAGTTATCAGAATTAGTTGGCTCTGGGGAGTCCTCTGCAGTCCAGAAACAACCCTCCTGGTAAAACCCTGGCATTTCCTCTAGGGCGAGCCACCTCGTTATTACCCATTTGGACAGAACAAATTAACAACTGGTTTATGGTTATAGGCAGGCCAGTATTGGAGTGATTTAGGTCCAAATTTTGGGGTAACGGGTGGAGAGGCAAGAAACTAGAGTTCTAGCTTCACCCTTCATAAGGGCATAGAAACCATGTTTAACCCTAAATTCTAACAATGGAAGACATTTTGGAGGTTGATATTGTTTTGTCAGTTTGTACCACAAACATAGTAACCCTACTTTATTATGAATTCTACTTGATTATGATAGTTGTTCCTATTACAGATAAACCTCATTTAAGATTCATTGCAAGACACAAAATGAGCTCGGAGGGAGGAGAGAGTTATCTCTTTTTAAACTGGTTATGTATTTCAGTACAAACGTTTACCTAGTTCCAGCATATCTAAACAGATATCTGAATATTATTTACCTTGAAGGGAATTCTCTTCAATTTCGTTCTCTATGGTGCATGTACCTGGTTTTTCACTAACTGTTATTTTGTCTTCTGCCACCAAAAAATATTCTGATGCATTGCTACAGTCACTAGACATTGATGCTTGACTTAGCTCTTCTGTATCAGAGTCTGAATGATTTAGTGTTTCATGTTCTTTACCTACTGCATGTGCTGAGCCTCCTAAAAATGTACCATCACATGTCACTGGACTAAGACAAGCTGCATTCTGTAACTGCAGAGTGTCAAGTTCATCTTGCTTCCTAGAAATCTCTTCTAAATCTTGGTGTGACTTATAGGTTTCAGCAATATTTACATTATCTTCAACTTTCACATCTATATGAGGTTTAATTGATGCAACACTAGGATGAGTGGAAAATACATTGCTTTCTTTACTAGGAAAGCCTGTTGAAAACAGAGAGTTGACTATAGCTGGACCACACAAAGAATTCTGTTGAGCAAGCGTGTCTTCAGTTTCAGTCTTCATAGATAGGTCAAAAGAAAAAAAGGAATTGGTACACTTTGGACTTGTAAGTTCAGATATGGCTACTGCACATATTGAAGGTGTAGATTTTTCTACAACTGGATGTGCTTTGTCAATTGATTCTATTTTCATTTTTTCAATTTCACTATTCGATAAAAACAGCATCGAGGAGGAAGGTAGTGAGTTGGAAGTACTTTTGACAGAACCTTCAAATGAGGTTACAGGTGAAGATTTACATTCCAGAATACAATTATTGGATGAGAAGGAAAATATATTACTACAGGGGACAGGCTGGCTCTTGGAAACATCTTTCTTCCCAGCGTCACTACTAGATGTAGTGCAGGCTACAGCAGCAGTGGAATCAGGGGTACTGGCACTCTGCTCCTGTGGGACTACTGTAGGAGATTTTAGCCAGTTATATTTTACGTCTTTGCTTACAGAAACGTTCTCTTTTCCGGTTTGAAATATTGTACTTTGTTCAGCTGGCTTCTCAGATACGCTTGAAAATGGTGACATCTTCAATGAATTGCTGAGTTTGGATACTGTAAAACAATCTCTTTCCGAATTGCTAAAGGTAAATGAAAAAACTGGCTTTCCACTTTCTGATGATCCTAGTTTAGGACTTGTAGAGGCAGCAGAAGCTTTAGCCTCAGTTAAAGCTGAAGAGTTAAACTTCGTATAATTTCCATGTTGATTGCCCATTTTATCTTGAGTATCACATCTTCCCACATAAAAAGTGGGGAAAACCGAATTATTCTTCTCTTTTTTGAAGAAAAATGTAGCTGCTGCCTTATTTAAATTGGGTAATGATGAGTCATTACCCGAATTGGGGATAAAAGGTGGAACAGAAAGGCTCTGAGTAGGAGCACCTAAAAAGTTTGGTTTTGAAACAGGAACAGGTTTTATTGCTGATGCTGGTAAGCCAGGTGAAGTGCTAGGACTTGCTAGTGTTTTTGCAGAAATGGGAACCGGTGATGACTCTTCCATTTTTACTTTGTTTTTTATTACCAAGCCATTGGAATTTTCTGATGTGGAGGTTAGTTTGCTTACTTCCGGAGATCTTGTTCCATTAAATAAGTTCAAGTCACTGTTCAATTCAGAGAAATTCCAGTTCACAGGTGGAAAGCTGAATCTGTAACTACTGGAACTGGAAAAACTAGTGTTACTAAAACTTCCTCTTTGTAATTTTTGTGTTTTTATTCTCTGTGCATCTTTCACTTTGGGAGGTGAGGACAGAAGAGGAACTGCTGAGAATGTATCCTTCAAAGAATCAGTTATCACAAATGTATGCTTTGTATTTGCAGGTGAAGTCTGCATCTTCAACGGATCTGATTTCCGATGATCCATATAATAATTATAACGTACCTCCTACAATTATAGAAAAATCACCAAATTATTTAGTACAAGGAAAAGTAGTAAGCCATCAGAGTTACAAGTTCTTTAAATATTATGTGAAGGCAAACTATTAATTTGTTGTGCTTATATGTTCTAAGACTACTTTAAATTACTTAGAATATTTTGCTGGACACTTAAAAGGCAACAGAAAATAATATACAAACTGTTCGGATTAGAAGAAATCTATTACTTTTAAAAAGTAAAATATTTAAGTGACTTAAACAAAACCAAAATCCAAATACTTCAGTGACATAAGTATCAAAGAATGAGACTACACAGAAGTAATATCTTTATAACTTCAAGTTAAAAAACTGATCAATTCTGATTTTAGCAAAAATTGTTTAAGATGCAAGAGAATATTCTCATATGAGAATAATGAAAACCTAAATCCAATACAGTACTTTTATCCAGGGCCAATGAATTTCTCTGAATTTCTTAGTCACATTAAGATAACCACTTTGACTGCTGTGTATCTATGGTAACAAGGCAAAAGATTCATTTTATGTCTACAATACTCAAATGCCTCTAACACTCAAGAATATGGAACTGGAGAGGCAATGGTTATGGAAGGCCAAAACAGCTATCAAATGACTACGGAGGGAAGATCTTTTAAAGACATTTTCTGCTAGAGGAAGAAGCTAGATAGGCATGATTCAGTGCAGCTGATAAAGCTTGACAAAGCAACTCAGATACTCCTTCACTGACTGCAGTCAAAAGAAACTGGGATTTGGAATACTAGGGGACACATATAACCCATCATTGCAGAAATTGTGACATACAATCTACTAAGTGTTTAAAAATTTGAGCATGAGTTATCACTTTAAATGCACACAAAAGCATAGGCCCAATATCAACACATACTAACTACTTCTCAGGAAAAGATGTGGCACTCATTCATACTTTGGTTTGATCACAGTATCTTTCCCACTGAAACTGGGCCTTACCTTATCTTTAAGTATGGACTACTTGGACTTGAAGTGTAGCCAAAAAAATGTGAACTTCTCAAATAAGTTTAAAAATAATCCACTTGCACTTTTAACAATCCACAACAGTGAGACATTTTTCTATAAAAGCAACTAGGTTGTAGTTCTACATTTCATTTAAGAAAAAAGTTAGTGTGCAGTAGCCTGAACTAAAAGTAGGTGACTGACCCATCAAGAGTATCAGTTTAGTATAATTAGGGCATCATGGACTGTGAAATAAGCCCTTCCTCGTGAAATCGAATGTCCCCTTGCTTCTAGGAGCATCCCAGAAAAGGGGGCTTCTAGCTCCAGCTGGGCAGGGACAGGACTTGTCTGTCCCCTGCACTGCTGTTTGGGGGATGGGGGGAGGGGGGAGAGGAGGAGGAGAGAGAGAGAAAAACCATCAGACCCACCTCTGGGTGCCTCCCTCTGCTGCAGGACGCTATGGGACTGGGCAGCAGCCCCAGAGGTTCCTGCAGCTGGAGGAGACTTGTAGAGTTGGGTCCAATCTTCCCTGTGCTGTTGGGAGCACCCCAGCAAAGGTGGCTCCTAGCTTTGGCTGGGCAGGGAGAGGACCTGTCCATCCCCTGCACAATTGCTCTGTGCATGTGCGCAGTAGGGGTGGGGAGCCCCCGGGAACCTCCTGCTGTTGCAGGAAGCTCTGCACTTTTCACAGAAGTGAGGGTGGCAATCTCATGACCCCCACATTACAAACAGGTTTGTGCCCCTCCCCCCACAGTCCCCCTTTGGGTCGGGACCCCCAGTTACACCACCATGAAATTTCAGGTTTAAACATCTGAAAGTGTGAAATTTACCAATTTTCAAATCTTATGACAATGAAATTGACCATAATGGACTGTGAATTTGGTAGAGCCCTAAGCATAATGAATAAAAAAAAACGGGAGGGGGAGCCCGAAGTAAAAGACTGTCACAATATGAAACAGTAACTTGTTTATCCAAACACTATTAGTAGTTGAGCAATACTTACACCAAAATGCATTCTTACCTCATGACTCATGTTTTGAAATGCTGACATTTCTGATATTGACATTAAGCGAGTACAGATCTTACTACCGTCAGTCAAAGTTTCCTCATGTCCCACTACAGGCTGAAAAAAGTTGCATCAGACATTGCCCATTTTGGATTTTACAAAGCCAAAAGAACATACTTAACCATTAAAAAAACAAAAACAAAACAAACAAAAAACCTGTAGTAACTCTTGTAAACAAGAACTTACATAATATGTGCTGTGTATGTTTTTCTGATCTTTCCATTGTTTTGCACTATTTTTATACACACACTTTCCAGTTAAACCTTCATTTCCTCCAGAAGAAAGTTCTGTTCGAAAAGAGGAATAAAAATAAGACTGATGTATTTTTTTTTTTTTAAATACAATAATACAAAGAACACTTGACTCATCAGATGTAACTTACCAAGTTATGAAACCAGGGCAGCTAAAACACTTTCCATTTTGCAAACTGAGTATTGCTCTAATATAAAGTTTATTGTGGTAGGATAACAGATTTATTTTCAAGATATATGTGTTAAAAATAATGAACTGTGCACTGTGTTCAAAATATATGTATCTTTTTTCTACCTTTAACAATGAATGAATCAACTGAAGTCAGCTGCAAGGCCAAGATTTCATTAACCACAGATTTGATGTCCATTTGCTTTTGGGTAGACTCTGGTGCTTTTTCATAGCTAGATGCTATGTGCATCAGGTCAAGCTGAGTCTTCATTCTGGAAAAGAAGTGAAAAAAATCTTTTAGACAATTATTTGTGTTTCGCTGGGCTCAAAACAGAAAAAAGTTATACCTACTTAATAAAAATAATTACATTAAAAAAGGAAGTCAGTAGATGGCAGAAAAATATCTGAAGAGATTGATCTTCCTCTATTTAGAATTTTCTAATTTCCTTTCTTAGAAAAGACCACTTGAGAATCTGTTGGAAAAAATTCTGTGATCAAAATAGCCAAAAGGGATTTCTGTCTGCCAGAGAAGCTGCATGTCATGGTCTAAAAGGATTAACCCCTTCTAGCTGTACAGATAGCAAAAGAAGTTTCAGTGAGAAAGGTTTTTTGGGGGAGGTGGGAGGGAGCAAAAGGTGTCTGTGTGTGGGGGGGAGGGGAATTGAACTGATATTGTTATTTAAGCATTTGTTTAGTTTGCCCTACATTTAAAGGCCCATAATCCAGCATAATGAAATTTAAACAAGTAGGCGGCAATAACCATCAAAGCACATTCTTCTTACGGTAATTGTTCTGAACAATTAATTTTGTCAAACCACCAATCAGCAAGGAGGCAAATCATTCCATTGAGAAATTCTAAATACACAATAGGAGAATTTGAAGAAACTACAAGTTTTATTTATTTATTTATCCAGAATTCTGCACCTCTCCTGTACCTGTTTTTGAAATAATTAACTAGTCAAGCAGAAAAAGGTTAATACGTACACTATGAAAATATAAGAGATGTGGCTGAAATACTGTTGCCAAATATATTCTTCAGTAATAAGAGATAAGGTACTGTTAGTCCACTGTGTCTGAACCCAAATTACACCTTTTTTCCCAGAGGTCATTCCTCATTCTGTGAAAGAGAATTTTAAAGTTCTGTTCTCACTTACTGTAATTTTTTTTTTAAGAAGGCTTTGCCTTATTAAGTATAGACATGAAAGTACAAAACCATAAGAAAGCCAAATATGGCATTTTGTGCATCCCACAGCAAACGTTTAAAATAGCAAGAGAAGGTACTGTACTCCATTACTTCAACAACAAAAAAACACCTTGCAAGCTTTTCATAGAAAGTTTGAATAAGAAATTTAATTCCATTAATCATATTAGAGCTGACTGAACAAATCTGTATATGCTCAAACATTCTTGATTCTAATTCATTAAAGTATCCAAAAATTAGTTTTGAAAACATGATGCTCCTGAATTGGAGCATTTCGTTTCTCAGAGAAAATTACAAGATTAATATACAGTTCAACATACAGTAAATTCATTATATTCAATTTAATATAAAATTTAAATCACCGGATTTATAGTGTGTCTCAGTAACATTTCATACATAAAGAAGCTATTTTATCTAATTATGTTAGCAGGACCTATAAGCATAATTCCTGAAATCTTCTTTAATACTCCCACAAAAACTAGATTTTTCAGTCGCACAGCAGCATGGCATCTGATAAACTAAAGCACAAACTTAAGTCAGAAAGAGATTAAAATATTCAAAGGTCAGTTTTCAGAATGGAGAGGTAAACAGCTGTGTTCACCAGGGATCAGCACTGGGATCAGCGCTGTTCAACATATTCATAAGTGATCTGGAAAAAGAGATGAACAGTGAGGGGGAAAGTTTGCAGAGGATACAAAATTACTCAAGACAGTTAAGTCCAAAGCAGACTGCCAAGGGTTACAAAGGTATGTCACAAAACTTTGTGACTGGGCAACAAAATGGCAAATGAAATTCTGTGTTGATAAATGCGAAGTAGTGCACATTGGCAAACATAATCCCAACTACTCATACAGAATAATGGGGTCTAAATTATCTATTACCACTCAAGAAAGATCTTGGAGTCACTGTGGATCGTTCTCTGACAACATCTGTACAATGTGCAGTTGCGGTCAAAGAAAGAAAAATGCTAATAATGTTAGGAACCATTAAGGGATAGATAAGACCATAAATATCATAATGCCAATACATAAATCCATGATTCGCCCACACCTTGAATACTGTGTGCAGTTCTAGTCACCCCATCTCAAAAAAAGATACTTGAAATGGAAAAGTTACAGAGAAGGGCTACAAAAACAATCAAGGGTATGGAATAGCTTCCAGAGGAGGCGAGATTAAAAAGACAGACTGTTTTCATCTTGGAAAAAGAGATGACTCAGGGAGGATATGATAGAGGTCTATAAAATCATGAATGGTGTGGAGAAAGCGAATAACTAAGTGTTATTCACCCCTTCTTAAAACACAAGAATCTGGGGTTGCCCAATGAAATTAATAGGTTGCAGGTTTAACACAAACAAAAGGAAGTACTTCTTCACACAACGCAGTCAATCTGCAGAACTGGTTGCCATGGAATGTTGTAAAGGCAAAAGCCATAACTGGACTCAAAACAGAATTAGATTAAGTTCATGGAGGATAGGTCCATCAATGGCTATTAGCCAAGATGATCAGGGATGCAACCCCATGCAGCAGGTGTCCCTAAGCCTCTGACTGACGGACACTGGGACTGGAAGACAGGGAATGGATAACTTGACAATTGCCCTATTCTGTTCATTTCCTCTGAAACATCTGCCATTAGCCACTGTCAGAAGACAGAATACTGGGCTAGATGTACCACTGGTTTGACCCAGTATAGCCATTCTTATGTTCTTATATTATTTTCTGGGACAAAGCAAAAAGACAGTATTAAGGCTTTTTTAGGGCAGTGTTTACAGAAAAACATGAAGTAGTATCTGAAGTGATTATTTCAAGATCCACTTTTATCTGTTCAATAATAAATCTGTGAAAGTGATATACTAATTCCAACAGCTCTAGAAGAATTTTGAAATTAAATGTTAGAAAGTAATGATCTCAAATATTCACAGAACTTCTACAACTGTTCAAAACTGTTCTGTGTATCTCTCCATATTAATTAATCCACTGTATGCCCTGGACACTCCTCTCCCAACCCCCCACAGTCATGATATGAATATTAAACTAAACTTTTTTGTATCTTATTACCTTACTCAACTATACACTAGCAAACTACAGAAAGTAGAACACATGAAATGTATGTACCTTTTATTCAAGCCACATGCCACCTGTAATTAAAATAAGACTGCATTAGAGTTAAGGATGTTATTTAAAAATAAAACAAAAGTACTTTACCAGAATATCTGAGAGAAGTTAACTGTTCAACTTGTTAAAAAACAACTCTTCATTTCATCAAGACATAATCAGAACTTTAAGGGCTCACAGAAGTAGAAGAGCAATAATCACACACAGGGAGTGTCATGTCTGGGAAAATTATTTACCTTGTAATATTTTGTTCTGAAGCCAAAGGAGAAATCTTTCCTAAAAGTCAAATCCAAGACACTGTGCACGAGGCAAAAGCCACACGGCTGTCTTTGAGACCAAAATGTACTTGAAAACATTTTGGCAGGATTTCCATACTGTGGACTTGTGCTCCTTAGTGCAAGACTAAGAGTTGGTCTACACTTGAAATGCTATCCCAAGAGGTGGTAGCTAGGTCGATAGAAGAATTCTTCTGTCGACCCAGCACTATCTACACACGGATCTAAATCAGCCTAACTACAGCGCTCAGGGGTGTGGATTTTTCATACCCTGAGTGACATAGCTAGGTTGATCTAATTTGTTAGTGTAGACCAGCCCTAAGGGACTTTTTCTACATGGTAGGGTAGTGCACTCTCTACAGGGGAGTGATTTCTAGAGCATGCTAACTGGACCATGTAGACCCTGTCGGCATGCATAAAAGGCTCCCTAGGGCACTTCAACAGAAGACAGCTATAAAATAACTATGTTAAAGCACACTAATGGCATCTATACAAAGCAATTAATGTTCAACAAGTTAGTGGGCACTGGAAATCACACTCCATAGAGTGCATTTCCCCATCATGTATACAAGTCTAGAAAGAGTTCCCAAAATCGTAAAAATTTTGGTCACTGAGGGTCACATAGTGTTTATAATGCAGCCACTTGCCCCACCCCACTACTCTGAGTATATGCCTCACAGAATTTTAACCAAGTCTCTAGGAACTTTCCAATCAGTTCCTGATTGAGTTGGAAAGGAATAAAATAAGTCAATCACAAAACTTCAAGTGAATTAGAAATTAGTGCTTTAAAACAGATTGTGCAATACAAGGGGTGGGAACCCTCCCCCACATCAAAATAAGGTTCTCTTCTACACTCTGAAGGGAAGTGAGACTCCTGTCAGAATTGCACCTTCAGAGAAGCAGATTATACAGCAACATCTAAACAGAATTCGCCTTGAGTGTAAGAGCTTGGCTACACTTACATTTTATAGCGCTCTAACTTGCTGTGTCAGGGGTGTGAAAAATCACCCCTCTGATCGCAGCAAGTCAGAGCGCTTTAAAGCGCTAGTGTAAATAGGCTTCCAGTGCTCGAAGCTAATCCCCTTGTGGAGGTGGATTACCAGGAGCGCTGGGAGAGCTCTCTCCCAGTGCTCTCTCCCATGACAGCACTTTGAAGTTTCCAGTGTGGCCATGCCTTAAGTATTTCAAAGGATGTCCCAAACAGGGGGTGTCACATGTACATACTACTTGATGGCAGATCATTGTAATGTAAAAATTATCACCTCCAGGAAACGCTCAGGATCACATTCATCAACAAGCTTTTCACAGTCCTTCAGGAAACTCTCAATGGTTTTCTTGTGAGTTTCCTTCATTTTCTTCCAAATTTGATATTCCTTCTCTTTCTTACTTCTCTGACTTTCAATATCTTCTAGCAATTCCTTTTTTCTCATTTCCAGAGTTTTGAAAATTTCTTCAAATTCCAACATAATTATCTCTGCTTCTTTGTTCAAGATCTAGAAACAAAGTATTTTGCACAAAGATCTGATAACAGTAAGTCTTTACACTATGTCATCCCTGCAAGCTGCATGGAAACGTTTTAAAGACACCACAACAGAGGCTCAATTTATATGTATACCCCCAAATTAAAAAACATAATAAGAGAACCAAAAAAGTACCACTGTGGCTAAACAACAAACTAAAAGAAGCAGTGAGAGCCAAAAAGGCATCCTTTAAACAGTGGAAGTTAAATCCTAGTGAGGAAAATAGAAAGGAACATAAACTCTGGCAAATGAAGCGTAAAAATATAATTAGAAAGTCCAAAAAAATATTTGAAGACCAGCTAGCCAAAGACTAAGTAATAGCGTTTTTTTTTTTTTTAATTTTTTTTTTTTAAAACAATACATCAGAAACAGGAAGCCTGCTAAACAACCAGTGGGGCCACTGGACAATCAAGATGCTAAAGGATCACTCAAGGACGATAAGGCCATTGCGGAGAAACAAAATGAATTCTTTGCATCGGTCTTCATGACTGAGGATATAAGAGAGATTCCCAAACCTGAGCCATTCTTTTTAGGTGACAAATCTGAGGAACTGTCCCAGATTGAGGTGTCATGAGAGGTGGTTTTGGAACAAATTGATAAACTAAACAGTAATAAGTGACCAGGACCAGATGGTATTCACCCAAGAGTTCTGAAGGAACTTAAATGTAAAATTGCAGAACTACTAACTGTAGTCTATAACCTATCTTTTAACTCAGCTTCTGTACCAAATGACTGGAGGATAGCTAAATGTGACTCCAATTTTTAAGAGAGGACTCCAGAGGTGATCCCAGCAATTACAGGCCCATAAGCCTGACTTCAGTACCGGGCAAACTGGTTAAAACTATAGTAAAGAACAAAATTGTCAGCCACATAGATTAAAATAATTTGTTGGGGAAGTGTCAACATAGTGTTTGTTAAATAGAAATCATGCCTCACCAACCTACTAGAATTCTTTGAGGGGGTCAACAAGCATGTGGACAAAGGGGATACAGTATACTTAAGATTTTCAGAAAGCCTTTGACAAGGTCCCTCACCAAAGGCTCTTAAGCAAAGTAAGCTGTCATGGGATAAGAGGGAAGGTCCTCTCATGGACTGGTAACTGGCTAAAAGATAGGAAACAAAGGGTAGGAATAAATGGTCAGTTTTCAACATATGCATAAATGATCTGGAAAAAGGGGTAAACAGTAAGGTGGCAAAATTTGCAGATGATACAAAACTACTCAAGATAGTTAAGTCCCAGGCAGTCTGCGAAGAACTACAAAAGGACCTCTCAAAACTCGGAGACTGGGCAACAAAATAGCAGATGAAATTCAATGTTGATAAATGCAAAGTAATGCACATTGGAAAACATAATCCCAATGATACATATAAAATGATGGGGTCTGAATTAGATGTTACCACTCAAGAAAGCGATCTTGAAGTCATCAGGAGTAGTTGTCTGAAAACATCTACTCAATATGCAGTGGCAGTCAAAAAAAAAGGGGGGGGGGGCCCTAACAATATTATGAACCTTTAAGCAAGGGATAGATATGACGGCACTAAATATCATAATGCCACTATATAAATTGCCCACAGCTTGAATACAATGTGCAGTTCTGGTTACCCCATCTCAAAAAAGATGTATTTGAATAGGAAAAGGTAAGGAGAAAGGCAACAAAAATAATTAAGGGTATGGAACAGTTTCCGTTCAAAGAGAGATTAAAAACCTGGACATTTTTCAACTTGGGAAAGAGATGACTACGTGGGATACAAAGTAAGTCTATAAAATCATGAATGGTTTAGAGAAAGTGAATACCAAACTGTTATTTACACCTTCAGATAACACAAGAACCAGAGATCACCAAATTAAATTAATAGGCAGCAGGTTTAAAACAAACAAAAGGAAGGATTTCTTCACACAGCGCTGAGCCAATCTGTGGAACTCATTGCCAAGGGATGTTGTGAAGGCCAAAACTATAACAGGGTTCAAAAAGGAACTAGATAAATTCATGGAGGATAGGTCCATCAATGGCTATTAGTCAGGATGGGCTGGGATGGCATCCCTAGCCTCTGTTTGCCAGAAGCTGGGAATAGGCGACAGGGGATGGATCAGTAGATGATTACCTGTCTGTTCATTCCCCCTGGGGCACCTGGCATTTGCCACGGTTGGAAGACAGGATACTGGGCAAGATGGACCTTTGGTCTGACCCAATATGGCCATTCTTATGTTCGATAGTCAGGGATACAACCTCATGCCGTGGGTGTCCGTACCATCTGACTGCCACAAGCAGGGAGAGGATGATAGGGGGTGGATACCTCGATGATCGCCTATTTGTTCATTCCTTCTGAGGCACCCGACATTGGACACTGTCAGAAGATGGGCTAGAGATGGACCATGGTCTGACCCAGTATGGCCTTACTTATGATGCTGGTCTGGGTGAGGAGGTCTTGAGGTATTAGTTCCAGGTCCCCAGGGGGTGAGGGTGGGGTGGGGTGGGGTGTGTGTGTGTCTCTCTCTCTCTCTCTCTCTCCCCCCATCGCCCAGGTGGGGAGGAGGGAAGGGATCAGGTCCTTCTCCCATTGCAGGGGTGGGGATGCGGTTGGATCCTTCCCCGGGAGCAGCATTGCAGAATAAGCCTGCCCAGTACTCACCTTGCAGCAGTGGCTTCCGCCACACACAGCTGGGCCAGCAGGAGCAGATGCTGCAGGGTTTGTTTTTATTTTATTTTGTGTTCTCTCACATTTGCAAAAAACACAGGGCTCCACTATTCTCTACAGATGTCATTATGTCTAACTCACCTCAGTATCTTTTGGATGACTTGATAGTTCCTTCACCAAGTTCTCATTTATTGCTCTCAGTTTCTTCAGGCTGCTAAAGAAGGTTAACTGCAGGACATAAATTTATAACCACTTAATCTACTTTTTTTTTTTAATTAAAAAAATCTACATTATGCTCTTTAATCATACTATATCTACAGACTGCACAGAGTTTAACTAGACTATTAAGGCATTACTTATATAAAAAGACTCTTCATGCTTTAGGACAATGAAGAAACTTGCATTTGGTATTTTTCCTCTCTCTCCTTTAGGCTTGTCTATTCTAGAAAGTTTTGCTGCTTTAACTATACCAGTATAGTTAAACTCCAGACCAGATTGTGTGTTCCTCTTTTCCTGCGCTGAGGGGACAAGCTGCCTTTGCCCCTCCGCACTTCCAGCCTGCATTCCCACTGGTCAAGCTGCAACATCAGTATAGAACAGCCACAGTGCCATGTGCTCTACTATGCCTCATACCCATCCAATGTACCAGGGACATTCTGCAAATGCAATTAAACTGCAGCATAAAGGGACTGCTTAATAATGTACTACCTAGCTTGTACTTCAGATGGAGCCTGGAAAAGTGGTTGAATGTCCACTCTCTGGCAAAAATCCATTGCAGATAAAGTATTAAAAAAGGCACATGCCTTCTTCATGCTAAAATATCCCAGGAGCCGTCTATTTCACCTTAATTGCTTTTCCTTAATCCACTACCCAAATCCAAAAGTGTTAGGCCAAAAAGCAGATAGGTAACGTGACTGCCAAGAAGCGGCTCTACATCGGATGGCTGGACTAGCATATTCTTGGTTTTAGGGAAACACGGTTAACATACACGACATTAAGGGCCTGTCTACAGGTGACACTTGCTATAATGACAAAGTGTTTTTCCTCCTCCTCCTGCTATAGCTAATCTACTCCCTCAAGGAGCTGTAGGTAGCTTGACAGAATAATTCCTGAGTTGATCTAACAGTGTCTATCCTGGGGTTTAGGTTGGCTTAACTACATTTTTGGGGGCGGGGTGTGTGAATTTTTTACAACCATGAGCAACAGAGCTAGAACCACCACAGTTTTAGGTTTAGAGCAAGATTATCAGCTTCAACATCTTGAACCCGTCTACAGTCTATTCAGTTAAAATCATAAAACTATCTACGAGGAGGTGGAGGGAGAAACAGCTTGTTAGGGCACTGTGATAATTAGGTCAGGACACTGCCATGTTACTACATGGCTTGGCCTTAGGTATGCAGGATAAACAGGAAAGACCAGGACTTGTTAATGCAGCGTCCTGGCCCTGAAAGCTTTCACAGGAATGCTCTGACTTATTACAACACTCGGCCCATTTGGCTCTAACAGGTTCGCAGGAGGCAGCCCGGCTTATTGTGTTCGCCAACCAGGCCTGCACTGCTGGGTGGCCTGGGCTAAGCCTCAAGGGAGGCAGTGGCTGAGTAGGCAGGTTCCTATTTCACCCCGCAATGGGCACAGCCGGCTGGCCAGGGGCGCGGGGCTTACTTTCTCCTCCTGGTACACGGTGTCCAGGAGGTTGACGGCGTGGAAGATGCCCTGGTGCCCCTCAGACACGCACTGTCCGCAGCCCGCCTGGCGGCACATCCGGCAGTACAGCTGCACCAGCCGGGCCGGGTGCTTCTCGCAGGTTGCTCCGACCGCCGGCGGGGGGCTCAGCGCCCCCGCCTCGCCGCGCCCCGGCCCCGCCCTGCCCCCGCCGGCCCTGTACAGCTTCACCACCTCCGCCAGCGTGGTGTTGACGGGCAGCGCCGCGTAGCCGCCGCGCGGCAGCGGGCAGAGTTTCCGGCAGAGCGGGCAGGAGAAGCGCAGGCCCTGGCCCGCGCGGGGCGAGGGGAGCGGGCCGGGCTCCCCGGAGGCCAGGCACTCCAGCACGCAGCCCTTGCAGAAGTTGTGCGAGCAGAGCGGCAGCGTGACCGGATCCTCAAAGAGGCCGAGGCAGACAGCGCAGGTCAGGCTGGCTTCCATCGGGGCCAAGCCGGCGGCGCGGCGCGGCGGGCCGCCCTCCGCAGAGACCCGCTCCCCCGGGGGCTGGAGCCGCCGCCCTGCGGCCAGCTCCCACGGAGCTCGCCCCCGGCCGGGCACAGCAGCCCCCTGAACTTCAACCGCCCGCCTCGCGCTCCGAGCTGGGCGAGATTGGGAAAGAGCGGCTGCGGAACTGCGGGCCGGGGAGCGGCTGTGATTGGAGGAATGTGAGAGATTGACAACGCTAGCTACTACTCGTCGAAACATGCGGCTCGGGAAAACACCAATCGTATCACAATGAGAGGGGCGGGACTAAAGCAGCCCTACCCAGTAGGAGGTTTGACCTGAGATGTAGGTGCTGGGGCAGCTGCTGTTTCCCACGGGGCGGCAGCGCGTGCGGGAGCCGTAGCTTGGAGCAGCTCCAGGTCTTGTGATCTCTGAAGGGCAGGGAACGTACGTGTGTAAAGAGCCTAAGGCAATGGCCCCAGTGCAGTATAAACAACTAATTGGTGTAGGGTTCCCTATGAGCCTCACACCCTAGTGTCTGTAAGGACCACCACTTCTCACCCGATTTGCCTCCCCCACCCCAAGACCTTCAGTCCTTGATTTCCGGGGTGGCAGAGGTTAGTCTGGGGTTGTCCATACCTAGCCAATGGGAACTGGACGGGGACCATCAAAGTCCTACTCCTAAATCTGTCACATGGTAATGACATTGGAGCACTGCTGATCAGGATGGAGTCAAACAAGTGACAGAGAGCAAAAGGCTCCTTTGTCAGTTACCAGTCACCTAAGCCATCCCATTCTCTTATCTTACATTATTTTAAAATGTATTTTTTCATGAATACAATAAAAGTTTCTTCTTTTTTCCATCTTTGGACTACAAAATACAAAAGGCCAGATTGTTGATTCTCTTTCCATTGATGAACTTTTGGTCACATAAGTAGCCCCATAGACTTCAATAGGACTATTCGTAGGCAGTGCTTGCATGAGTAAGAGTGAGAAGTCACAATCTGACCCAAAGAAAGGAACTTTGTTATAGATATATATCTACATATTTTACTAATCTTATTCTGATATGAATTAGCTCCATGCTGGTATAAAATAGCTATGAGCTGAAAGTACTTTTTGAACATTCACCACAGTTGCATTGCAATATTAAAGCCTTGCATAACAAAATCCCAAATCTACATAATTTCACATTGCTTCAAGTTTTGTTAATAAGGCAAATTTTGGTCCACAATCACCAGGTATTAACATTTCCGCTAATGATGGTCAAGTTTACTCTCCCAAACTTTTTCTTTAACAGTTCTGGTTAAGGATGTATGAGTTAAATCCAAAATCTTTTGATACTGATCAATTTCAGGTTTGTTTTCCTTTGAGTTTTCAGATTATTGTAAATCAAACACAAAGGTTTTGAAACAAACCGAAAACAAGGTTTGCCCCACCCAAGGTAGACTGAAACTACACATCAGTTTTGCATAGCCCTGAGGTGACATGCCAGAGCAAACCAATCAACCTATACTGTTACATTTTAGAATTATGCTTATAGAAAATTACAGATTAAAAATCTTCAAGTGTTTGTACTAAATTGACATTTTGAGCATACATTAAAGAGCATAGGATAATCTTACCACATAGTCAGTTTCCCTTTTGTCTGTAAATGTGTACAGATACAGGGACTATTATTTATTATTTGTATTACCAGAGAACCTAGGGCCCTTAGTTGTGGACCAGCACCTATTGTGATAGGTGCTTTGCAAAGCAAAAAAAACCCCAAAAAACAAAAACAAAAAAACCCCTGCTCCAGCTCCAAAATGCTTAGAATAATTCATACTTAGAATACAGTATGCAGGCTTACAAAATATTTATTTAAAATCAATATGAATTTTTTTCTTTGTTTAACTGTCTTCCTTCAAACACACCTGGTTTTGCTTAAAGCATTACGTCATAGAAATGCAAATGCTGGCATGATGAAGCCCAGAGAGGTCATATAAAAGAATAAGAAGTGGAAAGCCAAAAGAGCAATTTACTATTTAAGTGTTCAATACATTGGTCCTGATTCAGCAAAGCACTTAAGCATGTGTGCTTAAGGGACTCCGCCTCATGTGCTTAAATGCTTTCCTGAATTGGGGCCAAAGTGATTTAGGCTCAGATTATTCCACCTATATTCTTGTTAAATAGTACCTTACCAGTCAAGAATACTCCTGGGGGAATTCTGTGCCCCCAAATTAAAAATTCTGCACACAATATTTTAAAATTCTGCAAAATTTGCAAATTTTATTTGTCCAAATAACCGTACATAATCACACCAGTTTCAATTATTTTGGTAATTTATTTCAAAATACCTGTCAGCAAGTATGTCTGTAACAATTCAGACACACACAAAAATTTCCCTAGGACTAGAGAGTTAAAGAAACCCCTACAACAACCTAGTTTTTGCTTCTCTGCCCCCTCCCTCCCAGAGCCCAGCTTTGGGGGCCCCCCCTTTCCCAGATACCTGCGCCCCAGACATGCCAAACCCATGGAAAAAAATGCAGAAATTGGGCTTGTTTTTTTGCTTAATTGGCTTGTGAATTGCTTGTTGGCTAGTTTTTGGCTTGTAGCTTGTTTGGCTTGTAGTTTGTTGCTTCTTTTTTTTGATCGGCTCCTGGCAAGCAGGGGCAAGGGCGGGGGCAAGCAGCGGGAAAGAGTCAGGGGTGCACAGCGGGCCCACCACAGTCCCAGACTGCACGCCGGAGGTATATAGTACATAAAGTGTTGGGGTTCTTAGGGATTGGCTTGTTTTGAAATGGGATTAGCTTGATTTTTGGCTTATTGCAAAAGTCAGGGTGCTTATTTACTGTGTGAAAGTTGGCAACTGTGCTTGGGGGCTGGCAGGCAATGGCTCGAAAGTCCCAAAGTCCTGGGATGGCCTTGCCAGGCAAGCTGAGGGGCTGGTGGCCAACTTACAGTCAGTCATCTCCCAGTGTTCCCCAGTTTCTCCCGGTTTGACAAAAGGGAAGGGAAGAGTAGGGGGACTCAAGCTCTCCCCTCCACCAGGTCCTGGCTCAGGGCTCAAAGTCGAAAGGGTGAAGTGTGTCTCAGTTCTTTCTTGCAGGTACACCAGACCAGCCTCCCCTGTTCTCTCTTCAGGTCTTACCTAGGGCGGCAGGTTTGTAGAAATTTTGGTGGTGCCCAGAATGCCTAGAACCCGCCCCCACAAACTCCGACCCAGACCTGCCTAAGGCTCTGGGAGGGAGTTTGTGTGGGGGGAAGGAAGTCTGGGGTGCAGGTCCTGGGCTGGGGCAGGGGATTGGGGTGCAGGCTCTGGGAGGGAGTTTGAGTGCAGAAGGGGTGAGATGTTGATTTCTGGGAGGGAGTTTGGGTGGTGGAGGGGGTCTGGGGTGCAGGCTCTGGGATGGAGTTTGGGTGCTGGGTGCAGACTCCAGGCTGGGGTAGGAGGTGGGGGTGCAGGAGGGGGTGAGGGATGCAGGCTGTGGGCTAGAGGTGGGGGTGCAGGCTCTGGAAGGGAGTTTGGGGGTGGGAGGTGTGCGGATAGCTGGGGCTGGGGTGCAGGCTCTGGGAGGGAGTTTGAGGACAGGAGGGTGTGTGTGGGAAGGGGGTGGGGATGCAGGCTCTGGGACGGAGTTTGGGTGTAGGTTCTGGGCTGGGTCAGGGGTTGGGGGTGCAGGCTATGGGAGGGAGTTTGGGGGTGGGAGGTGTGTGGAGGGCTGGGGTGCAGGCTCTGGGATGGAGTCTGGGTGCAGGCTCTGGGAAGGAGTTTGGGGACAGGAGTGGGTGCAGAGGTGCAGGCTCTGGGAGGGAGTTTGGGGGCAGGAGGGGGTGTGTGGGAAAGGAGGGGGTGCAGCGCTCACCTGGGGCTCCTAGGCAGGGTGGGCTAGGGTCTCCGCACACTGCTACCCACAGGCACTGCCCCTGCAGCTTCCTATTGGCTGCAGGGGCGCTTGGGGCAGGAGCAGCGCACATAGACACAGACCCACCCCGCCCAGGGGCTGCAGGGAGGGACCGGCACCTATGTGTAGCAAGCAGGCAGGAAGCCGCTCAGCTCCACTGCTGGTGGTGGGTGGGGGCCCCGGGCCATTTTAAATGGCCCGGGGGAGCGCCCGGGAACAGAAGGTGGGGCCAAGGAAGAGACCTGACCTCAAACATTGCTGGAGCCGGGCACTGGGCCAGGAATACTCCTGGTGCCCAGGCACCATGGGCCCATATGATTCGCCGCCTATGGTCTTACCCACACTAGTCTTACCCATAGTCCAGCCTTCCCCTATGGATCCTCTGTCCCAGAAGCTAGTGCTACTAGCTTGTTTGTTTCCTTCCTGCAGACAGCCTCTCTACTCTCTCCCTCCCCCTGAGCATCAATGTCCCCTTTTAAACAGGTCTTCCATTTGAAGCATGCTTTGCAGCTGTGGAGGAGCAGGGCCTTCTTGCTCCATCATTCCCTTGGCGTGGTGTCTGTAAACCCCATCATAAGGCAAAATAATACACATACATTTTAGTTAAATAGAATTGTATTAATTTTACATTAGATAATGCAGTTCACAGTAACAGCATTTCTTCACAAGTTGGGAAAAATCATATTCCTGACAAAACAAGTTTGTACACTTGTCTTGTTTTCAAAAAGATTAAAAGTTAGAAAATATCTATTATTGATTCGTCCACTTTTTTATATAGTGCAGGAATAACCAATAGTTATAGGAAATGTGCCTGGCTTGGATTTTTATTAAAAATGGATCCATACAGCTTTCAAAATTCATTATCTTCTTCCTTTAATAATCTTCAGTATCACCAGCACAGATGGCAAGTAAAGCTGTCTCATAATGTCCTGAAGCAAAATGCTGCAAGGGAAAGAATCTTTTTGTGATGATAATTTTTCCTCTTTCTCCCCCCCTCGCCCCAGCCAAGAAAACCATTTTTGTGTATTAGGGACTGGAGGACATTTGAGAAGTTGTGGGTTTTGCACAAGACTTTCAATGCTTCGTAAAGATTCTAGACCAAGATTTTCAAAAGTGATTAGTAATTTTGGATCTCTCCTTTTTTGGGGGAGGGTGGGGGAAGGGGCAACCTGAGGCACCTACAAGGTCTGATTTTCAGAAGGTGGCTGCTCAGCTCTTTCTGAAAATCGGGTCCTTTTAATGTATCTCAAATTGAGCACTGGAAATTCATTGATCAGTTTTGAAAATCTTAGCCGTAGATATTTTCTATAAAAATAATAATAAAAAAATCATAAAAACATTGGAAAGGTTTTTACTGCACTGAATCATATTACAAGAATTCAGCAATACAGTTCATGATTGTCTGAAGATATGGGACTGACAGTACAAGAAAAATAGCTCTTTCTGGTGGTTGCTATGTAAAAAAACCCAACACACACAGTAGGAATGATTTTGATTTCTCTTAATCATCACTGTAAATTAAATAAAAATCTGGCCGATCATGTTTTCAAGAAAATAACTCAAAATAAAATAAAGGACCAGATCTTGCAGACACAGAACCTGCTCTGCTCTTATTGAGGTTAATTGCAAAACTTCAGTGGGACTGCCATTAGATTAATTTTGAATGTTTATTAGAATTTTTCCCAGTAGTATGAGTACCAGTAATGCAGGATTTTGTTTGTTTATAGAGGAAACAGATGTGCTAGGAAGTGAAAATCTAGCTTCATAACAATAAGTTTATAAGGTTAAAGATGGAAACAGGTCCATGCTGATCAAGGACAAACTGATTGCCGGATCAGCTTTAATTAGATTAATGAAAGAGGGGCCTTAGGGGTGGTGAAGCACTGTTTTAGGGTGGATGTGACGAGGCTAAATAATACAAGTACATTTAAAATGCTCCCAGGTAGTGCATGGTGCTGGTACTGTGCTTCATGCTGGATGTGGCAAGGACACCTGAACATTTTCAGCCAAGATTAGTTTTGCCACGTGATTAACAAAAGAGGCATAGCACAGGTAAGGGAACTGCAAAGGTCATTTTACATCACTTCAGTAACCTTGTATGACCACCTATGGGTTGCTCTACAGCTCAGAATACCCAGAGAAAAGGGTGCTTTGGCCATATCACCTCCCTCTCCAAACTGAATCTGGGCACAACCTCACATCAGGGGGTTATGGAGGAAGACCACAGAGCTGCTCCACAAGTTCTATACCAGTAGGGGAACAACTTTTTGCAAAGTATTTCCCCAGCAGGCAGTTCTGTCCCCAGGTGGGGGTGGGATGAAACAAGATCAGGCCTATTATATGAAAGTGTGATTAGAATTTAGTGGGAAGTATTATCTCATCTTTATTGTTCATTTACTGAAAGTAGTCAGAGGCACTGAACTGATGTAACATGAGTTCAGGCAGCATATTGTTACTTCTGCCTTTGTATCAAATGATTAGATTAGGATTCAGAATTAACTCAACATTTACTATTGTTAAAGCTCTCATACGGATATATGAAACTCTGCTATTGAACTAGGTACTGTATACATGGAAAAGTATAGAGTGACTTACTTTGATATCATGAAACAGAGATTTCCCATATCTCTCTTTGTATCGTCGTCTTATATTCATCAGATCTATTTCACTTCTGGCAATCAGAATCCTGATAACAGTTTTATTATGGAAACCATACTCCTGAAAGAGGAGAAAGATATGAGGAAACTTGGCTGAGTCTATCTATCTGAATATATTAATATTATGTGCAAATGAGCAAATTATCATCTTGATATATATTCTGGATTTGACAGAAGTTTGAAGTGTACAGAGGTTTTACTATACTAAGCTTTCTTGTGTATGAATAGTGCATTTCATATTACTGTGTAACTGAGATAAAATCTGTACTCCAAACGCCACTTCAAATTTTTCCATGTTATCTTATTAATGGACAGTTGTATTTACTACTTCTTTTTTTAAAGCATGTGCTTAAGTGCTTTGCTGAATCAGGGCCTCAGTCATTAATCGTTTTTATTGAGACTGCCAACAAGAATGCCAGGTGGGATGGTGGCTTTTGTTATGTGTAATTTGTCCACTTAAGACTAGACTGAGACCACCATCCTTTTTCACATAGGTTGCCGAACAACCATCAGATTCTAATCAGTGGTTTAGAACTCTAATGCTTTGTATCCAACCATGAATCACCTGAGCTGTTCAATTTCTCAGATGGATTCTGCATGGAGGAATGGTGAGAAAGAAGGTGGGTGAGATAATTGTGATGTTGCACTCCATATGTTTTATGGAAATATGTTTATAAGTGTGAATATAATGTAACTGAAATATGCTTCATGCAAAAGGTCTCTTGTAAGGTATCATTGCAAAGCTTATGATCTAATGAGTGTGTTCATCCCATTTGTATGAATGTATCATTCTCGTATCTGAAACTGGAAATATGAAGTATAACTCTGAAGTCCTATTGTAACTATGCAAAGTGTGGGTCATTAATGGTAGCTTGGAATCTTGATGGCTCCCATCAACTAGGACAATTGGTTGTATATGGCTCTGTTTACTTGTAAGCCATCCTGTATATGTGGGTGCCAGCCCATGAGTAATGAAGTCTCACAGGATATGTGAACGTCACATGATACTGGAATCCATTTTAAACCTGGTGATTTTCCGTTTAGAAGGATGGGTGGGAACCCAGAGGATTCCCAGACAAGGGATTCCTGCCTTATGCCAAAGATATGAAAGGGATGGAACAGAACAAAGGGGACTGCAGTCATGAGAAATCCCCTAGTTACGACCTGAGTGGGAACTAACAAGAACTGTACCGGGGAAAGGATTGGGCCCAGACTAAGAAGGTGTCTAATCTGTGAAAGAAGCTTATTGGAACATTTCTGAGGGTGAGATTTACCTGTATTCAGTTTCTTAATCTATTAGGCTTAGACTTGCGTGTTTTTGCTTTATTTTACTTAGTGACTTACTTTGTTCTGTTTGTTATTACTTGGAACCACTTAAATCCTACTTTTTATTCTTAATAAAATCACTTTTGTTTATTATTGAACCCAGAGTAAGTGATTAATACCTGGGGGAGAAAACCGATGTATATCTCTCTCTATCAGTGTTATAGAGGGCAGACAATTTATGAGTTTACCCTGTACAGGCTTTAAACAGAGTAAAACAGATTTATTTGGGGTTTGGATCCCACTGGGAGCTGGGTGTCTGGGTGCTGGAGTACCTGCTGAGTGGCTTTCAGTTAAAGCCTGTAGCTTTCGGGATGTGGTTTGGACCTGGGTCTGTGTTGCAGCAGACTAGCATTGTCTGGCTCAACAAGGCAGGGTTCTGGAGTCCCAAGCTGGCAGGGAAAACGAGCTCAGAGGTAGTTTGAGTATATCAGGTGACAGTCCCAAGGGGGTCTCTGTAACCAAACCTGTCACAATAATATCTTTTATTGGACCAATTTCTGTTGGTGAGAGAGACAAGCTTTCAGGTTTAGACAGTGCTCTTTTTCAGGACACTTCTGGAGGAATGGTGACATCTAGTGGACAGTAACGTTAATTCAAACAATTTTGAAGGTTGCAGGGGAAATATTTACTTATTACAAATGTTGGTTTATTTAAAGGTGGCAGGTTGAATTTATCAATTAGCTATTCACACTAACAGAATAAAATAGTAAGGGATACTCAGAAAGCTGCGTTTACAGGATCTGATTCTTATTTGGTGGGTGCACTAAAATCTTTCTGACAACCCATTATGGATTTTACGGAAACCATAGTTCTAAATATTAGAAGCTTTCTTAACAGACTGATGCTAATCATGCAATATTCTAAATAGAAATCTGACAAAAGTTTGACACAATCTGATTGACTAATGCACTGTGGAATGGAATATGATTTAAAACGTCTACTATCAGCAGCATACCATATCACTAAGCATTTCATTGACATCAATCACTAGGCACTAGGAGGAAACTGAGAAATTTACTTTAAATTTATTTTATTTTTTCTGCAATTTTATTTAATATATTTTCTCAAAAATCTAATCTGACTGTGAAAATAAGAAATAATTGCACAATGGCACATTTCACTCAAAAATGAGCCTGTTTAGCACAACAGTTTTGTGAAAATAGAATCAAATTTGAATTTGAAAAAATATGAAAATGCTCAGATTCTGAACATTTTAAATTTTGTCATGAATACTTTACATAAATTTACAACAGCAGCACACAATATGAAGAAAAACACATGTGTGGTATTTTTACCCCTATGCAGTATTTGTGGATACTTCTGATTACATATGCAGATACCCACATTTGCACCCAATATTAATTTTTTTAAGCTAATGTGCATAAAAATATTAGGATTTGCACATGAAATGGAGTCCAATTGAAAACATGGTGATTAGTATTTTCACACTATAGCATTTGTATTATGCCATTCACAGTGATATTTATTAAAGCTGTACAGCGGAAAGTCATATAATAAGAATAGATCATGTTGAATAAAAAGTGCACTTTGAGTTTTGCACACCAGGGGGAGATGCAGTCCATACAAAATGATGGTTTTCTGTTTTCAAAAAGTCAATGCAGTTAACGGACAAGTAGTGTTGAAAGAAAACTCATCTGTTGATCAAGCACTATGACTTTGAAATTAATAACATTACCAAAATTTTTAAAACAAGCAAGCAACACTTTAACAGTGGAAGCTATCAAAACCCTAACCCTTTTAAAGCAAATGAGCTAACTCATTCAAAATAGAAAAGGAGTACTTGTGGCACCTTAGAGATTAACCAATTTATTTGAGCATAAGCTTTCGTGAGCTACAGCTCACTTCATCGGATGCATACTGTGGCAAGTCAGTTATTGAGCTTATGCTCAAATAAATTGGTTAGTCTCTAAGGTGCCACAAGTACTCCTTTTCTTTTTGCGAATACAGACTAACACGGCTGTTACTCTGAAACCTGTCATTCAAAATAGAGACAGTAAAACTGTTGTTTAAAATATGTGAAAGAATAGTGCTACTTACATGGATTGCATTGTAAAGCCTATATGCAAAATAGGAAGGTTTATCTCGAACACAGAGAACTAGGAGAGATATGTTATGGAGAAAAGGAGAAATATTAGAGACTTTCAGAAAACTGCATCAATGGTGTGTTTATGTGATCTTGAGGGTGCTTATTGGGTTGAAGTGAAACAAGTTGATGCCGGTTGATAGAAACTTTCTCACATTGCACAGTTCATGGCTGTGGGTCAAGTTGCCCCTTCTATCTTAGAAAAAACCTGGGGTGCTCCTCAAAATGTTTTCCTAACAATACTCATTCATTTGGAGGTGGCAGAATTTTCAATCCTATGGAATTGCCCGTTGAAGCTGCAGATTATAAAATTCTAATCTCAGGCCACCTGGAAGGAGCCTCTCTGTTTCTGTACTGGCTGTGGGCCTTCCCCCCAGCAGGCAGGGCAGCTTTACTGGTGGTTCATCTTAAGGATGCTGGTAGTTTAAGAACATGGTTTTATTTTTCAGTCATAATAATTTGCTATTTATTTATAGATTTTTTATGGTGTTCATCACCATACTATCTAAGTGCCTCAGAAACTTTAATGAATTTAGCCACATGACATCTTTGTGAGGTAGGGAAGTATTATTACCATCATGGGCGACTCATGAACCCCCCTTTGGGAAGCCTAGCCCCCTACCCCTCCTATTCCGCTGGAGGCCCTGCCCCCACTCCATCCCCCCCCAGCTCTCCATCCCTCAGCCAGAGCCAGAGGAGCCCCTAACCCCCCACTGCAACTAGATGGATCCCGGCTGGCCCACCTGAGCTGCTCCAAGCCGCAGCCTTCATGCCCAAGCCATCTCCAGCCCACCGGCCCAGGCGCCGGAACTGCCCCAAGCCCTGGCCGCCTGGGGGACCTCTGAGCCCTGCCATGGCCTGGCCCCAGGGCTGTGGTGGGGAGCATTAACAGAGGTTTGGGGAAGGTTAGCATCCCCCAGCCTCCGTGATGCATTGCCCATGATTACCGTCATTTTACAGATGGGGAAACTGAGGCACGGAGAATTTAGGAGCTTGATCCTACACCACTGAAGACATGCAGTTTTGCCATTTGTTTCAGTGTGAGCAGAATCAGTGCCTAATGGACTTGCCCATGGTCACACAGGAAGTTTGTAGCAAAACCAGAAGCAGAATCCAGTTCTCCTCAGCCCTAATCCAGTGACCACATTTTAATTTTTAGCCTCAACCTATGATACAATTTAAATGCCCTTTCTTCTATATAGCCTTAGACTTGTTGGTTGATTTTCTTCCAAATGTTCAAAGTTTCTACACCATATATGAAAATTAACTAGTGGGGAAAATAGCACAAAAAGCTTATATTTGCACCTTTTAATGGACCAGATATACTATACTGTATATTTATTAAGAAGTTATCACTAGTGTAAAATAATCATTGTATTTTACCTATTGCTACCAGCAGTTCTTGAAAGAATCCATCGTAACATTCATTAATAGCATCTACTATATCTTGCCCAGAGATGTTTTGGAACTCCTGAAAAACTTGAAAGAAATGAATATATGTTTATTTATATTCTGTATTAAGAGTAGAAACTAGCTCCAGCCGTTTTGTTGCTGTTTACTTCTGACATGTCTATTACCCCAAGATGAAACTTAATCTAAAATGAGAGATTGGGACAGATTCTCAACCCAGTACTTGGAGCAAAGCAGCTGGAAAGCTGTCCTAAAAGGGCATCTGGCAATTTCTTAGCATGGGAGCGTGGGGTAGAGAATAGCATAGCCAGCTCTATGCTAACACCTGCCCCCATCCCCCATGAGGTGGATTGGGGTTAGGAGTATGTTCCTTCTTATGCTTGTTGATGTAATATCCCCCAGGAGAGCATTACAAGCTGAAGTAAATTAGTCCACCCTTTATGCTATAGAGCTGTCTGGACAATGACAATTCCATTTTGAGATTTGTTTTCATTCCACACTAGAACAAAACGAAAACTTTTGGAACATTTTCTCAAAATGGAATTGTGTCTAAATGTCCATTCTTGGACTGAAAAGGTCAGGTTTTCGATTCATCTCACTCTCTCGCTACACATGAGCAACTGGGGAGTCCGCACTGTCCTCAGAAGCCTTCCCATAGAAAATGTCAAAATGGACATGTTTCTGTAAAATGTATCAGCTTCAATGGAACACCATGTTTTGACAAAAATATGTTTCATTAAAATGTTTCCAACCAGCAGCTGTCACTTGTTTGGTTGGGTGGTTTTTTGGCGGGGAGGGGGAGGGGCGGTATTTGGCCCTCTCTGCCCCCCAAGACTGGGAAAAGTGGAACGGTGGCTTCAGTGCACTTTTGACTCCCCCCCCACCAGATGAATTGAGTGTGAGCTCCATGGGTGCTGGAACAATTTTTATAGTGGGGGTGCTGACCATGGAAACCATGCATTTGGTGTTTGTTATTACTACTTCAAGCCAGGGGGCGCGGGAGCACTCCCAGCACCCCTAGTTCCAGCACCACTGGTGAGGTCAGTGCAGCTGAAGACTTAGCCCGTCACCTTAACTGTCATTTCTGTGATGCATTTTTTTCACTATCTGTTCTACACGGGGTTCAGCTTTGTAGTCCTTGTACATCCAAAACTCCCATTAACTTCAGTTGGAGTTTTGGGAGCACAAAGAATGTAGGCTCAGGCTCCTGTTTCAGACTGCACTGGAATCTGAATATTGGTTTGTGAATTCAGCGTCTGTGTGCCTAGTTAAAATTATCCCTGTTTTCTCTGTAAGCTATATTTTCCCTTTCCATTATACATTAAAATACTGAGAAGTTGGATTCATAAGTGATGATAATTACCCATCCACAACTGCTGGTAACTCTTGTTGCACAAGATCATTTGCATCATGTTTTTGTGTTCCCCTGTTTTCTGCTGACATGCTTCCCATAGGACCTAAGGCATTAAAATAATAACAAGGTGCAAAAGATCATCAGTCCCAAACCCCTTTAAACAAGACTTTCAAACAGCTACATTTTTGTTTTCTGTTATTTTTGAGAAACTGAGAGCTGATTGTAGTTACCATTGCATCCTGAACAGCCATAGCAGGATCTGCATACCCTTCCTCCCGGATTCCCTGTAAAATGTTAAAACATTTTCCTCTGTTAGTTCTTCTAAAATGACTGCAAGAGAATGAGATGGTCTTTATATAATACTACTTCTCATTCACTAAGATATCCATTCCAGGATTTTACACAAGAACGGTGTGTGGTAGAGCTGGTCTATAGAGCCCTAAAATATTCTAGAGGTTACATCTGGAATTGCTATGGCATCTCTCCAAGGGCCATTCCCTTAGGGTGGAGGAATTCTAGAATCATGATGGGACTGATGACAGGAAGTAGTCGTAAAGGTGGATACAGATGGGTTCCCTGTGGGACCACATTTTTAACTAATCCTTTACTTACATAAAAGAAAAATTAGTGAATAACTAGATGACATTACCTGTTTATAAAGTTATTATAACATGTGGTTATGATGTGGAAAATAACTGTACAAATGGCATCTTTGTGTCTCCAGTTTATTTTTCATTGATATGTCCATATAACTTTGCTATTTTTTACAAGGAAAAAAAACACACACTTTTTTCTCACTGTCCAAACTGCAAGATCAGCCATATCAAATAGTGATCGATCTGCTTTACACTGCATGTTACCATCATCACCTATAATTAATATTCAAGATTGAGAAGTTGCCTGACAAAGTTGATGATGTATGAGTCAAAAGAGAATACAGTTTATTCTCCCGTAGCTCTTTTGGCTTTGCAGTTCTGTAAACCAAGCAGATATGATTTAGTTAATACACTAGGATCAGATTTATTTAGTTGTAACAAAAGAAAAGTCTTTTAGAATAACTCCTTTTAATCATAGTTACAGTGTAAGAATACAAGTAAGCCCAGGTTGCAGGAGTCATAATTCTCAGACAGCACTTAATCACTGCCTTAATGATATGTTTTTGAAGCAATTTACTTTAGTTTGGCGTTGACAATCATTCTGCTACAAAAGTGAAAGTAAGGATTAAAATTATATATTGTCTGCCAACTACTAGAATGACCAGTTTTCAACTGTTGCCTGGGAAATATGTTAATTCACATTTTAATTAAATTGTAAAGAATTTGCACAGAACAAAGAATGAAGTTCTTAATGACAAGATAAATTGCTTAAAGGAAATTATGCTGGAGTGACTTCCTGTGATTGAATATATGAAACTGGAAAAATATGACAAGTGGACAATAAAAACTGAGCAGCAGTGCTCTACATAAACAAAAAAACCCTACAGTTACATTTTTAAAGGATTATTCTTGCCTTATTTCATCAGGAGAATCCTAAAAACTGCATCAATATTCTTATTTTTAAATTCCAGAAAATGATGTTATTTTAATTCATATCCATGCCAAAACCTGGGGCAAAATAAATCAACTCTTCACGTCATATTAAAAGTCTGAATAATTATAATTCGATCCAAGTACATTACATTAATTAGGATGTAATAAGCCTTCCAGAAGCTTGCCTCTCTGAAGGATTTTGCCACTACCCATTAATTGGTGGTGGTGGAGGGCGGGGGGATACATATGCTTTTCCCTTATGGAAAAGTATTATAGGCCTCAGTATTGTAATTATGGCAATCAGGTAGATTGCTGCTCCTGCACAGAGCCCCATTGGCCCACATTGTAAATGCCTGTGTGCTATCAGTTGCAGGATCAAGGCCCCAGAATTTAATAGAGAGTAAACCAATACGATTTTTTAGAAAATATTTAAAAAAAAGAAACCGTTGATACAGAATGACATCCTTTCTATAGGTTACATAGAAATAGGTAGAAAGAATCTAATTTTCTATTTTAATCTATAACATTGTCCAGTTTATTCTACAAGACTATCCAAAAGAGAAAAAATAAAAAGGATAACATTTTAAATTAAGTGCCATCTGACTTTTCTACAATTGTTTTTATTAACATATATAAGGTAATATTCACACGCAGATAAAAACTTACAAAGAAGCGCAGTATGAAACAGTGCAGTTGGAGTTCTCCAGAGCTCTTTTTAGGCTCCAGAATCTGAGATGAGTAGCTGGTGGGATCCTGACTATTTGGTGATCCACAGTCAGCCTCTTTGAGGATATTTGTGGCAATGTGTTTTGACAATGAGGACTGCAGATTATAGGGCAGGATGTTTCGTATTTGTCCTGATTGTAAGAAAAAATTGCCCTGGCTTTAATGAGGGTAAGAACTAAGATATTGTGCAATCTTTTCGGGGTGGCAAGGAGTTCATCACCAGGGAGAAAATCTGTTGAACATTAGAAGGAAAAAGTCTCTCTTTTGCAGAGCCTACATCTGGAACATACATATTTTTTCTCTCCTTGTCATCCACTCCTCATCTCATTTTGAACCTCATCAGAAACCATCCTTTTCAACCTTGAACTTATGTTTTGTATCTTTGCCATTCCTCCCTGCTAGAATATGTGCTGTTATTTATTGTTTAACTCTGCAGAGCATTTTGAGATAATGATCCAGTTCATCAGCTGGTATGAATTGGCCATATTCATCAGCTGGTATAAATTGGCATAGTTTAATTGGAGTTAATGAAACTATGCTGATTTACACCCATTGAGAATATTCCTCAAAGTTTGTATGAAAGATTCTGTACAAACAAGGCCCCCATTCTGCAAATACAGACATAAGTAGTGCCCTTTACTCTTGTATGTAAAATTACTCACATGCATGAATGTTGGCAGGATAAGGACCTAAAATCACATGGTATTGAATTAGGCCCTAATTTGGTAAAGTGTGTAAGCACTTTCCTATCCTTAAGAATGTGAGAAGTCACCTTGGCTTCATTGGGACTATTTATGTGCCTAAAATTGGGTAAAATGCTTAAGAATCATGCTGAATCAGTGCCTTAATCATTAAGACTTACTATGAGTGAAAGTTCTTTGGAACAGGGGCCAGGCCTTCATATTTTTGTACAATCCTGATTGGGGTCTTTGTGTACTACCCTGATTTAAAAAAAAGAAAGAAAAGAAAATGCATAGCTGTACACGCGTGTGCTCCACACCTTTCATTTCCTCACCCTGGTGTCCAACCCTGCCGTCGAGTGGCGGGATCTCCTGCCACCAGTGGAGGGTGAGGAACTCTGGTGGGCCAGTCTGTATTCCACATTGGTCTTGTGGCCCGCGGGGGATATTAGTTGGCAGCTTGTTCACGGAGCCATGAGCATGGGCATGTAGTTGGTGCAGTTCATCTATCTTGCCCCTTGTGTGGTATGAGGGAGACCCTGGTGCACATCTATCTTGAGTGTGCCAGGCTGCAGCCCCTTTTCCAGCTTCTCCTTAGGTTATGGCTGCACTGTTCACTGCACCTCCTGATTTACGCACACCCCAGCTGTGGCCCCACAAAGTCATGAGACCTCCTCATCAACCTCCTCCTGCCACTGGCCAAAGTGGCCATCCACCATACCAAGAGAAGGATGCTGGATGGGGAGATGCTCTGTGACTGTGAGGCCTATTTTCACTCCTCCCTCAGATCACATATCCAAGCAGTGTTTCTCTGGGATGCATCCACTGGTTCCCTGCACACCACTGAGGAGCAGAGGATGCTGTCTGGGGTTCTCTGATCAGTGTCTCCTTCTGTCATAAATATAAAGGGAAGGGTAAACCCCTTTAAAATCCCTCCTGACCAGAGGAAAAATCCTCTCACTTGTAAAGGGTTAAGAAGCTAAAGGTAACCTCGCTGGCACCTGACCAAAATGACCAATGAGGAGACAAGATACTTTCAAAAGCTGGGAGGAGGGAGAAAAACAAAGGGTCCGTGTCTGTCTGTATGCTGCTTTTGCCGGGAACAGAACAGGAATGGAGTCTTAGAACTTTTAGTAAGCAATCTAGCTAGGTATGTGTTAGATTATGATTTCTTTAAATGGCTGAGAAAAGAGCTGTGCTGAATAGAATGACTATTCCTGTCTGTGTGTCTTTTTTGTAACTTAAGGTTTTGCCTAGAGGGATTCTCTATGTTTTGAACCTAATTACCCTGTAAGGTATCTACCATCCTGATTTTACAGAGGTGATTCCTTTACTTCTATTAAAAGTCTTCTTGTAAGAAAACTGAATGCTTTTTCATTGTTCTCAGATCCAAGGGTTTGGGTCTGTGGTCACCTATGCAAATTGGTGAGGATTTTTACCAAACCTTCCCCAGGAAGTGGGGTGCAAGGGTTGGGAGGATTTTGGGGGGAAAGAGGTGTCCAAACTATGTTTCCTAGTAAACCCAGATAAAGTTTGGTGGTGGCAGTGGAAATCCAAGGGCAAAGGGTAAAATTAATTTGTACCTTGGGGAAGTTTTAACCTAAGCTGGTAAAAGTAAGCTTAGGAGGTTTTCATGCAGGTCCCCACATCTGTACCCTAGAGTTCAGAGTGGGGAAGGAACCTTGACACCTTCCTTGCTTTTGACCCTGTGACCTTCCCTTAGGGTTGCCAACCTCCAGGATTGGCCTAGAGTCTCCAGGAATCGGCGTTAATCTCCTGGTGAGTTGAAAGCAATCCTGGAGATTTTAATAGGATATTTTAAGAAAATGACGTTATGTCATGTTGGAAAAAAAATCTCCTGGAATAGCTTCAGTCAGAGTTGGCAGTCCTACCATCACTCCCATTCCTGTTATTCATCAGTTGCCCCCTGACTTCAATTGAGACCTGGGTTCAGTAGTTCCTCCTCTTAGGCTGGGGGAGGAGTCTTTAGATGAGGGCAGAACTTGTGCCTACCCTCCGCCAGATCTTCAATAAGTACTCACTCCCTGCGCACTGTCGCAGATGGTTTTATGATTAAAGCAACTGAATGCCACCCAGAAAAATTAGATATTCCCCTGCCTCTCCACATAGTTCCTATGTGGTACTGGGAAAGTCACATAAACCAAAATTTTCAAAGATGTCCAGGGCTTGATGGTACTCGCTAAATAATGCATGCAGCTACATTCTGAATAATCAGGATAAAGGGAAATACTGAGTGTTTATTAAATGAGCACTGTGCATTCTGTGCACTGAATGAGGAAGGGGTCATGTGGAAAAAAAACACAATAAGACTATATCATAATGCATATGTACAAGGGAGCCAAAATAAAGTTTCTTAGGAAACCTTAATCCTGGTATTTCCTAAGTTTTGGCTGGTTGACTTGTCAACCCGAGTGTTCTTTTAATGTAGAAGTTTTTTTGTTTTGTTTTTTGTCTGTTTTTTGTTTTTTCATGTAATACTAATATAGAGTCAAATTTTCTGGTCCAGGTGCAACCATAAAAATGTGCAGTCGCCCATTCTGACTGCAGCTCTCCATTTTCCATGGCAAACAGTCATTTGTGTACCTATTTGTAAAAACAAATGCAGGTACAAAGGTACATGTAGATTTCTGACAGTGCACCTGTTGCTTTTGACCCATATTGTGAAAGTTCCTAATTCAGTTTTCACGCTAAACATATTTAGATGCTTAAGATGTAATAATTCCTGAAATACAAACAAAATTAATTAGGGCACTAGCATGAAGGCATCTTTTTGATAACAGTATTTACTGTCCCCATTTACTGTCCCCAGTATCTTCTGTCCCTTGCCTTATGGCACAACACTTTAGGGTTTGATTCTGTAAAGAGTTGATCACCAATTTTGAGCTGTTGACAGTCTCGTAATTCAGTGAGAATTGACCATATCTCAACAAAAAAGCCCTCAAGCACTTTACAGGATCAGGTAGTCTGTAAATAATATTGACAATCTTCCTGCATGAGGTACCACCACAGTGTAAACAGCATGTTGTGTGGCAGATTTCCTCAGCACAAAGAACATGTTTTTTTGAAAACAGAAGGAATATAAAGATCTGTTTAATAATTTCTTGCATAGTCAGGTCAGCTATTTCTCCATTTTTCTATGTGACATACAAACCGTAATATGGACAGCACACTCCATTAATGAAAAAAATAGAGCTTGTGAAAGAAAATCTCATTTGGATATGAAGATACTTTCTTTTCCGAGCATAGGGTCAGACACTGGAATTTTCAGATTCTTGTTCAATAAAATACTCAATTGACTTGCATTCAAAAACCAAAGTGAAAGCAGATGAAAGAATTTAAATTCTAATCTTTCCCCTTTTTGCTGCCCCTTCAAAAATGTAGCTTTTCAACCATATTGAGCATGGATTAGTTTTAACTGTAGCCAATTTAAAATCTGAGGCTCCTTCAACAATATTAGAAGATGGTTCTGCATTTTAAAAAAATGTAGAACATATTTTGCGTTTGTACAGTACCTGAGCGAGGTTCAAAAGTGTGTCTCTGAAGTGGCCTGAAGTCTCAGAATAAATGTCTTGTTGAAGATCATTGTTGTATTCTGGGGTGAAAACCACAAAAAACTTGTGTTAAACGTGTAATTTGTAGAACACACAAATATTCTCTGAATAATGTTAGTGAAGATTTGCAAACAGCAATGAGTAACTAGAATAAAAAATATACTCAGTATATTGACATTTGCAAGTCTTTTAACACTTTTCATTCTGCAATGAGCAATAAATTGGCTTACTCATATGGGGATAGATCTTCAAAAGGATTTTCACAAGAGTTTAAGCAGGTTAGGCACCTAATTCACTTAACCTGCTTATGCACTTTTGAAAATCCCATGAGGTGCCTATCTGCATTTTTAGGTGCCTAAACACCTAAGACGATCCGGTCTGTAGTCTCTGCAGCTAGCAAGAACCTCAGTGACTTTTTACCTAAACAGTGACTGTGGATTCAAGCCTAAAATGACAATTACTGTAGAATTAGTGAGATACTTATAAGATAGAGAACAAACAAACAAAACCCCTCCTTCTCTTTAAAGATTTAAAGAGTTTAATCTTCCTCCAAAAGTTATAATCCAAAAATATCAGTCTGTGGACTGAGAGATGTTTCAAAGATCACAGAATCCTGAATGTCTAAAAATACTGAGATATTTTTATGATAATACAATAAAAATTTAAACATTTTGCTTCAGCCTTTGATGTACAATTATCCTGAAACAAGGAAAGAGGGAAAACAATTGGCTTTAAGAATTCATCTTTGGAAGTCTAGCTCTTTCATTCATGCAGCTATATCCAGAACACACTTAGTCCGAATTGGACCCTTGCAGGATATGCTACTGTATACTTAAATAAAATAAACAATACGCATTAAGTAGGCTTCTTTCATTTGGAAGATCTCCCCATTTGATCTTGAGGCTAGTATATCAATAAGACAGTTCTCTTCCATGTCTGCTCCCTGAAAGGAAAAAATAGCAAACAAGCAAGGTCATTGCTAGTAGAGATAATGGCTTCCAATACAATTGTAATATTTGTCAAGGACTGTGAAAGAATGATAGCCTCTGTTTGAGGAGTTCATGGTTTATTTTTATGGGTTATTTCCGTGTTAATAAGAGTACTGATTTCAGTCTTTTCAGGGTTACTGATTAGCTTTAGTGTAATTAGTATTAGAACTGAACCTCCAACACTAACACTTAAAGTTAAGCATGTGAAGTGTCCTATTGCTAAGGCAACATGGAGAGTGAGACAATGCCCTACCGAAGGGGAAAATGCACTGGGATGAATTTCATTCCTAGGGAGCAATAAAGCCCTTTTAAATATGTGGGGCTTTGTAAAGAATTAAATGCATATATCAAGCATGCTGTCCCTAATTGTGCTAGGGGTTTAGACAATTTGAAATGTATTTGAACATCAATAACATGCTGTGCTTCCAGTTTCTCTTTTTTGGAATTACTTAAAAGTATGTTTTGGAATGTTTACAACAGTACTTGATTTTTACATGAAATATTTCTTCATTACTGTCATACCATGTAGGATTGCAAATCATTACATTTCCCCACAAGGTTGTTGACTTCAGTTTGTGAGTTTGAATTCAGGTGAGTGGATGCTACATATACTACTTTTGATAGGTGCATACAGCTCTTGTTAATGACAATGAGAATTCTGCATTTAGAACAGGAGAAGAGTATGCCAGCAAGACCCCAGTTCTGCAGAGTTATGTATATGCATTATTTTAAGCATCCGAGTAATCTCATTGACTCCACAATTAAGGTACAAGAGTATAAAAAAGCACAAACTTGATTCAAATGCAGAAAAATTCTAGATTTGCCAATCCTGGTCAATAGTGATAAAAATAGTACTTCTGAAGCTACTAATGGGCTATAATAATCTCACTGCTAACCATCATTTTAAAAATATACCAGTAGCTCTAAATGTGCCTTGATATCAACTGTTAAAAAAATGACAAAGTTGGTGCTCATTTTATTTGCTGGCAATGACTGCTTAATACAATAAAATAGTTCCTAGCCTTGAAAATGGGAATGAAATTAAAATGTTAAGGGATAGTCACTGATTTATAAAAGAGTAAGGTAGGTATTAGGGTGCAGATCATGCAAACACTTAGCCTTATGCACGTGAGTAGTCTCATGAGAAAGATTCAATGGGACTACTCATATGAGCATATCTAAGAACATGTGTAAGCATTTGCCGGATCAGGGCCTTACTTTTCAGTTAAGAAACCATACTATAGAAATATGTTATTTTCTTCAGTTATCTGTTTATATTTATCTGTTAAATGATTGCTGTATTTTTAAGGCTAGATTATTTATATTGCCTTTAATATATAAATACATGTAAATTGTATAGTACCGAATATTTCTTCTCTCCCACTAAACTGAGAAATGCCTTTTTAACAGTTTATCATTCAGTTATATGTCAAAGAATCTATGAAACAGATGTGAATTGTTGTAATCAGTGCCTATAAATAATTGTCTAAGTATTTTTGAGTTAGACAAGCACCTTCATAGCATGCCAGAGCTCATGGGCATCATAGGATGCAGGTGGATACATCAGGCCAACCATAATGTCTTTGAAGTGATGAGAGAGATTCTCTTTCAGGTCCATAATCAAATCCTTGGAAAAAAGATAATCAGGATTATTGCGGTACTCTTGCTGTGCAGTGGAATATTAATCACTGAAAGCATTAAAAATAAAAACTAGCAATTATTTTTGTGATATAATAAAAAGATGAGCCCTGCAGGTTGGATTGTGGCTACAGTTAAGTAACAAAAACTCTTCTCAAAGCTGTGCATATCCTTGTTGATAATATGGGCAAGACTACTGTACATCAAGAAAGAAAAAGAACACAGCAATGTTGGTTAATTAGAACATAGGTGAAAAAACCCCTAATGTTTAGAAATGGAAAAGACTGACACTGGTAAGGAAAGACATTTGGGGCCAAATTTTTAAAAGGGTCTTCAGTCTGCTTTGACACATTCTCCCTCAACTTGTGTATGCAAATCTTTATGAACCCAGACCCTTAGATCTGTGTCTATGGAAACAGCCTTTGCGGGAAGTCACCACAGCTATATTTTATGGGTTGTACTCAACTATATTTGTAAGTAGGTTTGTAATGTAGAGCTGGACAGAAAACAGTTTTCCCGGCTGGTAAAACGTGTCAAGATTTTGAGAATGGACTCATTCCACGTCTGGATGAAACCAAGACCTTTTTGAAGTTATTCAATGAAAAAAAAAAAAATAGGCGACTCTAGGCTGGTGATTATGGCACTTGCCTGGAATGATCTGAATCAGGCAGAGGGAGACTTGAATATGAGTTTTTGTAACCCTAGGTACCCTAACCACCAGACTATTGGCTAGTCTGCTTACCCCCTCTTTCAATCTCTTTTGCTGGAGTGCTTCTGGAGTGCATACAAAATTAACTCTTCATTTGAGCAGGGACTTGAACCTCCATCTCTGGTTAGTGGCCTAGCCACTAAGTTATAGTCAGTCACTCTCTCAAGCAATAGTTAATTATTTATACAAAATGTAACAGCTTCAGCAAGCAAAACGGAGCAAGAGACACAGTGATTTGGAGCAAGGACTCTGTTACATAGGCCAGAGGCATGCTGTAACCACAGGACTATAATCTCTCTTAGTCCTGTTCCTCCCTGACATTCCATCCTGGACCTGAGGAACTTTTCTTGACAAAAATTTGTTGAACCTAATCCCTTCCTACAAAACATTTCTGTTTTGACAAATCAGCATTTTTGGATTGAAATAAACCTTTCAGCCCAAAATTCCTCTAGTCATATGTCAGGGAGAAGAGTTGGAGTTTAGTCAGGAATCTAAAATGGCAAAGAAGCTGTCCCTGATGAGAGGGGCAACATGAGGGAAGGTTTTATCTTTGCTTATCTTTCCCTATTTTCCAGCACCCTTCCTCTGCTATACTTTGTGAATACTAGACTTATTTAGTGAATGTGTCCATTTGCATTTATCACATTTGCTGGGCTTTTGTCTCTTGGATACCAGTACTTGATTCCTGTTAAGGTTAATGAGACTTATGGGTAAGTGCTAAGTAGCGAATGTCCCCCTACTTGGTTTTAACAAAGAACATGGAGCTGTAATATACATGGGAAAATAAAAACATTGCTGCATATTGTGACATATCACATAGTTATACTTCTTGGGGCAGACCCTCAGCTGAGAATCTTCCCCCTGGAAACTACATACTGCTTCTTCCTCACTGCTAAAGGATTCTCTTCATAGACTCTTTCTTTGGGGTATAGGAGATTTCTAGGGACATTTCCCCCCAGTGTTATTCACTCCCAGACAATGAGAAATCTTGTTATTAGCAGTTAGTGTATGTCTCTCCCTTTTTGTTTTTTATTTTAACTGAATTCAGGACTTGTGAAAGGTACTGGATTAACAAAACTAGTATGATGGCACTGGAAGCTTCTCCACAGCCCCATATGCATGCCTCTGCACTGATCTATAATGTGCTTATTGAGGGGATGAGAATGTCCATGCTCACTCACTCCTTACCTGTTTGAGGCTTTCAACTCTTAAGACTGCCAAAAAGCTTGTCACTTGCAGTAGTGGTGTGTTATTGTGTGGATACCTATTCACTTATTTCCTATACACTACTAAGCAGGCATCAGGACCCAGATCCACAAAGGACCCAGATTCTTAGCATCACACTGTCTAACTTTTAAGTACCTCTAAATCACTGTAAATTCCGGGTTAGATGCCTAGACTCCCTACACAATGCATGGAGAGAGATAGGCACCTGAGAATATGATCCATAAAAGCCAGCATGCTAGGGAGGGAGCTGACAAAACTAGCCAACAGCAGCTGCTTGAGGAGAGGGGTGCCTAAGTCCTGCCACTCTCCCAGAATTAGGCGTCTATGTCTGAGCTGCAGGGAGGGACCTATCTCTGCATTCGATACACAAATGGGAACCCATCTCCTGGAGCATGTTGGTTTAGATACCTGAGCTATTTCTTGTGAGATTGGCTTATGTGCCTGCCTAGCTCCATACTAAATGGGATGAAGAGGAGATGGACTCCCTTTTAACCACTAACCGGGGGTTAGGGTACTCATATGGGAGAACCTAGTTCAGTTCTCCCTCTCCCCATCTGAAGAGGAAAAGGGATTTGAAGAAGGGTTCTCCACTATTCAGGTGAGTGCCTGAACCACTAGACTATGGCATATGGGAAATGACTGCCGAGGAGGAAGTACTGCAGAAAGGGATCTGGGGGTCATAGTGGACCACAAGCTAAATATGAGTCAAATGTGTGACGTTGTTGCAAAAAAAGTGAACATCATTCTGGGATGTATTAGCAGGAGTGTTGTAAGCAAGACATGAAAAGTAATTCTTCCGCTTTACTCCGTGCTGATTAAGCCTCAACTGGAGTATTGTGTCCAGTTCTGGGAGCCATATTTCAGGAAGGATGCAGAAAAATTGGAGAGAGTTCAGAGAAGAGTGACAAAAATGATGAAAGGTCTAGAAAACATGACCTATGAGGGAAGACTGAAAAAATTGGATTAGTTGAGTCTGGAAAAGAGAAGACTGAGAGGGGAATACGATAACAGTTTTCAAGTATGTAAAAGGTGGTTACAAGGAGGAGGGAGAAAAATTGTTTTTCTTAACCTCTGAGGATAGGACAAGAAGCAATGGGCCTAAATTGCAGCAAGGGAAGTTTAGGTTGGACATTAGGAAAAACTTCCTGTCAGGGTGCTTAAGCACTGGAATAAATTGCCTAGGGAGGTTGTGGAATCTCCATCATTGAAGATTTTTAAGAACAGGTTAGACAAATACCTTTCAGGAATGGTCTAGATAATATTTAGTCCTGCCATGAGTGAAAGGGACTAGACTTGATGACTCTTGGGGTCCCTTCCAGTCCTATAATTCTATTCTTGGGGGGGGGGAGAGGGTATATCTCAATCTCTCTTGTTGAAGCCATTCCACTTTGTACTAAATAATTAAGTATTAAGTAGGTGAGAGAGAGTGAGAATAACTCTATAATCCAGTGATTAGGGCACTCACATGTGAGGTGGAAAACACCTGTTAAAATTCCTTTCCCTCAGGCAGAGGGGGAAATCAACTGGGGTCTCCCACATAGACGCCGTCTCTGTGGGTGCTCCGGGGCTGGAGTACCCACGGGAAAAATTGGTGGGTGCAGAGCACCCACCGGCAGGTCCCCGCCCCGCCCCAGGTCACCTCCGCCTCCGCTCTGCCTCCTCTCCTGAGCGCGCTGTCGCATCCTGCGTCTCCCCCCTCCCTCCCAGCGCTTGCGCCGCAAAACAGCTGTTTCGTACAGCAAGCCTGGGAGGGAGGGAGGAGGAAGGAGAAGGAAAGCGGCGCACCTGGGGAAGAGGCTGGGCCTGGGTGGGGATTTGGGGAGGGATCCAATAGGGGCAGAGAGGGGCGTCGTCGTGGCGGGGCCGGGGGGGAGCACGAGCACCCACCGGCGCCAACAAAAGTTGGCGCCTGTGATCTCCCACATCCCAGGTGAGTGTCCTAAGCACTGGGCTAAAGTTTATAAGGGAGGATGTTAACTCCTCCTCCACCCAGCTCTTTGGTGTGGAGAGAGCCCTATTCAGAGCACAGCTACTGGATCAGGCTTTGCAGGTGAGATGGGCAGGAGACCATCTATCTTTGCCTAGCTTGAGGCATGAGATAGGCCAGGGTGCCTGCCTGTGGCAGAAGATTAGGCATATAGTGAGTTTTTTACTGTGGAAATGTAGGCAGTGAGCTTTGGCTCCAACTGAGTGAGGGTTTTGTGGATTGCAGTGGTGCCTTAATCTTGAAATCAATGGAAGTTAGGAGCCTAAATACCTTTGAGGACCTGGGCCCAGATTCCTACTGACCTGAAGTTGTATTTGAATCAGTGATCAAATGGACTCCAATCCCATAAACCAGTCAGTCCCCCCGCCTCCCCCATGTATATCTTCTTTCAGTCCGAAGATAGAGACTTTGCTTTTGATGGACTGAACCAAAACTATTAAGGGTGTTTCTTCCAATGCAACTTGTCTTAAACACTTTTTTGTGTATTGGTGAAGATTTTTCATTACCAAGAGATCCATGGGGATGGTGGAAAAACTATAACTGAAAATAACAACATAGTTAATATAAAAGCCTCTCTATCTCTCAGAAGGAGAATAATTAAAGATAACCACAGGATTTCTGAGTATAATTAATTTAGTAAACATAGTAGCAATGAGGAAGGAGACATACAAATTAAAAAATGAATTTATGATGAAGAAACAATATGTAATCTTCCCTGAATGTGCATTAGATACATTTGACAACTACTAAATCACACACAGAATTGAAATTAATTCATTAAGACATTTTACTGCTGACAGCATGCCTGTGGGAATATGGATTAATAATACAAATGGAGACCAATTAAAAATTACCCCCTGCAATCAGAACTAGGGTAGAATGAAGAGAAGTAGTGAAAAATAAGAAAAGACAAATCTAAGTTGTCATTATTAAAAATTGCCAATTGTCTCTCTGAGAAATCCTTAAAGGCTAATTGTAAGAAGGAATCTCTAAGTTTCTGGATATGTCTGAATCACCCAGCCAGTTCAGAAGGTTTAACTTCAGCATTTGCTTTTATCCATTTCTGCCTTTAATTTGTCCCATTTCCAGTTTGTAATTCATGTTAGTGTCAATATGAACAGGATCCTATTGGAAGCACAATAGCTACCATATTAAAAATTGATCTAGAGAGAGGTCTAAACATGTGAAGTTGATATGAGTGTCTACACAGTGGACTGTTCGATGAATTAAAAAAAATCAAAACAAAATATTAAAGCTGAACATGTCCCATGAGAGAGAGCTATAAACCAGAGAAATGGGATAGGGATGAGGAAGAGAGAGGGAGGATGTGGAGAAGTGGCAGACCCTTAGCATTTTTGCCTGCTCCTTCAACCAAATAGTAACTAATTACTGACCCCCATTTCCACATCACTTTACATAGGGTTGGCATAAAGACTTTTGGGAAGGTTAGCAAAATGCACCCAATAATTGACTAATTTAACTTAATTTGTGTATCGTTAGACTCTTCTCTACCCCACACATTCTGCTTGTTCCTTTTAACATTAGCAACTTGTTTACATTGAAAAAAGGGCTAAAAACTTTCTTTAAAAATGAAAGCAGAGATTCTCCTTTACATTTCCAGTTCCTCCTTATCATGAGACCTGCAGCCATCAACGTTACAGGGCCAAGAGGCTATTCCTGGGAGGTGGGAAAAGGAGGATGAATTTAAGGTAAAATTGACCTAGAGGAACCTATTCTTTGTTCTGTTATTTATTGTTTGTTTCAGGATTTTAAAATGGAAATCCAAACTGTTGAATTAAATAGACATAACAGGAGTTATCCTCCATTAATACAGAATATCTCAAACCACATTATGTGAACTCCATCCCCTAAAAAGGAACTGGCAATTCTTTCTGGAAATAATATAGATTTATATCCCAGTTACCCATAGGTTCAGTAATTTAAAATAAAATATCATTTACTTTTTTTATTTTATTATAATGATAGCTCCAGTTGCAGGTAATATTCCAGAAAAATATCAGAGGAGGACTTGATGAAAAGAAGTGCTGTGTACAGGGTTTCTGCTGTGGACTGTACACACACCTGAGATGAGATTAGCTTGATTAGATAAACTCAGTTTCTTAACAAAATACAATTAAAAGTTGTTACAGTGCCTATAATGAACACTATTTGATTTTTTAAAACTGTTGACTCAATCCCAAATAATAACTGGTATGGCAGAAATCACTAAACCTCAATTACCAACTATTTCCACACACACTGTCTGAGATTACCACAGTTTTCACAACACTTAATGAAGGAATTTATGGTAACTGTGAAGTAAGTGTTGGCAAAAGCTAACTCTTTAATGGCAACTACTACAGTTACATTAGAGAGGAAGGATGATATAGTGGTTAGGGACACAGCCTACAACTGGGGAGACCTAGGTTCTGCCACAGATTTCCTTTGTGACTTTGTGTAAGTGTCTGTGTCTCTATTCCCTTTTGGTAAAGGGGGATAACAACACTACCTACTTTACAGGGGTGTTGTGAAGATGGACAAATTAAAGACTGAGGTATTCAGTATAGTGATAGGAGGCATAAAAGTAGTTAAGATATCTAGGTAATAGAATTCACTTATGTACATACTGATGTTCTAGTGATTTCAATTAAATGGAAGTAGAACAACAGAAGTTGGAAGGTGAGATGAGCTATGGCTTAGTTGTAGTTTATTCATTTTGATTTATAACACAAAAATCTTTCTTTACCTTTGTTTAAAGACATAATAATCCAGACAAAATCATCAGCCCACTCCCTGCAAACCAGAAAATAACCAACTAAACATGAACATGAAGTTCAAACAGTTCTCCCCTCTACCCATAAATACCAGCTCTCCTTTTGACCCTCCATCCCTTCATTATCTCAGAAAACAGGTGGGCTTTGCAGCCTATATAAAAATCAACAAACTTGGGCAATTTTGGATCAGGGAGGGAATAAGTTCAATAGTTAAGGTCTGTTTATGGAGAACACCCTCCCAGCTGAGAAGCTCCACTATAAGTATCAAGACACTATAAGTATCAAGACACTCCACCGTATAGCTGAGGAGCTCCACTATAAGTATCAAGACACTTGTCAAGGAGAATCTCTTTTCTCAGAGTTGTGGTGAGCTGGTAGATTGAGGGGGACTGGGTGATCCAGAGTTCAGGGAAATTGGATTTAACTCAAGCTATTGGCCTAATTTTTATTATGACTGAGGAAAATCTGGTCAGTTTAATCACAGGATTTTTCATTAGTTGTGTATTTTTTGTATATAATAAAATCTGACTCTTGCATTGCCCTTTGCATCTGTAGAGTTCAATGCACTTCACAAAGAAAGTCAGTATCATTATCCCAATTTTACAGATGGGGAAACTGAGGCACAGACTGACAACATGGCTTGCCCAAAGGCACCCAGCAGATCAGTTATAGGGCTGGGCATAGAATCCAGGTCATCGCTCTAGCCACTAGGCAATATTGCCTCCTCTGACATGTATAAGAGATGCTAATGTTCATGGTAGGTGCTTTTAATAAATTTAAATAGAATATTTAAAAAATAGAATCTGATCAGAAGACAAAAGCTACCCAAGCTTCTGTCCTCTCATATTTTAAAAGCATGTGTGTGTTTGTGTGTGTGTGTATTTCAATATAAAATTGGTGATGGTGTATTATCACAAAAATTGTACCACATCACTTCTGGATGTGAGCAGATCTGATCTCATACAAGTTTTGAAGCACCTTACAAATATTATTTACATATCACCATATCTCTATCAGATAACTTATTTCCTATGTACCAGTGGGTACTCAGTGGCACAGAGAATTTAAGTAAAATGCCCAAAGTCACACATTGTAATCAGGAGAACAAACTATATTTGAGAAACTGGGGTGAGGGGAAGATAGAGGTATTTCTAAAGAATGTATGTAAGATCAGTAGAGGAACATGGAAAGTTTCTTCTCCCACAGTTCACTCACTACCTCGTTTCCTTCTTAGTTCTTTATGTCTAAACAGATGTTTAACTTCCACTGTCACATAAATGATAAATGACAGTCTAAAACCTGCAGAGGTATTGATAGTCATATAAAGTAGTTGTCTGTCAATCAGGTGGCGATACAGCTTCATGCCAGAGATTGGGTTCCAGAAAATGACCTGATGAAAAGGCCAACAGCAGTAAGTACAGGAGAGTTATAAATGTGGACATATGCAAAACGATATCATACCCTGCCATACATTTCCCTGTAAGCCTCTGCAATCATAAGTCTTTGTGCATTGCAACGCTGTGTTAGAATATCAATCACCATGTCCTTTTCACAACCTGGAAAGGAAACAAGACCAAATGCTTAAATTAAACTTTTACTTATATTTATCATTGTTTGGTGAGTGTAAGTAAGATACCATGTTTTGTTCAAATGCATTAACCACATTTCTTGCAGAAAAAACTCAACAGATTAATATCAGATTGGTATTTACAAACATCAATAATATTTATCATGCTTATGTACCTTTCACTTGCTGGTGTACTACTGACAAATAGTCAAGAAATCTGTATTATCATCAGATGCATTACCATACGCTCAAGGGGAATGGGCTTGAAAACATCAGTAAAATTGGATTAAAGCTTTCATCAAATAAGAACTAGGCATTCAGGTAGAATTTATAGCTAGGACTGGAAAGTTGAGTTTGGATGTGACAATGCTCATTAAATTGTCATTTTTGAGTTATTGATTTCCAGTAATGGAATGGCCATTCACAGAGGGACCATTGGTTGTAAAATTGCTGAATAAGGTGCTCAGTTAGATGGTGTAAAATAAAATGTTGAAGGATTATTTATTAATACTGGTTTCTGAATGATGCATTAGGACCAAGGGTTACTTTGTGGAAGAAGGTTATCTATGATTATTAGTTTGTAACTGGTGATTAGAGCTCCCTGCTAAATTTATGCAATCAGTGTATGACTGCTAAAACTCAAAAGAAGATAGAAAATAATTCACAATTAATTCACTTATTTTGCTTTTACCTGCCAAAAGAGAACTCCTGATGATTTGATATGACTTGTTTTTTTAATGACATTCCCAGACAAATTCTTTCCTGGTGGAGCTCAATTGATTTTAGTGGAGATAGGCCAAATTCATCTGTTGTTTCTTATATTTATATGTGACCTGCAGGAACTGTTGCTGCTGAAAACATGAAATAATGTTTTTTCCTGTGTAAAAAGAAACACAATACTATGTTCTTGTTTCTTCTTTTTACATGGGAAAAATTATTGTTTTAAGCAGCAGTTATTAAACCAAACCTTTACTATTAATAATCTTGTCTGTGGTGTGGGGTCAGACACTGAGTGGGAGCATAAATAGTTTGGGAATTACTGAAGGTCATTTCAGAGAGGCTACATTTCAGAACCATTGCAACAAAAATCACGGATTATCTGCTGTGGAGCAAAATGTTTCTCCTGATTTGCATTGTAGACTTAGTCTTAGAATTTTAATTGCATCAATTTATGGAATGTGATGTTTTCAATGCTGATGATGCTTGGTCAAGCCTCACAACTTTTAACTGAGCACTGAAATGAGTCTGACACAGCAATGAAAGAGAAGCCTTGGAAAATGAATAGAAAATCCATTTGAAAAGCTTATGAATACAATAGTGGCGCACTTTTGTGTATCGACCGACTTCTCTGCTGCACCCAGAATCTGCTAGGCATAACAGAAAAGAGTCATTTGCAACTCCCTGATCGTGAGGCTGGTGCTACACTGATCCCAGTCCCAGAATTCTTCTGAGCCAACTTAAGGCGATTAGATTAGAATCTAATCTAGATTAGACCAATCTAATCTAGATTAGACCTAGACAAATTGGAGGTTTGGGCCAAAAGAAATCTGATGAGGTTCAATAAGGATAAGTGCAGGGTCCTGCACTTAGGATGGAAGAATCCAATGCACCGCTACAGACTAGGGACCGAATGGCTAGGCAGCAGTTCTGCGGAAAAGGACCTAGGAGTGACAGTGGACGAGAAGCTGGATATGAGTCAGCAGTGTGCCCTTGTTGCCAAGAAGGCCAATGGCATTTTGGGATGTATAAGTAGGGGCATAGCGAGCAGATCGAGGGACGTGATCGTTCCCCTCTATTCGACACTGGTGAGGCCTCATCTGGAGTACTGTGTCCAGTTTTGGGCCCCACACTACAAGAAGGATGTGGATAAATTGGAGAGAGTCCAGTGAAGGGCAACAAAAATGATTAGGGGTCTAGAGCACATGACTTATGAGGAGAGGCTGAGGGAGCTGGGATTGTTTAGTCTGCAGAAGAGAAGAATGAGGGGGGATTTGATAGCTGCTTTCAACTACCTGAAAGGGGGTTCCAAAGAGGATGGCTCTAGACTGTTCTCAATGGTAGCAGATGACAGAACGAGGAGTAATGGTCTCAAGTTGCAATGGGGGAGGTTTAGATTGGATATTAGGAAAAACTTTTTCACTAAGAGGGTGGTGAAACACTGGAATGCGTTACCTAGGGAGGTGGTAGAATCTCCTTCCTTAAAGGTTTTTAAGGTCAGGCTTGACAAAGCCCTGGCTGGGATGATTTAACTGGGACTTGGTCCTGCTTCGAGCAGGGGGTTGGACTAGATGACCTTCTGGGGTCCCTTCCAACCCTGATATTCTATGATTCTATGATTCTAAGGCCCTATTAAGAAAAACACCTATTAGATGTTTAATTTTCAGACATTGTGTCCTGTTAACTTCACTAGGACTACTCATGTGCCTAATGGTAAGCACATGTTTCAATACTTTGCTGAACTGATGTCTTAAATTCCACTGGCTAGTAAAGGCTTCCCTGCACAGGAGTGCTGTGCCAGCTGGGGATTGGTGGATTACAGTAACCATCCAGCCAGGCATCCTCCTGGCCAGGCTGGGAAAGGAATATCATACACAAATTCCTTACCAGCTGAGGACTCCCCACATGTGGAAAATCCAATTTATGGGGCCAGGATGTTTCAGGAATAATTCCAGGGCAGCCAATGGAATTATATAAGAGAAAAATGGGAGAACTGGGGACATATGTAGCTCTTGCCCATTGTTTCTCGGTTACTCTTCATTCACTTTGAGCAATATTTTCATTAATATGCAGTCAGTATGACTGCTAAAACTCAAAAGAAGGTAAAAATAATTCACAGTTAATTCACTTATTTTGCTTTTATCTCTCAAAAGAGAACTCTTGATTTGATATGACTTGGCTTTTTAATGACATTCCAAGGACAAAATCATGTCGTCTCTTACTGGAAAAGTGGATGATTCAACAGGTTATAAAAGAGTGGTGCTTCAGAGATACAAAAGGGGTAGAATTCCAAGGAAGGTGGCAGTGACTTGCACAAAGCTGAGGTTTTAATACTCTTATATTGATGGGCCAGCCATCCTTATCTTTATATCAAAAAGCAGCAACACCCTGAAAAGAATAATTAAAAGAACCAGCCAATCAAAATACAAGTTATGTAAAGGTCTTTACAAGCTAAACTGCACTTTTAAATTACATTGACTCAAGGCTGTTGCAGGAGAACAGACAACTGCTTAATAAACCCTTTGCATGACCAATAGGTTACAAATGGTACTCACAGAATGTGATTCTGTGATCTTTGTCAGATTTTTGTTTAACAGACATGACGATATCTAGGACAAACCTTAAAGTTAAAGTCTCTTAGGCCATTGTATTAAACATGCAAATGTTTATGTATTATTGTAGGATGGCATGTAACTTTTTAAAGGGGAGGCAGGACTAACATAAATACTATGAAGTGTTATGTGCTTCAAAGGACTCTTAAAACAATTGACCAGACAAGACTGAACTTTTGGTTGAGTGGGGTTCCTAGGAAATACTTGGGAAGAGCGGAATGCAAATTATTCACCTTAGGAGCTATTTTTTTTTTTAAACTGTGCCTTAAAGATAAGCCTATTGTCTGGCAGATTACCTATTCATGGTCTCTTCAAAGGTCCAAATTATCTAAAGGAGGGAATCTAACTAATGGGGAGCTAGTTCTAAGTGAAAGCTGCTCACCAGAGGAAAACCCTGTCTGGAGGGTTTGAAGAACTAATTAGAGGGGGGTGATCTCTGATAGGCTTATTAGTATTCATATAAGCTCTTAGCTTTAATGTTTTCTCCGTAATGCTTTCACCTTAAGAATAAAAGGGTTTGCTTAGAAAAAGTGAGGTAACTTCTAACTACTAGCAATTACAGTGTTATTAGTCTTTGAAGAGCAAATAAAGTGAAGAGGCTGGCCATTTAGGTAGCCTGGCTTCCTGGGGGATAGTACAGTAGAGGCAGGGAACTTTTCAGCCAGAAATACCCCAGTCAGAAGGGAGAGGTGCATGTATCCATCCAAGAGTGATGACAGCAGAGGAACCAAGAGTGGATGTCCTTGCTGGATGATGGGGGAATATAGGTGCAGTTACCCTGAACTGTGACATGTACTGTACCTGCTAAATGTTAGGGATGCAGCAGATCAGACTGCTTTTCAATTATTTTTATTTAATATTTGCACTGTGGTAGCAACCAGAAGGCCCAATCAGGATTGTGTCCTAGTATTCTATATGCTGTACATACACATAAAACATGGTCCCTGCCCTGAAGACTTTACAATCTAATTTAAGATAAAAGTGAATGTAACAAATGAGATGGAAGTAGAAGAGAAAACTTGGGTAACAGCGATATGAAAATGTGTATAATAGGCTGTATTAAAGTAATAGTTCCCAATCACAAGGTTATTTTCAATAACTGTGAGTCTCCCAGTGGTCCTTGACTAAGGTATGGTCAGTTGACAGGTTCTGTGGGCATGACACTAGAAACAAGTCAATGGGGGACTGGAAGGAACAGTGATAGCTTTACAAAGAGCTGATTTAAAAGTTACATGATTTTTTCACCAAAAGATTTTACTTAAAAAAAAAATCCTACATTTTTCATTTCTTGAAATTCATGAAAAAAATCCATCCAGCCTGTAGCTCATCAAAAACTATGACCAACTTAAATGAAAACTTAAAATATTTCAGGATATCTTTAGTTGAAAATGGAATCTGATGAAAAATGTAATTGAAAACTCAATATCTACCAATGCTATTTGCAGACTATTTTAGGGAGATCGTACCATTCATTTAGAAACACAAATGGATAAAGGTGGCTAGATGTCTGGTAAGTTTTTATTTCCATCTATTTTTAAAAAGAAAAGGAATACTTGTGACATCTTAGAGACTAACCAATTTATTTGAGCATAAGCTTTCATGAGCTACAGCTCACTTCATCGGATGCATACTGTGGAAAGTACAGAAGATCTTTTTATACACACAAACCATGAAAAAATGGGTGTTTACCACTACAAAAGGTTTTCTCTCCCCCCACCCCACTCTCCTGCTGGTAATAGCTTATCTAAAGTGATCACTCTCCTTACAATGTGTGTGATAATCAAGGTGGGCCATTTCCAGCACAAATCCAGGGTTTAACAAGAACATCTGGGGAGGGGGGTAGGAAAAAACAAGGGGAAATAGGTTACCTTGCATAATGACTTAGCCACTCCCAGTCTCTATTCAAGCCTAAATTAATTGGCAAACACCTACAAGATCTCTATCAAGCATTCTTACAACTACAATACCCATCTGCGGAAGTGAAGAAACAGATTGATAAAGCCAGAAGAGTTCCCAGAAGTCACCTACTACAGGACAGGCCTAACAAAGAAAGTAACAGAACGCCACTAGCCGTCACCTTCAGCCCCCAACTAAAACCCCTCCAACGCATTATTAAGGATCTACAACCTATTCTGAAGGACGACCCATCACTCTCACAAATCTTGGGAGACAGGCCAGTCCTTGCCTACAGACAGCCCCCCAACCTGAAGCAAATATTCACCAGCAACCACATACCACACAACAGAACCACTAACCTAGGAACCTATCCTTGCAACAAAGCCCGTTGCCGACTGTGTCCACATATGTATTCAGGGGACACCATCACAGCGCCTAATAACATCAGCCACACTATCAGAGGCTCGTTCACCTGCACATCCACCAATGTGATATATGCCATCATGTGCCAGCAATGCCGCTCTGCCATGTACATTGGTCAAACTGGACAGTCTCTATGTAAAAGAATGAATGGACACAAATCAGATGTCAAGAATTATAACATTCATAAACCAGTCAGAGAACACTTCAATCTCTCTGGTCACGCGATTATAGACATGAAAGTTGCGATATTACAACAGAAAAACTTCAAAACCAGACTCCAGCGAGAGACTGTTGAATTGGAATTCATTTGCAAATTGGATACAATTAACTTAGGCTTGAATAGAGACTGGAAGTGGCTAAGTCATTATGCAAGGTAACCTATTTCCCCTTGTTTTTTCCTACCCCCCCACCCCCCAGACGTTCTTGTTAAACCCTGGATTTGTGCTGGAGATGGCCCACCTTGATTATCATACACATTGTAAGGAGAGTGATCACTTTAGATAAGCTATTACCAGCAGGAGAGTGGGGTGGGGGGGAGAGAAAACCTTTTGTAGTGGTAAACACCCATTTTTTCCATGGTTTATGTGTATAAAAAGATCTTCTGTACTTTCCACAGTATGCATCCGATGAAGTGAGCTGTAGCTCACGAAAGCTTATGCTCAAATAAATTGGTTAGTCTCTAAGGTGCCACAAGTACTCGTTTTCTTTTTGCGAATACAGACTAACACGGCTGTTACGCTGAAATCTATTTTTAACACTTTCACTGAATCTGCGAGGGATGAAATATGAGTGTCCGCTACAATGTACCTTACTTTTGTTACACATGATCGGACTGCTGATCATCTTCTGTGCACTTACATGAACTAGTGGTTGTTTCTTCAATAAAATTTCAGAGCATTAAAAATGGGCAAATGAGATTAGTTTGCCAAATGTAGTTTCACATTAGTAACATTAAATCCATATTAGTAACATTATCATTCAGTGTTTTCATTAATCAATTACCAGCTTTATATAACCCTTCCATAAATACTACTTTATGTAACTGACATGACGATTTTCTATATCAGCAAGTCCATTAATGAAATTGTTTTAATCGTCATGTTGCATCTGACTTGGAAAAATGGTTGATTAATAACTAGCTTCTCAAATGTCAAATAACAAAGTGTTTAAGTGAAAGTTACAGGTAACCCACAGAAGTTTTGGAATGGAAACTTTAGTGATGGGTAGCATGGTGTTAGAGGAGGATAGTCTTTAAGGTTCTTTAGCATTATTCTGAATGAATTCTTGATTTTTTGGGATTATGCAGATTTTATTGTATGAATTTTAACTCATAGGTTCTATTGTGACAAATTTGATATTAGCAGCAAGAACTATGGCCTATGTTGCCAAGTGCTGATCAGGGTAATAAAACATTCTACAGTATAACTACAAATTCTGAATAGAATGTCATCAGTCTGTAATACAGTAAATTAAGTCTTGTTTAATTGGCAGAGCACCATTTCCTCACCACATGGCAGGCTGTTGGCTCTCATGAATGACATGGATGCCATTTTATTTCTCATCTGGAGTCCGATCACATGCACACTGAAGTCAATAGCAAAGGTCCCATTCCGTTCAATGATGTAGCCTCAGATTCAAGAAGTGTGCAGATTCAAATCCAGTACATTATTTTTTCTTTTCAGAGAATAGTTACTTCAGGAGGTTTGTTTATAATGAAAAATGGTTTGTCCATCCTTGAAGTTAGTGCTCAACACAGCAATTGTTTATCTCCATAAATAACATTACTCATGTGAATACTCCCATTGTGCTCAGTGGGACTACAAATGTGAGTAATTTTACTTACATGCATAATTGTTAGCTAGACTGGGGCAACAGACTGCCAGCTCTCAGGGCAAAGGCTGTGGGGAGTAAATGGACATAGCTTCATTGAAGTCAAATTGCTTTAATTTTGTAGATAAGTAGTCATGCATGAAAACAGAAGTTTGTTCCCATGTTTTTACATGATTAAGTTTAAAGTATATTAAAATGTGTTATTGCAATTTGTATTTAATAGGTGATGGACAGAATATTGTCTATTTTAATCCCAGTGAAAATATGACTCATTAAAAGTTCTTGCTTTAAAAATAGTAAAATACGAGAAACCTTAACATGTAACAGCGTAATCAATCAAAAAGAAGAGGCTGATTGTACTTAATAATACTCCTTTTTGGTATTTCCTGGGACAAAGTATACATAGGTAAATGGAGGCACATACGCGCCACTGAAGAGAATGGCTGGACAGAATGCCAGATTTGGTGTTTTAAGTAGGGCTGTCATTTAATCACAGTTAACTCAAGCGATTAACGCAAAACAAATTAAAAAGGGCCTAGCCAGTGTAAAGGGGCTGAAGGGGAAACGGCCCAGGGAGAGAGACGGACAAAGGGAGAGAAGGAGGGCAGGCAGGAAGGCTGCCGCCAAAAGGTCCTGGGTCGGAAACCAGAGTAGAGGGTGGGCCTGGGTCCCTCCCTTCCCCCTTGCACTTCTACCTGGCCGTTAGGAGTGGCCATCATGGACTGCACCAGACCCCTGCCAAAAGGGGTTAGCCTTTGGGGGTGTTGTTGGCCATTGTGGCTGGGGCGAAGAGAAGGACTGCTGATAACACCAAACCCCAGGAAGGGGGTGAGACCAGAGCAGTGGGCACTGCCGGAGAGCAGTGTCCTGAAGAGGATGCCGCAAGCTGAGAGCAACGCGGGTCGAGATGCCAATCTAGGGCAAGAGACAGACGGGACAGCACCGGCAGAGGGCGCTCCACATGAACTGAGCTAATTCTCAGAACGAACAGCAGGAGGCGCTGTGGTGGTGAGTCCGGACCCCGTCACAGCAATAAAGAAATTGTACTACAGTGCTTGTATGGAACGAATTGAAAAATACAATTTCTTTTATCTATTTTACAGTGCAAATATTAGTAATAAAAATAATATAAAGTGAGCACTGTACACTTTGTATTCTGTGTTGTAGCTGAAATCAATATATTAGAAAACATCCAAAATATTTAAATAAATGATAGTCTATTATTAACAGTACAATTAAAACTGCAATTAATTGTGTTTTTTTAAATCTCTCAATTAATCGTGATTAGTTTTTTTAATTGTTTGACAGCCATAGTTTTAATACTTGTAAAAAGCCTAGCAGAGTGAATTTGAAAGTTTCCCATGCAGACAGCTATCCTGACTAGGAAAATGTCTGAGTCAAAGATTCAGTATTCTGATCCCCAGAAATATCAACAAAACCCAAAACAAAAACCTGAAGAGAAAAAAATGCTTTGGTGAACTGCATTTTTGCCTGGTTTTTGCTTTCAGTTCATAGATTAGCAATTCCTCAAGAGGAATCAATAAGGTAATCTTGTCTGGTTTTTTTCAGCAATGATTGATATTTTAAAAGCCAATATCCTTTGAGAATAGCTAATTTTAGATGTCATAATTAAGAGACTTTTCTTTTGTCTCAAGAGTGCTGGTGAAATAAAAGATAACCTTTAGGAAAAGGCAGGTTAGTACAAAAACCCCAAAAGCTTTGAATAAATTGTCATAGGCTTGCGTCTACCCTGAACATCTTCTAATTCCTTCCAATGCAATTGCACAGTTTCTTTTAATGTCAGTGATATATGATTTTTAGTTAAAAAACAGTTTAAAAAATCATTGCTTATCTCTTTCCATTCTTGATGCCTGTTTCTACAATTGTTCTTGTTCTAAAGGTGTTTCCAAGGATGGGCTGAAAGAAGAGATGGCTTGGAATTGTCAGTCAGGATACACACCTATTCCCTGTAGGGCTCCCCCAAGCATCTGGGCATCTATAACTGGATTGAAATTTGGAGCTGGGAAGATTGTTCCTTGTATCTGCTAAGGGGGAAAAGAGATAGTTAGTGTTATTTGTAACTGATCATTAATTATATACAAGGTGTCATCAGCAGAATTATGAATGAACCACAAGATTTTGGAACCCTTGTTCTTATGAATAGTCCTTCCTTTAATGAGTAAAGCACTGAAACCCTCTGCAACCTATGTTTGTAATGAGTAAAGGTTGCAAGATCAGGCATCAAACCTGTTTTTTGGAACCCATTGACACTCAAAACACATACTTTAGTTTCTATGAGGTTACTAAGCAATATTCCACAAGTGACCAGTAAATAATATATTAATCCTTGCATTCCAACCTGATTAAAGGGACACAGTCAACTTGATGATCACATTTCCACTGAAAATTGGGTTGAAAATGACCTATTATTGCAAATAGCTCTTACAGTTACTATAACACCTGAGATTAGAGAAAAGATATTTGTTTACTTTAAGTGCACAACACGCAGGTGTACAAAGAGAAAAAGGGGACAAAGGATGTTCAGACATGTTTGATGTTGGTCTCAGGCCCACCTGAAAAACATGAGGGGAAACACCTTTAGCAATTAAAAAAAAATAGAATATTGTCTGAAGGATGCTCCAACTGAAAGCAATGCTTTAAGTTAGCCACTTTCAAAAAATTCAAGTTGAGGAAAAATGAAACAAAACAGCGCCATTCAAATATAGTTGTGAGGATTATAAAGGAATAGGATGCCCCACACAGAATTCAAACAAAGATCTTCCTCTGTTTAACACAGAGTTCTAGGGTTTTGAAATTGTCTTTGGCAGTAGGAGAAAGTAAAAACACGACTGGCATTCAGTTAAAATGCTCTCTGTCCAGCTTTAAAATGGTAAAACATCTGGAGCAGATTTGAGATACATGGTCCACTGTTTCAGAAATAGTTGGCAACTAAACAGCATCTTACAGTCATACTTAGCACTAGAAAGCCATTTTAGTTTAATTTTCTTAAGATCAAGCAGATGTTTTATTGCTTAAAAAAGCCACCAAAATATGGACATACCAGAAAAAATCATTTCAGAAGTGGAAATTTTAATTAATTCCAGTCTGTTAAATTTAACAGAGCTGTTGAATCTAGCACTCACAATAGATCGGTAACCTAAGGCATGCACATGGAATTTGTTTTTAAGATTGGGTGGAAAGGATGTTTTCATAAGACTGATGTGGCTTATGGATATCTCGAGATGGATGTGAAAGATCAATGGAAACAATCTAAATCTAATTTGTCCAGGTATTTCCATAGTGTCCAGTACAGAGAAAACTTTGCAGAGATTCTTTGATGTATTGTTATATAGACATCATTTATATTATAGGCAGATGCGATAGAAAATAATTACAAAATCGCATGAAACTGCTACTCCTACTTTATTCTGAAGTTATTTTTCTCAGCCTAATTCTCCAGCCTCTAAGGGAAAAGAGGTTATCCTGCAGAGATTCAGTTAGAGTGAATATACTTGTCCTGGCATATAAAATGGTTGTTTCTATTTACCCTCAAAGAAAGGTTGTAATTCAGAGGTGAAAGATTATGGTATTAATGTTCTTTCACTACACACGCCCACCTCTGAATCTTAACTCTTCCAGGGTAAATAGAAACAACCATTTCATATGCCATACAGAGGTCATATGACTAATATCAATGAAGTATCACAGGTGTGGTCCTTTCTAAGCATTATCATCTCGGATGTGAAGTCAAAAGTGGAGGAATTGGAAGAATAGTAACAAACATGGAAGGGTTAGAGGGAATGATTTATGAGGAAAGATTAAAATAACTAAGGTCCTGATGCTCTCACTGGCTTTTTATGACTAATTCCTGTACCTGTATGGAACAGCATTGACCTTCGTAGGGCTTCATATGGACACAATAGTTCATGTGAATCCAGCTGCAGGATTGGGGCTTAAACATAGTCACTGTTTAGCCAAGCTATACAAAGTGAAACAATTGTCAGCAAAAATGTGAAAGGTGTGATTAAATAGGGAGGAATTGTTTGGCATGATGCAAAATATGATAGCTAGTAGTAATGGAATTAAATTAAGAAAAAGGAAAGATTCCTGACAAACATCTTTTTAGGTTAATCAATAGTCTCCCAAATGGTGGAAACCCTTTAGCAGAGACATTTAAAAGTAGACTGAACACAGTGAGAGAGTAGATTGTAGAGAACAATTTCTTAGTGGACAGAAGGATGATGTCCAGAAGGTCTTCTCCATCTCTATTTGCTATGATCCATGTCCTCATGTCTGCCACAGAGCTTCAAGTGAGCCAACCAAAAGCTGTGGCAGACATGAAGCTATGGGTCATAGTGATTAGAGATGGATAAGACCTACTGGACACTTAGAACCATCCTTCTCTTCACAATCTATTTTCTCACTGTGTCCAGTCTACTTTTAAATGTCTCTAGCAATGGGTTTCCACCATTTGGGAGACTATTAATTTTTTTACAAATAACTTTTTCCAAAAGATATAACCTGCCAATCAGAACCGAGATGTAGTGAGCATCAATGATTTGTGCTCACAAGTACATGTTCATGAAACTCCCAAAGCAAAATGGATTTAAGTCCCTTCTGTAGAAAAGAAACAATTACTAGCATATGGCTTAGGGGTGATCATGAGCACAGAGATGGAGAGTGCATAAAGCATATGCACTCTTGTCCAGAAAAGCACCAGACAATATTAATTATTGATCTTTGACAACAGGCCTGATCCTTGCATATGCTGAATGTCCTCAATTGGCCTCTTAAGAGGCACTGCTCAGCTAAGTATACCAGGCCCAATGTTAGTAAGGAAAATCCAAGCCAATAAACACCCAAACTACATTACCATAAAAATCAAAGGAACGATAATTTTAAATAGAATAGAATTACATATGTAACTTCAAGGTAACTCCTTCTAGAAAACACAGCACAAGAAAAACATTTTAAATAAAAATCCTAGAACAAAATTTGAGCAAACAGCTCTTTCCAAAATATTAAATTACCTCACACAGTACTTACCTTTGACCTTGGCTTCTATCTCACACAAATCATAGAATCATAGAATATTAGGGTTGGAAGAGACCTCAGGAGGTCATGTAGTCCAATCCCCTGCTCAAAGCAGGACCAACACCAACTAAATCATCCCAGCCAGGGCTTTGTCAAGCCTGGCCTTAAAAACCTCTAAGGATGGAGATTCTACCACCTCCTTAGGTAACCCATTCCAGTGCTTCAACACCCTCCTAGTGAAATAGTGTTTCCAAATATCCAACCTAGACCTCCCCACTGCAACTAGAGACCATTGCTTCTTGTTCTGTCATCTGCCATCACTGAGAACAGCCAAGCTCCATCCTCTTTGGAACCCTCTTTCAGGTAGTTGAAGGCTGCTATCAAATCCCGCCTCACTCTTCTCTTTTGCAGACTAAAAAACCCCAGTTCCCTCAGACTCTCCTCGTAAGTCATATGCCCCAGCCCCCTATTAATTTTTGTTGCCCTCCACTGGACTATCTCCAATTTGTCCACATTCCTTGTCCACAAAGGTTTGTGTCAGAGTCCACTTGCTGATTAGCTGGTCATTGTAGCTCTCATTTAACTTTGACCGGTTTCTCAGCAGACCCAGAATTCCACCAAAATACAGTAAGTCACTGACCTGAACTTTGTGTTGCTACATATAATATTAAGGTCTCCATTAAAAACCCTAAAATACTAACAACTCAGTGGCTGGCTTTTATCTCAGAGCTAGTATTATGAAAATAAATTTAAAAAACCCCAAAGAACTGTGCTTCTTTAAGAAAGTGCCCTTCTTATTTGTAAGATGTGTATCCCCGTCCTTATAATTTGAAGCTTTGAATATCAATTTTCTGGCAGGAACACTTTCATTACTTTATTTTCTGAAAGCCATCCTGAAGCACTTTTTGTAAGTTGGATCATTTGATACATCTAGTTTGAAATCTTTGGGGATCCAGCATGTACTAAACTTCATTGCATCTGTTTTTTTCCCAAATCTTCATAAAATTCAGATATAGGTCTGAGCCAAACGCTGTATCTGAACTTTGGACAAGTTGAGGCCTGACTCCAATGTAGTAACTATATAGTAATTCCTCATTGTCTTCTGTATGTTACATTTACAAACCTTTTAGACAGGACCAAAGGATTCCAAAGAGCTTTACAATATTCACTGAAAGTTAGGCAAAGGAGAGGGATGACAGCCACATTGTGCTGGACACTGGTGATTTCAAAGGACCTGACCCCCAACTGGTGTAAATGAATAACTCTGAACTAAATCCTGCCTCGGAAGTCAATGGAGCTATGCTGATTTATACCAGCTGAGGATCTGACTCTCTGTATTCTGTGGCATGTGGCAGCTTCATACTGCACCATCTTGTGGAGACATGATGGTGCATGGAGAGAAACTGGGGAAAAAGGTATTTGGAAAGGAATTCAGATCTCCATGAGTCACTGTATGTTAGTGCTAGGTCATGCCTGGCCCTTGTGCCAGTGCATTTGGTGGGGAAAGAAGGAAGATTGTGGAAGGAGCTTTCACTTCTGCTTGTGGCACAATTGCAGCACTTGTTCTTGGGAAAGTGCAGAGACTACTCCCAATTAATGCCAGGGGAGCAAGCCACCCAGAAGAGAAGTAGAGGACACACCCCTATCCTTTGTGCACTTCATTTTCCTTACGCACTGAGGCAGAGGCCAGCCACAATCTGTTGCATGGTCATTTGAGAGACAGATTGGGGGTATGGCTGAGTTAAGTTAACTCCATTTTGTTATAAGAATGCAAATGTGTGATTGTAACCCACAGTTTGCATTGTAAGCATCTTAGGAAAACCAGACTAATCTTGAGAAGGGCAATCTATTCTAGACAGTGTGTGCTCACATTAGGCAGTGGGACACCTTGGAGACGACTATCGATGAGAGAGCCATCAATGTTGAATGATTATTCCCTACTAGACTAAGGGGTTTTCTACTAACAGGGCCTTTGACTGGACTCTCTACACAGAAACCTTTCTGGGAAAAGAGGGCTGGAGTTTCCTGGTCTAAGTGTCATGATATGGGTGGTCTTACCTAGTGGTCAGAGCTGGGAACAGGAACTGGGAGTCAGAGTCAAGAACCAGGCAAGGAACAAGGGCTGAGGTAGATAGGAATAGGACAAGCACAAGGTAGGAGTAGGTGTAGAGTAAGGCTAGGAACAAGGCATAGAAGAGAATGAAGTTGCAGGCCACAAATATTGAATAGTTAGTAAACTGTTGCCGTTGCTGAGATTAAATGCAGACATGTTGACACCTTACAGCCAAGTGGGAGGGTTGGCCAATCAGGTGAATCTGCTGCAGCCCAGCTGGGCTCATTAACCAGCCTGAGGGATGTGCTAGTTAGCCCCAAGCTCAGCTGAAGAAGCTTCTGTCCATAGTTCCTGACACTAAGCACATGGTTGGGAAAGCTGCCACCTGACTAAATATGAGAGTCATTATTTAAGAAGGCTGCTTCTCTAAGTAAGAAGCTATTCTGTCGCTATCTGTAAGCAGACCTTTCTAGGAAGAGTGAAAGCAGAAGATACTCTGCCTAGTTTAAGAATACTACCCAGAACTCAGGATTTATAGGTAGCATGAGATCCATCTGGGGAAGTCTTGTTCAGGGCTATTTGTTATTTTCCATAGATCTGTAACTCGTTTGTTTTTTTTCTTTAAAGAGGAAATAATTGTGCCTTAAATTCTTTTGCTAAGCCTTTGTTCCTTGCTTTACAGCCATTTTGTCCATGAGGAATGTAACAAGGAAAATGGGGAGGTGGGAAACTGGGGGCTGGGGAGGGCTGAGCATTGGTTCTGGGGTCTTGATAGTTGGACTGCAGAGTTCCACTAACCAATGAGAGTGTCAGATTGCAGGGATGCATCTGCAAGACCCAGAGAAAGAAACAGTGGTCAGTTATTACCCAGACACACAGGGCTGAGAAGCCCTGGTACTGAATAATAAAATCCAATTACAATAGACTGGTGTCAGCCCAGAGAGCAGGGCTGGGCCAGTTTGTAATTCTCTAACCAAGGCAAATGGAGCAGAACAATCAGCTTTATTTTGAGGTAGGTTTTGAGAGCTATTTGAACACCAAAAAGCAGTTATAAATATTACTGTTTTCCTTTGTTCAGTCTGACTGAGTTCTGCTATGTCTGCAACTAGCATACTCAGTTTTGAGTTTGTGGCTACCTGTGTTTTGTTAGTACATCATATGGGTCTTTTGATCTATTTTGTTGAGGAGAAGCAGAAGGAAAACAACAACATACTGCACACCTTATGACTGCTCCTCCATCTGCTTGGGCTTTAGAATGGCCCGGGCAGGAGTGCTTATTCTTTCCCCTTTGTCATTTTCCTACTTTACTTTAATTTTCAAAATACACTTTGTCTAACCCATCATCAGAAAATCCTGGCCATAGCAGTGACATTTATCTGAAAGAAATATCTCCCAAGCTATAGGTGAAATAAGCCTTTAAACACACTCCAGTGAGTGAAATATCCAACAGGGTTCTGAATAATTCAAGTAACAACTCCCCATCAATCAGAATGAATTATTAGATAAGGTATAACACTGGTACATCAAATTCCAACAGCTCTAAGACAGCAATCACATTACAATAACTTTTTCTGAAGATTAGTGTAAAATATTTTTCAGGACCACAGAGCACATCATAAATAACAGTGAATAAGAACCTATAGAGTTACTACAGCTTCCTTCTCAAAATAGGAAACAGGTGGTGGCCAATGCCTTGAGACAGGTCATCAGCTGTGGATGATCAGCTAAGAAAAATAAGAGAAAACACTGTTCCTAATTAAAGCCACCCTAAATAGAAGAAAGGTAAAGAATTATTATATGACTACTAGGAGAACTACTAGTCCTAAAGAAACAATGGCATAGGACAATTTACCTTAAACAATATTGACACCAACTGGAAACTTGACACCATCAAATTACATCTGAATAAAGACTGGGAGTGGCTGGGTCACTACAAAAAGTAATTTTCCCTTAGCTGATATTCACATCTTCTTGTCAACTGTTAGGAATGGGCGACATCCACCCTGATTGAATTGGCCTCGATAGCACTGACTCCCCGCTTGGTAAGGCAACTCCCATCTTTTCATGTGCTGTATATTTATACCTGACTACTGTATTTTTTTACTCCATGCATCTGATGAAGTGGATTCTAGCCCATGAAAGCTTATGCCCAAATACATTTGTTAGTCTCTAAGGTGCCACAAGGACTCCTCGTTGTTTTTGCTGCTACAGAAAAGGAATCTTTAAAAGAGCCAGGAAAGAGAGTAGCAATAGTCAAAACACTGGATTAAGAACAAAAACTAGGCCAGAGTTGCACTAATAACATCTTGCCCTTACTTCAGAGAAAGAAATGAAGTTCAAAATAAGCTTGTGAAAGTTTGACAATTAAAGTTGTTGTTCCTTTATTGTAATTCAGTACTCTTATACTTAAACCTTAAAAAGTTAAACCTAAACCTTTGATCTCCGGACTGACTAAATTTCTTTGATCTATGGAAGAATAGGTTTACTTACACCCAAACTTTCCCTGTAATTACAGTAATATGAGTTCAGTTTTAGATTGCTGAAATTGGCTTTGTGTTGATATTTGTGGCATTCAGAATAGGAAGGTGTCTACTAAAATACTTGAATAATCTTGTAGGCCATTGCTGCATTAAGGTCTGCCTATTTTAGGGCCCAATCCAATTTTCATTGAAGTCAACAGGCACATTCCCATTCCCCTCAGTAGAAGTTAGATCAGACCCTTAGTGACTCTTCATGACCCTATAGACTACTTTTAGTCTCACATAATTGAAATTTTCCTTCAGACTTTAATTATTGAGATCAGGCCAATAGTACATCCACAGTATTTTATCCCCAGTGTTAAATGCAACATTATCTGACCTCACTAAATTGACTATGCTTTTGCGGATTTCCACATATAAAAATAATTAGGCAGCAGTATACATGGGAAATAATTGACAGTGGTGCAGAAATATGAAACTGCTAAAATCAGAGAAATGGCAGAACAGGAGACTAATCTACAAAGATCTAAGTGATGTTCATGTTCATGGCAACCTTGTGGGGCTGAATTTCACACTTACAAGACACATGTTGCCATTTGCTGTGTGCAAAAATTACATTTCATGATGATATTAACTCTACTGCAGTAAAAATGGTCTTGCAGGTTTCTGCAAGAAAGGTGACGCCAGTGTAAATTTTAGGGGTGTTGTCACTTTATTTAATTTCTCTAAATAGACCATTATCCAACCCAGCCCATGAGCAAAACAAAATGTTTTTCAAATGACAGGATTCCTGGCTGAATGTTAAAAAGAACAGAAACACTTTTGAATCATTTAACTTTTCTGGCATTAGGGTCTGACCCAAAGCCTATGATTAAAGTCAATGAATGCCTTTCTGTTGATTTCATTGAGCTTTGGATGAGGCCTTAAGGGAGCAAAAATGTAAGCCAGTGATTTCAAAATTGATCGTTTGAAGCTCTACTGAGGAAGGAAAGGAGAAGTTGGTATAAATTCTTCTTCAGACAAAATAAGTGACAGAGATGACTCCAGTAATAAATTCAATGTAGAGAAACAAATAAGCAAGCCAAGCTCCTGTTGACTTCAGTGGTAGGACTGAGTTGAAAGGGAAGTATAGTATGTATTAGGAGTCCAGTTCTGCAAGGTTCTGCGCAAATTCTGTGAGATGGGTAGCTGAGAGTGCTAGACACCTTGTAGGACCAGGCCCAAACTTGACATTTGTGCTGCTCTGGCCTGAGTTGCTAATGCCCTATTGTCAAGGTTCCTCCCCCACTCTGAACTCTAGGGTACAGATGTGGGGACCTGCATGAAAACCTCCTAAGCTTACTTTTACCAGCTTAGGTTAAAACCTCCCCAAGGTACAAATGAATTTTATCCTTTGTCCTTGGAATATCCACTGCCACCACCAAACTCTAACTGGGTTTACTGGGAAACGTAGTTTGGACATGTCTTTCCCCCCAAAATCCTCCCAACTGTTGCACCCCACTTCCTGGGAAAGGTTTGGTAAAAATCCTCACCAATTTGCATAGGTGACCACAGACCCAAACGCTTGGATCTGAGAACAATGAAAAAGCATTCAGTTTTCTTACAAGAAGACTTTTAATAGAAATAGAAGTAAATAGAAGTAAAGGAATTACCTCTGTAAAATCAGGATGGTAGATACCTTACAGGGTAATTAGATTCAAAACATAGAGAATCCCTCTAGGCAAAACCTTAAGTTACAAAAAAGACACACAGACAGAAATAGTCATTCTATTCAGCACAATTCTTTTCTCAGCCATTTAAAGAAATCATAATCTAACACATACCTAGCTAGATTACTTACTAAAAGTTCTAAGACTCCATTCCTGTTCTATCCCCGACAAAAACAGCATACCGACAGACACAGACCCTTTGTTTCTTTCCCTCCTCCCAGCTTTTGAAAGTATCTTGTCTCCTCATTGGTCATTTTGGTCAGGTGCCAGCGAGGTTACCTTTAGCTTCTTAACCCTTTACAGGTGAGAGGATTTTTCCTCTGGCCAGGAGGGATTTTAAAGGGGTTTACCCTTCCCTTTATATTTATGACACCTATATATGCATTTTGATTATTAGCGCTGTTGCACTGAAGTAATTCACTTTATATGTTGTCCAGAGTTATGATACTATGAATATTGTGCTGAGTAATTCATTTATGCCTTTTCATTTTGGTAGATTAACAAAGGTATAAAACCCATGCACACTGAATTTAGACTCGTAGTCATGATTGTGATTCTTGGATAGGTATCAGACACTTCTTATATATGGACATTAAATGGGCTTCTAACTATAGTTTACACATGAGAGCTATGAAAGGGCGATTTATCTTGACTGTTTATAAATCAGTCCTGGTAAGTAGATTCCTCCCCTAAATAGCTTGTATTGATACTATTCTGGGAAGGACCTCAAGATAAATAAGCGGTTTTAGATGATTTCTCCAATATCTAAATGTACTTTCAATTTCCCAAGGGGACTCTAGTATATAAAGAAACTGAATTCATGACTGTGAACCTTTTTATTATCATCTGGAACCTGATTTATTTCATGATAACTATATCCATTCAAATAAAATCACATCAAAATTTGGCCTTACGGAAATAGTGTTCTATAGAGTGTATTCAGAAAAGATGGGCCAGAACCTCAGCTGGTGTCAATGGAGCTACAATGATTTACCTCAACTGATGATCTGCCCTCTTGTCTCAGCTTGTTTACCAGCTCCTGACTCCTCTTCCACACATCCCTACATGCTGCCACTATCTTCTCTACTAAATATACTTCAAGCTCCCGCCATTGTTGCAATGGGGGAGGTTTAGATTGGATATTAGGAAAAACTTTTTCACTAAGAGGGTGGTGAAACACTGGAATGCGTTACCTAGGGAGGTGGTAGAATCTCCTTCCTTACAGGTTTTTAAGGTCAGGCTTGACAAAGCCCTGGCTGGGATGATTTAACTGGGACTTGGTCCTGCTTTGAGCAGGGGGTTGGACTAGATGACCTTCTGGGGTCCCTTCCAACCCTGATATTCTATGATTCTATGATTCTATGATTGTCTTCATGAAAATTCTAAAATCTCACATTCAAGATGTAGTGGACACTCCCTGATTTATGCATGTTCTGTCTTACTACTGTACAGCACTGAGTACATTTATACTACTATATACATGACTATGGGCCATATTTTCAAATCCTCTGCCCTCAGAAATACTCATGCATGCATATACTTCACATTTACATGCATAAACCAGAACATTGCATATGCAATTACTCAAATGTGGCTTTTGTACCTGCAGCTGCATCTAAGTGCATTTTTGAGGGTATAACTTTAGGTGCCAATTTTGGAAATGTGGTTATGCCAACAGACTAAAAATACTAGATAAGGTTCAGTGAAGGAAAAACACAAAACACATCTGCAAGGGCTTAATAAAGAGTACATTGTATGCTAATTTTAAAGATATTGTTTTCACTTTGACATATTGGTCACAACATTTTGGTCTACTTATGTATTGGTTTTGCTGTAACACTGTTTGCAAAGGTAGCATTTATCATGGTTTTTCAAGTCAGAGAGAAGATGTAACAGGGGCCAAATTAGCAGAGAATCAGTTACTCCTGAGTCAAGGAGGAACATGAGGGTCATCCTGTGGAGTGTTTTAGGGCTGGGTAAGGGAATAATTTACCATTGAATTTGTGTAACTAGTCAGTAGATGGCTATCTGCAGATCTGACCCTTGCTCTATATAATTCCACATCTAGGTGATTCTATGGGGGAGTTCTCTCTCTGTGCTCTTATCCCCCACGTTAGTGGCTAGACCCACTCCAGAAACATCCCTCCATTTTCTGAGGCTGGAACATATGCAAAGTGCCCACAAGCAAAGGAACTTTCTGCTGTTTGAGCATCCTCATCGTACCTACCCTTCTGTCCTCCCCTCCGTGCTGCTTCTCACTGCCCCTCATGCTGATGTTGTATTTGTTTGTTTTACCTGAGAGACCCAATGATTTTAAAACTCTCTTATAGTTTCTTGTTGCCTCCAAATACCTGCCTGTGAAAAAACTCACGGCCAGTTATCATAATTGTGGCCTGGCTGATCATTTTATATGTGAACGTGCTCGCTTGCATGTAAATGCCTGTAACTATTTGAATAAAAGATCCTTCCCAAACAGTTGTGAAAACATAAAACTAGTTTGCTTGGATGAAGTAGGAGGGGAATGAAGAAATAAGGGATGGAGCCTGAAAAGTGATTCAGAATTCGCGAAAAGTAAGCAAAACTTGTTTGCACTGTTCTCCCAGGTCTAAGTAAGAGTAAGAAAGTTACATTTTCTTCCATCAATCAAAGCTTTGAGCAGTTCAACACAAGCCTCAGTAAAGGCTGAGGCTGTAGCTATCTGCTTTCACAGTTTTTATCAAATTATGGTGTGTAAAGTTCAGACAATGCAGTCTTATGACGAAAAAAGTAATCTGAAGTGTGAACAACCTTCTGATAATATTTGTTCACTAAGTCATACCACTGATAACAAACAATCTAAGTCAGATTTCCTTGGACTGAATGTTGAAGAATGTGAATACCTTCTAAAAGAAAATACATGCTTTAAAAGCAAGCTATGTGCTCTAGTCCTTTATGAACTAGCTATGCTTCCTCAAAGAGATCCTCTGTAGTACAGTTTTATTATTAGATAAAAATTGCTAAGTGTAGTATTGATTTATGTGAATTTATTAAATGTATTTCACATCATTTGAAAATTATATGATGCAATAATGGAATGGAAACTTTTCAACATAGCTAATTCAGTCATCCTCAAAATCCTCCTGTCTTTTTCTGATAAATGTATTTTATAAAAGACAGTGGCTGCCTTCTTATCTAATTTCTGGTAGTTTTTCTGTTTGTGTTCTATGGGAAGCCATTTCCAGTATGCAATCACAATAATGAAGTCAGATAATGTTTCTTTGCCTGGCAGGATTGCTGTTGTGAGCACTTTCTGGTTTGCATTCTTAAGCCTTGATGTATTCCAATCAATGTAACCTTCCACCCAGGCATATACAAAAAATAATGATGATTGTTTTAAAACATTAATTAATAATTCTAAAAGTAATGCTAATTATGATTTTGCTTTTTGTTGTGTTCCTAAATTAATATTGCAGTGGGATTCCTCTAGGAAATAGTTAGGGCTAGATTGTGCTGTTAGCCCTCAGTAAAAGGTTGTGTGTAAACTGCACCATGCCGGAACTAGCCCTGGGAGGCACTGTGACTCAGACATACCTCTGAGTCGCAATACCACCTCTGTGCAGACACATGCCTAGAATCCCGACCAGGGGTATTCTATTTCCTACCCAAGATCCATAAACCTGGAAATCCTGGAGGCCCCATCATCTTAGGCATTGGCACCCTGACAGCAGGATTGTCTGGCTATGTGGACTCTCTCTTCAGGCCCTACACTACCAGCGCTCCCAGCTATCTTCGAGACACCACTGACTTCCTGAGGAAACTACAATCCATCGGTGATCTTCCAGAAAACACCATCCTGGCCACTATGGATGTATAAGCCCTCTACACCAACATTCCACACAAAGATGGACTACAAGCTATCAGGAACAGTATCCCCAATAATGTCTTGGCAAACCTGGTGGCTGACCTTTGTGACTTTGTCCTCACCCATAACTATTTCACATTTGGGGACAATATATACCTTCAAGTCAGCGGCACTCTTATGGGTATCCGCATGGCCCCACAGTATGCCAACATTTTTATGGCTGACTTAGAACAACGCTTCCTTAGCTCTCGTCCCCTAATGCCACTACTCTACTTGCGCTACATGGATGACATCTTCATCATCTGGACCCATGGAAAAGAAGCCCTTGAGGAATTCCACCATGATTTCAACAATTTCCATCCCACTATCAACCTTCAGCCTAGACCAATCCATACAAGTGGTCCATTTCCTGGACATTACTGTGCTAATAAGCAATGCTCACATAAGCACCACCCTATACCGGAAACCTACTGACTGCTATACTTATCTACATGCCTCCAGCTTCCATCCAGAATGCACCACATGATCCGCTGTCTTCAGCCAAGCTCTAAGATACAACCACATTTGCTCCAATCCCTCAGACAGAGACAAACACCTACAAGATCTCTATCAAGCATTCTTAAAACTACAATACCCACCTGCTGAAGTGAAAAAACAGATTGACAGAGCCAGAAGAGTACCCAGAAGTCACCTACTAAAGGACAGGCCCAACAAAGAAAATAACAGAACGCCACTAGCTGTCACCTTCAGCCCCCAACTAAAACCTCTCCAGCACATTGTCAAAGATCTACAACGTATCTTGAAAAATGATCCCTCACTCTCACAGATCTTGGGAGACAGACCAGTCCTCGCTTACAGACAGCCCCCCCAACCTGAAGCAAATACTCACCAGCAACCACACAACAAAAACACTAACCCAGGAATCTATCCTTGCAACAAAGCCTGATGCCAACTCTGTCCACATATTTATTCAAGTGACACCACCATAGGACCTAATCACATTAGCCACGCCATCAGGGGCTTGTTCACCTGCACATCTACCAATGTGATATATGCCATCATGTGCCAGCAATGCCCCTCTGCCATGTACATTGGTCAAACTGGATAGTCTCTCCGCAAAAGAATAAATGGACACAAATCTGACATCAGAAATCATAACATTCAAAAACCGGTAGGAGAACACTTCAACCTCTCTGGCCACTCAGTAACAGACTTAAAGGTGGCAATTTTGCAACAGAAAAGCTTCAAAAACAGACTCCAAGGAGAAACTGCTGAGCTTGAATTAATATGCAAACTAGATACCATTCACTTGGGTTTGAATAGAGACTGGGAGTGGCTGGGTCATTACACATATTGAATCTATTTTCTAAATGGGCCATCTTGATTATCACTAAAAAAGTTTTTTTCTCCTGCTGATAATAGCTTATCTTAATTAATTAGCCTCTTACTCCACCTTTTCATGTTCTCTGTATGTGTGTAAATATATTTTCTTACTATATGTTCCATTCTATGCATACGATGAAGTGGGCTGTAGCCTACGAAAGCTTATGCTCAAATAAATGTGTTAGTCTCTAAGGTGCCATTAGTACTCCTGTTCTTTTTACGAATACCAACCCTGCTTTTTGTTCTGAGGCGAAGGAGAGTAATGTTCTACTGACATCTACTAATCAAGGATCCACTTATTTCCCTCTCTTCCCACCCCACCCCAGGGAGTAAGTGTGTACACTTCAATGCAGACATGCCAATTTATACCACGAGAGAATTTGACAGTATTTTGTTCAGGGAAAGTATATGGTCAGATTTTGACACTCTCTTTCACTCTGAGTAGTACCTCACTCTTGAGCATTCCCTCTATTCCCCTGCTTGACATAATAAGGGCAAGTTACAGTTAATCACAGTGAACAAACAGACAAAATATACAGGAATTTTAGACTATCTATTTGATAATACTGGACTGTGTTTTCAAATTATAATAAGATCAAATAGCTGCAATATCATTAACTCTTACTAATATTATATTTAACAATCTTTAATGATATAAACTATAAACTATTCCCTTATGCAGTAATGTAATATACTAATATTAATGCCCAGTAATACTATCAGTACATGATATTAATTACTCAAATATAATTGGACTTGTTTAATCAGAAGAAGAAAAGAAACTGAAGTTAGTGACTCCTCCAGATTAAATTAATCCTCTAGTTGTGTCAGACTGCCTAATTCTTCCTCCTTCACTCTAGTAAAATGAAATACATTAATAAAGCAGTAGAAAGAAAGAACGAACCTTCAGCTCTTAAGTGGGACCTTAGGTCTAATAATGGACTCGAGATCCCAAATCGCAGATCAAAGACAAACACATTATGGAACCCTATTCAATAATTATTTGTCTAGAGAAACAAATAAGAGCAATATAGTTTTCTAGAAAGAAATGCTTTGTCAGTGAGACTGGAATAATTTGCCTTCAGATACATAATTAAAGAAAAAATTGCAAATGTTTTCTGTATTGATTTGTAAAGCAATTGGGGATGCACACGCAAAGCATTTTGGAAAAAATACACTATTACACTAGCATTAATTATTAAAAGGTTATGAAATTCCTTAAATGGCACAATTACCCATATGCCAGGTATATGAAGCCATTTCATATTTTGCTCTCAAAAAGTATTGAGTGCATGCACCTTGGTTTCAATATATTAATCTGGCACATTTAATCAACACCACTTCCCATGATTTGTCACTTAATGGAGAGTCAGTTTTTCATTTTTGAATATTTTTCATTTTCAAAATATAAACAAATTGAATATGACTTAATACATCCCCGACAAAAGTAAATGCTTATAAATGACAAAAAACATATGTACATTACATTGTAACACAAAATATACATTCATCTTCTAAAGAAAAAGATCTGAAATGTAAATATATATATGTATGAAACAAAACAAAAGGCAATATTTGTCAATTCCATCAGAAGATTCAAAAGTTTTGTTTATTTTTAATGAACTGCGTGACAATGTATGAGTACAATAGCAATAGCACTTTACAATAGTTAAAAGCCTATACAATGTAAAATCTTATATTCCGTCTTAAATTGTTCTCAGGCCAAATCATGCCAAATTTCTATGTATTCATGTTGACTCGTTCAAAGGAAAGAAACATACTTCAGAAAAGCAAAACTTTTGCTAAACCAATGTACCAGTCAGCTATTTGATTCTGCAAATAAAACTTCCATTTCTTGTTAGGGTCTTGACAAGTTTTTTGTCTAACAAATTAGTCCTAACCAAGTTTCTTGCAGGTTGTACTTATTTTGTAAGGTTACTTAAATCTGCTTTTTTAAAAAAATGGGTTAATCAAAATGCTATAGTTCAATATAAATCATTATTGTTTAGTGATGGTACAAAATTAGACATTGACCTCGATCTCAGAAGTAAATGGTAAAATACACATTTTGTCTTAGATATAAACTTTTAATCCTGCCACTGCATATAAAGCGCACAAACAACATTCTCCATGTTGTCCACATTTTAGATACCACATATAAACCTTGGGCCAGATCTGTAGCTGGCATAAATTGGCAGTAGATTGACTACAATGGAGGTGCGCTTATTTACACCAGCTGAGGATCTGGGCTTCTAACATTCTGTTAAGGTTGGCAACTCAAACAGAAAATTTTGAAAGATTTGGCAGAACTGATCATTGTACTTACATAATCTCCACAATACATTCTGATGTAAGCCTTCAAGTTCAGTCGAGGTCAAAGTAGGATTCAGAATAAAAACTTAAAATTGCTCTAACTAACTCTTATTGTGTTGAAGAGGACTGACTGGAACCATCCAATCAAACTGATATACTCTTCTACCAATCTCCTTTGACTCCCAAGGAACAATGAAGTAGGAGCAGCTCTTGGCACTGCATGTCCCCAGATTTTACAGATTCACTGTGTATACTTAGCCATTATTCATATGTGACTAAGCAGGATTATTATGTAAAACAAATAGAACCATTAGCACAATACCTTATTGCTCTAATGTGTTGATTTAAGAAACAGAATGTAGCCAATCATGGAATGAAGTATTAATCTACAGAATATACCTGTGTTAATGATTGACTTCCAGCATTAAACTGGCTCTAGTTCATTTTTTCCTATGGCTGAGTCACTTAGCTCAGTACATATTATATTGACTATTTGCAACTGCTGTGACATTATGGATGCTGTACTGACTCTACATGGTGTCTGTGCAGTCACTGGGCCAGATCCTCATATGGTTTAAATTGGCATAGCCAATTGCCCTTTGCCGATATATACAAGTGATCAGTTTGTGAGATGCTGCAACATGCAGAAAAAATTGCAGAAGTTGCAGAGCCCTTGAGATTGTCACCAAAAATGAGAAATGATCTGGAAAAAGGGGTAAACAGTGAGGTGGCAAAATATGCAGATGTTACAAAGTTACTGAAGATAGTTAAGTCCAAAACACAGTGCAAAGAGTTACAAAGAGATCTCTCAAAACTGGGTGACTGGGCAACAAAATGGTCGATGAAATTCAGTGTTGATTAATGCAAAATAATACACATAGGAAAACCATAATCCCAACTATACATAGAAATGATGGGATCTAAATTAGCTATTGCCACTCAAGAAAGAGATCTTGGAGTCGTTGTGGATAGTTCTCTGACAACATCTGCACAATGTGTAGTGGCAGTCAGAAAAGCTAACAATGTTAGGAACCGGTAGGAAAGGGGTAGATAATAAGACAGAAATATAATGCCATGATATAAATCCATGGTATGCCCACATCTTGAATACAGTGCACAGTTCTGGTTGCCCCATCTAAGTAAAAAAGATATATTAGAATTGGAAAAGGTACAGAGAAGGGCAACAAAAATGATTAAAGGTATGGAACAGCTTCCATGCGAGAAGAGATTAAAAAAGACTGGGACTTCTAAGCTTGGAAAAGAGAGAACTAAGAGGGGATATGAGAAAGGTCTATAAAATCATGAATGATCTTGGATAGTCAAGATGGTCAGGGATACAACCCCATGATGTGGGTGTACCTAAGCCTCCAACGGCCAGAAGCTGGGAGTGGGCAATGTGGGATGGATCACTTAATAATTACCCTGTTCTGTTAATTCCGCTGAAGCACCTGAAATTGGTCACTGTGGGAAGACAAGGTACTGGACTAGATGGATCATTGTCTGACTGAGTATGTACTTATATGCTTAAAAATGACATTTTTCAGCAGCCACCACCTTTTTATTTATTCTGTTTGCTAGTAAATATTATTATAATAAAGTTATTTGTAGTATCAGGAAATGTGACATTTCCTGAAACAGTTTCTCTCATGCCTACTTAAGAGTTCAAAATACAGGTGAGAAAACAGAGTGTACATCCCATGGTATTACTCGAAAAGATACTCTGGGTTACCACCATTCTAGCTAAATACCTGCCAAGAGACTCAAAGAGTTGCATATTACTTTGAGCTGAGAAATTAACCAAGAGTCTTAGTTGTGCTGTTTTTAAAATATATATATATATGAATCATATTATTTATAATCCACTTTTGGAAGAGCTGGTTTACTAATTTATTTAGGAGGCACGTTATGACCTAGTGGATAGAGCACTGGATTGGGATTCAGAAGACCGAATGCTATTCCTGGCTCTTCTACTGATCTGAGTGAGCTTGGGCACTTCACCTTTCTGTACCTTAATATCCCTGTATGTAAAATGAGGATAATGATACTGACCTCCTTTTGTAAAGAACTTTGGGATCTACTGAGCTGGTGTCATTATTGTTACCTATAAACTGACTTGGGAACTATTCTTTTATTTTTAATTCTCGAGGCGGGTCCAGGTATTCAAGTCCCCAGTGTATTACTAGGGAACTTCTCTGGCTTGGGAAGGCTCATCCAATGGTGTGTAGGATGTGAGTGGCTGTGAATGTCAGTCCTAACAAAAACCTTCCTAATATCTATGGGTTTTTTGCATGCCTGTGACATATGCAAGGCTTAATGGGTTTGGGACGGCATGTTATCTTTCAGTACATAAGAAAATAAGAACGGACATACTGGGTCAGACCAAAGGTCCAACTAGCCCAGTATCCTGTCTTCCAACAGTGGCCAATGCCAGGTGCCCCAGAGGGAATGAACAGAACAGGTAATCAACAAGTGATCCATCCCCCATCACCCATTCCTAGCTTCTGGCAAACAGAGGCTAGGGACACCATTCCTGTCCATCCTGGCTAATAGCCATTGATGGACCTATCCTCCAAGAACTTATATAGTTCTTTCTTGCACCCTGTTATAGTCTTGACCTATAGTATAGAAGGGCAGGATAGATTCATAAGAACAGCCATACTGGTCTGTAGCAGGGTAGTCACCCTGCTCCAGCCCTGAAAGGGTTAAACCAGCCCTGGGAGAGGTCTGCTGCTGGGGAAAGCAGCAAGCCTAGGCTGATTGGGGAAACAGCTACATCTGGGCCATGCCCCAATCAGGCTACAGCTGGCCCTGATAAAAAGGCTATGAGCCAGGAGCTAGGCAGCAGAGCAGGGGAAAGGTGAGAGGACCTCCTGCCTCGCAACTCCCCAGGCTGCAGGCCTTGTGCAAGGCCAAACCAGGTATTGGGGTTGCAGAGGCTGCAGCCCAGAGAGTAGGCAAAGGCAGCAGGTCCAAACCCCTCCCCCCTTTTGCCAATGATGAGTGGCTTGTACACTGCAGTTGGCCCCAGTGAGCGGGGGCTAGATGGTGACTGGCAGTAGCCATAGACTGAGGCGAGGTGGGGATAGAGGGTTGGAGGTTCCCCTGGGTGGGGAGATCCAGAGAGAGGGTGTACTGCCAGGGGGCAGCACCCAAGATAAAGGGGCACTGGGGTCTGGGAGGGATACAGGGGCCTGAGGCAAGCGGGACACCAGCCTGCAAAGGATGCTCCAGAGGCTGGAGAGCTAATTCCCCACGATGACCAGCGGGAGGTGCCGTACCGGTGAGTCTTGGCCTTGCTACATGGTCCATTTAGCCAGCATCCTGTCTTCCGACCGTGGCCAATGCCAAGTGCTTCAGAGGAAATGAACAGAACAGGCAATCATTGAATGATCCATCCCTTGTTGTCCACTCCCAGCTTCTGGTGGTCAGATGTTTAGGGACACCCGGGGCATGGGGTTTCATTCTTGACCATCTTGGCTAATAGCCACTGATGGACCTATCCTCCATGAACTTATCTAGTTCCTTTTTGAACCAAGTTATAGTTTTGGCCTTCACAAGATCCCCTGGCAATGAATTCCAGAGATGGACTGTGCATTGTGTGACAAAGTACTTCCTTTTGTTTGTTTTAAACCTGATGCCTGTTAATTCACGAATGTTTCCTTTGTACTTATAATAAAACTGATCAGTTATAGCACTTTACATCCTTGTACCTCAGTGCTTTATAAAAATTACTTACACGTTCTAATCCCCATTTTATGGATAAGAAAACTGAACCACAGAGAAGTTCAGTGACTTGCCCAGTGTCACACAATGAGGTAGAACCCAGAACAGAAGCGAGGTTTCCTTGCTGCCCACATTTTGAAACAAAATATTAGCTTCTCTTTGCAGGCTCTTTTTTTTTCTTCTTTTCCTGTTACGAGTAATTAAAATGCAGTGTGATTAATGATTAATTTTCAGTACAATACAAAATGGACTGTTTACAATATTTTAATTCACCACTGTCAAAACCTGCCATGGTCAGGGACCTCAGGGCTTAAAGAAGTAACCAAACTCTAGGGCCTGTGGAATGCATGGCACATAATGTGGAGGCCAGACCCATATGAAAAGGGCATCAGTAAATCAATGGACTGTATCTGCCCAGGGTTTATACTGACTCCTCTGGGCGGGGACCCTGGAAGATTCACTGAGTGATGGAAAGTACACCAAGAGAAGGGGTTGTATCTGTCCTTTCTTTGTCTGCCTTCTGCATTCCTCATTCTGTGAGGCAAGGCCAGGCTGGCACAAGGAGATGTGACTTACACCTCTATGTGATGTTTAGTGAATCTGGCCCAATGTTTGTTTGGTTGGTTTTTTTTGGTTTGTTTTTTTATAGAACTGAACACAATCAAACCTAGTTTCCCATGTTCATTTACGGTCTCCAGCTCTGTCCACTTTAACATAAGTCACTACACTTTCACAAACCCCAAATGGAGATGGATTTAGAGCAGGAGGTGTTTCAGAGATGGAAACTAGTCCCAGGAGTTTTGGGCGGGCCAGTGTAATTATTGTTTAAGCATCTTTTCTCTCCAAATTACATGATCGGGAGAGAAATTCCAACATGCCAGCCTCATGCATTTCTCATGCAAAAGAAGTGAAGCCCTGCTACTAGTGCTGGGGTTTGGCATAGTTGGCATTCCCAAGTAACAGTTATGCAAAACAGAAGGAGGTGTAGGGACAGGTCCACTCTCCTCAGCTGGAGGGGAGTTTGCATATTCTGCTCAGTTATTTTCTTTAATTATTATAGAATCCAATGTAGCCATGGCATCATTTGATTATTTTGAGTTCTGCAGTTAAAATGATCCCTTTTGCCCAAACGTGGGCTGAGTGCAAGCAAAACAGAGTTACATGAAGGAACATAAATATTTTAAATACAATTAACTAACAACCAAAATGTTATATTGGTTTTCTCCTTATTTTTCTGTCCATCTAACCCAGAAACTTTCTGTCCCTCTCCAGATCATTTTCTTATTTTCTTTTTTTGTTTTTTTTTCTCTCTCCTTTTCTCTTCATAAAAAGCAACATACTTTTCCCTCTCATTCTTTCTCTGCCATATCCCCATATCCCCATCCTCTCTTCCTGTTCTCTATATCCACTTTGCACCCTGAATTCTCCCTTGTCATGAGGCCTTTGCTCTGCCCCATGTTCCATGCTCTTTCTGTTTTTTTTTCTCTCTCTCTCTTACACCTGCAATCCCCACCCCTGCACCAGAGGATCTGAGTTCTCTTTTCATTTCCTCCCATTTGGGAGATCTGGTAACTATTTTGGCTTCTGTGGTGCCTCCTCTCTTTCTTCCACTCTGGAGTTCCCCCTTCCTCTTCCTTCCAAAGATCCATACATGTTGCAGCTGATTGAGGAATCTAGGTTTTCTTCCCCCAGCCCCAGGTTGCCTCCTCTCTCCTGTTAGACTGCTGCTTCCTTTTGCCTTTTCTGTGACAGTGAAGGAGGCTAGATACCCTCTTCCTCTGCCCCCTTTGGAGCTACTCAGCTATGCCGAAGGCTCTTCCACTTAGGCTCCTCCTCTGTGCCGCTTTCTGGTGTGGTTGATCATTGAGGTGTTTAGGGTTAGGAATTCAGATTGACCTTGTCTTGTTGGTGCTAATGGGAACACTGACTAAAATTAGCCCAGTGTAATTAATTTCTAATTAGATAGTCATAAACTTATAAAAGAATGATTTTATTAAAATGAGAAGTAAAAAATAATCCTATGGTAGAATCTAACTTTCAGGGAAATGAATATCAATGAATAATTAAAAACCAAGTGCACATTGTAGGAGTAATAAGCTTAAGGTATTGCTTTAGGGATTCCATGGAGAACTGAAATGTGGTGGCTGAGGAACACACGTGTACTACTAACTTTGTCCGGTCTACAGCAAATACTAATGACAAACAGTAATGTGTTGCAGGCATGGGACTTTTTCTCTTTGTGTCTCTAAACATACACTCATAGTTTGGGGGGGGGGGGGATCAAATCTAATACACAGCCTGCACTGGTGAAACTGTACTATTACAACTATCACAGGAGTAGGGAGAGTGTGAGAATGTGACATGGGGAAAATAAAAGATGGTCAGAGAAGAGCTTAACTCTACTTCCACCACCTGTGACATTTGAAGAACTTAATAATGTACATTGTATGCATTCAGAATGCATTACACTCATCAAATGAGCACATAGACATGTGTACAAGATTAATAAGTACTGTGCTTTTCATCCATAGATCTCTATCAGCTTTACAAGAGAGGGTGAGTAATATCCTCCTTTCATAGCTTGGGAAAGTGACGTACACATAGATAAGGAACTGTGAATCAGTAGAGAAACCAGGAATCAAAGCCAGGTTTCATAACTCCCAGGTCTGTGTTTTATCTACAGGAAAACACTGTGTACAAGGTGAAGAGGAAGGGGTGTGGCCAGGATGCTCTGTTGATCTCTGGTTAGCAGATTCCCCCATGGTGGGGAGGGCATACCCAGGAACCCTGAATCTAGCCCCGTTTGTGTGTAAATGGAGTGGTGGGCCTGGCACCTTACAGTCAAAATAAAAATATAGGTACTTGGTTTAAAGGGCTTTCCAACTAAGTTAAAGGCAGAACAGCACAAAAGAACAAACAAAGGGTGCTGAGTAATGGTATAGGATGGCTGAGGGTTACTCCATTAAAACAAATCAGAGGATATTATGTCTGTTATGTGTCTAAGTCAAGTCTGTTATGTGCACTTCTTGTTTAGTACCATTTTAAGAACCTTTTAAAATATGCTAATGTAATATATGAACAGTATGAGGATTAAAGTCTCTTAAGAGAGTGGTAGAATAAAGGTCGGTGTTGGAAGGTTAACCAGAGGAAATGAGTCTGGAGGAGGGATTTGAAGGAGGACAATGAAGTTGCATGGCACACTCGATCATGAAAGGTATTCTGGGCATAGGGAGCTGCATAAGAAATCCGTATGTACAGAAACACAACAATGGCATGAAAACACTGTTACATTATTCTATAGCTGTGTTAATAAAGGAGCTTTGCTGCATAACCTTTAAAATAATATACTGCACTTTGAACTTCTCTCCTGATAAACTCTGGCTAAAATAGAGGAAAAAACCAGGCAATTATTCCTTCACCGGCAGAAACTCGTGAAGCTTAATTTGGTCAGCACCCGTAGTTTAGTTTGGCTTGAGCTCTACTGGTTAGTCCAAGCATGCAGTACAGAAAAGCTACCTGTCAGCAAAGAGAGATTGTTCTTAACTGATCTCTGAGGCTAGTTACACTACAAGATATTAAGTTTATAAAGAGAAAGAAAGACCTATGTGTTTGCAAAAACCTACTCAAAATTATCATTAATTCTTGTCTTGTAGTTCATTATACAATATCCCCTGCTGCTAACAGACTCACTTAAAATATCCAGGTTTATTACCCTACCTAGTATAATCTTTTTTTTTATTGAGCCTACAAATTTATTTTTAGAGTCAAATATATATCCTTTAAAATGAGGCCCCTGATGCTAATGTATTAAATTACCTCCGAGCACAGACATTTGGACCAATGTTTAGATTTATCATTTTTGCTGTGTGTCAAATCAAGTCACCCTCAGCCATTTCTTTCAAAGCTCCTGAAATTCTGTAACATATTGGGCATCATTTTTAGTCATGAAGAGAAAAGAATTCTTTAGCGAGTGTTAACTTATGCAGTGAAACTTCTCCACTTCACCCTACCTGTATGCCTCTGCCTTGCACCCTTCTGAAGTGCCATTTCTAGAGGTGTGTGAACCTTATGCAGGTTCAATTTAAGCCTCTTTCCAGTCTAGCAATAGCTAGCAATGACTCTGGGCACCATTGAATTGGACCAGATTTGAGCTAACAATCAAGTGGTTTTTAGAAATGACCTGGACGTCTCAAAGCCTAATGCTATGTGTTGTAATGCTCTCACCCTTAAGTAGTAATTGGCTAATAGCTAATGTAGGAGAGTCTCTTTGCAACAAGTATAAAGCAAATTTGCCAAAATTTCCAATTCTCAGTGCCTAAAGGTAGGCTCCTAAATCTGTATTTCAGCATCTAAATAAAAATGACCTTATTTTCAAAGGTTTCAGAATAGCAGCCGTGTTAGTCTGTATCCGCAAAAAGAAAAGGAAGACTTGTGGCACCTTAGAGACTAACCAATTTATTTGAGCATAAGCTTTCGTGAGCTATGTTGCATCCGATGAAGTGAGCTGTAGCTCACGAAAGCTTATGCTCAAATAAATTGGTTAGTCTCTAAGGTGCCACAAGTCCTCCTTTTCTTTTTGCTTATTTTCAAAGGCACTGGCTTCAGTGGAAGTTGGGAGTGCTTGGCAATTCTGAACATTCTTATTCTTCTAGATAGCTAGTGCACCTTGCAGATGTAGAATTATTTCCATTATTTCATCTGAGCAGCTACTCATTTACTATTTCAAAGGTTAGACCAAAAAAACCCATGTTTTCTGCATCCAATCCTAATCAATATGAGGTTTTATTTCTTGTGCTAAATAACACAACAAATTGATATCTGTGGCCATTTGGAAATCGAACGGGTTAGAATGTGTTACATCAAATAATGAAACAGATTCTAATTTTTGATAAGACTATGTGCAATATAACATGCTGATGCCATTTCTACCAAGTAAATGGCCAAATTTTCAGTACACTCTGGCTGCTTTGTGCTACGCTGGCACTGCAAAGCAGTCATAAACTCAGCATAGCCAGCAAGTTAAGCTGGATTTATAGTTGCCTTGCATTACTGGAAAGCTGCAAAGCTGCTAGAGCATACTTCTGAATCTGGCCGAGACTTGATAGTTTCACTCGGAAGGTTTGCACAAACATTTGGCATTTGGGTTACTGAATGAAGATGGAGTTGCAGAACACAATGAAAGTCAAGCCACTTGCTTTGAAAACTCAGATTTTTGGGCCCCTTATTCATGTTGGTGAGCTGAGCACTTGCTCACATGAGTTGTAGTGTTGACATCAGTGGGACTCCTTATACAAATCCTTATACAGTCCTCACCAATAGGTGAAAGCTAGATGCACAGAAGTGGATATCTGAGAGGTGAAATCTAGCCCGCCCAGGTGGCTGCAGCTTCTCCTCCACAGTTAGGTGGGTTATTGGGGCCACATGAATACAGATCCCTTAGCCCTTTCCAAACCCTCCCCCACAATGTCAGCCTATATATGCCTGTCTGCAGCACCCACTACCCCATGACACAGCTCCTACTTGACACATAAGTAGTGTGAGGAGCCTTTTGCAGGCCTTCCACACTGGGGTGAATTTCCCCCTGAAGTAAATAAGGGCTGCACAATCAGGCCCTTAATGATCTAGAGTCTATGATCCAGCTATAGGTTAGATTTCAGAAGGTTTCATGATTTTTTTTTTAAATAGCCATTTTCATCTTTGACAAATCTTTTGCAATTATTCCAGGTATTTATCATAAGACTACCCATGTAAAACAGAAAGAATTAATGATCTCACAAGGGACTTCAAAGCTTCATGACCTGTAAAACAAAAGGGGATGCAGGTGGTTTCTCATGGGACAAACACAGTTGCTCTGCAAGGATAAGAAAACTGTTCTACCATATCAAAAGCACATGTCGCAGATTTAAGAGCAGAACTAAAATTATCAGTAAAGAGATTTCACATCACATTCTTCAAAAAAGACAATGTGTGTGAGGTAATATCTTTTATTGGACCAACTTTTGCTGGTGAGAGAGACAAGTTTTCAAGCTACACAGAGCTCTTCCTCAGGTCTGGGAAAGGTATTCAGAGTGTCACAGCTAAATACAAGATTGGGTAGATAGTTTAGCATAAGTAGTTAGCACATATTTGAAGGGACCATTCAAGGTGAAGTGGCCTATTAATACCCCTATAGTCATAGAACAAAAAGGGGAGAGGGGTTAATAGGTTACAGATTATTGTAATAAGTCATCAATCCAGTGTTTTACCCACAACTATGTGGGTGAAACTAGACAATCGCCATGCTCTCCAATGAACTCACACAGAAAAATGATAAAAGACAAAAACATCACATCACCTGTGGGTGAACACTCTTCACAAAGCGATCACTCTATATCTGACCTCTCAGTCCTCATCCTCAAAGCAAACCTGCACAACACTTTTGAAAGATGAGTTTGGAAGCTTAAATTCATAACTCTGCAAGTCACTGAAAATCATGGTTTTAATAAAGACACTGGATTTATGGCTTAGTATAACAATCTGTAACCCCCACTAATCCGCTTTTTGTCCTATGACTACAGAAGTGTTAACAGGCCACTTCACCTTGAATGGTCCCTTTGAATATGTGCTGACTACTTATGCTAAACTAACTACTCAGTCTTGTATTTAGCTGTGACACTCGGAGTACCTTTCCCGGACCTGAGGAAGAGCTCTGTGTAGCTCAAAAGCTTATCTCTCTCACCAATAGAAGTAGGGCCAATAGAAGATATTACCTCACCCACCTTGTCCCTCTAATATCCTGGGGCCAAGATGGCTACAACAACACTGCACACACTATTTCTTCAAAAAGTCATTTATGACTGTCAAAGGCAATGTAAAGATAAATACATCTTGGAGTCAAAGCTTGGAATGGCTTATTGCATTCAATATTAAGAAACGCCACGATCTGTTGTTCTTACTGTTTTTTAAAATAAACTTTTTTTGAGAATGAGGGCAACAGCGTTGGTGGCTGGCGGTTCTTGTGCATTGAATTGCAGCTCTGAAGGATAATACAGGACACCCCACTAGCTCAACAGCCTTGCAAAACAAGCCATTGCTCCCTCAAATATTTCTGTGTCTGCACCTATTACATCTGCAAGCCTCATTTAATTTTCTTCTGGGTTTGAGAAAGCGTGTTCGTGTGTGTGATGGGCATTGTGTATTTTAATTTTTTTCTGACTGCTGAATTTTTATGAGTTGAGTATGACTTCGCTTTTGTGGTTTTTTTTTTAAATGATAAATCCTTCCTTTTTGCTATCTTAAAATTGTGAATGAAAATTTCTGCATTTTCTGTAGCTTTACTGGCATTGTGACCTGCTTCATCCTTCTTTGGGTTGTATCTGTCATTCTGGTACAGTCTGACCTCCATGCTGGAGTCAGTGGATGATCGAATTAGCCTTGATGATATGTTATTCTGATAAACATGGTAGTGGAATGCTCCCATTCAGTGCTTCACTTTATTATTTAACTTTTGGTTGTATGGAGCTTTAATCTTCAAATTTTCATACTAAATATTTACTATGCATTTCACCCAGAGTGCTTTGGATGCTCTCCTTGGAAGGAGACACATACAACGGAGATTTGACTTTCATTGGTACTGATCAAAAGTACTTTGACAGTTGGGGAAAATGATACACCCTCATCATATGAGGAAAGAGAAGAATTCCCAGCATAATTAAATTCCCATCATAACTATCCTCAGAGGAATCCTACTGATGCACTACCAGTAAGTTTTCCAATATGCAGTTCTTTTATTGAACTATGTGTCAAATTTATATAAGCTCTGTGGCCTGATGCTCTAGAGCAGGGGTTCTCACAACAAAAATTTTGGTGGCCTCAGATTGCAGCCACCAACTCTTGCTGGTGGCCACTCTGACAATTTTTCCTAAAATACTTAATTAACTTGAGGAAAAACAAATAAATATGCACATATAAGGTCCAAATCATTTTAATTTATTTATGTAAGGTTTTGCAGATTCAATAATAAAAATAATGTACAGTTGTCTCTATTCTTTACTGGACTTAGAACAGAAACACAAATAATGTGCTTTGCATGTTTTGCTTTTTTAGTTGATTTTTTTCAGACTTGCTAGCTAGTAAGCCTGCTACTGTGAAAACTGATAGTTGTATACTTGTTAATATCGCTTTTCACAGCAGACTTACTCAGCCCCAGCAAGCTGGAGGAAAAATTAAGCCCTGGACGGGGAGATGGATAGGAAGGTGATGGGGGATTGGGTGGAGGGGGTGAGCCCAGGACTGGAGCCTGGGATACCACTGCACGGCTGTGGACTGGAGGAGGCAGTTGGATCAGGGGCAACATAGGAGGGTGAGCCCAGGGCCAGAGCCCGAAGCCCGGAGGATGGGGGATGGAGCCCACCACTGCACGGCTAGAGCCTGCTGCCCACCACCCCAGGGCTGAAGCCCGAGCCCCACCGCCCCGGGAAGGTCTCCACTGGCCTCCACTCCTACTGGTTGCCTGCTCTTACAGTGTTTGGGACTCCAGAAGGGGGTAGGAACCAGACCCTGCGGGGAGTGGCCACTGCTTCCCTTCACCCCCATAATCACCCAGGAGGCTGTGGTCGCAAGAAAAGTCCCTGGTGGCTGCATTTGAGAAACGCTGCTCTACTGGGTAAGGAGCTCTCTGCTCCCATCTGTTGATGAATGGGAAAGAATGGTCACAGAGCTGCTTCATCTGCGTAAGCTATTTACCCAGAACTCCAGAGGGACAGACATTCCAATGGGGAAGGAACTTTCTGCCACCATCTATTGGTGACCTGGGGGAAATAGAGCTACAGAAAGAGCTTCATTTCATGAGCATTCTACCCGGAATACTTCCAGCAATACTTTGGGGCCTACCATAACTGTGTTCAAATTAGAATTGGTGGTTGGGTTGTGGAACTGAACTGAGATAGGAAAAAGGGGTTCTTAGTTTGTGGCAAAGACTGTGCTCAAGAGTTCTATATGCTACTAGTTTCTCTCTGGTCATGGGACTGTGCTGTTGCAGAGGTCTTTGTGATAGGAGATGATGCAGAGGCAATTCTTTTATGGGGCAAATCGCAGAGAAGACTCTTTATTGAAGCCACAGAGGACAACAGCAGAGCTGAAAAAATTCTAGTGAAGGTCCTCTGACCCAATCAGTAAATAAAGCTGAAATCACTACAACTGGCTTATGTGGCAGAGCCTCAGGATAGGACTAGGCAGCATTTCCCAAGGGACTGGAGACAGGCTTGTCTGAGTACATCTCAGAATTCTGTGACTATGCTCCCAGCTACCCACAGACACCAAACCATGACTGAGGTTTAGTGGATGGGGAAGGGTGAAATGATGTGGTAAAGGGATGTTTACTTATTGAACATTCATGCTGGTGGGTGGGAACTGAGTTAAGGGACTACTGCCAAAGTTGTGGGGGGGGAATGTTTTATTTATTGTTCATATAGATATATTGTTGCTGTGTTTTCCCAAGCTGCGGATGTATTCCCTTTCCCTGCTTCATACACAGACTCCGTGCTTGTGAACGGGGAAGTATTGCCTATTATGGGTGCCTGGGGAAGGTATTTCGTGATCCCCCCAAAAAATTCTGAGTGGAGGGAGGTGGTATTAGTTTTTAAGAGTGATCCTTACCTATTGGAAAGTGGCCCTTATTGCTGCTCCAGTAACTGGCAGAAGAGTTACACTTGTTTCTAAAATTCCTAGAAATATTTTCCTGCTTCATGGAAAGAACTTTGGAATCAATGTGTATTGCCCACATATGATATTTGTAATGCCAATGATAATGAAGGACTCAGCAATTATTTAATCAAAGGTTTGTAACTAAATGAGTAAAAAAAATCCTTGAATTTGCAGCCAAGAAAATCTTTTCATGACAAACCTATTAAAAACCACATTAAAATGTTTCAAGAGAACCTTCAGTAATACTGGAATGGCATATTTGAATTGTTGTGGATGCTGCTTTTAATTTTTCACACTTTAAATGTAAAATTACTATGGATACAATAAAATACTTTACAATTTACCATGACTAACCTAACACTGCAAGGAAAATCACATTAGTACAAAGAACATCCCTCTAACTAGCTTGGAGGGAATTTTTCACTGCAAAAATACTTTCCAATTATTTGCTTAAAAAAGGGAAAAGGAGGCAGTCAAGCATAATTAATGGTGTTAAAACGTAACTTTAATGGCAATGTGTAAATGCCAGTGGGATGGATATCTGACCTTAGTTGTCTTTTATAGACATTTAACTTTTTCTGCTGTGCCCCCATCTGGGAAACAGCTTCTGGATGCCAAACAAGCAAAACACATGCCTCTTGAAGCTCAGTTTTTGCCATGACAACAGATAATTGGTATTAAGAATTATTTCATTTGTAAACTGAACTCATTTTTTTCCCCATGGAACATGCTTTGTTTACAGAAGTTACAATTTAAAATGTTTAACCATGGCTAGCACAGCAAGATATGTAATCCAGATGGCTGCAAATGTCACTGTAATTGGTTTTATTACTTCAAGTACAATACACATTTGTCAAACAAATGCATAGCACTTAAATTTCCTCAAAGATTGAGAACATGATAAAAACATTCTGCTTTGTCTAACTTATCATTTCGTTATTATTATTATTAATTTATTTATTTTGTATTTGATTGCTTGTCTAATTTTGCATCAGCTGTTTATTTCTGAACTGTATATTTCTAAAGATTACAAGAAAACTGTACAAATGATTAGGAGAGTAGAATGGGAAGAAATTAAAATGAACAAATTAAAGGCAAAATCATCTTAGAAAACTGTTATTTTCAGTTTATGTGCCTAATGTTGTACAAGATGTACCATTGGATAGTGATTTGTCTTGATAAAACTCAATCCTTCAGTCTTCGTTCAAGAAACATTTACCACTGTATTTGGTCTGTTTTGACTATCAAACTTACAGGGAATTTTGCCTGAGTCAGGGCCAGCTCCAGGCACCAGCTTTCCAAGGAGGTGCTTGGGGCGGCATTCAGAATGGTACGGCAGTCCGTGTCCCACGGTGGCAATTCAGTGGCAGCTCTGCCGCTGTTCCCGCCGCAGTGGCTTTTGGGCTACAGCTCCGCTGCTCTTCTGGGTGCGGCGGCAATTCGGCAGCGACTGCTTGGGGTGGAAAAATTGGTAGAGCCGCCCCTGGCCTGAGTAAGTACTACAAGGCCAAATTCATGTTCTGAGAGCTCCAGAACAGTGTGAATCCACCTTTCCTGGCAATATACTACACCAGGATGACGATGATTTGTGCTCATGGCCTCTTTCATCTGCAGATCTCAACGCTTTTTAAGAAGCACAAGTGAATTTATCCTTGCAATAACAGTCTAGAGGAGGTATTTTCTTCATCTTCCAAATGAAGGGAGTAGAAATTAAGTGGTTTATACAAGGTCACACAGGAGATCTGTGCCAGAGCTGGGATTAGAATTCGGGCTCTAGATCTCCCAGCTTTTGTAGGAAAACCATCCATTTTCCTGGGTGAATTTCTAACAAAAGGAAAAAACAAAGGTACCAATCCCCAGGTCTGCTTGTAGTATTCTTTCTTGGTTGACAACAAGGAAAGGTGACTGTATGAAAGAATGACCATGAGCATCCTCTTTCTCCTTGTTTTCTGCTTTCATATAGTTTGTTCTGAGTTTGCCTCTAATTTCTAATGTATTTGGAAGTGGCTTTTGGAATATAATAAACAAATTCAATTATTGTGCATTTTGTTAAACTGCTACATTTTCAAGTGGTAAAGCTTCTTTACAGCACTGCATCCAGTAAACAGGGCAAGGATTCCAGCAATAGGAACAGCAATACTGTTGCTTCCCTGCCCGCTTTTCCAACTTGTGGTCATAAGAGTCATGGATAGAGCCTGCATGCTGCTTCAATGGCGGGGGAAGAGGGGAAGGAGAGAATCCTCTATGCAGCCAGCCATCACAGGCATCAGTTGAAAAAAAGCTGAAGAGGAGTAGATGAGCCATATTTACCAGTTACTCTTAAATTCTTTTAGGTGTGAACTTCAGTTCTCATCACCTAATCTCATTTAAAGGGCTAGTGGTGCAATTCACACCTGTGCAGAAGGCCAGCAAACAGCCTACTTGCAACTTAAATCCTGAAAACAGGGTTTAAGTGAGACTTAAAGGGTAGGGTTGCCAGGTGTCTTGTTTTCAAATGCCTGGTCGAAAAGGGGCCCTGGTGGCTCCGGTCAGCACTGCCGACTGGGTCGTGAAAGGTCCGGTCGGTGGTGCTGCGGGGCTAAGGCAGGCTAGTCCCTAACTGTCTTGGCTCTGTGCTGCGCCCCGGAAGTAGCCAGCAGGTCTGGCTCCTAGGCAGGAGAGCCATGGGGCTCCACACGCTGCCACCACCCCGAGCACTGGCTCAGCACTCCTATTGGCTGGGAACTGTGGCTAATGGGAGCTGTGAAGGTGGTACCGGTGGGTGAGAGCAGTGCACGGAGCCTCCTGGCCCCTTCTTCCACCTAGGAGACAGACCTGCTGGCTGCTTCCAGGGTGCAGCGTGGAGCCAGGACAGACAGGGAGCCTGCCTTAGCCTCACTGCACCGCTGACCAGGAGCTGCCCAAGGAAAGTGCGCCCCAACCCTGAGCCCTAACCCCCGGCCCCAGCCCTGAGCCCCCCCAAACCTGGAGTCCCCTCCTGTGCCCCAAACCCTTCATCCCCAGCCCTACCCCAGAACCTTCACCCCCAGCCAGAGCCCTCACCCCCTCCTGCACCCCTAACGCCTGCCTCAACCCACAACCCCCTCCCACACTCTGAATCCCTCAGCCCTGCCCTACCAGCCTGGAGTCCCCTCCTGCACCCCAAACTCCTCACCCCCTCCCACACCCCAGCCCCCTGTCTCAGCCCAGTTAAAGTTGAGTGATGGTGGGGGAGAGCGAGCCACCAAGGGAGGGGGAATGTAGTGAGTGGGATGGGGCCTTGGAGAAGGGGGCGTGGCCCCAGGGAAGGGGCAGGGCTAGGGTGTTCAGTTTTGTGTGGTTAGAAAGTTGGCAACCTTATTAAAGGGGTGCATTAGGCCCATGGGTGAATTTCACCCTAGATGAATATCCATAGGTAACATACAAAATGGCTTTATTTCCTGTTCAATAAATAGATTGTACTATATGTGAGCCAGTTTAAATCATATAATATAAGAAACTCCAAGTTCACAAATAAGGAAGGTGGAAACACCTTCGAGAACTATGGTATGTTACTATTTTGTCCTATTTTTCTCCCTGAGTTTAAACACACTATGGAAGCCTTTTAGCATCTGATTCTGAGCATTAAAATGCCCAAGTACCTCTATGGATCTAGACCTTTGTACTTTTTTGTTATGTTTTCCCCTTTTTCTGCTGTGTTTTGTTCTCAAAACATAAAAGGATGATGCCAGGAGTGTTTTTTCAGGGCCGCTGCTTTTGATGGCTAGATGATCATCTGGAAGAATCATGTATTTTTCCTTTTCTGTCCTTCTGTGCAGAGCTGGGGGATGATTAATATAGACTGTACTCATCCTCCCCTGGAAGTATTAGAATGTCTAACTCAGATCTAGACACAGACTCATATATGCATTTGTTTGAACATGCAGTGCATGTTTACATGTGACTTGTCATGTGACTCTGCTGGTTACAGAATTATCCTTGTTTTTGGTTAGAAGTTCCAGGAATAAAATAAGTCCTTAGATGTACTGTGCTATTTTTCTGTTCTAATTGCATCATGGTTTCTGTTTCCTACTGAAGCTGACTACAGTCACTGAAAGACAACATTTTAATTAATTCCTTTGATAGAAAAGATGAAATATTTGTGAAGCTATAATCTGTCTATAAGGGAAATAACCCCAAGATAATTTGACCATGTTTTTTTTTGTTTACAAAGAACAAATTTCTGGCATATAGGAGGAAAAGATCAGCAGTTTTGTGCACTATCCTTAGATAATTGTTAAGAAATAGATTACTTCTTGTAATCTAGGTGGTTTGATTTAATCCTGATAACATTTCTTCTCTAATTTTTTCTACTCACTGCTTGTCTGTGAGGTATAAAAGCCTCAGACATAAAACCACCCTCAACAACTACAAAGAGAGTTGTTAGGAGGAAAACCTTGAGAAATACTTACATCATTTCTACTTGTCTATTACTGAACCAGAAATTGAGTGTTTTTTGTTTTGTTTTGTCAGGAAGTTCTTTACCATTCAAATAAAAATGCAGGAAAGTTGTTGCTTCAGCAAATAACTAATTGCACAGTTTAAATATTTTATTATCTTTATTCAGTGTATCTGATGTATTAGCCCTAACTTCAGGGGAAAAAAATTTATAGTTACCTTTAAAATGTTAATACACAGTGGGGGTGTTAGTAGCAGAATATACTGAATAGACACAGTGGGGGGTGTTAATAGCGGAACATACTGAATAGATACAGTAGGCACAATTAAATTGATTTCAGCAACTCAAGGAAGAGATTTTTTTTTCTCCTTTAGGCTTTGCTGAAACCACTTGTACTGACTGGTAGCATTTCTCTGTGGCACTTGAGCTAATTAGTATCTGTCTTTTAATGATAACTTTGAGTAGATACAGTTCATAATTAAAGTGTTAAAATAAAGGAAATAGACAATGAAATATGGATGGACAGATTCCAGAACAATGATTATTTACGACTGGCTGCTCAAGACACCATCTAGCCATGAAATTAGTTGTAACATAAGCAATTAAGCTTCAAATCCTTTATTACATTTAAATGCAGTCATAAGTCTTTTTTCAATTCCCTTCATTCTCTATTGCTCATTCTGCTTGCAGAATTTAAAATATTAACCTTTTGTCTGAATTGTTATTCATTTAAGACCCTGATATTTTCTTGAGCTGGTGCTAGCCATTCATTTTGCAGCTGTGGTTGCTAGTCTAACATTTGAGTTTTTTTTTTTTTTTTTTTTAACCCTACGGCTTGAATGTTGTTATCGCTTCTCTGTTTCTAATCAGCGATCAAATATGATGCAAGGAAGATAAAAGAGACTACATGCTGTGCTCCTGAAGAGCTAAATAAACTGTGGTGTGTTAGCTTATTAAGCTTACAAATTGACCTAGACCACCATAGCACTCATTGCAAGCATTTCAGTGAAAATAGCATGCATAATAGCTTTCTAGCAAAATGTTTGTGGCTTTTTTTTCAGCATAAATCATTTAATCATACAGATAATGATGAAAATTCTTTGTTCAAGATGTAAGATTATTCTGTGCTCAAATCTTCAAGTATATCCTTCTGTCACTGAAAAATACGGGACCTATACTTCAACTACTGTCAATGGATTTCAGTTCAAATCCGTGATAGCTGGGAGATTCTCACAATGATATCCTGTTCTATTTTTCTGGATGATAAATATTGATTCCTCTCAGAGGTTATCATATGCGACTTAAATTGCATGATGGCATTTGGATGGCTATCAGCAGAGGTGGTTAAAGGGCAGGGGAGCCACCCTTGTGACATAACAGCTTGTCTTTATTGATAGGAACATTTGGAACAAGAATTCGGCATCTCAAAGAAACATATATTTTCATGTTCTTCAGTTATATGACTGAAATAGTTCAATAATCAGATGTTTACAAATGAATATTTTTGCTTCTTTAAAGATATACCATGAGTAATTCCTGGCCACCACTTTTAATTTGATTTCAAACTCTTAAATATAATTTGTATTAATAGTGATATATACTCACCATCCTGTTATAACTAGTTGATCAGAAAAAGAAAATATTCACAATTAAGTTTTAATCTTTTGCCATATTTTAAGATGCTTATAGACTCAGTTGTGCTCTTGACGCATAGCCCATAGTACAGGAAAATGCAGAGATGCACCATTTTTGCAGGAGCTTCTAGATGCATTGTGAAATCCTGGATCCACTAAAATCAATGGAAGTTTTGCTGTTGACTACAATGGTGGGGAAGAGGTGGGGGGAGTGGCTTACATAGGCTGCACTATCCTTTGGCAGAGTATAGCCCTGCTCAGCTGTTGAGAGGGCAGATATATATTGAAATAACTAGGTGCCTTAGCCATACAGGAACACTGGATATTTTGGCTATGTGTACACAGCCTGTGGAAGCAAGCCTCCTATTCCAGGTTGACAGACTAGGGTTAGTGGCTGTAGACAGGACTTTGAAGTTGCAGCTCAGGCTCTGAAGTCTAGAGAGGGGTGTGAGTTTCAGAGCCTAAGCTCCAGCCTGAGCTACAACCTCAAAGCACTGTCTACACTGACATTTTTAGAGTTCTAGGGTGAGCCCCGCTAGCCCTAGTCTGTCAGTTTAGTTTGGGAGGCTCACTTCTGTGGGCTGAGTAGACATACCCATGTGGACTAGTCCTGGCATGTAAGGGGAGACAAAAAGGGGACTAAATAGGTGTAACCAGGAAGGCCAGGGAACACCAGTAAGAGGGGGCCTCAGCCTAAGGTGAGTCAATACGGGAGAGAGGTAGCTGTTACTTAGAAGGGAGGAGACTAAAAGAACCATGAAGGAAAGAGAAGCAGGCGGGAAAGAATCAGGGGAAAGCACTGGGCAAGGAAGGGGAGAATGAAGGAAGAAAGGAAAGAAGGAAGGGAGCAGATGAAGGAAAAGATTTAGAGAGGGGAAAGAGCTGGGAAAGAAAAGTTAATCAGTGATAAAACTGACACTGAAAGAGTAAGGGAAGAGAGAAAGATGGAAAAAAAGTAAAGTGAAAAACAAGAAATACCAAAAGGTTACAGTTTGATGCCAAAATGTTAAAGTTTACACAGCCTTGATTTCATAAAACAGGGAGCATGATTCTTTAGGATGTAGGAATTTTGGGAGAGCTGGCTGTGAACTGGAGGTGGCTATGAGACCTTAATATTTCTACATGATGGGGAAAGGATAACCTGTCAAAGTTCATGACTAAATTTTTATTATACTAATACTGGGATTTTGAAATTATTCTAGTACAAGATAAACACCAACTAGAGTGGAATGTGTGGCTGGAGCTTGATTCCGGTCCCCCTTCAAATCACACCAATCTTCTCCAAAGAAAAAGGAGAACACGCCTCCTAATTGGTGTTTTCACATTAAGGTCCTGATTCTACAAATACATATGTAAGAAACTTTATGTACATGAATAGACCACATGAACACCGCAGAATTACTCATGTGCATAAAGTTACTGACAAATGTGTTTGCAGGATCATGGCCTTATTTTGTAAAAGTTCACAAAAAGAAAAACTTAGAAAGTCCTGAATGCTGAAGCTGTGCAGAGATTTTAAGATGGCTAATCAAAACAAACTGACCCAAGTACAGTTTACAAAATTTAACTTTCTGGATGCCTTTCCTGGGTGTGCATCCCAAGTTCCTAGTGAGTTCAAGTTGTGGTTCCTTAGCAGCCTGCATTACTCCCTCAGACTTCACCTAATGCTCCTTCCTGCAGAGGAAGATTGCCTTTTCTTTACCAGACTCCTGATTATAAATAAGATGCAGTTGTTTTAAGTGATTCAGCTGTTGATAGGATTCAGTTGCTCCTTTTACCTTCCTGGGGTTGGGGGAGGAACTTTTCTAGGTCCAAGTTTTCCTCAGAGATCTCCTTGGAGCCATTGTCTGTTTCAATAACATTTTCCATTAGCACTAAAATAAAATAGTCCACTTAACGGTCCCCTCTCATAGTTCATGATGAGTTTTAAATGGCTGTCCAAGGTATTCCTGTACATAAAATAGCAGGTACTGGGGTGCTGCAAGCACTTCAGAGGGGCAAAGGGTGGGTTTTTTAATTTCATCTGCTTGTTTTAAAATCACATAAAGTACAAAAAACTGCATCTAGTATTCCAAATGTGCGGGGAAGGACTGCAGGACCCTTATTTAAGATTTGATCTCCTTAGAGCTTCGCAGCTGCCTGTCTTTTTACCTGGCTGACTGTTGATTTGTCTCTGGTGCTGCAAATCTTTTCCATTTTGTGTGTGTGTGTGTGTGTGTGTATGTGGGGGCAAGAGGTAAACATGTATATGTTATCATCTGTGTGATATTGAAACTCTCTGGGCTGTACATAATGTCCCACTTGTGTATCCACACACAGTGCATGTTAAATATAAAAAATGCTATTGTCATGGAAATTGAAATGAACTTTATGTTGACAGAATAGATGAAAAGACTCCAGTAAGAAATATGAGTGGAGTGCTATGCTGTGAGGCCCGAAAAGCTGTTCTAAGGGCACACATTAAAAGTGGTATCTCACATACCTCTTTCTTCCTGAGAGCGTATGAAAATGGTTTCCTTCAGTTCTGCCCGAGGAGTCATTCTCTAGCAACTTTTTCCTAGTCCTTGCTCCTTGATTTTTTTCAGAAGGCTAAAGTAATTTGCACTTTACAAGAGAGGGGAGGCTTGAAATATATTTATTAAGAAAATGTTTTGCAGCAACTAAAATGGAGCCATACTGACCTGGAAAAGCTGGGCTGTACCTCAAACACTGTGTGAACTATTTGTTTCCTTTGACATGTTTGCTTTATGGATGCTAGGTTGTTATATAGATAGCTTGTGGAAAAGAGAAAATAATGGTGCTTGGTAGGAGAAAAAGGTTAGTTTATACCTGAGGAAACTGTGACTTTATAAATGCAGTATACCAGATCTATGATGTATTTGTCAGCTCACAGAGTAACCAGTTAGCAGAAAGAATGATGTACCACAGGGGTCCTCAACCTTTTTTGAATCATGCCCCTGCTTTAGCATCTATTTCTTAGAATTCCTTTCCCCTTACAATAGTGAGGAGGATACTGACCTGCCCTGGTGCAAAACCCTCCTAGAAACTCAAAGTGTAGAAAGTGATGTAACAATCTTGTGCACAGGGTCACAACGCCACTCACTCAAATTTGGCCTGGCTTACTGCACCCCTTTCTGGAAAGTTTGATGTGCACCTTCCACCCAGTTAAGAACCTATGATGTATGGAAAGAGTCCTCAAGGACCATTTACTTGAATTAATGAAAGATTGTCCTATACACCGTTGGGCAAATTCTGTATGGTGTTTTGCACAGGCACATGCCAGAAAAACTACAACCAGCAGGAGGAGTATATAGTAGAAAATTTCTGCACCAATCCTAGTTCATCACTAAACTCATGGAACATCTGCTCCACAGATGCTCCACAGGCCCACAACAAGAAAAGGAGTACCTTTTCTTTTTGCGAATACAGACTAACACGGCTGTTACTGTGAGGCCCACAACAGGAACTGTGGAGGGTTGTGTTAGGTAGGTCCTGATCCGTGTGGTTTTGCTTCTAAAATCACTTTTCCAGCAATAATCCTTATCCATTCACTCTTTAGCAGGTAATTCCTCCTCTGATCAGAGGTAATCTAAAGAATGGCTGTTATCCAGATATAAAAATATCCCTTGCTGTTGTGGTATCTTACACCTGTTTTCTGGATATTTACATGCTGGGCCAGGCGTTTGTCTTAAGCATAAATGGAATAGAATATATTTATAGTCTATTTCTTGCCTTTCTCCCAACCCCCATAATAAAACTAAGTATAAGGTATCTGAGAGAGTCTTCTTTTGAAAATATGATTATTTTTATATATAAATATAAAAGGGGAACCCTCTTTAAAATGATACACACAAGTAGTATTATAATTCTTTTTCAATATCCCAGACAAAAATCAGTTAAGTTACAAATCTATATCAGTTAAATTGATTCTTGTAGTTATTAAAGAAAACCAAATCTTCTGAAGCCATGGAAATTCAAAGTCAGGAAATTGATATTTAAGGTGCTACAAATGTGATGTTGTATCCTCCTTTGGTGCTGATTCTCCTTTAACTTACAACAGTATAACTCAAATAATTTCAGTGACATTACTTCTGATTTACAGTGTTGATAAGTGGAGATTCAGATATAGAGTTTTCCTCTGGACTGATCATGGAGGGTTAGGTGGAAAATTTATACCTGCTGAAGGTCTGGCTTGCAATATTCAACTATTCATTATGAATATAACTCACAAATGAACCACATGGCTTTCAAAATACATTCAAAGATACTAGTTCTCATAGTTAACAAATAGATAAAACAAATGTGGAACCTGATTGTTCACACCATTACTCCAGTTTTACACCAGTGTAATGGTGTTTAAATCAACAGAGCTATATCAGTGTGAAACAGGAAAAAAATAATGGTGAATCAGGTCCATGATAACTTCAGACCCAAGTTGTCTGAAGTTATGACATTCCAGAAAAATGTGAAAAAAGGTGAAAAACCTCTTAGTTTGCAAACTCAGGTTTCAAAAATGCCTTGTTTGCTTAGCTTTATGTTTAAAAAACCCTCCTTTTGCTAGAGAATACAAATGCAAAATTTCAGGTAAAAAGGAATTCCTTTAAGAAAGGGTGGAGACTGGAGGGAGATGGTGTCTTTTAAAATTGCAGTTGTGTTTTGAAAACTACTATTACAGTTCATACATTATTTCAGGAGAATTAAATAGAAACAGTCACCAAATTTCTAAACTTCCAACTACTGTGTAGGTGACAATTTACGTATCATACACCTCTTGTTAGGACAATGCACCAGTCCAAAAATAGTGAAGCAATTTAATGTGTCTAATTATATTTACAGAATTTAATAATTATGGATGGACTCATTTCTGATTAATACAATATTATTACTATGTTTTATTGGCAAGTGGAAATTTTATGGACATAATTTATATGATAACACTAAAAGTAAATCAGATAATTATGTGTATAAAATTTACTGCAAGCTCTTAAAAGGATTCAATTAATAGCCTTTAGGGAGTGTAAGAAGTTAAAGATTGTCATTTTATTATTTATATCATGAGAAGGTCACTAACCTGCCATGAACATCACAGTACTTTGTCTGAGATATCAAGACATGAATGTACTTAAGTGAAGAAAAATTGATTACAACCATTTAAGAGTATTCAGAAGATGGCAAAGGTAACTTTTTACCTTCAGACCTGGGTTTAAATATATTCTAAGGTTGTCCTGTAAATTATACCAAAAGAACACTCAAAATGGATCAGTGGTTGTAGGTCAATGACTTACACTGCTCATATTTTCTGCATGAATTTGCGTAAGATTTCTTGTAATGCCAAGCTATCAAAGTGCAAGATATGGACCTTGATCTTACAAGAAGATTGAGCACCTCTCAAATCCATTGACTTCGGTGAGAATGGACTGCATTCAGTACCTCACAGGAACCACGGAGGTTTGCTGTTGTCTTGTTTATGAGAAAATTACTATACAACTGGAAAACAAAGTTATTTTACAGCTTCAAACAACCTTTTCTTCTGAAGAACCTCTCTCTTGTAATGACTTGCTTAAATCTATTGGACCTTCTTCCACTAAAAAAGATTTAGAAAAACAATTAATGGGTTCTTTAAAGCAGAGTTCTAACGGCTGTGACTAAATTATTATTGATATAGTGAATCAACTACTGTGAGGTTTGTTTTCACAAGATGTTGAGTTTAATAAATGTTTGATATGGTGCTATGATGTAGCTTTCATTATGGAGCAAAATGAAGGTTGAATGCTATTGTTTCATTTATTTGACTGCTCCTGTAAATGAGACTATGCTTCTCATTCTAGATTCTCCCAAACACTTTGAATACTATGGGTCTATTCTGTTGTACCAGTTTCACACCAATATACATTCATTTAGTTCAGTGGGAACTACTGGGTGCTTAGCACTGTTGGAAAAAAAAAGCCATTTATTTAGGTGCCTAAAATGGTGCAGGAGAGATAATGACTTCATAGTCATGGTTATACAGAGCTTTTTGTTTAAGAGCAATTTTTCTAAGTTCTCTTAAATGCATAGACTTAGGTAGATTGTCATGAAAAATTCTGTGTACCTCAGGAGCGGATGTAGAGTTTCTGGTGCAAATAGACTTAATAGCCTAACTTTAGGCACTGTTTTTGGAATATATTGGCTGATGGCAGTAGTCACCACCCACTCATAAACAGAGAGAAACATTTTCATTTTTTGCCAACTCTCATTATATTTATGCGAGTCTTGCAATATTTGGTGTTTTATTTCCATCAGCAGCAGCTGGAATAAGGTTATTGCCAATCTGAGCTTTTGTTTTAAAAACAAGTAAATTTCCTGTCCTTGTAACTGTGCAGAAAAGCTTGAAAACATGTACCCTAAACATTCCAACACCAGAAGGCAAATGAAAAGAACCCCCAAATTAATATATCTCCACATTTTGTGCTCCAGGACTCAGATCCACAAATGGATTTAGGCACCTAAAGCCAAAATTTAGGCACCATTGATATCCTCAACCCTCCTGCTAATCTGCTGCCTAAACTGGAGGTGCCTAAACTCACTTTGTATCTACATTTTTGCTATTAAAATCCCCATGGCACTTAAATTCCTGCCTTAGGCATGCACACAGTGCCTCAGTCAAGGCACCAGAGAGACTGACTCATGCCTAAGCCCCAGCAGGATGCTCAAACGTGGTAAAACTAGATGTTCCCCCCTGCCTATCTCACCTGGGGGGCCAAATCCAGTAGGCATTCTCAGAGGATACCTAACTCCACACAAAATGAATGGGACAAGGAAGAGGAGGCCTACTTTTAGCCCACTTATTAGGGAACTCAGGGGATGACCCCAGTTCAATTTCCCCCCTCTGCCTGATGCGGCAAAGGGATTTAAATATTTGTCTCTCACATATACAGTGAGAGTCATTCTCTGTCTGGCCCAATGCATATAAATCATTTATATACAGTTGAAAAGCTTCAGCAAGAGAGACCAACATTAGAATATCCCTTAGTGTATCAAGACACCCGCATTACAATTTGTAGGAGGCAGTGCAGGTTGGACTCAGTTTAATGTTGAACTTCCCCCAACAAAACATTTTGATTCTGTTTCACAAACCAAAATACTTTTGATTTGGATCAAATGGAATATTTTGTTTTGATTTTCCTGATGGAAACTTTTGGTTTTCAGCTGAAAGTTTTCAATTTTCATGCTTTTGAAAATTTTTCTGTGGAAAGTTTGCAATGAAAATGATATTTTTGTGTATGTAATTGAAATTTTCAATGGGAGTGTGTGTGTGAAAAAAACATTTTCTAAGCAGGTCTACTGTTAACACTCTTTCACTGATGGCCAGTCATGAAAGGAAGGAGAGAGTCATTCAGAATATGAAGAGCTGCACAATCTACTGTGATGTTTCATTTTTGCTAGCTCAAGTGGGCAGAATTTGGTTTATTGCGGAGGCTTGACAAAGTACCATTGCTTCCCCTCCCACCAGTTCAACCCCTGCTGATGACTGTCCCTATTAAAATATTGTGCTGCTTGATGGGCTTGTGTTTACATATTTGCTGTAATCCTTGGGGTTCATTTTAGCACAGTAAATGTATTATATGGCCTTTGAAGACTAGAAAACAGCAGCCTTGATTCTTGTTATAGTGTTGCAGAAACGAAACTGTAATATGGCTGAAGAAGTGCTTTTACATCCAACCTGTATTTTCAATCATTTACAAGTTTAAAGAAAAAAAATTCCTTTTGGGTGAAATTTCGTATGCGTTGGGGATAATGATACTTCTGTAAAGTGCTTTGAGAAATATAGTTGAAAAGTGCTATACAAAAGCTGAGTTTTTTAAATTTATTATTATTATTTCAAGTCAAAGATGAATACTTTGGGATGTTTGGGGAAAAAATCCTTTCAGACATTTTTTGAGTGAAGGAGGTGTTAAAAATGTTTTTCATTCTTTTGGAAAATGTTCTGTGTGTTTTACTCTGCTTGGAGAACTCAAACTTTTTGTAAGTTCAAATTTGGCATGTCATGAGGAATGCATGATCTGCCTAGTTTAAAAAAAAAAATTGCTTGAGAAATCAAGCTATAACCAAGTGAAAACAACAGACTAGCCATGTCCGCTATGAACTTAGTATATACATTTATCCAAGTATTAGCAAGTGCAAGTGTGCCTTGTCTTCACTGAAATAAATAGCTTATGTCAAATGTTGAATATAAATATAATAAACAATTTTAAAATTTATTACCACACTTCCAGTAGTACTCATTTATATGGAATATATGATGATTACATGTTGTTTATTTAAGACACAGAAACTGAGTATAAACCAACTACATCTAGTGCAACCTTATGGCTGTGATTGTGCATGCAATAAGATCAAGAAATTTAGACTTCCCAAAATAACTGTAACTTGTTAAGGGGGAGGAAAGATGGGCCACTGGTTTGAAAATAAAGAAACTGAACTTTAATTTCAATATCTTAATGGAGAGGATTACGCTGACTTTGTTTCTTATATTGTGTGGTTGCAAACAGACAATTTTATGAAGAATTTATATAACAAACTTAGAACTTTCAATGTGTCACTACTCACTAATTACTGCTCACCTCTGGTCTGCCAAATTTATGTCCGTTCCTAAAATACTGTTTTTTATTATTCTCCATGTGTGGAATCTTTTTGTTTGCGCATAGTGAACTACATAAACTTCTTTGTCAAGATTTTTCATGGTGTGGAAGTCAGCATATTTCAATAAGTTTTTCCTTTGTTTCCTTTTCAAATTGATTTGTACCATCATGAACTGGTTATATGTTCCTGTAACATTTAGGTATTTAAATAGTTCTAGCTTCACACATAGAGCAATTCTCATTGCATGACACTGAAAACAAATTTTTATGAAATCTTTGTAATCTTAGGTTATATTTTATTGTGACTCCTTCACACTGACACTCCCTCAACAATCCCCAAAAAGATGTTGGATACTGATTCATAGATGCATATGTTCTAAGGCCAGAAGGGACTATTATGATCATCTGGTCTGACCTCCTGTATAACATAGGCCATAGAACTTCCCCAAAATAATTCCTAGATGGTAACTTTTAGAAAACATCCAATCTTGATTTTAAAGTTGCCAGCAAGGGAGAATCCACCATGACCTTTGGTGAATTATTCCAGTGGTTAAATACTGCATTGGGCCCAAACATTGTGGTCTGTCTGCACAAAAAATTCTAACAAAACCCACAAAAAAATCTTCTAATCCTTTACTTCTGATGATACTGTACAAAACACTTAATCCTTGCTCCTGTGAGGATAGTATCCAATTAAATCTGTAGACACAGTTTGTAGTGAATAATTTATTCAGTTAATCTGTCCTTTTTTTGTTTGCAGATTATACAGATTTGTTCAGTCCATGAAAACATTCTACAAATGATTCATGTAAACATATTTCAACTGTCTATTGTTCACTATCTGATGCAAATGTTTTTTTTCCACTTATGTATACCAATAAAATTAAAACCAGCAGGATCTTATTAAAGAGGAAAAGGCAAAATACCACATTTATTGTGAATACAGAAAGAATCATAGTAAGCAGTTAGTTATAGCTATAACATTCCATTCAAACTCATATGTATTCACACATTCATTCATACAAACACACACACACACAGGTTCTGCAAGGTTGTTATCATAGTTACCAGCCTTAGAGCTGCTCATGCCAAGCCACTGGCCAGGTGGCCTGGACATGAGGAGGGAGCAGGGCCTTGTCAGATGCTCATCGGATGCTCCTGGAAGTTGGTTTGCAGAATCAGACCCCTAAGTTCTCACTTTCTAGAGTCCATTTTTATAGGAATTTCTTCCTATGCCAGTCTATGGGAATTGCTTCATCATGCTGTTGCTGAATCAATCAGCAGATAGCACATTCCTGATGGCTCCGTGCTGCTAGACGTTATCCTGTTCTTTGTTCTCCCATTCTTGAGGCTGTTGAGTGGATTCCAGTCTGCCCTCCGGGGGTCCTCTGGTTATTTCCACTGACGCCTTCTTCAGCCGATGGACACTGGATTCTTAGGCTGGCACCTCCCTGATCATTCAGTTATATCCACACCAAGCATCCATCCACATACATCCTCTATCTCTATTTTAATCACAATTGTTAATACAACAAAAGGGTGGGGAGTCTTTGGGTGCTGTTTTCTGTTGTTTACAGAGTATTGCTTTGAGTCTCTCTCTGTGTGAATTGCTTTGAGAACAGACTCTGTCTTAGAATGTACTAACGCAATCAGCAGCTTGCAAGTTTCACACATAGAGGGACAGAAACAGTACCAAAACCAAGAGACCTCTTAATTGGTAATACCCTGGAATTTAAACTATGGGGAATCACACTCATTTGTGATTTTAATACAGAACTTCTTTAATATGATCCAACACTTATTCAGTATTTTCTGCTTAGGTATCCCTCCTTTGTGATTCGCCACCTAAATCATGTAGTATAATTTCTAACAGGATGCTTGAAATTTTCATAGACAGGAGGTGAGCTCAAATAAGATACTTGCTGTGTGAACCTCTGTGCAGACACGTTCACACAACTATTTGTGAGTCTTTTTCTTTCTGGAAATATTTCTTGTGAATGAAAAAATCCCATCAGGGATTATGAATGTTCACAGAAAACCAATTAAAGTGATCTTGAATACCAAAGCCAAGTTGTGAATTTTGCTTGAACAAATGTTTTCAAGTACATTTTTGCACTAATTGTCTACCGGGTCACTGCCTGTTGGCAATGGCGAGAAAGCTGGGAAAGCAGTCCCACGCCCATGCTTGTGAGTTCCTGTCCCAGGCATAGGCCTTTGCTGTGTCTGTGGTGTTTTCCCCTGCTGGCTGGCTCTTTTGCATCTGGGCACTTCTGGGCTGTGCTGTTGTGCAGCATCTCTTTCTCTGGCTACTGATCTGCATGTGCCTGGCTTCCTTACTGTTGTAGGGAGTCTGCTTGGCACCAGCACTGCTTTGCACCAGCAGTGAGCCTCTTCAGGCTTTCTGTGGCCCCAACGCCTGGAAGGCAGCTGCATTTAGTCTCTGGGCTCCCTCTTCAACCATGAAGGACACACAGGATACAGAGGAGTGGCTTCTCATCCTCATGAAATCTTCCACTCCTCAGCATGTAATAACCTTGGGCACTTATCAGGTGAAGGAGCAAGGTTGTAACTGTGTGTGGGCATGTCTGGGTGCACCTGTGTGTTGGTGTATAGAGGTGAATTAAGGAGCCTGTCTTGGGGATTGTGACTGGCTGGCTGAATCCACTGTAATAATGCCAACCACAAGCATTCAAAAGTCATGAGTCTGGTCCCCCCAGAAGTCAAGAAATTGGTTTGAAAAGCAGGTGATTTAAAAATATATATGCATTTTAAAATTGCCTTCTGGTTACTGAGCCTTTAGGGTTCATGTTTTCAAGTCATTATGCAAGGTAACCTATTTCCCCTTGTTTTTTCCTACCCCCCCCCCCCCCAGATGTTCTTGTTAAACCCTGGATTTGTGCTGGCAATGGCCCAACTTGATTATCATACACATTGTAAGGAGAGTGATCACTTTAGATAAGCTATTACCAGCAGGAGAGTGGGGTGGGGGGAGGTATTTTTTCATGCTCTGTGTGTATAAAAAGATCTTCTACACTTTCCACAGTATGCAGCCGATGACGTGAACTGTAGCTCACGAAAGCTTATGCTCAAATAAATTGGTTAGTCTCTAAGGTGCCACAAGTACTCCTTTTCTTTTGGGAGTGGATGGATCATTACACAAAGAAAAACTATTTCCCCATGTTTATTTCCCACCCCCCACTGTTCCTCAGACATTCTTGTCAACTGCTGGAAATGGCCCACCTTGATTATCACTACAAAAGGTTCCCCCCCCACCCCCCCGCTCTCCTGCTGGTAACAGCTCGCCTTGAGTGATCACTCTGGTTACAGTCTGCATGGTTACACCCATTGTTTCACGTTCTCTATGTACATAAATCTTCCCACTGTATTTTCCACTGAATGCATCTGATGAAGTGAGCTGTAGCTCACGAAAGCTTATGCTCAAATAAATTGGTTAGTCTCTAAGGTGCCACAAGTACTCCTTTTCTTTTTGCGAATACAGACTAACACGGCTGTTACGCTGAAATCTGCAAATAGACTTTCTATGTAACAGGCTGAACCAAATTTCTGGATATTAACACCTGTTAGAGGGCTATTCCTTCACCCTCCCCACTTCCTGGTCCTTCTTGCATGAACAGAGAGCAACAATACCTAAAAGTCTGAAGGTGCAAGCAATTCGATGTTTATTGGGGTGAACTTCCAGCAAGCTTAAATCCAAGTTCCTTTTTCCTTATTTTCGAATCCCAACTTACTTCCTGTTTGCTCCTAATTTATATAGTAATATTGTCAGCTATACCTTAACCAATCATTTTACTGAAATTTACCTAACAAATCCTAACATACTGTAACATGATTAGCTAACAAATTATATCCGACCACCTTAATTAGTTTACACCAGCAAATTAATTATAGAGCAGACAGAAATAATCACAGAAACCAGACAGAGACCATGCAAATAAACAATAGCAAAGTGGGAACTATAATGACAAAACAATAGAGAAGTGAGGATTTCACAACTACATCTATAAAGACATATAAGGGTTTTCCAACTATGTCTATTGATAAGTTAGTTTTCTGTTTGGTAAGAACTATCAAACAGAATTTCCTTTTACATTTTCTAGGCTCTTCCCTTTATCTTGAGGTGATAGATCGGATCACCTTTCTAACAACCCCAGATTGCCATATTTCAATATGACTGGTTTCCAGCTTATGGCTGCTCCCACTGCTTAGCCAAAGGTCTTAGCTTAAGAACAGGGCCTCAGACTGTCACAGTGAGAGAAGGCCCTTACACAGGCAGACAGTGATTTTGATTCTTTCTTTTATACCTCTATAACTAGCTAAATGATAAACATATACCTACATTCTTAAAGTATAGGCCTTTACAGACAGGCCTGAATATCGATGTTAGGGGGCTTATTCCTTCACCCACTTACTTCCCTGGTCCTTCTCGCATGAACAGAGAGCAACAATACCCGAAGTCCAAAGGTGCAAACAATTGGATGTTTATTGGGGTGAACTTCCAGCAAGCATGATTCCAGTTTCCTTCCTTAGTGTCCTCCTTCCCAGCTCTGACACCACAGAGCCTTACACCTGTGTCCCTGTTCCCATTCCTGCCCTTAGCCAAACATTATTCCAATTTCCTTACTCCCATTCCCTGTTCCCATTTCCCCCTTTAGCAAAACATGATTGCAATTTCCTTACCCCATTCCCTGTTCCCATCTCCCCCCCCCCACACGCCCACTCCCTCACTTCCTGATTGATGCAGACTATATAGTAAAACTTGAGTTCTGCTTAGCTATACTGTAACCAATCACTGTCCTGAAATTTAACTGACCAATCCTAACATATTGTAACATGATTATATAACCAATTATAACCACCTGAATTAGTTTACACCCAGCAAAATTAATTATACAGCAGACAGGAACGATCACAGACCCAGACAGAGATTATACAGACAAACAATAGCAAAGTGGGAACTATAATGACAAAACAATACAGAAGTGAGGATTTCACATCCCAGCTATTGATAAGTGAGTTCTTGCCAGACAAGATGCTATCAAACTAAGTTTCCTTTTACATTTTCTAGGCACTTCCCTTTCTCTGGAGGTGATAGGCACAATCAGGACAGGATTGTATTCCTAACAGCCCAATAGCACCTTCTTTCAATGTGGCTAGTTTGGAGTGTGAGGATGTGACCGATCGCTTCCCAGCTTATGGCTGCCTCTGTTGCTTAGCCAAAGGCCTTAGCCTAAGAACAGGGCCTCAGACTGTCACAGTAGGAGAAGGCCCTTACACCGGCAGACAGTGATTTTGATTCTTTCTTTTATACCTCTAGAACTAGCCAAGTGATAAGAATACATCTAAATTCTTAGAGTACAGGCCTTTACCGACAGGCCTGAATATGTATATCCTAACAATCGATATCCTAACAACACCTTCAAACTTAGATATGATGATAATTCAAAATACCATCCGAGATGCACATTTTGAAGCTTGAACATATCTCTTGATATTTCTAACCCTAAAATAGCAAGTTCTGAAAATCTCACAGGGGAGCATATTCTCACAAGACTTCCCAGACCCATTTTGCAGAACCTAGATGTCTAAATTTTAGGGATTTTCAGAATGGGGTGCTTAAAGTTAGGCTTCTAAATACATATAATGATGTCTAATTTATGCGACCTGATTTTCAAATGTGCTAAGCTCCCAGCAGTTGCCTTCAAGTCTTGGCTGTGATGTTTATCAAAATGGAGAAGAACTGCTCATCATTATATTTACTCAATTATTTATAAAGCTTTATAAAAAAGCTTTAAATAGTTTGAAGCATAAAATATAAAAGAACTAAAAAAAAAGAAAACAGTCAATTTTTAGATGTGAATCATTTTACTTAATGTAGTTTTTGGATTTTTGTAAGAAATCTAAATGACAGTAGAAATATGGCTGAGATGCTATGGAAGGGAGAGTGTAGCTAAGCTACTTGGCAATAGCTGCACTGCTATATGCAATTATGATAGATAAAACGGAATCACAATTACCCAAAATGCTTTGCTGACACTGAATGCGTCTGGTCAGTCGGGAGTTTGAATAATCAGAAGTCAAAATACAATGAGTCCATTGACCAGAGAGGTACAGTACTGCATGTAATGCTATGGTAGAGGAGTAGAAAGATATAACTATCAACAGGCAGATAGATTTGTTTGAAAGCTTTATTATTTTGATAGATATTTCCTGCATGTTATATGGAATAACACAATGGATGAAAGCTTTCAAATTAATAAGAAGCTTTTCAGTGAACCCATTGCTGGTAGGGAGGTAGATAATAAGGGTTCAGATCATCAAGATTCTACAGCCTGGCTTATTAAATTAACATGATTTTTTTTTCTGTTCCAAAAAAACAAGAACCCCGTCTGTAACTAGTAATTATTGACTGCACTGTGCATATCATTTGCTTTTACAATGACTGTTTCTTGTTATTCTTTTTTCTTTAACAGTAATTTTCCATTTTAGGCCTTCACTTATCAAACATAAACTTTCAGTTACTAGACAAATGGCCTGAAATGTCCGGTGTATCTTTCCTCATTTCCATCCCAGCTCTGCCGAAATCAATATACCATTAACTATTTATGGTTATGTTACACTGTATGTGTCCACCTTCTTATGCTGGAAGCTGCTCTCTTGGGTGACTGGGGGATTCTGGCCTCCTGCTTCTTCCATCTAAACATTGTTAAATTTTAAAATATCCAATATGTAGTCGTGACCATGGTTTAAAATGCATACCTACCCCCCTACTCCCAACATACACACACAATTTTTTTCTGCTTCTTGGAGGTTCTGAACTTCTGGTTAGCATACAAACTTAATCTGCATTCAGTACAGCACAGGAAAACTACCAGACCCAAGTACAGACCATCTTTTTGTCTACAATTATGTTTGGTTTGGTTTTCCTTGGATGAAAATGAATGTGGAGAAGAGAACTTACTGCTAAATTGTGAAGCTAAAGGATAGCGAATGCCTCTGGACAAACATAAGTACATTTTTTCCCAAGTACTTTTGGGTAGTACTCAAGAGAAATTCTATTTTAAAAAAGAAAAATGTTATTTTACAAGGACGGATTTAGACCAAATGTCATGGTTTTTCAGTGTTAAAATTTCATGAGAACTAGTTATATGCAAGTGTGGTGGAAGGATGTGGCTTAAGATTTTTTATAAATTTGTTCCAGATAAATATCACAACCAACTTGCTTTCTTATGTACATAATTGAAAACATTGTTTTAAATGAAATTTCATAAAGGGAAGTTTCACTATTTAATTTAAATATAAAGGTATTTATCTTGTTTTCGTCACTTTTTCTTACCACATTTGCTAATTATTAATTGATTTGGACCAATTTCTGTCTTCATATGTGCCCCTGCAACTCCATCTGACATAAAAATTATGGTAACACTTCGAGGGAATGATCCTAACTCAGTACAACTGGGACAACTTCGTTGATTTAAATACAGTTACACCAATTGACACCAGCTGAGGATCTAGTCCTCACTGTCTGCTACATAGCAGATATTCCTGCATGTCTGAAGACAGAATTTGATCTTTCCCTTTTAAACAAGGGCTTGCTCTTTTCCTTATGTGTTCATACAATGAAATCATGTTCATAATGTTGAATTTGCAACATCTCATTCATTTCCATGACAATTGCCTATAACATCAAACACACAGGATTACTAATTCATTGCGACATCAAACAAAAGAAAGTGAGCTGTGAGATTAAAAAGGTTTTATTGAGACACCAATACTGGAAACCACAGCTGGTTGAAAAATGTTAACAATTTTCCTGTTTTTTTTAATCACCTATAGGGATGGCTGAAAATTTTCAGAATTCAATAAATGTGTCAATATTTGATTGAAAAATTTCTACCAGTTGGCTTTGAAACAACATTAAGGGGATTAATGCAGAAAGTGGCTGATCAGCTTTATAACTCTATATATGAATATTCTCCTTTTAAAACTTACTCCACAATTTAATATTTCAGAGCAATTTGGGTGGTAGCACATAATTACATTGCATTGCTCCTTTGGGATACAATGAGTCTGGATGCACTTTTGCTTTTGGCAGCATGTGGGAACAACCATAAATTAGTATCATGACCTACTATGACAATTGCTTTTTGAAATTTCTGAAATTTTTCCATTTTTTATGACCATGGAAAACTTAAGAAAGATGCATTCTTCACTTATTGGTGGGAATTTGCCCACAACTCCCATGATCTAATATGCTTGACTACAGGCCTGAATACTGAGTTGATAACCCAACATCTTTTTAGTTAAAACATAAGAGCTACTATATGAGTCAGACATCTTGCCCAGTATCCTGTCTTCGATAGTGGCCTATACCAGAGCTTCAAGGGCCAATCGTGTAGTGATCCACCCCCGACTTCCACTCCTGGCTTCTGATGGAGTTTTAGGGTTGCCCAGAGCATGGGGTTGCATCCCTGACCATTTTAACTAAGAGCCATGAACTCATTCAATTCTTTTGTGAACCAAGTTTGCTTTTGACCATGACAACATCCCATGGCAGAGTTCCACAGTGCATTGTGTGAAAAAGTACTTATTTTTGTTTGTATTAAACATGTTGCCTATTAATTTCTATTGGGTGACGCCTGGTTTTTGTATTGCTTGAAAGAGTAAATAACACTTCTGTATTCACTTTTTCCACACCATTCATGATTTCATAGACCTCTATCATATTCCTCTTTAGTCATCTCTTTTCCAAACTGAACAGCCCTAATCTTCTTAGTCTCTTCTTGTATGGAACCATACCCGTACCATACCTTTGATCATCTTTGTTGCCCTTCTCTGAATCTTTTCCAGTTCCTCTCACTTCTTTTTGAGATGGAATAACCAGAACTGGACACACTATTCAAGGTGTGGATGCACCATGGATTTATATAGTGGCATTATATTTTCTGTCTTATTTTCTATCCCTTTCCTATTCATTCCTAACATACTGTTAGCTTTTTTGACTGCTGCTCTTCATTGAATGAAAGTTTTAAGAGACAGTGACTCCAAGATATCTTTCTTGGGTGGTAACAGCCAATGAAAACCCATCATTATATAGGTATAGTTGGGATCATTTTTTTCAATGTACCTTACTTTGCACTTATCAACTTTGAATTGCATCTGGCATTTTGTTGCCCACTCACCCAGTTTTGTGAGAGCCTTCTGTAACTCTTCACAGTCTGCTTTGGACTTCGCTATCTTGAACAATTTTTGTATTGTCTGCAAACTTTGCCATCTCATTATTCACCCCCTTTTCTAGATCATGAATGAATATGGTGAACAGCACAGGTCCCAGCATAGATCCTTGGGGGACCCCCACTGTTTGCCACTCCCCATCATGAAAACTGATCATTTGTTCCTACCCTTTATTTCCTGTCTTTCAACCAAGTACTGATCCAGGAGAGGACCTTCCCTCTTATCCCCTGGCTACTTAGTTTCCTTAAGAGCATTTGGTAAGGACTTTTCCAAAGGCTTTCTGAAAATCCAAGTACACTGTATTGACTGGTCACCCCTCTCCACATGCTTGTTGACTTCCTCAAAGAATTCTAGTAGACTGGGGAGGAATGACTTCACTTTACAAAAGTCATGTTGACTCTTCAGAAACAAATCATGTTTGTTGATGTGTCTGATAATTCTGTTCTTTACAGTAGTTTCTATCAATTTGCCTGGTTCTGAAGTTAGGTTCACCAACCTGTAGCTACCTGGATCCCCTCTGGAGCCCTTTTAAAAAAATGATGTTACGTTAGATACTTCTCAGCCATCTGGTACAGAGGCTGATTTCAGTGATGGGTTACTTACTACAGTTCATAATTCTGCAAGTTAATATTTGAGTTCTTTCAGAACTCTTGGGTGAACACCATCTGGCCCCAGTGACTTATTACAGTTTAGTTTATCAATTTGTTCTAAAACCTCTTCTACTGACACATCAATTTGGGACAGTACTTCAGATTTTTCGCCCAAAAAGAATAGTTGTGGATATCTCCATCATATCCTCTGCAGTGAAGACTGATGCAAAGAATTCATTTAGTGTCTCTGCAATGGCCATGTCTTCCTTGAGTACTCCTTTAATGCCTTTGTCATTTAGTGGCCCCACTGCCTCTTTGACGGGCTTCCCGTGTTGGATCATATTAAAAAAGTTCTGTATTAAAATCACAAATGAGTTTGATTCCCCATAGTTTAAATTCCAGGGTATTACTAATTAAGAGGTCTCTTGGTTTTTGGTACTGTTTCTCTCCCTCTACGTGTGAAACTTGCAAGCTGCTAATTGTGTTAGTACATTCTAAGACAGAGTCTGTTCGCAAAGCAATTCTTTGTAACAACAACTACTCACACAGAGAGAGGCTCAAAGCAATACTCTGTAACAACAGAAACAGCAACCAGAGACTCCCCGCCCTTTTGTTGTATTCATCTCGCTTTGTTAACAATTGTGATTAAAACAGAGATAGAGGATGTATGTGGATGGATGCTTGGTGTGGATAATAACTGAATGATCAGGGAGGTGCCAGCCTAAGAATCCAGTGTCCATCGACTGAAGAAGACGTCAAGTGGAAATAACCAGAGGACCCCTGGAGGGCAGACTGGAATCCACCCAACAGCCTCAAGAATGGGAGAACCAAAGAACAAGATAACATCTGGCAGCATGGAGCCGTCAGGAATGTGCCATCTGCTGATTGATTCAGCAACAGCATGATGAAGCAATTCCCATAGACTGGCATAGGAAGAAATTCCTATAAAAATGGACTCTAGAAAGTGAGAACTTTGGGGTCTGATTCTGCTAACCAACTTCCAGGAGCATCAGATGAGCATCTGACAAGGCCCTGCTCCCTCCTCATGTCCAGGCCACCTGGCCAGTGGCTTGGCATGAGCAACGCTAAGGCTGGTAACTATGATAACAACCTTGCAGAACCTGTGTGTGTGTGTGTATGAATGAATGTGTGAATAAATATGAAATTGAATGGAATGTTATAGCTATAACTAACTGCTTACTATGATTCTTTCTGTATTCACAATAAATGTGGCATTTTGCCTTTTCCCCTTTAATAAGATTCTGATGGTTTTTATTTTATTGGTATAACACCTGCTTCTGGTGTACTTAAAAATGTTTTTACTATTAGTTTTTGCCTCATTAGCAAGTTGCTTCTCAAATTCTTTGTTGTTTTGCCTTATTATACTTGCCAGAGTTTGTGTACCTTCTTGTATTCTTGCTAGGATTTGACTTTCACATTTTAAAGGATGCCTTTTTGCCTTAGTGGCCTCCATTACTCTGCTGATTAGCCATGGTGACATTCTTTTCGTTCTTCTACTCTTTTTTTTTATTTGAGGTATATATTTAATCTGAGCTTCTATTATGGTTTTTTTAAGTAGTCTCCATACTGCTTGGAGGCATTTTACCCTTGTGATTGCTTTTTAAAATTTCCATCTAACTAGCAACCTCATTCTTTTGCAGTTGCCCTTTTAAAACTAAAAGTTACTGTGGTGTTTTTTTTTTGTTTGCTATTTTCTCCCCTAAAAGGATGCTAAATTTAATTACATGATGATAATTGTCATAAATATAAAGGGAAGGGTAAACACCTTTAAAATGCCTCCTGGCCAGAGGAAAAATCCTTTCACCTGTAAAGGGTTAAGAAGCTAGGATAACCTCGCTGGCACCTGACCAAAATGACCAATGAGGAGACAAGATACTTTCAAAAGCTGGGAGGAGGGAGAAGAACAAAGGGTCTTGTCTGTCTGTGTGATGCTTTTGCTGGGGACAGAACAGGAATGGAGTCTTAGAACTTTGTAAGTAATCTAGCTAGATATGCATTAGATTATGATTTCTTTAAATGGCTGAGAAATTAAGTTGTGCTGAATAGAATGAATATTCCTGTCTGTGTGTCTTTTTGTAACTTAAGGTTTTTCCTAGAGGGATTCACTATGTTTTGAATCTAATTACCCTGTAAGATATTTACCATCCTGATTTTACAGAGGTGATTCGTTTTACTGTTTCTTCTATTAAAATGTTTCTTTTCAAGAACTGAATGCTTTTTTCATTGTTCTAAGATCGAAGGGTTTGGGTCTGTGGTCACCTGTGCAAATTGGTGAGGATTTTTACCAAACCTTTCCCAGGAAGTGGGGTGCAAGGGTTGGGAGGATTTTTGGGGGGAAGACGTTTCCAAACTACGTTTTTTCAGGAACCCAGATAAAGTTTGGTGGTGGTAGTGGAAGTCCAAGGGCAAAGGGTAAGATAGTTTGTACCTTGGGGAAGTTTTAACCTAAGCTGGTAAAAGTAAGCTTAGGAGGTTTTCATGCAGGTCCCCATATCTGTACCCTAGAGTTCAGAGTGGGGAAGGAACCTTGACAATAATTATTATTGAGGAGTTCAGCTATATTCACCTTGTAGACCAGATCCTTTGCACCACTTTTAGGATTAAATCTCTTGTGGGTTGCAGGACTAGCTGCCCCAAGAAGTAGTCATTTACGATGTCTAGAAATGTTACGTCTGCATAATGCTGTGAGGTAACATGTATCCAGGCAATATGAGGATAGTTGATATTACCCATTATTATTGTGTTTTCTGATTTTGTAGCCTCTCTAACCTCCTACAGCATTTCACAATCATTGTCACCATTCTGGTCAGGTGGTCAGTAGTATATTACTACGGCTATACTTTTATTATTCAAGCATGGAATTTCTATCCATAGGGATTCTATGATATAGTTTCATTCATTTAAGATTTGTCACCTTATTTGATTCTATGCTTTTTAAAAACATATAATGCCATTCCTCTGGCAGTGTGAACTACTCTGTCATTCCAATGTATTTTGTACTCTGGTATTACTGTGTCCCATTGATTATCCTTATTATACCAAATTTCTGTGATGTCCTTACAGCAATATTCTCATTTAACGCCAGGCACTCTAGGTCACCCATCTTAGTATTTAGACTTCTAGCCTTTGTATATAAGCATTGTACATTTTGTGACTATTTAGTTGCTTGCCTTCATGTGTTATGTTTAAATGGAACTCTTTTATGTGTGTCTCCACCAGAACTATGTGCTCCTCCACACCTGTTGGGTTTCCCCCAGCCCTTAGGTTAAAAAAATCCTTTACAACCTTTTTTGATTGTACATGCCAACAGTCCGGTTTCATTTTGGTTAAGGTGGAACCCATCCCTCTTGTATAGGTTACTTTTCCCCAAAAGGTTTCCTAAGGCCTAAGAAATCTTAATCCCTCCAGCCTACACCATTGTCTCATCCATGTATTTAGGCCCTGCAGTTCTGCCTGTCTTACTGGCCCTGCGCGTGGACCTGGAAGCATTTCAGAGAATGCTACTATGGATATCCTGGACTTTAATCTAAGCCTAAGTGTGAAAGGATATTATGGCATCATCTAGAAGGTGGATCCCAACTGTGGGATTATTTTCCTATGTGCCAGCTTGATGCTCTCCTGCCCTGAGACTTTCATCCTCCTTAACACAGAAGGTGGAACTGCTCTATCATGTCCCTAAAAGTCACCTTTATGTACCTCTCTGTAGTATCTGGAGGTGGGCGAAAGACAAAGTTTAGCTCCAGCGGTGTATTTCCTGAAAATTTGGATGTAATCAGACTCAGGGTATTAGAACTGTATAGATCAACTCTGATTTGGGATATCTCTGGCTTAGTTTATCTCCTGGCATGTTGTCTTGGAAGGCTTAGGTTCCAGTTCTCTCTAAAAAAAGATTAAAACATAAGGACAAAATAAAGAGCTTATGATGCAATCGCTGCTTATTATGTGAGTGGTCCCTTTTGAAGTCCATGGATCTGCTTTCACAAGTCAAGTCAATATTAATTATTTATCTGTATTGCTGTAGCACCTAGATGCCCCAGTCATGGGCTGTGAATCTATTGCGCTTAGTGCTGTACAAACACAGGAGAAAAAGTTGGACCCTGCTGCCAAACCGTATTCAAACAAAATAAGCTGGCCACATTTGTCAAATATTATTGCCTAAAGTTAGGCACTTATTCCACATTTGGATACCTAAACAAAGAGGCCCAATTCTCAGAAGTGCTGAGCACCTACTGTTCCCACTTAAGTCAATGGGTGTTTTGGGTGCTCAACAACACCTGTGAAAATCAGGCCCTTTTGTTTAGGTATCTAAATGTGCCTGTAATAGGCACCTTTGTTTGAAATTTTGCCCACTGTATAATGTAGTTTTATCTAACACTGTTGGGTTGCCCTCAAAGTTATATAAGTATGATAGAATTATAATTATGTAGTAGTAGAAATTGTAAAAGGGTATGAACATCAGTTCCATGCTGTTGAATTTCACTCTGTAACAAATGCAAGGCCAAAGTGCTAATTATTTCAGGCCAGTACAGGATAAAGAGTCTGTGCTGGAAAGCGATAAGAACTTTGAGAAAACAATGCCGTTCTTTAAAACAGCACCCTGACACTCTTCCCCTGCGGGGGCCCCGTGTCATGCCTATGTAAATCTTGGTATCCAAAGAGGGAAAAATAGATAGTGGGATAAAACTTGTTAAATGAATCAGGAGTCATAGATTGTGTTGTTAAGTAAAAGAATGAATGATGAGTGCATGGAATTGAGAGCCTGAAGCAGGGAAATAATTGGTTAGTAAATGATGCCAGCCTAATCCTAAGAATTTCAACCTTGGTATCGATGGGCCGAAGAATATGCAAAGTGGAGATAACTGGATGACCCCCGGAGGGCGAACGGGAATCCACCCAAAACGCATCAAGGAAGAACAAGAAGATAACAACTAGCCATCATGGAGCTGTCATCGATGTACCACCTGCTGATTGAGCTGATTGATGGTCATCTCAATTGTAAATTCAGCATGATGAAGCAACTTCCATAGACTTGTATTGAACCAGAGACCTACAAAAATTGGGTCCAGGGACTGTGTTCTTTGAGTCTGGTTCTACGACCACCCTCCAGGAGCATCGAATTCTCATCTGACAACGACTCAGCTCCACTCTCGTGTCCAGGCCACCTGGCCAGTGACTTGGCATGAGCAACATCTAGGCTGGTAACTATAACAACCTTTTTGCAGAACCTGTGTGAATGTCTGTGTGAATGAATGAATTTATACAGAAATTGCATATAGTAATATTTTGTTTTATTTACAATAAACGTGGCATTTTGCCTTGTCCCTCTTACAAGATCCTGTTGGTATCATTTTTATTAGTGTAACAACAGTACATTATGTACTTAATGACATATAAAATGACAATGCCAACATATTATGTTGACCTTATGTTCAGTTTTGCACTTTTACAACATTAGCTATTATGAATGTTTACAGCTATTAAACAGTTGCAATATATTAGCATATACTATATATCAGCATCTGTAAGAAGTATTTAGATTATTCTATGTACTGAGATAAGAACATGAGCTATAATGCCTAAAGGATATTTTCATTTCTCGATTTATATTAGTTAATATCCTACTATTGGCAGTGAACCTGTGTTTAGGCATACTGTGAGAAAGTTTCCACATTAAACAGAACTTCTCCAAATAGAGATGAGGTAAACAGACATGAAATGTGGCAATATCTCTTCATTCAGAGGCCCATGAACGGAGCAGATAACTTGCTTTCTGTTTGAACTGTAGTATATATTACATGATCTGATGCATATTAGATTTTTGTGCACATTTATGTTTCTGTATGAATATTAAATCATAAATAATAAAACTATTCATAAAAGTAACATTCCCATAAGGGCAACTTCCAGAAATGATTTCATAGTTAAGAAGAGCTCATAGGTTGACTCTGTGACATCCTCCTTGAAATTACAATGGTATGTACTATTGGTGGAAATTCTGGAAAATATCACTATATATTCATAGCTAGACAGGTAGTTTATATCAAACTACTCACTGTTACCAACAGCTGTATGGGACTCTGTGCATACAGTTTAACATGCATTTCTTATGTTAATTTCAAGTGCATGCTCTAAACTTGCAACATGTACTTAAATCTCCTTCATGCCTGTGTGCAGACTAAAAATTACTTTTCGTGGACAGCATGACATATTCTATATGTACATCCAGACATACTTGTGGTAAAATTATAATTAAATTAAAAACTAGTTTACTTTTAATCATTTATGCTCTTTATTTTTTGTATCTCACTCATACTGGACAATGGAAACAGATCCGTTTCACATTTGTTTTGATCAATTTCTAAGGAATTTTATTATTTTATGTTTTCATTAGAGCTGGACAAACCATTATGGCTAGCACCCTGCCCCTGAATTTTGCTTTGAGTTTTTGGGCTCAAACAAGCGAAAAATTTCAAAGCAAAACTCAGTGAAAATGACCAGTCTTCAACTGATTTTCGGTCCAAATCATACAAAACCACAAATGTCACCTATTTTGACCCAAACCCTTAAATTGTCCCAGGTTTGCTTGAAACTAGGTTCATGTTCACCCAAAATATTTGAGAATCACAGTGGAAGTTTCAGTGAACATGATGTGTTATTTGAATATGTAATGAAACCTGTAACCAGACAAGTGCTGTGTGGTTTGAGGGTACATTGTGCACTTTTTGCACAGCTTTAATTTGACGACTCCTTTCTCAGCCTTTAATAACATGTGTTAGATTCTCAGCTCCAGTGAACTTTGCTCAACACTGAGAGGACTATCAGGAAGCTGATTCTGGCTTCCTGATTCTGAATTTGGGGCCAAATCCTGCACTTCTTACACCCACTGAAGTCAGTAGCTGAAGTGAATAGCGACTTGTGTTCTATTTCAGATTCTGCCACCAACCTGCTGTGTGAACTTGGGCAAGTCAATTCACCTCTGTTTGCCCTCTCCACTTTGTCTGTCCGGTCTATTTATTTGTAACTTCTTTCAAGTCAGGACAGTCTGTTACTATTTGTTTGCACATCATCTAGTTCAATGAGGCCCTGATTTCAGCTGGGGTCTCTAGGCACTGCTGTAATACAAATAATTGACCGCACTTGCTTAAGTCTTTCCCAGAGCAGGGCCTAATATTAGACCTTAATATACAGTTTTGTGTGTGTGGATCAGATTTTTGCAACGTAACTTTTACTTCTGAACTTTTTAAAATGTAGCATTTTAAAAGTTTGGGCCTGAGAGCTTTGCTTAATGCAGGACAGGATTAAGCCTACTGTCTGTGGTGCTGTTTATTCACGTCTAGGGAAGTGTGTTATGTGTTAGGAATGAGCAATTCATTTCTGATAAAATAAGAACTGACATAAATGTTGGCTCAAAACCCTAAGTGAACCCATCTCCAATCCTTTCTTATTAGTTTTCACTTTTGCACTCCACTACACTGCCTGATTCTGTCTGGGATTGGAATTGGAAGATACAAAATAGTATGAGAAGATGTATTCTCCTGGGGGCAGTTCCCCAGATGGTGTATATTGCCACAGCTCAGCAACAATGTACACCAGCTGAAGATCTGCCCACGGATTCTTCCAGTCCATTTGGCAGACCTGAGAGGTTTGGCTAAGTTTAAATATCTGAACTCTGCAGTGCTTATCCAAACCAAAGCCAAACCCCACATCTCCTGACTGGTGAGCCCCCAAAGTTTAATTCTTGTTACATTTTTCTTGTTCTCCTTTGTAGCACTATTAATGCGTACTTGGAGGATGTGGATACATATAAGTGTTTTATGTTTTCCACTCTTTAAAGTTTCAAAGTTACATAAATCTCATGATTTCAAACTTTAAAATACATCATCAGCATCTTTAATGATGTGTTTCTTTTTTGTGCTGATGTGAGAGGAAAAGACAATTTATTGAACAGCAAGTCTTCAGAAGTTTCTTTCCTGTACTAACACGGATTTGTATTCCAAGAATTATGGATATTTTTTTCTAGAGACTCTCAACACTCCCTATTGATATCTGTCTGTAGCAGACAAGATAAAACTGTTCTACTTCCCATTCAAGTAGATTCAGAAGTAAGGTTTCTGCAGTGAATTGAAATGTGCCCACATGAGCCTTGAGAAGCAAGCAAAAGGTGCCTAAGCTCATTTTGTGTTTGACTCAAAGAACATTGGGAAGAGGAATCATTGGGTGCGGAGTTCTTATTATGAAGCTCTTACAAGAAAGCAGGGCAATAGCATTCCTATTGTTTATATTTGTACAATATGGGCCAGATTGTGGCTTACTTTGTGTGGATGAGCAAAGAGGGTCAGGGAGCATACAAGTGCTTTTCCTTACAGTCCTGTGATGGAGCCAGATATTCCCCGAAGTCTCTTGGCATGAGACCTGGTCTGAGCATTTTTTTTTGCTAGGCCTGCAAAATATTTTGCCACTAATTCCCTTACAATTATTCACTTGTTGTCCATCATGTTTACATCCTACCATGAATTAATGAGAATAAACAACATAACCTCATTTAAATAATAATGTATAGCGAAACAGATATAAGGAATGGCAATATACAAAAACCTGTAGGAGAACACTTCAACCTTGCTGGACACACAATAGCAAGGCTTAAAGGTAGTCATCCTGCAGCAAAAAAAACTTCAGGTCCAGACTTCAAAGAGAAACTGCTGAGCTTCAGTTCATTTGCAAATTTGACACCATCAGCTCAGGATTAAACAAAGACTGGCCTGGGTAGGGACCGTCGAATCGTGGAAGTCAACGAATGGCTACACAGGTGGTGTCGGAGAGAAGGCTTTGGATTCTTTGACCATGGGATGGTGTTCCATGAAGGAGGAGTGCTGGGCAGAGACGGGCTCCATCTTACGAAGAGAGGGAAGAGCATCTTTGCCAGCAGGCTGGCTAACCTAGTGAGGAGGGCTTTAAACTAGGTTCACCGGGGGAAGGAGACCAAAGCCCTGAGGTAAGTGGGAAAGCGGGATACCGGGAGGAAGCACAGGCAGGAATGTCTGTGAGGGGAGGGCTCCTGCCTCATACTGGGAATGAGGGGCGATCAACAGGTTATCTCAAGTGCTTATATACAAATGCACAAAGCCTTGGAAACAAGCAGGGAGAACTGGAGGTCCTGGTGATGTCAAGGAACTATGACGTGATTGGAATAACAGAGACTTGGTGGGATAACTCACATGACTGGAGTACAGTCATGGATGGTTATAAACTGTTCAGGAAGGACAGGCAGGGCAGAAAAGGTGGGGGAGTAGCACTGTATGTAAGGGAGCAGTATGACTGCTCAGAGCTCCGGTACGAAACTGTGGAAAAACCTGAGTGTCTCTGGATTAAGTTTAGAAGTGTGTGCAACAAGAGTGATGTAGTGGTGGGAGTCTGCTATAGACCACCGGACCAGGGGGATGAGGTGGATGAGGCTTTCTTCCGGCAACTCACGGAAGCTACTAGATCGCATGCCCTGATTCTCATGGGTGACTTTAATTTTCCTGATATCTGCTGGGAGAGCAATACAGCGGTGCATAGACAATCCAGGAAGTTTTTGGAAAGCATAGGGGACAATTTCCTGGTGCAAGTGCTAGGGGAGCCAACTAGGGGGGGCGCTTTTCTTGACCTGCTGCTCACAAACCGGGTAGAATTAGTGGGGGAAGCAAAAGTGGATGGGAATCTGGGAGGCAGTGACCATGAGTTGGTTGAGTTCAGGATCCTGACGCAGGGAAGAAAGGTAAGCAGCAGGATACGGACCCTGGACTTCAGGAAAGCAGACTTCGACTCCCTCAGGGAACAGATGGCCAGGATCCCCTGGGGGACTAACATGAAGGGGAAGGGAGTCCAGGAGAGCTGGCTGTATTTCAAGGAATCCCTGTTGAGGTTACAGGGACAAACCATCCCGATGAGTCGAAAGCATAGTAAATATGGCAGGCGACCAGCTTGGCTTAATGGTGAAATCCTAGCGGATCTTAAACATAAAAAAGAAGCTTACAAGAAGTGGAAGGTTGGACATATGACCAGGGAAGAGTATAAAAATATTGCTTGGGCATGTAGGAAAGATATCAGGAGGGCCAAATCGCACCTGGAGCTGCAGCTAGCAAGAGATGTGAAGAGTAACAAGAAGGGTTTCTTCAGGTATGTTGGCAACAAGAAGAATGCCAAGGAAAGTGTGGGCCCCTTACTGAATGAGGGAGGCAACCTAGTGACAGAGGATGTGGAAAAAGCTAATGTACTCAATGCTTTTTTTGCCTCTGTTTTCACTAACAAGGTCAGCTCCCAGACTGCTGCGCTGGGCATCACAAAATGGGGAAGAGATGGCCAGCCCTCTGTGGAGATAGAGGTGGTTAGGGACTATTTAGAAAAGCTGGACGTGCACAAGTCCATGGGGCCGGACGAGTTGCATCCGAGAGTGCTGAAGGAATTGGCGGCTGTGATTGCAGAGCCCTTGGCCATTATCTTTGAAAACTCGTGGCGAACGGGGGAAGTCCCGGATGACTGGAAAAAAGGCTAATGTAGTGCCAATCTTTAAAAAAGGGAAGAAGGAGGATCCTGGGAACTACAGGCCAGTCAGCCTCACCTCAGTCCCTGGAAAAATCATGGAGCAGGTCCTCAAAGAATCAATCCTGAAGCACTTACATGAGAGGAAAGTGATCAGGAACAGTCAGCATGGATTCACCAAGGGAAGGTCATGCCTGACTAATCTAATCGCCTTTTATGATGAGATTACTGGTTCTGTGGATGAAGGGAAAGCAGTGGATGTATTGTTTCTTGACTTTAGCAAAGCTTTTGACATGGTCTCCCACAGTATTCTTGTCAGCAAGTTAAGGAATTATGGGCTGGATGAATGCACTATAAGGTGGGTAGAAAGCTGGCTAGATTGTCGGGCTCAACGGGTAGTGATCAATGGCTCCATGTCTAGTTGGCAGCCGGTGTCAAGTGGAGTGCCCCAGGGGTCAGTCCTGGGGCCGGTTTTGTTCAATATCTTCATAAATGATCTGGAGGATGGTGTGGATTGCACTCTCAGCAAATTTGCGGATGATACTAAACTGGGAGGAGTGGTAGATACGCTGGAGGGGAGGGATAGGATACAGAAGGACCTAGACAAATTAGAGGATTGGGCCAAAAGAAATCTGATGAGGTTCAATAAGGATAAGTGCAGGGTCCTGCACTTAGGATGGAAGAATCCAATGCACCGCTACAGACTAGGGACTGAATGGCTAGGCAGCAGTTCTGCGGAAAAGGACCTAGGGGTGACAGTGGACGAGAAGCTGGATATGAGTCAGCAGTGTGCCCTTGTTGCCAAGAAGGCCAATGGCATTTTGGGATGTATAAGTAGGGGCATAGCGAGCAGATCGAGGGACATGATCGTTCCCCTCTATTCGACACTGGTGAGGCCTCATCTGGAGTACTGTGTCCAGTTTTGGGCCCCACACTACAAGAAGGATGTGGATAAATTGGAGAGAGTCCAGCGAAGGGCAACAAAAATGATTAGGGGTCTAGAGCACATGACTTATGAGGAGAGGCTGAGGGAGCTGGGATTGTTTAGTCTGCAGAAGAGAAGAATGAGGGGGGATTTGATAGCTGCTTTCAACTACCTGAAAGGGGGTTCCAAAGAGGATGGCTCTAGACTGTTCTCAATGGTAGCAGATGACAGAACGAGGAGTAATGGTCTCAAGTTGCAATGGGGGAGGTTTAGATTGGATATTAGGAAAAACTTTTTCACTAAGAGGGTGGTGAAACACTGGAATGCGTTACCTAGGGAGGTGGTAGAATCTCCTTCCTTAGAGGTTTTTAAGGTCAGGCTTGACAAAGCCCTGGCTGGGATGATTTAACTGGGACTTGGTCCTGCTTCGAGCAGGGGGTTAGACTAGATGACCTTCTGGGGTCCCTTCCAACCCTGATATTCTATGATTCTATGATTCTATGACTGTGAATGACTAGCCAACTACAAAAGCAGTTTCTCCTCCCTTGGTGTTCACACCTCAACTGCGAGAAGAGGGCCTCATCCTCCCTGATTGAACTAACCTCGTTATCCCTAGCCTGATTCTTGCTTGCATATTTATACCTGCCTCTGGAAATTTCCACTACCTGCATCCGACGAAGGGGGTATTCACCCACGAAAGCTTATGCTCCAATACGTCTGTTAGTCTATAAGGTGCCATGGGACTCTTTGCCGCTTTTAGAGAAACTGTGCATCCTTTAAAACCAAGAATGTCCTTCTCTTTAGGCCCTTGCCAGTGTCCCTACTGATTTTACAGAAAGCAATGTTTTGCCTTGTTTTTGTAAACCCCAGCAGATTGGCCATCCAAAGGAGCTGCCACGGGGATGAGCTGGTGAAGTGATAGGAGTTTGGGTGGAGACATATGCAGCCAGAGACCATTCCCAGGTCTGTCAGACAACACTGTTGCCACTGGGCATTCATGAAGGCTCCCGTCTGAGCAACCAGATCAAAGTAGCCCACCTCACATACAGTATTAAGCTACGTCTACACTTGGAGCTGGAGATGTGATTCCTATCTTGAGTAGACATACTCGCACTAGTTCAATAGCAATACAGCCATGGTAGCACAGGCAGCAGCGAGCAGTGGCACCAGCTAGCTGTCCGCAGTATATACCGTTGGGGGCTGGCTGGGTTTGTATTCAAGGCAGCTAGCCCATGCTGCTGCTCACTGCTGTCCATGTGACTGCAGCTGCACTCCTATTTTTAGTATACCAACTCAATGAGAGCTAGTAGGAATATGGCAGTTTGAGCTGGGAATCACTCTCCCAGCTCCAAGTGTACATGTAGCCTTAGATTCAGGGGGAGTTTGTCCTCTTTTAAAACTGGGGTAGTCTAATGATGACAGCGATGGGGGTTTGCATCATTTCTGTAAGATTGTGTAGCTCCCATGTAAGTTCCTAATCAAATTCAGAATGTTTATTTGTTTTGTCTATTAGTGTTTTGATAGGTGATCAAGGTAGACAGCACAGTTTTAGGGAGTGGTTTCAAACGCCCACCCAAAAGAGCTAAGGCTGGCAGATAAACCATACCAGAGCCAGCCTTAGCATTTTTGCCTGGGTGTTTGAAACCACTCCCCACAACTGTAATGGGCTGCTGACTGCCATGATTACACCACCACGAACAAAGCCAGCATGAGGATCTGGGGGGAGGGAAAACCTAACCTCAAACTTAACTCTTCTCTCCACACCCTTAGCCATTCTTGTATCTTGTGTTGCTTCCAGCACTCCAGTCCAATGATGCCAGCCTCAATCCTCCATTGTCTGCTTCTCCTACTGTGACCTTTCTTCCATGTTGTCCCTAAAACTTGGAATGCCCTCCTGGAACTGATCTGAAAAACTTCAACCCTTTCATCATTCAACCCCCTCTTTAAAACCAACCTTGTGATATCACAATGAAATCAGCCAGATAATGAGCATGACATCAGGACTAATTAGGAATAGTTAATATATAATCAACATTTTTTTCCTATACGTATTTTCTCCCATCCTTCATTTGTTGTTTTCTTATTATACAAGCGGTGCGGACTGTCTCTTACTGTATTGTGGGAACTTCTGTAATGCACATTATAAACAAAATAATATTATACATAAAATATGTGGAAGCAGGAACTCTTTGGGTCCCATCCCCCCTACCCTTCTGTTGCAAGAGAAGCAGAGCCCAGCTGCTTGTGCTGGAGTCTATCTATAGTAAACATTTAGAAAAGTTTTACCAGTGCCAAATAAACTGGCGTTTGGGGGCGGAGGGGCCCTCTCTTTTGTATTCTCTTTTGTATATCTCAGTCATCCTTTTTTGGTGTCTGGAATCCTCATTGTGTATGGATTTGATCCTACTGCCTCTCCAATGTAAAATGAATGATTGTCCTGGTTTCTGTTTGTTCAGTTCCACCATAGTTCCAAGAGTGGTGTTCATTGTTTAATACTGTCCACACAGATCAAACTTCCAGCATAACTATACTGGAATCTCTCTTAAAAGACCATTCACTAACTTCACTGCATCCAGGAATACGGCTTTGTCCTTCCCTCACGAGGCACTCTGTTAATGGGCTGTGTACCAGAATGTAGCTTGACTAGCTTTATTGCTTTGAGTAACATTCCTTTGCTGGTTTTATTTATTCCAGGCGATGGCAGTAAAAGACCTTTGCTCTTTCAGCATATAGAGCATGATAAGGCACTCAGACTCTTACTACCTCTCAAAGGGAAATGATTCCTCCACCCCACCCCCTTTAGTACATAGCATGAGACAGAATACTGCATGACCTGTTTTTTTGTTCTTTATAAATAATAAATACAGCATAGCTTTTTCACCCACCTTTCTCTGCATGGGCCTCTCACACTGTAGGTTTTAGTATAATATTTCACTGATTTATAATCAATACTGTGCAAGTTACAGTATTAGTGTTCAGGCTTAAGGTGTTTTAAACTGCTCCTGTAACTTTACGTGAATTGTATGTTCAGGGCTGGAGGAAAATCTCAATGAAGCTGTTTTGCTGGGATTTGTCACTCAGACAGATGGTGACACAGCAATGTTATGTCAAAGACAGTTTCAAAATGAAAAGCCTTGCAGTGAGCCTGGAGTTTGCCTGCTGGATTGAAACAAATCATCAGTTCACTGCTAATGTTTTATAGATGGGTTAAAAGGAAAAACAAACTCAAAACAAAACAAAACCCGACCTGTAAACACTCCCTGAAAAATGGATTCAGCATAGACTTGCAATTACTTTCCTTGAGTCTATTTTTTTTTAAAAAGGGACGTTGCGGGGAGTTTTCAGCCTCATGGTAAAAATTCATATGGGGGAGAAAATCTGCTCAAAACATTTTTGCTGTATGTTAGCCTCAGGAAAGGATTTGTGGTTGTGTGGAAGAATGAGATTCTGTAGACCTCAAACAGTGTCTAGCATGAGGGTCCAGGAGGATCTCTGAATCCAGCTCTTTGTATCCAAAAAGGACTGTTCTCCAGTGCCTCCTTCTCCTGGCAACATGGAATTTCTCAAACTGTGCAGCCATTGGCTCCCTCGATGTCACCATCCCCAACATTCTTCTAAGAGGAAGCTAAGGCTAGTTTAGCCAATATTAACTCCTGTGTATATTTTCCCCTAGAAATCCACCAGGTTCCCAGGGAAATATGCCACAAAGAGCAGTAACCTAATCCACCTTGTTTCCAACAAAACTCTAATTATGGTGTGTCCATATACTTCTAGGGGATCCTGGAAAAGGAAGGAGCATTCCACAGAGCTGGCACTCCCCTCTTTCCATGGGTTAGCCCACAGTTGGTTCCACTTTCTGTTTCTTTGCCTCTTGCATAGTGTAGAATGGAAGGAAGCATGGTACCTGCGATGGGAGAACTGGTTCCGATTAACATAGAATTTTTGGACTGCAGTGACCGCTGACTGAATGTAGCAACTCATAGGACTCTAAGCTCTAAACCTTTTGATGTTTTCACATTATAAAGAGAAGAATGGAAGTCTTCTCATCACCTGAGAGACACAGCTGTCCTCCTTCAGGTAATAAAAATACGTTGCTCATCCCCATTTAGATGACCAGGCTTAAAATTAATTAAAAATTTGAAAGCAAATATTTCTATTCACAAAAGGCATGATCATCTTCACTTACAGGCATACAAAATTCAACAGATTGGCATGTGTGTAAATAAGAAAAACATTTAGAGTAGCACTTGTGGCACCATAGAGACTAACAAATACCACAAGTACTCCTTTTCTTTTTGTGAATACAGACTAACTCGGCTGCTACTCTGAAACCTGTCATTTACAGTAGAGGGTGTTTTCCAATGAGAGCCCATTATTATAACTCTTTCCAGAACAGTCTCCTCTGTCATATACCAGTCTTTGTTGGGAGGAAAGCAAGAGAGAGATTACGAAGTGCTTTTTCATTGTGTTTGCTCTTTATCTGAGCTTGTTAAAGGATCCAGTCTGCTGTGAACATCTATTATTTATCTTAAACTATAAGATTTCCTTGGTAATTAAACACATACAGTACTTCTCAACTTATTTCAGTTTCAGAGCAGAGTGCTGGCATTTAAATTGAGAATACAAAAAACAATTACTCACGCAAGCAACTCAGAGTGCTTTGGACATCATTTCTTCTGGGGGAAGATTAGGTTCTCTTTAGCTGTAGTTACCAAATCCCACTCTATTGTAAGTTGCAGTAACAAAAAGCAGGATGAGATGAAGGGAAGATTATGGGAAAATGCATAATAGATCCAAGTGAGTTCCACATCTAGAGTTATGGGTTTGCCTGTTTTAAATGTCTGCTTAGTTTGCACGTTTGTTTATTTCTCAAGCCTTGTTTTTAAAAAAGAGCCGTCAAATTAAATGAGAAAGAGTTAGACCAGTATATAAATCTGACCATTAAACTTCCACTTATGAAGTAAGCAGCTATCACAGTAGTTGTCACTGTGAGAATGGGCCAAATTTAGCCCATTGAAAGTATGCTTGGTTCTCCAAGGACAGAGTCTGAGTCAAATTGCCATGTGGTTGCATGGAGGGAAGGTCCTAACAGTTCTCCCTTTGGATTATTGGAGGAAGCTACTTGCTCATCTATTCTACTTCTTGGAGAAGCAGCGTCCTCCAAATGGAATGCTATAAATCAAGGTGATGGGTGGCGGTAAGTAAAGAGAGTGAAATAAGTCACATGAGAACACATGACAAATGTATTTGACATTGTAAGAAAAGTACATTGATCTCCTTCACTGAGTTCATTATTGTCTAAATAATATGAAGTTAGGCATAGAAAAAGAGCTACTTTGCAGAATAATTATTTTCCACATCAGTTAGAAGCTGTACTTTTTGGAACCACACTAATAGAGCATTTACACATGTGCATGTTGCACCAATGGCTTCACATTTCAGATATGTTAGAAACAGGTCTCTGCCTACATAGTGATTGGCTTAGAAGCTGAAAAACAAGGACATGATGACGCCCTTATCAAACTAACAAAATTTTTTGACATGAGCAAGCAAGACCCTAACGTTCTGCCACTACTTCTGTTTAAATAAGATAATCCTCAAGCCCTGAAGACATTTTAATGGGACTTGACTTATTTTAGTCTGTCCTTGCTATCCCACTGTTTCAACCTGTCAAATCCAGTATCACATTCATACAACATTCTTTTACTGCTTGTATCTTGAATTTGACTCCTGTTCTCTGGGGAGCTGAGTGCAACCGCTAGAAGTCATTTCACTTGTCACCTTTAACAACCATCAGAAAGATGGAACTATGTCTATATACGATGAGTTTTAGTTTCAGTTGATGGAGCTAGAAGGAACTTTAAAGTTACTCAAAAGCCATTCATAGCGAACTCCACCTGACCCTAAATTACACTATTCCTGCAAATGATGGTAACATCTGTGTACAATAGTTCAGAATATATTAATTTATTTTAAATAAATTAGATTGGTTCACTTGCAGGCTTTTTACAGACAGGAAGTAATCAAAAAAAAATCTTGAAACATGATGGGTGAAATGAAGCAGAACTTCCTCTTTAGCATACAAGAGACAACTTCAAAATGCTTCACTTTTCATTTTCATTTTTTAAATGCCTCACTCATGGCTTCTGTAATGTTTTTTATTAGCATTTCCTAAAAATGAATAGAAGAGATGTGGAGAAGCTTTTGCTTAAATAGTTTTAAGTTGTCAGTTCATTTCTAAGATGTGACACTGTGCTTTAGAAGGAACATACATTATCAATAAAAGTCACAACAAAATAATACTGCTTGTGCCAGAATTAATATAACAATTTCTGAACAAAATATCAATTTCCCCCCTCATACTTGCCAAGACTCCACTGAAAACAAAATATGGTATTTTCTAGCTTCAGAGAGCAATATGCCAGTTTATGGGGGCTTTTTATAAAACAAACAAGTTTTCTCTGCACTACACTAAACCTCAGAGAGGTGAGGAGCTAACTGTGACATGGGGAACTTCTCACCTGCAATACCTGGTTCCAAAGAATTGTTTCAGTCTGGGGAGTTACTTGTCACAGTTGCCGGGTGGCAGGCTAAGCCAGGAGCAGATGCAGGCTGGAACAGGGGCTGGCTAGTGTGGAAAGAGCTACAGGTTAGGCTGGAGCTGGAGCAAGGGCAGTTGGTTAAAACTACTGGCAAGGGGAATGTTCTTGGTCCTATAGGTAGTGATGCTGAGCAGAATGGAGAAACTGCTTCCCTCTATATCTGCCTGGGATCATCTGGGTGGGGCCTTGCCTGTGGATTGGCTGATCCCTGTAGAGAACTGATGAGTCATCACACTCAAGCAGGCTTAGGTTCAGATATAACTGAGGGATGAGTCATCACATTACTGTATGCTGATCCAAAACTAAAATCTCTCTCCTGTTCAGTCACTTATAGAAATTTGCTTTGCCAGCTCAACTCCCAGATATAACAGACAGCCTGATTCAATTCCCATAAGTCAGTGGAAAGGCTCCCATTTAAATCAGTAGAATTGTATTGGACCCATAATTGTGCAGGTTTACTGAAAGGTGGCAGAGTTTAAATGAAATTTTGAGCCAACCTGCACTGAGTAGTATAGTCAATTATTTAATTAATATAGTCTGAAAATTGTAATTGGCCAGATTCTGACAGCTCCCCTTATACTGAGTAGCCTTTTATTTTGTGAATGGTTCTGTTGACTTTGAGACTACTTATGCAGTAAAGCATTTTTCGTCATGAGTAAGGGTGTCAAAATCTAGCCTGATGTTGCCTTGTTGTACTACATGCAATCATATAAAGGAATTATGATGAGTTACATAGTTCAGTTTCATTCAGAAGTTTTGTTACGTGGTAAAGATTTTTTCATATAATTTGTTATGGTACTTCAAAAATCTATATTTAACATACCTTAAATATCACAGATTTGCTCAGTTTTTATAGTGAGAAACAGTAATCCAAATTCTGATTTTACTTACACCCATATAATCATGTTGACTGCAACATCATTCATTTCTCATTTATACTGGTGCATCCCCCTGAATTCACTGCACCTCAATTACTGTGATTTTTAACTTCATTTTTCTACTGTACGTTGGCATATTCTTCACTTAAGTCTTTTTTTCTCTAAGTACAAGAGAAAGATACATGATCTTTGCAATAGGTGACATGTGCTTAGTTTAGACTGTCTGTTTTCTGTTAGATAGGTGTGGCATGATAGTCCCTAGTTATCTGTTTTCTGATCAGTTATAAGAGGTGTCACTCTATATGTCCATCACCATGTTGAGGTATTGATATAATGTGGCGTTTCAAATGAACGCAGATGAATATATGACATCACATGCTTTCATCAAGGCCATTGAACCTCTGGGACATTTGAAATACAGCAAACAATTTTGATATAATTCTGGACATTGAAACAGAAGTATAGTTGTGACATGAAAACAAATGTCAGAAGGTGGGACATGGTGCTAGTTGCTAACAATCACTTAGGGATGCTGCTCATGTGTGACAGATTTGGAGCTGTTCTGTAATACTTATGAATAGTGTATGTTAACCTGGTTAATTAGCTGTTTACTGGAGGAATATATTGGTTTAGTTTAATAGGAAGCTATCAGGGAAAAGCAAGCAGGAAGAGGGGAAATGGCTCAAAATAAGCAAGTTTATAGCTTAGAGTTGTTAAGAGTCAATGCCAGGCAAATAAAGGCCTGGGAGCACAGAACAACGCAATAGCTCTGGCAGCTTAAAGAGGAACTTTCTCTCAAGAAATGGGGGTAGTTGTTTGGGGCCAGACTGAGACACATGACGTTCCACTTACTGCTACAGCTGACTCAAAAAATTAGGCTTGCCAAGGTTACTATCAAGAGATGGTGGGACTCTAGACCACAAATATTGTGTACATGCTTGTTTTAAAATCCTAATCCTTTCTCTACAAGGTTTGTTCCTACTGTTAAACAATGCTCTTGCGTTTAGAAGGCTGTTTGATCATTTATGTGTCACTGGTCACAGATTACAAAAGGGAAGATCTGTAGGTGCCCTGCCACAGGGTGGCTTGCCCCTTAAGGGGAGGCTCAGTCCACCTGTGTCAAGCTTAACTCACCTCCCCAGGTGGGGAAAATGAAGATCTTGTGATGGGGGGAGGAGGGGGCCAGGGAACCCAGTCAGGAAGATAAGAGGCTGCTGGAAGTGAGTAGGTTTCAGCAGAGAAGACTTGGAATTGAGACTACAAGCAGGAAAGGCCTGGGTGGAGTCCAGATAAAAGGCTAAATGCTTGGACTTGGAGGCTTTATTTTGAATTGGTTTGGATAGAAAGAGAGCAGATTCTACAGCAGTTAGAAAAGGCTCCACCCAAGTATGGTGGACAGTGGTCTACCAAAGCAGGGAAGAGTTACAGAGAGCATACTTGGGGGAAAAGGGAAACCCCATGACTGCATTTTGTTTTTTGCCAATAAGTAGAACACTGGGAGAAGGGGCATTAGTGGACAAAAAACCTGTGCAGTTTATTGAAGGAGTCTCTTGTATGGGGAAACTGAGGTGAAGGGCTGCTTGCAGGGCTGCCTTGAGGCTCAGAGGGGGTGTCTAGAATGAGGTCACTTGTTTTAAATTCACTTGGACCTGCTGAGTAAAAATGGTTGGCATACAGGATACTGTAGCCCATGGGGAATTGCAGAGAATGGCAGTATTCTGCCGGAGGATAAGTAAAATCAGTCAGACTAGAAAGAGGACAATCCTGCAGCTAGTTTTGCAACTGTGATACCATGGAAGCAGCAGCAATTACAATCGAGAGAAGATTTGCAATTCCCATTTGACAGAATAGCAGACGTCACAAGGGTAGAAGTGGCAACAAAGCAAAGGTTGTGCTTCAGTCCACCAGTGTTCACTGAGAACCAGTATACCCAAACACTGGAAAAAATTATCTCCCATAGTACAGAAGATGATGGAGGAGGCCTAACAGTCATGGATACTGCAACAGGCTGTTACACCTTTATGTATTTTACAGTTTGGATAGTAAAAGTTATAAAATAAACAGTATTTCTGAGAATCTGTACTGGAAAATGTCATTGCTATTTTTTTGTAACAATTGTCTAATCATAAGTTTCTAAAAGATTTTAGGTAGTGTCATGTTAATGATGTAGATCCGGTAAATTGTATCTATTAGGAAACCATTTTTCAAAGATTTTTAAATTTACCCATTTTAATCTGTGTTATGTATAGCAGTGGTTCTCAAACAGGGGTCCAGGGCCCCTAGGGGGCCATGAGCAGGTTTCAGGGGGTCTGCCAAGCAGGGCCAGTGTTAGACTTGCTGGGGCCCAGGGCAGAGAGTCGAAGCTTCACCGCATAGGCTGAAGCCCGGGGCCCGGAGCCCCACCACCTGGGATTGAAGCTGAAGCCTGAGCAACGTAGCTTAGTGGAGGCCCCTGTGGCCCCAGGCAACTGCCCTGGCTTTTATAGGCATAAAACCAGTTGTTGTGGAACAGGTGGGCTGTGGAGTTTTTATAGCATGTTGGGGGGGGCTCAGAAAGGAAAAGGTTGAGAACCGCTGATGTATAGCACACCCGTCATCCCAAATAATCTCCACATGCTCTACAGCCTGGGCATACAGCAGTTATTTTATCCATTAATAAAATAAGCCACATTTGAGGTGAAAACACTGCAGTTGTTTCGCATCAGCAACACTACACAAGCTTGTTTTTAGGCAAGCAAGTTGGGAGGAATGCATCAAATTGAAACTACAGGACAGTGGTAATTCAGTTAGATTACTTGAATGTGACCAAAACCTATCACCACTTCTATGGCTAAGTCAGACTTAATACAAGTTATATGGAATATTTAAAGACTGCAAAAGGCAATGGTACCCACTGCCATTAAAGGAAGAGAATTGAGCCACATGTGGGTCCATAAGCACAACAGCATAAATCCTTGAAACAACCCACTGAGACTAATGTGGGCAGTACTGTAGAAGGTTTCCCAGTTACAAAAAGCATTTTATATCACTGTTGAACCATGTGCTCTTTGGGTCTGCACAGCCTCAGAATAGGGCTTTTCAAATTGCACCCACAGAGCTGTATGCCCACACCACAAGATGTCACATTTATATATACTCATTTCTGATGAGCACCCAGCACCACCAAGTTCACACTGTGCCAAGCAAAATGCATCTGAATACGGATGATTGATTAACTCCAGTTGTGTCATCCTCTTTCCTTATACCTCTGGTGCTTTGTTTCACTCATCTACCTCAGGCCAGTTACAGGCATGACATTTCTGCCTCTCTTGTTTGCCCATCTCTGACTCAGTGTAAACTTGTGCCCTTTTCTTTTTTCCTCCTATCAACCCTTACCCTCAACACCTACAACCTCACCCTCAATCCTATCTACTTCCTTCTTCAAATAAATTATCCTAATCGCTGAACTCACTGTCTGCTGTTTTTGTGCAGCTGTCCCAAAAGTCAATAGTGGGCTTTTTGGAAACCTTCTCCATTGGCACATCCTAGCTTGTGCACAGCTAATTTGGCATTTGTGTCATTTTGAAGATAGAGGGCATGCACTTTCCCTGATGCTTTCCCACCACTCTGCACATTTGCATGTACCCATCCTTCAGCATCATCCTCTTTGAAAATATTACGTTGACCTCTATATTTTGCACCCTGGATGCACTTATGTGACAAGATTTGTGCCCATACATGTCTTTGGCTAGAACTTGTGTTCCCTATTGTGTTAATTTTAGTGAGTCAGTTTTTTTTATATTGTTTTATTGACTTACACCTCTAAAAAGAAATACCATAAATATATTGTAGCAAAATATCTTCTATTTCAGTTTCTGTTTACAAACAGGACCATTTTCATATGCTTTGCTATTGCTCAAAACGGATGTTTAATTAATACTTGTTCCTGTAGGTCCCCTCAACCTTTATTCATGAGGAGTATTCTCATATTTAAATCCTTGTCAAGCATTTTTCACCTTTCAATTATATTAAAAAATAAGTATTCCAATAGAATTATGGGTAGCAGTCTTTGTTTAGTTAACTGTAAACATGTCTTCAAATGTTCCTACAGTCTGTAGAACATTAATGTCTGTGGTTTTTATAGGTGACAAAGAAAAACTAACTTTCCTCTGTGTTTTATGATGATAAATAGTAATGTAAGAGAAAGACACATATTTAAGTCACCATGATCAGCCAAAATTTAATTAACTACCTAATTTTCTCGTGAGTTTGGAGGAATTCTGATGCTTAAAGAAAACAGACTTAAGGCTTTCTCTGAGTTATATAAATTTTGTTGATCACCCTTACAGTCAATAGTTAATGTAGAATGCATTAATTGAAAGGAAAACTCATTAAAATCTCAACTTTCAGGTTATCATGATAATAACTGAAGATATTAACATAAAATATCAACTTCTCCAAATGATATTTTACCTAGTTTCTAACATGGCAAGATTACTTCTATTGTTATCTGAAGCATATGTCTTTCACTACAGGAGTTAATTATATGCCAATCACACAAATGCATTATCAATACAGCTGATTGTTGACAACCCCCTGATGATTTTTACACAGAGAAATGTGAAGTCCTTGTCTATGCTAGAAAAGGTTTCCCAGTATAGCTATACTGGTAAACCCTCTTAGTGAAGATGCAAATGCATTTTTTTTTGCCAGTATAACCTGCTTGTATCACTTATACCAGTCCCTAAATGACATACTATATGAGCAGAAGTACTTTTTTGCTAGTATTGCGGCATCTACTGTGATGCTCTGTACCTCATCGGAACACCCAGCACCCCCATGTTCATCCTTGTAAAATGATTGTGTGGTATCCAATGCAAAGTTTGTCATGTCAGGTGTCTTTGGAAGGCTTATGATGCACTGAGCATTATTGTTACAGTAAAACAGTAACAACAATGCTCAGTGCATCATAAGTAATGTTATAGTAAGCATATAATTTCATGTATGTAGTTATGAGGCTAAAAATGTATCCTCATGGCTTAAAATAAGCCCAGGCAAAAACTCTCCAAGAACTGAGAGGCAGTTCACACCTTATCAGGGCATGTATGGGACAAATCCAGCCCAGCCTTACAGGAACAAAGGATGCTGGCCTAGGCAGCAACAAAAGAATCTGTTGGAATCTTAGGGAGTCACCCCCCTTCCTTTGGTCAGTCAGGAACTGTGATGAGGTAATGCTCACCTGACTCTGAAGGGGGGGGGCAAAGCCAAGAGGGAAGAAAGAACATGATAAAAGGGAAAGATGTTTGCCATGCTCTTCCTCTCTCTTCCATCTACATCTACAGACATCACCACCAAGCGACTGAAGCGCTGATCAAAGGGGAGAGCCTGGCTGAAGAGCAACCAGCCAGCCTGTGGTGAGAAGCCTACGACTTTTTAAGGGCATTGAAAGAGTTAAGATCAGCTTAAAATGCGTTTTGCTTTTATTTCATTTGACCAAATCTGACTTCTTCTGTTTTGATTTATAATCACTTAAAATCTATCTTCATAGTTAATAAATCTGTTTGTTTATTCTACCTGAAGCAGTGCATTTGGTTTGAAGAGTGACAGAGACTCCCCTTAGGATAACAAGCCTGGTGCATATCAATTTCTTTGTTAAATGGATGAACTCATATAAGCTTGCAGCATCCAGCAGGCATAACTGGACACTGCAAGACGGAGGTTCCTAGGGTTGTATCTGGGACTAGAGATATTGGTTAGTGTCATTTGATTGCACAATCCAAGGAGCAGCTTACATGCCAGAGGCTGTGCATGAACAGTCCAGGAGTGGGGGTTCTCACAGCAGAGCAGGGTAAGGCTGGCTCCCAGAGCCAAGGACTGGAGTGAGCTAGCAGATCATTGGTCCAGACAACACCTGAGGGGAACATCACATCTACTTTCAGGCTTTTGATGGAATAGTACGTGAATTAGGAGTGTGATTTCCTCCCCTCCCCCCACTCCTAACAGGCATAGCTTTTTCTGGCAAAAGAGTTAAATGTAGACCAGGCTTAAGTATAACTTATAAATACTTTTAACACTTGATCCTGTTATACACATGCATACACAGTTATATCCTTTTTAGATGGTTTGAGAAATACTACCTGCAATACAAGAAATGGGTTATTGTTCACTCCGAACATCAGAAAAATTTCTGTTAGATAATAGTACTTTTCTGTTTTAGTGCTTCAAGCAAAGTCTGTTATTCAAATACAAATATTACATTAGCTTGTGACCTGGTGACTATCTGAAAGCTATTCATGCACATTCATGCTTTGTCATTCATTGATCTCTCTTTTTTGGAAGTGTGATAGGATGCTTGGAGGACTGGGCACCCTAGCAGTTAGCACACCTGACATCCAGCCCCTTGCTTTGCTAGCAGAGGGTTCCGGTTCCTAACCTTAGGTGGGAAATCTTCTGGCCTCCATTTGCACCTGGGCCTCACCTCTTAAGGAGCTCTGGCAGGGGGACACTGGACCTCCTTTTCTACCAGGTAGCAGTCCAGGGCCCTGTGTGAAGAAACATTGGCAGGGTGCTCCAGGAAGAGAGTTTAAGTCCACTTCCTTGGGTTACTTCCTACCTATGACCTTCAGTTTTGGGCATGGCCCCTATAGTCCCGAGAGTCTGTAGTGTCTTGCCTGTGTAGCACCCCCTTGTGGACCTTTTGTGGCATCCTGTTGTAGCCTCAGGTCTCTCTGGGGGAGGATGGGTCCCACAATGTCCTTATAGGCAAACAGTAGCAGTCAGTCACTGCTGGGTGCTCTCCAGTCTCCTCAACAGTCTGTCTTTCAGTGAGGGACACACTGCTTCTCCCCCAGCAGCAGTCAGGCTTATAGTGATGCTACTTCCTGCTTCTTCATCAAGCAGCCCTGAACCAAGCCAAGTTCTCCCCTTTTCTTCTCCCTCCAGGCCTAGCATTAGCTCCAGGTATAACAGAGTAGGCAGGGCCGGCTCCAGCTTTTTTGCCTCCCCAAGCAGCAAAGACAAAAAAAAGAAGCAGGGCCTGTAGCCAAATTGCCACCAAAGAGGGATAGAGGGAGTGAAGGACCTGCAGCTGAAGACGTGGACGTGCCACTCCAATCACAGACAGAGTGCTGCCCCTTTCTATTGGCTGTCCCAGGCACCTGCTTCCTTCGCTGGTGCATGGAGCCAGCCCTGAGGGTAGGGGTAGCTGCTAAAGTCATGCTATCCCCTGCGAACATACCAAACTGCAGCACTAAACATCCACAGCGGTTAGTCTTGGGAAAGGGTAGTACATGAAGAAGAGAAGGTTAAGGGGTAGTCTGATATGTTTTCAGGAGTGTCTTTGTAAAAGGGTGCTGGAATGCTTGCCTCCTTTAAGTGGTACAGTTAAGGTTGTGATGCATGGTTTCTGGTGTATGGTAGTTATGGTAAGGGTAAGGTGTGTGCATGTAATTGGAATGTAAAACACGCACCGTTCCCATTCTAGTTATGAGTGCTTAATACTGCTAAAGACCAGTCATGTAATTAGAATGAACATTAGTTTACATATATGACAGCACATTTACTAAAAGTCAGTGTACCTGAGTCTGTTTACTATTTGATTTCTTAATTTGATTGAAGAAAAAGACAAACATCTAAACACAGCTACTGGTTGAAAATAAACTGAGGGACAAGTCACTTTTGTTTAATATCTATCCGTAGAAGAGTTTTATCACGGCAGGAAAACAACAAAAAGCCCTATCTTAACTTGCTTCAAAGTGTGAACTGAAGCTGTTATTCACTCCTTGACTCCCTCCCCTCTCCCCCCATGATGAGACCTGCTGACACATCTTCAAAAGATGGCAGACTTAAATAAGCAAGCAAAGCAAAAATCAGCAGGAAGAAAACTTGAAGCTACAGAATAAAATAATGTAAAAGATTGTTCAATACCAAGAAAAGGTAATTGAATTTGTGAATAGCAGGCAAACGTACCTCAGTGCAAAAAATGTGCTGACATCAGAGATTTTTTCATTAAAAAGAATATGCAATAAATCCTCCATCTTAAATTTCTGCCAGTGGAAATGTTATTAAGGCATTTTCTTTGGGGATTTTAGGAATATAGAAAATGTACCATTACCCAAATGAATAAAATATTAATGAAATTAGTCAACATGTAGTAAATGGGCCTTAAACTTAGTTTCACTTTTTTGAAGCAGTTTCACTTTTTGAAGCAGTTCCATTGCCTTTCAAAAGGGTCTCACTTTATAAGAATAAGTGCATATTTTTCACTTTGTTTTTTTCCTTTCCATATGGATTGCTGAAAGGGAGAACTTTACCAAAAGGCTTATCTTAACCTTAAATGTGTTAAAATCAAAGTAATGTATTATCTTACCATATATTATTTTTATTTATATTTACCTGTATAAAAATAAATGCCAATATACTTTCTCAGACGTATATGTTTGCATAGAGAAGACATGATGGTGTGGTGTAGTATGAAGGTTTTGTCATCAGCAACACACTGTTTGTAATGAGTTTGGGATGGGTATTCAGCTCTGGAATTCACCTAAATGTGTGATACTAATATTGTTATATTGCACCACATCAGCCTATATTCTGTATATGACATGTAATAGAAAACTATTTATTTTAACACTGTTTTGGAGAGTTTTTAAATTTTATATCGGTAAAACATTTTCTATTTTATACAAATTTGCACAAGTATTGCAACATTTACTGTGAACATTCTTGCAAGCATAAAAATGGCTCTTAAGAACATTTGTGCAAAGTGACTAAAAGCACATTCATGTTTTTTATTTAAACAAATGATCATAAATGTATTTTCTTCAAAAGTCTTCCTTCTCTAGATAGACACATACATGGTAACTATTTTTAAAAAATCAACATTTGCCAACAGTTACCATAAAGTGGTATCTGAGATACAAGACTTTTCTCATTACTTGGAAAAGGAAATAACCATTACTTGGAAACAGGTCAATGAAGCCATGAATTTACTGACTTTTCATGATTTTTCAACTTGTGCTATTTCTCTCTCAAATGGGAGGTGAGTAGGGGTCATTGAACAATTCACACAGAAATCCAAGCTTCAGTTAGCCTCTTTCAGATCTGCCAAACTGAACTCCAGCATTGGTTGTAAGGGAAAATGAGGAGCAAGGAAGAAATTTTGAGAAAACTGTGAGGGCTGAGGAGATGATCAAAAGTTATATGGCCATATTAGCTGTAGTTAGAGATTGGTAAATAATTTGTAAAGCATATTTTATTTTATGAACTTTGCCCCCTTTTCTCTTCACAGATTGTCCATAATATAAAATGTATTCATTATTCAAAATTCATTGCCAAATATCTGCAAATAATTATTGATTTTAGTCTGTGACCAGTTCATTGTGCGTATTCAAAATTCAAGCAGTTTTGACTGGCTACGTAGATCACATGGTACATTTCAGTTCTGTGAAGAGATTATCATAACTGTTAGAACTGGATTTCCAGTATCAGTGCTTCTGAAAATATATTCACATTTCACTTCCTGCAAACATTCTGCAATATTCATTTAAAATTTGCTTTTCGGTTAATATTTCTGCCAGTAAGATAATTTGGTAGGTTATTCACTGAAAGCAAACATAAATTTGGTGCTAAGGTACCTGGATTGAATTAACCTAATTATCCAAATTAATATTAGGAACATTTTTTGTGGTATTGCTCCATTGATTTGTGGACATCTGGATGGACCATTTTAAGGGCAGTAGCTGATCACATTGGAGAGATGTATAGCTAATTAAGGCAGATAAATTTGCAGAAACAGTTGCAGTATGTTTCTTGAGAAGTAGTTGTAAATAGAGCTTGTTGAACCACTCATCACAAACAATGTTTTCACCAGATTTGGCCTTTTCTGTCCACAAACTGTCCAGGAACCAATCATTACTCTTACTAATTTTAAAGTTATTCATAATTGTTTAACAAATAATTTTTACAAAAATACTTGGGTCTTCTTGAGTTGCTGCAACCCATGTATAACAAGCACTCTTTCAAGTATTCATCATTGGAGCTGAATGATCGCTCACCTAAATCACATGATATGGTTCCCTGACAGGATGATATAATGGGAGAAGAGCTTGAAGAAATAAGCAGGGTGTCAAATTGCTCTTGAAGAGAATAGAGAACATTTTAGGAAGGGGACAAATTTAGGGGATAAGCAGGCCTAGGAAATTCCAGAATCTTCAGTTGTCTATGTCACTGCTGCTGTGGTTCCAGAGGTGGTTCCATAGGGCAATTGTCCCCACATGCTTATCTTTCTGCCTTGTTATTTGATCATACTACATGCTCTGGAGCTGATACATGTGCCAATTGTCTCCAGGCATGGAAGCTTTTTGCTGCATGAGCATTCCTCCCACAAGCTTAGGGACTTCCCCTCTTTCTCCTCCTCAGTCCGTCTCATTCTAAGTAATCTCTCAGATATATGTCAGAAAAATGCTGGCATTCCCACTGTCCCATTCTCTTTCTACCTCTGAGCACCTTGGCCTACAAACACAGAAAACCAAGGTTCCTCTGTGCAGGGCCGGATTAACTTTTTGTGGGCCCAGCGCCAAAGATATTTGTGGGTCCCCCTGGGGAATGATTGTAAAAGCCAGGAGATCGACACAGAAATTGTCTTTGACACAGCACATAGCTGCACAGGTGTTATTAACAATAGCTACACAAAGTGGTTTGATTGAGTTAAGTTACTCAGGTTAATACTTGCTATGTAATATACAAATTACTTATCTGAAGCAAGACTAGTATGAAGAATGATGCTGTAAATAAAATGTATGAAAGTTTTCTTCAGTTTTTTTCATGTGCCTTTGCTGCAGCAAACGATTCAATTAAACTAGAGAAGTCTGTAGAGTTTACCATCTCAGATTCAATGGATAACAGAGTAAGACCGTTAAGTCTTTCTTGAACCATTGTAGCACGTAAAGCACTTTTTATCCTTTTTAAATGTGAAAAAGACCTTTCACCACTGCAGTTTGAGACTGGTAGTGTAAATGCGTACGGCAACAAAGACATTTGGAAAGGCTCTTTGCAAAATTATGCATGTTCATTATGGTCAGCATTTGCAGTGTTGTAGACAGAGCTTGTGATAATGGCTTGGTGGCAAGCTGCTTTACAAGTGAGCACCAGTGTACCCATTCTTCAAAGACCTCTTCATTGAGGTTACCTGAATAGAATTCAATTAATCTTCTGAGAGACTCTTTAACAGCAGTACTGTCAAGGTCACCTGATAAGAAACAGAAATGTTTGTTTATTTCTGAATGTGCATGAATTCTTCTGTTGAGATGCCTGACAAGTAAATCAATTATGGTGTAGAATGATTCAAGTTTGAACGTCTTTTCCCCTATCAGCACAACAGCAGGTTCTTCACTATCATCAGCCATACGCTTTGGATGATGTTGCTGCTTTACCTGAAAGTTAGTGTAGAACTCAAAGACATTGCAGATTCATGGTATTCCTCAAAACTATTCCGTTGTGCTTCCACAAACTCAGATAGTGACTTCAGCAGCATCACAGCTGTGCCTAAGTCCATTGTTTCAGACTGCAGAAGTTGACTTGTTTTGTTTACTCTTGTAAGAATACTACTCCAAAATGTTGTCATTAATGCAGTCTCCAGCTGATCCATGGTTTCAACTAATGAGTTTGCTCGTTTTTCACTGTTCTGCACGGTTTCTGGACCAAAAGCCTGAAGCACGGATTTATAGCTTTTGTAGTTGCATGATAAACTGTGAAGTGCATCCACTCTAGCTGACCACCTTGTGTCACTGAGGTGCTTTGGGAGAAGTTCTCTCTTACTGGCCTCAGATGTCTCCTCTTTCAGAGAATCTTGCAACAGGCCCCAGCGATAAGTTGAACCCTGAGAAAAAAACATACAGTTTTTGGACAAATCCAAAAAATGTAATTGCATCAGTGCATGACTCTACAACAGCAACACCACATAGATTTAGTGAGTGGGTCATGCATGGGATGTACGCTGCTTTCTCATTGACTGCAATTACCCGAGTTTACACACCAGAATAAGTGCCAGACATGTTACTAGCATTGCCATATGTTTGACCTCTGTAGTCCTTTAGATTGATATTTAGTTCATTACTTAGGATTTCATTGATAACATTAAACAGATGAAGAGCTGTATGCAATGTAACTGGAACAAAATTCAAGAAGCATTCTACAGGTGTGCAGTTATTCAGCACATAGCACACAGTAAATGTCAGCTGATCAGTATGGCTAATATCCGGTGTGGAATCAACACTGAAGGAAAAATACTTAGCCATTTAGCTCATCCACAGTGTCCTGCTTTACCTTGTTAGCCATGAGTTTGATGAACTCTTCACAGATTGTTGATGATAGATATGATGTTGTGCCATGACCAGCATTCCCATACTTGTTGATGTGGCAGACCAGGAAAGAATCAAACTGTGCTAAGAGCTCTAAGCAGCCAAGGAAGTTGTCATTATTAAGACTGCTAAAGGTTTCATTAGACCCTCTCAGTGCTAGACCTCGTGTTGTCAGAAATTTTATTGCTACTGCTCGCTTCAACACTTCTATCCAGTAATTACTTTCTTTAATATACCCATCTGCTATATGTTTATCAAGGGTTTGAGTTTTTGATAAACGCATTATATAAGTGGTGAGAGCTTGTTGGTGCTCAGTAGAACTTTCATGTTCACCAAGTCTGCCAGTGTGATCCCATGAATCAAATCCTCTCTTAGCTAGGGCAGATGTGCTGTTCAGAGAAAACAATTTGCACACAAAACAGAAGACACAGCCAGTTGATGGTGAGTATATGAGCCAGGGCTTTTCAATAATTTCACCATTTGGGGACACTTGGTTGAAGGCTGTATCACAGAGTTTCCTAAAATAATAAACATGTTAATATTAATGCATTCTCTCCAACATTTGTGATAAATACAGGCACATTTGTGGGGCATTAAGAGACTAAGGGGATCATAGTATAGTAGCAAGCAACCTAGAATGAACATTTTTACATTTAGATAGATACAACAAAAACCTGTTTATTTCAATTTTGTCTCACAAAATTAATAGTTAAGTCAACCCCTCCTGGAAAGAGTTGATCTCATAAAATGACTCAAGTAATTTTTTTTTAAAAAGCATAAGAAGTTTATAATTACCTTGTTCTGCCCTTATGTTGTCTAGATGAAATTGCATATTTTCCATCACCAACACGATTTTGGCAGAAATCGGGGCCCATGTTTATGCAGTACTGTTGGGTGAAAGCATCAACAGTCCAGAGGGCAGCATGAGAGGAGGGTAATTGTACTGATGTGTTTTGCAGCATCTGTTCTTTATTTGGTAAAAGGATTTCATCAGAAGAAAGAGCCTGTTCTTCAGAGCCATGATCAATGTTGGCTGGACTCACCGCTATACTAGTTTAATGAATTACACAATCATCATCATGACTAGTAGTATTAGTATCATCAGCGGGAGTCTCTATACAATTATTAGTGAAGTAACTGCTTATACAATGCATTTTTGCATTCTTATCTTCAACTTCTGCTTTATGCCTCCGTGTTTGAGCACCACTTAAATGTTTTTTCATCATTATTTTCTTTATCACTTGGATTTGTTCATTCTCCTATGTTTATAGAATCCTGCTCTGCTCCTCACCCGCACCTGCAGATTACAGTGCATACATATGCCACTGACACCATACGCCTTTCCATAAATGGCTGCAGGGTTGGGTGGGCAGAGGGCTCAGAGCTGCAGATCAGGAGTGAGGGGCACTGGCAGAGTGTGGGGAGGAGTCCAGGGCTTGGCCTGTAGGAGGCTCCCCAGGTTAGTCCCCAGAGTGAGGCAGGGGCTGTGGGCAAGAGCACAGCGGGGCATGGTGGCGAGGATTGGTTCCCAGCAGGCCATAGGAGTGAGGCAGGGGCCAGGGGCAAGAGCACAGAGGGGCATGGGGGAAGGGGCAGGATTGGTCCCCAGCTGGAGTGAGGCAGGGGCCAGGGGCAAGATTAGCACAGTGGGGTATGGGGGGAGAATTAGTCCCTGCTGACTGGAGCAAGGCAGGGGCCGGGGGCAAAAGCACAGCGGGGCGAGAGCTACAGTTGGTCCCTGGAGCAAGTGAAAGGGCCGGGGGTAAACTGTAAGCACAGCAGGGCTGGGTAGGGGGTAAACAAGATCCCGCCCGTCCCTGGCCACATAGAGCGGGTACCTGCCTTCTCCCTGGTTCTAACCCATTCTCTTCGTCTCTCTCTGCACAGAGCTGCCCCTCCTCCAGCAGCAGCAGGACAGGTTCTCTTCCTGCCATCTGGGGTGGGTGCTGGGAATAGGAGGAGTGGAGGCTAATGTGGTTACTCCTATAACCGGACTTTTAGCTACCAAGTCAGCACTGCTAACCGCACACTCCGGTCCCATTTTCTACTGGAGTTTCCAGTCTATAATTGGATACCTGGCAACAGGGGTGCCAGAAAAGCCTGAGGGGGGAAGGGGCAAGCAATCATTTTTAAAAGTGGGAGGGCTACGCTTTAACCCTTAAGCGGGAGGGGGGGGGGGAGAGGGGAGGGGGGGCAGGGAGAGAGAAAGGGAGGAAAGCAAGTGGTGGGTGGGCTAGGGAGTGGAGAGGAGCTAGTGGGCAGGGCCATGTCTGCTGTACTGCCCAGGTAGGTTGGAGACTGTGGGGATCAGCTGACACAGTATCCCCAGGCCAGGTGACATGACAGCATAGGGATCCCTCTTCCCAGCACATTGCACCTGAGGGGACCCCGAAATTGGTGTCCCTCCACCACACCTGACCTGCCAACAACATGCAAGCTGGTCGCTGGGTTTGGGGATGCTCAGGTGCACTGCAGCTTGCCCCCCCCGCCCCCACTCCATCCGCTCCACTCCGGGCAGCTGGTTGACAGTCTGTGGCTTCAGGCTTCCCGACCCCGGGGGAGCCTGAAGTGGCAACCCGGAGGAGCAGCAGGGCAGTGGCTGAGGGCTCCTCTCTGCCCCCCCTTGCCAGTGACGGAGGGTGGGGGGTGGAGGTGAGAGGAGCCCTCAACTGGCCAGCTGAGAGGAGGAGCGAATGGGGTGGGGTGGGGCGGGGGCATGGTAGGAAGTAGAAGCCCAGGGTCTGGATTTCAGGGAAGGGCTGGAGAGCAGAGCCAGCACTGCACAGCTGAAGTGGAGTGCCCAGCCCGAGGGAGCCCCTGCTGTGCGTGGGCCTGGCGCCATGGCACCTTTGGCGCCATTATAAACCAGTACTGCCTCTGTAAGCACTTCCAGGGTGAATACATTTGCTCACAACCAAATTTGCTTGTTCATAGACAAATAACAATATCTGCAGGAATAAAATCTCCATTTTGCTTCATATGCTCATGATCTATAAAGCAGATGGAGCCTGCCAAGGTGAGGCAAAGGGGATGCCTAAAAATGCATAGTGAGTTTGCTTCAGTTGGCTTTTAACTAGTCTAATTCTCTGTCAAAATGTATAGATCTTAACGATAGCTATCACAAATTCGATAACTAATTGCTAACTAAACTACAGGAAAATGAGGTATTTTTCCTTGGCTCTATTTAATATTGACTTCTGAACTAAAGCAGCAAAGCGTATGAAAACTAAATAAACTATTGTAGGTAAATAGATCTGATTGAGACAGTATGTAATCACACTGCTTTTTACTGTGACAGAATACTTGACAGCCTCTAGCTTTTTGCAAAATAACCAAGCTTGTAGTGATTCGTTCATGTAAAATCTTTTTGGGATGGTATAGTTAGTAAATGGTGATGGGTAAGAAAGCTAATTTAACCTCTGATTGTCCTTCTCTGTAATTGCACTCCTGTGCAACATGATTCTTTGTTACTGGAGTGCTTATGGGGAAGCGAACTGCAGAGGATGCAAGGGATCAGGATACTAGTTGTGACAAGAACTGGACACTGGAGCTAAAACCCTCTCTGGAAGAACTGGGGCAAAAATTCCTGCCTTCTATAGCAGTTTCAATGTCCCAGACTTAAAGCATTTTGGCCGCATTGATTTCAATGGGAGGTAGGTGCCTAAATACCTTTTGAAGATATGGGCCTTGCTGCTCTTCTTACTAACCTGTGTTTTAGAAGCCATGTTTCATACCAGCTAGGAGTCAAAAGCAGCCAATGTTCATAAAGTCTTGCTGCCAGTGTTTCAGGCTGCTTGCCACACTGCTGCTGTTACAATCTTCCTTGTTACCATGCCTCAGCTTGGCCTGGAGCAGAGAGTAGCCAGGGATTACTGGCTTGGAGAGGCTGCAAAGACAAATCCTGCTGCTGAATTTCTACTCAATATGCTTACGGCTCACCTGGCACATGCTGCAGAGGAGGGATGCAGAAGTGTGTGAACTGGAGGGGAGTGGCTGAGAGCAGGAACTCCTTTGACCTTAGCCTAAACCTGCTACAGTATTTTGTGTTTTCTCTTCAGTACTAGTTACTTGAAGTCCCCTGACCTAAAATTTCTATTAGAGGTATTGGGAAATGGGAGAAAAACATACTGGAAAAAGCTCCTGCCTGGAGACCAAGAGAGGAGAGCTAAGAAGAGCTTCCTGCTTCTCCAAGTGAATACAAGAGACTGGGGAGTTGGGGAAAAGAGCAGCACTCTGAACAGCCGCCTTCAACGACAGAACTTGAAGAAACTGAATTAAAAAATAAAAGAAAGAGTGAGAGAGAGAGGCACTTCCATCCCTGGAAGTTGAGGAGAAAGAATAACTCTCCTACAGTTGTAATGGATCCTGGAGCAGCAAGTGCTCACAAAGAAGGAGGGGGAAATAATAATGACTGGCCTGAATGTTAATTAGTGATCATGACCTATACCAAGTATAGATAAATAATGGTACAGATAGTTTATTCTTTCTCTGTACCCAAGTGGATGACCTAAGCCTGTATTCACAGCGAGGTTATTAAGTATGGGTGTTAGCAGCGGGACTTCTATTGAAAGCACTCTGCCTAGAAAGCCCATTCATTTCAATGAAAGTCCTGTGCACAAAGGGCTGCAGGATTGGGCCTAGAAAGTGAACCTGGAGATCCTAGTGATTTTCAACTGAATTTTTTACTCAGTGGCAGGGAGAAAGTTTCCTTAAATTATTTCTATCTGGGGTCAATCAAACTAATTAAGAGCATCAGTAAAATTATTGCACTAATGTGGATTAAGGAAAACTGGATTTAAGCATGTCACTGTATTATAAATTCACATGAACATATGAAAAACTAATAATTGCCCCTATGTCCCCAGCAAGATAAGAATGAAACACATTGATATGATTCAATAGGAATTAATTTTCTATTGTGGGAAGAAAATCAGGCCCCTGGATAACAAACCCACCAGCCTATCTTGTCAGTTGCGTGCAGTCAACTTCCATTTGAAGTCAATAAACCCGATCTGGATCTGAACTTTGTGTTTTTATAGTGGGCAGAACCATAATCTAGGAACAGGAAAAGTGAACATTTTCCTGTACCTAACATACAACTGCTTGCACACATTTGGCAAGATTTATTAATACATTAACAACAACAACAAATTGGGGTTTGATACTAAATTAGTAATTGCTACTAAATATTTTACTAATTTAGTGCTTTAATTTCATGTCTTTATTTCTGACTGTGCTGGACCACATGCCTGCTAAGAATGCATAATGCAAGTCAGCAGTTATGCGACCACGCTGGGGCATGGAAGTGAGGAGTTTCTTCCCTTCTGCATTTTGTGAAAGGGCCTGACAGAACAGCATCCTCTGTGCTCTGCCTCTTCCGACACTGTGGGTTCACCAGCAGAGCTGGCTAACTACGTGAAGATTATGGTGTACCTTTTAAAGGGGCATATCAAATTATACCCTCATGTCCCCAAGCACAAGCAGGGAGCTCTGGGAGGCATTGTGCCTCTCGGTTTCTTGCTGGGGTGGTGTGCCTCCACGCCACTGCTTACAATAGGATGGGCTAGCTAGGGGTTAGCTCTTAGGTCCCGGTCAATGTGCAGTGGCCGTCAAAAAATGCGAACATAAAGCTGGGAAACATTAAGAAAGGGATAGATAATAGGACAGAATATATCATATTGCCTCTATATAAATACTTGAATACTGTGTGCAGATCTGGTCACCCCATCTCAAGAAAGATATATTGGAAAAGGGCAACAAAAATGATTAGGGGTATGGAACAGCTTCTATAAGGCGAGATTAATAAGACTGTGACTTTCAGCTTGGAATAGAGATGACTAAGGGGCGATATGTTAGAGATCTATAAAATCATGACTGGTGTGGAGAAAGTAAATAAGGAAGTGTTATTTACCTTGCTTAATTGGGGCCATAATGAATCATAATGAAAGGGCTACAAATATATAGTTATTTTACAGAATATATTTTGTACAAAATAAACATTTTTGTAAAAACAATTAGAAATGAACCTCAGTACATGAGAGAAAATCGGAACCCAACTTGGTGCATAACTGAATATTATTTTATTATATTTATATATAATAAATAATGGCTGAGAAGCTACTGAACCATTAAGCCCAGTGTACACTGTGTGAGCAGCGGCATTCTAGGTACAACATATGCCTTGCTAAACATTTGCTAAATGTATACATAGCTGCACAGGTGCTGGAACTAGAGCTGCTGGGGGTGCTGCTGCACCCCCTGGCTTAAAGCGGGTTCCATCATATCCAGGGTTTACAGTTTGGTTCAATGGCTCTCAGCACCCCGACTATACAAATTGTTCCAGCACCACTGCATTGCTAAACATGACGGTTGCTAGCTGGGTTTTTTCATAGTTTTCTTAACTCATATGGCAAAGTATTTTCAGTCTGTAAGCACATATGGTATGGTTAAATCTATAGCACAGTTTTGCTAGCACTGTTCTAAGAACAAAAATATCAGGCTCTAATAGGTGTCTCAAGTAGCATGACAAAAGTTGAAGCACTCAAAGTGAATTAACACTTCTGAGGAATTTTAGGCTAAATTGTCTATAGGAACAACTAGAAAAGAACCCTGTTAGTATTAAAGTAACTGTATAAAAGTAGTTCTAGACAACAGAGACCTTAGATCCAGGAAAAAGATAATTTGGGGTCATGGAAAATTAACTCCCCAACCCATTAAAGTCACTACTAGAGAGCTCACTCTCAATCTATATTTTGTTAAACAGTTGCTCTTAATGTAGGAAAGCAACGTGTAATATGAATGTCAGTGTAAAAACCACAGTGGGCTGACTGACCTTTTAAAAATTAGGGAGTTGAGAATAAAAAATGATTACTCTTCAGACCAGACTCCTTGAGACTATTCATTATACTATCATGTTAAAAATGCTTAGTAGGTTGTAGACAATTAACTTACAATTTCTCTCATCTTGTTCCGACTGGATCAACGAATATGCTGTCTGTATCCCCTCCGTATTCCTTAAAGCTCCAATGATATTCCAAATCATATTTTATAATGTGTAGTAGAAGATATGCTGCGATTTGGAATGCTGTTGATAGATGACAAAAGCTTAAGCTGATTTTTTACAAATAGATGGGACTGTTCAGGAATTACATTTTTTAAAATAGCTTTCTTAAAATGGGACACAGTTGAATTTTATTTGCTCAGTTGTTATCATTTTGTTGTTTATCCTGCCTCAAAATGGAAACTGCAAGCCCTTGGATCAATGGATTGAAAAGCCATATGGTTTCACTATAAGTAGCACATTCAAATGCCTCTATAGCCTCTGTATAACCTTGTAGAGCAATAGTCATCAGTCAGTCACAACAGATCACAACCAGGCCTTCCTACTTCAAGGCAGGGTGACGCTCTATACTCCTTCATCCATGGAAGAACACTATTATTTCAAATTTGTGCTAAATTAGGGAACTATGAACATACAAAATCTGGTATAAATTAACCTCTGTAGTTGCTGGGTAACAATTATAGAGGCTACATTGCAGAGGATGTGTGGATCTATTTTGGAGCAGGGTGGAAAATCTTCCACTCACTCAGTCTTTCATCATCTTCCAGGTGTGGCAGTTCCTAAACACTGCTGAACCACAGTGTGCTAGAAGCTTTGGTCACCTGCTCCCAGGTCCCTTTGTGTTTGAAATTTTCTACCTCTTGGGGATGGAAAGCCTTAGTATCTAAGGGTATGTCTACACTACCCGCCGGATCGGCGGGCAGTGATCAATCCAGCAGGGGTCGATTTATCGTGTCTAGTCTAGACGTGATAAATGGATCCCCGAGCGCTCTCCCATCGACTCTTGTACTCCACTGCCATGAGAGGCACAGGCAGAGTCGACAGGGGAGTGGCAGCAGTCGACTCACCGCGGTGAAGACATCACGGTAAGTAGATCTAAGTATGTCAACTTCAGCTATCAGAGTAGCAGCCGTGTTAGTTTGTATTCGCAAAAAGAAAAGGAGTACTTATTTGTTAACTTCAGCAATGTTATTCACGTAGCTAAAGTTGCGTACTGCGATCGATTCCACTCCCTCTCCCCGCTCCCCGTGTAGACCAGGGCTAAGCTGTCCTGAATTTATCTCCAAAATAGTGTTTGCTCATTGTGAGTGCTTTCAAACAACTCCAGAGCATAGCTACTCCAAGCTATATGTGTGTATGTTCTTATCCTTGTCTGCAGTACCCATGGCTGTACACTGAGGTGTTGTGAAAATATGTTTCTGTCTATGCATGCCCTGTCTATGCACTCTCAGGAACAGCTCGCGTGTGCTGCCTGGTTCTAAAAACTAGCTCTAAATCTCATAAGGTTCAATCTTTCTCCATCCTTTTCACCTCCCAGAAGTTTGAACTTGTAGTTTTTTTCTCCTCCTGGTGAAATATTAGTAGCACTAGAGTCTAACAGGGAGGGGGAAACGCATTCTTCAAAAAAACTTTGATCAGCAGGTTGTGCACTATATTGATCCAAAAGGAGGGCAGCTCGGTTAGTATATTTGTTGCTACTTTACACTGATGCAATACTTCCCAGTCAATTCAGCCTACAGCAGAGTCCAGGTTTTGTAACTTCTGTACTTTGGGTTTATGGAACAAATGCTCAACAAAGTGTTCTGCTTCCTTCTCTAACTCCATGCTGTTTCCTCATCATGCCTGCCTTTCATTCCCTTTCTTTCTTTTCTCTGTAAAGAGTAGTCCACTTATACCCTGTTCTTGCTGAAAGTTAAAACTTCATTTTAAAAACTGCTTTAATTTCTCATAGTTGAAACTGTATAATCTTGTGGAGTTTCAGGTTTTCCACAAGCAGGTTAGGGTCTCCACAGCAGAGTTTGGTGAATTTCTGCAAAACCAAGTATATTGTTTTGCAGAATTGTCACCTGAAAAGTTGGCACTTTCATTTCATCCTCCATTTGTCCACCTTTTGCTTACAGTTCGGAAACATTTTTTTTCAATAGATGTCTTGGAAGAAGCACACATTTGTCGCTCAAAAGTTGCCCATTTCTACTGTGAAGTAGGCCTGTTATTCCTTGAAAAATCTGCATATTTTAGAAAAACTTTCTACAAAAATTTTGGCATATATTCAAGGTTGTAACAGAATCTAGTAACTTTTCAATTTGGAATAGTTTTGCATTTTATTGTACATGTTCCTAACCCACTTCTTCTCTAATGTCTGGAATCATGAAACAAAAGCAAATAATATCCCATGACTCCTGACACTGTTGTCATTGACCTGCATTACACTAAAGGAAGGATTCTCTAACCACACTTAGTTCAGATACTAAGTGTGAAATCATTAAAATCAGTTTTATATGGTAAATACATGGGGCTGATCTGTGCAATGTGTCCTGCCTGTTTTTACATCTGTAAACAAGCAAAAAACCAGCAAGATATTTAATATACAACTTTCTAGTGGTTGATCAATTTTGTAAAGATTTTTTTCCAGAATGTTGAACCAATAGAAGTTGCCCATCTCAAAAACTGAGAAAAAGGTTGGAAAGATGAAGGTCAAAGTCCAGAGGAAGTTGTTGAAGAAATGCTGACTCAGAACCTGGTAAGAAAGTAAAATACAATGGAGATCATTGCCAACTTAACAGCCATAATGGAAAAGATGTTTGAAAGATGAAAAAGAAAGATTGGAATATAACATAACATTAAAACTCTGAGCACCCATGCTAAACTAAGGCCTGATCCAAAGATCAGGCAAGAGTCTTATTGGCATAAGTGGACTTTGGATCAGACTCATATATTCCAATGAAATGGATGAGCGGAAACAAAGAATCTGAGATAAGTAATCTGGATACCAACTCAGTAAGCCAAAGGTTTCAAAATGTGTGGTAGCCTTTGTGAAATATTTTGCCTTTCCTTTGAAAATTGCCCCTTTGTAATTGAAATCAAGGCCTTTATTAACAGTATAAGTATAGTAAAGTTGAATATTACACAATTAATTCAATCTCTTAAAAGTTTCCTGGATATATGAACAAACCTCTCCTCATTATGATGAGAAGAGTTTCTTTTGTGGGAAAGAAAGTCGTCCTAAAGTTATCAGTGTTACACTGGTTACACACGTTTACTTATGACCTTAAACTCATTCTCTTTTTTAAATGACATTGGACCTTTTCCTTTTTAGTTTTCATGGCCAAAAAAATCCCCAGTATAGCACTTGAAATTTATGTCATAATAAGAAAAAAAAGGATGCCTAAAATCTCTGACACTTCCTGTTACATTTCTGAGCTTCCCAATTAGAACATTATGTAAGGAAGGACACTCAGCGAATAACTTGATGTAAATAGAACAATAAAATGCTGGAACTATTAAAGTAACAAATGTATTGTACAGTAATATAGAGGAGATTTCCTCCTCCTTCAGTTGCCCCTCTGAAGGTGTGCAAAAATCCATTTGTGCACAGCACCAAGAAAATGGAGAACAATATTAAAATAACTGTAACTACCCTCACTTCTTTTATCAAGACCCAGGCAAGAGATCCAAATTTTCTGCTGGGAGCAGGATTCCCAATATATTTACAATAGAAAGGAAGGGGGTCAGACACCATAAGGACTTGATTCACAATGATACTATTATGATTATGCAATGCAGATTTTAACATTCAGAATGAAGAAACATTCTGTTATTTGTCAATAAAGATTTATTTTTTAAAAGATGACATTTAAAAACCATACATGCAGTGGAAACATTGGTAATGACTGAAAGCTAATAAAACATTTCTATTGGCTTCTGTAACCAATCACAATTTTTTTCTGGGTCAGAAGACATGAATAGCACTCTTAAAGAAGAGGAAGGGGTATATATCCTGGAAGCAGTACATGAATCCTACAATAAACAACTACCTGAGGCAAAGAGATTGTTTCTTAATGTATAAAATGATTTCAGGTGTCTGTCTAATATAAGTATATTCCAGGTTGATCCCATTATCCTATCACTTTCTTTGATCATGTACCATGGTCTATAATTTCTGGGAATTATCTGCAAAACAACGTGGGAAATGCTTAGACTTTACAACCTTTAGATACAAAAATTGCTGATGGGGTCAAATACTGCTGAACCTTTCTCCATGAATAGGTCATACCATTGGGCTTTCTGCAGAGGATCTAAGTTAGATTGAAGGAGAAGAAATTTGCTCCAACAACATTGTTGTGTGATGGAGATAAGTCATATAGCTGCTCTTCTGTCACTGCTGTGGCTCTTGGGGGGTGGTAGCAGCTGTGGCTCTGAATACCAGCGAGCTTTAGACCTATGGAATTGTATAATTGTTGCCTATTCCAGGTATGCCCCAAACTCTCACTTTGCACTGTGGAGCACAGTTTTATGGCATGCAGAACTGTGGAATCCCTGTGTGTGGCCTCTCTGGGTTTGTCTTCACTTGAAACTTACATCAAGTTAAAATATGACTTTGAGAAGTTATGTTAACTAGCACAATGTTAACATCATCTTTACACTCAGCATAGACAAAAACATGTTGTGTTAAGCATCATGTCAGCTGTCACTGGTAAAAGAATTTAGAGAAAGATAAGTGAAACTGTGTACTGTATACTGATTTTTAGAAATGTGTTTATTGACACACAAACATTACAACACAAAATAAAATACTGAATACGAAGAAGGAGAGTAATGGTCAATCAACCGTATCCCTCCTGAGGGTTAGATGACCTAGTAATTAATCATTTATATTCAAAGAAAGTCAATAATGGAAACCACTTTTCCTCTAAAAAGTCCTTCTCCAAAAAAGCTACTCTGCTTCTGATTATAATCCATTGATAAAAGGTCTTACACTAAAGACAGCCATTGATCCAGGGCAGGAGAATATGCCAATAGTCCAAGGATACGTCATACATTTTGTAGGCAAAAAGAAGATGCAATACAAACTAATGTTTCTGTTTCATTATTGTCTCTCTAGATTTACTCTCAATAGGCCAAATGTTACCTAACTGGGTGGCAGGACTCTTCTTTTGACCTCCCCTGTCAACAAGGATTGGAACCCTTTGGAGAACTCTTTTAATAGGTTCCTGATGATCCACAGCAGCACATACAGCTTGTTAACTCTACCATGTCTTCAGAGGAGGTTGGATTGGCTCTGTGGGCAGAGGGTCCTAGGTAGGCGTCTTCAGGAAGAACCTGGGGAGAAGGGTTGGGCTAGAATTTGCCATATTATTAGTTTCTTTGCAAATAAATCCAAAGCCTACAAAGGGTGTGAGTACTGAACTTGTACAACATGTGGCACTTTCTTTCGGAGCAGGGTGTAAAAGCCATTTGCTCACTCACCCTCTTGCCTCCTTTCAGGTATGAAGGGCCCTAAACACACCTGAACCTCAGTGATGTCACTGAAAAAGCATCAGAGGGTTTCTCTTCACTAGAAAATTACACTGAGTAATGCCCCCTACTCCCTTAGGGGTGATGTGTGTTCCTGAGGCCACAGAGGAGCAATCCTTGCACTCTTTAAAATACGGGGACGCCTCATATCTTTGGCTCTTGTATATGGTGTCTGTGAAGGAGTGAAGGCTCTTTGGCCCCAATCCACCAAGGTACTTACGTGTTGCAATACTCACACTTTCTCTGGCCCAATTGCTGTGTAATTATTCAATTGTTTCATTAATTAAAGGGGAACAGCTTCAACAGGACAGACTGAGGAAGCCCCACATCAGAATATCCCTGAGCCCCTGTTCAAATCCCTTTGCCTCATCGGGCAGAGGGAGGACTAGAATCTGGGGTTTCCCTTGTCCTGGATGAGTGTGCTAACCACATATAGTTATAAGGGTGGGCTGTGAACACCTCCTCCTCCTCCAGGCCATTTTGTGTGGAGGCAGCCTCTGAGCAGATCTACCAGATCTGGTCCTGCAGACAAGGTAGGTGAATCAATCTGGGGCTTATATGGGATGCCTAGAGAGAGGCGGCAATGAGCATGCCCATGTTACCCGGGGTTCTTTCAACCCAAAGCTCTTGGTAACTTTTACTCTGTGTGAGGTGGTGTCAGGAAATAAATCAGGGGAGACAGGGCCGTCCGACCGATAGATGGCTGGCACAAACAGGACAACACGAGTGCTTTCACATAAAGCTAAACTTTATTTAGTCTCAAGCACTTACCCACATGTCTGCAACAGGTTAGTAAAACACCCCCAACCCTCGATAATTACCAAAGCTGAGTGTGGCCCTCGAGTGGCACAGCAGCAGCCCGTCTGCTAGTGGGGAACACAAGATGCATCCGGAGGGAGAGTCCAGTCCTGAAGAGACCAACCACCTCAAACTTTCCCCCCTTATTTGTACATTAGTAATAGAATGACATGTCCCTTAAAGAAAACTTGTTAAGCAAGCAGTTCCAATGGGCAAGCAAGAGGTTCCTTCTAATTATCGATTAACCAGGTGTGGTTTTTTCCAGAATTTGCAGCCTTGAGGCCCCAATAGACATTCCTGGGGCACGTCCTGCTCTTCTAAGATGCATGTATCAGCAACTTCAACACAATTCTTATCAGGAAGGATGCAGGGTCAAGCTGCCCTTTCTGTGCCACCCCAAAACCCCCCTCCCCTCCTGCCTTGGTTAAGCTAAGCCTGCTGACTTGGCTAATTTACAGCTTGCTGACTTGGCTGCTTTTAGCAATAAACCATAGTGGTTTCAGGCACTTTACTGGTTTGCCAAAGTCTCCCCGTACGCCCAGAGGCAGAAAGTTATGCACTTAGGGAACTTTTATTGCAAAATGTAGGCACTGATTGAATTTAGGCACCTACAGGGTCAAGGCAGAAGCCGAGCAGGAGTTTTGTGGATCATTGCGATGCCTAAAAATGGAACTTATGCATCTAAATCCGGCCTAAGTACCTTTACAGATCTGTGCCTTTGAATTCTCTTCTCTCCATGAGCAGTCATGGACCCAAAACGATCTGGCCCATGGAATTTAATAACATGAACCTTAAAAAAAAATCTCCTTCTAATAATTTTAGTTATAATTAAAGAGGAAACCCTAAAAGTAAAATCAGCTTTGTCCATTGGTTAGTAACCAGGTTGCTCTCTCAATCATATTTGGAACAGTACTTGGCTTTTGCAAATTACCAACTGCAGCCATTCTTAGTTTTCAATAGACAAAGTACTTTTGGCTCTGCTTGTATATTTTTTGGATCTTGTGATTTTTGGGGCCAAAATTATATTAGATCTTTGGCCTATTTTCACAGGGCTTCAGATTCACACAAATGATAGAAATATGTGACAGAGTAGGGTATTTTGGAGTTTGTTTTTGCCTTGTTTTTTTGTCTTCCTGATCCCATTCTCAGCTGGTACACATGTGTGCAGTTCATATGGAGTTCCACCTATTTACAGTGGCTGAGAATTTGGTCTGTTGTGTCTAACATACATTTTAAAATTGGAACTAACTTGTAATTATTAAGGACTGAGGTGGCACTGCAACTGTAATGGACAATTATGTTAAGGAAGCTCCAATTAGCAAGAGTGTCTGAGAGTGCTTGGCAGAGATGGGAAAGCTCTGGAGAGCTTGATCGGGTGTGATTTCAAGGATAATTATCTGAAATGAACTCTAGAGTGAGATTTTCAAAGCTACCTCAGGGATGTGACTGCCAGCTCTCATTAGCAATGAATGGGAATTGAATGTCCAGATCCTCTAATCAGTGTTGAAAATATCACTCCTAAACTTTTGGGGGGTACCCTGGGTGAAGAATACCTTTCCTCTATCTAATCCTCAGTTGGAGGGTGGCCCAACTCTCCAATCTATTAAGGGCCTACATTGTGCTTTGGTGGAGGAGAGCTATATGGGACTCCTTTCAGAATTCACCAGTGCCAGTCCTCAGCCACAGTGATTGATGTAGAATGACTCAGGATAAACTTTTCTGAGTGCACAGTTTTGTTTCTAGCCTTTGCCAAGCCAGGGAATGAGACACAAACCCTTGTACCTGGCTCTAGATGACCTCCTGAGGTCCCTTCCAACCCTGATATTCTATGATTCTATGACTCCCTCTGAACCTTGGAGATTTGCCCATCACTTAATGACAGCGAATTGCTTACAATAAAGAAGTGTTAGATGTAATTTGTTGCCATCTGTCTTTATTTTGCTAATCCACATGTTTGGACACCACATTATGTTTGTTTATATTTGCAATTTATCATGCCTTTTACTCTCCTGTGTATGCAGACTCCTTTCATAAAGAAAGAACAGCCAGCCACAAAAGAAATGGTCTCAGCTATTGCACAATATATGTGCAAATTAATTAAATTAATTGGAAAATAAAAAGAACATACAGCACTTACTGCAGATCTTAGACAGACTGCACTTGCTTACAGTACATGTACTTATTTATGCAATTTATTCTTGTTTAATTTGACTATTTATTCCAGCAGCTGTCATATCACATTGTGTTTGTGCTACAGTACCTCTGAGATGCAGAGAAGCTTCTCTAGGGACACTGTCATATGAACTGCACTGTTTTCAGTGTGTTTTTCAGAGAGAGAAATGTGTTTTAGTAAGCAAGCACATATCCTAGTTTTGAGTTCTCGGTACTTAATAACTAATTCTGTTCTCCACTAACCAGTTGTACTGATATTCTCTATTATTTTCAATTTTTAAAAAATGGGAAACTTGTTTTTTAAAAAATGCATTTGTTATTTTGAATGCATGTTGTGGGCATGTGGCTGGGGATTACTGTGCATGTGTGTTTTGTTTGTACAACTGGAAAATACAGTTCTATATAGTATATAGCCCCAATCATACAAGGTGCTCCACCTAGGTAGAGGCCAATGTAACTCCACAAAGGTCAAAGTCAATAGGCTTCTAGAGATGCCACATTCTAAGGTATAGCCACCACTGACAGACTTTATTTCCACTGTTTGACTTTTCTCTGTACACATCCAGCCTCATACCCGTCCTGTAGTGCAGTGAAGATGGAGGCAAGGGTAGTGTACCAGTCCTGGATATTGACAGTCATGCAGGGCCATTCCAACAATCCATGAATCCCTTTGCTGCCTGACCCTTACTGAATTGTATAAAGGTTGCCCCCACCCTGTTGACAGCAGTAGTAGAGACCTGCTTCACCCCAACATGGTCCCTGAACAACACACAGTTATAAATCAATGTTTCTATTGGAATTCTATGAACCACTGTAAAGCATTTAGTGGAAGCTATAACAGATTATTAACAAGCAGACAATGTGCCCCTGTGTCTGTGCATTTCTTCGTCAGTACTGACAGCAATCGTCCCTGGGCTGCATGAAATGGGGTGGCGGGGGCGGAGAGGAGAAGGAAAGGAGACAATGGAGGGAGAGAAGGGTCAGCTTTTAAAAGAACAGTTTAGTGACACGGTTTAGCAGAAATCCAACACCATCCCTCTCCCACCGACCAACCCCTTTTCTTTTCTTTTCTTTTCTTTTCTTTTCTTTTCTTTTCTTTTCTTTTCTTCCCCATTATGAATGGAAATAGTACAGGAGGGAAGTTGGTTGGTGGTTTGTGTGCAGGTCTACCTAAATCTGGGAAGGAAAAGAGAACCATTTGTTTGTCTGAGGAAAGTCAGAGTAGTCCAAATGTTTTTTTTACTGTTCCCAGTCCCTAGTGTCAGTCCTCTCCCTACACTGAGTCACTCTCAGTGAGTGAAGTATCCATTCCAGTGGTTGCACAAACACAATGCCATGTCCCTTTGCTGTGCAGAGGTGACTGACTTGTGGTGTTAATTCAAAAGTTCAGGGAAGAGAATACATGTCTAGAGTCACTCTGTTTCCCTGTCCTTTTCAATGCCGTTTGCTGGACACAAAGGCTCAAATAAATTTGTTAGTCTCTAAGGTGCCACAAATACTCCTTTTCTTTTTGTGGATACAGATTAACACAGCTGCTACTCTGAAACAAAGTCTGGAGTTTCTAGTGATGCAGAAACTGGGTTGATGGATGCTCTTTGTGGTTCTCTGTTCCTCTTCCATGGGAATCTGTCTGCTAGCTTAAAATATAATCAATTTCTTCTGAAATTGCACCCCCTCCCCATAAGCATAATTCAGCAACTTTTTGGAGTAGCAGAAATTCAAGCTGGTTCTTTGGGTTTTAAGGCAGGGCAAATGTGCTTGGTCCACCTTCATAGCTCACCAAACCCTCCACTTAGCATTATGTAGAGGAGTCACCATTAGCAAAATATTTATCTGGCAATGGTGGCTGTATATCCTCCACAGGCCTAGAAAGCCTCTTCTCTTTTCCAGTCTGATATTTTCAGAACAGCTACGTTCTCCACCCTTCAAAGAAGAAGAAAAGGACAACTAGTAACACTTCCCTAAAGGAACTGTAACTAGGGTGACCAGATCACAAGAGTGAAATATCAGGACACACTGGGCTGGGGGGAGAGGGGAAGGAGACAGACAAAGGTGCACAGCCCCAACCAGAGCCATGAGAGGGGGCACTGGGGGTGGGCCCATGCTGCGCCACACAGCTCCCCTGTCCAGCGCCCCCTGGATCCACTATGCCCAGAGCCCCCCTCAACTCTTCCACCACAAATGCACAGTGCTGTGCACACACACCCTGCCCAACGCCCCCTGTCCACAGCCCCACCATAGCTGCCCAGCACCCGCCACAGAAACACCACTTGCTAGTTTCCCAATGCACACAGATTTCCCCTCCCTCCCTTCCTCTCTCCCAGTGCTCTTCTCCACAGCCCCACCACCACAGCTACACAATGCCCAACACAGACCCCCAGTGTCCTGACACACACAGATCTCCCCCACTGCCCAGCACCCCCCAACACACCGCCACTGCCTAGCACCCCAAAACACACAAACCTCCCCTACTACCCAGTGCCCTCCACACACCTTCCAGACAGTCACCATAACACCCTGCCCCCTTCCCTGGCCGCACTCACCAGCCCTGCTGGGAGGTCTCTGGCTCCTAGGGTGAGAGTGGTGAGGGGAGTCTCCAGATTGTCCACATGCTGCACCCACCATAAGCGCGAGCTCCGTGGCTCCCATTGGCTGGGAAAAGCACCAATGGGAGCTGCCGGAGCCACAGAATGGGGCTTGCAGGTGCTGGCAGCATGCAGAGCCCTCCCACCCGAAGAGCCAGAGGAACCTGCCAGGGGGCGAGGTGGGGAGTCCCGGCGGTGCTTACCTGGGGCGGCTCCCATCCTGGGAAGCATCTGGCAGGCAGGTCCGTCTGGCTCCGAGGGTCACAGGTCGGGTCGGGTGGGGTTGGGGGGGGCGAAGGCTCTCTGCCCACTCCCGGCACCTGCAAGCCCTGCCCCTGCAGCACGTGGTGCTCCTGCTGGTGGGTGGGGGCCGGGAGCTGCCCCAGGAAGCGGTGAGCAGTGACACTGTGGCTGTGGTCCAGACGGTCTCAATATTGGGACAAAGGGCTTCCAGACGGATGTAAGGTCGGGATGCGGGGCAAATTTTCTAAAATTGGGACTGTCCCGATAATATCGGGATGTCTGGTCACCCTAACTGTAACACACCCCAGCTGACCCCTGGAGTCATTGTACACATTACAACATTTTAATATACTGTATCTTACCATTTTTAGCCTCGGCGCCTTCCTTGTGGACAGCAAAAGTAGTCTGAAAGAAGAGGCCTGTAACAGCTGCGTTCATGGGATGCCAAAAAGTATCCATCTTGTGGCCTTTGGCTGCACTGTTATGTTAGGTGGCGTGATTTTTTAGGTTCCTGCAAAGAAGAAATAAAATATAAAGCTAGCCTTGCGTTTGATTTGGCAGGGCATTCCGATGCCAGGAGGGAACACATTCATCTCAGAGGACAGGAGCAGTAAATCAGAGGTAACAGAGGAAGATGCTGATGGACTCTGGAGAACATGCTTGTTGGCATAGACAGAAAGAATCAAGAGCAGCTGGACTTTCTTTGGGAAAAGCAGGATTGGGTTGTTAGGGAGGATGAGGCATTCCTGCAAATGGAGAGACAGCACAGGCAATGGGAGTGTGCCCACAGGGAATGGGAGCATGCACAAAGGGAACAGGACCATGCACTCATGTAATCCCCAGTCCAACTGGGTGGTGGAACATTTTTGGGGCCCGCCCACTGCCATCGCCACTGCTCCTCTTCAGAATGGGCAACACCTCTTCCTCCTCCCCCTTTTCTTCCTCTTCCAGCTGCTGTCCACACTGCTGCTGGGGCAGTGAATTCCCACTCCCCACCTCCCACCACACAGGAGCATGCTGGATGCTTGGAACAACATACTCTGCAGCCCCCAAAACCCATCATCTCCTCAGAGTATGAAGGAGGGACGTGATGAGCCCCATGCTATCGCTGTAGTTCAGCCTTTGCTCAGCCCCCAAATTCCATGCAGTAGATGTCCCCATTTGTCTTCCCGTACAATAATCCACAGTCTCGTCCCGCCACCATCCCCTTGGCAGGGCGAGGGGGAGGGGAAGAGCAAGGAGATGGTTGTTTGCCCACTTCGCTACAAACTTTTTTTTTGGGTTCATTTGTTCCTGTCAAACACCGTTTTTGATCTAGGTTCAATATATATAAATAAAAGTTACTGTTCACTTCACTTGGGTGTACCTTGTCTTCCAAGTATGATCAACATGATACTTCCCAGAGTTTTGGGATGGGGTAGCAGAATTCACAGCGCATGACTGTGATTTATTAAAAGTCTGGTGCCGTGGAAATGCAAACACTTTCATTCCACAAACTCTCCTCCTGCCAATGAATTTGCTATTTTAAAGGTTTCTTGACAATGAAGTAAACTGTAAAATAACTATTGTTGTCCTAATCACCACATTGAAAAACAGAAAAGAATTTAACTGAAATGTCTTTCTCTTTCTTAATAATTTACGTAACAATAAAGAGAAAAGAAACAAAAGTAAAATCACATTGAAGATATCTGACAATGATCAGTGCATTTATGACCTCTTCCCCCCCTCCCCAGCTGTTACACCCCCACGGACCTACCCTCAGGGTTTTTTTGGGAAGGCAGATTAGCACTGTATATTGCTAATGCTATTGCAAGCATTGCAAGTGTAGAAGCAGGATTTTATTATTGTACTATAAGAATTGATGTAAACTTTGATTTCATTCTGCCAGCCACCCTTTTTGAATAAAAGAAAGGAATGACTGTCTGAGACTGGGATCCTGTTTCTCATATGCATTACAATTAGGACCTGTTATAAAGTTTAGTTAGTAAAAGACAAGATTTTATATTGTGTCTATGATAAATAGATTAGAGAAATGTTGAGGCCCAATATGAATTCTTTTAGTTATAAGATTTAGCAAGACTTAATTTACAATAAGAAAAGGAGTACTTGTGGCACCTTAGAGACTAACCAATTTATTTGAGCATAAGCTTTCGTGACCTACAGCTCACTTCATCGATTGCATCCGATGAAGTGAGCTGTAGCTCACGAAAGCTTATGCTCAAATAAATTGGTTAGTCTCTAAGGTGCCACAGGTACTCCTTTTCTTTTTGCGAATACAGACTAACACGGCTGCTACTCTGAACCCTTAATTTACAATGTATTCTGTATACCTTTGAAGGTTTCTGTGAGAGACTGTTTGTGTGAATGAGGAATGCATGCATGTCCAGATGGTCAAAAAAAGTGAGAGACTTGGAAACACCAGGAGACAATCAGAAAATATCCATTGTATCAGAGGCTAAACATGTTAGTAGCACTGATGACCTCAGAGGTGAGGCAGGCACCCCCAAAGCCAAGGCAACAAACAGAAGATAATAATGGGAAGCCTGACAATAACCATCAAATGATAACAGCAAAACCCCCCCAAGATTAACACCACTTAAGAACTAATGATTACAGGATGACATTGCAAAATGCATGGACTCAAATGGGAATTTACAACTATAAAGATTGGGTGTTTTGCCATGAAACTCGGGGTTCAGTCCTGCAAAACCTCGGAGCATCAGATCTCGACCGAAAGATCCTAGCTCCTCACTCAAGCTCAATCTATTAGACTGACTTGAGCTACAACAGACTGGTAACTATAAAGACCATCTGCAGGACTTGTGTGTGTGTGTTTCTGTGTATGTTGTGTGACTGAAAAGCATATGCTAACTGTTGTATTTTCAATAAATATGGCATATTTGCCTTCTCTCTTATAAAAGATCCCGTGTGCTTTGTATAGCATAACACAGGGCAGACACAGGGAAGGGTTAAAGGTGTGAGTGGGGAGTGGAGGATTTTTTTTTGCAGGCTGCGAGAGGCCAAAGGGGGAAGGAGAAAAAGAGCAGAGAACAGGTTAACTTAACATTACAGCTAGCAAGCTTAGTTTAACAATAAGATGCTGGCCTCAGTTTAAGGTTACACTGCTAGATAAAAAAATATTTTATTTAGCTATAGCCAGCCATAAAAAAAAAATACACTAAACCAGGGCTACAGAGATGGAAAACACTGGCAAGACAAATGGGGGGGGGGGAGCAGAGCTTTCCTGTCCCTGGAGCCATTGTGTTTTGGGAAAGCGGAGAAGACCACAGGAAGCCTGTTGGGACTGGTGAAAGAGCACCAGGAACAGAGGTCGTGGAATGGAACACCCCCAAAGGAACCCAGGACTTAAAACCCTCCTAAGAGCTGGAACAATTTGGAGATTGGCAGGGGACTTGAACGACCTGTGTGCACAGGACAGAACTCCCGTCCACCTCTCCCTCTCTTCTTCTTACGTTACACCCAGGCCTGGCCAGCCTCAAATAATACAAATATAAATATAAAAGTAAATTAGGGCTTGGAGCACTAACGCTTTCTTCCTTCCTCTGAGTGACGTGGGGAGCACCCATCACTTTCCGCTGTTATTTTATTATTTTATCAATAAGATTTTAAAACTCAGTTACGTAATGTGCTCCGTCATCTCCTCCCTAAAAATCCTGTGGCCTCAGCTGAATCACCTAATGCCCCAAGCAAATTAGTAACATAAATCTGTTACACAGCCATTACTATTGACAACCATGGGAGAGTATTCATACCATGGGAATGATGATCACGCAGGGCTCCTGACAAGCGCTGTGAGCAATGCTGCCAGAAAACATTGTGAGGAAGGAATTTGTGAATTCCCTCCCAAAACCCTAAAGTACTTTTTAAAAACTACTTTAACAATGCTTAAGTGCTCCCCATAAACCAGCCTGGAACAGTGCACTTAGCATAACAAAAACATTGTTAAATGATGGCATTACAATGCATTATCATTCACCTCAGCACAAAATCACTGCAAGCTCCTCACTCAAATCAATGACTATCTGCTTCCTCATTCAGAACTTCTGCAGTCATTGGTCGTCATTCCATGTTTCCAAGACGATCTGGTCCCACCAGGCTGATTCTCCAGGACCAGAAACGGTGGTCCACCTTTGGGCATACTGTCATGATCCCTGCATTCAAAACATCTGCTCCATGGGACCCAAGTGGATTTTCATTCCCCCTCTGGGTCAGCTCTCTATAGATCGATTCCGTCCAGTGTCTGGTACCATGCTGCATGAACATTTGTCCAGTGAACAGTAGCAGGAACAGAATGACATCATCATGGACTTGCTCTTTATCTCCAATGCACTTTGGCAGAAAGGAGAAATGGCAGGGAGCTGCCAGCGTCAAATGCATGAAGATGGCTAACAGCTCCATCAACGTGCAGTAAGGAAGTTACTAGAGTGTCCCCTGTGGTGCACAGGCCTCTGGGGTACCATTCCTGAAATGTTGGCACTAATGTCCTGTACCAAAAAGGTGCAGTTTGAATGAAGGAATATGCCAGTGCACAGTGTATACCCATGCCCAGCACAGCATATGTGGATACTTGGTGTGGGGTACAGAGTACAAGTCTAGCAACACATGGACAAGTAACTGTGTACACTCACAAGTGTAGACGTAGCCCAATAGTTCTAGCGTAGCCCTGCCTTCAGACCCTAGCACAATGCTAAGTGACTACAAGAATGATTCGCTGACACTCCCCCAGCCAGCCGAAGGCAACACTGTCTACACTGGCAATTGAATGACAAAACTTTTGTCTTTCAGAGATGTTAAGCCCTCTCCCTCTGAAAGACAAAAGTTTTGCTGTGACAAGTGCCAGCGCGAACAGGGCATTGTCAGCAGGAGCACTCTCCTGCTGACAACACAAACGCTGCTCTTTGGGGGTAGAAGTTTTTTGTGGGCAGGAGAGCCAGCAAACAGTGGCTACACTGCACAGCTTTTAGCAGCACAGCTGTAGCGAGACAGCCATGTCACTAAAAGCTGTGTAGTGTAGACACAGCCTAATTTTCCCCCGTCATATCCAGAGGCCAAAGTTTAGCCAGTTCTCTTTCCTTTACAGGAAAGGTTAGGAAAAGGATCTGGGAATAGAAGTTTCTAATGGTCCAAATGATTATTCTTTAAATGTTCAGTTGGGAATGGAGAAGGCACAGAGGCTGAAAGGGAAAGATATGTTTGAAGTAGCTTATCATCATTTGCCTTTCAAATTATTATTCTGTAATATCATCCCTCATGCCTTGTAATCCTTCTGTTTTGCCAATAAAATTTTAAATAAAAATACCAAAGATTTTTTGTCAGAGTAGCTTAGACTTATTTCTGTGTTTCATTATAGAAAACATACCATACTACTTATGCTTATGCTCAAATAAATTTATTAGTCTCTAAGGTGCCACAAGTACTCCTTTTCTTTTTACCATATTACTGTGTATTTGTAACACATACTTGTCAAAGGTATATATCCTGAATCTGGAATCAACAGCTCTAATAAGAATATATTCTGCGAGGCACTCTGTGGGGTTCTTGTAACAAATGAAGTTCCTGTGACCTAAAATCACTAAACACAAATTGAAAGTTTGGTAAGCAAGTAATTTTCTCGTAGTGGGTCAGCTTCCCTACTCTCTGCCAGGCAGAAAAGGAACAGCCCACACTAACAGGACATACTAGAACTTCCAAGGATTTTCAAATGGAACAGGTGCTAATGAAGGAATAATTATCTTCAACTAGCCAGCAGATGGCCCTTCAGGCTTTCAGAGCCATATAAAAAGGAGAGATTGAACTCTCATGTGGGAAACTGTTTCTGTGCTTTGAGATGTAGGAGTGTTTTTGCTATACCTTAAACCAGGCAGAGTATGTTCATGTTGTACTTACACATAAAACAGCAACACTGTGCTCATAAGAAAGAGTAAGCATGTATTAAGGACAGGCCATAGTTTTTTGTTTTTGTTTTTTTAAGAGCTTTGGTTTTTTTTTATCTTTCTGTGAATGTTCTCATAGTTAGTAAGCTAGGTTGGCTGACACATGAAATCATTTGTGGCAGCAGCTCATTTACCTGGCATGTAAAGTGTACCATTAAAAGAACTAGATAAGGCTTTTCATTTCATACTGTACATTCCCCTGAATTTACTGCACAGGTTTTGCAACAGGATTTTATTCTATCAGTCCCAAACTAAGCTTTATAACTCCAATTAGCTGACATAAGCTAACAGTCTGCATTGAGTTTTTGGCATTAAAAAGATCAAGTATAGTGTAGTGGAGAAAGAGAAATCACAAAAGACTGGTAACGGGTATTCCTATGAGGCTTACAGGCTTTGAAGCTAGTTCTAATTCAAGTACCTACCATGAATTAGGGGAGCATGCTACCACTTGTACTGTGGCTGTTTGGTTGTGTAGGTGGAGTCTATCAAAATAGACCACACCTTGAAAGGCACCATAGTTTCATTGCTGTTTGCTATGTCATTCTAAGGAAATAAGTCCCCTAGCTTGATGTGACATGAGATTTTATGTAGGGGTGTGGGATAGCTCAGTGGTTTGAGCATTAGCCGGCTAAACCTAGGGTTGTGAGTTCAATCCTTGAGGGGGCTGTTAAGTTGATCTGGGGCAAAAAATGGGGATTGGTCCTGCTTTGAGCAGGGGGTTGGACTAGATGATCTCCTGAGGTCCCTTCCAACCCTGATATTCTGTGATTATAAATTTTCAATCTGTCCTGAGAAAGGGGCAGCATATAGCTGAGCTGCTGCAGGAGCAAACCAGACAGGGAATTGTGACTAACACCAGACCACTTCACTTCCCATTTGCAATCCTGTAGCATCCCTAGCACACCTCTAACCATTGCTTGTGTGGAAAAGTAACGTTAGGAAAGTATTGAATGTATTTTAGCTGTTTTCTGTTGCAATTTAGCTTCTAGAAACAAGGAGTGCCAGTACCATGTGATCAGCCAGCTGTACAGACCATAGTTTTAGAACCTGTGTTTTAAATGACCCAGTAGAGTTATTATAAAGATTTTAAGAATTAAGCAATGTGCCCCGTGTGTTTATCTGTGACTAACAATAAGGAATAGCATCATTATTAATGTCATTTAGTTTTGATCCCTAAATTGAAGGACGAGAAACTGGATAAAGAAAATGCTTCTGGGCTCTCCAGTGTAGGAGGAGGCGTAGGCGTAAAAAATCAAAGGGAAACTACAATGCTGGCATATCTCAAAGGCCTAAAACGTCAGCATTCCCTTCTAATGTCTGGAATATTTCCAGATTTAAGATATGTTCAAAGCTACTTTCTACTCTGGAAACACAATACTGAGCCCTGACAAGCCTGGAATCCATGTTGGCTGGCACTTCTACCCTCTGGTTCCATGCATGTTAATATCCCCCTCACCCTTACTTATCTTCTTTATAATATGCAAATAAACTCCTGATCACATCAAGAGAAGTCTGCATGGAGGTGAGATGCAGACAGCATTTTGAAAGTTGCCTTTTCACTGCTTAAGTTGTCCGCTGTTGTACTCTAAAAGTAATGAAAAGTAGGATGAAATCTAAAAACTGTAGTGCATTAATACAGTAGATAAACGTTGATGTTTATTATACAAGTAGCATAATATGCGGGGAAAGGTACAAGAAGGATACCAACAAAATGATATTAGCTGTAAATGATCACACAATAAAACCTGTTTTACTGAAAATGCCTTTAGAACAGCATTGCAAGAAACTGATAATACAAACTGGATTGTGTGATTATCCATTCGGCAGCACCATTTATCATTGTAACCCTGACACTGACAGCTAGGTATGACTGTCTTAAAATTGTATGAAATATAACAACACAGTTAGCTATCAAATGAGGAATGATGCTCTTGGTATGCCTGCATATTAATATAATGCCACTCTTTACAATTATGCTATGAAGGCTTGCTCTCTGTAGACACATCAGTGACAATAGGGATAAAATGCATTATTCCAGAATGACTAAGATATAGTGAAAGATATCAACAGGATTCAGTCTTAGTCTTTTGTGTCTTGTAACCAGCTAATGTACAGAGAGGGAACAGGCCTATTATATCTAATACTGGAGAAGTGGAATTATAAGGTTAGTTTTTGTTTAAAACAAGTTGCTGTAATCCTTTGTTTAACAAGAGACACCACAATGCACACCTGCTGTGGCAGAGCCCCTAAAAAGGAGCAGCTCTTGCATGAATTTTCAAGGTTATCGTTTATTTGAGGAAGCTTGTAATAATGGCCAACAGCAGGCTTCTGCCTTTAGCCAGACCTATAATGTCACCCTATGTATCTCCTTATTTACAGGTCACAACCAATCAGTTAGGCAAGTCCCCTTCACAGATTACATCAATTGGTCCAGACTCCAAGTATTATAAAGAATTCAAATGCAAGTTATTGGAGTTATTCTAATAGCACCAGAAAGAGCCTTACACTCTTTCTTCATATGAGTGGCTTTGGCATAGCAGGTGTACAAGCAATGCAGCTCTTGTCAAAGTTACCTTTGATTAACTTAGACAGTTTCTGTTCAGGGCCCACTTGAGTTTCTGTCAGAATTTCCTTATAATAACAGCTGAGCTTTCATTGGCATTCTGGGTAAGGATCAGATTCTTTAAAGAACACCATCATCAAATATTTAACAAGCTCACATATCTTCTATGCACATTAGCAATATTTGCATATCTTTGCCATTCCAAATGCCCATCTGTGTATTTACCAGGTATGCTTAAATAACCACAAGGAGGGTTAAGGTCTTGTAGTAAAGGCACTGGACTGAGACCCCTGTGTTCAGTTCCAAGCTATGCCACAGATTTTCTATGCAACCTTGTGTAAATTCTTTAATCTGCCTCAGTTCCCAATGTATAAAATGAGAATAGCAATACTTCCTGTCGCTCACTCCTTCCTCTGTCTTGTTTATTTAGATTACATTGTAAGATCTTTAGGGAACGGGCTTTTTACTGCTTTGTGTTTGTATAACACCTGGTACAATGGGGCTTTGATCTTGGTTGGAGCCTTTAGGTGCTACTCTAATTCCCTAGTGGGGAAGCTGCAGTTGATCATAACCAGAAAATAGATTTTTAATTCACCACAACTTGCCCATTAGGTCAAGTCCTGTTAAAAATCATGTTAGTTAAAATGTGTTAGCCAGCACATTTTACAATGTAAATTATTTTTCTAGTCTAGTCATGGCCTTTAAAAGGAGTGAAAGTTCATTGAAATTCACTCAAGCAATTTGAGATTTTCTCTCAATTTCCCTGTAAATGGAGTTGCACTATCACCAATATGAAACACACTATGCAATCCACCTTCCAGTATCTAGCTATAGAACTGATGTGAATGTTATGTACAAATAAAATCTATTGAAAGTCAAACACCATATACCAGATCCTGACCACTAAAGGGAGTTGCAGGGTCACATCACATCTTATGATTGGGGCCAAATTATAGATGATAATTCTGCATATTATCTTTGAGCCACAGGTATTTCTCTTACTGACAGAAAGTGTGCTAGTGCTGAAGAGCCAATATAGCTGTGGAACAGTGAACTGGATTTTATTCTGCCTCATCATTTGTACAATTGTCACCAACATTCTAACAGCAGAATCTCACTACTAGCAATGATGTAGGAGATGCTGGTAGAGAGAAAAGAGCTTGATTTTCAGATTCTAGTTTGAAATTTCAGGGCTGACAGTTTGACAAACCATGGTTTGATTTGTAAAAAACTATGCAAAATTTCTATGAAAGTCACTGAGAGATAATAAACATGGAACTCCCTTCATGTTTATTTTATAGTCACTCTTAGTATAATCACATTTGCTGTATTAAATAAAAAGGAACCAATCTAATTATTTCTTGTACTTCTGCTTTTTAAATTCTTCTCTTAGTATCAGTTAAACTCTTTTTTCATTCATTTTCTAAATTGGCAGTACAGTTGAAGCAGCATATTAAATTTGTAGAGGGTAGTTGATTGTCGTCTCCATTCAGGAAGAACTTGCCAGGTGAACTTCATTTAATGTATGTTGTAATACAAACAAGACATATTGCTCTGTCTCTCTCCTCTTCCAGAATGATTGTAGATGCCATGCCAAGCTGTTTAGTATTTGAGAACCAAATCATCAACTACCCCCTATAAACTGGCCAGTGTTTGGCCTTAAGTGAATCTGGGAACAGCAAGCATACTCTGATGGAACACTGAGTAAAAAGAACAGAATAAAGGGCTACCTGACCAGAAAGCCTTCCCACCAGCCATTACAACTGTTGTCCAAGTTAAGGCAATGGACCCTATGTGTTGCTTGTGATTAGCTGGCACAGGGTTTCCCTGCTGGTGGAGTACACAGTCCTCCCTCACCCTTTGGATTTGGGAATCCTAATGTACGTCAGGGGAATCAGACAAATGGGGCACAGAACAAAATACATTCTGATTGTGCAAAATCGAAGAGGAAAGACTTTGCTTTATCACCATCACAATGCACAGTTGGACAAGTCTTTGGTGTCATTCAGTTGACAGACTACTTGCTTGCACTAAAACATAGCAAACGTATTAAATCTGACCATTAGTATCCTAAGATTCTTGTAACTTCTAAAAGACTTTTTGTTCACCTTAGCAAAGATACATTTTAGAAAGATCAAAATTCCCTGAGAAAGTTAGTGTTTTTGTATTTGTGGAACTGTTCTTTAATACTTACATTTGGTAAGAAACAATAGAAGCAATGGGAAAGTTAACATGGTGATTTCAAAATGAAACATTATATCTTTCATTAAGGTCATTGTTTAACAGGAAACCAAGTCTAACTTAAAAATGGAAAAAGTTACAACACTCTTTATAACATTCAGAAAGCTTCAGTACAGACCCCTGAAAATAAGAAAGAGCTCTTAAAACATATGTATATCTCTAAAGAATGTGTTGCAATCTTATTTTCTTGATGTTATCATTAAACAAACACTGCACTGATTTATTGTGGTCTGGAATCCTTGCATGCCTTTATCTCTCAAATCACAGGATATAGTTGGAGCAAGATATTCTGAGACATTCTGTGCAGGTATCAGAAGTAAAACAAGTATCTGATGTGACCGAGAGGGACTGGTAGTGATCCAAAACTGCACAGGATTTATATATATATAATATTATATAAAAAGAAAATAATCAGCATAGTTACTTGACCACTTGAGCAGTTAGAGCTGTCAGTCTCAAGAGAGGCAAAGGATTGGTTGGACATAAAGAAAAAACTATATTGTCATGCCAGAGGCGGTCTCTCCATGGTATATTTGGGGCACAATGGAGGGTGTGTGGGAAGTTTGCATGCTGCCATTACCTGTGCTATTCCTAGCCTCCAGATAAATAGAAAATTTTGGCCTCCAGGTATGTCAATTCAGGGCCTATTGAGATTGCTGCCTTTATTTTAGTTTTTTAAAAAAGATTTTGATGTAAAACTTCGCTCTGAAGACATTTTAAGTAGCAGATGGTTACCTAAATGTTCTAACATTAGCATTCCATTTTTGGTGCAAATAGACTGACAAATCAAGAAGTTACTACCTGTCAGGGATATAAAATACTAACCTCCAGATTTAGTGCTGGCAAACAAATGAGACCCTGAGTCTAATAGTTTCCGATAAGTGTACAATTCCTTTGTATTTCCATACAAAAGAACTTGCAAAATCAGATAGTATTCCCAGTCTATGACTGTTTTATGTGCTAGTTTTTTTCATTTGCGTCGATGACACAAACTTTTGCATCCAAAACAACATTTTTATAGGGGCAATTCAATTTTTAAAACATGCTGAATGTTTCAAATAAGAAACCTACAGAACTCAGTTTGTCTTTAATGTCACCACATTTCTCCCGTTCAAACACTTAAGACTTGCTGATCAAAAATGCCGATCAAATTGAGCTAAATTAGTGCACTACAAATCTGTGATGCTCAATTTAACATTACTGTGAAAAATCCATTTGGGATAATAGACTTTGCCCCAGGGATTGAGAAGATTCACAAAAAATAAGACACAAGTCCTGGATTGCTAATTAAAAATTAGTAGCATTGGGAGATGTTTAAAGTTCCCTTCTAATTTTTGACATGCAACCCCGTATTCTCCAGTATGGCTGCTTTGTGCTGAATTACTAGAAGAGTATAGCCTGAAAGATAAGGGGGCTGGCTGTGGGAGGATCACCCCAGTAGAGGTCTATGGATGGTTTTGTGGTTCTAACTCTAGCAGTCTCCCTGCTGCTGGCAGAGACATGGCTGGGACACATCACACCTATTCCCAGCAGCTCTATCAGCCACAAATGTTGAGACTGTTTACAACCCAAACCTCTGAATTGTGCAAATGGTCTCTGTCTTTGTAATGTCCTGAACCAAAATTCAAATTCAAATGTTGAGGCTAGATTCCACCTCTATAGTTTTAAAAGGACCCTCCACTGCAAGCATAGAAGAACTCTGAAAGCTGCACATGTTCACAGGCTGCCTGCTCAGTTCTAACTGAGGCATAATTAGAGTAGTCCCAGAGAGGGAGTTCAGGTGTGGCCACAGTGGACAGCTGCACCCCTTCTTTAGGAGCAGTGTTAAGGACCCTAATGGGAGAACGCTGAGGCAGAGGGAGCGAGGAGCTCACTAGCCTATGATTTCAAGGAGGCAGTAAAATAAGGATAAGGGGTCATAGAGCGGTTTTTAAACTAAGGGCTGGGGGAAAGCTGAAAGGTGCAGAGGAGCACATGGTTCAGACATCCCTTAGGGGAGGATCTATTAATGGAGATTCTCTATGTCCTAGTAAGAAGGAGAGGGTGGAAGATGATAAAATACGGGTAGCATCTGATGAGAAATAGTCAAATAAAAAAGAGTCCCATTCAATTACATCATGTAATGGCAGACAGCTAAAAAGTGACAAGTTTTTAAAGCATTTATATACCAATGCTAGAAATCTAAATAATAAGGTGGGTGAATTTGAGTGCTTCATATTAAAGGAGGACATTGATATAATAGGCATCACAGAAACTTGGTGGAATGAGGATAATCAATGGGACACAGTAATACAGGGTACAAAATATATTGGAAAGATAGAACAGGTTGTGCTGGTGGGGGTGTCGCACTATATGTGAAAGAAAGCATAGAATCAAATGAAGTAAAAATCTTAAATGAATCAAACTGTCTAATAGAATCTTTATGGATAGTAATTCCATGCTCTAATAATAAGAATATAGCAGTAGGGATATATTACTGACCACCTGAATGCGATGGTGACAGTGTCTGTGAAATGCTCAGGAAGATTAGAAAGGCTACAAAGGGCTTGTCTACACTACCCGCCAGATTGGCAGGCAGTGATCGATCCAGCGGGAGTCAATTTATCGCGTCTGGTATAGATACGATAAATCGACTGCTGAGTGCTCTCCTGTCAACTCTGGTACTCCACCAGAATGAGGAGGGCAAGCAGAGTTGAAGGGAAAGCATCAGCTGTCGACTTACCGCAGTGAAGACACCATGGTAAATAGATCTAAGTACGTCGACTTAAGCTACGCTATTCACGTAGCTGAAGTTGCGTATCTTAGATCGACCCCGCACAGTAGTGTAGACGAGCCCGAAAATAAAAAAACTCAATAATAATGAGGGATTTCAACTTTTCCTATATTGTCTGGGTACACGTCACCTCAGGATGAGATGCAGCGATACCTTAAGTTTCTTGATACCTTAAATCACTGCTTTTTGGATCAGCTAGACCTGGAACCCATAAGAGGAGAGACAATTCTTGATTTAGTCCTTAGTGGAGCACAGGATCTGGTCCAAGAGGTGCATATAGCTGGACTGCTTAGTAATAGTGACGATAATATAATTAAATTTAACATCCCTGTTGCGGGGAAAACACCACAGCAGCCCCACACTGTAGCATTTAATTTCAGAAAGGGGGACTACACAAAAATGAGGAAGTTAGTTAAACAGAAATTAAAAGGTACACTGCCAAAAGTGAAATCCCTGCAAGCTGCATGGAAACTTTTTATAGACACCATAATAGAGGCTCAACTTAAATGTATACCCCAAATTTTAAAACATAGTAAAAGAACCAAAAAAGTGCCACCCTGGCTAAACAACAAAGTAAAAGAAGCAGTGAGAGGCAAAAAGGCATCCTTTAAAAAAGTGGAAGTTCAACCCTAGTGAGGAAAATAGAAAGGAACATAAACACTGGCAAATGAAGTGTAAAAATATAATTAGAAGACCAAAAAAGAATTTGAAGAACAGCTAGCCAAAGACTCAAAAAGTAATAGCATATTTTTTTTTAAGTACATCAGAAAAAGGAAGCCTGTTAAACAACCAGTGGGGCCACTGAACGATCGAGATTCTAAAGGATCACTCAAGGACAATAAGGCCATTGCGGAGAACCAAAATGAATTCTTTGCACCGGTTTTCATGGCTGGGTATGTGAGGGAGATTCCCAAACCTGAGCCATTCTTTTTAGGTGACAGATCTGAGGAACTGTCCCAGACTGAGGTGTCATTAGAGGAGGTTTTGGAACAAATTGATAAACTAAACAGTAATAAGTCACCAGGACCAGATGGTATTCACCCAAGAGTTCTGAAGGAACTCAACTGTGAAATTGCAGAACTACTAACTGTAGTCTGTAACCTATCATTTAAATCAGCTTCTGTACCAAATGATTGGAGGATAGCTAATGTGACGCCAATTTTTAAAAAGGGCTCCAGAGGTGATCCCAGCAATTACAGACTGGTGAGTCTGACTTCAGGACCGGGAAAACTGAAACTATAGTAAAAACCAAAATTGTCAGACACATAGATTAACATAATTTGGTGAGGCATGATTTCCGTTTACAAAAACCGTGCTGACTCTTCCCCAATAATCTACTAGAATTCTTTGAGGGGGTCAACAAGCATGTGGACAAGGGGGATCCAGCGGATATCGTATACTTAGATTTTCAGAAAGCCTTTGACAAGGTCCCTCACTAAAGGCTCTTATGCAAAGTAAGCTGTCATGGGATAAGAGGGAAGGTCCTCTCATGGATCGGTAACTGGTTAAAAGATAGGAAATAAAGGGTAGGAATAAACTGTCAGTTTTCAGCATGAAGAGATGTAAATAATGTTATCCCCCAAGGGTCTGTACTGGGACCAGTCCTATTCAATATATACATAAATGATCTGGAAAAAGGGGTGGACAGTGAGGTGGCAAAATTTGCAGATGACACAAAACTATTAAAAATAGTGAAGTCCCAGGCAGACTGTGAAGAGTTACAAAAGGGTCATACAAAACTGGGACTTGGGCAACAAAATGGCAGATGAAATTCAATGTAGATAAATGCAAAGTAATGCACATTGGAAAACAGAATCCCAACTACACATATAAAATGATGGGTTCCAAATTAGCTGTTACCACTCAAGAAGGAGATCCTGGAGTCATTGTGGATAGTTCTCTGAAAACATCCACTCAGTGTGCAGCCACAGTCAAAAATGTATAGAATGTTGGGAATGGCTTCCATCTGAGGAGAGATAAATAAGGCTGGCACTTTTTAGCTTGGAAAAAAGACAACTAAGGGGGGATATGATGGAGGTCTATAAAATCATGACTGGTGTGGAGAAAGTAAATAAGAAAGGTGTTATTTACTCCTTCTCATAACACAAGAACCTGGTTTCAGAGTAACAGCCGTGTTAGTCTGTATTCGCAAAAAGAAAAGGAGTACTTGTGGCACCTTAGAGACTAACCAATTTATTTGAGCATGAGCTTTCGTGAGCTACAGCTCACTTCATCGGATGCATACTGTGGAAACTGCAGAAGACATTATATACCCAGAGACCATGAAACAATACCTCCTCCCACCCCACTCTCCTGCTGGTAATAGCTTATCTAAAGTGATCATCAAGTTGGGCCATTTCCAGCACAAATCCAGGTTTTCTCACCCTCTGCCCCCCCCCCCCCACACAAACTCACTCTCCTGCTGGTAATAGCCCATCCAAAGTGACCACTCTCTTCACAATGTGTATGATAATCAAGGTGGGCCATTTCCTGCACAAATCCAGGTTCTCTCACCCCCTCACCCCCCTCCAAAAACCACACACACAAACTCACTCTCCTGCTGGTAATAGCCTATCCAAAGTGACCACTCTCCTTACAACATGCATGAAAATCAAGGTGGGACATTTCCAGCACAAATACAGGTTTTCTCACCCCCCCCCAGCCTTTTCCCAAAAAACACACACACACAAACTCACTCTCCTGCTGGTAATAACCAAGAACCTGGGTTAACCAAATGACATTAATAGGCAGCAGCTTTAAAACAAACAAAAGGAAGTATTTCTTCACACAATGGACAGTCAATCTGTGGAACTCTTTGCCAGAGGATGTTGCGAAGGCCGAAACTATAACAGGATTAAAAAAAAACTAGATAAGTTCATGGAGGATAGGTCCATCAATGGCTATGAGCCAGGATGGGCAGGGATGGGGTCCCTAGCCTCTGTTTGCCAGAAACCTGGAATGGGTGACAGGGGATGGATCACTTGATGATTACCAGTTCTGTTCGTTCCCTCTGGGGCACCTGGCATTGGCCACTGTCGGAAGACAGGATACTGGGCTAGATGGACCTTTGGTCTGACCCAGTAGGGCCATTCTTATGTCCTTATGATCTGTGGCCTGGCAAAGGGGCACAGAGGAGATGAAGCTCAGAATGGAGTGGGCAAGGATTCTTGTTTATTTTCAGAAGGGATAAGGGAGCAATTACACCAGAGGAATTATTGGTTTTGGGGGAGCTACAAACTGATGAGTTGGTTGATCAGAAAATTTTTTGTGCATGGAGGATGTGATGGTGTCAGAAATACTTTTTTGCGGGGGAGGGCGTGTATGTAATTGTCAGCTCCAACCCCTCACTTGTTTTACCAATTGCTATTGCTGACAGCATTCCTTTACAGAATGATGATTCATTGTAAAGTAGTTAGAAAGGTCTATATAGTTAGGATTTCTTTTGAATTATAAATCAGGAGGTAGATTATATGAACATTACTTTTGGGGTAGCTGTACATTTGTTTCAAGTAATGTGCAGAAACATCTGTGGTAAGTAGAGAGTGCTTTAAAACTGTACTAATTATTTGGTTTTGGGTTTATAAGACATCTCTGAGTGAGTGTTTGTAAAACCTTGAGTAATAAAATGCCACATGGATGCACATACATTGTGTAAATGTAACGGGGTACCTCCTGCTACCCCCTAGTCTAAAAAACATCTCAATAGCAAAGCTACCTGAGGAAATATCTTGGACAAAAAGATACATGCAGGTGCATTCCCCCTGTAACTTATAGCATCATCTGTCCACTACTTTCTATGATTAAACATTGTATTTATTTTTCAGCTAATTGCAATGGAGAAGAAATATGGTAAATGAAAGCAAATGTAATAATAGGAGAAGAAACAGTATGGTGGCAGTTACTGGGAAGTGCATTGTTTTCTGTGAGAATATATACATCTTGCTGGCTACCACTCTGCAGGAAACAATACCCTGGATAATGCAAATTTCTTATATTCCATTAATTTCTCATTGAAGTTACAAGACCCCCCTGCCAGGAATGCTACTTCTCTCCACAAAACTAATGAGGAGTCCGGTGGCACCTTAAAGACTAGCAGATTTGTTTGAGCATGGGCATAAGCTTTTGTGGGTAAAAAACCAAGTGAGTTTTTTACCCACAAAAGCTTATGCCCAAATAAATCTGTTGGTCTTTAAGGTGCCACCGGACTCCTCGTTATTTTTGTGGATACAGACTAACATGGCTACCCCTCTGATACTTCTCTCCAGTCTCTATTGGACACAGTAAAGCTAACACAAAAGTTCAATTATGCAGGAGATCTTATTGCTACCACTTTGACGGCTAGTTAGGCTTCTGCCTCTATTTTCCCTGAGGCTGGGGCTATTGCACCATTCTAAGCAAAAAGGGGCACATTCTGGATGTTTATATGCCCCAATACAGAAAATCAAGTTCAGTGTTGGAAAGACAGAACTAATGACACATAAAATGTAGTACAAGAAGAGCTGATGTTACCTAGTAGTTAGGAAAAAGTGTTCAAAATATATGCATTACGTTGTTAGCATATTGTAAAATTTTAAAAAATCTAACTAAAAATGAATATCACAACCTAAGCAAAAATTGGCTTCTAATATTGTCTTGATTATTCTTCTGGGACTAAAGACCTATATTATAAAGAAGCATAAATGATATGCAGTGAACTATAAAATCAGTGCTGGACCATGTCACTTTGCAAAAGGTTTGGGTATTAGACTATGGGCCCAGATGTATTTTCAGTGTTACCAAGTTCCAAAATATTGATTGTCACCAACTTGAATTGTACCAACTCCAAGCAGCACCTCCCCACTATCTAATGCAGGGTTTCAGAAGTACTTCTTCAAGTGATGATATAAAACCATAATGCCTTTTGGTCAAGTATTCAAAGTACACATTAATTATTCTTAATATTTATGTAGGGTCTAACGTGTGCTAGGAGCTTCACAGACAAACGTGAAGATAAAGAATCAGCTCTTCAGCAGGTATAAAGGAGAGAAAATTCACTGTCTTCAAGGAAGTTACAGAGATTTAAATCAGCTTAGGATCTGGCCTATTGTTGCTACAACTCAGCATTTACTATCTATATAGTCAACATATAGAGGACCCTAGGAATGGGGATGCAACAAAAGCAAAATGATCAAGCAGAGATGTGAAACACAACTGGTTTACTAACACAATTTAACAAAAACAAACAAACAAACAAACAAACACCCCCCCCTCCAGAATTTTGTTCCGGAAGGGGGAGGTGCAAGGTTTATAGGTTTGGTGAAAGAAGTGTGTAGTACACATAAGCAAGAAGAGTGTCTGGGTGGTCAGATAATTTAATCCAGGATCATTTATAATTCCAGTGAAGGTTGTAGAGAGTTCCTTGTTATAGTGACCCACTCTTTGCTTCCAATGTATTTTAAGGCAAAAAACTCCCTTCCGATCAGCAAATCTTCCTTGTAGCATACAGTGATCTAGTTTAATGGGCACATAACTTTAAACCAAGACTTTGCCATCTGTTTTGTATCTAGTTATAAATGGTAATTCATACACAAAATGTACTGTAAGTGATTTAAATGCCTGTATGAATGCTTTATTCAAAACAGCATGCATCTGTTAGGTTTTTCTCGTGGTTGAGATACAAATCACTTTAGAAAACTGCTCTCCTCTGGTGTATATTGTTTCACAGCAAACAGATTCACTGTCCAAATCACAGTCTGGATGACATAATGCAGCATGAAAGCAAAAGCATCAGGATAGCCAGACTCCACAGTTAGAAATAGTTTACAATAATAAATTAAACTCAGTTGTTAATTTCCTAGGGGAGTTCTGTCAGGAACCTTGATTTTGTAGGGCATGTTAGGATGAAGTCAGCTTTACTCCTGAAAAATGGTCAAAATTACCTTTTTCCCCACTTAAAATGTTATTACACTATATATGTAATGGATCCAAATGTAGGGAATATAAATTTGAATCCTTAACATGAGGTGCAATGTTCACATTACCTTGTTTCATGCATATCTTTTTTCAGCCCCTGTTTTGTGTGTACTGAACAAACCTTGGCATTCAACTATAAGTTTATTTTGCCCTGTGTCTGAGAGCAAACAGGCCTGGTCCAGATTCTGTGCCAAGTATCTAGGTCCATTTTAATTCTGAGGGCTACCATTTGGCCCTAAAAGCTTCCTTTCTCTTCAGATGGGGCTTGGCCAGGAAGGAATGCTCGTTAGTTGCCTTTGCCAACATTGCTGTAGACCAGGGGGCTGAAAGAACTCATATAGATGGTCCCATCTGAGCCCTATTTTGAGGGTGTAGGTAGGAATTAAGTGGTGTATGCTCATTGCACTGGTCCTGTGCATAGATGTGAACTTCACCCAGAATGAGCATCCATCCTTTCTATAGTCTCTATTCTATTCCTTCCCCTGAAACCATTCCCCTTAGGGAGCTTTGCCAGGCTAGAGAGTGAGGGACCCAATATTGTTACTGATAGAAGAATCTCTCTGAAAGATAATCAGACATCATGTTGAAGTGCCTGGGAGTGGACTGTACATATTGTATCCTTTCTGGGTCAGATTCAGATCTCATTTACATCATTGTAAATATGGAGCAACTCCAGAAAAGCCCAAAGTTACTTTGGGCTCACAGCACACTGGTGCAAGTGAGATCAGAATCTCTTCTATTGTAATTATTTTTGCTTTCCTATCTGTCCCACTCTGTGATCTTCTTTTCCTAGTCTCTCCAGAACTGAATGCAAACCAGATATTGATGGAGTGAAATTTTCAAACCCATGCTGTTCTGGCAAGTAAGAAAATAGGGAAAACAAGTTCCTTCTTCACCTCTTATTCTCAAATCTCCGTATAGTTGAATTATACCAGTGGTGGGCAACCTGCAGCCTGCATGCAGTCCATCAGGGTAATCTGATGGCAGGCCACGAGACATTTTGCTGACATTGACCTGTCTTAGGTCTGGCCCCCCACAGCTCCCAGTGGTCGTGGTTCACCGTTCCCAGCCAATGGGGGCTGCAGGAAGCAGCGACCAGCATGTCCCTGGGGCCTGCCACTTCCTGCAGCAACCATTGGCCAGGAACAGCAAACCACAGCCACTGGGAGATGCGGGGGGCCGTGCCTGTGGATGGTCAATGTCAGCAAAATGTCTTGCAGCCCATAATCAGATTACCCTGATGGGCGGCATGCAGTCCACGGGCCGCAGTTTGTTCACCACTGAATTATACCATTCCATAAATACTATGTGACAGTTACAAATATTCTTTTAATGTACTACCCTTTTGTAAAAGAATTACTGCTGTAGAGAATCTGTGTCTGCACAAAACCCTCTGGTAACTCTCCATATCGAATGATAATTTATCCTACTTTTACTATAGCTTTTTTATACAAAGCAATGACTATAGATTAATTTATTCTCATACTGCTAATTTTATCCATTCTCTTCAGTGGCAGTGTTTCTCTCAGCAAATATCTTAATCTATTTTTTCTCACAGCAACTCCATATCAGCGGTCATATTTCCTCATTGTTCTATATGTTCATTGTCGCACTAGTCAAATGTACCTTTATCTGTCACTCCAAGGCCATTCCTGGAGATGAAATGAATGGCTCTAGCTCATTCAGGATTAGGAATTGAGTTGGGTGAATACAGCAGATTAATATTTGTGAATATCCTTGTGAATAAAACTAGCTGATTTGCTTTTCTGGTATTCATGACCCCCACGAGCATTCAGGCAAGTGAGGTTTTATGCAAAAGAATATTCTCTGAAAGCAGGTGTCATGACAACTAACATGAACAACATTCACAAGAGTGTTCTCATGGACAGTGCTCCTATGGCCATTCTCAAAGAGGTTGGAAGGAGAAGGACTGAGGTTGTTGCAGAGCAGCAGAAGGCAGAAAATATATCTATAGTAGTGATGAGAAAGTTGGGGTTATTGGTATACAACCACTACAGGGAGCAGCAAATGAAGAGTCAGCAGCTTGGCATCAATACCTTAGGACCATCAATGTACCTGGTCAGCTTGCTGTGAATCTGGATTGCATCTAGGAGGAGAAGGAATGACTACCCTGGAACAGAAGCCTTCTGGTACTGCCTTGGAAAGTGACATCCAGAGATAGATGCTGAGCTGCAACTAGATAGAACTCCGAGGAGGAATGGTGAACAGCAGTATCAGGAGGGTCATGAGTAACAGCAACAGTGCCACTAAAATGGGAATGGCTAGCACTAGGTCAGACGATGACAGGATGGGACTACAGAAACATATAAGAGTAATAGAGGGCCTTGCAGTCTGTCTTTGATATAATATCAGCTCTCTGACCCAGTTGCTATCCTGTCACTCCTAGAACCCGGATGGGTAGCCTATCCCATCAGAATGATTCTCTTCTATTATAAGGCACTTAACTGTGGTCTTAGTACTAGTGTAATTTTTGGAGTTGCTTTCATTGATACCTTTTATATTTTTCTAAAATCCGTGTATACTGTGATCCTTAACACATATTAAAAAGCCCGTCAGAGGATTGCTTGTGGCTCAAATACGGTACAAGGAACTTAATTCTTAATTATATGCAGAGGGATATGTGAAATGGAATTTACAGGTTTAATGCCCTTCTTGACTATGAGTCCATAAATATATTGTTGTTTCTTCTGAGAGCTGAACTGATGCCATTACCTTAAGAGATGAAAATGTTCATTAAATCAGTAGTGCAGTGCTGGTGGCTTTTAATTTGATAAAGAGAGGTTCTTAGAACTAAGTACAGTTGCTGCTTTGGAGACTCTTTTAGGATTCTCTGCTGATTGGGATGGCAACGTTTTGTGAGGATAGTAAGTTTTAATACGTGTTTTGGCAAAGTGCAGAATGTAACCGTTTGAGCCGTCTTCATTGCCATTAGTGCTGCCTGCCTTGTGAAAGAGTGACAAACACCACTTCAAAATTAACCCATAACTAAAGTGCACACTTTTAAGGGAGTAAGTTCTTGCAAAACCTCACTAGTGCTAAATAATAGTCTCAGAGAATAAAGAAATGTCTTATTTGCCAACACAGCACTCAAGGGGGATTTTACAAAACCTCTAAAACTAGGTGGGATTGCAGATATGTATTTATATTTTAAAAACCATTTATGTGACTCCATTTCCTCAAAGTATGTACATAGCTAACCCACCTAAACCTATGCTCTTTTTACTGTTGTTCTCACCCTTCTAATGTTTGTTACACTCATTTGCTAAAGTCTATGCATGAGAGTAGTCCCACTGAAATTAATGAAACTACTCACATGTGTACAGTTAACCCGGTGTGTAGCTCCTTGCTATATAGGGGTTATAGACTGTAAGATCATCACGGCACAGTACTGTACATGGATTAAATCCTAGCTCTACTGAAGTCTTTGGGAATTTTACCATCGACTTTAATGGATCCAGGATATTACCTTTGTCATTGTATGTGTTGCACACTGGCTAGTGCAATCAGACACTTATCATGACTGGGGTCTTTAGGTGCTACTGCAATATAAAAAAATTAATAATAAATAATTGATTCTGTGGGAGTCACTTGAATTACTCACCCTGTTCTATCATCTGGGACAATAATCATCAGCCTCTAATGCAACTTGATAAGGCTATTTTTCTCCAGATATCTGAGTGGCATATTTCACCAAACAGATTAAAGATTTTCACTGTTCTTAGGATAAAATTAAGAAAAGTTATACTAGGAGTTGGCTACTTGACTGGAGCTTTCTGACGAAGCCCAGAGAATGTCATTCTCTTTGTGCTTTTTTTGGTCTATTTTAATAGAGAGATGAGTTGGAATTGAAATACTTGCTACCAACAGATAGGCAGCTAACTTGAACCACTAATTATCTGGAAAACTTCAGGTTGAACATTCATTACTGTAATTACCTCAAAATGACTGGATGGGTCTGGGCAAAGTGTTGTTTCTCTGACACTTACCTTCATATATATAGCATAAAAAAGGAATTAAACCCCCCAAATGGGGGGCAGTGGTGTCAAAACAAGGAGAATAAGATGAGAAACAAACTGCTTTTTAATTTTGCTGTGGACTTTTATCTCTCTAACTGATGCATTGCTCAACTCACATTATGTTAAGCAAGTGGTACATGGCATATAATTTACTACTTTTACTGCTGTAATTAAACACTTGTGGCAAGCACCAAAGCATTGTGCAAAAAGGCAGAATCAAGAAAAAAAAGTTAGTAAAGGAAAATCTGAAGAGAATTTCTGTTTTAAATTTGCCTTGAATTGGATCAAGAGAGTCAACAAAGTAAATTTACCAAGGTAAAGAATTCCACTTCCACAGACAAAATGCCCAGTATCTGGAGGTAGCTAATGATAAAAAGGTAGATGGAATGGGAAAGATCCTTGTCCCTGTGTGATGCTGGCTGGAGGCACTCAGGGTTGTGAGGTATCTCGCTACCACTGGCCCCTAGCGTAACCCCTAGGAGACGTCACACCCTGCTCTGGTGTCATTCTACCATGTGAAAGCAGTGGGATCTCTGGAAGGGTCTCCAAAAGCTCTGTAACTAGCTGAGGGAAGATTTCCCTGGTAAAGGAACTGTGGAAGATTCCACAGACTACCTTCTAAGGATCCCTTTGCAATTTGGGCAAAGGGGGCATGATGGAGACAGGAAGGACATATTTAGGGTAGAGTCACAACACACATTGCTGAGGAGATTCTAGGCAGCGCTGCCTCTCATAGGGGAGCCCAGGGAGGCTTCTGTAATTTAGACAGCAACTCAGGGCTGTCAGAATTATGCCAGAAACCATTTGAGCCCCAGGAATAGTCTAGCATCAGTAGGGTGCAAAAGTTGGTTTAAAGTCACCTTATTTCCCTCCCACTGGGCTGTGAATTCTAGGCTGCACCTCTTAGAGGCACTGCACAGAATCTCACCTTACATATGTATCTCAGTCGATTACACCCACCCATGTCCTGGCTAGCAGAGCTGGTTGGACACGTGTTGGGGAGTGGACTGTGTATTATAAACAGTCTCTCTGTGGATCGGTTCCTTCCCAGGGCTGCTACTGGAGCAGCTGAAACTAAAGACTGAATCTAGCTCTAAATTAAAAACACTACAGTGTATTGCCCTTTATATTTTCAAAGTGCTTTGCAGATATTAATTAACAGATTAATCACTTGTATATGAAAAAAATGGCACCTGTGGTTAAATTACTGAGGATAAAATTAAAAGCTGCCAGGCTCTCAGTCCTCAGGCTTTTGAGCATAAGATGGTCAGCAGTGGGGGTCAGAGAGAGATTTCTTCCCACAGTATAGTCTGCACAATTAGATGCACTGAGTGGAGCTTCTGAAGCTTGTTCAGTTGGCCACTGTCAGAGAAAGGTTACTGTAGTAGAAAATAGACTGTTAGTCTTCCCTGTTCCAGAAATTCGAATGTTTCTTTATTAACACACAGCGAGATAAATGATTCACTGAACATGAAAAAGAATGGAAGCTTATTCTAATGTTCTGAGCATAACGTGATTAACTAATGATAAAAGTGTTTTAGCAGTAGAAGAGTCAGGGAATCCAGTTATGTATTTTCTGTTGTGCTAGTCTGGGTCAAAATCTAGCTATTTGCTTAGAGAAAGACAAAGGGCCAGATTCTCAAGTGGTTTAAACCAGCATGGCTCCACTAATAGCTGACTGTATTTGAACTACAGTATGTCTATTTATACCCCCTGAGAATCTGGCCATATGCTACTACACTTGCGGGGATCAAAGAGATTTTACAATACCGTTGAGTCTTAATCCAAATTCATCACCAATCTGTTGAGAGTGGACCCAGTTTCAGGGTCCCACATGCTTCCAAGGCAACTAGGTCTGGGTAGATTCCAATCACTGTTTCTAGCTCTGGTTCTAGAGGGCACCCTCTCAGGCTTAGGCCTCTTGTCTCACACCAACCCTTGGGATATGATGTACTGCTGTCCAGCTACCCGTACCAGTTAGCACGTGGTGAGTTAGCGCTCTGTAGATTTACGCCCCAGCTTACAGTACACTATTTCTCCATATAGACAAGCCCCAAGATCTCTGTGGTAAGTGGAAGATTAGTATACTTATACTCATCTTTAAGTCTTATAAGAGATAGGAATTCTCAGCTACAATTCTTGTGTATCTAGGGAAATGTCTCTTCACTAATGTGGCCAGTGGAGGCCAGGATATTGAATGTTGAGACACTAATAAGACAATGCATGTGGGAGGGACTTTTTGAAGTATATTTTACTTTGTGGGGTTTTACATTTTTGCCTTTTTATATACTGCTTGCTTTAGTGTTCCCTGCTACAGAGTTTTCAAAATTGTTTCTAGAATCGGATAGTGTCACAGTCACTACTGCTTTATCATTTGCCATCAGTATGCTCTGCAACATAGTTGTCTCCTAAAAAGACTCCTTGTTTGAGGCTTTATGATCTTTTTTTCTCTCTCCTTGACTCAAAGTCACTATTTTATATCCACAACTGAATGGCAGATTGCTTTGGCTAAAATTCAGGAGACACAGATCCTATTCTGTGGCAAAATGCTTAGTGATTTTATTCATAACATTTAGCATTTCTGTAGTGCTTATGGTTTTTTTTAACAGTTCATGAACTATTTAAAATTCATTTAGCAAAAGAAGAGGAGGAAAATTGAGGGGCTTTTTGTGTTGTATAGCAACATTACTGTTTTCTTTCTCAACCAGAAGTGATACTCTGATACTATTCAGTAGGTGGTGAAATATTTTGGGGCAGTAGCTGAGAGAAGTTGGACACAGCAGAGACAGAAATGGTATCTTCAAGAACACATCCTTGTCACTAATTTTTTTGATGTTATGCAACCTGAAGAGACTCTTAATAGTCCAAGGTTGTGGATGTAGCCACTGACTTTGGTAAGCCTGAGTTGAATATTGCACTTACTGTACCAAAAATGAAAATTGTTATGATGAGGTGTGGTGGTAGCTTGTAAATATAATGAACCTCCTTCACCACTGTGTTACACCATGAAAATCAATGAAATAACAGAAAACTGATGTAGTACAATAGCAAATCATGCCCAATGAAAGGCAATGAAATCTTTACTCAGAAAATTCAGACATGCTGTAGGTATTTGTTCTAGTTTATATAAACCCATGGTGTTCTGAGTTTGCTTGATTACTGTAGGGAATGCCTTGGGCTTAGGACTGAGCCCTCATGAGCAAGTTTAGAGTTGGGAATTGAGGAAAGTGGATTTAGGGAAAATTAATTAAAGAAGTCTAGGTCTGCTATGGTCATAGCTTGGGTCTCTGTCTCAAGTCTTTGGGACTAGGGTCCCAGATGGCAGATGGTATTCAGTGCATAGTAAAAAAGTGAGACTTAACAACACACCTCTTGTAAGATACTAAGCACCTTGGACATCCGTTGAAGGCTAAGGTAACTAAGGATGTTTCCCATTTTGGAGAAGGTGCTCATCATTTTGAAGCCCTAGATTATGCCAAAGAAATCCAGCTGGGGAGAATCATTTCATATTCCTTTTTGATAATGTGAAGTAAAATAATCAGCACCTTCTTATACTGGAATTCCTCATATGCACAAGATGGGACTGATTGACTTTGGAGCCTCTCTCATATCAAAGGAGCCACTCTCATATCGTGTCCTATCAGGGTCATAAATGCTGTAAAAGAACTTTTTAAAGTAACTGAAAGAAATGATGGGCCAATGAATCAGTGTTCAGAGCTGAATCAAGTCTGAGTCTGGGGCTCTGTTCAGAAAGAAAAAGAAGAGAAAAATGTGACGGAGTAAAGTATGTCTGTACATGTCGATATCAAACTAAAAACTCCACTTTGTTTTGTGAACACAATTTTGATTGCAAAACTGTTCTGTGCCTTCACTGTGGCTCTACAGTCTCAATAATGAGCTGAAACCCTCAGGAAATGTCAGGAGATATTTCTGCACCTAGCAGAAGGCTGGTGATGCAGAGCAATCAAGTGTCATTAACTTGGAGGGTCTGACATTCAAATGGAAGCACCGTAGGATAATGATCTAGCTGCCACCAAAGGAAGAAGTTCTCCCAGGTGGGCTTGTAACCAAGCAATGGATCACCTGATGACAAACATGAAGCCACTGAGGAGAGTCATCCCACCGGGGTCTAGAAAGTTATAGAAAACTCTCTCACTGGCCATTTTAGAAAGAGAAGAGATATAAGCATAAGAAGGCAAGTCTTGCCAGGAGGAGAATGAAAAATGGAGTGTCCTGGGATCTTCAAAGGACACTGACCAAAACCCAAAGGGCTCTTGGAAAGGTGAGGAAACTGAGGCAACGTTTTATGTACAGGTTTCTTTTATTTTCCCTCGTACTACATATCACTTGTGCTTTGTGAGTAATGTGATTGGTTTAGAAATTCTTTTTCAGAGCCTGTGTCCCCCTCGCTTTCACTGTCATGTAGTCCCTGAGGGGGAAACAGTAATCCAGAGGGTCCACAGTTTCAGTGGCTCTCTGAGAGCATGCAAGAGCTACTGGGGAGGCTTGGAAAAGCTGGCACTAGTTTGAAGGTCTGGGCAGTTGGTCGCAGAGTCCCATCTCTCAAAAGGTGTGATAGATGGAGGTGCTCTGTACCCTGAGAATGTGTCTAGAGCCTCAGAGTCAGAAACAATAACTAGACTGTGCTCAGACCCAGACAGCCAAGAGTGCATGAGGTCCAGTGGATGGATTCTGCAGTGTATTGAAAACGGTGTTAAAAGAATTACAGTCTGTCACTTAAAATGTCAGGGGTGTTCTTGCTTCTGTGCGCAGGCTAAGGGGGGTGTTCTGTTGGGAAGTCTGGGATCTGGGAGGTGGCAGTTTCCAGATAGCCAGCCTAGAGTCAGGTAGATGAGTTATGCTTCTCTGTTTTAGGGTGCAGCCTGCTTCTCTTTCTGTTTTTGGGGTCTTGTATGTTATAATTCTGAATTCTAAGTAATCCAGTAGTGTTACAGTGCAACGTTCCAGCAAGAATATTTTACAGCTCGGTAAACTGAAGGGAAGAGAAGTAAACGTGCGGTGAAAAAATCCCAGCCTAATACACAGGCATTCATACAGCTACAATCCTGTGGTGCCATTTTTGGAAATATCAAATCTGGAAGATGATAGACCAGTATTTTCTGGACTGCAGCATTCTTCTGCAAACTGGCTCTCCTCAAAATAGTGTAAAAATAAACAATATTATCCTGCCGTAAAAACAAATTAAAGATTTTGGAAGTTCTTGTTTATAGATTTTTAACACCACTCACAAGAAAAGGTGACACCAAATATTGTTTTATATGTCTTTGCCTTCATACATATTTTATTTTGGGGATGGGGAGGGGGGAAGGATGGTTTGGGGAATAAATAAAATCTTGTTGACATCTTCTGTAAGAACCCTTCCTATAGATCCAATTGACCTCCATTGAACATACTCAAAGATGTCCATACAAAAGGACAAGCTGTTCATGAATGACTGACAGCACATATGCCCTTCTGAACATATGCCTGTAACATATATGGATACATCGATAGATAATCTTTATACTATTTGGCTAACAAGGTGCAGATAGCAAGTAATCTAAATGAACCCTCCCCCAAAAGGAAATGATAATGTTAGTAACAATGCATTTATGTCAGCCCTGTGCATCCATATAGTGATTATAATGGAGATTCCAAAGAGCTCTATAAATTTTACTACACTGTATAGTGATACGTATGAATCTCTTTGCCCATTACTAAAACACAGAGGGAAATCTGGCAACAGTTTAAGAGCATACTGTAAATCTACACAAGGAAGTGGAGTCACATATTAATCTTCCTCCTCAACCCTTCCCCCCCCCCCCCCACAAATAAGTAAAAACACAGACTGGCTGGGAAATGAGACGACTGAGTTCTAAAAGCTAACTCACCTTAGACCTCATCCTGCAAACAGAACTGGAAATTGAAGCACACGAATGCTTTTAGTTACAGTTATTAACTCAACAGGCTAAGAGTGTTCTTCTTAGCTAAATATCTTCTCTGTGAACTGGTCGGGTGGGGATACTTTATGCAAATCATAAGCTAGGCTAATGTAAGGCTAGAGTTCACCTAGTTTAATGGAATTTATACCCTCGGTATATATTCCAAATATAAGTGCTTGAAGTGTGGAATAACGTGATAATATGCTCTGCCTCACATTTTTTTCCACCCAGTGACGGTAAATAGTGTGGCTATGACATCTCTACATACACCTCTCAATTCTAGCACTACTATAATAGCATTTGTATTGAAAAGAGAGAGGTGGTTTTAGAGAAGGGGAAGATAGAAGCAATGGGAAGTCTAGTCAGTGTATATGGGATATGAGCTGCTTTATTGAATAAAAGTATAAGAAAGGGCATACAGGGTAGAAGGGGAGAGAGGGACCCAGCCAGGCCGACCCCATTCCTTGTTTCCCCTGAACCCAGAACTCTGCAGCTGGGAGTCCCTCTCCAAGAACACAAGGATCCATGAAATCTCCCTCTTCCCCATGCCATATAAGCCCAGGGGGAAGAGAAATGCAGGGTGAACTCAGCTCATGATTAGAGGTTCAGCCTGCAGGAGTAGATATAGCAGCAGTTGCAGCATGGATCCTCAAACACGGATGATCTCATCAGAGTCTTTTCTATAGCTCTTCCTCTGAACATTCTCTCCCATCTGCTGACAGGCTGCTTGTTCTAAACCACTACCAGTCTCTTCAGCTCAGCCTAACTCCTGCTGCCCTCCATGCTCTGCTCTTTCCCTCTTCCCCTCTTTCCATCCCACTTACCTCCCTCTCTTCAATTTCCCCTCTTGCTTCCTTCTGTCTTTCTAATCCCTTCTTGCCCAAACTTGACTGAAGAAATCTACCATGACATTTGCCGGCCATGATATCAATCTATTTGGATGCTAGCCCTTCTCCCACTTCTTTCATCTGTCTTAGCTATTTAGACTGTATGTTTTCCAAGGTGTGGTCTTTTTTTTTATTCTACATCTGTACAGGATCTGACACAATGGATCAACAATCTCAAATGGGGCCTTTAAGCATTACTGTAATACAAACAAATAATAAGAGGAAAATCTCTATAGGAAAAGACCTCCAGTACATTATCCGTAGAGGGAAGCTAAAATATAAGTTGACCATAAATGTGGCAGTTTTAATTGGATCAAGATAAAAGGAAAAGGTTAGTGCAGTAAGATTAAGGTGGAACTATAACAAAGTTTGCTAAATCATATCTAAATTACAACGCTATCTGAAGCTGAAGAAGGAAATATCAAGGACAAATCAGAGCCAGACCAATCCAGGCAGTGCTCAGCTAATGCACTTAGTGAGACAAAAAAACTCTAAGAGTTCAGGAGACCCTGCAAATCATCCAGAGTCACACTGCTGCAAACGCTGAACAAGTTTAATGCCAGAAGAGTGAGAACTGAGGGAGAAGAAATCAGTGGTCAGCATTTAAGGAGGATGATACAGGGGAATGACAGGACTGTAACACATATAAAATTAGCGTTGACAGCAAGTGTTTAGGAAAAAGATGGACAAGTTGATGACAATAATCTATAACATGCATTTGTAGAAGTATGATGAAGAAGATTGAAGCTGATAAACTCTATGGGTCAAACAGAAAAACAGGAAACCATCAGAGATTGAATCTAATCTTAGTAGCCTTGAAACAAGATGGAGAAAGGCAATGGAGGGTGAAAGGCAATGAATTAATGAATTTAGAAAGTGAGAATTAAGATAATAGCTAAGGAGTTTCTGTTCAGCAATAACAGAGGAGAGGAAACAGAATAAAAAGGAGAAAGAGCTGCATGGATGAAAGTCCTCTGTGACACCAAGCAAAGGACATATGAAGAAAAGGGGGATGGGGTATGGAAAATAGAACAAGTAGCAAGTTATCTGAAAAGAATGTACAGCTGGTCAATTCATGAAGTTCAATCCTTTATATGCCTTAGTAAAATTCACACTGAGCAGGTATCATATTGCTTTACAACAGTCACAAGTAAGCTGTTTTACTACTCTTTCTCCTGAATGGGGGGAGAAATCACACAGCAGGTTGACAAAGACATTACAGAAATTATGTTAATGTGACCCCTTATTTTTGAGAATGCCAGAAACTGGTGAGCAAGCTCATTTAAATTTTTTTCCAGTGTGTTGTATTCATGAGGCAAGAGCAAACTTTAAACTTCTCTTTTGCATTTAAGTGAGGGAGAACATGAGGCAGTAAGAAAATAAAGTCAGGGATGTCCTGCCAAAATTGTAACAAAAGCCTCCATCTAAAAATCTTCACTGTAGTTGGTGATACAAGCAATGTCTCCCCTTTGGCCCAACAAATAGTCCACTGGTTGCACAGTGTCCCTTTGGCCTCTCCAAAAGAAATAATCCATCAACTCCTATAATTTTTCTTCCTCCCAAATGACCCAATACTCTTCTCATCCCGCACCCCCACCCAGTGCTTTTTGACCCACTAGTATTTGCCCTCTAGATGCAGCCTACCTCACAGCTGTTCATCATAGCAGCAGCAGTGGTGGGCTCCATTTTCAGTTTCTGCTAGCAATAAATGGCAGACAAGTCATCCTGTGGCCTCTGGCTGTTGTGTGGGGAATAGATCCCTTTGATGATGAGCGGTGTAGTCAATTGGGGAAAAGGTTCCCTTTGGTTCCTGAGTTGGGCAGGTTCCCTGATGTTTGGATGATTTCCCTGGCTGGTGTGAGCTATGTGGGAGAGGGAATTTCCCCAGGTTGGTAAGTAAGGGAACAGGGCTTCAGTTTCTCACATTGTACCAGCTCTTCAGACTCCAGGCTGGGACAGTGGCTGTAAGGAGAGGCATAGATTGCAGTGACTACAAGACTCCCACTGGAGACGGCAGCCACTATTCCATCCTTTGACAGTAAACAGCATATGCTCCAGCATATGCACCTGCTCTGTTGGTGGGGGTGGGAGGAGGGAGAAGTCTTTGTGATGCCCTTTCCATGCCCCCCTGCTAACTTTGAGCAGATTTTGTGTTCACAGCAGTGTAATGATGATTATAAACGCCTATTGTGCAAAGAAATGGAGGGTGGCACCTTGTGACCTTTCCACTCCTCTTGCACACTTTCACAGGGCTTTGCAGTCTTGTCCAGAATGCTGCATATTCTGCAGATGGATCAGGGGAAGCACAAAGTTAACTGTATATTTCTCATAGAAGTGTCTGATTTTGGTCTTGTTAGCTGGCCAGATTGCTAGAGTAGATGTTCTACAATTACCAAAGAGAAGGAGAGGCACCTATTTTTAACAGTATTAGTTATAACAATCCCCCCCCTCAACAATAGGCTTGTTGCTTGAGCCTGAGAACCGACTCTTATTTTCCCCTTGAAATAGCATTGCACAAACATGTACAAGCACAAATGCAGATGTACTATAATTTTCTAAAAGTAATACTATTAAAAATGGGAATAACTTTAGAAAGAGGGAAAAGGCAGTCAAGATGATGACATAGTTTCAATTAAGCACACTGCCTCATCCAAGTACAAAGAGATGGTAGCTAAAGAGAGGCTGAGGAACAATGATAGACACCAAAGGAATAAAAAGAAGCAAAAGGTTTGTGACAACTAAACAAATTAGCAAGGAGAAAGAAGTAAAGAGAGTAGAAACAGAAAAATTTGGTCATGCTGGGGAAGAATGATAGGTATTTGACACTGAAGATGTCACACAGCGATGTAGCTAGGAATGGAAATTTGGGTGGGGCCCCAACTTATGGTGAATGGCCATGACCAAATGTCTGATGTCACAACAAATAATTTATATTGCAAATGATTTAAAACAATGAAACTCAAATCCATTAAATGTCAGCCCTGTGCATCCATTTAACATAAACAAATAGATTCCACATAAAACTGCAATAAATGTACTTTAAAGAGCCAAACAAGTTGCATCACCACACCAGAAAGAACATAGTAATTTTAAATGTTAACTGATTAGTAAATTAAATAAAACTCAGCAAATTACTCATATTACCTAAGCAGTGTCCTCTTGTCTCCACTCCACCTTTCTACAGGAGAAGGCATTAGGATTTGCCATTAAGCATGGCAATTATAGGGTCATAATCCAGAGAATCACATAGGTTCCTTTCAAATGACAGGAGAGACAGCATAGGCAGGCAACTTGTCAGCACTGCTGTTTGCACAGCTGTTTTAATCCTATCCATGGTGGAGCAGAGCATTTCTACTGTATAAGTCATTGGGCATGTAATCAAAACTCTTAAAAGTCTATGCATATGGAGAAAGATATTCAAGTGGCAATCATCTAAAACTTCTATTAGTGTTGGATAATTTTTTCAGTGGTTGATTTGCACTTCATTTGTTGAATGAACGCTGAAACACCAGCTTAATTCAGATCAATACTGTACAAGATACATGCTGATTTGAGACTTTCCTACTAGCCAAAATGTGTGCAATTTTGGCAAGCATGCAGCCATGACTTTCATGAGGCAACATGTGTTATTCTGAAAGTGGTTGTTCAATTTAGAAAGCTGATAATCTAAACTATGCCTCCCCGCTGCTGTCAATTATTCATTAAAATGCACCATGGTTGAATTTCAAAAGATGAAGTAACAAACGAACCATCCAGTTGATTTGGTTATTTTCTCTTCTGACATGACACCACATCTCAGATTTCAATTACATACCTCTCCATCAATTCATTAGTTAACTACAGCACTTGACTGAAACCATTCACTTTATTGCTTCTTAAACTGAAATTGAAGCTAATAAAAATTGGTTTGTTTAGTCTGAAGAAGAGAAGACTGAGGGGGGCTATGATAACAATTTTCAAGTACATAAAAGGCTGTTTACAAGGAGAAGGAAGAAAAAAAAAGTTCTCTTTAACCTCTGAGGATAGGACAGGAAGCAATGGGCTTAAATTGCAGCAAGGGCAATTTAGTTTGGACATTAGGAAAATCTTCCTAACTGTCAGGGTGGTTAAGCAATGGAATAAATTGCCTAGGGAGGTTGTGGAATCTCCATCACTGGAGACTTTAAAGAGCAAGTTAAACAAACATCTTCTCAGGGATAGTCTAGATCAGGGGTTGACAACCTTTCAGAAGAGGTGTGCCAAGTCTTCATTTATTCACTCTAATTTTAAGGTTTCGTGTGCCAGTAATACATTTTAACGTTTTTAGAAGGTCTCTTTCTATAAGTCTATAATATATAACTAAACTATTATTGTATGTAAAGTAAATAAAGTTTTTAAAATGTTTAAGAAGCTTCATTTAAAATTAAATTAAAATGCAGATCTTATCAGTTTAGTGTGATCCTTGCCCTTGCTTTTCCTTGCTGAGTTTTCCAATGTCTGGCATGTATTTGGATACTTTAAGCTGCACACAGGCTTCTGAGTTGTTAACTGGATCCGAGAGGGACAGAGGACAGATTTCATGTGTGAAAATACCTGTTCACACAGGTATGTGGATCCAAATGCTGTAAGCACTGCAAACACAATTTTCTTCAAACAGTTAAATTTCACTGGCAGGGACGTCCAGCAGGTCAGAATAAAGGCCCCATGATCTCTCTCGGTAGCTTGAAGTGCACTCCGCAGATCTCCAAACTTTGATGCCCACAATTCTGAGCTTTTTAACAGAATGAGCTGCATTCTGAAATCTTCAACACCCATCCACTGAAATACAGACAAATCCAAGTCACTTTCATTGAACTTTTCAGGTTTAATTAGAAAAGAAGGCATTGGGCCAAATTGCTGGAAATCTTGAAATCTGTCAGAAAGTTCTGATTCCAGTTCTTACATGTACATTCTAATCTCAACGTCAAACGCAGTGCGCTGTTCCATGTGGCGTGATAGTGATATAAGCAGCAAATCAGGACTTAAAAATATCCCAGTACAGTGGCGCTGGAACAAATTCTAAGGTGGGGGTGCTGAGCTGTGCCCCTCTTACCCCATTCTGCACCCCTCACTGCCCCAGGCTGGGGCCAGTGAGCCACAGATGGGGGCAGCTGCAGAGCCCGGGCTGGCGGCCAGGACCCCGGGCCAGCAGCAGAGCCTCCCAGACCAGTGGCCAGGACCCGGGGCCAGCAGTGGGCTGAGCGGGGCCGGCGGCTGGTACCCCAGGCCAGCAGCAGAGCCCCCAGGACCGGTGGCCAGGACCTGGGCAGTGTGAGTGCCACTGAAAATCAGTTCGCGTCACGCCTTTGGCACGCGTGCCATAGGTTGCCTACCCCTGGTCTAGATAACACTTTGTGCTGCATTGAGTGCAGGGGACTGGGCTTGAAAATCTCTCAAGGTCCCTTCTAGTCTTACAATTCTATGATTCTATGAAATTACATATACTCTTTTTAAGGCCCTCTATCAGATCAACAGAGTCAGTAATGGACAGAGTTGTGCTTGTCTGGCTATGCTGGAAGGAGGACAACTGGATGTGATTTAAATAGGCTGCAACTTTATTCCTAAATGGGAGTACCCAGAAGATAAAATTGTGCAGTGCAGTTAATTCAAAAATTTATTTACATATACCGGGGGGATGTTGATAGCCCTCCCCTTACTCATGCTTGTCCCCAGCCTTCCCCCTAAGGGGAGCTATAAAGTAGGCCAGTCATAGGAGCCCCCTCCCCAACCACATTTTTGCTCCTTTAAAGAATACCTCCTTTAAATCCTTCCCCATCTATTTTATCTGATCACCATATACATTTCCTATGGAGTACCTGCTCTGGACATATGCCCCAAGTTTACATAATGAATTGTGACACTGTAGCCTTTTGTTCTTTGCCTCTCACTAAGAGGCCAACTCACTGTGGGGAAAGCGAAAAAACCCATCTTGCCCTGGCCAAACTGGTGGTGAGGGAAAAAATTCTTTCCCAGTGCCCCAAGAAAGGAGCAACTAGTGTAATGTCCACAGTGAATCATGATGAAACCTGGTATTTCAGCTACTTCCACGGGTGTGTGTGTGGTGGGCCGTGGAGAGGGTAATACTCAGCCTGGTCCTGGTGAAAAGAGGGCTTTTACTGTACAGATTTGGGCATAAATAGTCTCTTCTATTCCAGTCACCTGTGGGGGGGATGGGTCAGCATCTTCACGCTGACCTGGTATGGAGCTGCCTTCATGTGGTAGGTAACATTCTGATTCTCCAGCCATCCTTAAAGGGGCAGCATACCTTCTCCAACAAGCCCGACAAGGGCCACCACCTCTTAATGTGTAGTGAGCTCATTTGCAACCATTTGGCAGTGCAGTCATTCAAACAATTTTCCAAAAGTTACTGCTAAAAACAAGAACTTTTTTGTTCAAATTTTTTTGGAGAAGAGATTCAGTCTCTCCTGTTATTTGTCCTCCACATTATGCAAATTCCACTAACACATCATTTATGACATCATAAAGCATTAGTACTTTGCTCATTGCACCAGACTTGGACCTCCAACATGTATCGATAGCCTGTTCAAGCTCAAGGTACTCTTGCTTTGGATGTAGTTCATTTGACTCTACAAAAACCGAAAATGCCTGTAAACGCCCTTTGTAAAAGTGTGCAACCCATTTATAAACTCAAAAAAACAATGGCAATATTTGCAGCTATTTTAGTCACTGTGGTAAGGACCAGGTTAAGGCAATGATTGTTACAATGCACATAAATCACTCACAAAAATTGTTGTTCAGAATTACATGTACTCCTCTTTTATTTCCAGGCATAACATATGCCCCATCTAAACTGAAGCAGATATGCAATTTGTGTTCCAGTTCAAGCACTTCCAAAACATGTAGAATTTTCTCAGAAAGTCCATTTGCAGTTATGTCACCTGTATACAGAAATTTCACTACTCTTTAACTAATACAATGTGCACGTGTCTAGCACATAAAATTTCAACAAGCTCCCATTTTGACAGATTTTTGAATTAATTGCCAAGAATTGCATAGTAAGTGCGGGAGGTTTATGTAATTATTATGTAATTATGTAATTATTATGTAATTAGCCTTGCCCAGAAGTAATGAGGCTTCAGTTTCTTAAAGGCCATTCTGTATATCTGGGCTCATCATAGTAGAATTTTTAAGAATTTCCTTGTCATATTTACTGATTAGTTTGAAAAGCTCAAGAAAATTCCCTTTATTTAAACTTTCCTGGCCTTCTCTGTGTCCATGTAAAGAAGTTTGTTGTTTTGAACAGCACAGCACAACGTCAAGCATGACTTTAACATGCCCACTATTTTTATCTATCAATAAGGTTTTAATTGTATCTTTGTTTAGCTGGTTCAAAATATTCCCATCACCTGCCATATTTAGAGAATGCTATTGCATGCACTTTGCTTGATTCATGTTTGGAATAGGTCTGATACATATGCTTCCAACCACTAAAGCCATGCTGACAGAATATGTCTTCAGAGCAAGTCACCAGAATGCCTACATATCTTGCAAAACCCTGCATTTTTAGACATGTGATATTCCATCCACTGAGATCTTGTATACCAACGTATGCAAAACTGCAATTTTTTTATAGCAGATAACAGAAGTCAGAAAACGCTGAAGTTTTGGCTAAGTCAGTGATTCATTAATATTAGATAAATCAGAAGGCCAGCTTGGAGTTTTCTTTCCTGAGAAGCAATCATAGTAGCAGCTGGACGGTCCCGCATTTTTTTTCATAGGTTGTCATTTCCCTTGCTGAAAGAGATGTCAGTGAAGGACTTTCAGATTCAGAAGAAGATATGTCAGTTGGTTTTGTGGATTCATTACCTTTCTGTAGTCTTCTTAAGAGATTTAATACTCATTTGTTTTGCCATGTTGACTGAAGCACTGCAGGTAGATTACAAGTTTGCTTACACCATGTGCATTTAAAATAAAGTTGGAATATGGAAATACTTGGGACTTCCAACACATTCAAGCCACATGCTTCACAACTTGTCAATCAAATACTGCTTTCACATAGTTTGTTGTGTGAGAGGAGGATCCCACAGAAACATTGCTTCACAATATCTTAGTCTTTGCTTGGCCAAAGTCTGCTACATAGTTTTGAAATAGTCTATTTTTCCAGTACCTGAATTCCTGCCTGTGAGGTACATGGTTAATTTTTTTTTTTTTTTTTACTTACACTTGGCATTCATGCAGGCTCAGATCTGAGTGGGCCCAAGCCCACCTGTGGCTATGCCCTTTCCCTCAAATGATTACAGTTCTGCTGGGCTCAGTGCCTAATTCCCTACCAACCATGGTAAAATTCAAACAGACTAAAGATGGTAAATTCCGAAAGAAAAGCATGTTCAATATACAGAAAAATACTGGCTTTCAGCAAGGATGCATTTTGCAATGTACTGAAGTGGAAGTGGAATGAGTATCTAGCTTTTTAGCTACTCTTATGGCATGCAGGGCCATTGTGTCTCATCTGATCCCAGTATTTTAAAATAGAAATAAAATAACACTCTCTCTCTCTCTTTTTTCCCAGCTGGGAGAAATAGCTTGATTAATTTATGGGGCTTTTTGTTTACTTGCTTTTGCTTATTTGTGGTACTTTGAGTGTGTAAAGAAGTCATTGAAGGAAAGCTAAATCAAAGTAACAATCTTTGCATTAAGTTCCAAAACACTGAGCACCTCACAATCTTTAGTGTATTTATCCTCACAACTCTGTAGTGATGTAGAGAAGTACAATTATCTCCATTTTACAGATGGAGAACTGCGGCACAGAGAAATTTAGCAATTTACCCAAGAATGCTCAGAGAGTCTGTGGCAGAGCTGGGAATTAATCTTCAAAGTTCCAAGCTTGTGCCCTCGCCACTGAGAAGTCCTTCCTTCCTTCCTTTTCTTTGCTCTTGATGTTAGAATGGACTAAATGGAAGAGAACTGAACTTCAGAGTTTACACAGCACCTTGTAAGCTCTCCTAGGGCTGCAGTAGATGTTTCTTCCAGCATATTAGACAAAAAATACCTGACATACAGTAAGGATCATCAACTGTGAGAGGTGTGGTTGGACTCAGCAAAATGAAAAAAAAATTAGAAAAGACTCCTGTGAAGTGTATCAGACTGGAAGTTGAAAATGGACCTAAAAAGAACATTGGTGTTCTGAGGAAAAACAATATCAACTGTTGTTGTATTTGAATGCAGCTCCTCAACAGTGCAATGTGCCAAAGAAGTGGTAATTACAAAGCTAGCTAATGGTTCCAAGTGAAGATTGAATGAAAAGTGACCATGTACCTTGTAAGAAAAAAATATCTAGTATTGTAAGAAGTCTATAAAGAAAGTGGTTGGAGTTAAAGATGGCCCTGCGGTCCTCACCCAGACCCAAACACCTCTGGACTTTATAGCAGGTGAGAATCTGTACTTGGATTGGGATTTCACATCTGGCTGTAATCTCTACAATGAGCTGAAGCAAAAACTTGTATACAAAAATCTAGATCTTAACTTTGCAACTCAGTTTCATCACAAGATGGAAAACATATTGCTCCTCACTTGAAGTAGCAGCAGAAATTCTCATCCCAGTCACACTCATTAAAGTGTAAGGACACTTTAATATATAGAAAAGTAAAGAAAGCAGTAAAATAAAATTATGATGCAGAAGAAAAAGTATGATGTTATGGGTGACAGATATTGAAACTACATGCAGTATTTTTGGGGACTGTTGTATTAACTTTATGAATATTATATGGATCATTATGGGCTAGGGATTATATTCTACTCCATGGGGAAGGAATGGAAAACAGTGTGGGATAAATACTGCAATCCTTGGCACTGTAAACAGCTTCAGAGAAGTATCATCCTCTGAGGTGATTTGCATACACTGATTCAGATAGGTACTAGACGGCCAAGAGACAAAGACAGGGCGTTTAATATAAAAGGCTGAATTTAACCTGACAGAGGGTCAAAGAAACACACCTGACCTTTTTTCAAAAGGGGACCTGACCCTGCTGAAGGGTTGGAAAGAGTCTGATCTGATCTCATGTGGTAGATGGGCAATTTTTCAAACATTTAGTATGCATTTAGACCTTTTAATTGCTGCATGTGATTTCTCTGTATGCTTTTGTCCTTAAATGAATGTACCTTGTTTTGAAAGAGATGTAATTGCTGACATAAACTTGTAATTACTGGCATACACTGTTCAGCCCTTGGAGAAAAGGGTGCTGGGGTTAGACTCTTTGTCAAACCTGCTGGAGAGAATCACAGTAAGTGCAATGTACAGCAGCAAACCTCAGCCCCTGGTAAGTGGGGAGAGGCACCTGGGTCTGTGCAGTTAGCCCTAAGAGGGCAATCCTTGAGCAGACCACAGAGGTGCAGTTACACTGAAACTGTGACATTGGCTATTGCTACAAAAAGCACAGCTAATCCTATAGGATTATTAATAACTGACAGAAAAAAAGTAACAGAGAAAATCAAAATAAAACCACCATCCTAGCGAAGTTTACTTTCAGGGCAGGCGCCATGCCATTCTATTTATTCATTTATACTTTATACATTGATAAGAATAGGAGTACTAGTGGCACCTTAGAGACTAACCAATTTATTTGAGCATGAGCTTTCGTGAGCTACAGCTCACTTCATCGGATGCCACCAGTACTCCTTTTCTTTTTGCGAATACATACTAACACGGCTATTACTCTGAAACTCTGTCATTGATAAGAATGCTATGGCTTGGCTTGACCGTACTGCATATGCCAAATAAAATAAATTTATACTACATCCAGCATGGCCTCTGACTGAGGCCTCTAGGCACAACCATTGTACAATTACAGTGTGGTGTTAGGAACCAGGACCTAACAGTCAGTATGTTAATCTAGCACTTTTGCCTCCCAAAAGCCCCAGATAACTACTCAGTCTAATTCCCACCATATAGCTCAGTCTTCTCTATGGGGAAAATAGAAAAGTAGAATGAGGCCTGGTCTACACTATGAATTTACATAGGTATAGCTTTGTCTCTCAGGAGTGTGAAAAATCCACACCCCTGAGAGATGTAGCTAACCTGACCTAACTCCCAGCAGACAGCGCTAGGTCAATGGAAGAATTCTTCCCTTGACCTAGTTACCACCTCTCGGAGAGATGGATTACCTACTCTGACAGGAGAATACTCCCACTGGCATAGGTAGTGTCTACACCGAGGCTGTGCTGCTGTAGCATTTTAAGTGTAGCCAAGCCCACAGTTAAGTAAATGGGATTCCTGAGAAGTGGGTGTCACAACACATGCTTTTTGGGAGAATACCATCACTTCCACTGCATCTCATCCCCAATTGAACTTTTGTGTAGCAGTGTCATAAATATAAAGGGAAGGCTAACCACCTTTAAATCCCTCCTGGCCAGAGGAAAAACCTTTTCACCTGTAGAGGGTTAAGAAGCTAAAGATAACCTCGCTGGCATTTGACCAAAATGACCAATGAGGAGACAAGATACTTTCAAAGCTGGAGCAGGTGGGGTGGTGGTGGGGGGAACAAAGGGTTCTCTCTGTCTGTGTGTTGCTTTTGCCAGGACCAGGGCAGGAATACAGGTCAGAACTCCTGTAAAGGGTTAATAAGCAATCTAGTTAGATATGCGTTAGATTCTGTTTTGTTTAAATGGCTGATAAAATAAGTTGTGCTGAATGGAATGTATATTCCGGTTTTTGTGTCTTTTTGTAACTTAAGGTTTTGCCTAGGGGATTCTCTATGTTTTGAATCTGATTACCCTGTAAGGTATTTATCATCCTGATTTTACAGAGGTAATTCTTTTACTTTTTCTTCAATTAAAATTCTTCTTTTAAGAACCTGATTGCTTTTTCCTTGTTCTTAAGATTCAAGGGTTTGGGTCTGTGTTCACCTATACAAATTGGTGAGGATTTTTATCAAGTCTTCCCCAGGAAAGGGGGTGTAGGGCTTGGGGGGATTTTGGGAGGAAAGACGTTTCCAAGCGGGCTCTTTCCCGGTTATATTTTGTTAGACGCTTGGTGGTGGCAGCAATAAAGTTCAGGGACAAAAGGTAAAATAGTTTGTACCTTGGGGAAGTTTTAACTTAAGCTGGTAAAAATAAGCTTAGGGGGTTTTTCATGCAGATCCCCACATCTGTACCCTAGAGTTCAGAGTGGGGAAGGAACCTTGACAAGCAGGAACTGTCTTAAGTCACAAAGGGCAATGAGCAAACCACGTAGCTCAATGTAAAGAATTTTAATGAAGTGGTGTTAGTTTGTGGGCTCCTGTAATGTATAGCAGAGGGTGGTGTTGGAAAAAATTTTAATGAGCTTTTTTCAGGTTTGTGATTTCAACAAAAAAGAAAAATGTAATCAAAAATTAAATTTTGTAGGAAAATTTTCATTTGCAATGAAAAGTTAGTCTTGATGACATAATTTTGACCAGCTGTACTGATTTTGTTTCTATTTCTTATCCTATTGCTCTGTTTGGCTTAAAAGGGAACAGTCAACATGGGTACACAGGAATTAATGCAACACTCATTTATTCTTACAGCATTACTTTCATTTCTTTCTCAGTATTGGATAAGGCAATTAACATCCCAACATCTTACTGACTAGTGTTTAAACAATAAGCACTGGACTAGGGTGACAAAGTGGGGATTTCCCCTGGTTATGTTGTATGTGAGCTATGTGAGTCTTACTGTTCAGCCTATGTGAATCTGTGTTTTGCAAGAGTACTGTGTGTGCTCAGTTTCCCTGTGTGCTGCACCAATGCCTAGCTGGTGGGAATTAGGGTGTGTGACTTTGGCTGAGACCCTCTGGGGCAAGTGAGGCTGCTCCAGCTGCCTGAGTGTATGCTATGGCCGGTGCCCTTCATAACCTGAGAACCAGGAGGGGGATGCAACCAGGTAACTCTTTGCCTAGGAAGCAAGACAAACACCAGGATGGGGAGCAATGGGGTTGTTGAAGGTCGGATAGCTGGTAGTGGGGCAGTCTGCTCTGGGGGACTAGAAGAGGGGGAGTCCAGGGTATCTGGCTTGGGGTTCCCCCAAGATGGACTTGGCTGAAAGTCATAGAATCATAGAATCATAGAATATCAGGGTTGGAAGGGACCTCAGGAGGTCATCTAGTCCAACCCCCTGCTCAAAGTCACTGATTTCTGTGCAAGCAAGCTCTGTTCTACGCTCTGTTCCTGTCAACTAATAAATCTACATGCTGGCTGAGAGTCCCTGCTAACTGCAGAGTTGGGGTGCAGGGCACTCTGGCTTCCCCATGAGCCACACCCGGGTGGACTCACTGTGGGAAGCGCACAGTGTGAAAGGGGATGCTGAATGCTCCGAGGTCAGACCCAGGAAGGTCAAAGCTGTGTAAGCTTCTTGCCCTGGTGACAGTAAGCTCAGAGGGAGGAGGCATGCTACACCAGTGTCCTGACTGGCTTCATATGGAGTAGTTCCAGAGCATTGGCCCAGTGACTCCATGACAACTATATATATTTAGTCCAATGCTTATTTTGTGTGCAATTTTTTATATGTTCATGGCAAAATCTTGAGGTGTTCAGTGGTGTTTAATTGAAATGTCATGTTTTTTGGCCTATGGGATCCTTATACCTAAGGCCATATACAGAGCCCTTTGTAAGGGATACACTATTGTCAAGGCTGATTGCCCACTCTGGCACTTTGAGTGCAGAAGGTGGGGGCCCCACAAGGACTCTAATATTGGCCACTCCAGGCTTGTATTTAACTGTCAAGGTTACAGCTTTTCTCTGATCTTGGATTGGTAGATGCTGCCACCACCCAAGTGCAAAACCCCTTTCAGGACCCAGGAAGGTGCACTTTGGAATTCCTTCCTGTGGGGTACCCTCAAGCCCTTTCACTACCCTTCCAGGGAAGAGCTGAGATATAAAAACAAAGGAAAACAGCTGTTGCCACCAGCTAATTAGACAACATGTGCACAAACCTCTTTGGACACAAAAATCCAATCCTGTTCTTAAAACAGGTAAATTTTATTAACACAAAATGAAAGAAAATACATCTGGAAACTCAGGCTACTGATAGATTTAAAAAGAGCAAATACAAGGATTAAGCACCAAGAACAGTTTCTTGAGGTCCATCTTAAAAGTTAGAAGCAAAACAAAAGCACCTGGGGTTAGCACAGAGGAGTCAACAAGCCATAAAGAAATAAAAAAGGAGATAAACCTAATCGCATCTTCCTTGACATTCCCTGATCTACTTACATATCTGGGGTTTCAAATGAGTAGTGCATATTAAAAGGCAAGGTACACTAGAGTAGTCCTGCCAGACAGTATCAAATGAACTCAACCACTGACAGATGTATACAGATGAAAAGCTCTGGGCCAGGTATAATCTGATGATTTTTCATACCTGGCCCAAAGCTTCTTACAGCATCGCTGCCCTGTTCCCTCTCTCCAGAGAGCAACAAGAGACAGACAAAAGGGGAGTCTTGTTTCAATTTTAAAAAGTTATAGCCTTCCCATTGCCTCTTTTGGCCAGGTGCCCACTCACTTCCTTTTACCTATGCATCACAGTGATACTTTTTAACGCTTTACAGATAAAGCAACTAGAGAACAGCTACTAAAAGGGATTTTATAGCAAACTGGCTGGCTAGGTCCATAAAAAGGAACTACTCCCCACCCTTTCATTATCATAGCTATATATTGTGAAATGTTCAAAACAGAAAGAGAATATTTTAGAATGAGAAACTGTGCATTTAGAGTATCAGAGGGGTAGCCGTGTTAGTCTGGATCTGTAAAAGCCGCAAAGAGTCCTGTGGCACCTTGTAAACTAACAGACGTATTGGAGCATAAGCTTACGTGGGTGAATACCCACTTTGTCAGATGCATGTAGTGGAAATATCCAGAGGCAGGTATAAATATGCAAGCAAGAATCAGGCTAGGGGTAACGAGGTTAGCTCAATCAGGGAGGATGAGGCCCTCTTCTCGCAGTTGAAGTGTGAACACCAAGGGAGGAGAAACTGCTTTTGTAGTTGGCTAGCCATTTGTTTAATCCTGAGCTGATGGTGTCAAATTTGCAAATGAACTGAAGCTCAGCAGTTTCTCTTTGAAGTCTGGTCCTGAAGTTTTTTTGCTGCAGGATGGCTACCTTTAAATCTGCTATTGTGTGTATAGGGAGATTGAAGTGTTCTCCTACAGGTTTTTGTATATTGCCATTCCTAATATCTGATTTGTTTCCATTTATCCTTTTACATAGGGACTGTCCAGTTTGGCCGATGTACATAGCAGAGGGGCATTGCTGGCACATGATGGCATATATTACATTGGTGGATGTGCAGGTGAATGAACCAGTGATGGTGTGGCTGATCTGGTTAGGTCCTGTGATGGTGTCGCTGGTATAGATATGTGGGCAGAGTTGGCATCGAGGTTTGTTGCATGGATTGGTTCCTAAGTTAGAGTTACTATGTGTGGCGTGTAGTTGCTGGTGAGAATATGCTTCAGGGTGGCGGGTTGTCTGTGGGTGAGGACTGGCCTGCCTCCCAAGGCCTGTGAAAGGGAAAGATTGTTGTCCAGGATGGGTTGTAGATCACTGATGATGCATTGGAGAAGTTTTAGCTGAGGACTGTATGTGATGGCCAATGGAGTTCTGTTGGTTTCTTTCTTGGGGTTGTCTCGCAGCAGGAGGCTTCTGGGTACACGTCTGGCTCTGTTGATCTGTTTCCTTATTTCCTCATGCGGGTATCGTAGTTTTGAGAATGCTTGGTGAAGATCTTGTAGGTGTTGGTCTTTGTCTGAGGGGTTGGAGCAAATGTGGTTGTACCTCCAAGCTTGGCTGTAGACAATGGATCATGTGGTGTGTCTGGGATGGAAGCTGGAGGCATGAAGGTAGGCGTAGAGGTCAGTGGGTTTTCAGTATAGGGTGGTGTTAATGTGACTGTCACTTATTTGCACCGTGGTGTCTAGGAAGTGGACTTCCCATGTAGATTGGTCCAGGCTGAGGTTGATGGTGTGGTGGAAGCTGTTGAAATCGTGGTGGAATTCTTCCAGGGTTTCCTTCCCATGGGTCCAGATGATGAAGATGTCATCAATGTAGCATAGGTAGAGAAGGGGCATGAGTGGATGAGGGCTGAGGAAGCATTGTTCCAGGTCAGCCATAAAAATGTTGGCATATTGTGGGGCCATCCGGGTGCCCATAGCGGTGCCACTGGTCTGGAGGTATATATTGTCACCAAATCTGAAATAATTGTGCATGAGGATAAAGTCACAGAGCTCAGCAACCAGTTGTGCTGTGGCATCATCAGGGATACTGTTTCTGACAGGTTGTATTCCATCTGTGTGTGGGATGTTTATGTAGAGAGCCTCTACATCCATGGTGGCTAGGATGGTGTGTTCTGGAAGATCACCAATGCATTGTAGTTTTCTCAGGAAATCAGTGGTGTCACGGCGATAGCTGGGAGTGCTGGTGGTGTAGGGTCTGAGTAGAGTCTCCACATATCCGGATAGTCCTTCAGTGAGAGTGCCAATGCCCGAGATGATGGGGTGTCCAGGATTTCCGGATCTTGGGTTGATAGAATAACCCCAGTCGGGGCTCTAAGGGTATGTTGATCTGTTCCTGTGTTAGTGTAGGAAGTGTCCTGAGAAGATGGTGCAGTTTCTTAGTGTATTCCTCAGTGGAATCTGAGGAAAGTGGTCTGTAGAATTTGGTATTGGACAGTTGTCTGGCAGCCTCCTTTTGGTAGTCAGACCTGTTCATGACAACAGCACCTCCTTTATCAGCCTGTTTGATTATAATGTCAGGATTGTTTCTGAGGCTGTGGATGGCGTTGCATTCTGCACGACTTAGGTTATGAGGCAAGCGATGTTGTTTTTCCACAATTTCTGCCTGTGCACGTCGGCAGAAGCATTCTATGTATAGGTCCAGACTGTCATTTTGACCTCAGGAGGAGTCCATGTGGAGTTTTTCTTGTGCTGTTGCTGGGAGAGTATCTGTGTATCAGTGCACTGTTCAGTGTTATCTTGAAAGTATTCTTTGAGTCGGAGACAGTGAAAGTAGGCTTCCAGATCACTGCAGAACTGTATCATGTTTGTGGGGGTGGTGAGGCAAAAAGAGTCCCCGAGAAGGACAGACTCTTCTGCTGGGCTGAGTGTGTAGCTGGATAGATTGATGATATTGCTGGGTGAGCTAGGGGTACCACTGTTATGGCCCCATGTGGCAGGAATGATTTTAGACAGCTTACAGTCCTTTTTCCTTTGTAGAGAAGTGAAGTGTATAATGTAGATCTCCTGTCTTATTTTAGTAAAGTCCATTTGTATGGAAGGTTGGTTATTTATGAGAGTCTCCAGGTTGGAGAGCTCTTTTTTGATGTTTTCCTGTTTGCTGTATAGGATGCTGATCAGGTGGTTCCTCAGCTTCTTTGATAGTGTATGGCATAATCTCTCACTGTGATCTGTGCAGTATGTAGATAGCAATGGATTTTTCACCTTCAGTCCATTTGGTATGATGTCCATCCATTTGCATTTGGAAAGGAAGATGATATCTGTCTGTACTTGTGCAACACTTCAATCTCCCTATACACACAATAGCAGATTTAAAGGTAGCCATCCTGCAGCAAAAAAAACTTCAGGACCAGACTTCAAAGAGAAACTGCTGAGCTTCAGTTCATTTGCAAATTTGACACCATCAGCTCAGGATTAAACAAATGGCTAGCCAACTACAAAAGCAGTTTCTCCTCCCTTGGTGTTCACACTTCAACTGCGAGAAGAGGGCCTCATCCTCCCTGATTGAGCTAACCTCGTTACCCCTAGCCTGATTCTTGCTTGCATATTTATACCTGCCTCTGGAAATTTCCACTACATGCATCTGACGAAGTGGGTATTCACCCACGTAAGCTTATGCTCCAATACATCTGTTAGTCTATAAGGTGCCACAGGACTCTTTGCTGCTTGTGCATTTACAGTTCGGTTTTCAAAATCATATGAGGGATTTAGGAGTGCAAGTCCCATTCAAAGTCAATGGGACTTGTGTTCCCAAATCCCTTAGGCACTTTTGAAAATCTCCTCAGAAAAAGATGAAAAATTGCAACAACCACAAATTAGCAGAAATGGTCACAGGAAACGGAAAAATTGATATAAGGCTAAAATCCTAGCTAACATAAATCAGGAGGAATTTTTCTAGTTTTCTAAAGGCACCCTTAGTAATATTTGACAGCAAAGCACAGCCATAATTCTCTTAATTAGGAGGAGTATAAATTTCTTCACTGGAAAAAATACTCGTATTTTATCCCAGAGATGGCTGCATTTCAATGTTGGCAAATTGATGATTATATCTGTATCTATATCAAGGTTGAATGGGTTTTGGTATCTCTGAATGAATGACACTATGTAAATGTAATTCATTACCATTTACAGAAATGGGTCAAATGACAACCAGGCATTCTGTAATTTTTAGTACCTCTTCCAGCATGAGCTGTAGTTTGTCAGTGGTCTCTCCCGGTCAGGCAATATCACCTACGTACTCAAGATCCTCCAAAGATGAAGCTTTACATTTCACACCTTGTACTTTGGCCTCATTCAGCTTCGTCATCAGATAGTCTTAGAACATTAAATAACGCTGGTGAGAGAATGCATCTCTGGCATACTCCTGATGCTTTTGAAAACAAGTCTGTAATAAAACCATGAGCCCTCCTATGGCTAAATGTATAGGGTTTCATTTTTTTCACTAGGCAGACTAAATCCTCAGGCACCCCATACTGCTGTAGCAGAATCCATAGTGTTGTTCAATGCATTGAGTCAAAAACAGCTGAAAAGTCCGTAAACGTGACATAACTTCCTTTTGTCGCTCTAGTCATTTTTCAGTAGCATTCCACAGAGCAGAATCCATGGGACTTAAGATCAATGGTGGCATAACCAAAGCTGTGCATGTCTCCTATACAATGGAAATGAATGTCCCGATGACTGTGCATGTAGGTGGAAATGATATCAAATGGGTGAATAGCTAGGTCTCTCTGGGTAGCCAGTTGACAACAAGAGGTTCTATAACTGAAGAAGTCTCATGTCGAATCGGTGTGGCCTAAACAGCATTTTGGCATCTTCAAAGGCCTCTGTTTGGGTAACAGGATGTCTGTGAGATAGCTAAGCTATCGTATTCTATGTGGTAGTGATGACAACTCTGCTTTATGGAGCAGAAACAGTGTTAAAAACAGCTGAGGAAAGGAAACTAAATAGTATTCAGTGTAAAATGTTCTGGTGTATTCTTAACATCCATTGATTGATTTTGTCATAACCAAGGAGATAATTAGATGATCCCGTCAAGTTGCTGTCTTGCACATGTTAAGAACAAGATGACTGCAATGGTGGAGTTATGTAAAACGTGCAGAGGAAGGTATGCTTTTACAGAAGATTTATAAACCAGAGGTCAAAGGAAGTAGAGCACAAGGCTGACCATGAATGAGGTTGGAAGATGCAACTCTGAGGGATTTAAGAAGTCCTCTCATACTGAATCTTGCCAAAGGAAGAAGATTTGCATGGGACCATTCAATATGGAAGTCCACTCTACATTCCACCAGCACTATATCATAGTCAAGTGAATCTGCCACTGCTGCTGCTCCCTAATGACAAACTTCTACAGAAATAATCAAGAAAAATGATTTCCAGTATTCTGAAAAAAAATATAGTCAATAACAGAATTTCCTGATTGCTTTGACTTCACGCAATGGAAAATCATGTACCACTCTTGCCAAGTATAGGGTGCATGTTTCTCTGCCTGCTGACAGCACAGTACATCAAGACAGGATACAGCCACTGAAATACTTGGAGTTACACTGTTGTAAAATCATCCCCTTGGTCTTGCACTGATAATCATCCCAATTAGACCTTAAAACTAACGTTCTACATTTCTATTGGTTGAGGACACTTTAGTAGTTAATTACAGCTATGCAGTCATGGTTAAGTATTTAGAACAATTTACTGTTTAAGCTACTTTTCAGATAACTGAGTCCGTGCACCACAATCAAATCTCTAGTGATTGTATCAAAATGCCTTATCTTATAAGAACTATACATTCAAAGAGGTGATGCTGACATTTGGGTTTCAAACACCTTTAACACTTTACCTTTTTATTTATTCAGTTATCCAGTAAAGTTCCTTTTAATTCTTTTTGTCAGTTATAATAAATTAGCATTCAAAGTCACCAAAAGAAGACATTGAAGGATGCTGCATAAGCATCTATGACAAAAAATAAGGGGCTGTGTCAGCATATATTGTCTCACTGAGAATGTTTGGTTGCACTACATTAATTTCAAAATGGGTCTTTAAACCAGAGACTATATAAACAAAATATATTAAACGTTTGGAGCTTAGATCCCCTCCATTAGTTTTTTCAAAAGTGCTATTCCCTACTGTAACCAGTTTGGAACTGCAGCTAGTAATCCAGTTAAGAGCTTTGAAACTCAAATCTATGCTCTGTATAAAGTTTCCTCTTGTTGCACCAGTTGGTGCTTAAATTCTAGGACTGGTTTAAAAGGGCATCATAGCCCGTACCCAGACTTTTAGTTTCATTGAATTAATTTGCATACACTTAATTCATAATAAAACTCAGGATTCCAAAGCTGAGGACAAATTATACGTATATTTCTTAACCTATCAATATATTTGACAGATCTTAATAATAATTAATAAATCAGTGTCTGAGTTATCTGCAAGTGAGTTACTGTTTGGCCAATGAAAAGTGACAATAAACCTAGGTCTTTAGGTAGCTTTATTGCCTTAGCGTGCACAGTAGACTGACTGTTCAGAGAACTTTAAAAGCAAATAGTAAAGTTACAGTTTAAGCAACACAGTTCCAGGATAAATGAGTATATTTGTCAGGTTCTCACCCTCTCTTGGAACTCTGCTTTGTCTACGGCTTCCTTTTTTAGTGCCCTTTGCTGAAATATTAAATCATTCTGATAAACAATGGATTTCAGTTCCTTTTAATCAAACACACATATGATTGGGTAATCTCACTTCAGCTGTGATGCTGAGTATAAAAAAAGCCCCAACACAAGTTCTTGGAGTTTCAGAGTAAAATTTTTGTCCCCATGGTAATGGATTCCATTGACAGCCATGAAAAATATACAAATGTAGTGGATATACAACAGAAATCTGCATTGCACTTGAAAGTGATCTGAACTAACAGAACAGGGTTGGGATGTGAAGGAGAGCTATGCCTGATTTCAGTCCTTTCAATCTGCTCCCCAGCTGCTTTCTGACTTGCCCTTCTTTACCCGCTTGCCTTCAGGAAAATTGAACAGGAAGAAGCACAGCAGGAAAGAAGAAAGATAGGAAGCAATTTGTTCTGAAGCAGCTGTGAAAGTTGCATGTAGAGGGTGAAGGAGTAACCTGCTCCAAAACCACTAAACTGTATCTCACAATCAGCCATCGCTTTGGCAGCATAGCTAAGACCGTTCCAATTACAGCACTGGTTGTGATCACTGAAATATGCACTTCGTAAAAATTTTCAAGTAGCCAGTAAATGTGAGAAAAATATTTATTTTTCAAGCAGAAATAGAAATGAAATTGTCTAATAAATTTCATTACAAATTATTTGCTCTGCTTTATTTGGAACTGCTGCTATGAAAACTTTTAAGGGAATAATTATGGAATAAAACCGAGACCCACAAATATTGTAATTCATATAGATGAACCTAGGGTCAGCTTGCTATCCTTGATACAGAAAGCCCTGCGTGGAAGTGTTACTTGATTTCAAAATAACATTTATGTTACCTAGCAACAGTGGGTCACTTCACCTTGACTAGTCCCTTAGAATATGTGCTATCTACTTATGCTAAACTCTCTGTTTGATCTTGTATTTAGAAATGACACTCTGTGTACCTTTCCCAGATCGGAAGAACTCAGTGTAGCTCAAAAGCTTGTCTCTCTCACCAACAGAAGTTGGTCCAATAAAAGATATTGCCTCACCCACCTTGTCTCTCTAATATCCTGGGTCTGACATGGCTACAACAACACTGCACCTAGCAACAATGACATTTTTAGAGTCTCATTGAAATCAATGAGCGTATCCATATCCATTTACTATTTTTTAATCAGGATTGCTCTTGGATTCTGAGGAAGTAGAATAGATTACAAAGAATGTGTTGGTGGAGGCAGGTGGCCCTAATATTTTTTCACAGATTCAGTGAGAATATTTGAGGTAAAGCACCAAAGCTGATGCATTTTGGTGCTCTTTAGGATCACTTTTTATCAATATCTGTTACTCCAAAAATTACTGTAGATATTAATATTAAATAAACAAACTGAAAACAAGGCGCAGCAGATTTTGCTGACGTGTCAGCACTTTTCCACTAGGGATCAAATCCACCTATTAGACATAAAAATGCATTGAGAAAGACCTTGGAAGGATAAAATCTGTTGACTTGGAAACTACTGGTCTCTGGTAAATTATGTTTAGGAAAAAAGGTGTCAATTTTATCAGGTACCAGGGAAAGTCATAAAAAAAAAAGCTTATATGCCCCAGAATGCCTACACAATTGTGGCTATTTTCGTTCACCAGTGAGATGAATAAAACGAGGGAAATGGGTCATTTAGTCTTAAACAGGATCCATTTTTATTTTACGTTTGGATCTTCACATTGATTATGAGTTCTTGCAAATGGCAAAATACTAACATTTCAAAATGTCAAAGAGGATTAAGTTCAACTCTAGATGGCATGCCAGTATATACTGAGTATCATCTGGATTTGGAATCCTTATCACGTAAAGCGGATGACTTTCTTTTTTTGTAGACTAGATATCTACAGCACAAACATATCAAATGGGTAGGAGAACCACATTCTAAAGTAGATTTCTTGATTTTGTTCCTTGTGTACATATTTTATACTGATTAAGGCAGGATTGGAAACATCAGTAGCAGTACTAAATTGATTTGCACAGCGTTATCAGATACAAAACGAGAGAAAACAACAGCTAAGAAAGACTAGCTGTAAACAGTATGTGATGAAGAAAAGGAAAGTCTGGCACATGATTAAGGCCACATTAAAAGGCAAGGTGCACCAGAGTAGTCCTGCCAGAAAGTATCAAATAAACTCAGCCATTGACAGATGTATACAGATGAAAAGCTGAGAAGGCTCATGGATCCTGTATATTACAATTTACAATGGCTAAGAATCAGTACAAATCTATTCCGACACCCCTAATGAAAGCAATTAAGGCTGAAATTTTTCACTCCTGAGAAATATGATGAAAGGTTTCCAGGTTTGGGGACAAAATTACTTGTTTTAGATCAGCAAAAAAACTCCCTATATCACCATCATAGGATCTAACTACATCAGCCACACCATGAGGGGCTCGTTCACCTGCACATCTATCAATGTGATATATGCCATCATGTGCCAGCAATGCCCCTCTGCCATGTACATTGGCTAAACCGGACAGTCTCTATGCAAAAGAATAAACAGACACAAATCAGACATCAAGAATTATAACATTCGAAAACCAGTAGGAGAGCACTTCAATCTCCCTGGACACTCAATAACAGATTTAAAAGCGGCAATTCTTCAACCCAAAAACTTTAAAAACAACAGACTTCAATGAGAAACTGCAGAACTGGAATTAATTTGCAAACTGGACACCATCAAATTTGGCCTGAATAAAGACTGGGAGTGGATGGGACACTACAAAAAGTAATTTTCCCTCTGCTGATACTCACACCCTCGTGTCAACTGTTGGAAATGGCCGACATCCACCTTAATTGAATTGACCTCATTAGCACTGATCCCCCACTTGGTAGGCAACTCCCATCTTTTCATGTGCTGTATATTTATACCTGCTTACTATAATTTTCCACTTCATGCATCTGATGGAGTGGGTTATAGCCCACGAAAGCTTATGCCCAAATAAATTTGTTAGTCTATAAGGTGCCACAAGGATTCCTCGTTGTTTTCCCTATATACAGTATTTCTTATTTCATTTAATTTACAAACTTTAGAGTTCTAGTTCAGTGAGATGTTTGCTGCCCCCAAAACCAATTTTATTTTAGTCTAATAGTCCATTAAGAAGGTAATTTGCATTACCACTTAGGCATACACAGTCATGTCTAATGCAGATCTCAGGATACTTTTTATACTACATATCTCTGTGAACAGAGATCACAGACTAGGGTAACTTTTTTTTTTCATTATGCCCATCAAGAAAAATCAGGAACAATTTAAACTCCATGATAGTGTAAACTGTATTTAAAGAAAATATTCTTACTTCCACCATTTAGATTTTTTTAGCCACATCCCTGAATAGCAATAAACTGTTGGGCCAAATTCAACACTTGGTACATCAGAGACTTAAGTTACTGCAATATAACTGAGAGCAGAATTTGGCCCTCAGTCTATTTTTTGAGGTGATTTGGAAGTGGAGTGGACAGACCTTTAAAGTTCCAAATCCATTGCTTAATAAAATAAACTCCTTTAGAGTCAGAGTACACTTATTTCTCCCAAGACTTCTTAATTCTTCTGTGCAAGTGTAATGCACCCATGGCTGGTTCAATTGTGCAGACTGAAATTGAGATCTATGGGTTCAAAGACATGAATTGTTACTGACTGAACTAAAGGACCAGGTCCTTTAGTTTAGCTGCATCAGCAGACTCCAAAACCACTAAATGTTGACTAGCCAATAGAGGGGAGGATGAAATCACACTGGTAATGTGGATTACACAAGTTTCAGGTGATTCACTTGCCATTACATTTTGAAACAATATAGGGTATACATATGTTTATATATCCCTATTAGAAGATATTAGTTTTGTAGGGTTAAATTGTCCATTTTTAGCCAATGATCCAAGAGAAAATTATATTTTGCATTAACTCTAAAACTGTAAGTGTTCAGTCTCCTCCATTTAATTCAAAACCAAGTGCATTTTCAATGCATATTTACATTTTAAGGCTTACTTTAGTTTTTAAAAAAGGTGGATCTCTAGGGCATCTAACAACATTTTCATATTAGCAAATAAAAAAGGAATATTAATTTCAAATGGGATGTACTGGTGTCTGTATAGTCTTTATGTTCAAACACTGAAATCATAGAATATGCTGTAATGAAATGTTGCTTGGTTTCCAAGCTTAGCCTTTACAATAGCATATGCTGCTATGGTTTAAAAAGAAATTTCATAATTTCACATATTTGCACTAATTTTCAGAGAAACTAGTCTCTCCAGGTGGTAAAATAGTCTAGCGTCCTTTCAGTTGCAATAGAGAAGAGAAAAATTGCCTTTGTTCCTGGAATATTCCTTGATTGCTGGGTGGTTGCAATCCTTTGTGAAGAAGACTGAATTGCTTTGTTTGCTTGAGAAAATTGTCTCCTGTATCCTTCCTGCTGCTGAGAGGATGTGTACTGCAGGGGTGGCTGATTAGAGATCTAAGATAACAAATCAAAAACCATGGTTAATAATCCTCTGAAGTAGAAGAGAAATGTATGGGCAACCCTATGCTTCTTTAAAATAGATCAAAATGTATTAGTTTGCATACTACAAACCATTCTGGTTCCAGTAGGTGCAGACAGCCATGGCAACTGCTAAAATAAAAGCTGAAAGCATTGGTGCAATCAAAGCTTTAATAAACAAACGTGATAGGATAATATACTTTCCCTAGAAAACGCAGTAGAAAAGTCAAGTTGTTATTAAGGTCATAGAATCAAGTTTCTACATTGCTATTCTGTATTCTTTCTAATGATTTAAAGGAAAAGCAAAATAAATAAAATGTCATTACATATAGATATGCATTAATATATGAAAGTTTTCTCATAATAGTGTAAGGGCTTATTAACTCCCAAAATGCATTTTTAGTCGGTAAAATAAAATTTACTCATGAAACTCCTTCCTTTTGTTTGCCATTTCTACAATAAGATACCTGGAAATGTTTAAATGAGGAGGGGGGAATGCAAAGTAAAACAAGTTGAAGTCTGTCAGTTTAGGAGGAAGCCATGGAGCTCTGGGCCTACTGAAGAAGCTTCTCTGACTTGTAGAGAGAGATCTATGATCTTTTCAATTTCTCAGGCACTGAGCATGGCTCTTGAATCGCATGGAATCATCTTTAAAGATACCTTGGCCATTCAAACATTAGTATCTGCTAGCATCTATGAATATACAGAGCACCACGAGAAGAGTACTTATTACATATAACCTCATCCAGTGGGAATCAGGAATAAAAGAGTTAAAGTCTGTCCCCAGGTCTTTTGAACTCACCAATCCTTTTATGTAAAACACACAATACCATCTAGAATGGTTTCTACCATGATATAGTTTGCCACTGCATGTGGCGCCAACTGTAGAATAGTGTTGAAACTAATGCTAAAAGATTATTGTAACAGACATAGCAAACTGGCTTAGCTAGTCAATTTAGAAAGGGATTTTAAACATAGTTTCTTACTACAGTTATAAATCCTGTGTAAATAAGACTTTAAATTGGAATTAAACCTATAAATCACTTAAGTTTTTGCATTCCACAAATATACTGTGATCCTATTTACTCTTTAACTAGTAGAAGTCCAAGCAGTATGAGCTTTCACAAACATGGACAAAATAAGTACAGGACAAATAAAATTAGGGTCAAATTCTGCACTTATCACATATAAATTCAGTCTTACACCAGATTTACAGGGGAGAACAAAATTTGGCTCTACATCATCCTATTTCAATCAAAGTAAGAATGATAAACTCCTTGTAGCAGTAAAATTAGGCCTGAGAAATAAAATAGTTACAATCTTTTCCAAATGTAAACATGTAAAGGAAAAGAATTTCAGGAAAACGAACAACCTTAAAAGAGAAAATAAAGAGCAAAACGTTATTAAAAGTGTATTGCAGCCAAAAATACATGCACATAAGGTTTTGCATGCTCAAATTGGAGGCCATCCTTTGAAAATTTAGGCCTTGATCTTCTAGAGGAAGAATTAAATACACAGTTTCAGAGTAGATAGAGAAGGTTCTGTTATTCTTTAAGGTGCCACCGGACTCCTTGTTGTTTTTGTGGATACAGACCAACACAGATACCCCCTGATATTAGAACTAGAGCAATCTCACTCTGGCAGGATTTGATGGTGGGTGTTTAAAACAACCCAACTAGAACCGCAAAACCGGTGACCAAGTGACTTATAGTATGCAACCTTTGGATCATAGCTGTTCGTGGAAATTGTGCCTGTTGAAGAAATCATAAGAAATCTCATAAAGTCAACATTTGCAAGGTATGCTAGAAGAAGCAGCGTCTCATAGAAGATAATGTTTAAGAATTGCTTTAATAGATACTACCTTTTGGATGAGCTGTAAAGTTATGGCCTGACCACATGAGGCCTTTAAAGAATCATGGCAGGACATAACCACAAAGTCCTGATCAAATTTAAATGGCTAACTGCAGTGTTTCACCCAACAAATGGCTACATTTCAATGGTTGGTGCAGTGGATCTTAAAAAACAAACAATATGCCCATGTTGTCAAATCTGCTTTCTTCCACAGGTAGGAACATTTACACTGTCAAACAAAGGAGAAGTTGAGCCATGTAATCCTTCCTTTGGGCCTTTCCTTTGTGCTTCATAATCAAGAGTATTCGATAGCGTACCATAATTTCTCTTAAACAATGAAATTAATATTCAAACAAATACAGTGTTGTCAGATAAAATATTCTGGCTGCAAGATGTAGGAGTTTGCAGGATATTTAGTGCTGTTCCTGTAGAACTTCAGTAGCGTGCACAGATGCTTTACTGAGCATTTGACAAACTCTGTAGTGATCTCTAGGTTCCTGCAATGTGCATAACTTCAGTGTTCTCTTCACCTAATATGTCTTGCAAAGAAAATAATTGTAAAGAAATAGATTTATATGCATCAAGTGTATACCTTAAAAGAAATCCAGGATGTTTAAATGACTAATTTATAATCACTGAGACAAGGTGGGTGAGGTAGTATCTTTAATTACGTTCCTAATAAATAGCCAACTCCATGCAAGTTCGAGCAAATTACCTCCAAACTTAAAACTTAATTATATACATACAGTCTCCTGAGAATGATTATACCTCCCATCAGACAGATGCTCAGGTGTGGATGCAATTTTCTACATTCCAGCCATCCTAATTTGATTGAATTCACTTTCTACATTCTAGAGTTATGTTTCTAAGTGATTGTGGGATGCATGTGTCCTGCCACTTTTGTTATTAAGACAGTATTATGTCCAGAGGGAACAAGAAATGGTCTGTTGAACAAAGTAAACTACTAGGACCATTACCAGGATGCCTCTGAGGCTGCACATTATGGTGCAGTTTACACAGTAAGAAAAAGTCCCTGCATGTAAGAATCAGAGATGCCATTAAAAAAAGAAAAAAGAAATATGTACTCCCAGAATAACCCATTACTGAACCTCCAGATTCCCCAAAACGAGTAAGAAATTGGCTTGGAGGAAAAGAAAACCAAGTTAGAGTAATAAACAGTAAGTGACTTCCAGATAATATAACATTCAAGCTGGTGCTGCAGATAGAACATTGTTTTCCTTCCCCCATGATGGTTCTGTGTACATCCCACTGAAGATAGAGGAAAATTGATCCAAATACAAACTGTACTGTGCACAAAATTACACATCTTTATTGTGGTGTTCTCTTCCTCTATCAGTAAGTTTTTGGGGAAATGAGTGAGGAGCCTGGTCCCCCCAACATCTTGCTTAGCAAGCGACTCAGAGATGTGATCAAGAAGCTGGCTTTTTTCTCTCTTTGGTATCACTGCAAGCCTCCCCCTAATGTGCCCAGACTGCTCACTCTGAGGAGGCTGGCAGAGGGAGTCATGACCCTATCTTCTATTCCTATCTGTTTCTCCATTGGGTGCATGAATGAAATGGATCCAGTAAGATGTGTTGGGCAGGTTTTTTGGATGCTATGCCACAAGTCCCAGATGCAATCTAGCCTTTAGTATAAGAAGTCCTATGTTTTAGGAATGAATGATGTTTTTGTTTGTTTTATCATGGACTGTGAAATCAGATAGTTTGCATACTTCAGATGTAAGATTTCATATTCTGTTTTCTGGAAATGTAAAGTGTGGTGATAGTCATTGATACTATTTCATAAATATGTAGCTGTAGGTTGTTGGCATTTTCTTCCTTGATGGACAAAGGAGGAAGCCTACAAGTGCCTGCAACAAACAAAAGATGGTTGAGTATTTTGTGTGTTTTCAGCAGCTCCTCATTAGCTGTGTAACAAAAATTCCCAGCCCTGGAAATGGGTCTTTCCCTAAACACTGTTGAGGTCCATGGTAATCACTTGTTAAGACTTATTTGACAAGTTATCTGAATAAAAATAGCAGGACTTGAAAGATTGCATTTCAGTGAGTTTTTTTAATACTCTATGAAACATGCCAGCCAAGTCTCTCTGATTTATATTGAGATTTGTTCAATGTAAACTGCTTTAGAGGCAGTTTTTAAAGTCCCTGAGTTTTAAGTTCTTCTGATTAAGGTGTTTGTGATGTTTTTCAAGGTCCATTCCTGCTCCGATTAATTCCAGAAGTGCTGCAGTGGTTCCATGAAAGCTATTTAAATTTTACTTATCTAAATTGTCACAGCTTGAGATGCAGGGTAAAAGTCTGGTGGCATATTACAGTGACTGAAGGGCCTGTCAATGTAATCAAAGAGACCAAATAGAATGTAAGAAACTGTTTCATCTTGATCTCTTTCATCTGCAGAAACCTGATAGAACCTGCTGGGAGATTCTGGCATAGAAAAATGTTTAGTCCAGTGCAGCTATTTGGATAGACTCTTCAGAACAAAGGGAAATGGAAGGATGGTGTCACCATGCCTCAGTGGGTCGCAGGTGAGGACGCCAGATTCAGGACAAACTGCTGAGAAATAGGGCAGACTCGCTCCCAGACTGGTGGTTATTCTATCATTAGATTATACCAAGCCAGTAACAACAAAAGTAAACTTCTGTCTCACCACACTGGTTAACAAGAAGTCAAAAATGCAGTCTCCTTAGGCATTCCAGCCCTCGTCTCACCACCCAGACAGTAGACTTTATGATGAGTGGTTACTGAAAACCAATTTCCTCAAGCAAAGGGTTCTTCTGATCTCAAGAGATCAGCCACATAACCAGGTTAATATATAACTCATCTTACCCAATAATCACACTATTGCCTATCCTTTAGTAACTAAAATCTAAAGGTTTATCTGTAAGAGAAAAGAAGAAAAAAGTTAAAATGGTTAATAGAGCATATACATACAATCATTGCAAAGTTCTTATATCAGGTTTGTAGCAGTGATATTATAGACTGCTGGCTTGTAAAGTCTCTGGTAACTTCAAAAGATTGGAAGGTCTTCAGTCCATAGTCAATATGCTCTTTTCAGTTGTAAATCCACAGTCCAGAGAGTCAGAACAAGAAAAAGAGGCAAGATGGAGATGTTTCCAGAGTCTTTTATACCCTTTGCCATGTACTTGGAATTTTACTGCCCCAAAACAAAGTTCAGACAGCACAGTTTGCGGAAAATTACAGGCATAAGATGGAGTCGAAGGTCACTTAAGTCACATGCCCCTTACATGCTTGCTGACTCACATGGGAAGGAGTTTCCCAAATTCTGGTTGGCTTCTGGCTGGAGAATTCACAGGAAGACTCACCAGGTGGGACTATGACCTATTGTGAGAGTTAATTGCCTTTGATGGACCACCAACACAAAGCCTTCTGGCTTCAATATAGATTTTACCTGGTGGGTGTTTGGGATACATATACGTATATATATATACGTATACATATATATATATACAGAGAGAGAGAGTTAATATTCAAAACTTCAGGTACAGTGATGATACATGGATTTAAACAAGATAATCATTTTAGCAAATTATAACTTTTCCATTGCATGATATACTTTGTACAAGTTTTGTTGCAATTGTCTAACAGTGGCAATATTAATTATATACATGGTCATATTTCAATCATACAGTATCAGAGGTAAAAGATAGAATATTAGAACCACTGGTAATAGACATTTTAAAATAAAAAGAGATTAATGAGACTAATCTATATGTACACTAATCTAGGTGCTGTGGTGGTGTGAGAGGGCATCCAGGGGCCTCCACATGCTAGAATGTGTAAAGACAGTATCCAGGTCATTTGCACCTGTAATCCACTGACAACTCTGCAGTACTATAATAGGCTTTAAATACATTGAGGTCCAGCTTTTGTCCTAGTATAAGTGACTGCATCTGACTTCATGGGAATGGTTAGTGCAAACCAAAAGGGGCTGGAGATAAACTTCAGGTTCTCAATAAACTGGACACATACACAGAAAATAAAATATAACAGCTCAATCTGTTACTGAGCAAGCCACAAAAGCGGCCCTGCAGCAAGCTGAAATTCAACACAGCATCCCTCTGAAAACCATTTGGCACCCAGGCGACTACACAATAACGGCAGTGACAAAGGAAAGGGCCACTGATAAATGTGATTTAAGCACCAATCCTGCAAAAACTTACATGTCTGCATAACTTTGAACCTGTGAGTAAACCTACTAAAGGTGAGGGGACTCAACGGGTAGTGATCAATGGCTCCATGTCTAGTTGGCAGCCGGTGTCAAGTGGGGTGCCCCAGGGGTCGGTCCTGGGGCCGGTTTTGTTCAATATCTTCATAAATGATCTGGAGGATGGTGTGGATTGCACTCTCAGCAAATTTGCGGATGATACTAAACTGGGAGGAGTGGTAGATACGCTGGAGGGGAGGGATAGGATACAGAAGGACCTAGACAAATTGGAGGATTGGGCCAAAAGAAATCTGATGAGGTTCAATAAGGATAAGTGCAGGGTCCTGCACTTAGGACGGAAGAACCCAATGCACCGCTACAGACTAGGGACCGAATGGCTAGGCAGCAGTTCTGCGGAAAAGGACCTAGGGGTGACAGTGGACGAGAAGCTGGATATGAGTCAGCAGTGTGCCCTTGTTGCCAAGAAGGCCAATGGCATTTTGGGATGTATAAGTAGGGGCATAGCGAGCAGATCGAGGGACGTGATCGTTCCCCTCTATTCGACACTGGTGAGGCCTCATCTGGAGTACTGTGTCCAGTTTTGGGCCCCACACTACAAGAAGGATGTGGATAAATTGGAAAGAGTCCAGCGAAGGGCAACAAAAATGATTAGGGGTCTAGAGCACATGACTTATGAGGAGAGGCTGAGGGAGCTGGGATTGTTTAGTCTGCAGAAGAGAAGAATGAGGGGAGATTTGATAGCTGCTTTCAACTACCTGAAAGGGGGTTCCAAAGAGGATGGCTCTAGACTGTTCTCAATGGTAGCAGATGACAGAACGAGGAGTAATGGTCTCAAGTTGCAATGGGGGAGGTTTAGATTGGATATTAGGAAAAACTTTTTCACTAAGAGGGTGGTGAAACACTGGAATGCGTTACCTAGGGAGGTGGTAGAATCTCCTTCCTTACAGGTTTTTAAGGTCAGGCTTGACAAAGCCCTGGCTGGGATGATTTAACTGGGACTTGGTCCTGCTTTGAGCAGGGGGTTGGACTAGATGACCTTCTGGGGTCCCTTCCAACCCTGATATTCTATGATTCTATGATTCTATGATTCTATGACTATTTGCATGTGTAAGTGATTGCAGAATCAGGGTCTTAACAGCCAAGATAACATCTATCAGTCTCTGGCAGGTGGATAAAGCAGTCATGAAAGAGTTGAGTGAGCTTGGGACCAGCTGCCCCAGGAGGACCATCATCATTAGCAATATCGGAACTGGCCAAATCTGGCAATAGAAAAGTTATTAAGCAAATTACTGTCACTGTACTCTTTATAGCTATAGCTATACATATATTAATTAAATTATATTATTTATATTTAAATACACACAATTTATATAACACACACACACACACACTCTTTACTTTCACTGGTCGTGCATTCCTATGCTTCAAAATACTTTTCTACAACCTTACCAAATGCACAGAGATAGTTCTCTAATTGTTCCCAGGTGGGCCCACATCTTTTTTTTGTTATACCAAGACCAAAAATGAAATCAGCACAAAATTATGACGGATCAAGAGGGATAAATTAGAAAAGCAATAAGAGCATCTTAATAATTGCAAATAACATTTCAAACCCTTTTAAGGTCTGATCAAAAGCCCCTTTTAAGTCAGAGTCTTTTCCCAGGTCTGGCCTTCAAAGAGCAATCAGAGCCCAGTACACATGACATAATACATGGAATTGTGACAATGAAGGTGATGTAAAGTGATACATGACATGTGGGGTTTTGACCTGGAATTTCTGCAGACCTGTTTCATAGAAAAATAAACTGAAAAGGAAATATGTAACTTAATATCTTGGTACATGGGAACAAATGGTAGGGAGAAAAATGTGATTTATTGGTGTAACAAAGTAAAAAGTATTTATTACCGGTTCATAAATTTGTGAGTAAGTTATATTTCATGCGGCTAACACAGTAATATATCATTTCTCTACAAAGAGGAAGAGGTTCCTTATAGTATCAAGATGCTGCAGTCTCCAGTTTAAAATACACTTGTACTTTAAGAGGCTGGTTCTATTATGGAATGTTGACCTCCTAACCAATCTAGTTGTGGGAAGAATAACCCATGACTAATGGCCTACTAGCTGCTCAAGTGTCCCTTATTTGCTAAGATTGTAACTTTCAGAAATGTTCCCTTTTATAGATCTGTATGTATAAAAAGCAGCCAAGGCACTACTCAGGACACAATAGATATTTTTTCACATTAGTATTCAATAGATTATTGCTGTCAATAGTTTCCAAACAATTACTTTACATACTTGTGGGACCAATCCCAAAACCTGGTTTTGCAGTAGAGGTGATCTTAAAAAAAAACACCACTAACAACCAAACAAACCCCCCCCAAAAACCAGAGCATTACTGAATTCAGTGTGTTTGGGAATATTTAGTATTGATCTTGTAAGACAGTACATATACCTAATAAGGATGTTTCACTGCACAGTTTTCACTATATATCACTATTTGTATCTAAATTTTTGTGGAATCGAGTACAGTCATAATACACATCTTTCTGGTAAAAAATCAGAGATGTTATCCATGAAATGATTACTATTATTAATGTATTTTGTTTAGTACCTTCACTAATCCTCAAAAGCCTTTGCAGAATTACAAATTCCATAGTCTACCTGTAGGGTTAGGTTGTATCTATTAGTCACAGGTCTGAGCAGAGGTGGTATAGATTGTCTGGCTATATTGAAAGAAGGACAGGAGATATTTGACATGGGTTTAATCAGGCTGCAACTTTATTATTAGATGTCTGGGACTAAATGGCAGATAAAAGTGTACTGTGCAGGTAACCCCATGTTTATTCCATAATTACTCCAGTGGGCTTTTACCATTTCCCCCTCTTTTTCCATCCAGGTCCCTCCAGCAAATCCATTTGCTGGGACCTTACCATCCACTCCCTTTCCATAGGAGGGTTAAGATGCGCTGTAAGAATGGGGGTTGGCTTCCTGCCGTACCAATCATAGGAGTCCTCAACCGCCCCCCATTTGTTCCTTTAATGAACACCTCTTTTGAACTCATTTTCCAAACCGTTTATCCAATCACTGTATACCGCTAGCGGGCTGCAAGACAGTTTGTTTACATTGACTGTCCGCATGCACGGCCTCCTGTAGCTCCTAGTGGCCATGGTTTGCCATTTTTCTTATATACATAAATGCATGTTTACAAATTGAGGTGGCTAGACTTCAGTCTCTCTCTCTCTCTGCTTGTTATTAAGCTTTGCCCAGGTAATTGTATTTTTTAGATATCAGTAAGGAAAAGGGCAAACTATACTCTTCACACAACACAACTTGTCTGCTATTTTCCTCACTAGGGACAACACACTTGTTGCTGGCAAAGAGACTTATTTCAAATTAATATTAGGAATTCATTAAAAATACTGCAATAATTTAATATACCATAGTTACTTGCTAAATGCTAGATCAACTTCCCTTACTTCCATTAACCACTAAAGTCACCTCTTTTGAATCACAACTATCCACTCCAGTTTCTCTTCCAACATTATTCTATTAAAAACAATGCAGCAATTTATTTTGCTTATTTGTTTGCAAAAAAACATGAAATCTGCAATTTGTTCTATACTTTTAGAAAGGTTTTTAATTCAATCTTTGTTCTCAACAAGGTCAGGTAAAATCAACCAGATCATTTCATTCAGTGGATCAAGTAATTTGCTTTTAGCTTTCTATAAATTTAAAATGCCATGTTGGCAAAGTGACAAATGCACTAATAATTCCACATCTTAGCTTTTATATTTAAGTGCAAAATAATATATGTTGTTTGCTATACTTTTGTAAGTAAATGTTCATAGAAAGTGAACCCATAAGGGCTTGAACATAGATTAAATGAATTTATTTTGAAGTGAATAAAAATTCATAGGATTTTATTTGCCCAGTTCTAATTAAGATCTTAGAAAAAGTTTTCTGGTAGATTAGCAATATATACAATATACAACTGCTTTTTGGGGTTTTGTGCAGCTAAGCCTAGGTCAGTTTTGTCTGTATCAATGCCTTTGTAGTCACTGCATTTTGAATGGTATTGTTAGAGGAGCTTTCTCACCATTCTGAATTTTTTCTCCATGTAGAAATTTGTTTATGGGTATTTTAGGATCCTTACAAAGTTCTACTGATTCTTGTTTCCAGATTCTGGAGAGAAGCCAGTGCCCAGATTAATTATGCAAAGACCAGAACAATTGGTGAAATATTATGAATTGCCATTTTCTATTGCTACACAACTTTTATAATCGCATTTCTGATAGTTGTCTTCTACACCTACAGGGCTCAAAAAGGCATGCTAATGATTGGATTTCAGCCTTACCTTTGAACATCCTTGCTTCTGGAGACTGCTTTCCTATATACAAGTTACATCTTTAAAATTCCTATAAAGTAGTTTTTAAAGAGTTTCTTTGGAATGGCTAGAAGTCCATGGATGTTCAAGTGTTTTCAACATCCTATATAATTTTTAGTGAACCTCTCCCCTACCTCTAGGGGCTGAGAGTAAGTGACAGGATCTGACAGTGATGATTGGTGGAGAAATAAAACATGTGCCCTAGTTCCCAGGGAATCCCCTGACCTTCAAACATTGTTATCAATATGGGCATAATCTGACTTTTGTTTTGACTTTGAGGTTTTCATTTGTTTCTCTTTTACAACCTGCTATATAGAGCCTGGGGCACGAAGGGTGTAAAAAGCAGGTTGGTTGAATCACCTGGACATAAAAGAAATGAAAAAGGGAATTTTTATTAATTAATAATTATTATCATCATCATCATCATCATCTATTCGATGAGCCCTAGTCTTGGACCAGGACCCCATTGTGCTAGGTGCTGTACAAACACAGAGCAAAAAGATGATGCCTACCCAAAAGAGATTAAATCTAAGTGTGTAGTGATATTGGGGAAAAGGGGCAATTAACAAGATGTGCAATTAACAAGACCTAACATTTTGCCTGTATGTTTACCTGTCTTGTCTATTTTGATTGTAAGCTATGTCGGACAGGAACAGTGTCTTCCTGTGTGTTTGCACAGTGTCTAACAAATTTTGGGCACTACCACAATATATATTGGATAATTATTAATTATTAATTATTATTATTATTATTATTATCATCATTTATATTTAGAGAACACCAGCCCTTCATTAACAGTGAGTGATGCTATTAAAGTACCTACATTTTTTTTTTTACACAACCTAGAGGATCACTATTTTTTCCCAAAAAACAATACCAGTTTCCAGATCTTCAGGAGCATTCATTCCCATGATATCCTGTTAACACTGTGACTTCTGTGGGAAAAAAACTGCATGACACCACTGGATGTCACATAATAAAGAAGCAGTTGAAAAAAAGACAAGCTAGAAATAGAAGACAGGGCTGGAAGTGCTTTTTTTCAGGCTGCATCAAATATACTGGAATGTTAGCTGGCTAACCTATTTATATCACATGGCTGCAGTAGTCTATGTGCAGTAGTCCCAGATCACACAGAACAACAATATGGAGTGTTAAAATGTATGTTTTTCAAATGTGCTTTTCAGACTGTCTCCTAGATATGTTAGAAAACAGGAATATCATTGTTGCCTATTTTAGAAATCAGTATATTGAAAAGGTAAAGGAAAAACTATTTCAAATATGCCTTTTCTAAAAGGTTTTAGTCAAGACCTTTAAATATAGTCAAATCCATCAAATTGTTTTTTAAAAAAACCTCTTTGTACAAATTTGGGCAAACAGCTAACCTAATTTTGCCCTTTATTTTTTGTAAAGCTTTTAGATTAATTAATCCATATACGAATATAATTTGATAAGACATATTGGATGCATTCTGAAAAGCAGTCATTAATCATTGTAATGTATGATCTCAATCGTGTTTTCTCTCTTTAAAATATATTGTTATATTAATCAATAATTGCTGCAGTCATGCAGTTGTTTGTGTTTTCCTTTTAAAGAATGATGGCAGTCATTTGCTTGATGTTTGTAATGGCAAATTAAATATTTGACTTTTGACTTTCTCATAATAGTCTTCTCCAAAGCAAACTGGATTCCTGTTTGCTGAGTATCAGAATTGAGAGCTAATGATGTAATCTGATTCTTTACCAGCAAGGGAGAAAAACATTTGGCCTGAAGCAAAATGTTTCAGATCCTTCCCATACAAATGTCAAATCATATAGATCATGCTCTACAATAAACCATTGCACACCTTTGATTGACAGATGGTCTATGCTACATTGACTGTGTATTTTTGTAAGTCTTTACTGTGAGTGGCAGTTTAGTAACTGAACCTCAGTGTTGTGTTGTCATCATACACAAATAAATTTATAGTGATGTGGTCTTAAACTTGACTTTTCTGAGATTACTTTAGAAGTTACATATGTATTTAAAGTCTTAAAAAAATGAATATATTACTTTCCGTGCTGGATGGGAAAGGCAGTGTGGTCCAGTGGACAGGGCAGAAGACGGGGCATCTGACTATGTAGGTTCTATTCCAGTCTCTGTTTGACCTTGGAAAAGTCTTACCCAATCTGTGCTTTGGTTCCCCTGTTGTCAATAACAGCTGCCCACTGTAGTGGACCTTACACCAACCTTTGCACAGGATTATTTAAAACATATGGGTGAACTAAAGCACAAAAATAAATACAAGACCAAAAAGCCCTCCATACTGTAATCCTCTGTTCCCCCTCATAACTAGTATAGTAAGGAACCGGCAGTACCAGTCCAAGCTCCCTCATGCTGCCCTGCCAATGTGCTTTATCTTAAGTCAGGAGGGACAAATGGGTCTCATCTTCAGGGGTGAGTGGTTGAGGCCGTCTCTACGTACTTGTTTCATCTCTGGCCTCTGTGCTGAGACTGACATCAAGGACCAGTTTTAACATGATTCAGGGACAGATACATAGAGACTGCTCAGACACTTTCAGCTGAAGCTATTTTTAATGAAAAGTTGGGTTTTGATTACATTTTTTTTTAAAAAATATCTGCTTTCCACAGAAAATTTAAATGCATTGTTGTGATGCTTTAGGGGTTCATCCAGACCAGTAAGAGGTGTGTCACTGCCTGCCCTGTTACCCTGCATGCTTCTATCCTGTGCAGCTTTGTCTCAGAGCTTTGCCACCAGCAGCATGCTCACAGCACAATGGCCTCTCCCTTGCTTCCCCCAGCCTAGTTTTTCCTTTGCAGGCTGATATCAACAGTCCCCTCCAGTCGTGAGTGTCTCCAAAACTGTCACTCCTGTAGTGTCCAGTCCCACTCACTGCGTCTTCACAGAAGTTATCAAGTTCACTGCCTTCAAAGAGACAGAATACACACTGAGCTCCTAGACAAACTAAAATAATGAAACCCTCAGCTTAGTATACAGTACTGAGATAGTTCTGCAAAATTAAAACAAGTTTATTAACAATGGAACCTAGATTTAAGTGATACCAAGTAGAAGGAATAGGGATACAAACGGTTACAAAGAAACAAAAGTGAAAATGTGCTTCTAAGACTAAACTCTAACTCAACACATTAGAGTCTTTTGTTCAAAAATGTTTTCTCACCACAGTCATTCTTCCAGTCATCAGCCAGGATTCTACACAGAGCCCAAAGCACTTGGTTTCTTTGTCTCCTCAGGTAAAGGATGAGACATTTGCTTTTTGCCTCCCCTTATATCTTCCCAAAGTTCATTGACCTGTTTGAAATAATTTGGTCTTTGATTTATTGCTGAAAAATCAAAATTTTCTGTGGAAAAAAAATCTAATTTTCAAACTTGGTCGAATGTATATTTATCTACTAGTATCTAAATTGAGACCATCAATTCCTTTCACATAGGAAACCAAACAGCTACTACGGTTTTTGATCACTGCCAGTCTAAGCCAGATTCAGATGAGTAACCAACAGGTGAAAAGATAAAGATCTTATTAATAATTCCCAAAAGTCACCACTGCATTTGGCAACCTTTTATCCTGTCTTGGCAGACAGGCCAAATTATGGACATGAATTAGCATGGAAACAGCACTACATTCTCACTCCTAGCAGTGGTCCCTCCAGTTCAGGGAGGAAGTATAATGTATACTATAATGTTAAATACGGTGATGGGGTTCTACCCCACACAGGTGTAAAAGGGGTTAATCTCAGGTGTGAGCAGGGGAGAGGAGTCTTCAAAGCAGCCTAGAGAGGCTGTGTTGGGTGCAACAAATCAGGGAAGGGCTGCAGGGGAGCAACCAGTCATGACCTAGCAGGTTCACGTAAAAGAAGCTGCTGGGTCAGAAGTGATCAGTGGGTGCTGGCAGCTCAAGCAGTCAGAACTGTGTCTCTAGTATGCTGCGAGTCCTGCAGCACCATGGACAGAGCAATTGCTGGCAGAGACTGAGGCCTGGTCTACACTAAGTGGGTGGGGGGGAGAATTGATCTAAGGTATGCAACTTCAGCTACGTGAATAACATAGCTGAAGTCGACGTACTTAGATCTACTTACTGCGGTGTATTCACGATGGTAGGTCGACTGCTGACGCTCCTCCATCGACTGCACCTACGCTTCACGCTCCAGTGGAGTACCGGAGTCAACGGGAGAGCGCTCGGTGGACAATTTATCATGTCTTCACTAGATGCGATAAATCAACCTCCGCTGGATTGATCGCTCTGGAGGTAAGTGTAGACATGCCCTAAGGGAGAGCGCAAGGTCTGCTGGCTGGCTGGCTGCTAAGACTGACATGCTGAGGCCCTGAGGTAAATGTGAAGAAGGTGCTGGTGCCATGGGGAAACAGCTCTGGGAAACATACTGAGCAGTTGGAGGGGATGCAGCACATGACTGTCATCTACAAGGTCCCTGAGCTGGGACCTGGAGTAGTGGATGGGCCTGGATCTCCCCCACTTACCACTGAGGGAGTGGCTGGACTATTAGACTGTGATACTAACCCCCAGAAGGGGGGAACACAGAAGGTGACACAGCCGGAGGGCTGAGTCGCAAAGAAGGTGCTGTGATTCCTGAGGTTGTGAGAGGGGATGAAGGCAGATGCAGTGATGGTTCTCAAGCTGTAGATGGGGAGTGCTGGCCTCAAGCTAATCCCCAGAGTGTCCAGGAAGAGGCCCCAGCCAAGCAGTGAGTGATGTGAGCCATTTCAGATACAACTGGTGTGAGGCACTATGGGGAAAGCAATATGATGAAGTATATTGAACCTATGCTTTGGGTAGTGGATTTCAGACTCCAGGGATGTCAAATTCATGTTTTGTTAGCCTTAAAATTCATTACTACTTTTAAAAATTTAATCCAGGCTTATGGACCTACACATTATTCAATATTAAAATTTTTGAATTTGTACAAATGTGGTTACACTTGTTTATTTTTATCATGAAAACTTTATAACTGAAATATAACATTTTTGACCACCTTTAGGTCCCAGTTCAAGAAAGAATCCCTATTTAGGCCATAATGTAAGCTCACACTTAAATTTAACCACTTTGCTCAAGTGCTGTCCTGAATAAAGATAGACATATGTATAAACTTCAGTGCTTTCCCAAATCAGGACTTTAGTTTATGCCACACTAGTGTATATACTACATAACACCTGCTTAAATCCAGCAGTCGTTATCCACAGTATCAGTATAAATACACCCTACTTCTGAATATCATAATCTTTGCAGCATTGTAAAAATATAATGTGATTTGTAAATGCCTCCTCATCCATTCAAATACAATCATAAGGCATGATTAAGCATCATCAATGCTTTTGATTTTACTATTGGAGCTATACTGTCAGATATGCTTGTCACAATATAATATTTCCCATTATATTTCAGTATTTTGTTTTCATCACAAGAAAATGAAAGTGGAGGTAGACAAGAAACTGCTCTCAAAGAGTTATAACTATTTGCTGTTCCTTTTTTTTTTTTAGATCTTTCATGCAATTAAAGACATCAGCATATCTATATCTCTTGTGAGTCTTAAATGTTTTACATAATATTTAACACGGAATTATAGACCTTATATACCAGTTTAACTATCTTTTTTTTATTCTACTTCTTACCTGACAGAGGCATTTGACCAAAAAGAGTGGAATATCCATGAATGATAAATAAACTAAGTATCTGTTTAAATTTAGTAATATGATATAACTGTCAGTGCATTACTGGAAATTTTTGTTTGCTTTGGGTCATAGCATAGACCTTCACCATTCAAGAAGTATCATAGTTACTTATAAAAAGAAAAGGAGTACTTGTGGCACCTTAGAGACTAACCAGTTTATTTGAGCATGAGCTTTCGTGAGCTACAGCTCACTTCATCGGATGCATAGCATATCGTGGAAAAGGCAGTTTCCACGATATGCTATGCATCCGATGAAGTGAGCTGTAGCTCACGAAAGCTCATGCTCAAATAAACTGGTTAGTCTCTAAGGTGCCACAAGTACTCCTTTTCTTTTTACGAATACAGACTAACACGGCTGTTACTCTGAAACCTGTCATAGTTACTTATAACGTACTGCCTGGAGTGGTTTTTTATTGCTACTCTGAAATGAAATTTATAAACAATAGGAAAACAGGTTATATTTAGAGACCATGTCTCCTTCGGTATGTCAGCTATTCCAGCATTACATTCATCTCAATGAGGTCTGAGTTTCCAAGCTATGTTTGGACAATTTATATGTTAACTTGTATGGACAGTTTTTTTCCCTTTTTTCTTTTTTTGAATTTCCTGATTTTTAAAAGTAACCCTTTTCATATAACAGGAGTCATGTCAGACTCATATCTCCCTATAGATAAGAACAATGGGGCAGATCTTCACCTGGTATAAATCCTTTGAAGGTTATAAATCCTGGTATAAGATCCTTTCCATACAAATATCAGTTCATATATATATATATATATATATATATATATCCTGCTATACAGACTGTCTATGATGAGCACTTTTGAAATCTGGGCCATTTAGATAGCTAAATATATTTTTAGGAGCTTCAATATAGGCACCTGTTAATGAAAATCTTGGTCAAGATTTCTTGCAAATAAGGGTGTCTAAGAAAAATAATCAAAGTAAATCTTAGCATGAAAAGACAACAAACAATGGAAACAAAAGGCTGTTCATAGATCAAAAGTGTCTAACAAATGGATGACTAACTTTCCTTCTGGGGGCTCCAAAAATTCACTCAAAATTACTAGTGTAGGCTGCATAAAATTTCACAGTAGGAAAAGATCAGGAAGAATCCTCTTAGGACACAAAGTGCAGCACAAACAAGAATTTTAACTCTGGAGAAGTTGGCTTTTTGCCAAACCACTGTTCAACTTTTTTCTTCCCTTCTCATCTTGTTTTGGTAACCAGCTAAATTACAAACTTCATGTCCTCTGCAGTTGCTATGTTTTAGAAATGTTGATAGGCCTATGGTTTTTTTTTTACTTGCCCAAAAGAACCAGTGTCATTATTTCATAGCCAACTTGTAACAGCAAAAAATGAACGTATGGGAGGACAAATGAGCAAATGTCACTGTATAGTTTATCAGCTTTCTAGCCATCCATTGACTAATGGCATAAAAAAGAATGCAACATCATTCAGTCATCCAAATGTATAATGCTCAATATTCATCTAAAATATTCAGCCATACTTTATAATAATGGTACAGATATAAAATTTAACATGAGTTAACAAAGGATTAATAGATGTAATAGGCATTTTACAGTCTAGACTTGGCAGTTCATAGCCCCGGCATCTCGGGGCTTGCCATGTCAGTTATGAAAGTAAAAAAATTGCTTGAGCCCTGGCACATTTTTCATCACAAATTAAGCACTGTGTACGAGCGCAGACCTATATAGTCCCCCCCGCTTCTGGTCCCCTGTGGGGGGAAAGGGGTGGTCAGTGTCCCTATTCTGATCTGGTCTGCATCTGCAGGAAAAAGTCACTCCTTGGCTCTCTAGCCCTTAAAGGGACACACACACCTTTTCCAACAAGCCAAACAATGGCCTCCACGGCTTAATGTGCGGTGAGGTCATTCTGTAAATATAGTTTATTACATGCTACAAGTGCTGAATCCTCAAGAATTTATTAAAGATTTCAAAAAGATTTACATATAATGGCTTATGTGCAGTGAATCAAATTTTATTAGAATCAGGATACGACTACTACTTAGTGGTGAATACTTCATATGAAAACTTTAGAGTTCTTAGTTAGAAGCTATTAGAATTTGTCCAATATGATAAAATGTTTTTAGAAGAAGTTTGATAGACCTTTATTCGAAGAACTATTGGAACATTTCATAGGATGACAGCACAATTGTCCTGTGAGCAATATAGGTGTGAGAACCTGCGGGAGAGTCTAGTTGTACAGGTAGATTTTTGGCAAACCAGTAAAGTGCCTGACACCACTATTGCTTATTGCTAAAAGTAAAGTCAAGTCAGCAGGCTGTAAACTGTTCATGCAGCAGCCTTAGCATAACCAAGGCAGGAGGGGAGGGGGTTTTGGGTGCCACAGACAGGGCAGCTTGACCCCGCGTCCTTCCTGCTAAGAATGTTGAAATTCCTGATATATGTATTTTAGAAAAACAGGAAGCTTGTCTATAATGTACCCTGAGGAATGTGTCTGTCAGGGTCGCAAGGCATGGACACTCTGGAAAAAAAACAACCATATCTGGTTAATTGACGATCATAAGGAAACCTCTTGCTTGACCTTTAAAAACCTGCTTGCTTAGCAAGTTCTCCTTAATGGACATGTCGTTGTATTACTAATGTATAAATAAGGGGGGAAAGTTTGAGGTCGCTGGATTTCTCAGAAGGGGCTCTTCAGGGACTCTCCTTCTGGATGCATCTTGTGTTCCCCAACAGCAGACGGGCTGCCTCTGTGCCACTTGAGAGCCCCACACAGCTTCGGTAATTATCGAGGGTTGGGGGTGTTTTACTAACCTGTTGAGGATGTGTCCAAGTGCTTGAGACTAAGTAAAGTTTAACTTTAAGTGAAATCACTCTTGTGTTGTCCTGTTTGTGCCAGCCATCTATTGGTCAGACGACTGTGTCTCCCCGATTTATTTCCTGACACCTCCTTGAACAGAGTAAAAGTTACCTAGAGCTTTGGGTTGAAAGAACCCTGGGAAACACAGTGATGCCAGGAACATTTGTAGAATGATTTGTACTGAGCACAACATCCAAGGGTAATTTTGGAAGATGAGAATTTTTTGATTAAAATTATGCAAAAAATTCTCTTAGCCTGTGAAAATGATAGAAACCCCCCCCGTGATCTTTGATTTGTGGGGGAAAAAACCACCCCCCCACCTGTTATATAGTCACCTCCAGATGTTAGTGCAAATTAAGGGTGGTTTTACAAGTAGAAACCTTCTTTTAAAATATATATATTCAACCATCTCTGTGTTCACCATCCCTGTTATATTCCTTCACCACTTACAGACAACTTAATAGTACCAACATGTCACACCAGTTATCAAGAACAGTCTTCTCTGGTAATACATTTATCCACTATGAGTCATATCCCTATAACCATGAGATATTCATTCCTTACCAAGCTGTCCAAAAGAAAATACAAGTATCTGGACAGCCTTCATCATCATTTGGCTGAACGTGGTCTCTACTAATTGTCTTTTCTTTTGTGAACTCATCTTTATGTACCTCTATGAAACTAATGTTTTTTGATACAAGAGGATTCAGCTGTACATCAGCGAAGCAATTCAAAGTAGTACAAAAGTAAGTGCATGTTTCTGGTGACCTTGAGTATACCATTGTAAACCATTAATTTACTGCTGTTCCTCTTGCCATGTTTATAGTCATAAGTGAAAGCAACAATTAATAGAGCCAACTTTGAATTCTGATAATTTATTGTAATAAATAATGCACTTACAGAACAGTGTCATTAAGGAAATAGACTACTTATTGGAATGTCAATTATATTTAATTCAAAGGCAATCGCTGGTGCACTTGACAAACAACATTTTCTACCAAACAATAATAAAATATGCCAACATAATTATTCTACTGAGTAGATGCATCATTTTTGCCAGAAGCACATTGATTACCTTTACACAAAAAAGAACCAGGATGGCAATTTTTCATTATGTTCACTAGAAATTTGTGATGAGTTGATACTGAGTAGGGTAACCAGATGTCCCAATTTTATAGGGACAGTCCCGGTATCCAGAGCTTTGTCTTATATAAGCACCTATTACCCTCCACCCTCTGTCCCGAGTTTTCACATTTGCTATCTGGTCACCCTAATACTGAGTATAAATTCTGTTGACCACTGTTACTACTTCTTAAAATCTAGCATGAAACTTCCTTTGTCCTGCTGTTTGCTTTAGAAATCTGTACTGGTTTAAGGTATAATGCACCTTTTAGGCGGTTTCTCCCAGCTTAAAGTCAAAATGAGCACTGGGTCAAATTTTCAAAAGTGCCTCCTAAGTGGACTTTTAATGAGACCTAAGCTCCTTAGTGCCTAAGATAATTTTGAAAATGGGACTTGGGTGCTTTTGAAAAAATCATGACTCCTGCTTTTGACCAGCGTTGAAGGCTTTCAAAGAGCCTGATCCTGCACCATTGAAGTCAATGGGATCTTTGAGATGGACTTCAACCAGTGAAAGTTCAGGCCCAAAAATAGAGCATTTCAGTCATGCAACCACATTAAAAGATTATAGAGTGCTGGATCTGAGAATGCATTACCTATGTATCTTTTAACATCTATTTTTTTCTGTGTCCAAGAATATGCAAAGGTATTTTGACCCCAATAGATTTGGTGCATGCTTATTAGTATTATCACAGGAATTTAATTTGCCATTGTGGTGACTCAATTTCAGGCAGAATTACAGATAATCACCGGGTAGGTTTATATTTATTTTTAAACACATTTAAAAATCTTAATCTTCCATGTTGAAGGAAATAATACTGGAATTTCTACATTTTTGGTGGAAGGATCCAAATGCTCATTTATTTATTTAATCGCCCTACAGCTACCCAGGGCGCAATGCTACAATGAAGTCAGTTAACAAGAAATATTTTTATTAAAGAGTTAATATAAGTGGGGCTTCTGGTGGAGTGAAAAGTTACCACACATGGCCTCAACCTACCCTCAGTAGACTTCCTGTATTGATAGGTTATCTACTAGGGATTTGTGGGTGCTCAGCACTTTTGAAAATTGGGCCATTTTAATAAGGTGATTAATATGGATTTAAAAAACTTACTTTTAAGACCCCATATTTTAAAATGTTGGCATTAGTTTCTTTTAAATATTGCTTCCATTTTATTTTGATTTCCTCTGAACACTACTTCTATGGTACTAATCTTCTTTCAATTGGTTACTTTCCAAATGTTTAAAATAAACCTCACCTTTGTTTCCTTTACTTTTAAATTGGCTCCTTGAACAGTTTTGTCTCTTACAGAAGTGTCTTCGGTCCTTTCGAAGAACTTGCAGAAAAAAAGCATTTGCTGTCTCAAAAGATGGAAACAGCTGTCACTATCTGCCACTTATTATTTGAGTGACAGCTAAATGCTTCTGTCAGAAATTGTAACTGATGCTGGCCAAGAGAAGAAATTTCTACATCCCCTGAAAACCCACTAGGATGGAGGGAGGATGTTGGGGGTGAGGGAAGGGCACCTGTTAAAGAGGGCCTTTGTTCCATAAGGGTTTGCATACATACAAACAGGGGAGGAACAGACAAACTAGTAAGTAATACCCTGTTGGTACATGAGGCAAGGGATGACAGAACAAAGCACAGATGTATAATGGCAAAGTTCCCACTCTTATGAGTTTAAAGTTATGAATAATCATAATTTGAGCACTCATAATGGATCAACACCATTCTCTACAACCTTTGACCCACATACAGGATCAGATTGTGCTTGGACCTCTCATAGGTACACAAGGGGTATGAAAACACAAGGAGCTTTGCATATGTCCTCCTACACTCCCTGCACCAATACTGAAGTGTTTGCACTCTCCTACTTACCGGAGAAGGAGGGGGGGAAGCATGACATGGGGTGACACTCTGTACCTCAAAATAGCACCCTGTAACCCCCACATTCACCACTCTTATATGGTTATGATATTTTATATTCAGAATCCCTTGTAAGGTACCATATGAAAAGTCATGATTTTCTGAACTTCATTATTCATTCAAAATATGTATATCATTGTATATGGAATTAGGAGATTTTGCTATATGGTTGTTGCTGAAATATGTTGTGAGTCTGGAACATGCCCACAGCCAGCTCTCCAGTGGTAACACAGGGGGTGACCCACACCCAGGCAGGTGTTAAGCGACCATCACCAGCCATTGACTAGCAGGGGAATTCAATAAGAGACCATTGCTCAAGCTCTACGCAATGGAGATTACTTAATGGCATGACTCAGCAAGGTATCAGGACATGTGATACTTGACTCAATGTTTGAGCCAGTATTTTTCCAGACACATGAACTGAGAGTATAAAAGTAATCATGAGTCCACCCCTCTTACCTCCCCCACCTACTCTGAAGGCAACAAGAACATTTGGCAGAAAATACTTTGTCCCAGGTTGAGAAGGAAACTCAGCCTGTGTATTAAGAACTGTGATCTCTTACATTTCACATCTTGCTTAGTCAGATAGTTTAGGATTTAGACTGCAATTTTACCTTTTATTTTTTATGTAACCAACTCTGTCCTCTATGCTTAACACTTATAATAGCTTAAAATCTATCTTTCTGTAGTTAAAACATTAAAATAAATGTTTCTTTACCAGTGAGTTTGTCTAAAGTGCTTGGGGAATCTGCTCAGATTACAAAGGCTGGCGCATGTCCACTAGCCTTTGAAGTGGGAAACTAATTAATGAGTCTGCACTAGTCAGAAGATCTTGAGTAGTGTAAGACGGTATATTTCTGGGGTGCAAGGCTGGGGGGATTTGCTGGTGTCTCCCTGTGTATAGTTCATGAGAGGCTGAGAGAGCCTGCCTGTAACTTTGGGTATTCCTTCACTTGCTAATGGCTGTGCAAAAGTGAAGCCAGAAGGGGCCTCTGGGGGTGTCACACATGACTCCACCCTTCACACACATCAGCAGAACTCAGCAGAACAGGCCAGTCATAGAGGGAGCTTGTGCTCTACCCACCTAAGAGTCTGGAGTTGCAATGTGTAATAAGACTTCACACCACAGCCGACATAGGTCATTGCCTTAATCTGGCTCTGAGTAAAACAGTTTATATTGCTGTATACTGCATGTGATTGAGCATAATGAGAGATTCTTTTTATCTAAGTATTTATATTGTTCTACTATCATGGTATCAGAGTGCTTCCTGAGTAGTTAAATATTGAAATAACAATTTCTCTCTTTGAGAATATAAAGAATGCATAACTTTTAGTGCATAAGCATGAGAGGGCTGAATTAACGTTGCGATAGGAACTTTAATTCTGAATTTGTTTAAAATTTCAACCTTACTGTTGTATGAACATAATTTCTCATATAATGTAATCATGTTAAAGCATAAAGTTACAAAGAAGCCATGAAACTATTATATGCCTATGCAAGCCTCAGTGATACTATACAAGCCAGCATTATCACTCTTTATATAGCAACCTAAAATTATAGTTTAGAATCTGTCATTAGTCATTTATTACTATGGCTACAAGGAAGAGGCAACATGAACTTAGCTTGGATGAAAAGATTGAAGTATGCAGTTGTCTCAGATCAAATTTATTTCAACCTGAGTGAAGACTATCAAGATACAATTTGCCTGATGAAAGAGATTTGGCTAAAAGAAAGCAGCATGCCACCCCCAATCTAAATCATGAGGTGGGAAGACCAGTGATGCTAATTCAGCCCCCCTGCTATGGTTCCAGATGGCAACTGTACAGTATACTCAAATCAATGCTATGATTTTTAACAACAAGCGTCGTGAGCTTTAGAGGTCAACCAAGATTTTAGCGTTTGCTACAGCAAATGGATTGATATACTATTGAAAGCATACACAACACTGTAGGATTTCAAAGTGAATGCAAATTACAATTCTTATGGGCTCACCCCATGAGGAATAAATGCTGCATATGTCTGTGCCCAGTATTCTGTATCAGTTTTATAGAGAAAACCAGTTACTTTTTCCTCCCATGCTCTGTGGAAGGATGCTTTAGCATGAGCACTTAAACATACTAGGAAATAAGGAATATTTTGTGCATTGTTGTTGGGTGTTTTCTATTGGCTATATGAGAGGACAGCGGGATCAAAACACTGTTTCTATTACTGCCTCTGCTTCTGAGTTGCTCTGTTTCTTTTGGGAAAGTCATTTAACTTCTAAATGCCTCACTGTCACATCTGTAAAATGGATATAAAACTAAATAAAAGGGACTATTGTGAGGCTTAACTAATGCTTATGAGGCAAAAGCTACGATATAAGTGCACTGTAATTACTAGCTGACCTACATAAACTTGCTGTGATTCAGGAAAGGAATCCTAGAGAGCTCAGAAAAAATATTTTCTCTTGTGCCCTGTGATAGCTAGTGTGTGGGGCATAAATGGAGCACTGGTTGTAACTAATTTCCTATTGAAATGTGATCCTGAAGTGCTCACATGATTGCAGGGGCATTCTTCATTCATAACTCTTAAGTCTTATTGAAGTAATGTCACCTGGTTAGAATATCTACAAAATTTCTGGTACTCTGCTTTTCTGCTTCACCAGTTCAACTTCTGGACCAGAGAGTAAGACATTCACATTAGTGTTTTATCACCAGTGTCCAAGTCATCCGCTGTGTAGGTGAAGGATTCCAAGACAAAACTTTGACAAATGTAGTCCAGAATTTAGTTTATATCTTAAGTGCTAAACTGTCCAGCATAGTAAACTCTAGCTGGCAGACCTATGAAAGTGTTCAAGAATTCCTTCATTTGCACTCACAAGGAATTAGGACTTAGCTCAATCAGAAAAAATGAGGTTCGCATTTGAAACAGGAGCTGAACAGAACAAACAGTGCTTTAGAAAAGCCTCTGAGAAAGATGTCAGTAAAAACAAAAGGCTTAACAAATTGTAGCCAAAATTAACAATAGGAAGAAATACAAATTGTGCACGGCAAGGAAATATGTGCTGGGCATTTAGCTATGCCTGGCTTGAACAGGAGTAAATGAATAACACACATCAGCATGATGGAAGATGTTTTTAAGTATGCTGAAATGATATAAGTTGAAGCATTGTAAAAATTTGTTCAAAAATCTATGCAATTCAGAATGGAACAGCAAAACTTGAATCATCATTTTATATTGTCTGAGTGGCTGTGGGTTTTTTTAGCATGTCACTTTTCATAACTGGTGTTACGTGCAGCCATGTTTAGTTTTATTGCTGAACAGTGTCAGAATCTCTTAACCACTGGGACTATTGACAATTATTATTATTAATTATTATTTATTTAGTTTGAATTTAGCTAAACTGAAATATCTCACTAGGGAATGTTATTTTTTTTAACTGCAATATAGTTCTTATTCTCTATATTGAGTTCAAAGAGAGAACATTACTTACTGCAAGGGGAGCATGCCAATTCAACCTCCTACCGCCTTCTGAGAAGCAATCACTTCAAGACACACAGTGTCTATTACTTTATATATCTCAGTCCACAGTCCCAGCATGCTACAGTACCAACAGCCCCTTCACACTGAGCAGAACTTCTGTGCTCTTGGTATCTGGAGACAGGGTAGCCAAAGAACCATATGCAACTCAGTCCTCAATGTCTCAGGGTTAATTGGAAAAGGAAGATACTAATGAGAAAGGACAACATGGCCCCACAAAGGCAAAGACCTACCAGCAGGCAAATAAATCCATTTTCCTTCATCTAGTTACCTCTGCATTCCTCATCTAGTTACCACAACAAATAGGGCAGAAGACAAGATGGTCAAACTTTTACTGCTGAATCACCATCCGTGATCTGATTTGTGATGTGGTACCCAAAGAAGCTTGCATCACTAACACTTGGCTTATGTCTACTTTTGAACCATCTTCTAACCTAGCTAGTCGCCACCGGCTATTATGCACAAATCAAGACTGAGTCCAGAATTGGGCAAAAAGAAAGAAAAAAGGAGGTGGAATATCAGTCATGTTCCCCTTCAATCTCAGCTAAAAATTACTCCAGCCATCCCACTAAAACAGGAACCAGAGAGTGGTTATGGACAACTCCTTCTCCCCAAGGGTTCATAGGGATGAAATCTACCTCCCATTCTCTTCAATATCAACAGGAGACTACTTGGAGAGTTGGTGTATCACTGCATGCTCTGCACCGACAATGGTATACTACACATCAGCATGTATATCACATTTTTCACTGACGCAACCAACAGTATTCTAAGGATATCACAACCCTATAAGGATCAGCTCCTGGATGAACAACACTTGGCTCAGATTGAATCCAAGCAAGAACAAGGTGATCCTGGTCAGAAGAAAAAGACATTTATGAGGGATGTTATCCCAGTCCATCAAAGGCATCTGCACAGCCTCATCCCTCTTTTATCAATGTCACAGTTTGTGTCCTGTCAAGATGCCTATATAGTTAGATAGCTTTCTTCCTCCTGCAGTGCTAGGAAAGTCTGTGGGATAGGAATTTGGTCACAGTGATCCATGTACTTGTCTCTTCCAGACAGGAGTACAGCAGTTGACTTCATCTGGGGTGGAAGGTGGATACAAAATAGAATATCTGCTCATAGGCATGACTTACTCCTTCTCAATGGGCTGGACTGCCCTCAAAATATTAGCTCTGTATTTTGATCCCTCCATTGGCCTACCATCTCTCCCATTGTTAGTTTAAACTTGGTCCTGGTATTCAAAGGTTTCAATGGGGCAAGAGATCACCTACATCAGTGAAAGCATCTCCACCCATGACCTACATAAACAGCTCTTCTCCTCTACAATATTTTAAAAGCCCCAGATGAAACACTTGAGAGCAGAAATAACTTCTTTACGGAGGGGTTTTGGCTGTGGACTGAGCCTCCTATAGAGATTAAACTAATCCAGAGTCTAACCATATTCAGGGCACACAGGAAATCTGTCTGACAAACTATTTCCATCACAACTGCAATAACAATGATTGGGAGGGGTGTGAAGAGACAAATATTCCTTAACCAAAGCCATGGAGCAGAAAAAAAAAACGACAAGGAATTCCAGCTGGGCACTCACCAAGTCGGTTTAAGTTACCTGGGAAGCACTTTGGGCCACATTTTCAAGGGTGCTTTTAGAGTAGATACCCACTTAGTGGGATTTTCAAAAAGACCTCAGCAGATTGGACACTTTCCTACCGTTTAAATCACCTTTGCAAATCTGGCCCTCCGACACTATGGCAATGGATATTATAGAAATCTGAGGAAAGAGAGATTCCTGTATCTATAGAGTTGAATCATTGGCATAAGTATACATGGTGACGCTTTGACTGTCGAAAACCATCCCATTAGTTGCACTATGCAAATACATGATGCTATGCCTGAGACCCAATATCAAAAGTAAAATCAAGAAGGATTTTATTTCCAAGGCAGGTGGACACTTAGAACATGAAGATGAGGCATTCAGTCCACTTGACAGAAAAGAGGAAGAGGCTAGAGGAAAGTGGAAAAGATGAGAAAGAATGCTGCATTTGGGTTGGGAGCAGGTTGAAGGAAATAAAACAGTGCTCTGAATTAGAATACATGTGGTGTGATAAATGAAAGGTAGGTAATTCCCTTTTATGGACACCCACCCAGCCAGTTAGCTATAAAATCCCTCTTAGTAGTTGCTCTCTACTTGTTTTACCTGTAAAGGGTTAAAAAGTCTCCCTGAATAGATAAAAGGAAGGGAGTGGGCACCTGACCAAAAGAGACAATGGAAAAGCTAGAACTTTTTAAAATTGGGAAAAAACTTCCCCTATGTCTATCTGTTGTTGTTCTTGGGGAGAAGCAGAAACAGGGCTGGAACTATGCCGCAAGAAGCTTGGGGCCAGGTATGAAAAATCTGAATCATACCTAAAAACTACTCACTTAAAACCCCCAGATATGTAAGTAGATCAGGAAATGTCTAGAAAGATGTGATTAGCTTTATCTCTTTTATTTCTTTATGGCTTGTGGACTCCTCTGTGCTAACCCCAAATGCTTTTGTTTTGCTTGTAACCTTTAAGCTGGACCTCAAGAAAGTTATTCTTGATGCTTAATGTTTGTAAGTGGGTTTTTTAAATCTAACAAAAACCTGAATTTTCAAATGTATTTTCTTTTTTTGTTTTTAAAAAAATTTAAGATTAAGAACAGGATTGGATTCTGTGTCCTCAGAGGTTTGTGCATACGTTGTTAATTAACTGGTGATTCTTACTCATTTCTCTGCTCTACTTACTAGACATTTCTCTATTTCTCATTAAAAAAATCACTAAATTAATTTAAATATTATTTAAAATAGATAGGCAAATCCTACCACCATTTGTCTCTTTCACTTCAGTTTGAATATATACTTTTTAAAAGGCAGTAACTCAAATCAAGGGGGGTTATGATATTTAAGCATTTTAGTCAAGGCCTAGGTGACAGTAATTCAGTTCTGCTCTGATTAATTTGAAATATGAAATTTTGTTTTTCATAAATATCTGCAAGTTTGCACATTTTTCGAGAAAACATGCATTCAGTTGGGTTAAATCGTGGTATCACTTTTGGGTTGCAATCCATGGGTTGAGAAACACTTCTCTAACGCACAAAAACTGTAGTCTAATTTCAAACACAACTACATTAATGCGCACTAGGGAATTTAGTGCTTGCCAGAAGGGTTCATACGGGCCAGTTATTACGCAACACACTGGTGCACATTAGAATTCACACCCCTCTGAGGACTAACGCATCGTGTAGACACCCTGAATTGCTATTGATCTACATTAATGCTCATCCCAAATCTTTTATTTGCCAAAAAATGACAATGATTTTTATTAGTGTTTTTCAAGTACACTCATTCAAAGCAGGTATAAAATTAGAGCAGTTTTTATACAGAGAATAAAAGTAGACCTGCCAATTGTATTTTGATTTTTTTCGATCTTGAGTGCCTTCCCCTATTATACACACACTCTATTTACAAAGGTGAATACTGGACACCCCTTATACGCTACCCCTCACACCATGTCTGAAATGCCATCTAATATATGAAAACACTAACTTGGAAAATGAAGTGATGCAATGGTGATTTGAGCATGGGATCATCTTCAGAAATATTTTCTGCAGGGAAAGGTAATCTTACAACAGAAAACAGGGCTGCTTTCTTTAGAGACAAAAAGGAGAGAGCTGAATAGATCATTCCTGATGAAGCTCTCATGGCCAAAACACTTAGCTAACTTCATTTTTATTTCCAACATGTACTTCAGGCTCTTTTGTACCAATGCACTGATACAACATCCATTGTATCTTGTTCCCAGATCTGATATTGCATGGATAAAAGGTTAAAAAGAAAAAAAAGAAAACCACTTTGGAAAATGGAGCTCATTGTAGTATGTAATGCTATGGAATTTGTTTGAAGGGCTTCTCACTTGAGTACTTCTTTTCTCTAGCTAGTTCTATGATTCGCAGGAAATTTAAATTTGACCTTGAAGCTTGATCTTGACCTTTTGATTCTAGTGATGTTAGGAACAAAACATCATTGTATGTCATTGAAAATGAATCTATAAAATATTACTAAATGGTTTTAGAAGGGAGGGGAAAGTGAATAATATCTGAGCAGTGATATTTCCATAGCTACATTGTCAGAAGGGGTTAGTGCAAAAACCTGGAAAAATAATGGTTATAAGGTTTTATGTTTGTTTCAAAGAGCGATAATTGGATCATTTTTCAAATATACACTCCAGCTTTCACACTCCTATCATTGCAGCTAGTAGTTTTTGAAAAGTCATAATGACATTACTGGGAAGTATCATAGGAAAGAAAGGTCTTGCCGTTATCATCGAGCTATTTTTAACTATTTCAAGATGTAACAACTTGATGAAGTAATATGGTGGCAAAAGAGATAAAATAGTTTTATTCTTTCTGGGCTTGGTTTTGAGTAGCTTTAATAATATTATGCTTTGATATTTAGAATTCTTAGAATGATTATGACTGTACAGTACTCTGCTCAGAGGAATGTGAAGTCCCCAAAGGAATATTTGATTAAGCTGAACAGAAATGGCAGGTGTTATTTTGCATTCCAATGAAATCAGTGGAGAAATCCCCTCCTTTATGGCCGTCAGTAATGCTATAGCAATTACCATCAATGTCATTACCAGAATCCTGTAATATCTTCAGGTTATATGATTAGTAGTTATGGAGGCCATTAAAAATAGCTATTGATTCTATTCACTATTTAAAATAGATTTGAACTATAATGCAGCATATGTAATTGCAATTTTGTATTATCTGGTAAATGTTCCCTCTTTCCCTCTTTCACAGAGGTGTGCTGAATCACTATTCATTTCCCTCCCACCTTCCTCTTCATTAGCAGAGTAAAAGGCTGTGTAAAAGAAAGCTTTTTATTAGAGGTAAACACATTCTCCACAATGCTAGAATGGTTGTCCAAAAAGAATATGTAAACTAAAGCTCCCTTCTTCCCCCATCACCTTTTTCCCCTCATTCTTCCCTGTCATTGACATCAAGGTTTTTCCACCTGCTCTGCTAGCCCATATCCCTTTGCATTATGACCTCCTTCCAGCTCCCTTGTTATCCATTACATCAGCTTTCTTCTGAATCTCTCATGCTCCTCTGGTTCCTTCCTTCTTACTGTACAAACATGCTATGGCCTTTCCCATCCTAATAAACCCCATTAGAAACCCACCTGCACCTCCACCTCCAAGCCTATCTCCCTTCTTTTCTTCATCTTTAAACTCATTGAACATGTCATCAGTGCTCATGCCTGTTCCCTTTCCAATCAACTGAAATTGCTCTCATCAGGTCTCTAATGACTTCTTCCTGGTGAAATCTCAAGGTTCTTTCTCCATCTTCAGCCTGTTTGACCTCTCTGCGTTTAGACACTGTTTGTCATACCCTTAGTCTTGACAAACATGATGTCATCTATTTTAGTTTTATTTCTCTATCCTCTTTAGGCAGAACTTTTACAGAAGTCGTCCATTTAGGAGGTGGCTTAATATTTCAAACAATGCCCAATCCAAAAAAAAAAATCATAAGTAAGCGACCACTATTCCAGTGTGCTGTGAGATTTCATTTCCACTCTTTGTTCCATGGAAGGTAGCTCAAATTACTCAACTTTCAGAAGCAGTAAGGAATATTTTTATAAATTGCCTTTTTTAAAATCTCATTCTCAGCATTTAGCTGCAGGCTTTACTTTCTCACCATTTATTCAACAAGATTATTTCATTTAATCTAGTGATGATATATGCCTGCTTTGATTAAGTTTGAAAGATATGTATCTAAAAACTATGCAGCTATTCTGTAAAGATGAAGGCTAACATCTCTGTCTTTCTGAAGAAACCACTAATGCTTCAATGCCTGTAAACTTTGAAAGTTAAGTTCTTCTCTTATTTCTTTGCCTACATTTAATTGAAGAGTGCCTTGCCTCAAATCTTTTTTTTCTTTCTAACGTTGATGCTGAAGCCACCAAGTGTTCATGTGCATGTAGACTACTTCTAGTCGACATGCTCTGCTCTGCTAGCCCATATCCCTTTGTATTATGGCCTCCTTCCAGCTCCCTTGCTATCCATTACATCAGCTTTCTTCTGAATCTCATTCTCCTCTGGTTGCTTCCTCCTCACTGTACAAACATTCTATGGCCTGTAGCCATATGTACTTCTAGTCTACATGCACTAGTCTAGACTAGTTAAGCACATAATAACATAAGAATTGCCATACTGGATCAGATCAAAGATCCATCCAGCCAAGTATCCTGTCTACTGACAGTGGCCAATGCCTAACTATATTCACTTTACAGGGATTACTCACATGCTTAAATTCAAGCATGTGCTTAAGGGCCAGATTATGAAGGTATGGAGATGCAGATAGGTGCTTAGTGAGATTTACAAAAGCAGGTAAACTTGTTAGGCACCTCATTCCCACTGACTTTCAAAATGCAAGATGCAGATTCTCCTCAATGTATAAGAAAGCCATGTAGCAGAATGGGAACCCTATTCCTGGCAGCGGCAGGGTGGAGGGGGGGAGCGAGGAGGGCACAGTGTTTATTGAATTGCCACTTGCTCCACAGCCTGGCTCATTTGGACTGTTGGGCAGCCCAACATCTGCAAAAGCCTAACTACTAGAGGCTCTCTGGGAACAGCTCAATGCTGCAAGGAATTCAACCTGGGTCTGCAGAGCCTGGGATGGCTGATGTTTCCACACTGGCATTAGGAGGCTATGCAGAAACCCTCAGAGGAATCACTGTGGATAATAGGCACCGCAGGAAGTACCACCCAAGGGACCCAGAGTGGCAGTACCCTCTGGCCCTCTGATTTATCAGCCACCCTCTTTAACCCAAGGGTGCCCCAGGAAATTGTCTCGGTAACAACACAGACTTTGGGCCTGCAGTGACTCCAGCCTTCATCTTGTCACCTGATCTGCGGTCTCTGATCCCAGCCTGACTCTGCCTCCCAATTCCAGCATGGTGCTACCTCTGATCTCCAGTGTTTGACCTTGCCCTGACTTTCACTCTGACTCTTGCTTATTGAACCGGGCTCTAGCTATTCCTGTGACCTCTGCCCACAGACTACCCTCCCTGATATGTGGATCCCACCCAAGCTCTGACTGCTAGGCCAGACTGCATATGCCCGAATCCCTTTCAGATGCTGCCCTCCCTATCTCTGCATTGCTCTGTTACTGCATCCCTTCATCCCTTCCTCTACCAATTCATCCACTCTCACCTTTGTGCCTTCTTCTGTGACATTCCATGTGCCTGGAATGAGTGTCCTGTGCCAAAACATCCACCTACCTTCCTCTCTAAATACAAATTCCTCCTGAAAACCAACTTCTTCTGAAACCTCAAAACATCAACCCCTATTAGAGTTACTATGCGGTGTGTAGTTGCACCATAGTAACTCTAACTCAAGAATCAATCCATGCAACAAACCTCAATGCCAACTCTGCCCACATACCTACACGAGTGACACCATCACAGGACCTAACCAGATCAGCCACACCATCACTGATTCATTCACCTGCACATCCACCAATGTAATCTATGCCATCATGTGCCAGCAATGCCCCTCTGCTATGTACATTGGCCAAACTGGACAGTTCCTACGTAAAAGGATAAATGGACACAAATCAGATATTAGGAATGGCAATATACAAAAACCTGTAGGAGAACACTTCAACCTCCCTGGAGGCACAATAGCAGATTTAAAGGTAACCATCCTGCAGCAAAAAACCTTCAGGACCAGACTTCAAAGAGAAACTGCTGAGCTTCAGTTCATTTGCAAATTTGATACCATCAGCTCAGGATTAAACAAAGACTGTGAACTACAACTACAAAAGCAGTTTCTCCTCCCTTGGTGTTCTCGCCTCATCCTCCCTGATTGAACTAACCTCGTTACCCCTAGCCTGATTCTTGCTTGCATATTTATACCTGCCTCTGGAAATTTCCAGTACATGCATCTGATGAAGTGGGTATTCACCCATGAAAGCTTATGCTCCAATACGTTTGTTAGTCTATAAGGTGCCACGGGACTCTTTGCCAATAATAAATAAGCCTTTTATGATATGGCTAAAAGTCAGGTTTTACAAGGAAATGCTGTCAAATTTTTAACTGTGTCAGCTCTTCTGCAATTCATTTCAATGATGAAACAAATACACATTGATAGGTACACACAGGTAATTTTAAAATGAAATAAAGCTCTTAAGAGGTATTTACAGTGCCCAAGTGTTCTTTATGTTGCTACACATTCTGAATTTTCACAGCAGATGTGCTCAAAGCTAGTGTTTCAGTTATTGTGCTAAAGTCTCTAAAGAAATGTAATGAAATCCCCAAAGACATTGCTGTGGATTTCCCAAGTATTCAGTAATTCTCAGTCTTTCACTACCCAACAAAGGTAACACATTGGACTGCATTATATAACAGTTAGATATCAAGAATTGTTATAGCTCAGATAAAATAAGGGCTTCATCTTTCTTCCAAAACAAACTTTGCCCAATCCAACCCTTTTTAATGACATTTCATAACATTCAATTCTGTATCCTTACATTATTTCTCATGATCTTGTGCCTCTGTACTTCCTGGTTCCAGCCAGAATTAGAAACAGAAGTGCTGGAATACTATGAGGGAGGCTTTCCATCCTGAAAAGAAGATGGTCTTATGCGATTTCTAGCCAAGTTTTTCAGATTTGTGATGGTCAGTTACTGAATAGTTGAAAGGATTCAGACTAACATCCAAACTTTTGGTTGATAGTTTGAGGTCAGAGTCAGATTATCTGATAGATTGTGACTTGGAATATATGTCCACACACAGAATAGGATCCTTGTGCGGGTTATCTGGACCTTGAGTCATGTTGCGCAGGAGTAAGGAGATGCTGCATGCCCATTTCCTTCCATCCATCCCCAAGTTTACAAAGTGCTTCACACAGACATTAGCTACTCCTCACAACTGCCTTGAGAGGTAGGCAATTGTAAGTATTATCACCACTTTATAGGTGGTGAGACTGAGCTTTTCCTCACATCCCCCCCATGCAACAGGTGGGCTGGAGTGGTGGGGAAAGGGTGGAGCTGAGACAATGTGTGTGTGTGTGTCAGGGTGTGATTATATAGTTATTTACTGTTGGTGAAGACCAGCACAGAATTATTACTCCTCTGAATACAGGGGAAGTAGGGATGAGTGGTGTCTGTGGCTTCCTGGTGCAGCTGGAAAGATAATGTAGCCCTACACACCACTTTTTTCCTCAGGGTTCCCTAACTGTAACCCTCAACTATTGCTATACTCAGCTTATTGCTGTTTGCTTCTTTGTATATCTAAAACATATTTGTACTACATTGTACTGAACACATTTTTAAGAGGTGCTATAAAGGCTTTACAAGGGCAGCTTTGGAAGTAATGATTTCCAGCTGCATTAACTTGTGGTAGTGTGCAGTACTCCCCTTGTGAAGTCTTGTGACAGGAATGAAATTAACTCATGTCACCACCATGAAGCAAGGTTAACTTCCAATGAACTGCATTATGTTCCTACACCCATCCACTTAATATTGGGCCTATCACAAGGCCATTAGAAGATAAAAGGGCAGCAAAAATAGCAAAGACTAAAAAGTAACAGAATATCGTGATTAGAGTTTATGACAGAATAAAGATCCGTCTTCTATAGTCTGGAGTGTTTACAGATCTGAGCTGGGCTTCAAAGGAATGGTCTGCTAAATGTGGCCTTAAATTTAGGTTTTGTTTTAAAAGGCTTTATAACATGTAGGCTTTGCATGAATAATGAAAGAACAGAAGCAAGGAACCAAAGGCTATCAATGGACAAAGCAGGAATTCACAACTGGCCTTGTAAATAATACATAGCTAGTAGATGTAGTAGTAAAAATAATTAATTAATAATAGTAATGTGTGATGTTTGCAGCTGCAGCTTTGCTTACGAGCACTCTTTGCAGTGCCTGGATAACTCCTGATCTACACAGGGATTGGTTCAATCCTAAAGCATGTGAGTGGAACTGAGTGGAAATGGTCTCGGAAGGAATCCTAATTTAACCTAGATGGTAAGATTTTTTTAGGGAAGAGATTGTACTTTTAACAAGTGTTTTTATAGTACCTACAGTAATGGGGTTCTGATACTACATTTGGGTCATTGGGCCTTATTACAAAGAATAATAAACAAAATAATAATATTGGAAACTAATATCAGTAGATATATTCCAATGATTTTCTAAAAATGCCAAACCATTTTTAACCCAAACATTACAGCATTTTGCTATTGTGTAGTAAACTGTAAAATTATAATTGACTAGAAAATGTTTTTCTGAACAGTGAATCTAAGGGATTTTTTTTTTACTGTCCTATTTGGGATTACTGCAAAAACAACCAACCAATATAGGGACCAGTAGTGACTCCTTTATTCAGCAGTATTTTACTCCAGGAGTAATTCTGTTGAAGTCAGTGGACTAGTTTGTGCAATTTGTCTGCCCTCTGAAAGAGGCAGCAGGTAAATACAGTCCCTTGCTCCAGGGGGTAGTAATCTGCTACTGATCCTATTATTATTAATAATTTTATCACTAATTAATAATAGCAGCGTATTAATTTGCATAGGTAGACTCAAAAGCATCCTATTGTAAATGCCAATTTTTGTAAATAAGCTTTACAGTTTGTAAAGCAAAATAGCAGTAAAGTTTTTTTAACTATGTGAAGCCTGAAAGTATTGCTCTAAAACAGAATGTACGGGGCACTATTCAGGAGCTCAAACAGGGAGAGAGAGGGGAGTATGTTTTCCACTCTCTGAGGAAACCCCGTTCTTAAAATATGATATAAAGTTGTCAGGGTGTATTAAAAGCCATTTTAAAAATTAATTTATTAAGTGGATAGAGCACTGGGCTGGGACCAGACGTGGATTCTATTTCTGGTTTTGCCATTGGTCTGCTGGGTGTCCCTGGCCAAGTCTCTTCACCTTGCTGTGCCTCAGTGCCCTTGTCGGTAAAATGGGGAGACGGATATTGACGTCCTTCATAAAGTTCTTGGAGATATTTACTATTATAATAACACTACCTAGTTAGAACCAAAATATTTTACAAATTGATTTACTTTCTACTAGTTATGGGCCAGATTCTGCTTCCCTTAATCATGTATAGTTTTACTTTACTCCACAAACAGGCCCACTAAGGTAGAATGTAACCTGTCTGCATGGCCAACCAGGTATGTGATGAGTGACAAGACCTAAATTACTAGCTAATGCAACCAGTGAATGTAGGAAGTCCCAGCCCACTTGCCTGCCTATCAAGCCTCACAGTAGCCCGAGCTTTATCTGTTACCTTCAGGATTTGTTCTATGGTTCATTGTTTGGTCTTTTTTTAAGTAAAACAAATATATCCTTCTGCTAGAACTCTAAGAAATAGAACCTAAATGACTTACGCATAGGATTAGGAACAAGTATGCATGAACTGAGCAGTTTGATAGGGTCACATAAAATACCTTCCCTTCCCCCAGAATGGTTATTGATTTTTATGGTCTGACCCAGTGTGGCCATTCTTATGCTGTGAAATCAATTCCCAAATATTGTCACTTTTTCTTAGCTGTAGATAAATGTTTAAAGTTGCTTCCCAGTAGCTCAAGGTATCAATATTTGAAGTTACATTGTGCCTAAGGTGAACAGTAATGCGTTGTGGTTAACAATGTGCAATATAAAATGTCAATTTCAATTTTTGGAATATGTGCAGCCCCAAACACAGTATCACCACATGCCTCTTGCCCATTCAAAGTAGTTTTTCTTCTTCTGCAGAGTAATGAAAACATATAGGTCAAGGGGATCATATGGTTGACAGCCACACTCAATGCTCATTTGTTAGTTGGCTTTCTTCTTTGATGTAATGATGGTGCACATGATTGGTATGATTGTCCTCTGATTTCAGGATAAGAAGTGTTCCTTTGGGCCTTATAATATCACATTTAAGTATGGAATGGATTCATATTGTTGCAGTGCCACTGGAGCGTACAGAAATAAAAGAGCCTCAAGTGTACACTCACTGCTTTATAGTTACAATGTACTAATGTACCTCTAGAATGGCACCATTTCTCTAGCTAGCCATTTAGAGAGTAATTGTGAAAGCTGTACTCAGGCAGTCAACAAAACATACAGAAGACGGAAGCTTTCATTGTTCAGCAGACAAACAACATTAGTATGACTGCCTGAAATAGCAAGGATGAGGAAGCTATGAGAAGGGAGCATGTCATTTCACTTGTTTGTAGTGAAAGAATGACCACAATAGGATTTAGTGCCTCAGACAGGAGGTCATTTTTGCTGAAGAAGGTTGTAGCTGAGGTCTGCCTGGGTAAGAGTTAACAGGAAAAAATAAGGCTGGGCATTTAGCTCTTTTTCTTGGGTCACTTGTCAAGTGTTGCGCTGCCATCATTGGTTTTATAAAATGATTTGTGCAAGAGGAGGACATTTAAAACAGCTACAGCTCCTAATGTTATGCTGAGAATTCCTTAGAGATGCTGCACTCATTTTTATCACCAGAGCAATGTGGAAAATCCTCTTCTAACACATGTTCTGTGAAATGTGCTAAAAAAATAAAAGGGCCTGGTTCTGCTACCAGTACTAAGGGAACAAGGGTGGCAGAACGGGGCCCAAGTTTGTTAAAATTAGCATTTTGTAGGCTATTGGTTGGCAGGTGATGGTATGACATCGTAGAGAAATATGGGAACCCAATGTGAATCTACTTCCATCTAGCTTTACAATTGGCCCTGCTAGTATTACTCACCAATAGGGTCAGTTGGCCCAAGACTAGGACACAGCACATTTGGGTTGCAGTTTTTAGCTACTAAAGAGAAGGTTTGGGAACGTAAATCTTGAATTCTTTCTTTAAGACTTATACATGGGGGTTGGGGGAGGAACAGTGCTGAAGGACAGTTCGGGTGGGGGATGGCAATTATTGTAGGGAAGCGGTTACCAGAAGTCTGTAAAGGTGAACCAGAGCAGTGAGGTGAAGCAGGAGACTTGGACAGAAAAGTGGAGGCAGCTAGGCAAGGTAGCTACAGCAGTAAGGGGAGCCAAATGGGCAAGAGGTCTGTGAACAATGGCTTTATTTTCACCTACCTTGTAGGGGCAAGGTTGCGGAAGATTGGCAAGGAGCTAAGTGGTGGACTGAGTACGTGACTGGATGTAAGTGGAGGATGCAGGCAGTTTCAATGAATTTTGTCCAACAGACTCTGCCAAAAGATATTGTAGCATAGCTCAGCATATTTTTGCCTGTAAACAAGTTAGTTTATGTAATAAGCATAAATCATACATATAAGAATGTAACCCCATGTAACTCCGAGATAAGCGCGGAGAATATAGCGCCGCAGAGGACTCGCCGCCGGTGGAGTCCTGCCTGGTCAGCTGTCCCAAAGAGCCAGAGTCCCCTGCAGCCCCTCCGCGCATCCTAGGGTCTCCCCGCGGAGATTGGAGCGTAAGTTCTTCCTTCCTTCCTTCAATAAAGCGTAGTTTACTATTCTTAGGCCTGAGTGTCCTCCTTTCACTGATATCTTCCCCCCGGCCCTTGTGGGCACATACCTATAAGAAGAGCTGTAGCTATGTGGAGAAGTCAAGCAGCCAGGGGTGGAACTGGGGAGCAGAAGTGGAGCTGACAGTAGAGAAAACTGAAAAGAGAGAGCTGCAGAACAATAGGAGCATAGTGGCCTCTGATGTGACTTGTCTTCAGTGTTCACTTTAGAACTAAAGGGTCCAGAGCCTTGACCTCTGATACCGCATGAGCTGCTTCCTTTTAACAATCTATTCACATGTTCAGTAATAGAACATATTTACAGATAAAGAGAATATCTATAATTTTAAAAAATTCCCTTCCCTCCCCACTTTTATTCCTAAGTGAGAAATATGAAAATAGAATCTTTGTTACTGAGTATTTCATCTGATTTCTCTGTAATGTCATAATCCCCTCTGAACCTGATAAAAAGCAATGAAAACACTGCAATTTACTTTAGTGTACTGTGGGTCATGGCCTAGGTGAGATCCTTGTTGGTTTATGTAGAGATGATTGTAACTACAAGTAAGCAGCAGAAGCAGATAAGCTCTTGTGACACAAAGATCCTTTTTTCACAAAAATGTCCTTACTAATAAAAGTGAAGAAAGAAAATAATCAGAAAAAAAGAATGGACAGAATTGTTCTAGTGAAACATTTTCCAGGGGGCATCAGATGCTTCTTGGCATCAGGACATGACATTGACTGTGGAATCGAAACATACTTCATGCAAATATGAAACAAAGAATGAAAAATAGTTTACAGTCTCTAACAAATGAATTAATCTCCAATATCACCCTTCTCTCAAAACCTGTAATGTAAGCCAAATTCACTCTCACCAAATAAGGTCTAGAGTAGTGTTTCCTAAACCTTTTAAAGCTGACCTCCTTCGGGAAAATACAGGCGTATGCATCTTAACATAAAGATCTTCTGCACACCTGCCCCGGCTAGATCTTGTGCCCATCAAATTGGCATAACCCACACTTAGGGGAAAGCTAGTGTAGATCTTCATAATAGGATACTTCCTCCCCCTTTTTTATGTTTTTTTAAACAGACATATTTAACAATGTTGACATATAAAGTATCCATCAGTCTGCACCTCAGATATTGTTTCAGGCTCTCTTCAAACTCAGACAGATGTTTCTGTTTCAAATTTTGAAGGGTTTTTTCACAACCATAACAGCTAAGGACTTCATTTTAAAACTGAAAGCAGAAACTATGGACAGCAAATCCGAGGTTTTTCAGGGTATTCTCCCCCGATATAGTCCTTCACGCACATGCAGGGAGAGCACTCCACAATTTGGGAGTGGGCTAGAGACAATCTGGACCACTGTTTTTGCACATAATGCAACTGTGAAGAAAGTGGCCTTCAGCTAGGGTTAGAAATGCAAATTTTATTTATTTCAATTTCACAGAATCTACACTCAGAACTCATTGTCACTTTCATATTTAACAGAGTGTACTTTCAAAACAAAGCATTGAGCAGAATTGAAGTATGTCTCCTTCGAGTTCGTAACAAAAGTGCCCCAAACAATACTCAAAGGATGAAATAAAAATTAGGTATTTCCCATAATGCTGCATGGGCCGGATCCTAAACTTGCTTAAATTATCATAGCTCCTTTGAAGTCAGCACAGCTATGACAGTTTACACCAGCTGAGAATCTTCCTGCAGGTCTGAGTTCGGGAGGAAAAGAGAACTCAGAAAAAGTCAGAGTGAGCTCAGTACAACGAATGTTCTGCTCAGCCTTTGAAATTGCCTGCCCTTTCTTTCATTCCTTCTATTTGCTATTTCATTTTTGATACTTTGCCTGGTCAGATGAAACACTGAACTCCTTTTTTAACATAAGAGAAGTGCTGGGACTCAGCTGTTGGAGAGGAATTTCTAGAGCTCAGTTTCTGGAAACTCACTTTGAACATCTGGGCACAACTCTACTCTAACCCATCAATGATTGCTTTGCTTGCCATAGAAGGCTTTGTTTTAGATATGTACTTACAGTGTCTGACATTGACTGCTGTAGTATGTGTTGCCTTTGAAGAGACAAAGGCAAAAGTGTGTATTAACCTTTAGGTTTTCTATTTGTTGTTTTCTGAATGCATTTGAAATATGCAACATCCCAGCATGAAACATGTATTTCCTTTGCTTTGAAACATGACTAGCACACACCTGGAAATTCACTTACCAAGCACTTAATCTGTTATTTCCCCTATCCAAGTACTATCCTCCCTTCCTCCTGCTGCATTTCCAAGAATTTAACTAAGAGCCAACAACTATTTTACCACTGCTATACCCCAAAGTAGCATCATAATGTTATTTTTATAACAAAAAATAGAGCCTTAGGAATCTTATAAAATCATTTTGACAAAGAGAACAAAGTGTTCCAACACACAAAAGCGGATAAAATCATAATGAATAATTTTTAAATGTTCATTTGCATCCTTCTCCTCAACTCTAGCACTTTTCATCTTCAGAGCACTTTATGCACATTTAGGACTAGGTATTTTCACACAGCTAAAGCCCATAGTTGTTTCATCAACCCAGGAACATCCCAGGGATGGGATAGTGGTCTATAGAGCCCAGATCCCTCTATGCTCTCCTATTGTTCCCAGGCAACAGTAATTCATCTCTGGCCTATACCACCAGTAAATTATAATTTTCGTCCCCCATGCTGGTGAAGCCAAGAGTCCACTCATTCTCTGTCCACTTACTGTGGCAAAGTAGTACTTGTGTACATAGCTCCCTTAACTCCTTCATGGCAAAGATCCAGATAGACCATAGAATCATAGGACTGGAAGGGACTTCGAGAGGTCATCTACTCCAGTCCCTTGCACTCATAGCGGGACTAAGTATTATCTAGACAATCCCTGACAGGTGTTTGTCTAGCCTGCTCTTAAAAATCTCCAATGATGGAGATTCCACAACCTCTCTATTTATTCCAGTGCTTAGCCACCCTGACAGTGAGGAAGTTTTTTCCTAATGTCCAGCTTAAAACAGCCCTTGCTGCAATTTAAGCCCATTACTTGTTGTCCTATCCTCAGAGGTTAAGGAGAACATTTTTTCTCCCACATCCTTGTAACTACCTTTTATGTACTTGAAAAGGTATGTCCCCCCTCAGTCTTCTCTTCTCCAGACTAAACAAACCCAATTTCTTCAATCTTCCCTCATAGGTCATGTTTTCTAGACCTTTAATCATTTTTGTTGCTCTTCTCTGGACTCTCTCCAGTTTGTCCACATTCTTCCTGAAAAGTGGTTCCCAGAACTGGACACAATATTTCAGTTGAGGTCTAATCAAGGTGAAGTAGAGCAGAAAAATTACTTCTCATGTCTTGCTTACAACACTCCTGCTAATACATCCCAGAATGTTTCCTTTTTTTACAACAGTGTTACACTGTTGATTCATATTTAGATTGTTATCCACTATGACTCCCAGATCCCTTTCCGCAGTACTCCTTCCTAGGCAGTCATTTCCCATTTTGTCTGTGTGCAACTGATTGTTCCTTTCTAAGTGCAATACTTTGCATTTGTCCTTATTGAATTTCATCCTATTTACTTCAGACCATTTCTCCAGATCATTTTAAATTTTAATCCTATTCTCCAAAGAACTTGCAACCCCTTCCTGCTTGGTATCATCCACAAACATTATAAGTATACTCTCTATGCCATTATCTAAATCCTTGATGGAGATATTGAACAGAACTGGACCCAGAAGTGATCCCTGTGGGACCCCACTTGATATGCCCTTCCAGCTTGACTGTGAACCAATGATAACAGCTCTCCGGGAACAGTCTTCCAACCAGTTATTCACCACCTTATAGTAGCTCCATCTAGGTTGTATTTCCGTAGTTTGTTTATGAGAAGGTCATGCAAGACAGTATCAAAATCCTTTCTAAAGTCAAGATATACCACACCTACTGCTCCCCCCCCCCCCCATCTACAAGACTTGTTGTGCTATCAAAGAAAGCTTTTCGGTTGGTTTGACAGGATTTATTCTTGATGCAAACTGCAAACTGTTACTTATCACCTTATTATCTTCTAAGTGTTTGCAAATTGATTGCTTAATTTGCTCCATCTTTCCAGGTAGTGACTGGTCTCTGATTCTCCCAGGTTATCCTTATTTCCCTTTTTATAGATAGGCACTATATTTGCCTTATTCCAGTCCTCTGGAATCTCTCCCATCTTCCATGACTTTTCAAAGATAATCGCTAATAGTTCAGATCTCCTCAGTCAGCTCCCTGAGTGTTCTAGGATGCATTTCATCAGGCCTAAGTGACTTGAAGACATATAACTTGTCTAAGTAATTTTTCAGTTGTACATTCCCTATTTTAGCCTCTGATCCTATCTCATTTTCAGTGGTGTTCACTGGTATGCTAGGCATCCAATAGCTGCTAACCTTTTCAGTGAACACTGAAACAAAAAAGTTGTTTAGCACTTCTGACATTTTCACATTTCCACAAGTCTGTTACATGAGTAACTCCAATAACCAAAATTTCCTGGCTCTTGCCGTAATGCCCCAGGAATAAAGAAATCCACACAGTCTCCCTTCTGTCTGTTTTCTGGAATAATTCCTATCTGCAGCAACTCCAGTAGTAGTCCTTTGGAAGCACTGCCTTCAGCCCCTCAGCTTTCTGCAGAGTATTGCAGTTCTCTCCTCCTTTTCCTGCTGCCCTCTTTTATAAGGGTTAGCTAATTAAGTTCCAGCTCTTTCTCAGGTGCAGTGGCACAGGGCTAATCAGCCAGATACCCACCTGCAGGCCTCTGATCCCAGAGGAATGGTATCCCTTATATTTTCACACCCACCAAGTTGAAAGCAGAGCAGAAATTATGGGCAGTGACAACTGGCAAAGGTTCCAAGTCAATATCAAAGATCAGCTCCTTACCACCCTTAACTGAAGTATTTACAGAAAATGTAAAATGATCACATCTTCAGGTATGAGTGTGCAAAAGTGCTTTAGATCTGGATGCACCACTCCTTGATTCACTGCAGTGTGGATGAATATGCAATGACATTTCCAAGTCTCTGTATCCAAACATGGCACCAGACAATGTCATGTTCGCTTCTCCAGGTGTTTTGAAGTCAATCAAGTATTCTTGTGAGAGTGGTGCACTGTGAATCTATTAGATCTGTATATAACAAAACCAAACTGACATTTACCTTGTTATGTGGATGCCAAGTCTGTGTGGTGTGTTGCAATGACCTGAAAAAATAAGCGTTTTCATTTGGAAATGAAAACAGCATTGACAAGTAGTGAGAAGGAACACTAGTAATCATTTATAATGATCTGACAATGAAATATTTGGTTAAATATTTGGTTAAAACCATTGTTACTATAATTATAAACTTGTTGAACATATATATTTGTAATGAAAATGAATTTATAATGAATATTTTTCACATTAAAAGGAGTGATCACTGTATGAAATTGAGGGCCACATTTTACACAACTCCCTTTTCAGATACCCCCATTTTTCAAATATGTGTTAATTATTCCTATTGCAAATGTTAAATACATGCATTTCATGTATTAGAACTCTTCTGCCTTTATTTTGTATGCCCCAAACCATGCAAACTCTTACTGATTAAGAGGTGGCAAGAGTGGGATGAAATATGGATATTTCAAAATGCTCCACGGTGCTGGAGTGTAATCAGGCAGATTCTTGAAATGAATGATCCTGAGATACAAAAGCCACAAGAGAACCCTAACCTTGTATGGATCCTGAAGTGAGGTTGACGAGAGTGGCTGCCAGACTATTCTACTCCCCCATGTAAGGGGAAGATAATCTAACCCACAGTATGCATCACATCCCCCTCAACTGAGTCACACAAAGAATCAGAGTCTCCTACTGCCTGACAGAGTTACTCCTTTAGCTCAAGATGCCCATGGTTTTAGCACCAAAATCCCAGGGTTTAATCCCTGCTGATGGCTCATGCAGAGATTTGATATAGCTGTCAGCATCAGCCTTAAGCAGTTCTTGTGCTCCCTGAGTACAAGGACACAGGCCATGTCTACACTAGAGACCTTACAGTGGCACAGCACATGCAGCTGTGCCACTGTAAGATCTCTTGTGTAGCCGCTCTATGCTGATGGGAGAAAGCGCTCCTGTCAACATAATTAAACTACCTCCAATGAGTGGCAGTAGCTATGTTGACGGGAGAGCTGTTCACGCAACCAATTATGCTGGCAAAACTATGTCACTCAGGGGGATGTTTTTTCAGTGACAAAAGTTTTGCTGACATAAGTGATTGTCTCCAGGAGGCAGAAACAAGGGGAACATTTCTTGCACCCGCTCCACTTTGTTCACTCATATATGATGAAACACTCTGATCCTTAGCTTTCTTGCATGCAGCATTATTGTAGCCATGACAGTCCCAGGATATTAGAGAGACAAGGTGGTTGGGGTAATATCTTTTATTGGACCAACTTCTGATGGTGAGATAGACAAGCTTTCCAGTTTACACTCTGAGTACATTTCCCAAAACTGAAGAAGAGCTCTGTGTAATAGCTAAATACAAGGTGGAACAGATTGTTTAGCAAAAGTAGTTAACACACATTCTAAGAGACCACTTAAGGTAAAGTGGCCCATTACTACCTCTAGTCACAGGGTGGAAAGGAGGAGGAGGGGGCAGTTTTGTTAGTCAGTTATAGGTTGTTGTAATAGCCATAAATCCAGTATCTCTCTTCAGTCCGTGATTTTTAGTGCCAAAGTTATGAATGTTAGCTCCCAGGCTTGTCTTTTGGAAGCATTGTGCAGTTTCGCTTTGTGAAAAGTGTTCACCCACAGGTGATATGGTGTTTTTGTCTTTTGTCCCTTGAAATATGTAGATTACTTACACTAAACAATCTGTTCCACCTTGTATTTAGCACTTGTGACACTTCAAATATGTTACCCAGACCTGAAGAAGAGCTCTGTGTAAGCTTGAAAGCTTGTCTATCTCACCATCAGAAATTGGTTCAGTAAAACATATTACTTCACCTACCTTGTCCCTTAGCTTTCTTGGTTGGCATCATGGGTCTCAGATCTGCTTGCAGACTCATACTTGTGAAAACATACTCAGTAACATAGTGGTTGGGTTAGAATTTCTAAGGCCATGTCTACGCTACCACTTAGGTTGGCAAAACGTATATCTCTCAGGGATGTGAAAAAACACCCCCATACACCGAGTGACAAAAGTTTTGCCGGCACAGTTCTGTAGCACAGACATAGCCTTAGTCTTGTGAATTACATTAAAAGAAGCCTAATGACATTCTTAACTGAACAACAAGAGTCCATTGTTTGGTTTCTAAAAAAACTTATCCTAATTGCTTGCTTAGTGGTGTACGAAAGGTAAACAGAGCAGTTAGGGAACTCCGTTGTATTTTGTGCTCAGATGATGGACCTGATTAGGAAGTAAATGTGATCTTTAACATCCTACTTACTTGGTATGATGCCCTTTACTTTACAGTCTGCTATTTTATTGTACTTAGCTTCAAAACATATATCAATACACGGTAACAAGATGTGAAAATGACATCATAAAATACAAACTGAAGTAAGATGCAACAGAAACATAACAAGGAATGTTAGAAACATCTGAAATAAATAATATTTGAGAATAGAATTACCCACTTTGCTAGCTGAATTACCCCTGAATACTTTCTATGCATGGATTATTTATAACCCAGACGTTTCATGGAAAAAAATATACCATGCAACATGATATGTTGCCCATGCAAAGAGCAAAAGAACATCATTAGCCGCATTTGAACAGCTTCGTGGTATGTTTTCCTTTGTGTGATTGGTTCAGACAGGTGGGAGATAAAGCCTTATTGTAAATCACTTGAAAGACTCTCAATTTGGAATAGTTATGCTATCTCTCAGGCTTTCTTCCCTTTCTGTCTTTTGCTATACAGTAAGACTCTCCTGTCACATAATGAATTAATCTTTACTATTCAGCAGTGGGGAAAAAAGTTTGTGCACTAAAAGAGGGGAAGCAAGGATTTTCGACAGAACAGGAGCCCAGCACACAATTATATGTGTGAAAGTGAGAGCAATAGAGCTTTGCATAGAATACAGCAACTGGTAAAAAAAGTCATTTTTTAAATAAACACAGCGGAAAGGCTTGTCAGTCTTGACAATATTTATGGCCTGAGATCAGATGGTTCCATTTTCCTTTGATTCTCTCTCCATAAAACTTCTTTAATCAGTTGAAACTGGACACAAGGCTCTGCTGCCATAAATTTTGTGACGTAGTCAGTTAAATGAGACATTTCTCAGTAAGTATTTCCACTACATTTTAAAGGCTCTTTAATACGAGAAACAGGAAGACTTTTTAAAACTGTCTTAAACTGTAATAGGGGATTGTCCATTAATACAACAAACTAGCGATCAATGTTCCACTTTCTGTGTAGTGTACTATAAAGGTCCTAATTTATCAAAAACTGATTTTGTAATTCTTTTTAAATTGCCTGTTTTTACATTTTGTCTTGCATGATATTTTAAATTACTGTAGCCCTGGGCAGTTGTTTACTGCATTATTCCTTAACTAGTAAGTCATTATGGGCTCTATGGAAGCAAGAGCTGTGCCAGAAAAATCTTGCACTTAATTTCAGGAAAGAAACAGAAATTACTTTAGGAATCATATGGATAACACATTTGGTGAAGATACTATGAGGCTGATGAGACATTTTTTCCCCAAATTATATTCTAAAGACTTGATTAGGACTCAGTATTTATTTTGGCTCTAGGGTCTACATAGGGCTTCTATGTTTCAACTGCTGAAGAGTCTATTCCTGTTTCAAGAAGCAAATATTTCTTCAGATTGCTCCTGTCAAAATCAGGCTCTGAGTTTTAAAGACTAATCCTATAACTAGGACAGAGCATGATGCCACACCTCCATAGCATGAACTAAGACCACCTGACCATGTTCCAGAGTAATTTCCAGTGTGTGTGTTTGCTTTTGTATATTAAAGCTAGTGCTTTAAAATAAAAGCCCCACTTGCTGCCAGAGTCTCCTACTTCTTCACAGCAAAAATGAGGGAAAGCAAAAGATCTTATATAACTTATTAAAAGGACAGGAGCTGTTTAGGTCAATAAAGAGCAATGAATGCAAACTGAAAATGCAGTCTCTCCCATCCTTATTTTTAATTTGGCTTTTATTTTTATTCTGAAGCAATCTTATATGAAACCCAAGAAACATACAATATGGATACTCTCAAGCAGCTTTAATCTAAGAGGAAGATGAAAAAAATATGGCAAGCTTGCTTTTACAAGCAAGATCCACATTTATTCATTTCTGAAGTATATTAACATATTGTGTGCATACAAATTACATTACATGGTTACACGTAATCTGCATTCAGTCAACTCTGTCAAACAAACGGCTCTGCTACAGCAAAACACTTTCAAAGCATTATATTATATAGCAATAAATAAACTACTTTCCAGTAAATTATTTTATGAAAATTTCTTTTATAAAGATTCCATACAAGCTTGCGATCCCTAGTGCAAGACTGAATACCACATAGTAGTAAACTATTACTTTATTTGCCTAATAATGCCTGATTTCTTCTGTTTGCTTCAGCAAAGGTCATGCAAAAATAATCAGCACAAAACTCTGATAATTTGAAATGGAGATGAACTGTATAATAATATTAATTGGAAATCATAAAATGCATATGTTAACTAGTGTCTACATTCCAGATGAGCCAAAAAAACCCACCCAAACCCAACTCATGCCTTGCAGTAGATAACTTCCCACAGTAGAAGTTCCTAGAGAAATTAAGTAATTTAATTAACACATCTGTATCTGAACCAGCTGAGGCCCCATCTTAGTGATATTGTCATTAGTGATCCTAGGGCTGGACAAAGTGGTTCAAAGCATTTTGTTACATTTCAAAGAGAGTTCCCTTAAGACTGGAAGGAATTTCAGTCTCTGTGTCCATGTGATTCTTTGCATCTCTGCAGCCACTGAGGATGATATTTTTGGTACTAAGTTTTGTGATGTTTACACGATACATCTGGAACTGAACTAATACTATCTGCTCATTTCACTGAAATATCCAGTTTTTAATTACTAGTACTAAAAAAATTAACAGGATTAAAATCTGTTACTTAGTCCCTGTGATAGGTGCCTGCCCCATACTGGCTCTCAGAGGGATAAAACCACCCCAGGGAGGCTCCTATTGAAAATTCCAGGGGAAGTGGGTGGGCGTAAACCCACCCACAGCTAAGGGACCCTCCCGCAGCCTAGGGATGCTGAGCCGCAGGCAGCCAAAGGACTGTGGCTGCAAACAATTAGGGTGGCAGCTGGACCAGCCAATCAGGGCCCAGCCAGCTCAAATAAAAGGAAGCTGCAGACCCGAGTGAGTTAGTCTGCTGCAGGGAGCCCTGGGGAGAAGACTGGCTTCCTAGAGGGCTACAGAGAGACCAACACCTGGGGAGGGGCAGCTGCTAGCAGGGACTGAGGGAGCTAGAGAGAGCTCTTGATGGGCTGCCAGGACTTACAGGCTTGAAGCCCTGGGAAGAGGGCAAAGGAGCTAGAGGCAGGAGCAGAAGGAACTGAGGCTGTGGGGAAGTGGCCCTGGGAATAGAGACAGTGAGGTGGAAGGAAGAGGCAGCAGGAAGCTGTTGTTTGCACGGTCCCTGGTTAGGGGCCCGGAGTAGTGGGCGGGCCTACCCCCCCACTAGCCCCTTAAGGAGTGCCTGGCTGTGGACTACCAAACTGCTGCAAGGAGTTGCTGGACTCTTGTTGGAGGAGTCCCCCAGAAGCGGGGGCGGAACCAGACGGTGACATGGCTGGAGGGTTGTGCCATGAAACAGATGCCTAGAGAAGGGATCTGTAATGGGTCTGCAGACGGAGGTGAGGATGGAGGAGCCACCACCACCTGAGGGCACACCTGCTGGGACTGAGCTAATTCCCAAAATGCCCAGCAGGAGGTGTCAGTGTGGTGAGTGATCCCATGACAGTCACCAAGCCTACAAACATGTAAATATATGTACAAGTTTATGTACCTTAGTAGTCCCACTGACTTCAATGGATTGATAAAATAGGACAGATGCCAAAGCCCATTAATTCCTTATGCCATCTGGTCTCTTGAAGAACTGAAGGCCATTTTTATAATAAATGCCTCATTTGTATCCTGATAAATAAACACATAGGCACAAGTGGGTAGTGCCATATGCAAAAACACTATTTTTTCTATGCGACTGTATTTTCCATTCAGACAGCAACTTGCATCTCACATGCATTTATGTTTTGAGAGCACAATTAAAAAAATATTCATTTCCCCCGCCCAAATTCTATACTTTTTAAAATATCAGAACTGTTGCTTTTTGTATATGCAAAGAAGAATACACAACCCCAATATTAAAAAATTATTTACTCACTGTTTTTCAGAATTACTTGTATTAAAAACTGTCAGACTCATAAAAGCGGAATTTATGATCAAGAAATTGTTTTCTGTATCACAGTGAAGCTGTCATTTAACTGCAGCCCAAATCATCTTGTGATCTTCCCTTGAAGCCTCATGTATATGTTGAACCAAGAAGGTAACAAGATTGAATGAAGCTCAGTGGGACACTACGTAGGTCAGGGAAAAAAGCACAAGTATTCATCAAAATCCTCTGGGATCTCTGCAAGAGGAAACTAGCTTAAAATGACTCCTTTCCTTCATGATAGGTCCAATACATAAGTTGCAAGCACCTCATGATCAACACTATTGAAGGTCACTGTTAAGTTGCAAAGCATTAGCAAGGAAGTCTGACTTCTGTCCATAGTGCTGAGAAGCTCTTTATGAGCACAAACTGTGCTTTCTTCCCACTTTATCCATATTTAAGGCTGATTGGATGGAATGTAGGACACTGGAGGAAGCCAAGAAAGATGGCGATAGGCCACTTCCTACAACACCTAATCTCCTGAGGTACTGGGCAGTTGCTCTTCTTCTGTGAAGGCCTGAACATGTACACACCAGCTTCATTTGGGCTTCTTGCATCTCATGCTCAACACATCCATGAGGCTACAGCAGGAGATCATGAGAAGATTTGTACTTTAGTTTAGACTTCAAGGTCCTATTTGGGGAGTTCAATGACCACAAATTCCTGTTTGTTGAATAAAGAGTATAGCCTCCCATTTTTAGTGATGGCTAGGGTTTCAGAAATACTTGTACTGATTTTGAATACAAGTAGAGGGAAAATATCTTCTTCTGAGTGCATATAGTAATTGCAGAAATATATATGAGTTTCCTTATGCCTTAACTCATCACAAGACCTTGTTTGTTAAGGAAAGTTTGGCTTCAGGTTAAGGTAGAAGAACCAATTGTAACAACAAATAGTTTGGACACATCAATAAACATGAAATATTTAATTATCTCTTACTGTTTCTGTGACGCATGCTAAATTCTTCTATTAGCTGTTCATAATCATTATGCTGTCATCAACAGTATTACAGAACCTTTATCAAGCATGAGGGAAAAGGTTAGCATTTTTTTTAAAAAATGATGTGTTAATAAATATATTAATAGAGTGATGGGTTTCATTCTCCTTTGTCAAGTCTCAGTGGGTAGCTGTGTTAGTCTGTATCCACAAAAACAACAAGGAATCCGGTGGCACTTAAAGACTAACAGATTTATTTGGGCATAAGCTTTCATGCCCTAATAAATCTGTGTTAGTCTTTAAGTGCCACCGGACTCCTTGTTGTTCTCCTTTTTATTCATTATAGAGACCCAAATAGGACATCTATCATCCCTGTGGAAAGCCAAGTGCAGAGGAGCACAATGTTTGGGTGGAGACATATCTCTTAGGGATGAATTTATTAAAGGGGGAACTATACATCCTAGTAAAGAGTATAGGTAAGAAGTTGGTAAAGTACAGGTAGGAGTTAGTGAGGAACAGTCAAATGTAAGAGTCACATTTAAATATGCCACATGAGGGCAACCAACTGAATATTGACAAAATGTTCAAATGCTTATATACAAATGCTAGAAGTCTAAATACTAAGATGAATTAGACTGGCTAGCATTAAATTAGGCTATTAATGTAATAGGCATTCTGGAATCTTGGTGGAATGAGGATAATCAATGGGACATGATAATACCAAGTTATAAAATACATAGGAATATCAGAGTAGGTAGCATTGGTGAGGAGGGTGGCATTCCATGTGAAAGAAAGCATAGTCATATAAATAAAGTCTTAAATGAATCAAACTATCCCATAGAATCTCTACTGATAGAAACTCCATGCTGAACAATAAGAGTATTGACTACCTGACCAAGATAGTGACAGTGATTGTGAAATGCTCAGAGTCATTAGAGATGCTACAAAGGCAGAAAATGCAATAATAATGGATGATTTTAACCATCCTCATATTGACTAGGTATATGTCACCTCAGGATGGGACCCAGAGATAAAATTTTGAGACACCATAAATGACTTCTTGGAGCAGCTAGTCCTCGACTGCACAAGTGGAGAGGCAATTCTTGAGTTAGTCCTAAGTGGCACACAGGATCTGGTCCAGGAAATGAATATAGCTCAACCACCCAGTAATAGCAACCATAATGTATTAAATTTAGCTTCCTTGTAGGGAGAAAAATACCAAAGAAACCCACCACAGTAGCATTTAACTTTAAAAAGAGAAACTACGCAAAAACGAGGAAGCTAGTTAAACAGAAATTGAAAGAAATAGTCACAAGGGTAAAATGCCTGCAAGCTGCAAGGAGACTATTTAAAAACACCATAACAGAGGCTCAAGCTCAGTGTATATTCCAAATAAAAAAAAATCTGTAAGAAGACCCAACAATGCCACCATGTCTAAATAGCAGAGTAAAAGAGGTCGTAAGAGGCAAAAAAAGACATCCTTTAAAAACTGGAAGTCAAATCTTAGTGAGGAAAATAGAAAGGAGCATTAATTCTGGCAAGTCAGGTGTAAAAGTATAATAAGGCAGGCCAAGAAAGAATTTGAAGATCAACTATCTAAGTACACAAAAACTAATACCCACACAATGGATCCAATGGACAATCGAGGTGCTAAAGGAACACTCAAGAAAGAAAGGCCGTTGTGAAGAAGCAAAATTAATTCTGTGCATCGGTCTTCACTGTAGAGGATGTGAGGGAGATTTTTAGGTGCCAAGCTGAGAAATTGGCCCAGACTGAGGGGTCAATAGAAGAGGTTTTGGAACAAACTGATAATTTAAACAGTAATAACTCATCAGGACCAGATCGTATTCACCCACAAATAGTGAAGAAACTCAGTTATGAAATTGCAGAATTACTAACTGGCATGTAACCATCACTTGAATCTGGCTCTGTCCCAGATGACTTATGGGTAACTACTATAACACTGATATTTTTAAAAGGCTCCAGAGGTGATCCTGGTAACTACAGGCCACTAAGCCTAATTAAGGGCCGTGCAGGCGCTCAGGCTGCGGCGGGGAGAGGCAACTCTCCCCTGGCGTGCTGTGGCATGGAGAGGTGCTTCTCCCAGCTGGCCCCAGCCCAGCCCTGGACCCACCATGGCTGAGGGAGAAGTGCTCCGGCCCCAACCCAGCCCGGCCCACACCTGCCACTGCTGGGGGAGAGGCACCTCTTCCCCTCCCCCAACCCAGATGCTGCTGCGGGGAGAGAGAGCTGGGGGGAGGCATCTCTCCCCACCATAGCCCTGGGGTAGCCTGCTTCCCAAACCTTTCATCCCCAGCCCCACCCCAGAGCCCACACCCCCAGCCAGAGCCTTCAACCCCTGCACCCCAATTCTCTGTCCCAGTCCTGAGCCCGTCATCCATGGCCCCACCCCAGAGCCTGCATCTCCAGCCAGAGCCCTCACCTCCCCACAACCAACCTGCTGCCCCAGCCCTGAGCCCACTCCAAACCCCTTGGCCCCACCCCCAGCAATGAATTTTGTTATGTGCACCAATATGGAGGTGATGTGTCACACATCACCTCCATATTGGTGCACATAACAAAGTTCATTCCACACATGCATAGGAAAAATTAGAGGGAACACTGGTTGAAAGAACAGTAAAGAATAAAATTATCAGACACATACTGGGGAAGAGTCAACATGACTTTTGTAAAGGGAAATCGTGTTTCACCAATCTACAGAATTATTTGACCAAGTCAAGGACAATCCAGCTGATATAGTGTACTTAGACTTTCAGAAAGGTCCCTCACCAAAGGGTCTTAAGCAAAAAAAAATATGAGAGAAGGTCCTCATGGATTAACAACTAGTTAAAAGATAGGAAATATAGGATAGGAATAAATTATCAATTTTCACAATGTAGAAAGGTAAATAGCTGGGTGCCCAAGAATCTGTAGTGGGACCTGTGCTGTTCAATGTATTCATCAATGATCTGGAAAAGGAGGTGAACAGTGATGTGGAAAGTTTGCAGACGATACAACATTACTCAAGATAGTTGAGTCCCAAAGTTGACTGCAAAGTGTTACAAAGGGATCTCATGAAACTGGGTGACTGGGAAACAAACCAGCAGATGAAATTCAATGTTAGTAAGCGCAAAGTAATATACGGTGGAAAAATAACCCAAAGTATACATTCAAAATGATGGGGTCTTACCACTCAAGAAGGAGATTTTGGAGTCATTGTGGGTGTTTCTCAGAAAACATCTGCTCAGTGTGCAGTGGCAGTCAAAAAAGCTAATGGAATGTTAGGAACCATTAGGAAAGGGATAGATAATATGAAAGAAAATATAATCACTATATAAATCCATGTTACACTAACACCTTAAATAATGTGTGCAGTTCTGCTCTCCCCATCTAAAAAAAAAGATATATTAATTGGAAAAGGTGCAGAGAAGGGCAAAAAAAATTGATTCGGTATATGGAACAGCTTCCGTACAAGGAGAGATTAGAAAGACTGGGACTGTGAAGCTTAGAAGAGTTGACTAAGGGGTCATATGATAGAGATCTATAAAATCATGAATGACCTGGAGAAAGTGAATAGGGAAGTGTTTCTTACCCTTTTGATAACACAGGAACCGGGGGTGACCTGATGAAATTAACAATCAGCAGGTTTAAAACAAACAAAAGGAAGTATTATTTCACGCAATGCACAGTCCACGTGTGGAACTTATTGCCATGGGACGTTGTGAAGGCCAAAAATATAAATGGGTTCATTAAAGAATTAGCTAAGTCCACAGAGGAGAAGTCCATCAATGGCTATTAGCCAAGATGCTCAGGGATGCAACCCCATGCTCCAGGTGTCTCTAAACCTTCAATTGCCAGAATTATCTGATGCTGACCGCTGTTAGAGACAGGATACTGGATTAGATGGACCACTGGTCTGACCCAGTATTCCCATTCTTATGGTCGTATCCCATTGAAGTGACTCCCTCTGCTGCTCACCAAATACTGTATAATCAAAGAGGTTTTTCTCCTTTTACACTTGATCTGGCAAGAAGCTGAGTTCCCTCAAATACCATTTACTTTTATGGGAGTCAGAAGCACTCTGCATCTCTCAGAAGTACTCAGAACCTTGGAATTTCAGTATCTTTAGAGACATTTGGTTTTGAGTTTGCTGTGTTTTTCTGGTATTGGACTTGAGTACTGGACAACCAGGCCAGACATTAACAGGTAATCTTTGGGCACTTTCAGACAGAATGTAGTTTACTTCCTGCAGATCAATACCACAGCTTACAGTGTCCTCTGTGTTCAATATAATTTTGCTAGTGTTCACCTACTCCTAATTACTGTAGTCATTTCATGGCATATGTTTGAATGTTCCCCTGTTCTCTAGATGCATAGGAGTAGCTCTGTCAGGAAATATCCTGCTTCCTCACCTACTAATTCGACAAGTCAGTCAATGTGCCTGGTCCATGTCATTTAGCATAACTATGATGGACACAATGCTCCCCACCTGTGTTCTGAGGATTCCAATGCTTTAAAGAATGTCTGTACAATGCAATCTTCATTATGAAACATACAAAGGAAACCCCTGCTGCAAGTTTCCTAATCAAATGAGAACTCCCCTGATGCTGGTGAGGACAGCAATGGTGATGAGTTTTGTTCTGCTCCAAATTACTAATTGACTTTTTCTAAAGAAAATCTAGTAGGAATCTTGACTTTTTACAGCAAATGCTAAACAGCAGTTGTTTTCTAATTGTTCTTCAGATTCTATAACCCTTGTAAATTTCTCTTTTGAATAATAAGCTGGAGACTGTTTTAATCGACACTTCCAGTTAAAAGCAATGCATAATTAGATCTGAGAAAACTGTTAGTATAACAGTATTGGACTTTAACCCACAAAAGCCAGGAAATTCAGAGATCAGGCTCTCTAATTATCTTCAACTCTTTCTGTTGTTCCTAGGTTTTTGCACTACTTGTTCTGTGACATGGAAAATTCTGTAATACCTAAACCTGGCAGAGAGAGAGAGAGAGAGAGAGAGAGAGAGAAGATGCAATTTCAGTCTTTATATTCAGTTTTTATACATTTACTGCAAGATTAAAAGTTAGAAAAGGCTAGAAAAAAACCTGAAGTAACTTGTTCAATATAACTGTCCAACAAGAAAATGGCTGGACAATAGAATTTTCTTCTGGATTGAACTGGACCCATTTGGCCAAATTTTCAAATGAGTAGCAGCTGATTATACACACACACACACTTACACCCATGCATGTATACCTGTATTTGTAGTACATCCAATTAAGCTATCCACACAAGACAATTAACAGATTTGCATCTGTAAATGTAGATGTGTGCATGTATGTTTTTTGTGTCTGTACAAGATTTTAGTATTAATGACACTTCAATGTGGACTTGGTTGTCTTAAACTCTTTTGTGTGATATCATTGACTATATGCTTTTACACATTTTTAGGTGAGAAAAGATTATTTTAAAACAAGACTCAAAATAGATGCAAAGATCTCTAAAGAGAAAAGAAAAGAACCAGAGAAAAGAAATATGCTAAAATTTTCAAACTTAGATGCCTAAAGTTAGTCTTTTAAATCCATATTTACTATTTACCATCTGAATAGATGGCCTGATTTTTAAAGCTGTTGAGCATATTTAGGTGCATAATTATGGATTTAGGAGTGTAATTTTGACCATAATTTTTGGGCAGCTCTAGAAATTAGCTTCTACTTTCTCAGGAGGCATTAAAGTTTAGCAAATCTAGGCACTCCTGAATTAATCCATGAAATGGCATTGTGATTCAGATGGATCCATCACAAAATCCTGGATCAGATCTCACCAATCTCTGAGGTGGGTTGGAATCTTAACAATAGTCCAGATCTGAATTTGACAGCCGAACCTGTCTGTACAATTGAATGAGCCAATCTCCCTTGAATTCTGGAGAGTCGTGCTTTTTCAGAAGCATAGGTTATAGCTCAACCAGTTAAATCAAACTCCAAGGTCTAACTACACTAGAAAAAAAGGTTTAGTGCAGGTTAAAATAAGCAAAACCTCAGATCTAAAAAAAAACCCCAGACCACCACACACAATATAGAAGCAATGATAAAGAGCCAAATCCTGGTTGCCTTACTCATGCAAGTAGTCCCATTGAGACTGTTTCTCCATTGCCTTGCACCACCTGTCATTTACAGCTGTGCAAATTGGGGTCAGTTGTTCCAGATAAGAATGGTACATTTTACACCCTCTTGTCACTTAGCACAGGTGTAAATGTCTATATAGTGAACAAGGGAAGGAAGAAGTAGGCACACTGATTTAAAGGGACTGCTTGCCCCAAGGTGGACTTTTGGGAAAAGAGGTATTTTATATTAAAGTATTTCTTATATGATCTAATTTTCTTGTATGGGAGAAATTCAGCAGTGGATTGACCAAAGTCCATCCAAATATACATACATTACAGACTGAACTTTGAAGATAAATTATTTCAAGATTTAAAGAGAAAGTTCAAAAATATAACTTGAGGGCAGTCTAGAGAAGTATGCTATAAAATAACAGAAAAAGACTCCATCTACAAAGTGAGTCTGATGTCAGTGAAGACCATATTAGCAATGATTCAGAATAGCAATCATGTCACACTATTTTGTAAGAAAACCAGCTTTGAGATTTTATCATATATCTATATAATATGGGGATTCTGATCATAGACTGTTAGGATATGAAGTTCACTGAAAAGTAGTTTTCCTTAGATTTCCAACAAGGTAATTGATTTGACCTATGCCTTGATATTAGTGATCTCTGTACAGATAATAGGTGAACAAATCAGCTTACATTTTTTGGAGATTTGCAATAATTTCTAAAATGTAAATTATTTATACTGATTATGCATCATGCTTAGATGGGTAGTGTCATAAATACTTTAATATCAAAATTAAATGATTTATACACATTTATTTTAATCAATTTCTGTGAAACTTTTAGTATTCATAGTAAACATGTTTTAGATTTGTTTTTTTAAAGTTCCTTGAAAATGGACAAAAATATTTTAAATGCAAAATTCATTTACCTCTAGAGTAAAGTTTAATCCAGTGCAAAGGGTTTATGAAGAACCTTGTTTCTCCATTAAGGACTTGACTCAGTGAAGCACTTCAGCACATGCTTAACTTTAAGATCATGCTTAAACCCAACCCAACTTAGTAAAGCAATGAAGCATGAGCACTTAAGTCCCATTGAATTCAGTAAGTCTTGAGCATATGCTTAAGTGCTTTGCTGAATATGGATGGGCCTAAAATAGGAATAATGATACTGACCTCCTTTATAAAGTGCTTTGAGATCTTCTGATGAAAAGTGCTATATAAGAACTATGTTTATTATTATTTATTAATTAAGTAGTTGCTCAAGTGCTTTGCTGAGTTGAAGCCTAAGCCTTCCACAAAGTAGTCATGCTCTGCCAGCAATTGTCTGGCTCAGAATCCTCCCAAGGGGAGGGGTTAAACTGAAGATGGAGCAGCAGCATATGTTGTTGCAGACTTTCCCTACTTTTACTTGAAGCAGCATTAGCTCCCATGGCTGCTTCCAGGCTCCACTCCTCCTGCTCCTGTTCACTCTCTCCTCACTTGCAGAGCCCCAGTCCCATGCAGTTAGTATGAAGGCATTTCTACAGCTCTAATGAAGTAGAACCACTGCTCTCCATGCCCGACCTGCACAAATTGGGATGAACTGGCTCCCTTCCATTCACATTACCAGAGGCCCTTAGTCAGAAAGAAACCAGAAACATACTTTGGTCCCAATCTTTTCCCCACTGAAGTCAACAGGAATGATCCTATAAAGGATTGGGCCTTTTTTTTTTATAATAATAATAATAACTCTTTCCAACAGATCAAAACTGGACTTAGAGATCCAGGTATTCTTTAACAACATATGCTCTTCTACTGCTCAGGTTCAGTATCCCGTTCATTGTGCTTTTTGCTGTTCTTTTGTCTTTCTTCTCCCCTTCCTCTTTACCTACTCCATCACCCACAATCCCTTACAACTATTCCTTGACTCCCAGCACCTGTAAGTGGCCCTGCAAAAATGCAAGTTAAAATATTAATAAAAATACATATGTATAATGTTTTGTACAATTTTCTTGTGTCCCTTTCCCACCCCTATATCTGGTTTTCCCCTCCCCTCTCCAAGCTACCACTATTAACAGTGGTGCCAAGTGTAAACACAGTGCAAATGAGAATTTTGCCACGTTTTTTTATGTAAGATCAAGTGATTCTGAAATATTAGGAAAAAAGTAGATTTTTTTTAAAATAAATGGCCGGTAGTAATTTTCCTCCAAATCAAGGTGCTATCTATCAAAAGTCAAAGCAATGCAGTGACAGTTGGTGTGTGTTCATTGACCCAGATTTGTAAACTAATAAATGAGTAATCTGCTCCCTCGGCCCTAATGCCTTTGCTGGATGTTTTCACAGAGATGTTAGAAAGTTATTTTCCAAGAAAGGTATGGAAGAGATTAGGGCTGTCAATGATTTACCTAATGACTACAGCCAAAAATCCTGTTAAATCATTTGCTGAGTGGGTCCATCATTGTTATGAATCAAAACAATAAATGTAATGAGTTATTAGGACAATTAAATACTTGGTATGTTCTGTAACAAATGTACAGATGGGTCATTATCAAAAGAGAAATTGATTAATTCGTTAAACTGGAAGTAAACTTCAACTGGACTGGTCACCATAATAGAAATTTTTCATGAAGGATTATTGGCTGTGCTCCACACTAAACACATAACATTAAATATCATTCAGAAATCATTAGCCCCTAGCAGAACTGTCTTTTTGGTTATGACTGCATTAACCCTTACACTTACACTTTCCTGAGGTATATCTGATCATTTACTTCATGTATTTTCCTTTTTAAATGAAATAGTTTAAATAATTTGCTTAATGTGCTTAGATTGGCAACAACATCTGAATGAAATACATGAGGGTTTGGAAGGCCATATTCTTTCCTTAGAGTGAAGATGGTTCTATGATATCTTCCTAACTGGTCACCTTTTCCTTTAGCTGGTATATTTCTTATTAAAAGAAAAACTAAACAAATGAAAAGGAAACAAGTGAAAGTTATTAAAAAATGCTTTTATATACAAACATTCATTGGTGTTAAACGTGAGTCCTTCCTTGACAATCTCTCCATGGGATAATTGAAAATTATAAACATTCTAGTACTATATGTTAACTACTCAGGTGGGGATATTTCTAGAGCTGATCTCCATCTAAAGATGAATTTGTTTGTCCAAAAATGTTTCTGCCATTTCACAATGAAAGAAAAGGAAAAACAAAACAGAACAATGCAATAACAGCAGAACTCCCTCCACTTCCTTAATTACATAATAGAAAAATATTGTGTTCATGTTTAAAACAACTGTAAGCACTGACATGGCTGGAGGTAGAAAGTTGGAATTTAGCAGGAAAATAGTCTTTGAAAAGTGCCTTTGAGTGTTCCAGTAAAAAACTGAATTTAATTTGATAAGAAGTTATGAGGGTTTGAAAATCTCACTTTTTGCATGTGCAGTATTTAGATAAATTTGTTAGCACATATTGCAAAAGTTCCAAATATAGGAAGGCTGTTAGCCTAGTTACCTGTGTAGTGAATATTCTTATTGAAGATGTGTGCTGAATGCTAAGGTTCACCTTGAACAAAGAAACCGGCTAAAGGAGCCCTGCCTCATTCTGCTACATAGTAAAAGGTACAGTGAATGCAGGCAGGGCTTTGTGGATGTTGTACAGTGTTATGAATGAGGTTGTTTTACTACCCGTTCACCTCAGTTGCTAAAAAGTATCTTGTGCAGTGTGGTGCTCTTATTAATGGGAATTTTCAAAAGCTCTCCCAAGAGGTATGTAGTGGATTTTCTCCTGCAAAAAACCTACTAGAGAGCTTGCCATTTGACACCACCCTTTTCATAGAAAGGAAGAAATTGCTGGTTTTTCAGCTTTAGGTTCACCTCAACACTAGAGACATCTTAGGTAGCACCAAGCCATTTACAAGCCTTCTTTTTAAATTGAGACCTTTTGATCAGAGTTAGAATTGATCTTCTGCTAACTTCAGATTAGGGCGATTTGGGTATTTTCATCTTGCTGGACCTTTACTATAATTGACTATAGGTACTTCCTGTGTTAGAAAGCATATTTCATATGCCTGGAGCCATTCACTAGTGGTTTTAGCCACTCAGTGTCAGTGGATAACTTTGTCAACACTAAGAAATTTTAAAGAACTCAAAATTCAGCCAATTTTCCTTGTTGGTCTTAGGAGTCTTTTAGCTAAATTGTTTCCAACCAAGGTCTACAGTATCATCATCATACCAACAAAAACAAGGAGTCTGGTGGCACCTTAAAGACTAATAGATTTATTTGGGCATAAGCTTTCATGGGTAAAAACCGCTTCTTCAGATGCATGGAATAAAAATTAGAGATGCAGGTGTTATACAGAATCATAGAACATCAGGGTTGGAAGGGACCTCAAGAGGTCATCTAGTTCAACCCCCAGGGCCAATCCCCAATTTTTGCCTCAGACCCCTAAATGGCCCCCTCAAGGATTGAGCTCACAACCCTGGGTTTAGCAGGCCAATGCTCAAACCACTGAGCTATCCCTCCTCCCTGACACATGAAGAGAAGGGAGTTACCTCACAAGTGATGATGACCATACTGATGACCATAGAATTCTTAGCAAGGTCCACATCCACAAGCCAACTTTGTTTAAGACTTGGACGGTTTTTTGGATGATATTGTGGACAACATTTCTCAGAGCTATCAAATTTTCAATGCAGGGTAGAAAGAAGCACATTAATTGGTTACGGGTCATCTTCATGATTCTGCCTGATAGGCCTTGTTCAGAAACCATGAGCAATATCAAGGAACTTGCCTTTGTTTTGACCTGACCCTTTGCATACAGAGTCACATGTAGGATGTGATATGAAAATGTTCCTTTCAGTTGTGCAATTTGCATTGGCTGTGCCCTTATTTATCCAATGATGTCCTTGCAACAGCACCATATTCCCTTATGACTACAAAGCTAGATTATTGTAATTCCCTTTTAGTAGGGTTTTCAGGAGGATTCTGCTGTCACTTGTAGTTAATGCGGCATGCAGCAGCATGTCAGCTTTCTAGACTGAGCAGCTGTGACCATATTACGCTTGGTCTGTGTGTTCCCTGCAGTAGCTCCCTGTAAAGTCATTGGTTGTAAGATGACACTGTTGACTTTTGAAATCCTTCATGGAAAAGACTAGGTTATGCTTGACACCTCCTTTATAAACCTAATCCTAGTAGTTACCTGCACTCCGACACCACTTTCCTTTTAGGGGTTCACCTATCATGCTTTAAGCCAGATGGTGATCAAGCTTTTGTTGAGACATCCCCTAGGATGTGGAACTCACTCTCCTTGAAATCCTACATTTGAGTGTATAAAAGGTCGAACTTGCAGTTAGGAAGCAGAGGGAAGGGTTGTGTGGAGCTGCTGCATGGAATGGGGGGCTTTTGCTAGCGTAAGCACTGGGGGGCAGAGCAGGAGCAGTAATGAATAGTGGACTGGGGAAGAGAAAGGAAAAGAGAAAAGGGCTGTAAAGAGGAGCTGGGATAGCTGGGCTAAATCCCACCCTTAGTCATTATTTGGCACTTTCAGTCTTTGGAATGTAGCATATGCACTCAGGCTTGTCTACACTACAGATTATGTCGATATAATTTATGTCACTCCAGGGTGCAAATAAGCCACCCTCCACCACGCAGTGTAAAATAGACCGACCTAGGTGCTGGTGTGGACAGCACTATGTTGGCGGGCAGGTTCTCCCACTGACATAGCTACCACCTCTCATGGAGTGGCTTTATTATGCCGACAGGAGAGCTCTCTCCCATCAGCATAGAGCATGTTCACCAGACATGCTACAGCAGCTAGTGTAAACTAGCCCTCATTTACTGAAATGATGCATTTCAAATCCATGCTTTTGATTTGTTTTTAAGTTAACTTTAATACTGAATAAATTAAATTGCTTCAACTTTGCTAGCATCACAGTATCCCTATGTTTAGTATGTAGAGATTACTTGTGATACTTTATTTGATTTATACTCAGTCCAAAATAAACTGCAGAGGACTATTAGTCTTTTTTTTATGTTTTTAATAAGATTGTCCTTGAGATCAGTTATTTCCCACTCTGCTATTTTTAAATCTGTGTTTATTTATGAATACTATATTTATTATTATTGATGTTTAGATACAGTGTAAACACTATATATATATTTACACATAGACGTGTGTGTGTGTGTGTCTGTGTATATTTATTTGCTTGCTATTGATTTTGGCAACCTGTTCAGTCTTACATTTTGTTAGTTACCCTGTATTGTCTAATGAAGGCTGTATCACCAGAATGTTAACAAACTTGCTTTTGTTCTTAGTAAATGCATTTGTATGATAGATACTATCAATAATAGTCTCTGCATCATTCTTTATACAAAGGAATGAAAAGGAAAACACCTGATTTTTAAATTATAAAGCACTACAATTTTATTACTTCAGCATGTCATCGGTCTTGTATTTTTGAAGCTTTATGTCTTCATTTTGGATCCTTATCCTTCTCAAAGGCATTAAGCTTCAAACATGCATAACTCTACCGAATGGGATACATAAGCAGCTCCATTAGTTAGACCCTAATGTACATTAACTTTAAGTACTGAGTAGTCCTGTGAAGAGTTCATGTTCTTACCATTATTTACATGCTTATATCCTATGCTAATTCAGGGCCATGAAGGAAGAAAAAGTGCTTAGAAAAATAATAATGCATATGAGTATTACATATAGTCACACTCTCACACTCAACCCTAACCATGAAATTGTGCAATGCAGTTGTGCAGGTATATACATTTATACCAAGACCCTGCTTATCACCCCCCGGCAAAAGTCATATATATATAATATATTATATATAAAGTCATTTATATAATATATAAATACACAAAAAGTAGTACCGAAACATGTATTTAAATAACTTCATTTTGAGCTCAGTCGTGCATGTAAGTGACAGCTCTGTACTGAGGGCAATAACTATAGAGCCATGCTGCCCAATGGGAAGTACTGGAACATGGGTACGCCTCTGCATAACTGGACTGGTAAATGCCAGGGGCACAGCAAAGTGCCTTCAGTCTAGGTTTGGCAATTGTGTCTGGCCTTCGTTTGGATAATAGCATCAGGAAAAGGGAGACTGGTCCTTCACACAATCCACTTCCCTCACACATACACCTGAGTAAAAGGCAGCAAGAATCTGGACCTTTCCATTTACTTTTTTTGAAACTACATTATCATTATAATTAAAATCCTGATCAATGATCACTGAAGTCAGTGAGAGTCTTTGCACTGACTACAGTGGGGGGTTGATCAAGGCCAACACACATGGTGTTAAATGATGCCAAGAAACAAGTAGAGAGCCTAGGCAGGTGAGGTAATATCTTTTATTGGACCAACTTCTTCTGTTGGTGTGAGAGACAAGGTTTTGAGCTACATAGAGCTCTTCCTCAGATCTGAGAAAGGCACTCTGAGTGTGACAGTTAAATGCAAGATCCAACACATAGTTTAGCGTAAGTAGTTAGCACATATTCTAGGGACCATTCAAGGTGAAGTGGCTCGTTAACACCCCTGTAGTTATAGGACAAAAATGGGGGGAGGGCTAGTGGGTTATGGATTGTTGTAATAAGCCATAAATCCAGTGTCTTTATTCAGACCATGATTTTTAGTATTTTGCAAAGTTATGAATTTAACCTCCCAGGCTCGTCTTTTGAAAGTGTTGTGCAGATTTCCTTTGAGGATGAGGACTGATAGGTCAGACATAGAGGGATCATTTGTGAAAAGTGTTCACCAACAAGTGATGTGATGTTTTTGTGTTTTATCATTTTCCTGTGTGAGTTCATTCAAGAACATAGTGATTGTCTGGTTTCACCCACATAGTTGCTATTGGGGCATTTAGTGCACTGGATGAGGTACACCACATGTGATAAGCATGTGTAGGAACCAGGAATCTTGAAAGGTGTATTGTGGGGGGTGGTGATCATTGTAGCAGTGGAGATATATCTGCAGGTTTTTCATTTGTTGTTCTGGCAGGGTCTGGTGCCACTTTGAGTTGGTGTATCCTGCTCTGTGGGGAGCTTGCTTCTGATGATGAGCTTGGACTGGCAGAGGAGGGGTTGTTTGTAGGCCAGAATAGAGGGTTCAGGAAATATTTCTTTTAGGATCAAGTATGGGTTGTAGTTTGATGCCCCATATCTGTTCCAGTGTGAGGCAGTATGTGGCAACTAGGGGTGTGCAGTTGGACGTGGCTGTATTTCTGTATTGAAGCAGGTTGATATTTAAAATAGACAGAAGTAATAATACATGCTATCATTAAAATACAATATACAATAAAATCTAACAACTTATCTTTTCACAAAATCATCTGAGAGATACAATTGGATACATGCTCTTCAGTATTGTGATACAGGTTTGTCATGCACTGTACTGTATGAGTAAGATTATTCTGAGTGCTTTTTAACATGAGTGTGTGACGGGGTGTACTGGCCCCGCACTGGAGAGGAAGGGGTTAAGGCAACACTCTTAGCAGCAGAAGCCCTGCCCCCTCAACACTGCTGTGCGTGCTCCAACTGCTGCTGCACAGCTCAGTCAGGCTGACTGCTGAGGCGGGAAGATGCACCCTACAGCTACAGGAGTCAAGGTAGGAAGCAGCCCAGGGAGGGACCAGCCAGTGTCCCTGCAGTAGTTGGCGTGTTGTAGGTGGATTTCCCTGTTGACTACGTGGCAAATCCCATTGCCACTACCAGAGCCTGGGGCTGGGACCCAGTGGAGCAGGGAGGGCCCAGGTCCCCCTCCCTGGCTGCCCCCCCATTTCTTGGGGGGGGAGCCCACCAAACCGTCCCCCCCTGCCTTCTATGGATGCTGACCACTGGGCCACACTTTCCTGTAGACAAAGGAAGTCCCACTGACTCTGGCCATTGGGCTGTGTGACCCTGAGGCAGGGCACAACCCTAGTGGCTGTGCTGTGGGGCTACCATGCCCTCGCCCTACCCCAGGGTGACGGCGGTACTGGCCCCATGACGGAGTGCCAACATTTTCCAAGTTCTTCATTTGAAAGATACATTTGTATTCATTTGAATATCTGGTAACACTTGCATTTTGTTAAATTAAAAAGTAATTTTCATTCATAAAGTAGATCTCAAAGCATTTTACAAAGTATCATTCCCATTTTACACATGCAGAGAGTAAAGAATAGACAGTTTAAGAGTTGCTCAAGTCACACAGAATCAGTGGCAGAGCTGGTGCCCTAAGTCACCTAAATGCTTAAGGACATGCTCAAATTTAAGTATGTATTCAAGCTCCATTGACTTTAATGGAACTGAAGCATGTGCTTAAAGATAAGCACATGCTAATTACACAAAGAAAAGGAGTACTTGTGGCACCTTAGAGACTAACCAATTTATTTGAGCATGAGCTTTCGTGAGCTACAGCTCACTTCATCAGATGCATGAAAGCTCACGAAAGCTCATGCTCAAATAAACTGGTTAGTCTCTAAGATGCCACAAGTACTCCTTTTCTTTTTGCGAATACAGACTAACACGGCTGTTACTCTGAAACATGCTAATTACACATATGCTTAAGTGTTTTGCTGAATCAAAGCCTGGGAGCAGAACCCAGCTTTTCTGACTCTTAATTGCATGCCCTATGTACTGGACTACATTCTCTACAGAGTTCTGAATACACACGTAGGACTACCAGGGAAGACAAGGTCCCATTATCTTATGTTGCCAAGTGATTGAGTCACTTCTGACAATAGGATGTTGGCTCCTAAATCACTTAGTCACTTTTGAAAATGTTACCCTATGTAAAAAAATTTGTTTTGTTCGAATTGAAGGAAAAATCCATACACACACAATCCCTTCAATCTTATTACAATAGGAACCTCAGCTGACACCTAAGTTTGGTAAAAATGAGGTTGCTAGATAAGAAATATATATAATCAGATGACATTTACAGTGATTACTTAATTTTAAAGCATTTACAGTATCATTTGTGACAATTAATAGAAAGTGTTATTACATTAAATGATATCATTTGCAATTCATTTTTGAATTATACTGTTTTGAGGAAAAATACACGAAATTTGCATTTTGTTTCATTTTCATGTCTGTTTAAAAAAGTCTTTGTAGCAAGTGACAAATCATAATGAATTCCTTTGATATTCAGTGTAAGAATTTCCTTCACTCTTTTGATAAGGATGTATTATAAAATTAAATAGACCTTCTTGTGTAATTTAACTGGGAATAATGCCCTAAAGAGACATCACAGGGTAAAACTTGACAAATCCATTCATTCATTTGACACTTATGTGTAGGTAACTTTCCTTAATGATCAGGGGGTTTATTCATCTTTTCTTGCAGAATCTAAGCGTTCATTAAAAAAAAAAGAGAATAAGTTTTTCTAGGTACCTGCTAACTTTGCAAATCTCATCCCAGATGTGAAAATTGATGCAATGTTATCTTCCTAAATCTGCAGACCACCCCAAACCAAAGAGCTATATAAAGTGCCTAATGCCTAAATCCCACAGTCCAAGTAGCCAAGCAGGACACTGGGAAGCTCCTGTGAAGCAGTGGGGAGGAATCCTTGCAGCAGAGCAACTTCAGAGCCTCTCCAGCCTCACTCTGGACAGGGAGCCCCTGCAGACTGTATTGTGCCTAGGGATGCATATGCACTGGATGGGCTCCCCAAATCCTGGTACAGCCTCATGCAACAGAACTATACTTGTGGCGCCTGATATTCCAACCTGTGGACTCGGAAACTTGGGCCACTGGATCCACATAAGTGCAGCCCAATCTCTGAGCACCCAAGGCATAAGGCAAAACATGGACTATTCCTGCCACAGGTAGGTAGCTGCTCAGCAGGCAGCCCCCATGCATCTCCTACGCAATCCTTATTGGGTGGAGAAGACCTAATGCCATCCCTGCATCAGAGTGAATTTCACCCTTAGAGAACTTGCAGTGAGTAGGTTACATCTTCTGGTTCCTGTATTTTTGATATACCACAAATCCCCACAGACTTCAAGGGCATCACTGGAAGTGCAAGAAAAGCTGGATCAGCCTGTAAGGTGCACATATGGAATTCAGTACCAGATTGTTAGAGAGCTTATTCCTTCACTCTCCCACTTCCCTGGTCCTTCTCGCATGAACAGAGAGCAACAATACCCGAAGTCCGAAGGTGCAAACAATTCGATGTTTATTGGGGTGAACTTCCAGCAAGCTTAAATACAAGTTCCTTTTCCTTATTTTCGAATCCCAACTTACTTCCTGTTTGTCCCTAATTTATATAGTAATATTCTTAGCTATACCTTAACCAATCATTCTACTGAAATTTAACTAACCAATCCTAACATATTGTAACATGATTAGCTAACCAATTATATCCCACCACCTTAATTAGATTACACCCAGCAAAATTAATTATACAGCAGACAGAAACAATCACAGAACCAGACAGAGATTATACAGACAAACAATAGCAAAGTGGGAACTATAATGACAAAACAATACAGAAGTGAGGATTTCACATCCCAGCTATTGATAAGTGAGTTCTTGCCAGACAGGATGCTATCAAACTAAGTTTCCTTTTACATTTTCTAGGCACTTCCCTTTCTCTGGAGGTGATAGGAATTATCAGGACAGGATTGTATTCCGGACAGGATTGTATTCCTAACAGCCCAATAGCACCTTCTTTCAATGTGACTAGTTTGGAATGTGAGGATGTGACTGTTCGCTTCCTGGCTTATGGCTGCCTCTGCTGCTTAGCCAAAGGCCTTAGCCTAAGAACAGGGCCTCAAACTGTCACAGTAAGAGAAGGCCCTTACACCAGCAGACAGTGATTTTGATTCTTTCTTTTATACCTCTAACTAGCCAAGTAATAAGAATACCCCAAAATTCTTAGAGTATAGGCCTTTACAGACAGGCCTGAATATCTATATCCTAACACAGATGTCTGCTATGAACAACATCACTGACATTTAGCCTCTTCAGATTGCCTTTTAAGCTTTAGAGCTTAGCTGCTTTATATGTCTATACCTCTGTCAATTAGTTCTTCATTATGCAGATTTCACTTTCTTTCGCTTGGAAAATAAAATTGAATAACATATGTATTAACACTAATGAGTAATGACTTGAGATCTTGCCTCTCTATTTGTGCCTAATGATGTAAATATCTTCAGCACATTTGCTAAGTGGTATTTGCCATGTTTACTTTTGATAGTTGTTTTACTTACTTTTCTCCCCTCCTTCCTGTGAGGAGAGTGTTGCTGACAAGCAAGGCCTCAGCTATGGTCAGGGCCACTGTAGAGTTGGTGGACACATACAGGATATGCTGCTTACAGTGACACAAATTAAAAGCATTTCTTTATGTTAGAGAAAGATAATGGGCCAAATTCTATCCCTATTTGCACCAATGTGAACCAGAGTGCCTCCAATGACTTTAAAGGTTTGAATAGTTTAAAGACTTCTTTTCTAGACTGTTCTTGGTTTGATCCATTAAGGGGTGTTTTGTCAACACCATCTGCTGTGATTTACTCACTGATAATATACTCTCTGTTCATTTTTCAGTTTTTCCATCTATCACAGTGATGGTGACTGTCAAATATCAATTTATTTCTTACAGCTCTGACATGATCTATACTTTAAAGATAAACTCCACCCATCAAATCTGCTAGGTAGATTTTGGATAAAAAGCAGAAATAAGAATTTTCCTCTCTTTCAAGGCAAAAACATGTATACCACCAATGATTGCATACTCTTGATAGGGATTTCTGTACTTCTCCTTCATGTTAGCCCCAACAGCTCTCTAAGGTGCATGATCTATCACAAGTAGGGCATTTCATGCCTTTGCACCATAAAAACTGCTTCCTATATTTGCCAAAATGAAAACCTTGTCAGGTGTATATAAGAACATACTCAAGTAGTATAACCAATATGTATAGCAGCCACATCAAATGGGAAGACACTAAGCAAATGGATAGACAAATGTATCCTCACACCTGCTGTAGATCAGCTCATGTAAATGTCATAGAACAAACATTCAATGTGTCACACTGTCTGTGGGCACTCCCTGGAGGACATGTCATACAAGATCCAACAAAATTCAATTGGCAGCTTTGAAAGAGTGTATGTGAACAAATTAAAACATTCAGTCATACAGTTATTAACAGAGGGAACAAGAAATTAACAGGCACAAGCAAGGGAGAAAAGATTTTCAGATGAGTTTTGAAAAGAGATGGATAATAATTGAGACACAAAGATACCCGGGGGCTGTTCCCCAATAGCTGTAGAAGAGCAATCCTTGAACCAGCATCTGCCAGATAGTGGGAAAGAGCAGAGAATGAACAGCAGGACTGGTGAAGAGACAAGGGAAAGGCAACATCTATGATGATTTCCACCAGCTAGAATTTTTTTGCCACTAAGCTTTGGCAAACTCACTCAAGAATAATGTAGATAATCTCAAATGAGTCTGGGAAAAAAACCTTCAATATACCACCATATATTCTGTATATGGAACATCTATTACAGAAAACTATTTTAGGAATGTTCTAAAAATAATTGCGACAATTATTTGTAGCTTCTGCCTGTATATCAGGTACCTAGCCATAAAACAATCTTTAAATGACCCATATATCTTTTCTACATCTAAAAATAGATTAGTGAGGAAATGGCAGGTGAGCCAATCAAAGGTGCTTACTAAATGCATTTGTCACGTGAATTTGCAATTTATCACTTGGATTTCACATATTTAGTCTCTCTCTCTTCCACAGAGATTTCATTAAGATTCAGAAGACAATATATTTGGTAATAACTGTAAGAACTGGAATGTAGCTTACAGGTAGTGACTTAGTCCTGCAGTCTTTGCTCAGTCAAAATCCACACTAAAAGAAATGGGATATTTGACTAAAGAAGGACTATGGGATGAAATTCTGACCTATTGAAGCCAATAGAAGTTTTGCCATTTACTTCAATGATTCCAGCATTTCTCCCATAGAATCCAAGCCAAACTTAGCCCAAAAAAAACAACAAAACTTCAATAGTCAAATACTGCATAAACTATCATGTATTCCACATTTACTGGACTATTATTTGAATTGGTAGGCGTATGGAGGAGGCAGAAGTTTGTCATAATTATCCGTCATTGCTATGACTAGTTTCAGTACTGATTATTGCAAATCTCAAAATGTGTGGCCTATCAAGACAGTTTAGTTTACAGTTGTTCATCATTTTTTTATATGCTACTTCCATTCAGTTGTGTTCTCTCACATATGGTGCTCTGAAACAATCAGTAAAATGAAGACCATGTTTAACTCATATTAGTGACACACCAGTTACACTGCACTGGTTATATTTACTAAAGGGCAGCTTTCTTGTCTCTGCTGGGTCCTAAGGGTGGGATAGCTCAGTGGTTTGAGCATTGGCCTACTAAACCCAGGGTTGTCAGTTCAGTCCTTGAGAGGGCCATTTAGGGATCTAGGGCAAAAATTGGGGATTGGTCCTGCTTTGAGCAGGGGGTTGGACTAGATGCCCTCCTGAGGTTCCTTATAACCCTGATATTCCAGGACATCTAGAGTGGTTCTGATGTGTTCAAGTGGGAACAGGATTTTGAAAGTACACACAGCTCCACCACAAAGTGATAAGGCTAGTAATTCAGTGGATCCACTAGCCATTCCCTTATGGAGATTGAGCTCAACAGTGCAGAGTGTGGCCTGGGGGAGATGATTCCTTCCTCCTAATGATGTAGCCTTAAATGAACATTGTTGTTTGAGCAATAATTATTGACAGAAATTGCATGTCCTGTAAGATAATGACCAGCTGAAGAACCTTGGCTTGACACAAAGTTGAGGACTCTTAACCTAGCCAGCCATTTGCTGACAGGAAATATCTGACATAGGGGTTGTTATTGCCATTCCAATATTTAAAATATTAATCTAATAATCTTTGTGTTGAAGATTTAAAAGATTAATATCACATTGTCATTAATGTGATGCACTTGTCACCGTAGTGGCCTTTCCCTAGCACCAGGAACCCTGACCTGCAACAAAGCTAGTCCCCAGGCAGTATCATTAGTACAGCGGGCCTGCAGCAGGCTGCCTGATTAGGCACCCAGCCTGTTTGGCTGCAGGGACCAGCAGCTGGCTCTTAAGGCAGAAGCAGCAGCTGGCTCTAAGGTGGCAGCAGCAGCAGCTCTCTGGCTTCTCAACACTCATGCCCACCACTGTGTCTGCTCCTGCCTTGCACCCAGCCTTGCCTCTGTCCTGCCCCTCCTTGCCTGCTCACTCCAGTTCCTGCTCTGTGGTTTGACCCTTGGCTCCAGTTCCTGACTACATCTTTACCCTCAGCTCTGGGATCTGGTTTCTGTTTTCTGGTTTGACCCTTGACTTTGTCTTCTGACTACAGCTCTGACTCCAGCTGTGAGACATGCTGCTCACTAGGCCCTCTACCCTCTGTGACCGCGAGGCTAGACTGCCCTCAGCCTGGTCAGCTGATACTTAGCATCTGAAATACAGTCTGCAACCAACAGGAAAACAAGACTTCATTGTCATTGGTACCTCAGGTTTATAATAAAAATGAAAATGTATGTAAATAATTCAGCTGGTGTAGTCATAGCCACATTGAATTCATTTGTTATGGTGACCTACACCACCCCAGGATCTTTTTTAAAAAACAACAACCCTAGACTGCAAAGATGAGGATGATACTTTCATTGATATGTGGATAAATTAGAAACCCAAAACTTTCCATGCTGAATCAACCATTCACATAATGTTCCTGAATGCCACACATGGCATTTGGGTCTCAAATTTAATTGAAAGATATATAAAAAACCCCAAGTAATTAGACTCTTACAGCAGTCAAAACACATGGTATTTCCCCAAAAATGACTGCTCCCCATAAGATAGGCGGCTACAGCCTCTATCCTTACTTACAAGCACCGTCTCTCATTAAAAGTCACCCTTCTACTGTAGCATCTGTAAACCCACCACATGCTTTCATATTAAAAAATGGCTCCTTCTTGGCTGCATGTCTAAGCATGCCCATATGCATTGGTTATTTCAGCTAAAGTTGGCATTAACTCATGGTGGTGAAATAATCTCCAGAGATTATCCTTATTTAGGGCCAGGATTCGGATACACTTATTCACACTGAATAGCACCTTACTTTATACACAGTACCATTGACTTTGATGGGACCACTCAGGGTTAAGGTTGTACTCAATGTACCTAAGAGTATGGTCATTGGACAGTAATGTACAAAGATTTTGGTGTAAATTTCCCTCTTTTTATCAGACTACATGCTTTGATGGATCTGCTATCATGATTAGCTGAATTGCTTTGGATGGCTGCTTAATTCCAGCATTTTTTCCTACTCTGTTTCCTATATTTCAGCCAGTCACTGATTCATAAGAGGGAAGCTCCTAACTGCTTACTTTGCTTAAACGCCATTGGTGTGGGTCCTTGACAAAGGCTTTCTGAAAATCCAAGAACCCTATATCAACTATATCAAGTCATGCTTGCATTATTTTTGCAATCTTCCTCCATACCGTATTGCAAATCAACAGGCCACTTATGTATGTTTGTGACGCTGTATTTCCTAACCTGTAGCATCAGCACAGGACGATTCTCCACTCCCATGCGCACCAGGGAAGAGGTATCTGCAGCACCACAGCATACCAAAGAAAGTTGAAATGTAGATTTGCCAAGGATGTTGCCAGTGCATGTGTGGAATCTACTGGCCCCAATTCATTGCAGGAGAGCAATGGGCCATGTCTGTTAATTCCTCTAAACCTTAAGTAGACAGATGCTTCCTGGATGTGCCTTGGTGTCTTGGCCCTTATTTTGACTCAGGAGGTTTGGATTTGCCCTGCACTCTGTAGCAGTTGCATGAGAGCATAGCCCAAATAAAAGGGCTCACTTCCTCAGACCTTGGTTTCATATCCCTGTGACTATTAAACCAAAAAGCTATATACTGATTAGGATGACTGTGTCTACTTTTCCCTTTTATTTTTTTGTTGTCACTATTGTTTAAATAATTTTAGCATATGAGTCACACAAACTGACAATCTCAATTTTGTAAGTTGGGGACCTTGTGTCAGGCAATTATTGTACATGATATTACTGTTATCGCTTGTGATTGTGCAATTCTCCCTGTAAGAGAACAACATTTCATGTGCAGAGAGGTGGAGGCAAACCACTGCTTGACAGAATACTATAGCACCTACCAGTAATAATTTTTATTCACTCTCATTTGAGGAAAATGCTCTAAGATTGTCCCTTTTGCATAACAGAATTTGCATATATCTCTCTGGAGTGAGCCACACTGTTTTATTTTTACTCAGTGCCTGGCCAAGGTGCACAGCTAATGTTGGGTGAATTATGCTTTTTCAAGCTTAGATGTCCTGGAAAATAGACAGAATACTAGAATTTGCATGATTTCTGCATTCAAGTCATTGAGAGTTCATAGTCTTATTAATGAGCTAATCACAGATGGCGCCAAAATACTTCCTTCTCCTAAGTACAGAAGTAATCAGTGGTAAAAGTTGTAGTCATAATGTTGTTACTGTAATAGCAATAGGTAAATCAGATGAAGAAAAGGCTATGGACCAGATCCTCAGGTGTTGTAAACTATGTTAGGATATAGATATTCAGGCCTGTCTGTAAAGGCCTGTACTTTAAGAATTTAGGTGTATTCTTATCACTTGGCTAGTTAGAGGTATAAAAGAAAGAATCAAAATCACTGTCTGCCAGTGTAAGGTCCTTCTCTTACTGTGACAGTCTGAGGCCCTGTTCTTAGGCTAAGGCCTTTGGCTAAGCGACAGAGGCAGCCATAAGCTAGGAAGCGAACAGTCACATCCTCACATTCCAAACTAGTCACATTGAAATAAGGTGCTATTGGGCTGTCAGGCACTATCAGGACAGGATTGTATTCCTATCACCTCCAGAGAAAGGGAAGTGCCTAGAAAATGTAAAAGGAAACTTAGTTTGATAGCATCCTGTCTGGCAAGAACTCACTTATCAATAGCTGGGATGTGAAATCCTCACTTCTGTATTGTTTTGTCATTATAGTTCCCACTTTGCTATTGTTTGTCTGTATAATCTCTGTCTGGTTCTGTGATTGCTTCTGTCTGCTGTATAATTAATTTTGCTGAGTGTAATCTAATGAAGGTGGTGGGATATAATTGGTTAGCTAATCATGTTACAATATGTTAGGATTGGTTAGTTAAATTTCAGTAGAATGATTGGTTAAGGTATAGCTAAGAATATTACTATATAAATTAGGGACAAACAGGAAGTAAGTTGGGATTCGAAAATAAGGAAAAAGGAACTTGTATTTAAGCTTGCTGGAAGTTCACCCCAATAAACATCGAATTGTTTGCACCTTCGGACTTCGGGTATTGTTGCTCTCTGTTCATGCGAGAAGGACCAGGGAAGTGGGAGAGTGAAGGAATAAGCTCTCTAACAAACTAGTATAGATCCACTGAAAACAGTGGCATTATGCCTCTTTACACCAGGTGAGTACCTGCCCTTATATTTTTATGACAGTGGTCATAAAAGAGTGTTACATGACTGTCATATGATATGTCAAATATACTTGGAGTGACATATCACAAAATCACTGAGAGCAGCCTGACAGACTCAGCACGGTGCTGAGTATGATGAATATTTAGAAAAACTCATGCTCATTATCTGCTATTAATTCAGGCAGCCATTGCTTGACTTGTTTGTATATTTAACACCTATTAAGACTTCAACATACTGTCACGGAACCAAATGTTTAGCATACTTTTGACTCAATAAGAGGATTGTTTCTATTAGGAGAGGAAATTATTAGGCAGCATACACAAGATGAATACATCGTCCAGATCTGCAGTTATTTACAAATGTACAATGCCACAGATAGGGTTGGAATAGGAATGATACGAGAGCAAAAGGAGTAGAATTCTCCATGTATCTGTCCTTGGGTCATTCTCAGAGTTCCACTCTTTTCTTAGTTGTTTGCTTTTTATGATTTTGCTCATTGCTCAGGCTCTGAATGTAGAACGCCATCCCTGTCACAGAAAACCGTTTTGTTCTTATTCCACAATATGCTGTCCAGGATCATTCCAGTGAGGCAGACCTCTCTGCTGTTTGGAGCTACTGCAGAAGGATTATGCCCTGCTAAGGCATCTTCACACCACTCTGGAGATGGAAAGAGGCCTCAAAGGAGTCAAAAATAGTCCCTAGAGTAATCCCCTAGTTCAGGACTGCGTGTAATGGCAGTATAGATGTTCATACACAGCCCTCTGTGTAGTAGCAGCTGGACGAGTGAGTGGAGGTGGGAGAGAAAGGTCCAGCTGAGCTGGAGCACTCTTTCTTCTAGCTATTCTGGGCTGTAGATAGCTTGCTGGCAGCTATAGGGAAACTGCTTTATATTAGAACAGCTCCTACAGTAGCCAAGAATCTGCGAATAATTGGCCTCCTTTGTCTCCCCTTCCCCTTGGCTGTGCCTTCTGTGCTGAACCTCTCAGGAAGCACAGCACAGCACATCCTCAGCAGATCTAGGGCCACTATATGTACCACAGAAAAGAAGCTTCTTAGCAGTGAACAGCCCACTATTATCCATTCAGTGTCTGGCTTAATTCTTCCAGCATTGATTTGGAGGCACCTATGACTGGGCCAAATCGTGAAGTATGGTCTTCGTTCAGCTTTTAACTCCAGCCTTGGTCAGGCAAATGCCCATGGAATGAAGATAGTACATTTGGCTAAACCAGTGTTTCCCAAACTTGGGATGCCGCTTGTTCAGGGAAAGCCCCTGGCAGACCAGACTGGTTTGTTTACCTGCCGCGTCCACAGGTTCGGCCGATCGCGGCTCCCAGTGGCCGTGGTTCACCGCTCCAGGCCAATGGGGGCTGTGGGAAGGGCGGCCAGAATGTCCCTTGGCCCACGCCGCTTCCCGCAGCCCCCATTGGCCTGGAGCGGCGAACTGCGGCCAGTGGGAGCCACAATCGGCCAAACCTGTGGACGCAGCAGGGCTTTCCTTGAACAAGCGGTGGACTGGCTTTGAGAACCACTGCTCTGAAGTGTTTTTTCTTTAGTCAATAAAATAGATTGAATGATGAGTGTTGTTTGTTCTGCCTAGAAGCATTCCTCATTCTATTTTTCCAGGGAAGAAGCAGATACATTGAAAAAGTGCTATGAGATATTTAAGAAACACAAATAGGAGATAGCTTTGACTTTAGGTCTCATCATCTGAAAGGCAGTAAGCATGTCTAGTAGCACAGACATACCTCTCAGCCTGCCCAAATGTGGAACATAATGTGTGAAAAAGACACAGAATAAGGGAGGAAGAATCACTTGTATTAAATATACACTGGGAATTATTCCTTCAGTGTGAATAACTTTTTCGAAAATTCCACTTACATAATTCTTTATTTCTGATACAAATAATTTTCAACCATTAAAATGATGGGACATCGAATCTGTGTGGGATGTAAGCAACTTTGGAAATAAAATGAATGAGATCCCCCTCAAATGAAGTATGGGTGCACAGAGCCCAACATATTGATTTAACACTCAGAGTAGAGGGCCACTTTCTGGAGCACAAGTACTACTTTCTACAATAGCTTGAATCTCCTTGGAAGTCTCTGTCCAGTCACCAAGTAGGCCAAGCTCTGCTTAAGCTATAAAATGTGATGAGAACACATAAATAGAGTGGCTGCAGGTCACATTGCTTTCTGTACTTGAAAACTGGCATGTTAACATTGGGTAGTGTGGTAGTAGCCAGGCCAAGGTACTAACAAACTTCAACAGGACTTTACTTTTTAAAGTGGAAACCTCTTTTCCAAGCTGCTGCTGCACCCTCAGTAGCTCTCTCAGCCTCTTCAACTCCTCCCCACTCCTTCCTGTTTCCTGTCCTTTCAGACTCCCAACAGCCAGTGCTCCCAATTCTAGTAATTACAAACAACATCTAAACACCACATTCTCTCCTCTCTTAAACTCTCCCAGTTACAATAAACATTGTTGTTCTAACCACAGGAACAAATAAGAAACAAGGCACTATGCTGTTGACAGAATTATTACACTAAAAATACTATAGATAGTCTCTAGTCCAGACACGTCGTTGTCTGGGTCTGACAGGCTGTCTCTCAAGCCCCGGTTCCAGTGCAATGTCTTGTTGTGTTGATACTATGGTGAAGTCATCCAGTGCAGACTGGGTGTTGGAATAATCTCCTCTTGGTGCATAGGCAGGTGCAAGATAAGAAGCATTCCATACCCGCCCATCAGAAAGTCGATAGGTGTAAGGTCCCTTCTTCTCTATGATTTTAAGAGGAGCTGTGAATTTATGGTCCCCTTTGCATAAAATTCCAGGTTTTCATATTCTAATGAAGGAACCACACTGAAACTTTGGTTCCCTTAAATCCACACAAAGGCGAATGCCTCCACCCTTCTTCTGCATCACTACTCTAGGTGAAACCCATTCTGAGGAGTTAATCTCTTCAATAATGTCCTCTTGAACAAGTTTTCTAAGTTCCTCTGAAACAGCTTCCCTGACTGAAAATGGTAAGCGCCATAATTTCTGTCGTACAGGCATCACATTATTCCGCATTTTAACTTTATGCAGAAACCAATAAGCACAGCCGAGTTTCTCCTCAACCTGGTGTTGGGTCCCAACTGAAACTGTTGTGTGTACCACAAGAGTGCTTTGCTGAGGAAGATCAATTCGTCCATTAACTATCCTGAGATTTAAAGCAGCCAATAAATCTCTGCCAAGGATAGGAGTGCCTTTGCGGACAATGTAGAACTCTGCAGTTACACAGCAATCACCAAAAGTAACTATTGCTGGCAGGCAGCCACGTACTGGAATATGGTTTTTCAAATAGCACATCAAGTGAAGCTTAGGTTCAGTCAGAGGCACATCTTTAAAGTAATGCAAATAGATGGAATCAGGTAGTATAGATACTGCTGAGCCAGTGTCCAACATTAGTTGAATAGAGTGTGATTTGCCTGAGGGTATGGCGGAAACATTTACCATGCACTTTATTTGTTCTGGAATATGTGCCACTGTGATTTTGTCCACGCTCAGCAGAGTAACATCTGGTATTTTAACTGCATGCACCCGTTGATTGAATTGGCTGCTGCGACATACTTTAGCAAAATGCCCAATCTTTTTGGAATGATTGCACTGAGCTACTTTTGCCGGACATCCTGTGTAGCTTGCAAGGTGTTGTGGGGATCCACAGCGAAACCATGCTTTTATTGTATTTTAAATTTGCTGATTTGGTAGTTTTTCATCAGTTTTCCTCTTGTAATTGTTTGTCTGCAGCGATAGTGAACTTTTCTGCAAAGGAGTCACAGCCTGGACTGTGCCTCCTGTATTCATGCTCTTTATTTTGGCTTCAGCTGTAGCTGACTCAGTCTGGGTAGCAATGGTTATTGCTTTTTCTAGTGTAAGTTGCGGTTCTAGAAGTAAACGGTCTCTTACACGAAGCATGGTTGTTTTCTCAATGAGCTGGTCTCTAATCATCTCATCTGCCATATTCCCAAAGTCACAAGTTACAATCGGACTCCCCAGGGAAGCAATATACTGCATTATAGTCTCCCCTGGTTTCTGCTCACACTGGCGAAATCTGTAGCAATTAGCTACTACATTCACTTTTGGTACAAAAAAGTTCTTTAATGCAGTGAGTACAGTCTCATATTTATCATCTGCAAGGGGACAAGTGTAAAATATACGCTGCCCTTCTGCTCCAAGGCAGTGGATTAGCAGAGCACGCTTTCTTACTTCAGAAATCTCTGTAGCACTGATTACAAGCAGATAAGTCTCAAACATATGGATCCAGGCAGTAAAAGCAATTTGAGGCTCACCTGGGCTTTGTAGAAAGGGTGCATGTGGGTTCAGAGACAGAAGATCCATCCTCGTCACCAAAACGTTGTAATAGCCAGACAAGGTACTAACAAACTTCAATAGGACTTTAAAAAATAAAGTGGAAACTTCTTTTCCAAGCTGCTGCTGCACCGTCAGTAGCTCTCCCTCAGCCTCTTCAACTCCTCCCCACTCCTTCCTGTTTCCTGTCCTTTCAGACTCCCAACAGCCAGTGCTCTCAATTCTAGTAATTACAAGCAACATCTAAACACCACAAGTAGTTAACAGATTGCCAAACTCATGCTGATTAATTGTTAATATGAAAGCCTTTACATTAAGGAAAGGAATTGCTATCTGAAACTTCTTGAAGGGGTCTATTGTTTATAGATTTTTTGGAAGTGAATGAGAAAATGAATAAACTATATTCTTGCCTTCCTCTTATAAGTTATTCACAGAATGTTCCATTTTAATACAGTTTATGCCTTTACCAGCATTTTAGTGTTTCACTGTAGAAGGGAAAAATGAGCCCTTTATCATTCATATTGAAAAAAAACTTAAACTTTAATCTACTCAGTCAGTAACTGTTATTTGATCTTAAAGGATGGCACTCATAAACTATGGAACAGCAAGGAATAAAACATGCTTTATGGTGTAAATGTTACAGTGTGTCTCCTATTTACTGAAGGGGACAACATTACATAGATTCATTATAATGGATTTTAGTGGCACTTGCATTAAGCAGAATATTTAAATCCTAGATTAACTTCAAGGCTGAATGATGTACATGGTACCTTCTCCTTTTGTCCAAGTCTTCATTTTATTTGAATCAACATTATATGAAAAACTAGTGTCAGGACATACGCATATGCCAGCAGCGGTGAAGGGATTAATTAAGATTATCCCCATGGAAAGGAGGGACCATGTAAGTGTCGGGCAAGTTATGAGTAACTTGTACATGTGGTTTTGTAATTATTTTGGAGCACAAACTGTACTGCCCTCAATTCACAAGCTTAACTCGGATTTGAGCAGCTTTTAATGCTCTGGGTACTTTTTGGCTCATTGTCCATTTCAAAGCATAAATTTCTGGTTATTACATATTGAAAAGAAACTCTTTTTCCCCCTATATACTTATCTTCATTCCTTTCCCACCATCCCATGGTGTGAAGGGGTTGTAAAGCTGTCCTAACAGGGCAGCTGGGGATTCCCCATGTGTTTGTGACTCTCAGGCTTCTGAGGAACTGGCTCTGGTCTGGGGGAGTTTTTTTACTGTGGGATTATTGTAGGGAGTAGATAATTAAAACAAAAAACAGCTACCATGGCAACACCTGTTAGTATATGCAATTTTTGAGACTGAGCAAATGCTTGGGGATAGTTGGGGATTGGTCGTGCTTTGAGAAGTGGGTTGGACTAGATGACCTCCTGAGGTCCCTTTCAACCCTGATGTTCTATGATTCTATGATTATAGCACCTCATTGATATTAAACTGTTGGAGAGAAATAGGTGTTGCAACAAACTGCAGAAGTTTAAATATATATTTAAGATTGTTAACAAATATTTTGTAGAGCGGGTCAAAAGTCAGAGTATCCACACTACAGGAAATTCTGATATTTCAAACATTTATTTGGGGCCGAAAGGTCAAAATGCCAAAATTTTTCACCAAATGGATAGTTCAGAAAAATTGATTTGGAAATGTCAAAGATTTTATTTTCAATATTTTCTATCAGAATAAACATTTCCAAATCAGCCTGTCAAACAAAATCACAGCCTTTTGTCTCAGCTGAATTTGAACTGCGTCAATTGCATCTAGTGATGTACTCAAGTCATGAGACTCCCATGATGCACCAGAGTGGTTCAACCACCAGAGTGGTTCAATAAGAAAGGAAACTGTGGTACATCATGGGAGACGTACTCCAGCTAGGGAACCTGGCCTGTAGTGGAGAATGGGGTCATGAGAAACCTGAACTATGGCTCCCATGAGACAGCATGGCAGTTCAGGTTAACAAAGACTAATGCTAACCTGACCCAAAACAAATTTTTATTTTCCATTGGAAGAATTGAAAATAAATATCATCAACAAAATTGTAATTTTCCTGGAGAGGATTTTGATGACATCAAAATGATATTTTCCTTTGGGTTTTTTCCATCAAAAAGTTTTTTCAATTAGCCCTGCTCTCTAGTGGTTGGCTTACATACTGGAGGATATCTATGGAAAGAGTTATTATATTTTTTTAAAATAAAAATTAGATTAGGTGGAGTGTGCACCAGACATCAGAATTCTCTGGAACAATTGCTGCCATGAGATATCATGAAGCCCACGCTTTAAGATATGTAACCCTGAATAACTTCAAAACTGCTATACCACTGATACAGGAGTGGATCTGTCATGAGTACAGTTCAAATTTTATTAATATACACATAACATACAACATAGCTATTATAGAGGACAAAGAGCACAAATTAATGTGATTGTAAAGAATACACAAAGAGGAGCTCTAGGATCTTGTACAGAAAAATGAAGTTTTCACAGTGGCTGAACTTTTTTGGACAACTGCCCATTGTGTTCCCCAGAGGCTGTAATTTCTACATGTTCCCTACCTTTTCTGTGTGGGTCAAACACTTGAGTTTGAGCCCTGTTTAATACAGATTACCCTGGACTTCAGAAAAGCAGACTTTGACAATCTCAGGGAACTGATGGGCAGGATCCCCTGGGAGAATAACGTGAGGGGGAAAGGAGTCCAGGAGAGCTGGCTGTATTTTAAAGAATCCTTATTGAAGTTACAGGGACAAACCATCACGATGTGTAGAAAGAATAGTAAATATGGCAGGCAACCAGCTTGGCTTAACAGTGAAATCCCTGCTGATCTTAAACACAAAAAAGAAGCTTACAAGAAGTGGAAGATTGGACAAATGACCAGGAGTATAAAAATATTGCTCGGGCATGCAGGAGTGAAATCAGGAAGGCCAAATCACACCTGGAGTTGCACCTAGCAAGAGAAGTTAAGAGTAACAAGAAGGGTTTCTTCAGGTATGTTAGCAACAAGAAGAAAGTCAAAGAAAGTGTGGCCCCCCTACTGAATGAGAGAGGGAACCTAGTGACAGAGGATGTGGAAAAAGCTAATGTACTCAACGCTTTTTTTGCCTCTGTCCTCACGAACAAGGTCAGCTCTCAGACTGCTGCACTGGGCAGCACAGCATGCGGAAGAGGCCTTCTATGAAGAAAGAAGTGGTTCGGGACTATTTAGAAAAGCTGGACGAGCACAAGTCCATGGGGCTGGATGCACTGCATCTGAGAGTGCTAAAGGAGTTGGCGGATGTGTTTGCAGAGCCATTGGCCATTATCTTTGAAAACTCATGATGATCGGGGTAGGTCCCAGACAACTGGAAAAAAGGCTAATGTAGTGCCCATCTTTAAAAAAGGGAAGAAGGAGGATCCTGGGAACTACAGGCAAGTCAGCCTCACCTCAGTCCCTGGAAAAATCATGGAGCAGGTCCTCAAGGAATCAATTCTGAAGCATTTAGAGGAGAGGAAAGTGATCAGGAACAGCCAGCATGGATTCACCAAGGGCAAGACATGCCTGACTAATCTGATTGCCTTCTATGTCAAGATATCTGGCTCTGTGGATGAGGGGAAAGCAGTGGACGTGTTGTTCCTTGACTTTAGCAAAGCTTTTGACATGGTTTTCTACAGTATTCTTGCCAGTAAGTTAAAGAAGTATGGGCTCGATGAATGGACGATAAGGTGGCTAGAAAGCTGGCTAGATTGTCGGGCTCAATGGGTATTGATCAATCTCCATGTCTAGTTGGCAGCCGGTATCAAGTGGAGTACCCCAAGGTTCGGTCCTGGGGCCAGTTTTGTTCAAAATCTTCATTAATGATCTGGCGGATGGTGGGGATTGCACCCTCAGCAAGTTTGCAGATGACACTAAACTGGGAGGAGAGGTAGGTACGCTGGAGGGTAGGGATAGGATACAGAGGGCCCTAGACAAATTAGAGGATTGGGCCAAAAGAAATCTGATGAGGTTCAACAAGGACAAGTGCAGAGTCCTGCACTTAGGATGGAAGAATCCCATGCACCTCTACAGACTAGGGACCGAATGGCTCGGCAGCAGTTCTGCAGAAAAGGACCTAGGGGTTACAGTGGACGAGAAGCTGGATATGAGTCAACAGTGTGCCGTTGTTGCCAAGAAGGCCAATGGCATTTTGGGCTGTATAAGTAGGGGCATTGCCAGCAGATCGAGGGACGTGATCATTCCCCTCTATTCGACATTGGTGAGGCCTCATCTGGAGTACAGTGTCCAGTTTTGGGACCCACACTACAAGAAGGATGTGGAAAAATTGGGAAAACGTCCAGCAGAGGGCAACAAAAATGATTAGGGGACTGGAACACATGAGTTATGAGGAGAGGCTGAGGGAACTGGGATTGTTTAGTCTGCAGAAGAGAAGAACGAGGGGGGATTTGATAGCTGCTTTCAACTACCTGAAAGGGGATTCCAAAAAGGATGGATCTAGATTGTTCTCAATGGTAGCTGATGACAGAACAAGGAGTAATGGTCTCAAGTTGCAGTGGGGGAGGTTTAGGTTGGATATTAGGAAAAACTTTTTCACTAGGAGGGTGGTGAAACACTGGAACGCGTTACCTAGGGAGGTGGTGGAATCTCCTTCCTTAGAAGTTTTTAAGGTCAGGCTTCACAAAGCCCTGGCTGGGATGATTTATTTGGGGATTGGTCCTGCTTTGAGCAGGGGTTGGACTAGATGACCTCCTGAGGTCCCTTCCAACCCTGATAGTCTATGGTTCTATGATTCATGGAAGGGTGTACTAAGGAAACATCTTTGGATGTTGCAAATGCTGCACTAAACTCAGTCCAGGCCCAAGATGAAGGGCTTGTATCCTGGATAGCTACTATCCTTATGGATGCTACTGTACTGGGTCAACACTTAGACCCATCTTTTTGGGAAGTCCTAAGTAAAGCAATGGAAGATGACCCAATAATGAAAGCAATTCTTGGAGCAAAAGCCAAAGGATACAGGCCACCAATATGGAAAAGATGCAGGGCAGGCCAGGTTTCTGCTTTATTGTGTGTGGGGGGGAGGTAGTGGGGGGGCACGGAACTGTACCTTGATAATGATAGTGTCATGTGATAAATGAATGGGGTAGCTTCTTTTTATGGACACCCAGCCAGCCAGTTAGCTATAAAGTCCCTCTTGGTGGCTGTTCTCAGCTTGCTTTACCTGTAAAGGGTTAAAAAGTCCCCAGGTAAAGGAAAGGGAGTGGCCACCTGACCAAAAGAGCCAGTGGAATGGCTAGAACTTTTAAAATTGTGGGGAGGGGACGGGGGAGAAAGCTTTTCCTTTGCCCATTGTTCTCTCTTGTCTGAAAAGACGGGGCAGCAGGAATGCGGTAAAAAGTTTGGACCAGGTATGAAAAATAATCTTCCATACCTAGAATGATTCACTGGGACACGGAATGTTTAGATAGATGTGAACAGGTTTATTTCTTTATTTTGGCTTGTGGATTCCTCTGTGCTAAGATCAGGTATATTTGTTTTCTTTTGTAACATTAAGCTGGACCTCAGGGAGCCATTCCTGGTGTTTAACACTTTTCAGTTGCTCTATAAAATCTAGCAAAAGCCTACGTTCCAGATGTATTTTCTTTCTTTTGTTTTTCAACAAAATTACCTTTTTTTAAGAGCAGGATTGGATTTTTGGTGTCCTAAGTGGTTTGTGCATATGTTTTTCAATTAGCTGGTGGCAACAGCTGGGTTTCCCTTTTGTTTATTTTCTTTCTTGGCTTCGCCCAGGGGCCTCAGGGAAAACTTCCCACGTGAGTTTTTCCAGGATTTGCAAGAGGCAGTTTTTTTTACTTGGGTGGTGACCTTTACCAAGCCAAGGTCAGAGGAAAGCTGTAACCTTGGGAGTTTAATACAAGCCTGGAGTGGCAAGTATTAATTTTTAAAATCCTTGTGGGTCCCCACCTTCTGCACTCAAAGTGCCAGAGTGGGGAATCAGCCTTGATATTCCTTTATCACAAAACTACTACCTGCAACCAGTTGGTAGTACTTGAAAGGAACTAAAGCCAAGTCAGTGTATAGTTACAGGAAAACATGGGTCACCTTGGTGAAGACTGTTTGTTTCTATTGGCCGCATCTGAAGGAGGATATTGAGGACTGAGGATATTGAGTCAGGTCTGTCAATGCCTGCAAGCAATATACCAAAGCCCCATTATGTCTTATTGATACTATGGAACCGTTTGAGCTAGCTTCAATTGATTTTCTTCACTTTGAGAAAAGCATCAGGGGTTCTAAGTATATCCTGATTGTTACAGACCACTTTACCCAGTTTGCACAGGCTTATCCCACAAGGAACAAACCTGGGAAAACTGCAGCTGACAAAATTTTGAATAATTTGTTTTGAAATTTGTAGTTCCTAAATGAATTCACCATGACCACAGTGGTGAATTTGAAAACCAGATGTTCCATAGGCTGCAGCTGTATTGTCAGATTGTGGGACTGAGAAAACCCCCATATCATCCTGAGGAAAATGGGTAAACTGAGTGAATTGCTAGTAGTGTTCTATTAATGTTGAGAATGCTCCCTGAAGACCAGAAATCGAATTAGTCTTTAAACATGCTTATATCTGCTTATATCTGTACATATAACAAAACAACAGGATTATCTCTAGTCTACCTTTTTTTATGGGAGGGCTTCTTGTTTGCCAATAGACATTATATTTTACTTAATGAGAAATCAGTGAAGAACTGTGATTAAAAGTGGAAAGCATGGGTAAGAGACGCTTTTGATTTAGTCAACGAACACTTCAGAAAGTCTGCTGCCACAAACAAGGATTACCATCATAGCACTGCTCAAAATATCACTACTTCCCCAGGAGATCATGTTCTTTTTTCTGGAATTTGTCAGTGTGTGTGGGGACCTGCAAAACCAAAAGCCTGTTGGGGAAAAAGCAGATTCATACTATTACCAAAAAAATGGGGGATCAGCCAGTATACGAAGTAGTCCCAGAGAATCAGCAGGGAAGGGCAGTACCTTGCAAAAACGTGTGCGTTAAGGACACACCTGCCATTGCTTCAGTCATCATACAAATATTCTGAAACATTATCACTGTTTCAGGACACACATTAGGGGCCACTAATGTGTGTCAGAGCCACACACAAAAAAGACCTTAAATGGTAAATTCTTCTGAAACTAACATCTCTTTAAATCCCCGTCTGCAGAACAGAGAGGAAACAGGCAGTAGGAAAAAAAAAAGAAGCCTGCCCGTACACTGATTATGCCACTCTCAAATAAACCAGGAAATCATGTAATTGCAAGACATTGCATGATCTTTAAACAGAACTATCAAGAAACCAGATGACAAGTGTGAGGTTCCACAAATTGCAGTCTTGAGGAATCTAAACACAAAGTACTGGGAACTAAAATTATAGGTCATTATTGGAGTAATGTGATTGGGACCCCTGTTGTGCAAAAAAATAGAAAGATATGTTTTTTGCCTCAAAGAAAGTACAATCTGAGGGCTCAGTTGTGGAGTTATAAGTAAAGGCAGCACATAACTGGGACAGTGCAGCTATGTTGAAAGTCATAATTTGGTCTTTGTTCTGCCGTTTCTCTACCCTTTGTCACCTGGAACAGATCTCTTGCCCCTTATATGACAGCTGCACTGTCATGTCATCTTGGAGAAGAGGTGGGGTCAAGAGTCTATTGAACTTACTGAGTTTTAGTAACCCAATAGATGCTCTGATCGAATCTACAGTGCTCAGTATCAAAGACCATGGTGCACATGAGTGTTATTTATAACAGCAAAACTAACCATTTACACAGCTTGCAAAGGATTAGGCCTGTATTATACAAAGAGACAGTTAAAGCATCTGAGTGAAACATTAATATTCCTCTAAGCTTAATTTTTTTTAAGAAGACCTTTGTGCTACTTTTGCTGAGACTAGGCTGTTGTGTTTCAGAGAAGCTGATCTCTCCATTGAATTTTAAAACAAATCACTGTGTACCTAAACTATCTTTCTATCTATTACTTGTTTTATGGTACTGCTTAATTTTTCTGTCATACTATAAATTATAAATGTAAAGAGAGAACTCCTTTGCTTTTGCTGCAGGCAGTGTTTTGATATTGCAAGCCTTATGTCTAAACCCTGATAAGAATTGTAGGGTAGATGTATTATGCCCTGTCTTTCTCTTCTCAAAGGAGCTTCTGAAGTCTGGGCAAGAAACAAAATATTTCTGTTTCAACATGGGAGTCTAGGAACGGTCTTTCAAAGCACTCAGTGTTTTCCACTTTCATACGCAGAAAGCAAATGACCTCTCAGAACACAATCAGATACATTACTGCAGAGTATCTCCCACACACCAATGACCTCCTCTATAGAGGGAAAGGAAAGTGAAGTAGAATGCTGCTGTAATATGAGGAAACTGCAGTTGTCATGCTAAACTGTGGGCTGAGTGCAACTTGAAACATCACAAGATAACCGTGGGCTCTAGTTAATCAAGCATGACATGTAAGGAAAGAGTAAAATCACCATACTCAGCAGAATAAGACAGACCATTTAAAATGGTAATACAATCAGTCATCTCATTTCAACACTGACACCCTTCAGCATTTGCTCATGTCAGTCATCTTGTGCAGATTGTCAGCTGAGTATCAAAACAAGCATGACAGGCAAATAAATATGAGTCTGAGCAAATATTCTCCTGCAGGAATCAAAGACAAATATTCTCCTGACAGGAACTCTCTGATACTGATGATAGAGTTTTTATTCTGTGACTAGATTGCCTGGGTTATTCCTTGCCAGGCCATGCATTTCAGATGGCTTATATAGATTTCTGGTAAAACTCCTCAAATCACATCTGTGTTTTAGGAAAATAAGTTTAACCCCCTCGTATTACACTGGACAGCTCCCCAAATTATGCTTTCTAAAGCAATTTTGGGTGCATGTTTCTGGCTTAATACTAAGAATGCATTGGGTAGGGTTTAAATAGATGAGCTAGAGAGTAAGGATACAGGCAAAAATAACCTGAGCTGGTGCTGTCATGTTTCCCTACTATCTCAAATGAGTTAGTCAGGATTAGGTGGGAAGCTAATGGGTTTCATGTAAAGAGTGGGATTGAGTTGGGAACCCTAATGCTCAAGGATATATAAACTTTGTCACCGGTCTTCATGAGTGTGGATTTGCTACAGGCTTGGGGCTTGATCTGCTGAACATTAATATACTGTTGGATTGTGTGTACTGGCATTGTATGTGAAGTTATGGAGTATTGCTATGTGTTACTGAAATATATGAGATTGTGAGATTAGGAATGCCCACAGCTGACCTTTTGGTTGCAATAAAGGAGCAGCCATTAATGCCTCGTCAAGAAGAATCCTGAAGGCAAAGACTTGGAACTAGGGAGATTGAACTCCCCTCCATCCAGTGACCAGTCTGTGTATTGAGGAACTGTAAACTGCCTGTATCATCTGTTAGGGTGGGAGACTGCTTGAATCAAATCTTGCTTAGTCTGTTAAAGTTAGAATTTAGACTCCATTTCTATTTTTATTTCTTAGGTAACCAAATTTGATCTCTATGCCTGCTACTTATATCACTTAAAATTTGTCTTTCTGTAGTTAATAGACCGGTTTTATATTTTACCTAAAACAGTGTGTTTTGGTTGAAGTGCTTGGGGAATCTCCACTCAGATTACAAAGGCTAGTGCATGTCTACTTTCCTTTGAAGAAGTGGCAAACTTATTAATGAGCTTGCACTGTCCAAGGGAATCTTGAGCAGTGTAAGCTGGTACATTTCTCAGGTGCAAGGCTGGGAGCTGGGGTGATTTGCTGGTGCCTCTCTCTGTATGATTCATGAGCAGCTTAGGAAGCATTCATGTAATGCAGCGGGATGTGGAGCTCCACATGCTGATGACAGAGTGATCACAGTGCCTGCCGGGGTGTTGCTGCTTTGTCACTGGCATAGCTTTCTGAGATACAATCCAGGCTAGAGAGTTAAGGGAGCACAGTGGTCCCACAGTTGTGTTGCTCCAGGAGCTGTCCAGGAAGCAGATTGTGACTTCACTGCACAGCTAACCCAGGTGCTTACCTGGATTTTCACCCAAACCCCATTACCATCCACACAAACACCCAAGTTTGGAAGTGCTTTAAAACTAGCTTATTTGGATGGGGGTGTGGATTAGAACTTCAGCTCCACTTTGACGTGGGCTGGAACCTTACTCAATTGCCAATAGACCTCCAATGCCTTCCCACAATTGCCCCTCTTCCCCAAAACACAGACAAGTTCTCTTGCAATTGGCTGGGAAAGAGTCCTAGAGTGTCAGCACAAAGAGCCAAGGGATATGTCCCCAAATACACCCTAACGCAGAAAGAGTGAAGATACAGAAACTCCAATATGGCTTTGCTGTGAGAATGGTCATGCCTAGGGTAGGCTAATCCAGGTGCTCAGACACAGAGTCTGATCCCTGGGATAATGCTGCAGTGAGCCATATAGTTAAATTGTACCCAGAAAATCTGATTTTAGATATGGGGGAGGGGAGGTCATTGTGTTTACGGGGTGTGTGAGCCTCAAACATGTTGGATTGAGGTTCCAGTTAGGATAAACATCCAAAAGCTCAGATGCTTTCCTAAACTATCTGAACATCACGAATTTCCAAAATTGGCCTGGAAGTCTCATTAGAACAGGTTTTCTTATGAGAATATATAGCTCTTGTGCTTCAAATGCTGCCTGGAAATAGTGTGATAACAGCTATTCTCCTGGTGTTTCTGCATTTCTCATTCTGCCCCAGCAGGAAACCAGCAGTACAAATCACTTATTTCAGAACCTCAAAGGAGATTCTACTGAAGCTCAGTTCTGGAAATAGGTGAAGATCCAAGGGGGGTTATTTTTTCTACCCAAATCTAATTCCTCCTTCCCTCATTTTCTTTGCAAGTGGCTCTAAAGGCAATATTTGGATGTGAACAACCCAAATTGTACAACTCTGCTCAAGGTATTATGTAGGTATATTTTACACAGGCATAAAAATCATATTTAAATCACTAGGAATTATACCTCTCTAATTACTAGTTAAAAGTAGAATTAAGGACTCCACTGGGAGTTATACATGCACAGGGAGAAGAAATAGCCCCGGTACATTTCTATTCCTCCCTCCTCCTCCCCTGATTCCCCCCCTCTCCCCCCGCGCACACATTCTGGAGAAGTAAAACAAGTATTAGCTAAAAATAAATTTTAAATGACAAAGAGCAAATATTGGACATGAATAGTTCTTAAAATGCTTTCACCATTGGCTTTGAGTTTAATGAAGAGCATAGTGTGTATAGACTTGACATTCGGGGAAGCGGGCCTTAGCTACATTTTGGTAGATCTGAGTACTGCAGAGAAGTTGAAGGACTAACTGAACACACTGTCAATCTCATAACTGGAACTAAGTGAGAGCGTCAATGTGTCTTACTGATGCCAGCCTATGTCAAAGGCTTAACACACTATTTTGAAGTTATCGTTCATATTCAGAAGTGTGATTTGAGTTGCTGCTTGAGACTGTAGTTCAGCTATTTGACTGTTATTACTTTATTATAGTCGGTGTGTGTGTGTGTATGTTTGTATGTGTGTGTATATGTATGTATCTGTGTGTATGTATATGTATATATATATATAATCACTGCTTAAATGTATTGTCTTAAGAGCTGCATAATGTTCATATGATCTGATGGCTGATTTGACTTTAGTCAGTGAGCAAACTTTAACCTATGACTGCTCTAGTGATACACAGTATTCAAAGAGTGGACACACTAACATACCTCTTCTCCCTCCCCCAACTCTTTTCCTATCTCTCAATAACAATGAAACACTAGCCTTTCTGAGATTCAATAAATGATAGATAATCCATCAAAAGCTCAAATAATTTGAGGTAAGTTTTGGATAAACACATAAATATCAGTGTTGAGCTAAAGCAACCCTGCAAACCTTGTTGTGAGGCTCACCATCACTATGGCCCCTAACAATAAGAGGATGTTTTGCCTAATTATATACGGAAATTTTATACCAGATTTTTAGGAAGGTTTTGCAAACTCTGGAATTTGTTAATTGATTTGAAATGAATGTGAAAATACTAATTTGCCTAGGTTTATTTGTATCCTTAAGTAGTTCTGAATAAAGTTAATAGCACTGAGTAAAATTCAATCTTTAAAAAATCTTCCTCACAATTCCAGAGACTTCTCATTCTCACCAGAGATCTTCTATCCCAAAGAAAACTAGAGTGACCTCTCTCTTTCGTCGTAAGAAGGAAGCATGGGAAGATCATATAAATTTAGAGCTGCCCAGGGCCAGATCTAATTTATGCAAATTTTTTTGTGACCCCCAATTTTTTCAGGAGGAAAATGTTCACAGAGTATTAAGGAAATTCCATACCTTGTGATTCAATCACCATCATTGTGCCAACTGCTCATTCATCCTTTGTGCCAATGGTCTGAGCTCTGAATTGTGCATGGTTATCCTGCTAAATGAAAATCAAGTTCACATCCTTTAAATAAGTGTGCTATTAGACATCGTCCTGTTTTAATTGCAGTATTCAAAAATCTGTCTTGGCTATGCCATGTTAATGCCAGTAAGACAAGGACTTTATAGTTGTGTTCTCAACTGTGGTAATAGTAGTGCATTTCAACTCTCTATACAGATTCCATCTGCTGTTAATGCTGTAATAATTTTTTTCATTGCGATAGCACCTAGGGGCCCTAGTCATAGATCAAGACCCCATTACATAAGACCAGCTGTACTGTGTCAAACCGATGTTCCATCTAGCCCAGTATGCTGCCTTCCAGCAGATCCCAGTGCCTGATGTTTCAGAGGGAATGAACAGCAGAAGGCAATTGTGAGTGATCCATCCTCTGCTGTCTAGTCCCACCTTCTGGCAGTTGCAGGTTTAGGGACACACAAAGCATGGGGTTACATCCCTGACAATCTTAGTTAATAGCCATTGACGGATGTATCCTCCATGAACTTATTGTAATTTTTTTATGAACTCAGTTATACTTTTGGCCTTCACAACATCCCATGGCAATGAGTTCCACAGGTTGAGTATGCATTGTGTGCAAAAGAAATTCCTTAAGTTTGTTTTAAAAATTCCGCCTATTAATTTCATTGGGTGCTTCTTGATGTTTGTATTGTGTAAAAGGATAAATAATACTTCCCTCTTCACTTTCATCATACCATTCATGATTTAAAGACTTCTTTCATATCCCACTTAGTTGTCATTTTTCTAAAATAAATAGCCACACTCTTTAATCTCTCCTCATACAGAAGCTGTTCCATATCCCTAATCATTTTTGTTGCCCTTCTTTGTACCTTTCCAGTTGTAATATCTTTTTTGAGATGGGGTGACCAGAACTGCATGCAGTGTTCAAGGTTTGTGTGTGTGTACCATGTATTTATATAGTGGCATTATTATATTTTATTATCTATCCCTTTCCTAATGGTTCCCAACATTCTGTTAGATTTGGGATTTTTTATTACTGTTGCACATTGAGCAGATGTTTTCAGAAAAATATCCATGATTACTTCAAGATCTTTCTTGATTGGTAACAACTAACTTAGACCCCCATCATTTTATATATAGTTGGAATTATGTTTTCCGATATGCATTACTTTGCACATACCAACACTGAATTTCATCTTGCTAGGTGCTGTACAAACACAGAACAGAAAGAGAATCCTTATCCCAAAAAACTTAGAAAGCTACTTAGATTCATTAGTATTAGTTGCTATGCAATGGACTCATCTTATTCTCATACAGAGTCGAAGATAAAGATTTGAAATAGTTTGTGCTTACTTTCATACTGTCTGAATGACTTCACTATGTTTTCTGGAATTCTAAATATTTGCCTTTTATTTCCTGTGGTTTGATAGGACTGACACCATCTCTTATATACTATTGCCCTTTTTCGGCCTGGGTGGCTAGTCAAAGTTCAAGGAACTGGGATGTTCTTATTGGGAGTAAAAATTGACAGTGGAGTCTGGTATCTTCTTGATGCAATCTTGTTTGTTTACAAGGAATGTGCAAGGTCCCGCTTCTCTAAATATAGAAGAACAAGAAACATAAGAATAGTTTCTTAGTACAGCCCCAAAGCCTCTTTAGCCAACACATGATCCAAAAAACCCCCACTCTCTCTAGCTTTTTCCAGGGTCATACACTGTGCTCCCAGGCTGCTGCTTGGATTTCTGTGTCTTTACTTCTGAATCTGTTTCTGTACTCTGATTTGTGTCTGCACTGTACCCATCTTTTTTATATACATACACAGGTCAGAATAAATACTGAGTGGAACCCTTCACCCACGTGGTGCTAGTTTCTGGAAGACACTACGGGGCCTTGTTTAAGGTGTGGCCCCTTAAATGTCCCTCTCAACTATATTGATCAAGGATGCATTCTGACATCAGGCTTGACTCAACCCATAGCATGTATTCAGTTATATTTTAAGAACTCAACCTCACTGAAAAGGACAAACTCAAACATTTTCATGCTGGTATTCTTTGGTTAAGAAGAGGTGAATACAAGGTTTGATTTTTATTCTCTATAATTTTTTACACTGTTTTCATCACCATGGTATCTGAGCACCTTCGTTTAGTACATTAAGCAACGTGACTAACAAATGTTACAAATGGTACATTCTCTCACATCCTCTCCCCAAAGGGAGAATTGTGTGTACAGTGTAATACATTGTTTTGGTAGGGTTTTTTTTTAAATGTACTACTGTGAGTGTTAGAGAAGGCAAGGTAGGAGATATGTACCTTGCACTTGGAGTAGAAATTAGTAAGGTTTGTGATAGTCCTAAGAGCCTGTGGAAGACTGGCCCCTGAGAAAGAACTGTCATGTACAGATGAGCTTTAACATTGTGGTAGAAAGTTCCAGTGCCTGAGGAGTGGAATTGTCAACCTCAGTCTTCATGCCAGATGTCCCCTTACACACATGCATAAACAGGTGTGTGCACACACGTGCGCACACCCAGACACACACACAATCAAGAATCTATGGTATGGCTTCTGACTGTATCTTAGAAAAAATTAAAAATAGATGTTCAAAGGTGTATTAGTATGAAAGCCAGCAACAGCTCCCAGACTACTGCACTGGGCAGCACAGTATGGGGAGGAAGTGACGAGCCCTCTGTGGAGAAAGAAGTGGTTCAGGACTATTTAGAAAAGCTGGATGAGCACAAGTCCATGGGGCCGGATGCACTGCATCTGATGGTGCTAAAGGAGTTGGCAGATGTGATTGCAGAGCCATTGGCCATTATCTTTGAAAACTCATGGTGATCGGGGGAGGTCCTGGATGACTGGGAAAAGGCTAATGTAGTGCCCATCTTTAAAAAAGGGAAGAAGGAGGATCCTGGGAACTACAGGCAAGTCAGCCTCACCTCAGTCCCTGGAAAAATCATGGAGCAGGTCCTAAAGGAATCAATTCTGAAGCCCTTAGAGGAGAGGAAAGTGATCAGAACAGTCAGCATGCATTCACCAAGGGCAAGTCATGCCTGATGAACCTAATTGCCTTCTATGTTGAGAACTATCTCTGTGGATGAGGGGAAAGCAGTGGATGTGTTATTCCTTGACTTTAGCAAAGCTTTTGATACGGTCTCCCACAGTATTCTTGCCAGCAAGTTAATGAAGTATGTATGGACTGAATGAATGGACTATAAGGTGGCTAGAAAGCTAGCTAGATCATCGGGCTCAACAGGTAGTGATCAATGGCTCCATGTCTAGCTGGCAGCCGGTATCAAGTGGAGTGCCCCAAGGGTCAGTCCTTGGGCCAGTTTTGTTCAATATCTTCATTAATGTTCTGGAGGATGGCGTGGATTGCACCCTCAGCAAGTTTGCAGATGACACTAAACTGGGAGGAGAGGTAGATACGCTGGAGGGTAGGGATAGGGTACAGAGGGACCTAGACAAATTAGAGGATTGGGCCAAAAGAAATCTGAGGTTCAACAAAGACAAGTGCAGAGTCCTGCACTTAGGATGGAAGAATCCCATGCACTACTACAGACTAGGGACCAAGTGGCTAGGCAGCAGTTCTGCAGAAAAGGACCTAGGGGTTACAGTGGACGAGAAGCTGGATATGAGTCAACAGTGTGCCGTTGTTGCCAAGAAGGCCAATGGCATTTTGGGCTGTATAAGTAGGAGCATTGCCAGCAGATCGAGGGACGTGATCATTCCCCTCTATTCGACATTGGTGAGGGCTCATTTGGAGTACTGTGTCCAGTTTTGGGCCCCACACTACAAGAAGGATGTGGAAAAATTGGAAAGAGTCCAGTGGAGGTCAACAAAAATGATTAGGGGGCTGGAGCACGACTTATGAGGAGAGGCTGAGGGAACTGGGATTGTTTAGTCTGCAGAAGAGAAGAACGAGGGGGGATTTGATAGCAGCTTTCAACTACCTGAAAGGGGGTTCCAAAGAGGATGGATCTAGACTGTTCTCAGTGGTAGCTGATGACAGAACAAGGAGTAATGGTCTCAAGTTGCAGTGGGGGAGGTTTAGGTTGGATATTAGGAAAAACTTTTTCAATAGGAGGGTGGTGAAGCACTGCAATGGGTTACCTAGGGAGGTGATGGAATCTCCTTCCTTAGTGGTTTTTAAGGTCAGGCTTGACAAAGCCCTGGCTGGGTTGATTTATTTGGGGATTGGTCCTGCTTTGAGCAGGGGGTTGGACTAGATGATTCCTTCCAACCCTGATATTCTATGATTCTATAACTCAAACCAGTTTAATTTATTCTTGCTTTCTACTTCTTAGCTAAACTAATTACTGTAGAGAACAGACTAAGAAGTACACACTGCTGCCTTTCTTCTAGCATAAGAAGATTAAGCAGGTCCTAGAAAGCACCTTCCAAGGGGTATAGGACTCCCCAGGTCTTGAGATATTATTAACATTCCCAATTTACTTTCACTTTCCTTTGTCTAGCCACATAGTCTCACTCAGAGGCAGTTTTAAAACCTCAGAATTGTACTCCTTTGATCACATTTCCTCTGGAAATTATATTGCTTGCTTATTATTCTGTACTATCTATAAAGATATCTGTTATATGGAGTCAAAGGCCCCTTTTCCATGGAGCGACTGTTATTGATGGGACACCAAGGAACAGGTGGAGCTAGGCTGAAAACAGCTGAGCCATGTGGACAGAGCAATGCACAGAGTTTAATAATGTTTCACTTGGCTGTGGTATTTGGACTGGACCAACTCCATCAATACAACTATGGCCATCCAGTAATAGTTCAATCAAACCAAACACCCTAGAGACAGTCATGGCAATGGCCATTCCTAGTGCTCCAAAAGAGATGGTAGATGGCAGCATGCACTGCCAGGTAGAGATCAGATATTGTCCAGGATGATTAGTGAGACCCTGAGCAGGGCATATATACTTCTCAGTGAGTTGGGGAAGGGGATCAGGATACTGAATCCATTAACATGATGCACCAGTTCTAACACTTCTGTGCTTCTGTGGCTGTAGCAGCTCTTTCTTTGTGTTGTTCTGTTGGAAAACTTGACTGACTGTCCTGTTGTGCTGTCCCAGGAATTGCTGCAGCCCATCAACACATCCAGCCAAAATTGTCTTTTGGGTCTGCATTCTCCTGGAAACTAGAGCCAGTAACATGGAGAAGTCACCGTTTGAAGAATTTGTCCTATATGTGCTTTCACTCCTGTGCCAGGAAATGGAGAGAATATCCATGAGACTGTGATGGACACGCCAGTGATGTTTTCTGATCTACCTAAGTCCTCTTTGAGGAGAGGACAATAGAGACATGGCAGACCCAAATGGACTGCTGTTCACAATTCTCAGTATAGTTACTAATGCCCCCTACAGACCATGGATTCTGGAGCAGGCCCACAAGCACAAATTGGTGGGATCACATCATGCTGACCTGGGATGATCATCAGTGGCTCCAGAACTTTAGCATGAAGAACATAAGAATGGCCCTACTGGGTCAGACCGAAGGTCCATCTAGCCCAGTATCCTGTCTAGCAACAGTGGCCACTGCCAGGTGCCCCAGAGGGAATGAAGAGAACAGGTAATCATCAAGTGATCCATCCCCTGTTGCTCATTCCCACCTTCTGGCAAACAGAGGCTAGGGACACCATTCCTGCCCATCCTGGCTAATAGCCATTGATGGACCTATCCTTCATGAATTGATCTAGTTCTTTTTTGAACCCTGTTATGGTCTTGGCCTTCACAACATCCTCTGGCAAGGAGTTCCACAGGTTGACTGTGCGTTGTGTGACGAAATACTTCCTTTTGTTTGTTTTTAACCTGCTGCCTATTAATTTTCATGTTGTGACCCCTAGTTCTTGTGTTATGAGAAGTAGTAAACACTTCTTTATCTACTGTTTCTACATCAGTCATGATTTTATAGACCTCAATCAAACCTTAGCCATCTCTTTTCCAAGCTGAAAAGTCCCAGTCTTATTAATCTCTCCTCACACGGAAGCCTTTCCATACCCCTAATAATTTTTGTTGCCCTTTTCTGAACCTGTTCCAATTCAATATATCTTTTATGAGATGGGGTGACCGCATCGGCACACAGTATTCAAGATGTGGGCATACCATGGATTTATATAGAGGCAACATGATATTTTCTGTCCTATTATCTATCCCTTTCTTAATTATTCCCAGCATTCTGTTTGCTTTTTTGACTGCCCCTGCACATAGAGTGGATGTTTTCAGAGAACTATCCACAATGATTCCAAGATCTCTTTCTTGAGTGGTAACAGCTAATTTAGACCCCATCATTTTATATGTATAGTTGGGATTATGCTTTCCAATGTGCACTACTTTGCATTTATCAACATGAAACTTCATCTGCCATTTTGTTGCCCAGTCACCCAGTTTTGAGAGATCCTTTTGTAGGTCTTCACAGTCTACCTGGGTTTTAACTATCTTTAGTAATTTTGTATCATCTGCAAATTTTGCCACCTCACTGTTTACCCCTTTTTCCAAATCATTTATGAACATGTTGAATAGGACTGGTCCCAGAACAGACCCCTGGGGGACACCACTATTTACCTTTCTCCATTCTGAATACTGACCATTTATACCTACCCTTTGTTTTCTATCTTTCAACCAGTTACCAATCCATAAGAGCACCTTCCCTCTTATCCCATGGCAGCTTACTTTGCATAAGAGCCTTTGGTGATGGACCTTATCAAAGGCTTTCTGAAAATCTCAGTACACTGTATCCACTGGATCCCCTTCGTCCACATGCTTGTTGACCCCCTCAGAGAATTCTAGTAGATTGGTGAGGCATGATTTCCCTTTAGTAAAACTATGTTGACTCTTCCTCAACAAATTATGTTCATCTATATGTCTGACAACATTGTTCTTTATTATAGTTTCAACCAGTTTGCCCAGTACTGAAGTCAGGTTTACAGGCCTGTAATTGCCGGGATCACCTCTGGAGCCCTTTTTAAAAGTTGGCATCACATTAGCTATCCTCCAGTCATCTGGTACAGAAGCCGATTTAAATGATAGGTTACAGACTACAGTTAGCAGTTCTGAAGGAACTCAAATGTGAAATTGCAGAACTCTTGGGTGAATACCATCTGGTCCTGGTGACTTATTGCTGTTTAATTTATCAATTTGTTCCAAAACCTCTTCTAATGATACCTCAATCTGGGCCAGTTCCTCAGATCTGTCACCTAAAAAGAATGGCTCAGGGTTGGGAATCTCCCTCACATCCTCAGCCATGAAGACCGATACAAACAATTAATTTAGTTTCTCCGCAATGGCCTTATTGTCCTTGAGTGCTCCTTTAGCGCCCCGATCGTCCAGTGGCCCCAATGGTTGTTTAGCAGGCTTCCTTTTTCTGATGTACTTAAAAAAAAATTGCTCTTAGTCTTTGGCTAATTTTCCTCAAATTCTTTTTTGGTCTTCCTAATTGTATTTTTACACTTCAGTTGCCAGCATTTATGCTCCTTTTTATTTTCCTCAGTAGGATTTAACTTCCACTTTTTAAAGGATGCCTTTTTGCCCCTCTCTGCTTCTTTTACTTTGTTGTTTAGTCACGGTGGCTCTCTTTTGGTTCTCTTACCATGTTTTTTTTAATTTGGGGTATACGTTTAAGTTAAGCCTGTATTACGGTGTCTTTAAGAAGTTTCCACGCAGCTTGCAGAGATTTCACTTTTGGCGCTGTACCCTTTAATTTCTGTTTAACCTCCTCATTTTTGTGTAGCTCCCCTTTCTGAAATTAAATGCTACAGTGTTGGGCCACTGTGGTGTTTTTCCTGCCACAGGGATATTAAATTTAACTATTTTATGATCACTATTACCAAACAGTCCAGCTATATTCACCTCTTGGACCAGATCCTGTGCTCCACTTAGGACTAAATCAAGAATTGCCTCTCCTCTGGTGGGTTCCAGGACCAGCTGTTCCAAGAAGCAGTCATTTAAGGTGTCCAGAATCTTTATCTCTATATCCCGTCCTGAGGTGACATGTACCCAGTCAATATGGGAATAATTGAAATCCCCCATTTTTATTATTATTATTATTTATTATAGAGTTTTTTATTTTAATAGCCTCTCTAATCTCCCTGAGCATTGCACAGTCACTATCACCATCCTGGTGGTTGGTAATATATCCCTACCGCTATATTCTTATTATTAGACCATGGAATTTCCATCCATAGAGATTCTATAGTACAGTTTGACTCATTTACGATTTTTACTTTGTTTGATTCTACGCTTTCTTTCACATATCCCACTCACCCACCAGCACAACCTGTTTTGTCCTTCTGATATATTTTGTACCTTGGTATTACTGCATCTCATTGATTATCCTCATTCCACCAAGTTTCTGTGATGCCTGTTATATCAATATCCTCATTTAACACTCTAGTTCACCCATTTTATTATTTACATTATAAAGCTGCATTTATGGAGCTTTGTGAGCAGCTTGCTCTGACACCAATGCTGAATTAAGGTATAAGCTAACTAAGCTACAGCTTGGGGCCTCTAAAAAGAAAAAACTGATTCCATTTTAAATTTTATCAAAACAGTTGATAAATAAAGGAGATATGGGGAAAAGATTATCTCAAAATAGACATTTTTGTTCAAATATGACAAATATACACATCTGGCTACACAAATACCCTTACCCTACACTAATTGTTAATTATTGACAGGAAAGAGGCCAGGGCTGAGAAAAAAACAATTGCGCTTGTAAAATTAGTATTTCTATGCGTAAGTCTGCTATCAGCCTCCTAAGGCAGCGTTTTGTTGGCCAGCTGCTACTAGGAAAATTCTAACCATGCCTTTGTTACTTATTTAAATAAATCAATATCACCGCTGACAAAATCAGGGGAAAAATGTGAGGTCAGACAGCAGTGTTGTGAAGCAATCCTGCCAAACTCATACTCATATGTTAGTATGTTCTTTCTTCTTTTGATCTGTACTTAGGTTACTCCTGGGGGAATTCTGTACCACTGCATGTGCACAGAATTCATATCCCCTGCAGATTTTTTTGCTTTCCTGCAGAAAAATCCCTTTCTAATAGGGAAGCTGCAAGAGCAGTCACTCACCACTCCCTAGCAGTGCAGGTACATTGTTTCAGGCACCTGGAGCAGCCAGCAGAGAGGTAAATCACCATGGGGCTGAGGATACCCCAGCCAGTGGCTCCTAACCTGAGCTGCTAGTCTTCTCTGGGCTGGTGGCAGGAGAAGACGGGACTTCCGCTTCCTCTGCAAGGAGTGGTTCGGGCTATATCAGACCCACCCTCAGAAACCTCCCTCAGCTGCAGGAAGCTCTGCATCTTCCCCTGCTTCCTGTCCCCATCCCTCCACAGATGAGGAGTGAGGAGTCACTGTACAGGGAGCTGCTCTCCCATCCACCCAACCCCTGTGCATCCAGACCTCCCATACCCAGACACCCCTGCCAAGCCTCACCCATACATCCAGAACCAACCCCCACACCCCCAGCCTTCCATACCCAAACCCCACCCCACTGAACCTCAATCCCTGCATCTGGAGCCCCCTGCACCCAGACCCCCTGCCTCCGGATCCTCACCTGTGCGCCCAGACCACCCCCAACTGAGCTCCCTGCACTCAACGCCCACCCTGATGCCCCACCCCAGCACCACCCTGAGCCGCCACATCCAGACCCCCATGCCACTGACCCCAGACTAGCTGCACCCAGACCCCCACCCCACCAAGCCCCACTCCTCCAGCACTCAGACCCCCACACCCAGACCCCTCCGCTGACCACAGCCATGGGGGCAGAATCTTGTGCAGCCTCACCGCTGAGTCAGTGTCCTGGGGGTGGGGAGGCTGCAGGGTGATTTCCCACCTTCGTGCAGCCTATGTTCCCCACTGGCATGCTGGAGCCTCTGCATTTATTTATTGACAAATTAAACTTGCAGAATTTTAAAATGTGCGCAGAATTTAATTTTTTGGCCCAGAGTGCCTTCAGGAGTAATACAATTGTGTATTTTAGTGCGCATGCCGCTTTCTGCTTCATGCGCTATTCATGCTTCACATGGTTGAGTTTGCAGATGATCATATTATGGACTTAGGTCAAATAGATCTTGAGGAGGATAAATTTGTGTTGGCTTCCCTCTGTCAGTTTCGAGAACCTTCACAGTAAATATCAGAGAGTGCTGACAAAAGGATAACTAGAGGGTTTTGAGAGAAGTGAAGGAAGATCTAGATATATAACAAAATATTGTGAGTACTTTGTGAGCAGGTTATTTCAAACTATGTGCATATATGATTTATAGACTATTAAAGCCTATAATATTCATTATATTTGTCTGAATATAGGCTAGTTTTTCTCACTTTCTCAATGCCTGTCTAAAGATTATCAGTCTTTTTTTTCTGGTAAATTCTTTTTCTCTTTTGCACATATATCTTGTTGTCACTCTGTCTGTCCGAGGTGTTTACTCGAGATTAATTAGTGGTCCTGGGGAAGACAGGGGATAGAGAAGCAAACACGAAGAGAGATGTCTGTCTAGAAAAAAATACCAAGATTTTTCTGTTCGGCAGTTTGGAGCATGCAAGATAATATTTTATTATAGGTTGTATGCTATGTAAAAATTCTTTTATAGACTTATAAATCACATATCATATGCATAATACATTGTATTTTTACAGTATGGCAAAAGAAAAATCCAACAATTCATTGTTTCATAGCTAAAAGTAAATCGGAATAAACATTTGTAAATATATTTTATGTCATCTGGATTAATGTATTTCCCTAACAATAAATGAAAAAAGCATTTGATTAATTTTCATATGAAAAGCAAGATAATTTTCCTTATTTATGGTATAAAAACATTATATATCCTCTCTTGTTTTCCTGTGAGAACATAGACAAAATAAGACTAACTTTCATAGAAATATCCAGGTTAAAAAAAAATGTTTCTGAATTCAATAAAAACTTTCTGCTACCAATTTTAGTATGAATATTAGGTAATTCAGCATAATTTTCCATAAAAACAAATCAATTTATTGGAAAAATACAACCCACTTACAATTTGCTGATGGTTTGCTTATTACCTGAGTGTAATTCATATCAATATAACTAAAAGTTGAGTTTTAAGCTTGTGGGTTAGCCGCATCCTATATCTTCCATTGCTTCTTGTATCCTCTATTGCCATCTTGTATCTTCTAAGAGACTCATTGTGTATTCGGACAAGGAATTCCGAAATTTAGATGCCCCAACAGAATAAAAATTTCCTGAGCACTCTTGTATTATTGTATTATTAAATTGTATTATTTACAGTATTTTGTTATTTTATATGTTTATATTGTTTACTTCTACTCTACTTACATATGCAATTAGTTCAAATAATTTGTCTAAAATTTATTTCTGTCATGATGTCATCGTTAGAGAGGGCTGCTGAAACTGAAAATTATTTTTCTATTTTTAAAACTTTGCCTTTATATATATGCAAATATAAAGCTTTTGTGTTTATATATTCAATGTCATTTCTGTGAAAATAAGTTAATTTTTTTTTAATCGTATGGAGCCTCTTACACTTGATATAGCTTAGGACCTCAGAATGTCATCATCTGGCCCTGCCTGACACTTTAGCATCAGGACATAGGCTGGAGGGAAGCCAGGTTTAGAAGTGGGATGGGACCTTCTGGAAGCTGGCTACCCCAGACTGCTACAGGTCCATTGCTAACCAGTTTAGCTTTGGCAAATTCACTATGGGGGCTATGGTGACAGTTTTTTGAGGCAATCAGGTGTGTGATTTACCAAAGGTGATGAGCATATACAGTGTCCCTGAATTAATTGCTGGATTTGAGAGGATGGAGTTTCCTAACTGCACCAGGGCCATTGATGGGACTCATGTTGCCATAGTTATGATCCTCAAGGAGCACATGAGTACATAGTACCATTTGCAGTTTCTTTCATAGTTATGCTGGTCTTTGTCAACCACAGAGGCCCATTCATGGATATCAACATGGACTGGAAAAGTGGCAGAAACCCCGGTATGATGAAATCAAGGATCTGCTTTCATGGATAAGCTGGGATACCGTCCACCAAATACCATCATATATGGAGTAATTGTCCCCCATTGTTCTAGGGGATCTTGCATGTATCCCCTTTTGCCTTCGCTTCTGAAACCTTAGCCTGATCTCAGAGGCCCTGGTAAAAGGTTTAATTACATTCAGTGGGTGTAGAATGGTGGTTGAATGTGCATTTAGCAGCAGAAATCCCACTGGTATTGTACTGCCATTGGATTCCAGTGTTACCAATGCTGTCTGAATTACTGAAGCTTGTTGTGCTCTTCAATCTTTGTGAATCCAAAGATGAGCTATTAGCCCATGAGTAGACCTGTGACAGCAATGCATTGTTGAACTAGTACACTCATCCAGCAAGTGCACTAATCACAGTTGAAGCAGGATGCATATGAGCAACAGAAATCAGGGACGCTTTGTGAGCCCACATTATGGACTTGCATGGCCAATGGAAGAGGATGTTTATGGGTGTATTTGTCCAGCAACATTAACAATAAATGAAGTACCCTTGCTATACACTGCAAATGGGATGGTTGGGATGTAGTTGTCCTGAATTTTCATTATGGATGACATGAATACTTAAACAATGGCTTGTGGAGGCAATGGTGGTTTGTGTAATATGAGCTGAAGATTTTCATTATGGATTGATCTGAAAAGATTTATTGAAAAATTGTGTCTTGAATACAAGTTCCCAGTTGTCTTATGTCTTCATCTTTATATTTTGAAATGCACATTAGCTGATGTCATGCAGTGATGGTAATAAACTTTCTTAATGAAACAAAAGCCTTTATTTTTAACATGGGTGTATTACAAAAAACAATATTCAGGAATTTAATGGCATCTGGCCTGCAAGACAAACACCAAAGCCAGTAATAAAATAAAGTGTGTAACACACACATTGAACAGTGAAACAGTGCAAAATAATTCTCCTACTTCTGCATGTCCCCTGGCCTCCATTCTCATTTCCCTTTCTACCATGTTTAGCACACACTTGGCACTGCTGCACAGGAGTGGATGACTGCAGTGTGGGTGGAGGACTGCAGTCAGTACATCTGCCCAACCCAACTAGCATTCAGTCCTGGTTGCATGGACCACCCAACCATGGTATTGTCCAATGCATCATGGCTCTGCAGGACATGGTACCTTGGAGGCAACTCAGGACATGATGGAGGTGAAGCAGGTGCCTGGACTACCATTAGTGCAAACAACTTCTTGCAGGTCTTTCTGCTGTGCTGTCCTCTCTCCCAAGTGAAGCGCCTGCTCCAGACACTTCACCAAGTCTCTTCTCATGTGCTGTAATTCCCTCCTTGTGCCTGCCTGTGCCTCTTCACTTAGTATGAATCCTTTTTTCCCTTTAGTATTGTATCTGCTTGTTGGGCATGTCCACCAGAAGTTTGTCAAGGACACACTTCCTTTTTGACCACTTCATGACAGTTTGAAATCCCTGTGGCTGGGCTGCAGAGATGGAAATGCCTGAAAACAGACATCAAACAGTACATTATTGTCTCAGTACTTCAAAAAACAGTTCAATGCATTCTCAAAAGAAAAAAGTGGAATCTCAAGGCCAAAAAATGATACTCTGTAAAACTCTCTACTTCAGTCTATTTTCAGACGAACACTCCAGTTCCCAACCACAACTGAGTTAAGCAGAGTGAAAAGACTACACCTTACCATTGTGTACATTGGTAACCATTTACAATGTTAGTGTTTTACAATTGCAGACCATTGTAGCCTTGGATGTGGGTGAGGGGAGGGGGTACATTGTGGCTTACTACCTAGCACTGAGTAACCATTTCAGTCATTCCACATTGTGGAAGACCTAACAATCCTAGGTTTCAGAGTAGCAGCTGTGTTAGTCTGTATTTGCAAAAAGAAAAGGAGTACTTGTGGCACCTTAGAGACTAACAAATTTATTTGAGCATAAGCTTTCATGAGCTACAGCTCACTTCAACGGATGTATTCAGTGGAAAATACAGTGGGGAGATTTATATACATAGAGAACATGAAACACCGGGTGTTACCATACACACTGTAACGAGAGTGATCAGGTAAGGTGAGCTATTATCAGCAGGAGAGCGGGGGAGCGGGAGACCTTTTGTAGTGATAATCAAGGTGGGCCATTTCCAGCAGTTGACAAGAACGTCTGAGGAACAGTGGGGAGTGGGAGGGGATAAACATGGGGAAATAGTTTTACATTGTGTAATGACCCATCCACTCCCAGTCTCTATTCAAGCCTAAGTTAATTCTATCCAGTTTGCAAATTAATTCCAATTCAGCAGTCTCTCGTTGGAGTCTGGTTTTGAAGTTTTTTTGTTGAGGTGTTGCCACTTTTAAGTCTGTAATAGAGTGACCAGAGAGATTGAAGTGTTCTCCAACTGGTTTTTGAATGTTATAGTTCTTGACGTCTGATTTGTGTCCATTTATTCTTTTACGTAGAGACTGTCCAGTTTGACCAATGTACATGGCAGAGGGGCATTGCTGGCACATGATGGCATAACCACTGTTGTGGCCCTTTGTGGCATGTAGTAGTTTAGATAGTTTAGTGTCCCTTTTCTTTTGTAGAGAAGCAAAGTGTGTGTTGTAAATGGCTTGTCTAGTTTTTGTAAAGTCCAGCCATAAGGAAGTTTGTGTGGAAGGTTGGTTTTTTATGAGAGTATCCAGTTTTGAGAGCACATTCTTAATCTTTCCCTGTTTGCTGTAGAGGATGTTGATCAGGTGAATAAGACTATCCCATCAGTGGGTTGTCAAAATAGTCCAGTGCAAGCATTGATGGGACAAAGGCCCAAAATCCTTTTACCAGTGAAGGGAGACCTGTTGCAGCCAGGAGGATGGAGATACTGCTGAGACGAGATGGCCAACTGTCAGAAAGCAAGCACTAGAGTACAACAGGTCAGGCAAGGACCTGTCTACCCTGTAGTTAGGCACTCCTGCAAGGATCCACCCATTAGAGAGAGTCCAGAATGAGTGGACTAAAGGAGTCATGAAGGGGACAGTGGCTACTGAAGAGGTACTATGCAAGAGGGATAAATGATCTGAAGGAACAAGAGGCACTAACACAGACAACACCCAGAAAGCCAAGAGTGATCATAAAATGGAGAGGCAGAACCATCTGGAGGCCACCCCACAGGGAGGGAGAGACCCCACAGAGTGAGAATTTTCAGGATTCAGAGACTCGTAACAGGAGACACACATTACCCCTGGTATGGTCTCCTGCTGCAGAGATCAAACTGTCTCAAAGACCATGTAACTAGCTGAGTCTGTTGTAATGATGAGTCTCCAACTCCGCTAAGGGCTAGCAATCTCTGGCCAAAGGGACACAGATTGGTGGTGGGAGGTCTAGGCATCAATTCTTTGTTTTTAATGTTTGTAAAATGGGGAAGATGTATCATTAGTAGAACAGTAGTGAGAAGGCCCATGTTCACTGGAGGGACTGTTACTGAGGGGACACCAGTGGAACAGGGAATATGGGGGGTTATGCTGGAAGCAACTCAGCCACATGGACAGAGCAGTGTCCAGGTTTAATAATGTTTTGCTTGTTCAGTGTTACCTTCATTTAGCTTTAATCTGTCCTAATAAAAAAAATACTGTGCCAGATTCTGATTTGGAATAAACTAGTGTGGTTCTCTGGACTTCAATGCAGCTATGCCAATATATACCAGTTGAGAATCTCGCCCATAATTAGAACTCCTGGTTTTTGGGATTATTAATTTGATATTGGAGTTTATTTTTAGCAATTTAATCAGGTTTATGTAGATGTGAAAAAATCTGTTTTGGGGGCTCTCTCGTCTGTACTGTAATGAGTAATCTTTGTAATATTCCCCAGTGCGCTTTAACATGTTGCAAATAGCACTATGTTAACCCATGCTAGGGAACCTTTAGTGCACACCAGCAAATAATGCATGTTTAGTGTGCTTTAGAAATCCTACCCCTGTAGTCTGCATTACTGCTCCATATAGACAAGCCCTTATGTATAAGTAACCATTTCTGATGTTTTCCTAGTGTTTATTAGATATATACTCTTTTTGGGGGGGGCAAGGGGGGAAGAGAGATCAGACATCTTTTATTGCTGTTTGTTGGCTAAATCAGAAGCCCTATCTATAATGTGTACATATAGTAACACATGTAGAAATTGCTTAATGCCATCTATTGGTGGAAACTGTGGAATTACCAATGGTTCCTTCTAGTTTTCATGATACCTAGGGAGTTATAATAGGGGAAATAAGAGCCAGTAGGTTTTCCCCTCTGTTTTATTTTCAGTGGAAACATTTGTAAATGTTTCCTGTTATTCTTTTTATAGGTAGACAAATGCATTAAAGTTGAAATAAAAGTCACCATCATACCCTCTGTAAAGCCCAGGACAAGAATAATGATTAAAATGTTGTGCTGGTTTGATTAAGCACTCAGGAGTATAACCTTCTTAGGTTTATTTCTAACATTTTTGAGGGACAATAAGGAATCTTGTGCCTGAGACTTTTGGACTTGTGCCTTTTACATATTCCATTGTTTCTTGACTAATTTGGATTGTCTTTATCTCTCCTCCAATATCTCCCCAATAGAATTGTCCTAGTTTCAACGTACTTTGTAGTTCCTAAACAAACTCATGAGGTCTGTTCAAATATATTGTCAAAATTATACATTCCTCAGTCCTGTCACCTATACTACATCTCTGGTGTCCAAGATATGAGATGTCAACTAGAGCTAGCCAAATAATATAGAAAGTGACTGATTAATATTTTCAGGAATAAACATAGTGAGTTTTCTCTGCTGCTGTTCAACATGAGATCATGCTATTGATTGTTCACAAGTACTTGGATGACCTACTTTATTTGTGAATTACAAAAGGATCCAAGAAATTTAGCATGAATCATTATTTATCTAAAATTCATGCAGGAAATGCTGTTCAGTTTTTATCATTTGTCATCCTGCTTAAAAACTTTCAGTCAGTCAGGGACCAGAAACCATACCATAGAATACCATACAGTAACTTAGAGGACCACTCCTAAAACACAAAGAGCAAACAAATAGTAAAATTGAACAGCAAAAAAAAAAAATAGCTGGCACTATCTAAACTAGGTAGTGAATACTTATTTGTGATTTCTATGAATGGATTCACTTATGATTCACAAATAGAAAAAAACACTGAATTTGATGTAGAATTATTTCCAAATAGTTATTTGACCACTTTCAGCAATTACACTGGACATCATGCCCAATTCAGTATTCATTAACATTAAGGGTAAATCCTGAGCTTGAACCCTCTTTGAGTTGCCCACTTGTCTCTAAATATCTTTAAAAGAATTTTTGATGATGTATTGAAGCAAGTCATATCTATGTTCTTTGTCAGTATTTATGGGCTTTGGGCTTGATTCTCTGCTGTGCCCACTTGTCACTGACTAGGGGGAGCCCTAACTTAAATAGTTTTGGTGTAAGATCAGGCACAACTGAACTCCACTTGGCCATGCCTCCTCCCTATCTGACCCACCTCAGAATGCCTTTGAGTTCTCACTCTGAATATCTTGTATGTCCAGAAGTAGAAGGTGCACCTCACTACCTTCTGCTCCAAGTGCAAGATGCATTGCTTTGATTGCGCTTTCTCTAACAAACACATAGCAACATGTGTATTTTTTTTTAAAAGCAGCAAAACCCTTGTGTCAGAATAAGACACTGCACTGCACATGTTTTTCCCCTGGGAGAAAGATGAGAGAACAAACAGCTGATGTGTAATCATGTTGCTTAATACACTACTAGAAAATGATCTCAAGATACTGTGGTGATGGAAGTATAAGAACCTAAATAGAACAGAAACAGAGGAGCCACCTCTTCCAAATTTCCATGAGTAGAAGCCCCCTGCACAGGAAAAAAATCTCTACATGGTCCGAAATTGCCTTAGTGGACCAGAAAATCCAGCCATCTGTGTCTTAGTCTTAGTCCATCTGAGTTACTATTTTTTCAGAATACACTGATACTTGTAGAGGATTAAAAATATAATGACATTAAGAAAAGACAATAAGGAGGTTAATCTCTCCATACTTGTGTGAGACACCTATTGATGTTAATCAGAGTAAATCACATGTATTAATGGAAGAATATATCCATAAGTGCTGAGTAAAATTCTGTCATATATGAGGGAGTATATTTCAAATTGTGGCATTGATTTTCAGTGTATTTCATTACATTCAAAGCTGACTTACTGACTGATATTGGTGAAGTCAACGGGATTGTGCTGGGTGAATTTGCTCCAATAGGAGCTGTGGCTAAAAACCGCGAGCAACTGCCTCAAAAAATACACCTTGGTAGTTGTGATTGTTGTAATACTCAAGTATTACATGTAATAAACCACACTCAAAGTGGGCATATTATAAGAATGAATGTTTATTTCAGGGTTCTGATATGTACAAAGCACTGTTATTGTTGGCATGATTTATAATGTTGTTAGAACCGGTAATGGTATTGGTAGAGAAGACAGGTGGTATACAGGGGCCCTACCAGATCCACGGCTCTGGGTTCAAAAGGAACCTCTATTATTGGAAGAGTTATCAAAGGAGCCCGCGAGTGCGGGTGAGGGCTATGTAACTGACACTCCAGACAAACAGGTACAGTATCGTCGGACATCTTCATGTATTCCTGGCCAGAAGAACCGCCGCAGGATCCGTGCCTGGGTTTTCTCTACCCCTAGGTGACTGTGGGCGATACTCAATATGGCTTTTTGATGTTTTCATGGCACCAGAAATTGTTGAATCTCTTGCTCCTGCATTTTCACCACGCGGTACAGGAGATCTTTCTTCACTATAAAGTAAGATCTTTCTTCATCTCCCCATCCACGGGTATCTCATCGATCTCTGCCACCTATTTTCTGGTGTTATCATATATGGGGTCTTCTGCCTGGTCTTGCCTGAAAGTCTCTTTCCCGGGACTAACCTGCCCAAGCTTCCAGGAGCTGGCTTCTGCTTCTTCCAGTGGCTCGCTGCCGTCACGGCAGGGGGTGGCCTCCAGATCACCTTCTGGGGTGGAAGTTTTTGTGTTGACTACTCATGTCCATCTGCCCATTAGGGCAGTCTTCTGGCCCTGGGTCAGGATCCGGGTTCCCAAAGCCTTTGCATCCTTCCTCTCTTTTTTTGTCTTCCGGGTCTTTCAGGGGGCTGAGAATGGATCCTGAGAAATCTCAGGGAACATCGGGGGTTGACATTCCCCCGGTGACGAGTCGCTGTCCTCAGGGTTCCCACCTTCCTCCAGCCTCTCCGGGGGGAGTAAATTATCAAACCCTGGGTTGTCCCTCCCAATAACTACAGGATATGGGAGTTTAGGAACTATGCCCACGGTCACCTCAGTGGGGTTCCCCTGAACCGCTATCTGCACCAGGATGGTGGGGTGATGGCTCAGGCCCCATGCACGCACGTCGCTGCTATGCGTTTGGCTTGCAGCAGCTGACTACCTTTTTACCAGTTTACCTCATATAAGGGTGATAACACTCCCAGAGTCCACAAGGGCTGTAGTTTCTGCTCCGTTTATCCTCACTGGTCTGGTGTAATTATGCGGGGCTAAAGCGACCCCCGCGAGGTGGATAAGGGAGCACGGGACCTCCCAATCCCCCAAGTTACATTGCATAGGCTCCTTGGTGCTGGGACACTGTGCTGCTATGTGTCCCCGCTCCCCACATGCAAAACATCTATAATCACACCCCTATCCTGGGGGTTAGGGGGGTTAGTCCTAGGAGTCCCCCCTCACTCAAGCCAATCCTTTCCTTCTGGGATCCCTGCTGGTTTTCGCCCTCCCCCCTTCTTCCACCTAGGACTCCCCAGGGGTTTGGCTGCCCAACCTTCCAGGGTTGGGGTCGGGTGCTTTTTTCAAAAGGGGCCTTCCTTGGGTAGTTGGATCAATTCCCTGGCTCTCATCCGTCTTTATCCAGCGTGATCATCTCGTCGTAGGTGGACAGATTGTTCTGGCCTACCTATTTACGGAGATCTGGTGGCAGTCCCCGCATGTAATGGTCTATGACCAGGGTCTCCAAAACCTCTGGGCTGCATGCCTTGGGCTGTAACCACTTTTGTGCGAGGTGTATGAGGTCAAATAGCTGGGACTCTGGAGGTTTGTTCTCCTGGTATTTCCACTCATGGAACCTCTGGGCCCGTACTGCCGCCATCACCCCTCATCATGCTAGGATCTCTGCCTTCAGCTGGGTATAGTCAATGGCATCCATGGCAGGCAAGTCAAAGTAGGCTTTCTGGGCCTCTCGGCACAAAAAAGGGGTGAGAATGCTGGCCCACTGGTCCTGGGACCATGCCTCATGCTGAGCAGTCCTTTCATATAAGAGGAGATATGCCTCTACGTCATCTCCTGTTGTGCCATTGCCTGAACCCGGGTGGCCTCCTGCTGGGCTGCTGTGGCTTGTACCAGAGTTCTTACCACCTCCTCCATTGTGGTACAAAAACAAACAAACAAAACAAACAAACACAAAAAAACCCCAAAACCCCAGTGCACTTTTTTTTAAAAAACCTCTTTCTTCCGCCACACTGTGAACAATAATCCCACTGCAAACACCAGTTGTGACAAAGCTCTGTCCTTGTCTCAGTGGGCCCTGCACTTCCTGGCAGAGTTCGCTAGCCTCAGAGGCTCACTGTGACCCTCTCTCTAGAGGCAAGGCTCACAGCCTACTGAGCCATTTTCATCATAAGCCAGCAAGGGAGGTGAGGAGAAGCCACCCTCCCTCACACAGTCTCTGTTGTCTCCCAGTCTCAGTTATTAATCGGGATGGGAGGGGGAGTCCGGGCCTGCCCTTTACTCCAGGCTCAAGCCCAGTGACCCAAATATTAACAGCTACGGTAGCTGACTTTTTGGAAATAGGACGTGTACAATTCCCTGGGCCACTTCCCCACAGAAGCTCCCACACAATATCTCCTTCACCGTTATCAGGCACAAGGAAGGAGGCTGTGAGGTATGGTTCATACTGCTTAGTTCCTCCAATAGCACAGCTTCCTCCTACAGCTCCTGACACGCGCGCCCAACTGACTAACTGGGAGGCTTTTAACTAGTTTCAGCCAGCCCTAATTGGCTTCAGGTGTCCCAATCAACCTAGCTATCTTCCCTGCCTTCTGGAAAGATCTTAATTGTCCCCAGGTGTCTTAATTGACTTGGAGCAGGTGCCATTTACTTATCCTGGTAACAGGGATTTGTTTAGCCTGGGACTAATATATCTGTCTCCCACAACTTTTCTATAGCCATTTGGCCTTGCCCCGTCACACACAGTAAAAGGTAAATACATATTGCCACATACGTATGCTATGCCACAGCTACTCCTTCATGATTATATTTAAGGTTAATAAGCCATCGATTAGCATCTGAGAAGCCTGGTGATGTTTTCTTCCCATGACATTTGAAACAGTTAATGAAATCCGGATTTCGATTCAATGCTAGAAAATAGGCCGATCTTGTTCCTATGTATTTTACAAACATTTTTTTTAATGTAGTGCAGCACAAAGATTGTATTTAAGCCAATATGTGTCAGTCTGCAAAGTAGCCTGTATTTGCTTGGAGATACTACTCTGAAAATCCTAGCCTCTATTCATGGGTTATTTATGGCAGCCTCGCCAGGATCTGAGGGAGCGCAGGATCATGTTGCAAAATTTGATTTTTGTTGTTATTATTTGGAAATCTTCTCTTTAGATTAATGTGTCAATAATACTAGTGCTAATAAAGTGCTAATAATACTGGAGGGGTGCATGGTCCGTCACAAGGGTAAATCGCCGGCCTACAAGGTAATAACGCAGTGTCTCCATGGCCCATTTGAAAGCAAGGCATTCTCTCTCGACTACTGCATATTTCTGTTCTCTTGGGAGAAGCTTTCTGCTTAGGTAGAGGATTGGGTGTTCCTCTTCTCCCACCATTTGCGACAGAACCGCCCCCAACCCCACCTCAGAAGTGTCTGTTTGTAAAATAAATTCCTTGTTAAAATCGAGGGCTATGAGTACAGGGTTATTACAGACGGTCATCCGAAGGTCTGTGAACACCCCCTCTGCTGTGTCAGTCCACTTCACCATGTCTGGACCCTGGGCCTTCACCAGGTCCATTAGGGGACTTGCCCTAGTGGAGAAAGTGGGGAATAAAATGTTGGTAGTAGCCTACCACGCCTAGGAACGCGTGGACCTGCTTCCTTCGGGTCGGCCAGAGCCAGTTTTGAATCGCCTCTAGCTTATTTGTTTGGGGCTTCACTATGCCCCTGCCTACAATATATCCCAGGTACCCAGCCTCTGCTAGCCCTATGGTACATTTAGCAGGATTAGCGGTGAGGCCAGCCTACCTTAAGGTGCACAGTACTGCCTCAACTTTCTCCAAGTGGGTTCCCCAGTCCGGCATGTGGATGATGACATCATCCAGGTATGTGGCTGCATAACTAGTATGGGGGCACAGCGGCTTATCCATGAGGTGCTGGAATGTGGCCGGGGCTCCATGTAGCCCAAAAGGAAGGATGCTGTACTGGAATAGTCCATCTGGGGTGGAGAACGCTGTCTTTTCTTTAGCTTCTTTGGTCAGGGGAATCTGCCAATATCCTTTTGTCAGATCCAGCGTAGTCAAGAATCAGGCAGTACCCAGTCGGTCAACCAGTTCGTCGACTCATGTTATGGGGCATGCTTCCAATGGGGATACTTCATTCAGTCGGCGAAAGTCATTACAGAATCTCGTAGTACAGTCAGGTTTAGGCACTAGAACGGTTGGACCACTGACTGTAAGATTCTTCAGTAACCCCTAATTCTAACATTTTCTTTACTTTGGCTTTGATTTCTTCTCTTTTGGCTGCTGGGATTCGGTAGGGTCTCAATATTACCTTGGCTCCCAGGATCGTGCGGATATGGTGATAGGTCTCAGTCGTCCGCCCTGGTTTTGTAGAGAACACATCTCGGTTGCGATTAATCATGTCGGCTGCCTCGATCTTTTGGATCGGCGTCAAGTCAGGTGATATCCTCACTTACTTGTGTAAATTATCCTCCTGGGGAAGGATCTACTGGGTGACTAAGCATGCCTCTCGATCGTGCCAAGATTTTAGAAGATTGATGTGGTAAATTTGCTCCAGTTTCCGGTGGCCTGGCTGCCACACCTTATAGTTCACCTCTCCTACGGCTTTGATCACTTCATAGGGTCTCTGCCACCGGGCCAACAGTTTACTTTCTGCTGTGGGCACCAGTACCACCACCCGATCCCCTGGTTGGAACCGTCAGAACTTTACTTGGTGGTTATAATGGGTTCGTTGGGTCTCCTATGCTCTCTCCAAGTGTTCCCATACAATGGGCGTAACTCAGACTATCCGATCTCTCATCTGCAATACATGCTTGACTATGTTCCTTCAGGGATTTGGCTCTTCTTCCCAGGCTTCTCTGGCTATATCCAATATGCCCCGGGAGTGGCACCCGTATAGGAGTTCAAATGGAGAGAAACCCGTGGAGGCTTGCGGAACCTCCCAGATGGCGAGCATGAAGTAAGGCAATAGGGTATCCCAATCTTTCCCATCCTGGCTCACCACTTCCTGATCATGGCCTTGAGGGTCCTATTGAACCTTTCCACAAGGCCATCTGTTTGCGGGTGGTATACAGAGGTCCGTCGGGCTTGTACATGGAGCAATGAACAGAGATCTTTCATCAACTTGGAGATGAAAAGTGTCCCTTGATCAGTCAATATCTCCGTGGATAGCCCAACCCGGGCAAAGATCTGTACTAGCTCCTTAGCTATTGTCTTGGAAGCCGTGTTGCATAGGGGAACGGCTTCCGGGTTGCATAGTCCAGTACAATAAGCACATATTGGTGGCCCCAAGCTGTCTTCTCTACCAATACCCATGGGGCCCAATACCACCTGTATTGTACAGCTGAGCATTCTGTAGAATATCTTTTATATGTGGTGTATCCTAAGGGCCAAATTTACAAAAGTTTGCCTTTAGCAGGCACTACTTGTGCTTGTAATTTTGTGCCCATTTTTGAACTGCACTTCTTCCGTCTCTCAAAAATTCTTAAGCCTTAAACTCCCAGTTGCAGGTGCAAATCAGGCAGCTAGAGGCACAAGTATTTTTATTTGCACACATACTTCATTTCATAGGCACAAAGTTATGGGTGCAAATTGCACCCAACGAAAGGAAGCTGGGCCTTCGGCTAGATTAAATGTACAACATAGGGAACATCAAACTAGGTAAAAATAAATCAACACAAATGTAGAAGCTTTACTCTATTTCAACACAGTACAATATAATGCTAACATGAATGTCTCAAACTCTGCCTTGCAGCAAATTAAAATAACCTAAAAATCACAAGTTGGGTCATAAATACAGCAGTACATACAACATTTCAGGATTTTATCTCTAAATTCATTTAATTACCCCGATTTAGATGGGATGCTAACAGACTCCAATAGTACCTTTAGGGTGACCAGACAGCAAATGTGAAAAATTGGGACAGGGAGTAGGGGGGTAATAGGAGCCTATATAAGAAAAAGACCCCAAAATTGGGACTGTCCCTATAAAAATCAGGACATCGGGTCACGCTAAGTACCTTTAACTTGTAGGTACCTCTACTATTGACCTCGAGGAGAGTTTAATGTCTGGATTAAGGGCATTATAGATTATACCATGTAGATTGTGATTCACTGAAAAGTGGTAAACTCCAACAAGGACTTCATTAATTGATTTCCCATTGATCTTGTGGTGTAGGAACACTTCACTTTATAGTGAGTGACCGCTATAAGGGTAGCGCAAAGGATAACTTTTTTTTCACTTCTGTTGGTGAGGATCCATAACAGTGGCTTGTACAGTAAATCTACACTCCAGAGTAATAACTGCCTTACTTCACTCAAAGTAATTATCTTTTATATTACCATTATCTTAATATTGTCTGTACATTACATATGCAGCACAGTATGTGATAATTTAATTCTACAAAGAAGTCGGTTCCAAAGACTTGTTTTACTTTCTAAATGTCAAGTTTTCTGATTTCTGAGTGTTCATCATTTGGTTGGTGAAGCATAGACAAGCTATGACAGATTGCGGATGATAGGCAGCAGGGGAAGCATCTCCAGAAGTACGGTAATTTGCAGATTTGTATGTAAATACATTTGATGCTTTTGGGTTTCATCCAGCTCAGGAAGGGTTTCTCATCACCTGCCCTGTTACCTTGGGTGCTTCTGTGCTATGCAGCTTTGGCTTAGAGCTCTGACACCAGCAGCCTGCTCACAGCACATTGGCTTCACCATGGGGCTTCCACCATCCTGATTACTTCTTGCAGGGTGACACCAACAGCCCTTCCACTCCCAAGTCCCTCTCATTGGATCCTCACAGAAGTTTCCAAGTTCATTGCCTCCAAAGAGACAGAATACATGCCAGCTTGTTAGTTTGCCTGAAAACCCACACTTCAATTTAAATACACAGCACTGAGATGACTGTGTGATAAAACAAGAATAAGTTTATTAACAAAGAATGTAGGTTTAAGTGATTTCAAATAAGTGTGAAAGATAGGAAAGATTGCAAATAAAAAACAACAGAAAAAACATGCTTTCTAGGGACTAGGAAGCTACAATCTTTACTTTAGCAATTTCCTCCTTACATCAAGTGATCAGAACCCTAGTCCTCCGGAAAAGGGGACCCAACTTTTAGGCTCAAAGCGTGCTGTACCCTATTGCCCTCTCAGTGATGGATAACAACGTGGTTTTTTGCCACTGCTTTTATCATCCCAAAGTTCATTGACCCTATTTCAAGAGGCAGGAAGACCTCTTTGGGGGGTGTAGTCTCCATCCCTGCTCAAAATTATCATGTGGTCTTCTTCCCCCTCTTGATCCCCTGATGACTTTGTTTACCTTGAACATAAATGTACTTTCCATTATCTCATGTTACACTTTTTAAAATTTACATTGGAGACAGTCAACCCTGTGAAATAACATTCTTTTCTCTAGGACTGGCTGGGCTTAGGCATTGTCTGTCAAACACTTTCAAGAAACGTATTTCCAGCACACAGTTATAATTCTTTATTCACCACTTGTAGGTACATCATGCAATAACATTAATGATCAGCATATTACCAGTCTGCATATGAAACCTTACATGACACCTTTTAGATTAGGACAACAGAGAGTTGGTGCAGTGAGTGTGAGGGCAGGCTTGATGGGTTATGGTAGGGTGTTCCCTCTGCCACTTGGTATTGAGAAGCTCCCTGCATCACAACATTGTTCCTTTTATGCTGGATTATCTGAATTTCTTTCTGCTATAAGCATAATATGTCTCTTGTCTTTCTGCTTTAAGATAAAAGCAGAGGCTCGGTCTCAGTGATTGCTTCAAAATTTAATATTAAGTCATCAGAAATGGCTGTGCCTGATGAAAGTCAAACATTCAGACATACTCTCAAGAGCAATAACAAGATCAGAGCAGGACTCATGGCTAGGAGGATGGTTTAGTTACTTGAGGATTCCGTTACAACAGGGAGCACTAATCAATTTATATCTACTTTTTAATATGTTACTTCAACCCTGTCTTTTACCAACTTTTGAAAGGATGTTATGTCAACTGTCTGATAAAAGCCAACAACAAGTAGTGTAATGAGACTTTAAATACTGTAAAAGGATATTCCAAGGATAGAAGAAATATATATGGAAATATTGCACATTATACCTTTGTGATGGGCAACTTTTCTTCCAGACAAAAAATTAGAGTGGACTACTTCATTCCTTCTTCTTTATCCTTGGCACCCTCAGCTGCATAGGATGTCCACTAGTTTCTGTCACTTGTTTTGGTGTTGTGCTGATCTGCTTAGGCCTCTGAATGTCATGTTGATGGATTTGGCTTCTTTCTTTATTCTGTGTAATGTTTCTCTGGGCTGCCCTCTTCTTCTCTTTCCAGGTGGTGTCCATGTTATCACTTGCAGTGCAAGTCATTTTGGGGCAACCTTAAAGCATGTCTTACCAATCTTCTTACTGTGTTTGGTGCTTTAGATTATTGGTTTGCTCTACTTAGAATTTCTGATGTTGTAACAAACTCTTTCCAATGGACTCTGAAGAGCTTCAACAGGAATTTTAATATAAATTGATCTTATCAATTTCCATGGAAGATTTCCATAATTCTACTCTGTAAAGAAGTACAGATACAATTTTTAACACTGACATTGTATTTTTTTGTGTCAGTGCCACTTAAAAAAAAATCAGGAAAAAATAGTGTAAGCTTATGGAAGTTGTTTGCTGCTTTTGATATTGTTTGCTTGACATCTAGCATGGTGTCATCATTGCAAGTTTCACTCCCTGGATAGCTAAAATAACTTGTTTCTTTATCTACTCTTATGTTACTTTTCGGCCATTGATAGCCATATATCTTCTCTTCCCATGGTTGATGAACAATCCAGCTTGTGGACTTCAGTATTTTAATAAGTCATTGCATTTTCAACAGCTACATTATACTGCAATTATTCTGTGCTTTTACAAAGATCTTGAGGAGCACTAGACAGAGCTCAGGAGAGGGGGTTCAGAAGTATCTTCAAACTACCTTGACATTTCCTCCAGCTTTGTATCATTTTGGCACTGGCCCAATCCATGACATGAGACCAAGCAACCTGAAGGGTGCTTCAATTTAGGCTAGCTGCCAGAAGCTCCAAGGTTACACAGAGCTCTTCTTCAGGTCTGGAAAATAAACTCAGAGTCACAGCTAAATATAAGGTGGAACAGATTGCTTAACATAAGTAGTTAATACCTTTCAAGGGACCATTCAGGATGGGGTCCACATTGAGTATGGTTTGTAGTTGTTACCCCATATGGGTTCTAGTGTGGGGTGGTAGGTGACAACTAAGGTTGTGCAGTTGGAGGGTGTTTTATTTCTGTATTGAAACTCAAGGTGACCCATTCCATGATGCAATCTACTTCTCTGGTGAAGTGTCCTTGTTTGGTGAAGGCAGTTTTGAGTGTGTTAAGATGTATATCCAAGACTTTTTCCTCAGAGAATATTCTGCACCATCTGAGTGTGTGGCTGTAGAAAACAAATTTCTTGGTATGTTTGGGGTGGTTACTGGTTCTATGAAGATAGGTATGGTGATCAGTGGGTTTCATAGTTGTCTATAGGATTCCATTGCTAAAGCTGGTCATGGTGTCCAGGAAGTTGATGTGAATGTGAGAGTGTTCCAGAGGTAGTTTAATGAACTGGTGGTGGTGGTTGAAGTTGTGGTGGAAATGTACGGGGGAGTTTGTCATCTGTCCAGAAGATGAAAATATCCTTGATGTATCCCAAGTATATCATTGGTTGTGGTGCATTTTTCCAGAAATTCATCAAGGTGGCCCATATTGTCCAGGAGAGGGCTGGACAGTGCAGAACACACATTTTTTTGGAAAATTCCAGACAGAGTGTTGGGGTCACCCTGGAAATAATAACCAAGGCTGCTGGAAGCCAGAGTGTGGCTGGGTGTTTGATGACAGGCTGTGTTGGGGGTCAGAGTTGCTGGAACAGGGCTGTGGTCATACACAGCGTGTGACCTGCTTGCAGGTAGGCTGTTTGTGAGCGGACCAGGTGGGAGCTACAGCAGCAAAGCATTGTAAGGTACCCCAGGTTGCAGGGCAGCTGGTGACACAACCCCTCACTAGTCTGGATTGCACCCTGGAATGTCATACGTGCAATGAGTTCAGTGAGATACTTTGGAACCACCAAGTCTGGCAGTATCCTCCAAATATCAGAGAGGTAACCATATTAGTCTGTATCCATGCATCTGAAGAAGTGGGTATTTTAACCATTAAAGCTTATGCCCAAATAAATCTGTTAGTCTTTAAGGTGCCACTGGGCTCCCTGTTGTTTTTGTAGTATCCTCCAAAGACATTCATGTCAGACAGTATCAAATGCTTTTGAGTTGTCAATGAAGCATATAATCAATGGGTGAGTTGTATTCTCCGCATTTTTGAAAATAATGTGATGGATATTTGCAAATGGGCCATGGGTGCGTCGACCCCCTCTGTAACCATCGTATTGTGGTGGTAGTTCCACTTCTATCCTTTGTCTCATGCTATCCTGGATTGTGTAGAGCAGAACCATGTTAGTCATAAGATGGTGTATATATATGGCAACATTTGCAGATGATAGATAATCATTTAGGTTCATCATTATGTGATGAGGTGGATGGGTCTCACACAGACAAAAAGAGGGTTAAAGACAGCCTGTGGACCCATTTGGCCCTGCCCTGTTACATCTGCAGCAAATGTCAGGCATGAAGAGGGGAGTTAAAAGGAGGAGCCGTAGATCAGTTCAGGGCTGACCAGGAAGGAGAGCAGAGTATCTGGGAGAGAAGCCTGGTTGTAGTCCTGAAACTGAGCTAAGCCCCTGCTAGAAGGGATGACCAGTCCCTGTGAGATCAGAGGAAGCATGGACTGTTTTGAGACAAGCTCTGAGTACAAGGTTGGAGTCCCACTGAAGATTTGTAGGATGGCCCTGTTTTATCTAGTTCTGAATTTTCCTTTGGAAGGGCTAGGACTGAAGTTTTTCTTGGCTGGAGGGCCAGCCTCAGAGACATACCAGAGGAGACCTTCCAGTGGGTGAGTTGTGCCCTGACAGGCCACAAGAGGATGATGCAGAGGCAACCAGGTCACACATGACTAGAAAAGACTCTGAGGAATTTCAGAAGGACTTGATGGACTTAGGCACTAGATGAATGGGCAGCCCAATGGAAGATTAACTTCATTGTGGACAACTCCAAGGTGATTTATACTGGAAGGAATATATGAACTACTCACACACTGCTGAATTCAAAATTAGTTGTAACGTTTCAGAAAAAACATGTGGGAGTCAAAATGCATAGCTCAGCATAAAATTCTCCTTCATGTTAGCTGTAATCAGGAAAATCAACAAAATATTATGTATAAAGAATGCAATAGAAAATAATTCTGCAAATATCCATTTTACTATAATGGTATGCCTTATCTGAATGCAGTTCTTGCACCTTACCCCTCAGCCCTATATGTTAAAAAAGATATATCTGAGATAGAATAGACCCAGAGAGAGGTGACAAAAAAGATAAGATTTGAAAAGATCTCTGTATGGAGATTCTGCACAGAAAAGACAAGATTGGTGCTGGTTAGTTTAAAGAGATGACTAACAGGGACCATGATAGAGGTAAATTATATAGAGAAAGTAAATCAGAAGCTCCTGTTTCCCATAATACAAGAACAAGGGGACATTCAATGAAATGGAAAGACAGCAAACTTAAAAGTGATAAAGGAAATACTTTTTTATAGAATGCATAATTAACCTGTGGAGCTCATTTCCACATGATATTGAGATCAAAACTTGGTAGAATTCAAAAAAAGAGATACTGAGAACAACCACTATGGCATGAGAGAGGATAAAAAAAGTAGGGAAATAATTCTCATACTTTAGGGCATAAGTCAACCACTAACTGAAGGGGGTTGAAGTTAAACTTCCCTTATGGGGAGGATATTCGATAGTTGTCAACTATAGGGATTTTTGCACCTTCTTCTGAAACATCTGATTCTGACTATTGGCAGAGATGGGTAAGTGTTCTGCTCTGCTCAAGTATGGCAATTCCCAGGCCCTTATGTAGTTTAGTGGCTGATGACAACATCCAGGAGTGCCGCCAGTGTACAGCACACTGTACAACTATGGAAAGAGTTTTTGGGGAATTCTGGGCAGGGACACTGGGGAAAATCCCTACTGTGACACTGGCAGACCAGGTGCCACCTCATGCCAAGGTCCTTAGGCCTCACTGAATACTGACAAATGCATAGGTGGAAAACAGACTGGCTCATCCATGTGTTCACATTGTTAAAATATATTGTAAGTTTATAAGAAGGTGTTTACTGTTTCGACTTGAAGAAATGCTTGTAGGATGCTGTGTGTATTGATTTCAGTTATAACATCTGTAGCTCATGGTATAAAGTTATATTGAGTGTTTACATTGTAAATCCCTGTACTTGTGTCACTCAAACAGGAAAGGAACATTTATTAAAGTGCTGATCCTGCACAAGAAGGCCCACTGAAACCAAGTGAGCCATTATGAAACATTAAAGGACAAAGACTTTGTTGTTTGCCCCACCCTCCTCGCCACACGGACACACACACAACCATGAAGAGGAGACGGGTGCCGACACCTGTTCTTTCCGTTTGGACTCTGGAGGAAGGGAATAAAAATCCCTGACCAGAAGGAACTGTATCACTATGTTGCTTGGAATTTGGCAATATTTCCAAGAATAATCCAGGGATTCCCAAACAGTTTACCTTGAGTTAGCTCTAGAGGACACAGAAAGCTTGCACATCACAACAGTTTCTATTACCTTTTGGAAACCAAGACTGTAACTCATTTGGGTGTGCATACTTACCTGCTTCAACCCTATAAATAATTCTCTTATTTCTTTTTCTTAGTTAATAAATCTTGTTAATTTATTATAGGATTGGCTACAAGCGTTGTCTTTGAGAAATCTAGGGTACAATTGACTAGTCCTTTAGGACTGGAAGTAACCTGAATAATATTGTGGTTTTGGTGTAAGGGATCATCTATCACAAAGGCAGTCTTGCCTGCGTGGCAAGAAAAATCAGAGTGCCCAAGGGGACTGTCTGTGACTTCTAAGGTTGTTGCACCCTCTTCTAAGGTAGTTGTAGTGCTCGAGGAATTCACACTTGGTACTTGGTTGGTGAAATCTAAGTATTAGAGCACACAACCAATTTGGGGTTTGTGCCTTGTTTATTAATAGTCTGCCCTGAGGTCGGCACTCACTCATGAGCCATTCTAGATGGTTTGTACAATGTACTTACATTGTACAAAACGTGCCATGGGATCTCTTGTTACCTGTCTATAATATTTCTAAGGCACCTATTACCTGGTTATCTAAACATTAACTGCTTATACAGTAGGCAGATTTTATCTGAAACAGCCCAAGCACTGTAAACCATATGTTAGTCAATTCAATTTATTTCTAATTCAGCCTCATACCATAACATCTTAGGCATGAGTGTCACAAAAATGATAAAGGATTAGAAAACATGCCTTATAGTGATAGACTCAAGGAGCTCAATCTATTAATCTTAAAGACAAAGTTAAGAGATGATGTGATTACAATCTATAAGTACCTACATGGGGAACAAATATTTAATAATGGGTCCTCCAATCTAGTAGACAAAGGTATAACACGATCCAATGGCTGGAAGACAAAGCTAGACAACCTCCAACTAGAAATAAGGCATAAACTTTTAAGTGAGAGTAATTAATCATTGGAACAATTTTCCAAGGGTCATAGCGGATTTTCCAACACTGACAATTTTTAATCAAGATCAAATGCTTTTCTAAAAGATTATGCCCTCTCAATTATTTTGGGGAAGTCCTCTGGCCTGTGTTGTGCAGGACCTCAGACTAGATGATCACAATGGTCTGTTCTGGCCTTAGAATCTATCAGTTCATGTAACCTAATGCACGCTTTTTCATTATATTATTGCTTAATTAGTAGGACTTGGCTCTTACTGACAAAATGTGATGTTAACTAATATAATTCTGTATATAAATCTTAACAAAGAATAACGAATGCTAAACCCCTACATACTTCATGGTTCTGGTAACATCATAGTTCTCTGGAGTATTGCTTTTGCAGTAACTATATTACCAGAACTCTAGGATTTGTGTGTATAGCCTTATAACTTGACCACATGCACAGTGTCCTCTATATATTACGACTAAATATACTATATTTATGAAGCTTCTGGATTTTTACAATGTAAGAAATCATAATATAAAATATAATACTGTGTCATTTTCTTCAAACTTTGTTGCATTACTTTTACCGCTTTATTCCAGGAATGGCCTAGGTCATAAATATTAGTCATCTTCCAGGAAATCAGAACAATGGTACTAAAACCTAGTCTATTGAGAATGGCCTTCATGAGTCAAAACTAACCTGTGTTTCAACTCTTTTTGTAGCAAATGCTTAATAATGCATTATTCTCTGTCTGGCATGGCTATAATATCTATTTAGGCTGTCAAGGAAAATATCTCAGTTTAATAAAGAATTCCACTTACAGAGTGGTTCAGAACAAGTAGCACACTTCTGCACTTAATGGACAGACCTATTGCACTGCAATTAATTTAACAATGCTGAATGAGTCAGCATAATTCCAGATGATGTTGCACGTATATGGCAAAGAGTAGGTATCAAAAAGTCACTTGTCTTCCTACTTTGTAATACAGTGAACTATGGCATACCTTGCAATTGCCTCATGTGGCCTGGTTCTTGGCTGATGTTCACACTTGTCATAAAGATCACACTACAGAAGTTATGTCTTAGGAAAACAGTAGAACAGAGTGAAGAGGGAGTAAGAGGAATTGAAAAGTAATATTTTCTCAGCCTTCAAATATTTCCTTAAAGGCCATAAGGTAATATGTCGGCTACATGGTATATACTTTTAGAAAGCAGTAGCTCCAAGGTTTAGAATTTTACATTTCCAGTAGAAATTGAAAGCTGAAAACCTATTTCTTTTATTATTTGATTTGGATTGGATACATCCAAGCAGCATATCTAAGAATAAATCGCTATTAAAAATATAAAGTCATTAATATAATGGTAACTAATATTCCATACAGTATTAGCATCACATTTTGTATAAAAGGTGTCAGATAATCAGATCAATCAAATATGGAAAAGGTCAATAAGTTATTTTGTCTCCCCTACCCTGTACCAATGTCAAATTAGTCCCTATAGTATATTCTTCAGTGCTTGTCCAATCCAGTTTTAAGTGACTCAAGCAATAGGATTTCCACTACCTCCCTAAGGCAATAGCTAATCTGTTTTATTTTCTTTAAAGATGGTGGCCAGTTACTCGCATGGAAGCTATCTCTGAAGCACATTCAAAGGCTTATCTACATTACAATGACCACCTTGCACCTTTAAGCAGGAGAGTGTTTGGCTGGCTGGCAGAGTGAAGGGAATAGTGCTTTATGGCTGGGGGCGGGGAGGAAGCTGAAAACTGCTGCAAAAGGGGCAGTGTGGTTGCTGACTCATCCCCTGGGAATGCAGGGTTTTAGAAGGGGTTTTTGGGGCTTCCTTTTTACATGTGTGACCGGATAAATGGCTTGGAAAAGGACTTAAAAAGAAGCGTTCATTAAAGGAACAAATGAGGGGCGGTTGGGGACTCCTATGATTGGTACGGCAAGGAGCCAACCCCCCATTCTTATAGCCCACCTTAACCCTCCTGTGAGGGGGAAGGGTGGATGGTAAGGTCCAGCAATGGATTTGTTGGAGGGACCTGAAGGGAAAAAGAGGGGGAGCTGGTGGAAGCGCTGGTATGGTAAGGTCCCAGAAATGGATTTGCTGGAGGGACCTGGATGGAAAAAAGACAGGGATTTGCTGGCAACCCCCGCCCCTCTCCCGCCCCCCGCCCCATAAGGGTAATTATGGAATAAACATGGGCTTGCCTGCACTGTACACTGTTATCTGCCGGGTATCCCAGATATCTAATAATAAAGTTGTGGCTGGATTAACCCATGTCAAATGTCTCCTGTCCATCTTTCGGCATAGCCAGACAATGCATGTAAAAACTTATCTTAGTAAATGGTACTTATTCACATGCTATGCCAACAGTGAGTCACTGAAGATATTCCACTTAAAAAAAAGTTAGCTCTTTGTGCAGTATCATGCTGATCTGTCTACCTAGCTATATTTCAAGAAGTTTTCAGAAACAGACTGCATATCTTTTTCACGTTTTACCACCCCAGAAAAGAAGAATTGAAACAGGTTGTATTTACAGGGCAATACTGTAATGACCAACACAATGACTGTATGCACAAAATTCTATATTTCCCGAGACAAATTGGGTAAATGTTTGAACAAGTAATTGTACTTGCAATCACTTCATTTATATGCACTGTGGTGCATTATGGGAGATGTAATCCAGCTAGGGAGCTCAGGCTATAGAGGAGAATAGGAGTATAAATCATCCAACTGCAGCTTCTACAATTCTGAACCAACATATTTTGGATTTCAGCCAAAACATTTCAGTTTAAGTTTTTTGCCAAAATGTAAAAATATTTCATTGGAGGAAAAATTCTGTCCAGTTCTAGAAAACATAAATGTATCAAACTTTTGAAATCTCAATAGTGGTTTGGTTTGACAGCATGGCAAATGGTTATGTCAGATCTTATTTTATCTGAAGCAGTCTGTCCACGCCCAATAACAATTTAAAGTTTTACCCAGGTTTCACTGCTTGTGCTAACATTCAGCACTGTCTGCCATACATCACTATAATACAGATCACCTCTATCTGTTGCAAACGATATCATGCCATGGCATTAAATTTTGAGTTCTGTGATTTTGTTAGAGAGCAGCAGGATTATGAAAGAAAGTTTGTTTGAATGCAATTCCCCTACCCCCTCAAAAAAGTAATTTTAAAATGAAAGCTATATTATTTTCTACTTTTAGTTATTCAGTAGATCCCCTGGGCGCAGTTACCTTGGAAACATCAGTGTAAAGGAATACAAATATATGGAACATCTTCCTGCACCCCTTGACAGTGCCTGGAAAAACAATTTTGATAACAGTGAAAAACCAGTGAAAATTTAGCAGAAGCAGAAGTTTGACCTTTAAAATGGATCTGGGGAGGAGCAGAGGAATCTGAGTAGTTGAGAAGGTTTAACTCTTTGAAAGCTCAGATTTCAAAGACACTGTGTGGCACCAGTGATCACCATGTCATTTATAGATTATATTAAAATGTGTACTTTTGTGTGGAAAATAAGTTAATGCCATGAAACTTTTAATACAAAGTCCTGGTGCAAAGAAATGTGCTGCAATAGTTACGTCTAACTGCAATGCATAATTGTTCCAGGGCCCAACCTTAGGACTGGGTCATAAAAGGGTTGAAATAATTGTTGTAAATTCATTATTATTTTAAGCGTAAAAAGCCACAAACATTTTTTATATTAATTACCCTTAAAATGTCTGACTGAGCCACAGGATCTCCTGCATCATTTATTGTTGTCATCTTGGGAAAATTAAAAAAAAAAAACCCTAATGATACAAAACGAACATGGCAGACATTAAATGGATTAAAAACTGGCTAAGGGAGGAGTCTCAAAATGTAGCTGTAAATGGGGAGTAGATATGTTTCTAGTGGGGTCCTTCAAGGATCGGTTCTTGGCCCTACACTATTTAACTCCCCCCCCCCTCCTTTAAGGACCTGAAAGAAAGCAAAATCATCACTGATAAAGTTAGCAAATGACCCCAAAACTAGGGAGTGGTAAATAATTAAAAGGATAAGTCCCTGATTTAGAGTGATCAGGATCTCTTGGTAAGTTGGGTTGAAGTAAACAATATGCATTTTAATATGGCTAAATGTAAACATCTGGGGAAAAAATGTAGGCCATACTTACAAAATGGGGAGTTATCCTCGGAAGAAGTGACTCTGAAAAAGACTTGTGGGTTGTGGTAGATAATCAGTGGAACATAAGCTCCTAGTGTTATGCTGTGGCCAAAAGGACTAGTGTGATCCTTGAATGCATAAACAGAGGAATCTTGAGTAGGAGTACAGAGTTTATTTTACTTTTGCATTTGGCACTGGTGCAACCACTGCTGGAATAGTGTCTGTTTCTAGAGTCAACAATTCAAGAAGGATAGTGATATATTGGAGAGGGTTCAGAGAAGATTCATGAAAATGATTAAAGGACTAGAAAACATGCCTTATAATAAGAGTCAAGAAGCTCAATCTATTTTGCATAACAAAGAGTAGACTAAGGCATGACTTGATCAATCTATAAGTACCTGCATGGGGACAAATATTTGAAAATGAGATGTTCAGTCTAGAAGACAAAGGTATAACACAATCCAATGGCTGGAAATTGAAGCTAGACAAATTCAGGCTTGATATAGCATGTACATTTTTAGTAGTGAGGGCATTTAACCATTAGAAGAACTTACCAATTGTCATGGTGGATTCTTCATCACTGGCCATTTTAAAATCAAGATTGGATATTTTAAAATTATGCTCAAGTTCAAAACACATTCTTTTTGGGAAGTTCTGTGGCTTGTGTTATACTGGAGGTTAGACTAGATCATCATTATAGTCATTCTGGCTTTGGAATCTATGAATCTCTTCAGAGAAACAAAAGGTTCTTGTGGACATTTTAGGTATTAAAAGCTTAGACCAAACTTTTTAAAGAAGTGTGGAATTTTCTTAAGGGCCAAAATGACTTTCAGTAAAATATGTGCTCCTAAATTATTCAGATGCTTTTGAAAGATCCCATCCCCTTAGCCAAATTTTCCAAGGTACTGAGCACCTGCAGCTTCCATTGAAGTCAGGACACTGTAGAGGAAACTGTTTTGAGAACAAGCGACCACTGGCTATGTGATCAGAAAGTCAAATCAGTTCAGAAATGCTAGTTATTGGCAGATATCCAATAAGAAGCAGCATAATCCTATTCGCTGCCAGTGAAGTTCATGTTTAGTCTGACTTCCATTTTATGCACCTCTGTTACCATTTTATAAACTTGGCTGCATCAGTTTGAGGCAGTTGTTTTTGGCTGACCTTTTGTTTCACGGGCATTTTATTTAAAAAAAAATAGGAAAATGTAACTGTAACCACTGGAGTCAGTGGCTATTGCCTCTATCTTGTGACAGTCAATCCTTCCTTTGAGGTTAATGGCAAACCTCCCATCATGGCAAGATCAGACTCACTTTTATAATAGCTTTAAATCTCAACTGTTTGGGTTGGTTTTTTTTTTGTTCTAATGACTAATATGCATCTTTTTAAAAGGGAACATAGAGGAACTGGGGAATTAGACCAGTCAGTATAACTTTGATACTTGGAAAGATACTGGAATAAATTATTAAGTAATCCATTTGTAAGCACATGGGGGATAATAGGGTTATAAGGAATAGCCAGAATGAATTTGTCAGGAACAAATTATGCCAAACCAACTTAATTCCCTTCTGTGACAAGATTAGTGGTCAAGTGGGTGGGGGGAAGCAGTAGACAAGATACTTCTTGGTTGTTGTTTTTTGATTTTTTTTTTTTGTAAAGCTTTCAACAGTCCCCATCAACATTCTCATAAGAAAACTAGGGAAATGTGGTCTTGATTAAATTACTATAAAGTGGGTGCACAAGTGGTTTAAAGACTGTAGTCAAGGAATAGTTATCAATGGATCACTTCCAAACTTGGAAGTTGTGCCTAGTGGGTTTCCACAAGAGTCAGTCCTGTGTCCAGCACTATTAAATATTTTCATTAATGACTTGGATAAAGTAGTGGACAGTATGGTTATAAAATTTGTGGATGACACCAAACTAGGACGGGTCGCAAGCAGTTTGGATAATAGGATTAGAATTCAAAATGACCTTGACAAATTTGAGAATTGGTCTGAAATCAACAAGATGAAATTCAATGAAGATAAGTGCAAAGTATTTCACTTGGGAAGGAAAAATGTAATACTGCTGAAAAGGACCTGAAGTTTCTGGTGGATAACAAGTTGAGTAAACAATGTGATGTAGTTATAAAAACGGCAAATATTCTGGGGTATATTAACAAGAGCGTCATATGTAAGACTCAGGAGATAATTGTCCTGCTCTACTTGGTACTGGTGAGACCTCAGCTGGAGTACTGTGTCCAATTCTGGGGGCCATATTTAAGGAAAGATGTGGACAAATTAGAGATAGTCCAGAGAAGAGCAACAAAACTGATCAAACAATTAAAAACCTGATCTATGAGGAAAAGAAAACTGATGGGGGAGCCGATGACAGTCTTCAAATACGTTAAGGACTGTTGAAAGAGGATGTGATCAATTGTTCTTCATGTCCACTGAAGGTAGGACAAGTAGTAATGGGCTTAATCAGCAGCAAGTGAGATTTAGATTAGATATTTCGAAAAAATTTCTAACTATAACGATATTTAAACTCTGGAATAGGCTTCCAAGGGAGGTTGCGGAATCACCATCATTGGAAGTTTTAAAGAACAGATTAGACAAACAGCCGACTGGGATGGTCTTCTATGTTTACTTGGGCCTGCCTCAGCACAGGGGGCTGGACTTGATGATTTCTCAAGGTCCCTTCCAGGCCTGCATTTATAGGATTCTATGCAGATCGTCTGGAGTTATAACTTAGTAAAGATTTGTTTCAGCAAAACTCCACTGAGCAATTTCTGTTCCCAGGTGAAACTAAAAGAAGATTCAAATCTTAAAACCCCCTTGACTAGCACAATATTAGCCTAGTATATTAACAAAGCAAAGACATAGCCAAGAATATTTTATATAATGGCTCCTATTGTTTCTTTTTTTTATTTGATTTTTCAAGTTTCTCTCAGAATATAACCAGAGTTGTAAACAAAATCAGACAAAACAGTTTCATGACTCGCTGTTGATAGGTATCTGTGCAGTGAAAGCCAATTTTAATCTAGTTTCTTTAAAATAATTATTTGCTTTTAAAACTGATAAAGCATTTTTAGTTGAATAATTTAGGTTCAGCACTCTCAACTCAACCTGAAGTCACTAGGGATTGAAAGTTTTCAGCAGCTGTCTTAATGAAGAATACCAAATATCTGAAAAAGTGACAGTAACAGGATGCATAAAGAACAGTATAGAGAAAGATGACCCTGCTTATAACTGTATTAGAAATTACAGGAAATGCAGTGGTGGTTGAACTGGGATTGTTCTAAAAGATAAAGGATCAAATAAGATTTTAATCTATTAGTAGCAAGGGATATGAATAGTGTGAGGCATCAGAGCAATGTTCATTGACTTTTTCTTCACTCTTTCCATTGAGTTCCTTTCTTCTCAGTCTTCCCAAAGGAAATTTTGCTGGTCTCCCCTCAAGTACTGCATTCATGTCAGTTAATGTCTTTTGTTCTGTGATGATATAACATCTTGGAGCATGACTTATATCAAGTTAGCTAGTCCTGGCAGTTCTGGGGGATAGAGAATTCCATTAGAGCATTAAAATGATGATGGTTGTAGTTATATCAGGCAGAATTAACATCAGATGTGCTTTTTTACTGGAATACACATAAATGATGAATTTCTGAGTACCACATCTCCTACTGAACACAATATAGAATGTAGCCTCACATATGCCCTACATGATGCATTTTAGGCCAGGTTTGCAACTTGGATAAATCAGTGTATCTCTGTTAGCTGTGTCAATTTACAATACCTGAGAATCTGACCCAATGTCTCAGGGTTGTTCCTATAACACTAGCTCATACTCAAAGAAAAGAGAGCCTGTGAGTCTGACTGCTTTCAGTTCAAAGAGACTCCAAACAGTGAAAACGTGATGTGTCACGATAGGTTTGAAAAGGCAAATTGCTGCCAGTCTTATTTCATAGATCCGGAAACAAATGTACTTGGTTGAAAAGAAGAAAGATAACAAAAGAGAAATAAAAACAAAGATGAACTCCCAATTCAAAAGATAGAAAAGTTTCCATTACAATTCCCTGAAAAGAGACTGTATAGAAATGTGCTGTTGCGCACTTAGCGGATCTGCACCCTTTATGCACTTATCATAGAATATCAGGGTTGGAAGGGACCTCAGGAGGTCATCTAGTCCAACCCCCTGCTCAAAGCTGGACCAATCCCCAACTAAATCATCCCAGCCAGGGCTTTGTCAAGCCTGACCTTGAGAACCTCTAAGGAAGGAGATTCCACCACCACCCTAGGTAACACATTCCAGTGCTTCACCACCCTCCTAGTGAAAAAGTTTTTCCTAATATCCAACCTAAATCTTCGCCACTGCAACTTGAGACCATTACTCCTTGTTCTGTCATCAGCTACCACTGAGAACAGTCTAGATCCATCCTCTTTGGAACCCCCTTTCAGGTAATTGAAAGCTGCTATCAAATCCCGCCTCATACTTCTCTTCTGCAGACTAAACAATCCCAGCTCCCTCAGCCTCTCCTCATAAGTCAAGTGTTCCTGTCCCCTAATCATTTTTGTTGCCCTCAGCTGGATGTTTTCCCAATTTTTCCACATCCTTCTTGTAGTGTGGGTCCCAAAACTGGACACAGTACTCCAGATGAGGGGTATGCCGAATAGAGGGGAATGATCACGTCCCTCGATCTGCTGGCAATGCCCCTACTTATAAAGCCCAAAATGCCATTGGCCTTCTTGGCAACAACGGCACACTGTTGACTCATATCCAGCTTCTCATCCACTGTAACCCATAGGTCCTTTTCTGCAGAACTTCTGCCTAGCCACTTGGTCCCTAGTCTGTAGTAGTGCATGGGATTCTTCCATCCTAAGTGCAGGACTCTGCACTTGTCCTTTTTGAACCTCATCAGATTTCTTTTGGCCCAATCCTCTAATTTGTCTAGGGCCCTCTGTATCCTATCTCTACCCTCCAGCGTATCTACCTCTCCTCCCAGTTTAATGTTATCTGCAAACTCCCTGAGGGTGCAATCCACACCATCCTCCAGATCATTAATGAAGATATTGAACAAAACCGGCCCGAGGACCGACCCTTGGGGCACTCCACTTGATACCGGCTGCCAACTAGACATGGAGCCAGCTTTCTATCCACCTTATCATCCATTCATCCAGCCCATACTTCTTTAACTTGCTGGCAAGAATACTGTGGGAGACAGTGTCAAAAGCTTTGCTAAAGTCAAGGAACAACACGTCCACTGCTTTCCCCTCATCCACAGAGCCAGTTATCTTGTCATAGAAGGCAATTAGATTAGTCAGGCATGACTTGCCCTTGGTGAATCCATGCTGACTGTTCCTGATCACTTTCCTCTCTTCTAAGTGCTTCAGAATTGATTCCCTGAGAACCTGCTCCATGATTTTTCCATGGACTGAGGTGAGGCTGACTGGCCTGTAGTTCCTAGGATCCTTCTTCTTCCCTTTTTTAAAGATGGGCACTACATTAGCCTTTTTCCAGTCATCCAGGACCTCCCCTTATCGCCATGAGTTTTATAGTTATACCTTCATATCGTAGTGACAAGAAAACATTGGTACTCCTTTACTGTTAGCACAGTAGAACCAGCACAGCTAAGGGTGTGAGGTGGCTTTTCTTCCTTCTTGTGCATTGTGATGGGTTTGGTCACAGAGACCCCCTTGGGACTGTCACCTGATGTGCTGGAATTACCTCTGAGCCGATTTCCCCTGCCAGCTTGGGACTCCAGAACCCTGCCTTGTTGAGCCAGACATGCTAGTCTGCTGCAGCACAGACCCAGGTCTGGTCCACGCCCCCAAAGCTGCAGACTTTAACAAAAACTGCTCAGTAAGTCACCTCTCTCTAGCACCCAGATAGCCAGCTCCCAATGAGATCCAAACCCCAAATAAATTCGTTTTACTCTGTATAAAGCTTTTATACAGGGTAGACTCATAAACTGTCTGGCCTCTAACACGGATAGAGAGATATGCACAGCTGTTTTCTCCCCCAGGTATTAATCACTTACTCTGGGTTCAATAATAAACAAAAGTGATTTTATTAAGTATAAAAGGTAGGATTTCAGTGGTTTCAAGTAATAACAGACAGAACAAAGTAAGTTACCAAGCAAAATAAAACATGCAAGTCTAAGCCTAAATACATTAAGAAACTGAATACAGGTAAATCTCACCCTTAGAGATGTTCCAATAAGATTTTCACAGACTAGACTTCTTCCTAATCTGGGCCCAATACTTTCCCCTGGTACAAACCTTGTTAATTCCAGCTCAGGTGGTAACTAGGGGATTTCTCATGACTGCAGCCCCCTTTGTTCTTTTCCACGCCCTTTTATATGTTTGCCACAAGGCAGGAATCCTTTGTCTCTCTCTGGGTTCCCATCCTTCCTTCTAAATGGAAAAGCAACACGTTTAAGATAGATTCCAGTACTATGTGACATGGTCATATGTCCTGTGAGACCCCAAGCCTCCATTCTTTCTGGCCTGACTCACAGGAACACAGGAAAGCTTACAAGTAAACAGAGCCATTTACAACCAATTGTTCTGGTCAGTGGGAGCCATCAAGATTCTAAACCACCATTAATGGCCCACACTTTGCATAGTTACAATAGGACTTCAGAGTAATACTTCATATTTCTAGCTTCAGATACAAGAAAGATACATTCATACAAATAGGATGAACATACTGAGTAGATTATAAGCTTTGTAATGATACCTTACAAGAGACCTTTTGCATAAAGCATATTCAAGTTACATTATATTCACACTTATAAACATATTTCCATAAAACATATGGAGTGCAATGTCACATGCATCATCAAGATTGTTTACTAAGTTCCAGCCCATTTTACCTGTGCAAACCCACTGAAGGCAATGGGAGTTTGTATGGGTCTTGAAGGCAACAGACTGGCACAAGTGTAACTTACTGAAAAATTTGCCTGAGGAACCTGGGTGGTCTGCAGGAAGTAAAGAACCCAGATAGACTTTCAGAGCCTAGGTTAGTTTGCAAGGCTGGCAGAAAGAAAAAGAAATCTCTTTACTTTGAAACTGAATGTTTGGGGCATCATCCTCATCTGGGTCTAGCATGTGTCAAAACAGCCACAGGGCAGCTATAACTTTATTTGTTGGCTGAAATTATTCGCTTAGGAGTCTTCTGCCAGCTGGGGATCAGCAGATTGCATCATGGTCTGGTCCCACCTCATATATTTCCCAGAAAGTCCTCTATAGCGCCAGCTGGCTCCATCTCTCTCCTGCATTGGGGCACCATGGAGGAAGGGCTGAAGTAAAGCTGCCCCATTAGGACGAGAATTCCCCTGTGGTGAAAAAATGGCCAGCTTCCCCATTAGGAGAGGTTTAACCCTGTCTAAAAATGCCCTGCTGATGCAAAGTGAATTTAGTAGCACCAGAGATCTGGTAAAAATCATTAAGATACAGTAGAGATGGAACCCACAATACAATTTTTTTAATTGAGTCCCTTTTTCTACTAGAACCACACTTTGAGGATTAATGCAAAGTTTAAGTAAAAGCAAATGGGGTTAGGGTGGGTAAGTGGAGGCTTCGTTTACCTGTGACTAGAGATTAATTTTAAATGTGAATTCTGTAAACATTTCAGGCACTTTATTTAAGTTTAGTCATCTGGGGTTGAAATCTGAATATATACAGTTATGTTTGTTTTAAAGATTTTTATTTTAACTTTCATGATATTAGTTGAGCATGTGGTGAAGATAGATGTATCCATGGAAACTATACAGTAATTCATAAGGAGTAGAACTGTATAGTGGCTCTCTACCAAAAATATGTTTTATCAAAAAAGTCAGTGCTACTTTTTCATGTCAGATTGTCTCACAGTCAAGATTTCTTCCTGTTTTATGATGATGATTTGAGCTTTCTCAAGGCAGACACTATTGTTTGGTGCTTTGACTTAAAACAATAAAAAAGTAAACTCTCATAAAGTGTGTAACATGTCATAAGAAAACACAGTCAGAGAATGGATTTGGATGAGAACTAACCATAATGCCATACTAAAACTTCTTTGAGTAATGTTTATTTTTTTAATTAGCAGACAATAGTTCTCTCATAGATATTAAGGTCAGAAGGGACCATTATGATCATCTAGTCTGACCTCCTGCACAATGCAGGCCACAGAATCTCACTCACCCACTCCTGCGAAAAACCTCTCACCTATGTCTGAGCTATTGAAGTCCTCAAATCATGGTTTAAAGACTTCAAGGAGCAGAGAATCCTCCAGCAAGTGACCCGTGCCCCATGCTACAGAGGCAGGCGAAAAACCTCCAGGGCTTCTTCCAATCTGCCCTGGAGGAAAATTCCTTCCCGACCCCAAATATGGTGATCAGCTGAACCCTGAGCATATGGGCAAGATTCACCAGATACCCAGCAAAGAATTCTCTGTAATAACTCAGATCCCACCCCATCTAACATCCCATCAAAGGCCATTGGGCCTATTTACCATGAATAGTTAAAGATCAACTAATTGCCAAAATCATGTTATCCCATCATACCATCTCCTCCATAAACTTATCGAGTTTAATCTTAAAGCCAGATAGATCTTTTGCCCCCACTGCTTCCCTTGGAAGGCTATTCCAAAACTTCACTCCTCTGATGGTTAGAAACCTTCTTCTAATTTCAAGTTTAAACTTCCTGATGACCAGAGTATATCCATTTGTTCTTGTGTCCACATTGGTACTGAGCTTAAATAATTCCTCTCCCTCTCCAGTATTTATCCCTCTGACATATTTATAGAGAGCAATCATATCTCCCCTCAGCCTTCTTTTGGTTAGGCTAAACAAGCCAAGCTCCTTGAGTCTCCTTTCATAAGACAGGTTTTCCATTCCTCAGATCATCCCAGTAGCCCTTCTCTGTACCTGTTCCAGTTTGAATTTATCCTTCTTAAACATGGGAGACCAGAACTGTACACAGTATTCCAGGTGAGGTCTCACCAGTGCCTTGTATAATGGTACTAAAACCTCCTTATCTCTACTGGAAATACCTCGCCTGATGCATCCCAAGACCGCATTAGCTTTTTTCACGGCCATATCACATTGGCGGCTCATAGTCATCCTATGATCAACCAATACTCCAAGGTCCTTCTCCTCCTCCGTTACTTCTAATTGATGCGTCCCCAACTTATAACTAAAATTCTTGTTATTAATCCCTAAAAGCATGACCTTACACTTCTCACTATTAAATTTCATCCTATTACTATTACTCCAGTTTACAAGGTCATCCAGATCTTCCTGTATGATATCCCAGTCTCTCTCTAAATTGGCAATACCTCCCAGCTTTGTATCATCCACAGACTTTATTAGCACACTCCCACTTTTTGTGCCGAGGTCAGCAATAAAAAGATTAAATGAGGAACTCCACTGGTTACCTCCCTCCAGCCTGACAGTTCACTTTTCAGTATGACCCACTGTAGTCTCCCTGTTAACCATTTCCTTATCCACCTTTCAGTTTTCATATTGATCCCCATCTTTTCCAATTTAACTAATAATTCCCCATGTGGCATGGTATCAAACGCCTTACTGAAATCTAGGTAAATTAGATCCACTGCGTTTTCTTCGTCTAAAAAAAATCTGTTACTTTCCCAAAGAAGGAGATCAGGTTGGTTTGGCACAATCTACCTTTTGTAAAACCATGTTGTATTTTGTCCCATTTACCATTGGCCTCAATGTCCTTAACTACTTTCTCCTTCAAAATTTTTTCCAAAACCTTGCATACTACAGATGTCAAACTAACAGGCCTGTAGTTACCCGGATCACTTTTTTCCCCCTTTCTTAAAAATAGGAACTATGTTAGCAATTCTCCAATCATATGGTACAACCCCTGAGTTTACAGATTCGTTAAAAATTCTTGCTAATGGGCTTGCAATTTCATGTGCCAATTCCTTTAATATTCTTAGATGAAGATTATCTGGGCTCCCCGAGTTAGTCCCATTCAGCTGTTCAAGTTTCGCTTCTACCTCAGATATGATAATATCTACCTCCATATCCTCATTCCCATTTGTCATGCTACCATTATCCCTAAGATCCTCATTAGCCTTATTAAAGTCTGAGGCAAAGTATTCGTTTAGATATTGGGTCATGCCTAGAGGATCCTTAACCTCCACTCCATCCTCAGTGTTTAGCGGTCCCACTGCTTCTTTCTTTGTTTTCTTCTTATTTATATGGCTATAGAACCTTTTACTATTGGTTTTAATTCCCTTTGCAAGGTTCAACTCTACATGGCCTTTGGCCTGTCTCACTTTATCCCTACATGTTCTGACCTCAATAAGGTAGCTTTCCTTGCTGATCCCTCCCATCTTCCACTCCCTGTATGCTTTCTGCTTTTTCTTAATCTCTCCTCTGAGATGCTTGCTCATCCAGCTTGGTCTACAACTCCTGCCTATGAATTTTTTCCCCTTTCTTGGGATGCAGGCTTCCGATAGCTTCTGCAGCTTTGATTTAAAGTAATCCCGGGCCTCCTCTGCCTTTAGATCCATAAATTCTTCAGTCCAATCCACTCCCTAACTAATTTCCTTAATTTTTGAAAGTCAGCCCTTTTAAAATCAAAAACCCTAGTTGCAGATTTATTTTTATTTATCCTTCCGTTCAGTTTGAACTGAATTAGCTCAAGATCACTTGAACCAAGATTGTCCCCTACAACCATTTCTTCTATGAGGTCCTCACTACTCACCAAAACCAAATCTAAAATGGCATCCCCTCTAGTCAGTTCAGCAACTACTTGATGAAGGAATCCATCAGCTATTGCATCTAGGAAAATCTGAGCCCTATTATTATTACTAGCACTCGTCCTCCAGTCGATATCTGGGAAGTTAAAGTCTCCCATGATCATGCAGTTTAGTATTTACTTCATTAAAAACATTAAAGAGGGCTCTATCCATATCCAAATTAGATCCTGGCGGTCTATAGCACACCCCAAGCACTATCCCAAGGGAGGCTCTAGTAGTTTTCTTCCCCAATGTAATTTTTGCCCAGACGGACTCTGTTTTATCCATTCCATCGCTTCTTATTTCTTTACATTCTACCTCATCATTGACATACAATGCTACTCCACCATCTTTACCTTTATTTGTCTTTCCTAAACAGCACATACCATTCAACACCTGTAGTCCAGTCATGACTACTATTCCACCAGGTTTCTGTTATCCCTATAATATCTGGTTTCACTTCCTGCGCCAGTAGCTCTAGTTCCTCCATTTTGTTACCTAGGCTCCTCGCTTTGGTGTACAAACATCTTAATTTTTGCTGTTTGGCCTCGCTCACATTCTGTACCTGATTAGGCATGGTCATTCTACAGCCAGTATGACCTATTAGACTGGTATCTACACTGCCCTTCCTCCTTATGTCCATTCTCCTACCCACAGCTGTATCCTTTCTTACTTCGTTTTCTTCCCTCTCAATGCTAAAATCCAGGATGGAGATTACTTGGACATCTCCCAACCATCTCCCCCAGATTCCTAGTTTAAAGCTCTCTTAATCAGTTGTGCCAGCCTCCATCTTAGAAGTCTATTTCCTTCCCTACTCAGATCAAGTCCATCCCGAAAGAACTGTCCTCTGTTCATGAATGCCTCCCAGTGGCCATACATCCCAAAGCCCTCCTTATAGCACCGCTGCCTAAGCCATCTGTTGATAGTCATAATCTTGTCACACCTTTGTTGCCCTTCTCTAGGGGCAGGCAGAATCCCACTAAAGATCACCTGAGCCTCGATTTCCTTAAGCGTCTTCCCTAGCCTAGCATAGTCTCCCTTAATACTTTCCAGTGAGAATCTAGCTGTATCATTTGTTCCCACATGAAGGATAATTAGGGGATTCTTTCCCTCTCCTTTTAGGATCCTTTTCAACCTCAGGTCTACATCCCATATTTTAGCACCTGGAAGACAGCACACCCTTCTATTCTCTGGATCAGCTCTGGTTACAGGCCTGTCTATTCTTCTCAGTAAAGAGTCCCCAATCACAAACCTGCCTTTTCCTGGTGACAGTGCTATTCTCCAGTCTATCCCCTGTTCCCTCTGGGTGCAAGTTCTTTCCATTCCTATTCTCCCTTGTAATCCTCTTCAACCCATCCTGTATCCTCCTGGGGCTCATATTTGGTGTAGTCGCCATTGACGCTTCCCCTTTTCCTATAGGAGTAGCCTCTCTTCTCTTCTTCCTTGCCCTTCCACTTTCAGTGACCACCTGCTGAGCCCTTTCTTCATTTTCCAACTCTACAAACCTATCCTTGAGCTCTATTTCTCCTTCACCAGCCTATCTTTTTCTTTGCCTAGTTCTTTTAGTCACATGCTTCCACTGACCACTTTCCTCACCCAACAGTCTCCCCTCAAAATTCCTCAGTCCTGCTTCCATCTGCAAGTCTGAGCTTTTCCCTTCAGATACCTCATGTCTTTGCTCCATAATCTGCTTGAACCCCCTTCTAAACTCAACCAGACTTTCCCCCTTGCATCTCCAGTCCTCGGATCTTTTCCTCCATCAGCTCTATCAGACGGCATTTCAGACAGACAAAACTCTTACCAGATACCCCCTCCAGGATCATGTACATGCAGCTTCCACATCCAGTCATCTTCATTGGGTCTTCCACTACATGGGTCACTCCCACTGCTGCCTCTGTACTGTCCTAGCCTTCCCACATAAATCCTGTTAGTCTGGGAAACACAAACCACACCAAACCACCACCACCCACAGCAAAAGCAAACCCCAAACAAGCACCAGAAGACAAACTCCCCTTGCAAACTCCCCTGTTTACAGCTCTGTTTGCTGGCTCCTGTGCCGCTACAGCTGTCTGTCTTTCAATTGTACTTGTGTACTCCAGTAGGGATGTAAGTGAGGTAAATAGAAGGAGGATTAATCTTTTGGGGTATTTCCAGACTAGCATTTAAGCTTTTTTTTTTTTTTTTTTTTTTTAAGGTGAGTTGATTGCCATTTAACTCAATTTAACTGACATGTTTGTGTATGCTCAGTGTAGAGTAAACCACAAATGTTTGTGTCCTAGAACAAATGGTCTAGTATCTGATCTAACATTTGAAAATGTGTTAGATAATCCATTTAATGGGCAACCAGTTAACTCAGGATTTAGTCTAGCTATACTGTTAGTTAGAGCACAGGAATTGAAGTTAAGAGTCTGTCGTTCTGTTCTCAGTTCTTTGACAGACCACCTTTGTGACCTTGGGCAAGTCATCTAGACCATACATTTTTTTAAAAACTGTCCTCCTTTTCACTTTCATTCAGATATGAATTGCAGCCAGAAATCTGTGTACTCAAACCAGCTTTCCAAAAGGTCAGAGGGATTAGATGTGGGAGGTGAGAGTTTGAGGCGGTGATTCATTTCATCTGCACACACTGGTTTTAGCTTTGAATTTGGGAGCTGCAAAACTGATTTTTTGTTTGTTTGCTTTGGTGCCTGATAGCATGTTCTGACATTTCTAGTTTATTAGTAAAAAAACAACACAAAACACTTTCTCAACATAAACTTTCCCCATCTCAGAATTGGCCCTGTATCCGAAACCTCAATAACAGTTTTCAACTACCGTAATTGTCGTTTAAAGTTTCTAAGACAAACTACTTTTGAGAGAGTTCAAAAAATCCTTTAAAATGTTTTTTCCATGACCTAAGATGAACACCTGTTTTTTTTCCACCCCGAGGCCTATGTCTCAAACAGCTTTTCCAAATCAAGTTACATGTGAGCAAAATAAATTCTGCTGGTCTAGTCCACACATGCAAGATTTTTTTGAGAATTTTAAAAGAGGTGGCACAACTGAACTTGTAATACAAAGCAGGTCTCCACTTTAATGATTAAGATGCTGCCATGTCTCCATGATAAAATCTTCTATCAATCAGTGTTCTACCATAATTTCTTACTTTTATTGAAACAGCAGGTTAAATCTGACTTATGGCCTGGCAAAGACTTTTGATACCATCAGTGTTTAATATAGGGTTTGCAACAAGCACCTGAGGACTGGAAAAGAAATTATAACCTGTCTCTTGATGCTCACATAACCTTTTCACTTGTATTGTTAGTACTTTTCAGTGGGATTATTGTGATTAAATAACCAGACAACCATCCTAATGCAGCTATCCAGTCCATGTAAAGACTGATTTAAACTTTGTGATTGAACAACCACATGATGTAGTCATATCAGATGCTGTGGCTAAGATTTTTAAAGCCGTCTAGAAGAATTAGGTATATATCTTCCATTTCTTTCTATGGCATATTTTTTTGTCTATTTCCCTAGAATGTTTGGAAAATTTTAACATCTAGCTCAAAAATATTGTTGGTTACTCTTAGAAATAATGAGCTTTAGACTCTTTTCCTGCTTGGTTTTGCGCTGGTACAATTTCACTGGCTTTACTGGAATTATTCCTCATGTACACTAGTGTAAAAGAGAACAAGGCCTAATAATCCAATGATTTAGATATTGATTCAAATAGGCTAGTCAGACAAGACAAATGTTCTGAAATTGAGCTTTCTTACAGATCTACAATCTGCTTTGTCTAGTAAAGTAACTCTAGAAGAACTCTAAATGAATGGTAATTCAGTGATGTGAAAAACAAAGCTGCACTGAACTGAAATTCAATAAATTCAGGGTATCAGTTTTCACACATTAAGGTTCCATATTGTCAAGTCCAATCCTTTCATTAAAATGAATTAGTCACTCTGTGTTATGGACTTTGTAACAAAAGAAAACAAACAAATCAGTATAACTTATTATATATAAACAGTTAGATCTGCACAACATGTGATATTAAAAAACCCTCAAGCTTTATTTATCCTTTCTCAGATATATGAATTTATTAAATGATGCTTCACTTGAAGTACTTTAAAAATCACTGAAAAAACAGCTGATAAATATCAAATGAACAGAGGTTATTGGCTACTTATTTGTATTGTCGTTAGGGGTTTGGCCATCTTTTATACCAAGTCACATTTCTCTTGTAGGTAATCAGCATTAAGATTCCTATGCAAAATATACATCCATCATTAATATAGTGCCTTTCAGTTCCCCACACTTTTCTGACACTTCTGTTATAATCAACTGGCTAGTTTATACTATAAACATATCTTGCACATATAGAATCATTTAGATGTATCAGTGGAGGTGGACACTTCATTTATTAAAATAACTTGCATATTAAAGCAATAAGTGCAATAAGCAATAAATATTCATTGATAGATTGACACTAAGTGTAGGGCTATATTGTCTCTTTCCTTTCAGCCATGATTAAGGGGCAGCGCATAGCTGTTACACCCCAGAGAAGAATCTATAACTAAGTCAAAACTTACAGTGTAAATCAGAAGTTACTTCACAAGGTCATGGAGTTGCACAAGTGTAAAGCTGGCACAAATGGGAGGATAATCACGCCCCATACATTCTAGCTCTTGCTTTCATTTTTCAGTAGCAATGGACAATGAAAGTACGTTGAGTTCAAAAGGAAATTGCCAAGGAGACTCTTACCCACTACACAACACTGAATTCCAGAAGGGTTTTTCTTTTTACGTTCTTGTTCAGTGTTGTGGCAGCCTTGTATCAACGCTCAATGCTTCCTTTTGTAACATGTCCTGCTGAATGATTGAATTCTCCATTCTATCTGTTATCTATTGTGGATGTTACAAGGATAATCACTAATAACCCTTCAGGAAAACAGGCATTTACCATAAAAAAAAATCCATGTTCCTTTTCTTAGAGGAAATTTAAAGAACCAGATTACTCACATTTTCTAGTTTTAAATATGTATTGGGGTAACAAAAGACAGTCACACACTAAAGCTTTTTAACAGTTACTTTTACCTTTATTACATGAGAAAAAGACTTCTTTAGTTCTGTGTTTTGCAGAGTTGTTTGGCTTTGGGGGATGGGAGGAGAAGGAGATGCAGCTTTTCTTGAAAGACACTATGGCTCCAGTTCTACCTTGCTATGTTCCAGCCCCTTTAGTGGTGGAGGCCTGGAGATAACACCAGGTGTATCACAGCATGATTCACCAGAAGTACTACAATTTAAGGACAATTGCTAGGTCTCACAGCTAGGGATTTTTATGGTAATGGCAGGGATGGAAATCCTATTCTCCCCAGGGGATAGCTGCTAATCAGAGCTCATTCAAATTGAGGGATGGTCTTGGTGTGAACCCACAGCCTAATATGACAACAGTCCCATTGTTTTCTGACCTGTGATACCTGAATGCTATCAGTACCATATTAGGTGCAGTCCTATGTGGGTGATGGTGCACCTTGCTGTGTGCAGCTCTTGATAGTTCAGCATAGCTCTCCTGCTACACTGAAATGAACACCCTTAATCCTATAAAAATATTGATCGGGCTCAATCAAATTTAGCTTGTGAGGTGTGCCAAGATTTCACAACCTATGATGGTTGGCTGCAGACTAGCAAATACTTCTTGTTATAGCATTCCTTAGGGCCCTTGGGAATTAGCTACCGGGCAGGAACCAAACCCAGATCTCACTTTTAAAACAAGAGCACTGCCACAAAACCATGTACAGCTTAAAATCTTTCGTTGCAGTCACTTCCAATATAGCTTAGTGAAACTAAAAGTAGAATTTGATCTTCCAGTGATTAGGAATAAGCCTAGAACATCACACAGTCTCAAGTGGTCACGCAGCCAATTACAATCCAGACCCAAACTGGCTTTGTTTTTAATTTTTTCCAAAGTCAAGCCTATTCATAACAATAAGGCCACCTGCTTGGAAATATTGAGCTACTAGGGGTATCAATGAATCTCAGTTAATGCCTGTGATTAACTGAAAATAAAATTAACATGTTAATTGCATACCTCTGGGCGGGGAGAGAAGCACTGGTGGCAAGGGGGCTGAAGCCTCAGCCCAGAGCTCTGGAGATGGTGGAGGGAACTGAAGCCCTGCACCCCGAGCGGGACTGAAGCCCCAAGCTGGGCTGAAGACCAGAGCCCCAAGCCTATATTTGAAAATATAGAAAACATCCACAAATATTTAAATAAATGGTATTTGTATTATTTAACAGTGTGATTATTGTTAAAACTGTGATTAAACATTTTGTAAAATACTTTTCAAATTTGAAGGGTATTGTTGTAGGAATAAGTTGTCATTGAGCAGTGCTTATGTTTCCTGTATGATACTTACTTTCTTCTTTCACCTCTCATCCCTTTACTGATTGCACAGTCAAATCAAATCACTTGTGGCTAAGAGAATAATTGGTGATCTCCCAATTGAGTTGGAAGACTGATATCTTCAGGCTAAACAGTATTACTGCCACTTATGTTTTAAGTGCGGCACTTATACACTCAACCACTGTGGAGCTGGGACAGAGGGAAGTAAGAATGGAATAAGTTGTCCTCTTTATTGTCCTGTTGTTGTTCCACTAAGTGGGCCAGATCCTCAGCTGGTGTAAACCGTCATAATAATCCTATTGATGTTTATGGAGATGCACCAATTTATACTGGCTGAAAATCTGCCCTGATGTGTCTGTGGGTCCCATAACCCAACTCATTTTATATGGTTGCACCTAGATAACAGTCATCTTGAGCTTCATTCATTTAGAGATTCACATTTTCCTTTGAAGCATATCTGTATCAAAAACATAACTGCTGCTTTTGACTCCCCAGATAGAACACAATCTCCTGCTAATTCTGACTGGCTGGTAGACAAGCTAACTGTACACCATTGGAAGAAAAGATGATATTCTAGATTCCTGACTCCATTCAAGTGGCCATGTTATTCGAGGCTGCAGAATAATTATCTCAGTTTGGAACATAATGTGCATTAGTATTTATATAATTTTGATAGTGATATGGGTTTTAAATTGGTTATTTATTTGCAACAGTTTAGCAAACTGTGGAAGTCTAATCCCAAGAATGAACTTCATATTTCAAACAACTGAACTTAAAAAAAAAACCCACTTCGCTCAAAGCATTTGTGTATGCTGTTTGTTTTGGCTTGCTGCTATTTGATTTCCAGCAGAACATTTTAAAGTTTATGTAATCTTGGGCCTAGCAGTTAATGTGTCCCCTCCAGGCAGACTCCATATAAATTAGAAAGAAATTCAATTACTGAACTCCTGATAACTTATCTCAACAGAATGCAAATGGATTAAGATGGTTAAATGTTCTCTCTTATAAATGTACTATTTTAACTAGCAAACATGCTTTTTTGAAGGAAAAAAGATTCTGATGGTTTATGCTTTTAGTCTTTATACGTATTTCATATTAGGTTATTTACAAAGTCACTTAAGATGGTCTTTGTTAAAATAAATTGGAATTAAATTATACAAAAACATGCCAAATAATTTCCTGTTTTTCACTAGGAGATAAAATGGAAATGGCTCCTTTTTTTAAAAAAATGGAGATGACCCATTTGACAAAAAGGTGAAGTGTTATATATTTTGAATAAATAAAACTAGAGAAATCTCTTTTCCCGCCACATTATTTGCAGTGGTAGTGCATTCATCTTTACATACATAAAGTATGCTCACCTATAGGTGAGATAGTCAGCACTTACGCAGGAAACATTTAACTAATTTGATTCGTGTGTGTGTGTGTGTGTGTTTAAAGGACTCTCTCCCCTCCATTTTCTTAACTGATCCTAATTTTGACAGTGATTTATCTAAATTGTTAACCTTCTTGTTCTTCTCTTCTCCATTAATTAGCTCTGTACAAAAATTGGGTCTGTGAATAGAATTAGTCAACTTCACACCCAATCCCAGCTGCACATTTATTAACTCAAATAGCCAACAAAACATATCCAAAGTGTACCCATACTCATTTATTCACTGTATATATCACTATCTTCTTTTCACTGCTATATTTCTCCAAAGAGCTTAAGATCATGGCATCACTCTTACCGTCATAACATAAGACATTGGCAGCCTTACAATTTTGTATTCTATTTAGATTAATTTAAATTGAAATTAAGATATGAATATTGGGTCTAATCTTACATTTGATCTGCACTCAAAGCTTCCAACCGGCTTGGTTGGAATTTTATATGCTTTTTAACAATAAAATCAAATTTAAAAAATGAAGGATGCACTTCTAATCATCTGAACTTTACTCAGGCATTAGAACAGTGCAGTATTAAATCATCTTACCAATATTTACAATACGTTATTCTTTCATTTACTGATTCTGAGTGCTAGATAAAGATAAAGGGAGTCCAGGAGAGCTGGCTGTATTTCAAGGAATCCCTGTTGAGGTTACAGGGACAAACCATCCCGATGAGTCGAAAGAATAGTAAATATGGCAGGCGACCAGCTTGGCTTAATGGTGAAATCCTAGCGGATCTTAAACATAAAAAAGAAGCTTACAAGAAGTGGAAGGTTGGACATATGACCAGGGAAGAGTATAAAAATATTGCTCGGGCATGTAGGAAAGATATCAGGAGGGCCAAATCGCACCTGGAGCTGCAGCTAGCAAGAGATGTCAAGAGTAACAAGAAGGGTTTCTTCAGGTATGTTGGCAACAAGAAGAAAGCAAAAAGGAAAGTGTGGGCCCCTTACTGAATGAGGGAGGCAACCTAGTGACAGAGGATGTGGAAAAAGCTAATGTACTCAATGCTTTTTTTGCCTCTGTTTTCACTAACAAGGTCAGCTCCCAGACTGCTGCGCTGGGCATCACAAAATGGGGAAGAGATGGCCAGCCCTCTGTGGAGATAGAGGTGGTTAGGGACTATTTAGAAAAGCTGGACGTGCACAAGTCCATGGGGCCGGACGAGTTGCATCCGAGAGTGCTGAAGGAATTGGCGGCTGTGATTGCAGAGCCCTTGGCCATTATCTTTGAAAACTCGTGGCGAACGGGGGAAGTCCCGGATGACTGGAAAAAGGCTAATGTAGTGCCAATCTTTAAAAAAGGGAAGAAGGAGGATCCTGGGAACTACAGGCCAGTCAGGCTCACCTCAGTCCCTGGAAAAATCATGGAGCAGGTCCTCAAAGAATCAATCCTGAAGCACTTACATGAGAGGAAAGTGATCAGGAACAGTCAGCATGGATTCACCAAGGGAAGGTCATGCCTGACTAATCTAATCGCCTTTTATGATGAGATTACTGGTTCTGTGGATGAAGGGAAAGCAGTGGATGTATTGTTTCTTGACTTTAGCAAAGCTTTTGACACGGTCTCCCACAGTATTCTTGTCAGCAAGTTAAGGAAGTATGGGCTGGATGAATGCACTATAAGGTGGGTAGAAAGCTGGCTAGATTGTCGGGCTCAATGGGTAGTGATCAATGGCTCCATGTCTAGTTGGCAGCCGGTGTCAAGTGGAGTGCCCCAGGGGTCGGTCCTGGGGCCGGTTTTGTTCAATATCTTCATAAATGATCTGGAGGATGGTGTGGATTGCATTCTCAGCAAATTTGCGGATGATACTAAACTGGGAGGAGTGGTAGATACGCTGGAGGGGAGGGATAGGATACAGAAGGACCTAGACAAATTGGAGGATTGGGCCAAAAGAAATCTGATGAGGTTCAATAAGGATAAGTGCAGGGTCCTGCACTTAGGATGGAAGAATCCAATGCACCGCTACAGACTAGGGACCGAATGGCTAGGCAGCAGTTCTGCGGAAAAGGACCTAGGGGTGACAGTGGACGAGAAGCTGGATATGAGTCAGCAGTGTGACCTTGTTGCCAAGAAGGCCAATGGCATTTTGGGATGTATAAGTAGGGGCATAGCGAGCAGATCGAGGGACGTGATCGTTCCCCTCTATTCGACAATGGTGAGGCCTCATCTGGAGTACTGTGTCCAGTTTTGGGCCCCACACTACAAGAAGGATGTGGATAAATTGGAGAGAGTCCAGCGAAGGGCAACAAAAATAATTAGGGGTCTAGAGCACATGACTTATGAGGAGAGGCTGAGGGAGCTGGGATTGTTTAGTCTGCAGAAGAGAAGAATGAGGGGGGATTTGATAGCTGCTTTCAACTACCTGAAAGGGGGTTCCAAAGAGGATGGCTCTAGACTGTTCTCAATGGTAGCAGATGACAGAACGAGGAGTAATGGTCTCAAGTTGCAATGGGGGAGGTTTAGATTGGATATTAGGAAAAACTTTTTCACTAAGAGGGTGGTGAAACACTGGAATGCGTTACCTAGGGAGGTGGTAGAATCTCCTTCCTTAGAGGTTTTTAAGGTCAGGCTTGACAAAGCCCTGGCTGGGATGATTTAACTGGGAATTGGTCCTGCTTCGAGCAGGGGGTTGGACTAGATGACCTTCTGGGGTCCCTTCCAACCCTGATATTCTATGATTCTATGATTCTATGATTAGTCTTTTTGTAAGTTGCATTCCGGAATCCAACATAGCTTTCCCTTTTATGGAATAATTATAAATATAGCTATAGAAACCATTAGATACTAAATATGAATCTGGATAATGGGACAAGTCTGAAACTTATTTTAGCTGAGTTTTAAAAGCAAATTCATTTTAAAAATTTCACTGTGTAATATCTGTATAACTTTTTCATAGTCTATGAAGAAAAAATATATGTTCAGAGTATTCACTATAGTAAAGATGTATTAAAAATTGTTAGTCATGCAGTGGGATTAGGAAGAATTTCTTACGGGGTTATAAAATATTTCTGAAATAAATGATTGTTATTAATGTGGTATCAATAACATAGCATGTGTAAGTTTGTTTTAGTATTTTAATATTTGAATTCTTCAGTGTGTATAAACTGCATTTTAAAAACAGAAGTTCCTCCATTTTCTGGCATTAGGGCTTGATCCTGTAAAGTACTGATCACTATAATCCTTGACCCAGCAAAGCACAGAATCATAGAAGTGTAAGACTGGAAAGGACTTTGAGAGATCATCTAGTCCACTCCCCTGCACTCAGGGCAGTTCTATGTAATGACTAGACCATCCCTGACAGGTGTTTATCTAACTTGCTCTTAAAAATCTCCAATGATGGAGATTCCACAGCCTCCCTGGGCAATTTGTTCCAAGCATTCAAGCATATGCTTAACCTTAAACATATGAATTGACCTATTGGTTTCAGTCAAGACCAGATAGAATCCACAGTAAGCCTCTGATCAGAGCAAATGTTTTCAGCAGAATTGAACAGCCTTTCAGGTAGTCCTATAGTGCCAAAGTCTGGTTCTGTTCTTTTAGTGTATAGTTGGTTCCAGTGTAGCAGAAATCAGTTTGTTGATTTCAGTGGGAATTAGATCGGGTCCAGACAGTACCACAAATGAGATTGGAAAACTTGCAGTTGTGTTATGTCTCTTACTAAGAATTCTTTTTCTCCTTAAAATTGAATGGTATTCACCTGCTGCGTAATCTGTAATGGACATGGTCTTGAAGTTTTAATACATACCAAATTACTAATGAAATCATTTGGAGTTTTCAGTGCAAATCAGTTGTAGTATTGGGCCCAAATTCACATCTGAGCTGAAAGCTAGCTATTCTTATGTACTACTTTGCCAGATTTTCAGCTGCAGAAAGGCCAACCTTATTAAAGACATCATGTTTGATGGTCCTCTTGAACCTGAACAGCCAATGTAAATATTCAGGTATACTGTGTGGTAGTGCTTGCTTGAATTTGCCATATGAGGACGTTTGTTCATTTTAGTTCAATTTACCCAGCTCAAGCATCTGAGGATCCTTTATAAATGCCATTAGTAATTATCTGTGTATCTTGGCTCATTCTTTTTACTGGAATGGCTTCTTGTCACTAAAAGCTACGGTCTCTACTAAATAACACTGTTGTATTTATGTATATTCATTTTTAGCGACATTCAACCACATTTTTCCCTCAGCTGCACATGCACAATTGCCATTAGAACAAATTGGAGCTGCACACATGGAGATGATTTCAGAACTCTGACTGCATCTGTAGGTAGACACTCCAAAATACCAAAGGCAGCATCTTGTAGAAGAACTGGCAGAAGATGAAAACAGTGAAGGGGAAAGCAGCTAATGTTGATTTATTTTCCATATCTGACTGACTGACTTTATCTTGTTTGTTTGTTTTCTTCCCTCTGTTTAGAATAACAAGGTTCAGTTAGAAAGGGTCTCCTCTTTTCACTGGCTCCAACTACTTAGGAAGTTGATCCTCATGAAGTGAGTAAAAGTTATAAAAGAAACTTGCTGATGGCTATTTTGAGGGTATTTAAATCCTGGAAAAGAAGAATATTTTTCAGTATCCTAATCAACCCTGAATGCCACAGGTCACTACTTCTCTGGGCAACTGCTGCATAGGTACCCCCATAGCATCATCAGTATGTTTTTCTCACTGTTCCTGTAGCATCAACCAAGATTTCCTTTGATGCAACTTAAACCATTTTCTTGAGGAATAATTAAAATAGCATTTTCTCATAAATATTTTCTGCTTACTTCTTGCAGAGCATACTTCTAAATAAAGCTCTGTGAGTTTCTCTTGTAAAACTTTCAGTAATTACAAAAACAATTAACAATCTTTTATCTGAGGATGTCCATGTCATGTAAACAAAAAGAAATTATTGGCCACAAACCACTATGTTTGGAAGGTCTTAAGTCAACATCCACAATGGAAAAGAGAAGAAGTGAGAATGGCTTTTCTGGCCTGCTGTAACCAAGACTCACTTCAAGAATTCTCTTTCCTGTTATTAGTGAGATTCTAACTGACAGTAAAAATGTGGTCTGTTTAATGAAATAGAGAATAACTGGTCCAGACAATCCTCCTACAAGGATAACAACATTTTTGTCCTGAGTGGGAGTTCCATCATGCAAACATTTCCAACAGAGGGCATCCTGAGATCCAACAAACTAGCAAAAAGCTCCTTACCTGCCCCCAAAGGGGAAGTGGTCATATATGTCAACATGAGAAAGAGAGCAGAGAAATAAGTGGTATTTATTCTGGATAAAGATGCATCTGTCTTGCTGCTCAGATAAAATCCAGACCATGCCAGGCTTATTTCTATTGGTCTCAAAGGGAGCCTCAGTAAATCTGAATATCATTTAAGCCAAAGAGCCAACTTCAACAGCCAAGGATGGTAAAATTGTTGTGTTTTACAGCCAACTAAAGGAATTCATTGATACTGTGCCAAAACATGATGAGCGGTAATTACTGAGGATGTGAAGTGCTACAGTATGGGAAGAGGTTCTGATCAGAATATAATGGCATGTTGTGGACTGGGAGAGCTCAGTGAACAAGGACACTGACTCATTAAGTTTTTCTCTGAGAAAGAGATTGCCCTTAACAACCTTTCATTTCAATATCATAGTGCAAGTATAGTTCCTTGAAGCTCTCTAGATCAGTTCCACAAGGATTCAATCAATTACAAAATTGCACAGAGAAGAAGATGCAATCTCCACTGCAAAACTCTAATGGGCAGTGATATCAACTCAAATGACTACTTCTACTTTCACTGTTCAAAGTGATAGCTCAATGTCATTAAAAAAAAATCCACCATGGAATAATCTGGACAGTAGAGAGAATGTTTGACAGTTTGATGCATTTCTCAACGTGAGCAGGAAAAGGGGCTAAATGAGCTGTGGGATGAAATGAGGTTCACTAAACATTACACAGAACATCAAGACAAAACCACATACCTTTTAAAAAGAGAAATCACCTTACGCTTTCCCATCCTGTATGGCATCCCAACAGCATTCGGTCTGGCTCTTATTAATACCATCTGAGCTGCATTTTGAGGGTAGTGGTAGGTATGGCTTTAGAATTTGCTCCTCATTGCATCCAGACAAAAGCAGTTTGTTAGAGTTAAGGATACAAAAGACAAACTATCACTGTTAGTTATCAGTTTTTGTTTATCATGAAGACCCTTTTCATTAAGGAACATTATACTTTATTCCTACATGAAGCATGAAACTTTCAAACTTATTTTTCCCCCCACTGTTTTTAAATATGCCCAACCCTGTGCAGGTGCCCTCGGAGCCTACTCCTCATTGTCTGGATACTCTACATAAACCTTGGCATACAGGAATGCAAGGCATGCAAAAAATGAATGCCTGAGATTGCAATGATTGTACAAAATCAGGGCAGAGAGGGTGGAGTGACATCTTTTACCCCATCCTCAATGACCTGACAATCTGCCTGGGGGGGGGCGGGGTCACAGAGAGGAGCTCATGCTGACCCTTTTGAAGGGTGTCACATTGATGGCCCTCATACCTGGAGTACAATAGTACAATACTCCCAAGAGCTCCCTCTGGGACAGCATTCCCTTGCACTACTTCCAAGGTATCCAGTAGCAGAGGAGCAGCAATCAGAACATATTTTTATATTTTTATATTTTTATTTGACAATATTTTATTTTATTTTATCTTCCATTTTATCTGCTTAACAAAAATTAAACAACAAAACAAAACCACCAAACAAACCCTCCAAAATATGAGAGTAAATTGTATTTGTGCAATTTTTAAAGTGGTCAGGTAGAAATAAAGGTGAATACTCATAACATGACAATGTAAACTTTTTTCATACATTTGATAAAAAGGATGAGAATTAAAACTGGAGAAGCAAAGAGGCAAAGTTACAGTTAGTTATGTCCTATCAATTCTGCCTCCATCTCTATAGTACCTATTTTATCTCATACATATATTTAGGTGCATTTCATTGTCTCTTTTTGACAAATTTTGCTTTCTTTTGCGGGTATATATGCATCACAGTGGTGTCTAGTAATAGGTTTGGGACAGTAGATTTGAAGATAAGACCTGCTATATGATAAAAGTATAAGTGGTATAAGTCAGCAGGGTTCCACTAGAGCTGCATCAGCTGAGAATATGGCCCTCTTGAAGTAGACTTTAAAATGAAACTACAGTTAAGTATTTTGAGGTCCTATGTGAAATCCTGCCCCCTTCAAAATCAATGGGAGTTTTGCAACGGACTTTCACCCCCCATATATACAGTAGTAAGACTTTTTACTAAAGTTTGCTATACTTTGTTTTGAAGTAGCTCTGATTTCATGTCCTCCGTTAGTTTGTCAGGGTTTAGGGTTCTTCAGTAAACTAAGGGGCTCCCATATTTCTGTGTGTCACGTGGATATAAAAGGTGTCTCTCCATATAATACTGTAAATTCTTTGTCTTTGCTTTCAAACTTGAGACATTTATTCTGCAAAACCTAATCAAATAGATTGTAGATTTGCAAATATTTTGCACAGGTGTTGTTCTTCCCCCCCCCCCATGGTAAAAGTTTATAAATATTTTGCGAAACTCCTTGATTAAGCTATTTTGGACATTGTCACCCTGGACTCATGTGGAGTAATACTTTACTTCAGAATCAGTCTTCATTGATTTCTTCGGGACTACTTGTGCGGTAAGGTACTACTAAACATGGTAAGGGTAGCAGAATCAGCCCTTCAGAATGAAATTGTTTAGCTTTCCAGTTGAATGGGCTATTGTGATGCTTTAGCATTGCATGTTTTGTTTGCTTGTTTTGGTATGATCTGTAGAAAGTAGTTACGCTTAAGTAAAGGATTCGTAGTCAGAGATTAAGGCAAAACAGATGTTATTACTGCTAGGGTCAGTATCTAAGAACTGCACTACAGTTGACAATAAGTATTTCTTCAAGATTTAACTCCTATACTTTCAGAAAAAGTGTTCATAGCACCCTCTGTAATGGTGCCATCTGATGTCTTTCCAAAATTTTAGTCACTAGTCGGATCACATTTTTGTCTATCTGGGACATTTTCATATGGCGTTCTACAGTTACAGTAGTTTGAAATTAAATTCAAAGGTCTTTGTGGAAGCCTTTCTACATGATTATGCAACTACTTTTCAAATTATTTGCCCACAGATCTGAACAACAGAAAATCACCTACCAGATGAAACTTCTCTACTCTTCCCACAAATTCAAGTAAGTCACAAGACAAAACAAGCAAACAGAAAATTCAAGAAATCTGTACACTTGGTTTTTATATTTTTAGAAGCTAAATAGCCTATATCTGCCAATGCCTATTTTTCAGGGAAAGCAGTGAGGTGGACCTGAAATTTAAGTTTTTCTCATTAATCTAGGAATTAAATTGCATTGAGGCAAGAAAATTTCCTCCCAACATAAATGAACTTTTCTGGTAGTATAGAAATTGTAATGTTCATCCTACTTGCAAGTTAATTTAAATTGACAATAAGGGTCCTGTGAATAATTTGTTACATATGAAGCAAATGGGGAAGTCATTTAAATACAGCGGACAGGTATTAATGTAGATAAATAAATTACAACTTTATTATCCAGAACCAAATGGCTGAATCTGTTCAATTAATCATGAAATTAGTCTATTATATTACTGTGCACGTATGTTTTGGAGATATATTTAAGAGTTTACTAATTGTATTGGTTTTATACTGTATCCAAAATGGTGAGCACCCCTTCATAGTTTCAGATTAGCAATGAACGGACAAGTCAGGCTACAAGAAGGATATAGCAAAGGGAGAGAGTACTCTCTTTTATTAGAAATAGCATTCTGACTTAGAGTTCCCAGCATATTAGAAGACTGGTTCCAATCACTACTATGAGAGTTTACTGTGCGCATGTACTGTTGGACTCTTTTTAGCTACAAGCTCTGCTGGTTCAATAGATTGAGGCAAACAAAGAAGGGGAAAGTGGGACATTCCTTTGCCATTGCAGAAGGTGACTCTGTGAATGTTCCCTTACAAGCTGGTATAACCCTTCCTTTACTTCATTTATATCTGGAGCCAACCAGTAGAAACAACTTCTATAGCACCTAGCTTCTCTTTCTGAGAGCATTGTAACCTGGCAATTTGAACACATTGACAGTTTCTTTTCAATCTGTGTACTGGAGTGCTGTAGTTATATTCTGTATTGCTACACAGTGCGATATGTTCATGCCTATCTCTTTGTTCATTCATCTAGGTACAGGATTTCACTTTTTGCTAAGAGTCGTCCCAGGAGCTATCATGTTTCAGAGACAACTTCTCTTTCTATTATCATAATCGGAGCCACTGGCACAGATTAGGACCTGACTGTCCTAGGCACTGTACAAAAAGACAGTCCCTACTCCAAGGAGTTTATAATCTAAATATAAAAGGAGACAAGATGAGAGAGTACAAAGAAATAATGGGACAGTAGTGTGTAAATACACAAGAGAGACACAGATACGGGGAACCTTCAGCAGAGTGAACTATGTGCTGGTGGCAAACATCCTGTTAGTTCCATGACTTTTTTGGGATGGGAATTTGGGTTTGGGGGGTGGGTTTACTTAGCAAGGGATCAGTTAAATGGGAAGGGAAGAGGAGTGAGGGGAAAGGGTAGGATGCAAGAGACAGGTTTGGAGTGAAGTTCAGGAGAAGAGACTGAGGGAGGGAGGGAGAGGGTTGGAGCAAACAGCCAGGCAGCACAGGGCAGAGAAAGTCAGAATATTCTGCAGTTTTGACTAGAATGTCCAAAGGTCCCTGCTTTGGCTGCTGCTGCTTCTACCTGGAGTCTCTGGCTGGCTGCTGTCCGCAGTTTGTCTGTGACCTGGCGAGAGGGGTGGGTCTCAGAGCCCAGGTTCCAGCCCCCGTGGGAACATCTACACTGCTATTTTTAGCCCCATAGTGTACGCTGACGTCAGTTGACCCAGGCTCTGAGACTCTCAGCTGGGAGCTGGGGGAGGGAGGGTTGGATTTTTTGGCTGTGTAGACCATACCCGATGTTGTATTTCTTTCGCACGCCCTCTCGCCCAATGAATATTTAATTATTTATACGTAGCGGAACAACTTCAACAAGAAAGATTGAGAGAAACCCACACCAGAATTCAGAGTTATTTGATGGTTAAGGCACTCCGGTAGGAAACCTAGGTTCAAGTCCCTGTTCCAAACCAGGAAGAGTAAAGATTTGAAAGCAGGTCTTCCAAATTCCAGGACTGTGCCTTAATTACTGGGCTGTTGGCTATAATGAGGCTAGAGGAGGAGGGTGTGTCTCTCTAATTTCTTGTGATAAAGGACGGACCTGGCTTCAGTGCTGAACTCCAGGAGACAGTGAGTGGCTGAGAATCCTGAGCAGAGATAGGTGGTTCCCTCTGGCTCTGAAGCTAGGCACCTAACTATCTTGGTTGGGTAGGGCCTAAGCATTTCCTGTTAACTAGCTTAGGAGTCTCCCTGTTTATCTTGCTGGCTTGAGGATCCCTTTCCTAGGCATCTAACCCTCCCCATGCACTGTATGGGCATCTAACTCAGGGCTGTGAATTCCACTGAGCAGCAGGACACCTAAGAGTATCTGCTTTGTGGATCTAGCCCAGGGTGCCAAGGAGTTAGGCATTGCATGTCAGCACTCCTGAGTAAAAGTACATCCTCCAGATGATATTTCTAGGGATTACTCTGTAGTGTCAAAATTACTGGATATATCTAGGAGTATCAGATATTTAAACTAACTCATTGTACTTTGCCTTTATAGGACTTTTCTTTTACATTGACAACAGTGTAATGGTATTTTATCCGTAAGCCTCTCTGTGTCTGTTTGTAAAACCATGTCACGAAGTACCACACTGCTTATCACCACATGCTTGAATGACTATTGCCCTTACTCATGCTGTACAAAGGAAAGGAGTACTTGTGGCACCTTAGAGACTAACACATTTATTTGAGTATAAGCTTTCGTGAGCTACAGCTCACTTCATCCGATGAAGGGAGCTGAGGCTCATGAAAACCTATGCTTAAATAAATCTGTTAGTCTCTAAGGTGCCACAAGTACACCTTTTCTTTTTGCGAATAGAGACTAACACGGCTGCTACTCTGAAACCTGTCATGCTGTATGGTTGCTTAGTCTGCAAAAAGCCCCCACTCAATTCAACAGATTGCTCACAAAGTAAAGGAGTGTTCAAGAAAAAGATGAAAGATGATCCAATGTAGCCTGGGACTTAGGAGACCCTGGATTGGTTTCTGGCTTTGCCCTGACATCCTGTGTGATTTTTAGGCCCAGATTCCAGGTATTTAGAAACCTATCTGCATCTTTAGGTACCTTATCTTTAAATACCTGTCCCTTTCTGCCTCAGTACCCCATCTATCAAATGGGGAATAATAGCATTAACCTCTCATACAGGTTCTGTGAGATAAATATGTGAAGATGGTATGGTGCTAAAATGTTACAGTAACAGGAGCCATATAAGTACCTTAGATTGGGCTATGTATAACGTGCAACCAGAAAAACCTCTTGGTGTGATGTGATCCTAGGTATCGGAACCTGGGCTTCTTCCAAATAGGTAAGGTATGCCAGCAGGCCAGTAAATGTAACACCTACTGTATAAAAATACTCAAAATATTTGTGTTACAGCTTATTGGTGCTAAATTAACCTCAGTTCTAAATGTCATAATCTTGCATTGGTATTTTATGTTTTCCTCTCAAGAGCATTTTGTAAATAATACTCTGTAAAAATAAAACTAAAAATAATAAAATCTACTCTTGGAAATAAAATGAATTCAACAGTACATCATAAATACAGAGAAAGATTTTATAAACATTTGCTAAAGACAAAAGTGCAATAACACATGTGGGTCAGTCAATATTCCTTTCAAGGGAGCTTCATTTGGGAAAATGCAAAAACCATATCTTGTAGTCAGTAATAAATATTTCATTAAATTATCTCTAATTCAGCTTTCGTTCCCATTGGAAAACCTCTAGTGCTGCATAGTTTTTCCTCTTTATTTTATTGCCCTCGTAATATGCAATCGTTTCATAAGCCCTTTGGTTTCTGACATACGGTATATTGCATTGCTTTAGATTGCTCTCATAGGCATTGTCTTGTTTAAATATGTAATATTTGACCATCTAATCAGCTTAGAGCTATTTGAAAAGAATAATACAGGCTTACATTTGGCTTTCGGAACATTCCCCAAACAATGAAGAGGTAACGCCACAAAAATATTTTCTTTATGCTATGAAAATACTAAATTATTCTCTTTATGTTATGAAAATACACACTGCTTTGGCTGACGTAATTAAATTGACTATGTATCTGATTTCTTAATAATGAAAAAGCAAGCCTTAGAGCATTCAGATTTTCTATATTCACTTAAACCAAGGAATTCTACAGTATCTACTCAGGCATTCACTTTTTATTGGTGATGTTGCACAAAGAAGGGACGAAGGCCATCCTTTAGCTTTTTAGAGCAGCAAATTTCATACCAATTTGTTGCTTTCTTGTTTCGTTTTGGTTTAAGTTTGTGCAATTGTGTAAAAAGAAGGAAAGAGTTTAACTATCTTTTCATCATGCTTTAGAAAGGAATACTATATTTAAAAGTCACATTTCTCAAACTGCAGCTTTTAATAGAGACGTAACAAATCTCATATATATTGCCAGGCAATGGGTGAAGGCTGCTGGTCTGTCTGAGAAAAAAATCTGAATCTTAAATCTGAATAGACAGTGATGATTCGTTAAGAAAGGGTGCTTTTGATAGTTGACCCTGACTGCTCTCTTATAGTTGCTGGGCTGTACAGTTAAAAGCTTCTGCTTCCTCGCTGCCCCTATAGAAATGTGCACACATGCCATTTGACGTCTCAGGCAATGGAACAGCTGCCCTTAGATTCACTACTTCCCTTGAAGAATTGGATAGAGCATAGAATTGGGATGAAAATAAATTTGTCTAACTCCCACTGTGTTTATTTTTTCTTATTAAAACAGTGTTCCATGTGCCTGTGTGGCAAAGTAGCAACTCTTACTATGACAAGGAAACAATGAGAGTGTGGAAACTGAAGGCAGGACTCTAAGGGTGGAGAAGTGGCTGAGGAAGGGAGAGATTAGGTTGACTCTGGGTTCAGAGTGGAGGGAAGCAGCAGATAGGCAAAGTCTGGGACTGAGGTCCAGTTGCAATAAAGAAGCTAAGACAGTGGAAGCCAGGCCATAGTTAAAAGATCTGCCATCACATGTCATGTAGTGATGGACATTTAAAATACCATATATGTGAATCGTACAGAAATTTGGATTCAAGCCTGCACAAATCAGAGATTTATCTCAGTCCTAGTTTGCTGATAAAATAAATCCATGTGAATCTGACAATGTAAAAATAAATATTAGTCCATACCGAATGCTAGAGTGGCAAAAACAGGTACTCAAAAGACTGGAAATGCCATAGTTAAGATTGTCTATATGACCTTAAATGTCCGTTTGTGTGCACACAGCACCACTTATATGTGATTTCAATGCAGAACCCACTGCCTTGTTCATAGGGCATATTCTATGGTGTGGAATAAATGAGACACCTGTTCAATATTTTATTTTTAATCTGCTAAGTGTGCAGCCTCATTTCCCATTCACTGCACATCATCCAACTCCTTTTGGACTTCTGTCTCTTTCATTAGATAACCAACCATCCTCAATGAATGAGGCAACCCTGTGAAGTCAAATCCAAAATTATGCTGGTAAGATACCCAGGCAATATCCCACCCCCCTCCCTCAGTCTAAATATAATTAGATATTATTTAAAATCTGGGACTCTGAAAAAAATCTACATTTGGGAATTTATTTTGTACAATCAATGTTTAAAAGGGCATGCAAAAATGGTCACATGCGGTGGTGTCCTGGGTTGGAACGATAAATGCTATTAAAATGGAAATCTGCCCTTAGTTTTTAAAACATCTTTCATCACCACCTAGCTGACAGCTGAAAACAATTTCCAAGACCTTCATAAGGCCTTCAGCAAATTTATATGGCAGTGGTGCAGCAGACCATGAATTGTCTCACAGCTCTTTAGCTCTCTAAGGGAAAGGGTGATATTGCCCTGCCTAATTTCCAATGCTACAGAATGATGAAGACTCAATTTTGCTGTTTCTAGAAGTCCAGCTGTTCCAGGATACAAGATGTTTAGTTTTAGAGTAGCAGCCGTGTTAGTCTGTATTCGCAAAAAGAAAAGGAGTACTTGTGGCACCTTAGAGACTAACCAATTTATTTGAGCATAAGCTTTCGTGAGCTACAGCTCACTTCATCCAATGAAATGAGCTGTAGCTCACGAAAGCTTATGCTCAAATAAATTGGTTAGTCTCTAAGGTGCCACAAGATGTTTAGTGTTTGACTTCCCTCTAATCTGGAGTCTACAAGCCTGGTGATCCTTTCTCTGTTCCTTTTACCAACTCCTCGCATTCCCAACTGGTAGCTGCACACAGCCTAACTCTCAGAGTTGTTTAGTACCTGTTTAGAGCTAAGACAGGAATTCTGTCTCTCACACAATTTGTGTACAATGTTGCTATCCTTCTTTTCTGATTTAGCATACAATATCTGAAGAAGCCAACTTTATACCAGTTGTACGGCATTGTTGTATTTACTTACTGTTGAAAATATACACATCCAAATAATCTCCACTTCACTCACTGAAATAGCTGGGGGAGGAAGGTTTTATCAATATTATTTTAAGATTACACCAAGACTTCATAGACTTTCAATTCATAAAAATATGACTAACATCCTATGAATGAACAATGGCATGAAGACTTGGCAGCTGCTTTCAGAAATTGGGTCTGGAGGCAGACCTGGAATAAAGCACATCAAATCTTTATTTATACTGGCTGGAAAGCTCTGTTGTATAGAGTGATACACAGCATCTGCAGCTACCCAGTGTTTTGGAATAAAGAACCTGATTAGACAATGTCTCTGACATGACCAGAATTCCTTGCCATATAAGGGATATGTTGTGGAGTTGCCCAATAATCAAGTTATTTTGGGCAGAAGACCATTCAAAAGATTCCAAGTTACATTGCAAATTGCCTTCCCCCCCACAATGCTGTCATTTTTCTGTTAGGTAATGGGTCTCTTAGGCTGTGTTAGAGAATCAAGGATTTAATCTCACAATCTGTGATCAAAGAAACACAATGTAGTGGTTCTAAATGATATTCCCAACAGTAGCTAACGGTAGCCAACAAGTATTGGGCAGAGCCTCCACTGAAGTGCTTTGGGAGGCTAATTGGATAAACATCATCACTTGGTCTTTTGTAATTATTCTGATGCTGCATTATCAATATGCCACTTGGTCTGCTAATGAGCTATTGTTTTCTGAGCAGAATAATGGAAATTTCTTTGGGGAAAAAATGCAAACTGAGAATTACATGGCCTTTATATTGGGTCCCCCCTTTATTATGGGGACCACTAATTTAAAAAATGTTGCTTTAAGAAATATAATAATCTTTATTTATGTAGTTCTGTGTCAGGTGCTAGTTATTCTGCTGACTTGCCCTGGCAGCCTGTTCAGGTGCATCCTATTACTTGTAAACCAGGAACATATAAGAGCCTGAGTCTTCCCTTCCTGAGGAAAGGGAAAGCAGGGGGGCAGGAATATAGGTGCCCAGCATGGAAAGGTGTAGACTGATGCTTATATTTTGTAGTTCTTAAATTAAGAATAAAAAATCAGCAAGTAGGGATGAAGTTAGAACACCAGTCCTCTGTTTTTATTGTGCTCTGTTGAGAATGGTTGGTGGATATTCTGTGCATTCAAAACCTTCCTCTACTGAAAAAAATGTAGGGTGCTCTGTTCTCAAAAGTAGTGCAAATAATATTGGTGGAAAGGAAAACAGGTCTACTCCAGTGACATATTTGCAAAAATATGAACTGGGAGAAACCCCAGAACACTTTCTAGGCTGTGGACTAGAGTATTTCTAAATACATTTAGAAAATGGTCATGCAAACTAAAGAAAAATATGTGAAAAACAAAAAAGAATTCCTTTTTCTCGTAACTAAATATAATATGGGGGAGGATGAGAGAGAAGAGAAATGTCCCTAGTGTCCGCCTTATAAATACAAATCACTAGTCTGATTCAGACCTTCAGAGCAATTTAGACTGCCATAATGCAGTTCCTTTAAAGTTATAGAGTGTGCTGTACTCTACTCTCAAGCCCAGGTTCTGCAATTTATAGAAATCCCTATGTGGTCTGGAGTTGCGTCACCCAGCAGGAGCTCTAGGAGGGATTTTTGTGTTAGGATGCACAATCGCTCCCAAAGGTCTGGTGTGAAGGGGCAGTAGATGTACTGCACCAACACATGTCCCTGTGCGTTCAGTACCAATTCCGCTTGCAGGTGGCAAGGCAAAGTGGAGCTATGGCTCTTGCACCTCTCCACACCCTTTGGGGCAGCTTGTATCTCTGGGGACAGTTGGAGAGAATAGTTCCTATTCTCCCCTGTGTGTAGGGATTGTGCATATGCCAGGCATTGGCGGAGGGGGATGTCCAGGGAGAGAAGGCTCTTCCCACATTTTCTCACACTGTGGCACACCTGTGCAGGGAAAGGAGGCAACTCCGCCCTCAGTTTGCAAAAAAAAAAAAAAAAGTTATGCATATGTTATAGCCTAGATCTTCTTGATGAATAGAGACAGAGAGCTATTATTTCTCATTATTTTAATCTTTCTTTTATTCATTATCTTGACTTGCCCTTCTTTGATTTCCACTAATGTAGAAAGAAGCACCAACTCCCAGATGTTTCTTTATTAAATTCCTTCTGTGATTGAGGATAAACACAGTATGTTACCAACCCAAAATGATGAAAGTTCTCCACCCATTATCACATTTTACATGGAACACAGACATAATGGCAATGTTAATTAGTGACAAAGGCTTGATTGTTCTTTAATTACTCTGTCAAGAGCTGGTACAAAATATGAAGTCACAAATTGTATGACATTATAAATGAAGTGGATTGGCTTTAATGATGTCTTCATGTACCAACATGCATATTTCATTAATTGACGTTCTGCTATTAGCATTTTAATACAGCCCATTAATAATAAAAATGCTGTGTAATGAACATTAATAAGAAAATTATTATTGCAATTCTTTAACAGGCAACCAACATCTAGATGCACTTTTCAATAGTACCAAACATCAGAAGAATGGGGAGCACATACTCACTTAATTTCTTCTTAGTTATCTTAATTACTGAGCAGAGACTTTAAAAGGTAACCAGAGTCTATGGGTAAAATCCTTGCTTCATCTAACTCAATGACAGAAGTCCCAGAGAGTTCAATAGAGGACACCTAGAGCCTGCCAATATGGAAAAGCCAAGCCACAGAAATGTAAATTTACATCATGCCAGGCTAAGGCTCCAAAGTAATTTCTGCCAGGAGCAGTTTCAGAGAGATCACTACCAAGTGCATCTAAATGTTCTCAAACTTCAACCTGAGGATCTCAAACCAAAAACATTCCCTCCAAGTGTTGTTATTTTGGTGCAGTATACGAAGAGAGGAAGTTGCTGTGATAAATAGTTTGGGACCAAGTTAGGACTTTGAAGAGTGTAACCATCACATTGAATTTGATTCAGAAGTGGACTAGCAGCCTGGGCAGAGCATGAAGATGGGCAGATTATTATTTAACATTTATATTGCAGTGGTGCCTACAAACCTCACCATTTTGTTTGGTGCTGTACAAACATGAATGGTGCACGATCTGGAGCTTCTGACAAAAGTATAGATTACTATAGATTTGAGATGACAAAAGTATAGATTACTATAGAGAAGTCTTAATCGACACATAATGGTAATAATTATAGCTGGTCTGATTTTTAAAAAAATTGTGAAAAGTTTTGAAAAAAAACCCTACCATCCCCTCCCCCTGACCCCCACCGCCACCCCATCCCAACTCTACTCACAATCTTCTGGCTAACCAGAGTTGTAACAAGCTATTCCTAATCACTACTCATATCAGCAAGGGGCAGGGAATAATCCAATAAATCTAAAACAGGTTAAGAATCACATTTTTAATCCACTCTCGTGTAAAGACCAGCTCCAGAGTGTTTCCACATATATAGCAAGGTCCATGATTGATATGGGGATCAAGAGTCCCCAATACACACAGTCTTGGTGCGACACAGCACAAAGCTTAGGGGTAGCTCAGCCAGTTTGTACAGGGAGGTTTGAAAGGGCAGGGCCAGTAAGGAGTTTGTACATTACCATAGTCCCACATAAATTATATCTGAAATCTCTCCAACTGAATAGGTATATTCAACAACTTTGGGCCAGATTTTTAAAAATGCAGATGAATGCTTTTGAATATCCCATTACACACCTATCTGCATCTTTAGGCACTTAAAGGAGCAAGACAACAACCTTCACGTGGTGCTTCTGTTAAGTGCTGGTGTTTTTTGTGCTCTGTGTTTTGTGCAATTCCACCAGTGTTGTCAATTGGCCACTGGACGTCGTTTTACCAACCTCCAAGTGAACATAGCAACGAACAACCACTCAAAACAAACAGCTCGTCAATGATCCTGTTGAGGAACCACTGGGTTTCGATTTATGTCGGAAAGACTTGTGCAGATTGTATCGCATCAGGACATCTCATGGTGGACAAACCCTTTTTAAATGGAAAATGAGGCAAACACCTGTATGCAACTGTGGTCACCAGGCACAATCAATAGAGCACATCATATCTGAATGTCCCCTTCGTTCTTTTGCCAAGAGCGTGAAGGACATTCACCAGCTCACTGCTGTGGCAATGTGCTGGTTATCAAATTTAGAAAGAAATTTGTAATTGTTGGTACCTACCCAAGCTATACGAAAGAAGAAGGAAAAAGAAGGCACTTAAATACCTTAGGTTCACATAAGAAGTGGTGGTTCTTTAGGAAATGCGTATATAAAACTATACCTCTGTATGAACATGTAGCATAACTCTAAGCATGTTAAACTAGACACGGACAAACACTTTCTAATGCCATGTGAAGGATTATAGCTCTTTCAAGAGTTAAGTATGAGGCATGTGAGGGCCAATAGAAGGATGGTAGGTCAGGGAATTCCCAGAGGGAGGATGAGATGAGTTTTCACTTTTATGTTTTTTGGAAAAAGTTGATTTGGCAATGAGATTCTTTACAAACATGAAAGAATTAATGAATTTCAGTGGGGTAGACAGATGTTGTTATCCTCATTTTACACATAGGGAAACCAAGGTACTGCAAATGTGACTTACCAAGCTTCATGATCAGAAACAAAATTAGAATTTAAGCATTCCTGGTTATCTGTCCTTTGTTCAGATCATGTCTGTGGTCTCAAAAGTAGCATAAGGAAAGTCAATTTCCATGGCTTTCCCCCCACCATTATTATGGGCTATTATCTTTACTTATGTCCATTCTAGTCCTCCCTCTACATGACTGTGCAAATAGCCCTCATTCTGAAATGGAAAGACCGCCCCATAACCAGAACGGAAATTTGTGTGTTCCATGAAATGTCCACTGAGGATGCTACTGAGTGAGAGAAATGGTTCTTATTCCACTTGAGGTTCACTATGTTATTTAGAACACTATTATGGAAATGCCAGTTTGAGTAAAACTGGCCTATTGTTTTTCCTGAATGTGATGCTAAATGAGGCAGACAAAACCAGTTCAGTTTATTACCTCTCAGTATGTTCATTACTGTCATGTTATGAATGTAGGTATTTATATATCAGCTTTGATTTGAGCAAATAGTTTTGAGATTCAGTTGCAAAAGAGCAATCCTGCAAATATGTTTTTGAGCATATAATTGTAGTGTTCCAGTTTTACAGAGAAGGAAATATTTTACTCACCTGGGATCCTGTTTTCCCACTACAATATATAAATAACCATAAGGAGTTACTTGTAACCTGCAGTGGGATAATGAGGTCCCTGTAATGTGATTGTTGTAATTTAAAAGCACAAAGAAAGACCAGAGTTTGCTGTACATTTTGCATCAGATTCACTAAAGATGCAAAACCATTAATCCCCAAATGCTGTATTAGAATGAAAACAACTGTGCCTTATCTCCTGTTATTTTTCTTGTCAAGTTTTTTTAATGCTGTCACTCCACAGCATCCCTATATAGAGGTCTCTGATAGGAAAATTTTCCTTTCTCCGTACACACATTCAAGGATACTTTATGAACTAACTGATTAAAGGCCTATCATCATCCCCTTTTCATAGTACCCAATGAATTGGTGATGTTAAAAAATGTTCAGCTCATTAAGAAGATGTCACACTTCTCATTCCTAAAAAAAAAAAAAAATCTGGAGAAACAGCCCAACCTGATGATTCAGCTGTTAGTAGACGGTGCTCTATACAGTGGAGCTCTCGGTTTAAGCGTAATTGCCATGTTCACCATAGCTGAGGAAGAGCTAGGAATATTCTGGGGGTTCATTCCCTAATCCTCCACAATTAATTGTGCTCACAGAATCATTCTGAGCGTCTTTCAGTATATGTGGCTCTATATTCTTGTAGAAAGTCCAAGAATTTGTATGGCATTCCAGCCACTTCAGACACAGGAGACAAGAATGGATTTTGAACAGGGTGATTGGGGTAATGGATGAGAACCAAAAAAACCAACAACCCAGCATTTGGACCAACCTAGTATTTCCAGAATACATTTTGAAAAATATTGCTGGGCAATGAAGAGTTCATGATAAAAAAATCTGGAATACAATCCCAGTTCCCCTCCACAGCCAACCTCTGTCCCTGAAAATCATTGAAACATAAAACCTTAAAACAGATAAACTGCTTACTGACATACTGTAAGTGGCAATACTAAGACACATTACTAGGCATTTATTTTGAGCTAATATGGTTTTAGCTCACTAGTAAACAATCCAACTTGGAAAGCCTGGGGTGCTATGTAGGCATGGATATTGTGTAATGAAGTCTTCTCAGAGGTTTCGCTACCCTAATTAATCAGATACTATATAAGATTTGTTTTGAGAAGATGACTGGTGGTCTAATTTCTCACCTCTTCCTTTGGGCTTGAGCAAGTCTCTGTCTCCCACACTGTCACTCAATTTCTCCTTCTGTGAAATGGGGGAAATAGCATATACCACTCGGGGATGTTCTGAGAATGAATTTGTTAATCTCTGTAAAGAATTTTGAAGTGTAAAGGTATATGTAAGTGCTAATTATTGCCCCCCTCTCGCTGTTAATTGGCTGAGTCCTTTGCCTGGCAGTAATGATTATACATCTTCAGATGTTCCAGCCTCTGCTGAAATTGTGTGAAAATTGTTTAATTCAGCCAAAATGGCTGAAGTTTGGTAAAGATATAAGCAACTTATAATGGGACGTGTTAGTAATAATACGTAATGTTATCTATCTATAATTCTGTGGAGTAGTGATTCAAAACTGGCAATAAACTCTGGAGCCCCTTCAGATTTTGGGAGGATGTGGATTGACTTCAAATTCAAAGATGCCCCTATACTTTTTGTTAGGGGACAGACCCAATACAGGAAGGCTGAAGGGGGTGTCTTTGATTTCTGATTTGGAAGCAGTCAAAATCTCAAGAATTTGGCCCTGTGAAACTGGAAATCAAGCCCTGGCTCTGATTCAACCTTGGATCCAAACATCTAACTCTCTGCCTAAATGTCATCTGTATCTTCTTTTCCCATCTCTGTGTATTATTTACACACTTCCATGGTTTAAGAATATTATTCTTAAAACACTTAAATAATCCTACACAAACTATACACCCAGTGAGGATCATGTGTTGAGAGAACATCATTAGAAATTTCAAACTGTTTTGTTTTAGGAGTAGACTATGCCCTGGGATAATTATAATGTGAAAAAGTATATGCATGTAGTACTTATAATTCTTCACATGGAGGGGGGGTTAGTTTACACATTTACATATCCTCACATTATGAAGATCCTTTTGTAAGCAGGGACAAAGGTATTTTTACATTCTGTAAAACATAAGTAAGCCTATAGAGGTCTAGCGAACAAAAGCTTCAGATTTCACACTGTGTTCTGGGAATTTCATCTCAGACCATCATCTTGCAGGAAATTTATGAGATGTTTAAAGTGCTACACCTCAAGGTGACCTGGAAAGCTTCTCTATTTGACTTGAAAGTAATGTTTGTCTGCTCAGTATTTTTAATTTGTGTGTTTGTTAACCTCCTGATACAAACAGTTTCCTGACAGCAAAATCTGCCCCAAGGGTGGGGGGGGAAGGGGCAGTGTGTGTGTGTGTGTGTGTGTGTACACACACACACACACACACTTTTTTGAGGGCGCCACAATGCCTTGATTAGTTGTGGTTATACAAGCTGAAGGTAATAAAATATACCCATCATAGCCCCAGGAGAGAGAGGTGAGATTTGTCCATTGGAGGCTTCTGGAAGCTAACTGCACAGTAGATACTGAAGAGTCATAAATTTGTAATGTGTAGCTATTGTGGCTGGAGGGATAAATATTCAGTATGTGTTATTACCTGATAAAGTCATACATATGTATGCATCCATTTTATGTAATAATTATTGAATCTAGCTTTAGCATCTGCTTTTACCTGATAAACCAACTTTATTATTTTAAATAAAGCAATTGAAATAATTCACAGGTCACCAGGCACTGTAAAGACTGCAAAATAAAGCAATCAAAAGGGGAGGGAGCGAGACAAGATTTTAGCTCCTGTCAGCATCAAGGGATGAGAGCAATAACTACATCAACCTCCTTTGCAAGTGGTTTTACCAGAAATATTCCTGTGTGTTTCAGAATGCATGTTTAAAAAGTTAACTTAGGATACATCTATGGTATGAGCTTACGTGCACATACTCGCACTAGCTCCATGAGAACGAACATGAGTAGAAACAGTCGCGTAGCCACAGTAGCACGGACAGAGACTGGCAGGACAGCTTAGCCGTGCTGATTATATCCCCACCTGTATCCCATGGGTATGAACTCGGCACGGCTCAGCTATGCCACCTCTGCCCATGCTACTGGGGGGCTATGCTACTGTTTCTATTCACACTCTCCCACTCTGAGCTAGCGCAAGTACAAAACCTGGAAATCACACCGCTAGCTCACATTGTAGACATAGCCTTAACCAACATTAAATACCGCAGAGTTGCAAGGAAATGTGACCAGCCCTAATATGTTTTTTAAAGTGACTTTGAGAGTTAGGCAAAAAGCACTTTTTGTATCCAGCATCTAGCAAGGGATTGGAGCAACTCAATTTACTCCTCCTCATAATGTTCAACTACCAGTTGATTTGATAAATAATCAGAAGAGAAAATCTGGGAAATTATTTTAATTTAAAGAAGAGAGATGCTGTGACTGGGGTCCTAGTCGGGAGCCAGCTATGGTCACTCAATTAGGGTGAACTGCAAAGAATGGGCCATAAAGCTGGTGGATATTCCAATACTTAGATTTACTAAGCCCGCATAAAACAGCATCTTTATTACTTTACTGGTTACTCAGAAGTCCAGACCACACAGTTCCCTTAAAATGATCCAGCCTCAGGCCTCTATCCAGGTACCTAAGTCAAATACGATCATTTCTGAAAACCTTATTTCATCATATAAAAGAAAAGGTTCCACCAGTCCCAAAGGATCAGACACATTACCTCCCAGGTTACTGAATATTCCAGATTTTACCCAAATACACGCTACAGCCAATTCTTATTAACTAAACTAAAATTTATTTAAAAAAACAAAAGAGAGAGAGAGTATGGTTAAAAGATCAATATAGATACAGATATTAACTAGCAAGACATTTAAAGACATCTCAATATATTTTATGTAGTGAAACAAATGGAATCATCATTAGAACTCATAACAATTGATATCGTAAGTGATCATTCATAAATTACTCACCTCTCCTTTTCTTTTTGGTACAATGTGCTGCTCAGGAGTAAATTTATATGTATCTCATGGTTGCTTATCTGTTGTTCCCACTGTTCAGCGGAGATGGTTGAACAGCAGCATTCGCTGCAGACAAGGAGCTTTCAGATTCTGTCAGATACTTGAGGGAGTCCTACAAATTCTGCATTACAAGACATTGTTTCCTACAGAGAGTGATCTGACATGCCACTGGAGCTTGTATAAACTGAAAGTAAACACGCCATTTCACTTGTGCTGTGTGTATATGTATGTTTTTAAAAACTTCTAAATTTCCATCTTCCAGTGCTTTAAAGGGTCACTGTCAGGTTATTAGAAGTAATAGAGCTTAATCCTCAGGTCTGCCTAAACCCAAAGATCACTAGAACATGCCAGCACTCTGGCCATGCCTTTTTTGTTCTGGGCTAGTTACACTATATTTCTGGCCACTACTTTATTAATTTAACACCTCTACAAAATTATCTGGCAATAGCTCATCCAAAGCAGGCCAACAACCTTCTTTCTACAGTTCGTAGCACTTGGGGCAGGGCCGCCCTCAATCCCATCCCTCTCCAAAACTTGAACCTGGGCCTAGCACCATTCCTGGGACCCCACTGCCCACCTTTCATATGAGGTTTGAAGGGCTGAGGAAAGGGGGTTGGTGCCTCACTGTACCAGACATTGGGAGCCTCGGTCCCATTCCCCACCTGTGGATTAAGGGATAGCCTCCCCTAATCCAGTTTCACTGGATCCCTTAGAAGTACCTGCACTGAGTACCTGCCAAGTTGCAACAACAGGAAAACATTCTGAACTAAGTTACCCACTGAGTACCTGGGCTGCTGAAAGATTTTTTTTTTTTTTAAATCACATTGCCAAGGCCAATCTGACGCCTGAACACTTCTTTCAAATTCCCCAGTTCCCAGGATTTCCTGCAGTAGCATAATGCTGCAATGTTTTGGTATAACGTTTACAGCTCATATAACCTTTGTCATTTTAGTAGAAATGTTTTTCAACAATGTTAGGTTTTAACCACCTCCTCAACCCAGTCTGTTCCTTTATTAATAATTACATCTAAATATCTATTTTTTCCCATAAATACAGTACATTTGTCCTTTAAAAAGTTTATGGTGAGTCCATCTAAAATTAACAACTTCACGCAAAACACATCATGAATAAAAAGGCAAACAAGATTCTGATATTTACAAATTTTAAATGTAATAAGTAAAAAATTACCCTTATTTCCTTTTTCATTATGCACTAATTAGTAAAATCCAAATTGGCAGGAAATATGATCCATTCCACATTTTACAGTATTTCCTACTGCATATGCTATCTGTTATATACACACAAGCTAGAGCATCCTTGTCCCATTTTCTTATTTGTAATTTGTAATAAGATTTTTACATCAGAGACTGAACCTGCTGTGAGGACTGTTATCTCAAAGGAACCATCCTGCTGTAAAATGTTTCCTCAGCTCTGTTCCAGATTAACAGTACTCTGTCAGCCATTTGATTTAATAACAATGAATGAACCATTTTCTGACAAATTTTACATCCTCTTCAGGGCTTACATGGATTGCAGACAGAATCCAAGCCTACTAGCAGCTAGCCATTTTTATGGGACACAGAATAAAGGCTTATGAACACCTTCTCTGAATATAAAATCCACTTTACTCACCATAAATCTTACAAACGCTGAATAAGCTAATTAGCATAACCAAAACAGTGCATGATGACAGAGGTGTGAAAAAATAGATGTTTGCTGAAGCTCTGTTTGTAAGACCTAATAATAATCCAAAATGTGGGCAAGCATGTTTTTATCATTTCTAAATGCAAACATTTCCCTAATTATGAGTTATCTTGAGTGGTGGATATACGTTTTCTTCTGATGTTGTTCATCTAGCCATTTTGGACCTTGATACTTGTTGCAACGGTTCTGCAGTGCAGCTCAGTTCTGTGACTGCTTGGACCCTGTATAGTCAAGTATTGTAAAAAACATATGGAAAACTTGTATGTGTATTTATATATACACATATATAGGTGCAAGAGAACACAGCAGACCAAGCAAAATGAGGTGGAGCTTCCTGCAGTTCCCCACTCTCATCCAATGGTCCTCTCCCATCCTCCCCCACCCCCATCCTGGCTCAGCTTAAAGCCTTTGTGCATTGAATTTGATCCACTATCCCAGCCCATGGAGGCTTTACCTGGCCTGCTGAAAGTGAAAGATTCAAACATTGCCTTTGTGCATTGCTTAAATCTCTCTGGGGAGCTCCAGTGGGCTGCCTTCTGTGCAGCATGCTCCTTTTCATATGACTCTTCTGCTTCTGCAACTCCCAGCTGACCCAAAAATATATAACAACTATGTTTGTACAACCCAAGGATATGCACCTTCTATCCTGTACCTAGTTACATAGGTTCAGAGAATTCTTGAAGGCACTGGGCTTTGCATTGTACAGCATTCTAATATTCTGAAATTCAGTATATGATCTCTGCATTGAGCTATGTATTTATAAGACACACTCACACCTTGCTGTCACCACTTTGTTTGATTCCTTGCAATTTAATGTTGCCAATTCTGGCAATATTTTCTTGTTTTTTCTTAAAGCCTCAGCTCCTGGAATAGTGTGATTACATGAGAATTTCACAATTCATTTTTAAAACCAAGTTTCTAGTTCATGTTTGTGGAGAAAAGTCTGATTAAATGTTTGTTAGGCTTGATTCTTTATTTTCTGATCAGCTTTCTATTTTTTTATAAAGGCAGACATCGAGTTTGAGGCCAGCCTCATTACTAGTCAGCTATTACAGTCCAATGCAACATTTTTGTGCTGATTTCAATTTGTGACCCTGGTTACCTATTTCTTATATAATCTCAGCAGAGGTATTCATTACTGTGTCAAGAAACTTACCACTAACATTTGTGTGAATTATGCAGCTACGGTCTATTGGAAATTCACCCCCCAAAAAGTTACAGAGCATCTATCCTTTAATCCTTTTGCCTGAAAGTCTTTTCTTTTCCAAAGGAAGAGGCCTAGTTTCACTAGCCTTTCTGCTTAACTTTGAATCATTCTGGTTCTCTCCACTGTCCCTTCTCTAGTTTTGTAATATCAATTTTATATCAAGGTGACCCTAATTGAGCATATTATAATAAAGGTATTATAGGACTACCAGTCTTCACATTTATTATCCACTCGCAACTTTTTCTCTGAAAATTCTTCTTGACACCAGAAAAAGAATGACTGTACTATATAAGATGTATATCCAAACATATATCTGTCTTACTCTCAAGGCATTTTGGGGATTCCATGGTTCAGAACTTACCACCATTGAAGTGTGAAGAGTTAGGTGAAATTTAATTGCACAAAATTTCAAAGATGCAAATCGGTCAGGGAAGAGGAAATCATGTTACATCCATTACATTTTCAAGAGCATCTGATGCTGACATTAAAAAGGCTCCAGAGGCAATAGTTTTCAGCATATGATGAAGTTCCTCAGAATCAATTTTGTACAGTCTCTTCATAAACTGACGGGAGAGAAGGAATGTGAGTGTAATATGGGAATCAAAAGTTTAAGTGTCATTTCAATACTAAGGGCATTTCTCTGCCCTGGTTGCATGTGTGTGTATATATATATTATATAATATACACACACACTTTCAAGTTGCATATGAAGCATATTTATCTGAAGTTTTAATTTACAAGCCAAAGTAAGTCTAAACCATTCAAAAAGGGTGACTGACATACTGTGTGTGCCAACTGGTAGCCAGATAAGCCAAGTAAGTAGCCAACCAGTGAAACCTCTCCCCTTGGATAAGCTAGTTTTTGTGTATCTTGTATGACACCCACAGTCGGCATTCCAATGGAAACAGCTGTTGTATGAGAGGCTGAGACCTAGGAGAGAGGTTCTCAGATACCATGGTAAAGAGTAGAGAATAGTTACATTGACTTGATTAGGACAACTCGCATGCTTACAGTTAGTTAAACATGAGCTTTAAGCACATGTTTAATTTTAATGCTTTGCTGTATCACGGTCTTATGGAACAACTGAAATGCCCAAGCTTTGTTAAAAAATGGCCATGGAAACAAATGAAATAGTCATTCATTAAAAAATTAAACCAAAAAGCAAACAAGACAAATAAGAAATTTAATCTGGAGTACCTGAGCTGTCTTTGGCAAAAAAGAGAGGAAATAAATCATGAACCAACCCCACTGAACTTTGTCATTTCCAGGCTTTTAAAATGTAGTCATAATTATTTGTATAGCATCGTGAATGGTTACCCAGTGCTATAGAGTTGAAAATTGTGCCAAACAAGTAGACTCTTCCAGCCCCAACAGGTTTTCATTCTGTTCTCTCTGTCTTTCTTAATAGCTCATCCCATGATTTTTGGTCATCTTCATTCCCTCTTTCAGGTTGCCCCTAACTCTTGGCATCCCTCCTAACTCTAATGTGATTGCTCACCTGTCACTCTTTGCTCAAATGCCTCCTTAAAAGGCACTCCTTCCACCAGGGCTGGTGTTAGACTTGCTGGGGCCCAGGGCAGAAAATGAGGAGTGGCCCCCCACCCTGCCTCCCTTACCTGCTCACACATTGAATTTCTGCAACGTCCCTGAACCTGAAGCCCAAACCCTGCCACGCGCCCTGTGGTATGCGGCGTAGGCAGTTGCCCTGCTTGCTACTCCATAATGCCAGCCCTGTCTTCCACCAAGCCTGCCATTGTGAACCTATATAAGCTACGGATGCTGTTATATACCCAATTAATAATAAAATACAAAAACTGTAGTGCTATGATAACCTTCCTCTGGTTATCTGGGGTAGTTTGTATCTGTACTGCTTTGTCTGGCGATATGGATTGTAAAGTAAGAATGGCCACAGATCATGTTTTCCTCTGTTTCTGTGTATCATCAACACATTGTTAGACCATAACATATTAACAATATAAGCACAAGCTAATAGTACTAGAGGTATGTAGTCCTTATATTTGAATTGCTGGAGTAATAGGGCTTCAAGCGCCAGATCCTCACCTGGTGATAATCATCATAACTCCATCTATTGACTTCAATGAGGCTGTGGTGATTTACTCCAGCTGAAGATCTTGCCCTAATTTTTGAGACAGGCAACCCAGAATAGACAAATGTTCATATTAATATTCTGTATGTTTTACATGCCTACTGAGGAAAAATGTATTTGAAAGCATAGTTGGAGGATTTAGAGTTTAGAATAATATTCAGTTACAGGTTTCAGTTTTCAGTGATGGGTTAAATTAAAGAAGAGTTATAGAATAATTGTTATGAAGACCCACAAGAATCTTTATTAACTTAAGTTGCAACAGATATTGTCAATCACGGGTTTTAGGGCCCTGTTCATTGGCAGTTTCTTATGCCTCACACACCACAATGTTCTAGTAGGTTACATAGAAAGAGCCTGCACTGTTTCTCTTCTTTCTAGACTGCCTGAAAATAATATTCACCATTTCAACAGGCATTTGATATAGGGGAGGTAGATGTATAACACAAAAGGGTAAAAAAGGAGGGAGAAAGAATCAAATCTATCATAAGACGGCAAATGATAGTAATTCATTTGGAGAAGATTTTTGAAAATCAGATGATGTTAAATCTGCCCTTGAGAAACATGATCCATACATATGGCACACAGCAGGTAAGCCATGCTCCCGCACACTTCGTCAGCATTACGGGGATAATCTTTACATACACACAAACTGTTCCTGAATAGTTTCTCTAATATATGAGCTGCTTTTCTTCAAATGTTTGCATATACTTTGTTTTCCAAACATTTCTGGGCCAAATGCTTACGTGAGCAATGCTACTGCCACGGATGTGGATATCCACAGACAATTTTTGTGGATTGCGGGTCGGGTGTGGATACACCTTTTTGTATCTGCTCAGGGCTCTAGGCATAAGAGCCCCCACGCCTATTGTTATGAGCCAGATGAGGATCACAGTTAAACTAGGACAATTCTCCCTCTACTGGTTAAGCCAACTCTAAGCCAAACTATGCTGCATCACAATGAAAAACCACCATCTGGCCCATGATCTTCACCTGTGCAGGTAGCACTAAACCCAATGGATCATTAATTACTAGAGTGATAGTATATACCGTTTCTAAATAAAAACTATATTAAAAGGTACTTTTTAAAATAAAAATAAACAAAATTGTCTATCTGCAAACGGCAATTAATCTGTGATAGCTTTCACCCTCACATTAAGTACTGTACTAGGATTTTAACTTTTCAGTTTGGGGGTAAAGTGCCCTTCCTTCCATGCAAACCTGTGGAATGCAACACCCTCCTCTGCAGTTCTGCTTCGAGATTTTTCTTAGACACCAGACTGTTGTTGAATTGCCATTCTGATTCTCATCCATGCTGCTGGAGGAGCACTTTTCCCCTCTGCAGGTCTGCTGCTACTATAACACTCAAATCAACTCCCAATTCAGCCTCTGAGCGAATGTTGTACCAGGGCTTTTCATGTAAATTGACTAGTGTTCCTGCCTCTCTCTGAAGTAATGAATATGAGGTTACATTCACAAGAAGAATTGCAGCATAATTTCTTTATAGGTTAAGAGCCCAAACAGCTTCATCTAAATTCTGTTTTATTCTTTGGGCCTTATTTTTCTCTTTCTGGATTTTGCATTCTTGTACATTCTGAGCTTCTTTTTTGTTTCGTTGGTTGGGTTTTTTTGTTATCACAGTACATATGAAACAATGTATACTGGGGATTAAAAAGGGAGGATATCTTTCTCTATCCCAAATACTCAATAACTAAATCTTTGTGCAGTGCAGTTAAGAGGCAAAATGTATGAGGTTTTTTTTTTATTTATTTCTATTATAATTTTATCTCTTTCCAGAATAAATGTTCTCCTGCTGGACACACTGTCTAATTAATAATGATCAATCTACTTTATGTATTGTAACATACTATTCTCACTGCCCCAAACTGAATACAGTCTGTTAGGATAGATAGCCCTTTTGAAAAATTATTATAGCTATATGTAACAAAGAAACCCTAAGAAAATCACTTCGCAAAGGCTAGGGGAAAGGTAGTGTTTCCTTTTGTTACAGTGTTAGGTAATGATCCTTTTTTTGGTGGTGGTGGTGCGGGGGTCCTAAATTAAAACTGACCATGAATCAATATGATTTTAGTGTTACACATTACATTGTCAGAGAGAAAATATTAATTTCAGTGCATCTATGCAAACCCATACTTGTTCAGTCAAGATAACCTTATTATCTTAAGTAAAGACAACCTGCATGAACAAAGGTTTGTAAGGAGAAGCCAATGGCTAATTCCTGATTTATATGACAGATAATGAGCCAGATCCTCAGCTGATGTAGTTCCTTTGGAGACAACATTTATCATAGGTTTGTATTGTGTTGTTGGTTTTATTGTGAATTATCGTAATTGATCTGTTTTCATTAAAATATACCAAAAGTAGTAGGATACCTGGCAATTTTTAGCCATGTAAGTGGACATAAAATACAATTACACTTTTCTTCTTGCAGGGCTGCCAGATGATTTATCAGTGAGGGACCATCGGGTCAAAGATAAAACAGGCTATTTGAAGCTTTTTACAGTGTCTTTATTGGGATTATTTTTATTATAGTTATACTGAGTGCTGTCATGCCTCTAGTGAGTCAGTGCCTGGGGACGTTTATGCTACCTGTCACCCCCTCTTAACAGCTTTGATCTTGCATGCAAAGGTTGGAATATTATTGTGCCATTTTTCAGTTTCAACCTGCAGTGGTTTAACACAGTTACTGACACGTTTTTTCACAATATGAGCTGATACCGACAAGCATTTCGGAAGGGAGCCCTCAGGCTAACAATAATATTTATATCTTCTGCCGTTCAGAGAAAAGCAGAACCGATGAAACACTTGAAAAATCTGGTCTGTTTCTTTTTGGTCATTAATGTTTCAGTTCATTCTGTGGGCTGTTCTTTGGAAGACTGGATGTTCTTAATCAAAGAAAACAATATTCTTATTCAAATCTATTACCTATGAGGTTCCAGTTTTCCATGTATTTCTTGTTGGATGTTTAATTTTTTAAAATATTTTTACACAATGATGCACAACATGGTGAGGAATTTGTGTGCATTGACCAAACTGAACTGATTTTGATAAAATAGACCTGCTGAATGAATAGCACATGGCAAATGCAGGAGAAACATAGAGCTTGGTCTAACAAAGTATCTGCAACCTTTCCGTCTGTAAAAAGAAAAGGAGTACTTGTGGCACCTTAGAGACTAATTGGTTAGTCTCTATGGTGCCACAAGTACTCCTTTTCTTTTTGCGAATACAGACTAACACGGCTGTTACTCTGAAACCTTTCAGTCTGTGCATCCTTCAGTCAGATGCAAATGTTGGCTCTGTGGAAGGCTGACTTTTCCCTGCATTGGTTCCAATAAATCTCATAGTTCTTTATCTCTCACCCTTCAGTGAATTCCACCATGATTTCAACAATTTCCATCCCACCATCAACCTCAGCCTGGACCAGTCCACACAAGAGATCCACTTCCTGGACACTACAGTGCTAATAAGTGATAGTCACATAAACACCACCCTATACCACCCTATACCGGAAACCTACTGACCGCTATACCTACCTACATGCCTCCAGCTTTCATCCAGGACACACCACACAATCCACTGTCTACAGCCAAGGTCTTTGATACAACCGCATTTGCTCCAACCCCTCAGACAGAGACAAACACCTACAAGATCTCTATCAAGCATTCTTACAAGTACAACACCCACCTGCTGAAGTGAAGAAACAGATTGATAGAGCCACAAGAGTACCCAGAAGTTACCTACTAAAGGACAGGCCCAACAAAGAAAATAACAGAACGCCACTAGCCATCACCTTCAGCTCCCAACTAAAACCTCTCCAACGCATCATCAAAGATCTACAACCTATCCTCAAGGACAACCCATCACTCTCGCAGATCTTGGGAGACAGGCCAGTCCTTGCTTACAGACAGCCCCCCAACCTGAAGCAAATACTCACCAGCAACCACACACCACATGACAGAACCACTAACCAAGAAACCTATCCTTGCAACAAAGCCCGTTGCCAACTATTTCCACATATCTATTCAGGGGACACCATCATAGGGCCTAATCACATCACCCACACTATCAGAGGCTCGTTCACCTGCACATCTACCAATGTGATATATGCCATCATGTGCCAGCAATGCCCCTCTGCCATGTACATTGGCCAGACTGGACAGTCTCTACGTAAAAGAATAAATGGACGCAAATCAGACGTCAAGAATTATAACATTCAAAAACCAGTCAGAGAACACTTCAATCTCTTTGGTCACTCGATTACAGACCTAAAAGTGGCAATTCTTCAAAAAAAAAAAAACTTCAAAAACAGACTCCAACGAGAGACTTCTGAATTGGAATTAATTTGCAAACTGGATACAATTAACTTAGGCTTGAATAAAGACTGGGAGTGGATGGATCTTTACACAAAGTAAAACTATTTCCCCATGTTTATTTCCCCCCCACACACACACTGTTCCTCAGATGTTCTTGTCAACTGCTGGAAATGGCCCACCTTGATTATAACTACAAAAGGCTTTCCCCTACCCCCGCTCTCCTGCTGGTAATAGCTCACCTTACCTGATCACTCTCATTACAGTGTGTATGGTAATACCCATTGTTTCATGTTCTCTGTGTATATAAATCTCCCCACTATATTTTCCACTGAATGCATCCGATGAAGTGAGCTGTAGCTCACGAAAGTTTATGCTCAAATAAATTTGTTAGTCTCTAAGGTGCCACAAGTACTCCTTTTCTTTCAACCAATCTCTGACTCCTTCCCTATGACCTGCACTCTACATTTTCCTCTGATTATCTTATTGAGTGTCCTCCTTCACTTCCAGTGGCAGCTAATCTTTTTGAGGAGCTGCACAACCTTCTTATGCCCTGGGAGTGTTCCTGAGGCACAATTCTTCTACTCTACCTCCTGCTCAGGGCATTTCCTTGACAGTATAATTTCTTACACAACATTTGTAAAGCACTTTAAAATCCTTGAATGAAAGGTAGTACAGAACTACAAGTATTATTGTTACAATATACTGTACTGCGTTTGTTGATTATCAGAGGTGGTTTGAGTTTAAATAAACTGAACAATTTTCCACCTTTTGTCCTGTACTAATGTCTTAATACTGACTTTGCAATCTCAAAGACATAGTGTTGCAACAGACTGTTATGTCACAAAAACTGGATTACAGCGTTACTGCAGGATCTGCCAGACCAAGGGAATGGCTTTTTATGGTGAAACATAATGATCCTTGCTACAGATAAAGTGGTCAGAGTGCAATTCAGGGAGGTTTGTGCCTTTCTGGAAAGTGGGAGCCCATGTGGTTCCCTTTCAAGCCATTTGAATTTATGCCGGTTGTAAATGGCCCCTGAAGGCCAAAAACACAGCCAGGGATCCCTTGTCTCCCTGCTGCCAGTGTAGCAAGGAAAAGGGTGTGTTTGGAGGAAAGTCATGGTGGATACCCTACGATGGCTCTGTGTTTCTGGAGGATCACCTGTAAACTGGGCTCATCCTCCCCATTTTAGTTAAGAAGGCTTTAGAAACACATTTCAGCAGCACTGTGCTGTAACAGGAACTGCAGTCTGGTCCAGTGATGACACAAATATCTTCAACAGTGAAATTTAGCCCTGTGCAGAGGACCAGCACCAGGCCTATGGACCACTTGAGCACCACTTAAGGTCCAAATGGAACTTAAATGGTGTGTAAAACTTAATGAATTTCACTCCTCTGCCTATGCACCATTTAAGGAGGCTAATGGAAATTACAGACTATGTAAATTGTCTCCTTTCCAAGTTTACTACATTGTGAAAATTACTCTAAAGATTATTTAAAGGGTTAATGATTTAATCCAGTCTTAACTAAGCCTCTATTTTTGTGGGCCAAAACTTGTGGTCCCAGTTTTGAGCCAACAGTTTAGGTCACATCAACTCAAGCTTCTGATTTTCAAGACTGCCCCCACAATTATACATGCCTGTAATTTGTACATTCCAAAACTGAGGCTGTCTGAAAAGAGATGATTTCGGAAGATTCCAAATAAGGAAAAGAACCCTCAATCTCAAGACTATACAACTTTGATAAAATCTAGCCTGCTAGTCTGATACAGCTCAAGCTCTTTGTAGATAGCAAGCAAGAGGATAAATCAGGGAATTTGAACAACAGCTTAGTTTGGAACATTTAACCCAACTCTTCAAAACAGAAATCTTTCTCACCAAAGCCAATGATGTGATAGGAAAATGTTAAGAACAGCTGTAAGAACATCAGCATTCAACTGATCTTTCTTAGATGACTCAAACACTAGTGGGTTCATAAAACATGTATCAGCATCTTATACCCACATTTGAAAAAAGCAGCAGGAAAGTGAAAACAAATATAAAATCAAAGGGAAATATTGTACCAAACATCCATTATGAGAAAGGCAAATGACACCAGCTTCAATTAGGGATGTAACAAATACATTATGTAGATTTATTTTGTAAATACTATTCACAATTTTAAGACGGGGGGGGGGGAAGCCACTACACACCCAGAAAAAAAATCTGATTACAAACTAATAATCCAAGCAATCTCATGTGATTCTAATGAATACACAATTAATAGAGAGAACTATATATATATATATATATATATATATATATATATATATATATATATATATATATATATATATGAAGAAAATACCCATCCAAAACTTTCTAGGATCTCTCAGAAAGAAATGTGAGGAGGGATTCTATTGTGGCTAAAGCATGGGACAAGGAGTCAAGAGATTTAGGCTCTACTCTTAGCACACCGAGCTAGTTGAGGAGCCATGCACAGTGGCATGGGCTAGTCACTCAGGTACATATCCAGGGCCCTGGGCGGGGTTGTTCTTGGGAAGCTAGCCCATGCTGCCATGGCTACATTGCTGTTCTTTACTCGAGCTAGCTTTGATCTCGCTAGAATCTCAAACTAGCTTGGGTATGCATACATAAACTGCAGTCGCACTTCCTGATTGCAGTGTAGACGTACCCTCTGTCTTGCTGTTACCCTGGTTTCCTTAGCTGTAAAATGAGCATAATAACACTTCAACGTCATGAAATTCCTATGAGTTAGTTAATATTTGCAAAGTGCAAAAGTGCTTTATAAGGTGAAAAGTGAAAAGTGCTTTATAAGGGCTCAATCCAAAGCCCACTGTAGTAAATGGAATACTCCAATAGATATCCATCGGCTCTGGCTCAGGCCCTAAGATTATTCTAATGCCACACTGCACTATGATAAATAGAGGTGTGATATAATTGCATATATTATTTAGTTTACTCTGTTTATAAATTCAGTCTGTTGCTTCCTCCACAGTCAAGTCGATTTTAGCTGCAGTTTTGTAGAGACTATTTGTGAGAACCTAGTGACGAACGTGTCCCTGTTATGTTCCTGTTTACTTTCTCCAAATTTGGAACAGTCTTGTTCATTCATATAAACTCCTTGTAAAAGCTTCTATTGTTTCTCTGAGTTTTTGGTTCCACTGATTAAATACAATCTCTCTGATGGATGAGGTTCTGTGTGGGGCTGAAATATTCATCGAGTTGCTCCATTACTATTTTATGATCACTTTCATGCTGTTCACTTTCATATAAGAAGGTTTTAAATATGTGCTCCACTGGCTTCCATAGCGCATATAAGGGAGCGTCCCTGTACTTTCCCTGCTCTCCTTACACGGCTGCTTAGCGATCCTGTAACGGGTAAAGAACTACTTCCAGTCTAGCCAATCCCCAGGATAGATGAAATCAAAAACCCCAGGTGGCAGTCAACCTATCACAGTCACTTAGCTGTCAACTTTTTCTTGTTCTCATCGCTCTCTCGCCTTCTCTCATATTCCTTCTTATTACTTTTTCTTATGCAATGTTTACTGTGGAAATCATGTAGAGTAAAGCCAGGCTGTCCCTCTGGAGTTAAGTCTGTGCTATCTAAAAACTAGTAACAAACTGTTTTCAAAGGAGCACCAGCTTTCAGCCCTTTCATGTGTGAGCCTGTACTTGTGGGCTCTCTGAATATACTCAGGACTATCATGTCTATAGGCCAAATTTTTCAGATGTGGCCTCTGATTTTAGTTGACCAACTTGAGACACCTAAACTTGGTTAGAAAAGGTGCTGACTACCCCACAGCTCCCATTGACTTCTCTTGGAGTTCCAGATGCTCAGAACCTCTGAAAATAAGACCCAGGCTGTCTCAGACTGGGCACTCCAAAATCATAGACCACTTTTGCAAATTTTGGCCCACAGGAACTTTGGCTTCCCACCTCATTTTATTAATACACATTAAAAGATGGTCCTTGTGCTGAAGACCTTACAATATAGATTAAGATAAGACTAAACAACGAGGTCTAATAATCAGTTGGAGGTGTAAAAGGAGAGATGATGAGAGTAAAGGTGAAAAGAACATACAGTCACATACACTAACCAGGTAACATGTAGTGGATTTCAAGAGTGATTGTTTCCTGCAATATTTCATCTTATTACATCATGTGGCACTATACATTTAAAGTATAGATTGGCTTCTAGCTGAAACTCAGCACTGGTCCCTTACCTGCATCCTCCCTCTACCCCTACCTCCAAAGATTCCTCACAATGCTCAGATCCCTTCTGTGTCCACGATGCCACAGAATAAGTACCAGCCTCTCACTGTACTCTCACTCCTCCTCTCAGACACTCCCAACTGCCTCTTCCCACTGCCTGCCAATTGAAAAAAAAAAATAGTGGATTTGTCACATCAATGCTAGACAAATGTGATAAAAATGATTTGTCACTTGTTCAGTTTTGAATAAAGCCTCAATGTTACCAGAAGGGAGATAAAATAAATTATCACTTTTCTTTAATAATTATTTTAATCATTATACTGTGATGTTACACTGATTTTTTTAAAATCTATGTGATAGCTCCAGCTCATCAGTTAAACGTTTGATTGTGATTCTCTACACACCTGTCTCCTGGTGGCACAGCGCAGCAGAAGTGATATCAGAGGAGCAGGGAAAGATAAAATTGAGGACCAACGTTAAATCCAAGAAATAGCCTGGGGTTTTATACCTCTTAGATATCTAACTTGGAATGAAAAAATTTTAAAAGGATGGCTATGGAGGAAAAAACCCAAAACCAACAAGAAGAAAACAATGAACTTCTTACCTCTTTTTCACAGTTATTCTGGGTTTATGCTTCCTCAGCACATAATAAAGTGCCCAGGCTATATACAGATGTGCTTTCTATAGTTTGCCAATAGTCTAATTTATAGTAAATACGTTTAGCTCATACACAAAGCAATGCTGCAGTGTTGTGGAACCTATCAAAAAAGTTCAGTTGTCGAAACAGAAAGATCTTTTTGGTGTGACTTTGGTTCTGTGATTTTTAGGCCTGTTTGAAAGTTCAGAGGTAACATTCCTTAAGACTTAGCTCTGTTACAGGCTTTCTCCTGTAGATATGACATGTTGGTTCCATTATCACCAATGGTTGTTGAGAAATCTGGTCATCAGTACTGGGTCAGGGGTTATATCCTATTTGCAGGTCAACCTCAGGGCAAATTAATCTCAAATGCTTAGCCTGTTATTTGGCGCGCTCTATTCACGAATTGCAAAGTTAGTTACAAATAGTAATTAATCAAGCCTCACAATACTACTGTGAGTTAGGTAAGTATTATCCCCATTTTACAATTAGGGAAACTGAGGAAAGTGTGACTCACCTAAATGATATAAATCAGTTACAGAACTGGAAATAGAATGTAGGAATGCTGATTAGTGTTCTAGACCTTGCTGTTTCCACAGACTACAGGAGTTCTATTTCCATTAAGCAGAGGATATGGGTACATATGCTTACCAGCCAGAATGTTCTAAGCATACCTGATTTTGAAGAAAGGCTCTATGAGCAAAATATTATGTGGTTCTGCTTCAGAATACAAAGCAAATTAAACTGATTCTACAAGCCAGTGAGGGGTTCAGAGGCTTGCTTTGCTCAAAGCTCTGTGTTGGCGTCTTCATTACAAGGTACAGACACTCCAGAGATATTTCTGTTCCCTAAAGTAAGCTACGTGGCAGAAAAACTAGGAAACTAAAGATAAACAATTTAAAAAGGATAATAGTAATGAAAAAGAGTGATTCTTATTATTTTTTATATCACTACTGAGCTGAGGAGCACTAATAAATCCTAAGTTGACATTTCCAAAATTAAGCACTTTTTTTTTTCTGTCCACCTGCTTGAAGTACTAGCTGTCAAAACATTTCCTGTAGACCCAAGCACCAAGATGGATAAAAACAAGCTTTTGGCATAAAAGAAAATGGTCTAGCTAACTCTTATTATTGCAGCAGTGGTGATGTGCATTGAAAATTATTTAGTGTCTGCTTCAGCTATGTCATTTGAATGGCAAAGTCTTAAATAATATGTAGAAGAAGTACATTAATTCTGAGTGGCACTGCAACTCTGGAGATTGGTGAATAATAAATAAAAGATTTTCCTGTTTGTTAGTAGCATGTATTCTTGCATTTAGACTTTCATTCTGAGCAACTGAAAGCAAAATGGGGGAAGAGGCATGATGTCACATTGGTATAGTATCTTACTTCAATAACAATGACAAACTTGTAAAATATTATACTTGTAATAAACATAAAATAGTTGTGTTTTTGCTTTTTTCACCTAGTATATGAGTAAGCTGTGCATTTGGGTTCATTGTTCTTTTGAAATGCAGATATCCTTAAACAACACATTGTAAAAGGTACTTTAGGTACTGTAAACAAGGATGCAGAGCTCCATTAGATGCGATCTTAGAAATGTGTGAGCTATATGAGACATCTGCTACCTGAAACTACCCATATGGGGAATAGTAGGGAAATGGATTACCTGCCGGTTAACTTGCAGGTAAAAATCCCAATTTTACATGCAAAAGAGAAAACACCTGTTCCAAGTCTCATCTGGTGTTTGGTTACACTGAATAATGTAATATATCACATGGAACAATGCAATCCAGAGTAACCAGACACAAAAGGATTGAATAAACTGAATCCTTTATGCCAAGAAATTAAAGAAACAAGTCAGCAGTCCATCTCCTCCTTCCTTTTCCCACACCAAACACTGATATAATTTCTGGAAGCACTTGTTTGGAGGAACCATCAGTGATACCTATCAGTATGATGAGCAGACATACTGGCCAAGATTTTCAAACATGGATGTTTAAATTAGACATTGAAGTCCATATTCAGGTGCACAAATAAGAGACCTGTTTTTTTAAAGTGCTGAGTGCACTCAGTATCTTCCTGGGTGCTCAATACTTTTGAAAATCAGGATTTTAGAACCTAACTTCAGGCACCTTTAAGAAAATCTTGGCCGTTATTGCTATTCTATTATGTATAGAGCTCTCAAAGTTGTGCCCAGGCACTTTACAGAACAAATAAACACCCGGTTCCTGTTCTAGGAAGCTTTTAATCCAGTTTTAGACATACACATAGATTCCAAGGCCTGAGGGGGCCATTGGTATCATCTAATCTGACCTCTTGTATACCACATGAGACAGGGGGTAAGATTAGCGAACACTAAGAATATTTAATGAGGAAGTACAAGGTTTATGCATAATTACATAACACAGTTGTGGTGCGCACACATCTTGATTGTTCTGTTAAAGTAAATACATACTATTTTTGTTTTGGAAGTGGTATTACTGGGAAGTATGTAAAAGTCCCTCCCCACTGATTAAAATTGCACAATGAAACATGAGTTGTGAGTTCAAATATCCCTAGTCTAGCTCTCTTGTATCTATAGTGTGTACAGTAGAGATTGAATTTAAAGTTTTATTTCAAGTGCTATTTAAATTCTCACACACCTATATAGTAATTCCTTTTCTCTGTGCTGTCTTGTCAAAAAAATTGTGGCTCAGTTTTTAATTGTCTTTCTGCCATCCCAAAGCGCTATCAGGCTAGGACATATTGTCTTTTATATCATCCACCGACAGTTCAAGATTAATTAGCCTTTCACCAATTTTAAAGGTATCATATATATCCTGAAGGCAGAGTATGGTGTTTGGCAGCCTCTTCAATCACTCCAAATCCTGCTCCATACTCATTTGCTCACAGATTATTTATACAGTGTATGTGCTGTGTATAGCTACAGATACAAATGCTATGTTCTCTGCAGTTCCACAATCTTCCCTTTGTACAGATTTGAGCATTTTACCAAGGATGATAAATATTCCTCACACACTCCATAATTTTACAACAGAACTGGCATATTATTTATTAACATTCATTCTGTGATTTTAGTGCATTATGTATTCTTTGTTCTGCCTAGATCACAGTGATGGATACTTAGACCAGGATCTGGAAGTCTTGCTTTTGTAATACTGTACAGTGAATGTTAGCATGTGAAGAGATATTTACATAGAAAAACATAGGAACAAAGATGTTAAGTGCTTTCCATGATACTGTTGCAGTGTGCTGTCTTTTTACCAAGTCCTGTTAGCGACTGTTATAAATTGAATTGCTTAGCCAATTGTTTGACTTCCTGGCCTAAAGTTCTTGATAATTAGTTCAGTTGCTCATGTATTTAAAATACCTGCGTGCGTGGGAATTCTGTAGATATCCAAATATACTAGCTGCTGTACTATTTCTTTGTGAGGTTTCAATCTCAAAACTAGGTGACGGGGCAACAAAATGGCAGATGAAATTCAATATTGATAAATGCAAAGTAATGAATACTGGAAAATATAATCCTAACTATACATACAAAATGATGGGCTCCAAATTAGCTATTAGCACTCAGATCTTGGAAAGAGATCTTGGAGTCATTGCGGATAGATCTCTGAAAACATCCACTCAGTGTGCAGCGGCAGTCCAAAAAAGTTAACAGAAAGTCAGGAACCATTAGGAAAGGGATAGATAAGACAGTAAATATCATAATGCCACTATATAAATCAGTGGTGTGCCCACACCTTGAATACAGTGTTCAGTTCTAGTCACCCCATCTCAAAAAAGATCTATTAAAAATGGAAAAGGTTCAGAGAAGGGCAACAAAAATTATTAAAAGTATGGAACAGTTTCCATATAGCAAGATGTGATGGGGGTGTCTGACCCCCTGTCTCCCAGACCTGGATGGGTTAAAGTGGCTAGCTGGGCCAATTAACTCCCCCGCCTGCAACTGGAGGAGGAGTCAGGGACAGGAGGCTCAGCTGGACAGGATCAGGAGGGGCATGTATGAAGCCCAGTGATTAGGAGCAGTTGTGAGCTGCTTTGAAATAGGCTGCAGTCACTCCCTAGGAGAAGGGGGTGTGTTTGGGACTATGGAGGCAAGTAGCCTACAGTTACTCCCTGAGAGGAGGGAGTTGTAAGGCTGGCAAGCCCAGACAATGTGGGAGAGCCAGAAGGTAAGACAATGGCTCAGGAAAAGGCAGTAAGGTCCCGGAGGGTGCAGACCTTAATACTAATTAAAAGGTCCCTGAGCTGGAACCCAGAGTAGAGGGCAGGCCTGAGTTCCCCTACCAGCCCCTGGGGAAGGGGCACCATAGGGGCAGTGAATGGGAAAACTGCCTAAGACTGCTGGTAAGGAAAGACTTTGAGACTCCAGAAGGGGGAAACATGCATAGTGACCTGGCCAGAGGGCCAAGTCATGAAGAAATAGCAGCCAGAGTTGCAGAGACTGAGAGACAGAGCTCCAGTAGGTTGTGCAGCAAGCAGCAGATGGATGCCCCAGACCTGGAATGAGCTAATCCCCAGAGCAGCCAGGAGGAGGTGCCACCTGCTGTGAGTGGACACTGTGAAAGAAAAGATTAAAAAGACTGCGCCTATTCAGCTTGGAAAAGAGATGACTAAGGAGGCTATGACGGAGGTCTATAAAACCATGAATGGTGTGGGGAAAGTGAATAAGGAAGTGTTATTTATGCCTTCACATAATACAAGAACCAGGGGTCACCCAATCAAATTAATAGGCAATTAAAACAAACAAAAAGAAGTACTTCTTCACACAAACACACAGTCAACCTGTGGAATTCATTCACATGGGGTGCTGTGAAGGCCAAAATAATTAAGTTCATGGAGGATAGGTTCATCAATGGCAATTAACCAAGACAGTCAGGGATGCAAACCCATGCTCTAGTGCAGGGGTGGCCAACCTGAATCTGAGAAAGAGCCAGAATTTACCAATGTACATTGCCAAAGGGCCACAGTAATATGTCAGCAGCCCCCCGCCCATCAGCTCCCAGCCCCTGCTCCCAGTGCCTCCTGCCCACCGGCAGCACCACCAATCAGCGCCTCCGCCTCCCTCCCCATACTTCCCGATCAGCTGTTTCCTGGTGTGCAGGAGGCTCTGGGGGAGAGGGGGAGGAGCGAGGGCATAGCAGGCTCAGGGGAGGGGGCTGGAATGGAAGGTGGGGAGGGGGCAGAGCCAGGGGCTGAGCAGTGAGCACCACCCGGCTCATTGGAAAGTTGGTGCCTGTAGCTCCAGCCCTGGAATCGGGGCCTATACAAGGAGCCGCATGTTAACTTCTGAAGAGCCGCATGTGGCTCCGGAGCCACAGGTTGGCCACCCCTGCTCTAGTGTCCCTAAGCCTCTGATTGCCAGATGCTGGGACTGGATGACAGAGAATGGATCACTTGATGATTGTTCTTTCTGTTCATTCCCTCTGAAGCATCTGGCATTAGACACTGTCAGGAAACAGGATACTGGACTAGATGGACCTTTGGTCTGACCCAGTATGGCCATTCTTATGTTCTTAGTCAGCAAAAAAAAAAATAGCAAAGTACTATGTCTAATTTAAATTAATCTTAAATAACTGTTTTTAGTTATATGTCACTGTGGCACAGGGATTTAATCCCAGTCCCAGCCATTGGCAATCAGAAAGTGGAGCAAACCCATGGTGTAGGCAGGATAAACTGCTATAAGATGTGATGTGCATTGATGTCGTTCATTATTACCTGAAACATGGGTAATAGGGGCTTTGGCAGTTTACATTAAGGGGTTGCACCAGTACTCAGCCACCAATGGCTAGCTGGGGCAAATCCTCAGTGTGGTCAAGCCCTAAGAAGCACAAAAGCCCAGAGCAAAATGTTTTCTTTCCTCCATCCTTCCAGGGCAACAGGATAGAGGAGGGTGGTGAATGTTTGTGCACATGCACTGACCCTTGAGGAAAGCTTTATCGAAAAGGTATGTTTTACAACTCTATCTAAATGCTGTAAGGACCGGACTGAGCCTGATTTCTTTTTGGCAACAGGTTTCACCCACAGGGTCTTGCTGCAAAGAATGCCTTGTTCCAATGCCTGATAACTGATTGTCATTACTTGATCAAAACTGAGCTTTCATTTATCAATTAATAAATAAGTTTCATATCTTTTCCATTGCAAATGCAGTATTCAGAATCTGAATTGATGCATGGCTGTCTTGGTAAACTGGCTTTTCAGAAAACATTCTCCAACCAAACAATAGCACAAGCAAAGGTATGAGTTTTATTGCCATTCATCTCAATATTGTGTTTACTTCAAAGACATTTAGATGCTAACCATGCCAAATGTGATTTTTTTTTTTAAATGACGTCAAGGAAAAGTCAGAAAATCCTGCCCTGGCAGGGAGATGGACAGATGACTTAATTATTTTTCCATTTCTAATTTCCATTAACGTCTTATTTTGGAATTGTAGAGAAGAAGGGAAATTATTGCTTTGCTATTCTCCTTTCATAGCCCTGGAGAATCAAAGCATTTCTAAGTTTTCTGGTAAGATTAGTGTAAGATCTTCCATAGCTGGTTGTCCTACTCCTGGTTTATGAAAGAGACTGTCTCATGGGATTTCATTTAACTTTATTTGTATTGTGTGGCAAGGCTTTATGACTTCAGAGGTAGCATATTAGGTTGAAGCATGCTAAGAGGGCACTGGGATAGTTTTTTGTAGAGTGTTCCATGAGCCCACTTTAATTTTTTGTTTATGTATTTTTTAAGATGAAATGATGTAAGTGCCTAGAGCTTTGGATAAGTGTATTTATCTGTTTCACTGTTTTCAGTTTATAAATATTATCTGCACTAGTAACAGCCCTGAGAGAACTGCTGTGTTTAGGGTATAGAGTGTATTGGTTCTGACATTCCAAGAATGTGCCAAGACTGATAAAGACCTTTATATTAATAATGTTATTCCCAAGCATACAGATACATATGGGCCATGGGAGGAAGGTCCTTGGGAGGAAAATTCCATGATGCTCCCGTATATTTTCTTTCTTTTCCATTGTGGAATGGCACTAGGGTTTGCTCACCTCCTGTTCAGAAACATTAGGGAGTACAGCCTCCCTTTCTCCCTTTCCATGTATTTCCTCATCTCAAGCCTACTCCACTAGAAAGCTCAAGTAACAAATCTTCTATATGGGCTTCTCAAGTCCTCCCCTCTGTGCAGGCAAAGGACACCAGCAACCACCACTTCATGCAGCCACAGAGGAAAGGACAAGATTTGCCTCCTAGTTTGCGTAACACTTTGGGGATCCTTAGGTGTGGTATGACTGTAAGTTAATGGTATTTTATAAGGTATTGACATTTCTAATCCATTTTTCAGATGAAAACTAGTTTTCAAAATTCTCAAACCTCTAAACACATTAACTATTTGAACTATGCAGAATTCAGAGAACAGGTGCTTATTTATGTTAAATGAATATCTACATTTTATTATGCTGGTTGTCCTTGCAGAGATCTCTGCTGTAAGTATAAACTTTCCGAGTAAAGATAAAAAATCAGGAAAGGGTCATCTCACTGCACAGCATGCATCTCCAATTTCAGATAAATATGAAATTCAGACATTGAGTAGTTCTGGACCTCTTTCATGAAACTGTCAGAAGGAAACTGTGGCCTTTAATGATCACAGGCATCCATGTTCAATTGAGTGTGACTAGATGAAGCAAGAATTCAAACTGAATCTCCTCAGTGAATTGTTGGCTGATTGAGATGTAGCTCAGCGAAAGCAAACAAGGTCCCAAGAGAACAAATTTCTATTGAGAAAGCAAGTGCAAAACCAGATTTGAGGCTGCAAAGTGTTCTTTGGACAGGTTGCAAAGTGGAATTCTAATACACAGCAAGCGGAAAACATGATAAAGAAATCTTATACATTTTTATTTAAAAGAAAATTCCCCTCGCCCCCATCCACATAAAAAATGGTACACGAAAGAATCTTAATTTCTTGTCCATTCTGAGTTAATGTATTCCATTTAATCTGCACCAAACATTCCTCTGAACTTTCTTGACTCAGGATGATGGCTACAACATCAGTATTTCTGATTGAGAGATATTTCAGATTAAAAACTGTCATCTTGTATTGAATTAAGGAGTAGATCACAAGTCACACACTCAGCTGTGCTAACTTTCCTTGGCATCTTATTGGATTCAGAATTGGCATAATTTCTCTTCATTTCTCCCTCACTGCTATATTTACTTTCTCTTCCTACTGCATTCTATAGTCAAATATTAGAAAATATAGTGGAGAATAAAAGAAAAAAAGGTCTTCAGAGAAATACAAAGAGTTTGTTATATAGCTTATGGAAAATTCCCACACAAATGCAATCTCTTCTGATACAGAAGGAAAGAGGCAAAAATACTGTCTGTCCAATGCAGTAGAATATATCCAAGTCTTCCAAACCACTCTACTGCCAAAACAGTCTGGGATGATGGTTTCAGAGCAGGATGACCTTTCAGGACAAAGGTCAAACCATTATAAACGAACAAGAAAAAAATTCAGTGGACAAGATCTTCAGATCTTCTCAAGTAAAGGTTGTGCAAATGAGCCAGTCACCATTTGATGTCCAGGAGTCCTCCCCACCCACACACCTGCCTTCTCTTCTCACACTGGTGTCACATGACTACTGGAGTTACTAAAGCCCTAGGGCTAGAATAAACCCAACACAATTACAGTTAGGGAAATAAAGTTCTAGGTATGGCCTAAGGACTATGAATCACTTAAAAAACAAAACAAAAAACCTTTCTTAAGCCTAAGAGAAGACCTTCTGCCAGTCTTTGAGATGCGATGCCGAGGGACCTTTCCCCCCAATCATTGTCATGCTTTAATGGGAACTCTCCACCCTGGTTTCTATAGTTTTAGACATTAGCAGTGAGCCCTTGGTTCCTCTTCCCTTCTCTCCTTACAAAAATCACAGTTCTTTTTTGGGTGAGAATCAGGGACAGAATCCTTGGGTCGCATGACTATTGCTCAATCTATTTGGCTAAAGTGGAGTTGTCATAAAGGAAAAGAAAAAACACTTTGCTGCCTACCATGCTGGCTTTTGTGGATCCCATTTTTAAATGCCAGGTCCCTACCTCAGGTTTTCTGTATCCTGGTGTTCTAGTGATTTTTCTACGTGCCTAAATATTAGGTGTTGCTGCGCTCAGCCTTTGTCAATCCGGGCCACACTCTATGAATGCAGAACTCTGAGAACTTGCAGAGTTTCTATGAGACAGGAGTCATGGTGCATTTAAAAAAAATGTTTTTCCCCCCTATTTCGGTAGTCAGTAAAAGGTTAACTTTAAACCTCGGGCTAGTTTTAGGGGCAGGGGAGCAGGGCGGTTGCCTTGGGTACCAGCTTCCATCGTGACACTCGTTTTTGTTTTGTTTGTGTGCTCCACTTATTGGCTGCTTTTGCTTCTCTGATTGGCCAGCCATTTTTTGTTTGTTTGGTTTTTTTGGTTATGTGGTTTTTTTGCTCAGCCACTCAGGGTGGGGAGTACCAAAAATGTTTTCCGACATAAGCAGCAAAATATCTGGGGCCAACCCCATTTAAACCTCACATACAGTATAGATGATCAAATAAGGACCTTTATCAAAGATACAAAATATTTCCCTGTGGCTGTTAGTTCCAGTGCAAAAACCCATGTTAAAATTGTGACGATATAACAGTCACAAAACGAAGGGCCAGATTCCTCCCTCAAATGCACTCAAATCCCACTGAGTTAATGGGAGCTATATATATGTATTCTAGGGTAGAATTTGATCCATAGATGGTGGTCTAAAATTTGAATCTTGTGAATTCAGAAATGTTGGCAAATGTGAACACATTATATTATCTGAGAGCTTTATCACTATCCGTCTCCTTCATTACAGTTTCCAGGCACAAGAGCCACATTTTGTCAATTCACAACACTGAGGTTTTAAGATATCTTAAATCAAATGGTTGGTAACAACAAACTGAAAGTTACTGAAAGAAAGAAAATGGTGCTAATGCCATATTGTTACTTACAACTGCATAGTATATTTCTTGCCCTGATATCAAAAATCTTATTAGTAACACCTTCTATCCTATTTGCAACTTTTCCATTTGCATTAACACATTAATTTTTGCTAATACTGTAGAATATTGCTATGATACAAAGGTCACAAACAATTCCTGTTAAAATAGAAAAGATAATACTGCATAGGAAAAATTGCTGATACCTTAGAGCCCTGTTCAATATTCTTCTTTTAGCAAACTCCCATTGACTTTCTACAACAAGGGCTTAATATATTGTCAGATTGCAATGTTGTTCCAAATAAAAATCAGTGGGACTAGCCTCAATAAGGACAAAAAGAAAAGGAGTACTTGTGGCACCTTAGAGACTAACCAATTTATTTGAGCATAAGCTTTCGTGAGCTACAGCTGAAGTGAGCTGTAGCTCACGAAAGCTTATGCTCAAATAAATTGGTTAGTCTCTAAGGTGCCACAAGTACTCCTTTTCTTTTTGCGAATACAGACTAACACGGCTGCTACTCTGAAACCTGTCAATAAGGACAATGATTAGTTCCAAATAAAAATACTGTATATATTCTGCCGATTATAAATTCATCAAAAATTATAATTCAAAAGAGATTTTTAATAAAAAGGTTCCTAACTCTAGTACTTAATACTAAAGCTGGTTGGAAAATGTGCAATCTTGATTTTTTTCAGAGGAACAAGAAGCAATTTGCATTTTTTCTTTTTTTTCTTTTTTGACCATCTCTACTTTTAAAAAATATGCATTGGCTCATAGATAGAGAAAGACAATGGACTAAGATATGCAAACATTTTAACAATTTAGGAAAGACTTTCTAAATGGCAGAAGAAACAGGATCACACTCCCACATGACTCTTAAGAAGTAACATGAAGTTTTGTGCTCAGGAGTGAATTTCACTCTGTGCTACCTGATGGTGCAATAAAATGGACTTAATTATGGTTAGGTTCTTCACAATTTTTGCTTTCTTTATTTTAGCAAAAAATGTGGTTATGTCTCCTGTCCTCCTGAGGTACCAGAAACTCCTTTCTTTTGAGACATTTTAAATGTTGAGCCAAATTCTTTTCTCCATTACTCTCATGCAACTTCCATAGGCGTTTTTTTGGGAGGGAGAGTATCTGAGGACGGAATCAGGTAATAACAGTGACATAAATGTCAGAAGCCATCAAAAGGGCCACTTTTCTCAAAATATAAAACCAAATTTAATCCTAACCTTTTTCCCAGTGATCCACTCCTACAGAACTATCTGAAAAATGCAAATGTATTCTCTGGAAATATTTATTCACTTTTATAAATATATTCTTAACACCATCTTCATACTCCTTTGATGTTCATTTTCATTAAACATTTTAGTAAATGAATATACTGGTGGAATGTTTGCAGGAAGAGCTAATTTTACTCACTCCTAAACTTCTGTTCTTGTACCCAGTGCTGTCCCTCTTTTCTTCTATTCTTCTTGTTCTTCTCTCTTTTTCTTATTCACTTTTTCTTATTCACACAAGTCAAGTGCAAGAGATGTCTTCCATCTATGATAAACCAAACAGGATTCACCTACCTATTTAAAAAAAAATCTTCACAATAAATAAACTGCATTTATTATCTATGATAATAAAATAGGATCCATCTGTTGATCTGGGGAAAAAAAAGTTCCGTTTTAACTCGCCTATAGAAAAATGTTATACAGGAATCTGGTTGCACTTTTAGAGAGAGTGTAATCTCTACTAGAAGCTCTTCACAGCACAGGAGCTCTTCACAACAACTGAACATATTCTTCTATTAATTTTTAGCTGTAATTTCCATTATAGAATTAAGTAATTAATTAATAAGTTTGTGTTCTTATGGCCCAACATATTTTAAAAATTCTGATAGACACACAGGGCTGGAAGGGAATTTGAGAGATCATCTAGTCCAGTCCCCTACTGTATACCTACTGACAGGCATTTGTCTAACCTGTTGTAAAAAATCCCAAATGATGGGAATTCCACATTCTTCCTTGAAAGCTTATTCCAGTGCTTAATTATCCTTACAGTTGAGAGGGTTTTTTTCTGACCTAAATCTAACCTAAATCTCCCTTGCTGCTGATTAAGCCCATTATTTCTTGTCCTAACTTCAGTTGACCTGGAGAACAATTGATCACTCACTGTCCTCTTTATATCAGCCCTTAATTTATTTGAAGACTGTTACCAGGTGCCCCTGAATCTTTTGTTCTTAAAACATGCCCAGTTTTTTGTAACCTTTCTTCATAGGAAGTTTTCTAAGCCTATTATCAGTTTTGTTGCTTTCTTCTGGATTCTCTCCCATTTATCCATCTCTCTCTTAAAGTGTGGTGTCCCAAACTGGACACAGTACTCCAGCTGAGGCCTTACTAGTGCCAAGTAAAAGGGAGACAATTACCTCCCATATTTTACATATAACACTCCGATTAATGCACTCCAGAATATTAGTCTTTTGTGCAGCTGCGTCACATTGTTGACTCATATTCAATTTATGATCCACTATAATCCTTTTCACAGATCCTTTTCAGCAGTGCTACTGCCTAGCTAGTTATTCCCCATTTTGTAGTTCTGCCTTTGGTTTTTTTCTTCCTAAATGTAGTACTTTGAACTTGTCTTTATTAACTTTCATCTTGTTGATTTCATATCAGTTTTCCAGTTTCTCAAGGTTATTTTGAATTCTAATTCTGTCCTCCAAAGTGTTAGCAACCCTTCCTGGCTTGGTGTCATAAAACATATTTTCCACTCCACTATCCAATTCATTCATGAAAATATTGAATAGTGCTGACCCAGAACAGATCACTGGGGGGCTTCCCCCCAGGTTGACAGTGAACCATTGATAATTACTAAGGCTATGATTTAGTCACGAGGTCATGGCAGTCACGGATTCCATGACTCTACTGGACCTTCATGACTTCTTCAACTTTCAGGGACTGAAGCCGGGGCTAGAGGCAGGACTGTGCACCCCTGCCCTGCAACTAGGGCTGGAGCCAGGACCCTGCAGCCCCTGCCCCGCGGGCTTGCAGTTGGGGCTGTGTGTCCCCCTCTCAACATCCCAGGGCCGTACCCCTTCCCGACTGTGGCTGGAACTTGGTGGGGTCTGCAGCTGGGGCTGTGCACCCCGTCCCACAGCCAGATCTGGAGCAGGCGCTGTGCACCCCCCAGTGCCTATGCCCCCCGTGGCCTCTGGAGCCGGGGCTTGCCCCCTGCAATGGTTGGGGCTTGGCCTGTCAGTCCCTGCCCCCCATGGGACTCCATTCCCTGCCCCACCTAACCCACCCCACCGGTTATTTTTAGTGAAGTCACCCATAGGTCACAGGCTCCCGTGAATTTTTGTTTATTGCCCGTGACTTGTCTGTGACTTTTACTAAAAATAACCATGACAAAATCTTAGCCTTAATTACTCTTTGAGTACAGTTTTTCAACCAGTTTTGCCACCATCTTATAGTAATTTCATCTTGACCACATTTCCCTAGTTTGCTTATGAGAATATCATGTGGGACTGTGTCAAAAGCCTTACTAAAATCAACATATATCATGTCTACAGCTTTCCCCCTCCCCATCCACTAGGCCAGTAGTCCGGACAAAGAAAGAAATTGGTTTGGCATGATTCCTTCTTGATAAATTCGTGTTGGATAATAATAATATTTATTATTATTTATGTTCTGGTAGCACCAAATGTGGCAAGTGATTTCCAAACACAGAAGACAGACTCCCTGGCCTGAAGAGCTTCAGTAATGTCCTTCTATTGGTTTGCTTTATGGCAATGGCAATTATAAAATAAATATCACATTTTACTTCGGAACACAATTTAAAAAAGAAAATATACATGTTTTAATCTCTTAGCAATATAAAACATAGTTTTATAGTTTTCAGAAATCATGGTTTCACCCTTGTATATTAACAACATTCAGGTGAACTGACTATGTAACAGAGCAGAAACCTACTAATAGCAATGCAACAGAGGAAGTGCCTCTTCCTCAACTGAAGAACACTGGACAGAGTCAGCCTGTCTGTCCTGTGGGACATTTGGAGAACCCAGTTGGCCAGTGCCCTGTGGTGGTCCTCTAGTGCCTGGTTATGTTGAGTAAGAGCAGCTCCAAATGAAAGAGCCACTGCTGTCATCTAGATCAAGGCCTATCCCCCTTGAAAGATTAGTATTTATTGTCCCTCCCTGCTGTATTGAACGACAGCTTGAACCTTTGCTCTGGACAAATAAAAGAATGGGTCAGAGGATCTGGTGCAAATCTCTGGCCTACTTCTAAAGCTGGAGCCAGAGTATTTTGCCCCTGGCTAGTTCCATCTCCTCCTGAACTCATCACTTTTCTTGACAGAACAAAAAACTTTTCCTTCCCTACTGACCTGAACTTACACAACTATTTTTTTAAGCCTCTGACTTAAAAGCTTGGGCAAGGCCCATTAGAAAATGTGTCCCATAATCATAGTCTCTTTAAGGAGCTCAAGATCTATATTTCTGAGCTACATGTACACTTTGGAGAAAAATAGAAATAAAATGGATTTTTTTGTGCAACCCTTTAATCTGAAGAATCATATCTATTTATATTTGACATTTAAAAAATAAATAGCAAAAAAGTCTGCTTGCTTATAAAACACCACTGAATTGGGCAGTAATTGTATACTGCATCTTGAAAAAAAGAACCCAATGTAGTTAAAAATTATCAACAGGAATCACTGTTGTACACATTTGAGCTTCTAGTCAAAAGGACATCATGCTCCCAGACAGCTTCATTAGAAAATGGAAAGGAGACATTAATGGCTGTCTGCTGTCCATGGAGTGATGCCCATTATAGTGACAACTTAAATGCATACAATGGTAATTGCTACTGCTGTTTCTTTTTGCATTGATAGATTTTAATCAGCAGCACTGGCAAAGAGAAAATAAAATAATGGGAAAAGCAATGTTTCTTAAAATTAGGAGTTATTTACAGGTACTGTTCATCACACTAGAATGAGCTGTATACATATTTAAGTATAGACCGTTGATTGGTAAACTGGTATAGATTGATGGATTATTGATGAAGTATCTTGTAGTTAACAACTGAAGAAGAGCCAAAAATACATGTAAAACAGAACCATGATTTGCTAAAAGGTGTATTGATAAGATGTGGCACTATAAACAATACTTCGCCCAACTCCCCAATCCTTTTGTGTATATGAAGTTCTCTAGAGGCAGGAAAATGTGCTTATGTGGCAATATTGTAGAAGCCCATGTTTTCCATAGCAACTAGGTTTGCAGAGGTGCCATGTGCAGTTTTGCAAAGGCGGTTACAAATGAGAAGCAGACACCAGGCATGGATCCCTTGTTATGCAGATATCCTAGCTATTTCCCTTCTGAACAGTAGTACTACAACTGTGTGAATTATTGCAGTCACTTGGATGCATAATTTCACTTATATTTCTGTGGTCCTTAGCAGATTCCATTGTCTGATGGGAGTGTTTCCTAGCTCACTGTAGTTGCCCTGGGTATAACTCTTTACACAATGGCTAGTTTGCCAGTCAATAGCCCTTGGGAAGTGGCTTCTTCTTGAGGGTCAGACTTATCATAGAATCATAGAATCATAGAATATCAGGGTTGGAAGGGACCCCAGAAGGTCATCTAGTCCAACCCCCTGCTCAAAGCAGGACCAAGTCCCAGTTAAATCATCCCAGCCAGGGCTTTGTCAAGCCTGACCTTAAAAACCTGTAAGGAAGGAGATTCTACCACCTCCCTAGGTAACGCATTCCAGTGTTTCACCACCCTCTTAGTGAAAAAGTTTTTCCTAATATCCAATCTAAACCTCCCCCATTGCAACTTGAAACTTAGGAAGCTAATGGGGAAGAGAGAGAGACTAGGGACTTTTTGGGGGAGTGGGTCAAGTTGGTAACTTGCCTGAAGAATATCACTCCAATTCTCTGTTAGTAGAAGAACTCTTCATTGATCTGGATATATGCTCCCAACAGAGTATCTGTTTTTCTTGTGTATTTCTAGGGTGCACACCATTGTATCAAGGTGCCATCCCACTGCCAGTTTTCTATTCAATCATAAGGCAGAGAATTAGATAGGAGATAGTCAGATGGGGACTGCAAGTCAATAGGCATTGTGGAAGGAACCGGCAGGGAAGCAAAGCAGGCCAGAGTGGACCGTGGGTCAGCAGGGGAAAGGAATTAACACAGGCAGTAGTTCAGTTCAGGATTGAAGGAGTGACTGTAGGAGGACTGGGCTATTTGGAAGAAGGCACAGGCATGAGGAGATGAGGGAGGGTTACAGTTCTTTGAGGAAGGGTAGCAAACAGAGTTGGAAATGAATGAATAATACTTCATCTCTTCAGTACAGTTCACTGAGAACAAATAAAAGCATTCTCATATACAGCACTCATCCTCAATGCTGAAGGAGTGAAGTATTTATTCTAATAATCTACACTTAACTGCCAGGACTTCTCTTCTATCATTCCATTTTTGTAGAATCAACATGTGTTGAGACTGTTCAAATATTAACCAGACACGTTGTCCGCTAGTCTATACAGTCTTTGGTAGTAGTCAGACCATGTCTTTCAATGCTTATTCGTTCCATGAACACACTGGAAAGACTGAGGGCACGTGTTATGGGAAGTACTGAAAACATAATGATGAAAAATAATTGTTTAAAAATATGAAGTTGCTGTTTTAGGATTGCCTTAGATCTCCAGAGAGTGCTTCAGAAGATGTTTTATGTCTGAAGGACAGACTCATCCTTCTGTTAATGGAGTCACTGGGGATGATTATAATAACAACAACATTTTCTTCTGAAGCTACAGGGAAGGGATCATGAAAAATTAGCTAAGCTGGAAAACCAAAATATTATTTAAAGCACTAAAAAGGTGATCATTTCTAGTTAGTCATCTATTTTATATTTATTTGAAGTGGGGATATATTCTGCATCAAGCTCTGCAAAAATAGCTTTACATTAAAAACTCTGAAGCAACAGTTTTAGCCTGAAAACTTGTGAGGAGAGGTATCCAGGACTATCTGATGAAGAATGTCACTCAGTAGCAACCCCCTGCTAGAAAAACATTAAATAACAATAAAGATATCAAAACTTTCAAGTTACCTACATCATTTGTTGGTTAATCTATGAGACTTTCTCTGAGTGCATAAGAACTAGATTCCAAGAAGTGGACAGAGGTGATGGCAGGAATCCCACACAAAATAAACACACTTTTATTTAAAAGCTGCTAATAAATACAGTATAACTTCCTCCCCAAACAGTATTTTTCTTAGTATTTTAATTAAATAAAATAAAACTCAAAATGTTCACTCTGCCATCTGTGAATGCCCTTGGAGATAACATGTTTATAAAAAGTGAAAATAAACAGACTTAGTTACAATATATCCCAAGAAATGTGCAAGATCAATTGCACCTGAGTTAGTTCCTCTGCATCCATTTAACATGGATAAATACAGTGGGCTTCTACACGCTCCCTAAACTGAGATTTTCTTGCAATAGTCCTGTTACATCCCATAATATTTGCTCTCTCACTCTGATTAATGGTCCCCATTCAACAAGAGCAAATTTCACTATTTCTGAGAGACATAACAATTCCCTATTCTTGGTACTTTTTAGTACACCAAGCTGTTTTTTTGTTTGGTTGGTTGGGGTTTTTTTGCTCTATTTTTTTAAACTACCCTTTGGCCAAACTCTCCCTAGAAAATGTTTACAAATTGTAGGCGATTGTAGGTAATGTTTGTCTGTTGGGGGAGTTATTTTTCATACTCATCATCTTCATAGTAAGAGTGGGCAAGTAGATTATAGCCCTGAAGAGCATACTGTTCAGCTCAGTCTGGAGAATGCAAAAGGCTTTATGCCACCTTTGTGCTTCTGCAGTGCTGGAACGGCTGTGCCCCACGCCAGTCCCTTGGCACAACTTATAGCAGCTAGTGAGCAAAGAGGCCATTATGGCAGCTGGGAATAGCTGGTGTTAAAAGGAATCTGAGGATTAATCATGTGTGATTAACTGGTATGTATCAGCATAGATGTAATTAGAGATGACTGAACAGATTTAATATAGTACCTCTGATACACCCCCTAGGCTTACTGGGTGAAGAATTGGAAATTTATTCTGTTTTAGTTGTATGTTGGTGAAAATGACCATTTTGAAGTTTTATGATGATGATTTGGATGTTCCATTCTAATACCCTCTTGTCAGTCAGTTTCTTCCTTATCTGATCATTAACTTTTGAGTTAAAATGTCTCATGATTAGGCCCAACTCATAAATTAATTCTTTTTTGTAAAGTTTCTTAAAAATCCATTCCTCCTTTTTTGAGTTATGAAAAGTACATTTTCTCCATGTGTCAAGACATTTTCCAATTTCTTTTTTGGCCCTGGATTAAATCTAAATGGATTTAGTGCTAAAATTTCACTCATCACATATGTACTCCTGGTTGGTACTGGGATCTTTACCATGTTTCCAGACACTTAGTTGGAAAAGCAAATCCTAAAATACATATATTTTAAAAGAGCAGGCACAGCATGATCATTTCCTTAAATTCAGGGAGATGCACCAGGATGTAGGTGCAGATATGTAAGACCAAACTTACATGTTTTTGATTGTGAAAGCACTGTCAAAGGCCTGATCTACACTTGCAAGTTTTTGCACGAAAAGTCAGCTTTTTGTGCTGAAACTCCTCAGTTTTAGTGCTGCAGTAAAACCACCCTGAGCAGAGTCATAAGGGTTTTTGCGTTGAAAGTTTAGTGCCGTAGTGCTAGTATGGACATCATTCTTAATTTTTAGCACTGTTATTGGCCTCCGGACGCTATCCCACAATGCTCATCCTGGCCACTCTGGTCAGCAGTTTCAACTCTGCTGCCCTGAGGCTAGGTAAACAACCATCTGCCCCTCCCCCTTTAAAGCCCTGGGAATTTTGAAAGTCCCTTCCTGTTTCCTCAATGTGCAGACCTCACATCACATCTTCCCAGCTGACCATGGCGGCTCCACGCAGCAAATGATCTCCCGCTTGGTCCACTGCAGAGCTACTCAATCTGATAAGTGTTTGGGGAGGGGAGGCTGTTCAGTCCAGTTGTGCACAAGCCATAGGAATTTTAATACCTATAGCCAGATTGCGCGCAGCTTACAGGAAACGGGATATGACCGGGACACACTGCAGTGCCGAGCAAAGGTAAAGGAGCTGAGGAGTGTGTACCACAAGGCAAGGGAGGCAAACCATCACTCTGGGGCTGTGCCCCAGACTTGCCGATTTTATAAGGAGTTGGATGCTATCCTAGGTGGCGACCCTACCTCCACTGTAAAGAGCACCGTGGATACTTCAGTGGCTCTGGAGCCGGTGGAAAGTGTACCTCATCCAGAGGAGGAGGTCATTGATGAAGAGGTGGAGGCTGAAGATGGGGAACCCCGTGATATGTCCGTTCAGGAGCTGTTCCATACTCCAGAAGCGTCTAGCCAGTCTCTGCAGTCGCTTTCAGGCGAGTCAGAGCAGGACAGCAGACCCCTGGTAAGTGGTTTTGCTTTGCAAAGTTCTGAAGTGGGTTGAGGGCAGAGACATGTGGAAGGCTGGCTTAGCTTGTATGTGCTGGGCATTTCCCCATGCAGCTAGGCAGTACGGCGGAACAGGGAGTTGATGCACTCTGAAATTTCATTGGAATCCTCCATTGAGATTTCTAGGAAACTTTCCTTGAGGTACTCAGCAATCATCTGCCGGAGGTTCCTTGGCAGAGCTGCCTTGTTCCTTCCCCCATTGAGAGACACTTTCCCACGCCACTCTACAGTCACTTGGGCAGGGACCAAAGCTGCACACAGGCGAGAAACATAGGGACCAGGACAGAAGCTGCAAGTGTCTAGCAAAAAGAAAAGGAGTACTTGTGGCACCTTAGAGACTAACCAATTTATTTGAGCATAAGCTTTCGTGAGCTACAGCTCACTTCATCGGATGCATACTGTGGAAAGTACAGAAGATCTTTTTATACACACAAACCATGAAAAAATGGGTGTTTATCACTACAAAAGGTTTTCTCTCCCCCCACCCCATTCTCCTGCTGGTAATAGCTTATCTAAAGTGATCACTCTCCTTACAATGTGTATGATAATCAAGGTGGGCCATTTCCAGCACAAATCCAGGTTTTCTCCCCAACAGGAAAGTGGGTTTGTGCGGGGGTGGGGAGAAAACTGGATTTGTGCTGGAAATGGCCCACCTTGATTATCATAACATTGTAAGGAGAGTGATCACTTTAGATACGCTATTACCAGCGGGAGAGTAGGGTGGGGGGAGAGAAAACCTTTTGTAGTGATAAACACCCATTTTTTCATGGTTTGTGTGTATAAAAACATCTTCTGTATTTTCCACAGTATGCATCCAATGAAGTGAGCTGTAGCTCATGAAAGCTTATGCTCAGATAAATTGGTTAGTCTCTAAGGTGCCACAAGTACTCCTTTTCTTTTTGCGAATACAGACTAACACGGCTGTTACTCTGAAAAGTGTCTAGCAGACGCTTGCTTCCCTGCTTACCCTCAGGAGTGAGAGATCTTCCACAGTGACCACCACCTACGGAAAATGGTGGTAAAGTTTAGAGTGTTGCCACCCTTAAGTCACTCGAAACCTTTGCAGATTGCTTCAGTGCAATAAAAAATGCCCCTGCCCCTGGGTTCACTCATCATAATTGGGGTAATCTGCCTCATGTGTGCTTGCCTAGGGTCACCTAGAAAGTGATAGGCATGTTACCAGCAGTGTGTGAATGTTATTGTTTCAATGCTCTCTGAGTTGCTGACAATAGCTCTTCTGTTTATTGTGAACCACGTGTTTCCAGATTTCACCCTGAGAAACAACCACCATACAGCAGCAGAGCATCTGCGCAAGATAAGAAAATGTCCGAGATGGACCAAGGAATATATGTTCCGGGTCTTGCTGACAAAGTGAGAGGCTGAAACACTGAATGCAAGAAGTGGAGGGAAAGTGAAAAGCAGGAAAGAGAAGAGAAGGATTCTTACAACAGGGATGCCATAGAAAGGCTGATTAAAGTTATGGAGCATCAAACCAACATGCTCCAGACTCTCATAACACTGCAGACTGAGCAGATGCATGCCCGCCCTCCCCTTTGCAGCATTGTGAACTCTTTCCCATGCAATCCCCAAACTCCCCCTGCGCATTCCTTTCCACCTTCTGGCACTTTGCGCTTTCCTCTACACTCCACCCCTGCACAGAGCTGTTCCAATGAAAGTTGGACCTATACTCAGCTATGAAAATCACCCCCCTCCCATTCTCTTTTCCCCCCACCAACTGTGTGTATGGCTCTGTGTGTCTGTGTATTGGTGTGGTTTGTCTCAATAAAAGCACAATGTTTTAATTATACACACTCTTTCTTTATTTTCCTGAAGTGGATGAGACCTCATTGCACCAAATCAACACTTTCATTAGTCCCCTCCTATGCCTGAACAATCACAGTTGCTTCATAGGCTACCAGATTTAAGTAATCATTACAGTCCCAAGAATAGCAACAACCATTATGGGTTTTCTTGTTTGTAGTGTTGCCAAAAGGCATCCCTGATTCTTACTGCCCCATGCTGCACCCCTCTAATAGCCCTGGTATCTCGCTGCTCAAAATCAGCAGCCAGGCGTTCTACCCCAGCAGTCCACCCCTGAGAAAATGGTTCGCCCTTCCCTTCACAAATATTACGCAGCGCACAACATACGGCTATAACCATTGGAACATTTTCCTCACTTAGGTCTAACCTGCCATATAGGCATGACCAGCACTCCTTTAATCAGCCAAACACCCATTCAGTGGTCATTCTGCACCTACTCAGCTTGTTGTTGAGCCACTCCTCACTGCTATCTAAGTTTCCCGTGTATGGCTTCATGCCCCATGGCATTAAGGGGAACGCTGGGCATTTCATGCTCCATGGCATTAAGGGGAATGCTGGGCATTTCTGCTTCCCCTACAGTGATCTTCTGGTCTGGTAAGAAAGTCCCTGCTTGCAGCTTTCTGTACAGACAAGTGTTCGTAAAAATACATGTGCACTTTTCCAGACAACCCCACGTTAATGTCAGTGAATCACCCACAGTGATCCACAAGCACCTGCAAAACCATAGAGAAGTATCCCTTCCGATTGATGTACTCGGCCACAAGGTGGTCTGGTGCCAGAATTGGAATATGTATCCCATCTATTGCCCCTCTGCAGTTAGGGAAACCCATGTCTGCAAAGCCATCCACAATGTCACGCACGTTGCCAAGAGTCACCGTCTTTCGCAGCAGGATGTGATTAATGGCCTTTCACACTTGCATTAACACAGCACCACTCCAAACTGGTCTGTGACTGACTGGTAGCAGTCTGGAGTTGCCAGCTTCCACACTGCAGTCACCATGCACTTCTCCACCGAGAGGGCAGGTCTCATTTGGGAGTCCTTGTGCCACAGGGCTGGGGAAAGCTCAGCACACAGTGGCATGAAGGTGGCTTTCCGCAGCCAAAAGTTCTGCAGCCACTGCTCATCATCCCAAACTTGCATCACTATGTGATCCCACCACTCTGTGCTAGTTTCCTGAGCCCCAAAGTGACGTTCCACTGCATTCAGCTCCTCCGTGAATGCCAAAAGCAATCTACTGTTGCTGTTTTCCATGTCAGACACCACGTCAGGCAACTGTGACTGCCACTGTCTTGTAACTTCAAGAATAACTCCACTGCCACTCGCGGTGTGCTAGTGAGAGCTAGCAGAGCAGTGGAGAGCAGTGAGGGGTCCATTCCTGCAGATAGATGTGGCAGGGAAAGCACTAAAGGATGTTGGAAAATGCTGCAAACTGAAGATGGAAGCACATTGAATGCGGGGACGGAAAGCAGTGCATCTCGGGGCATTGAGCCTGGACCCATGATGCGCCGCGATTCCCTTCGCCTTCCCACAAGACCTAGCAGCAGAAAGAGGAGAGCTGCACAGTGCACTGCTTTCACTGGCAATGCAAACGCCACAAGTATGAACATGCTATGGCGCTACTGGAAGACAGTGTGGACACGCAACAGCGCTTTTAAGTAACGTGCTTTAATGAAAGTGTTATAACTTTTGGTGCAAAAACTTGCCAGTGTAGACATACCCATAGCTACAAGTGATTCTACTGCACTGGGGGAAATTCTGGGCCCCACTGAAGTCACTAAGTACTGCTGTTGAGTTTAAAGGAGCCAAGATTTCATCCCAAGTGTAGGGAGCCAGTGGTTGAAATTTCTATAAGTGCCTAAGGGAGTTATCTGCCTAACTTCCTGAGGTGATTCTGAAAATACTACAGGTATTAAAAACTCACAAAATAATATAAATACACCGGGGTGTGAGTACATTTTGGGTTTTCCAGTGAGATGTACCTATCTGTCACCATAAAGAAAGTTCACCCTGGTCATTAGGTAACACACACACACGTTGGGTGAAACTGAGGATCTTTGATTCCAAAACTGAGATTACTTGAGCTACAGAACAATCTGCTCTTACATGCATAGTACCAAAGGGCTGTTCTGCCAGCCCTCTCATTGAGATGCAAGATCCCTTTTCTGCAAGAACAGCCCTGGCATCTAAAAGAGGGTTGCATAGAGCCCTTATGCCAGCTGTACACCACCCAAGGATTTTCTTTACACAAGACATATGCTCAGATATCCAAATCGGCCAGGTTAAAGGCTACTTTATGCCACTGAAATAATAGATCCAAGAAATGAGCCCACAATACTTAGCAAACCATTCAATTAAATGTAATAGAATGGCTATGCTGTTATATGAAAGTATGCAGCATTTTATATTGCATGTTGTATGATCATGTAATTAATCCTGGCATAGCTACATGGGGGCAAACTAAGATTGGAGTGGGGAACTTAACTCTGAATTTCTTATCTTTTTTGTAGTTAAAATCTCAGTCTTACATTTGCATGAACATGTTTTTTGTCCTTTCTAATTATGAAAGCTGATGATCTTTTTGTATTTTCTTCTACTGTAGATATTTAATAGTATTACATGTCCAAACCATTTCACATTGTTTCTGAAAACCTAATCTGCTCAATGATTTATTTACTAGCACTTGCCTTTAGTACTACAAAAACACAGGGGTGTCAGCTTTCTCATTCCGAAGTCATCTATCATTGCCTTGAACTTGTCAGTGTATGTAAGATTGTCTTCATCTCCTATAACTCTTCACTTCTTTAAATCCAGAGTACGTTTAAAGATATCATTATGTCTCTTGAACATAGATGAATTTGATCAAGTTTTCTGAAGTTGAGTTAAAATGATTCCTTAGTTAAATATATCTAAGCTTTCAAACATGATTCTTGTAATATCAAAAAGCTTCTTGGGAAAGCAAAAAGAATAGAGTGGGGAAATTTATCTGTTAGGGAAGATGTTAGTTTCCTTTAAATTGGCATAAATGTTAGATATCTTTTCCCCATCTATTAAAAATATTAACAGGTAAAAATAACCCTTTTCAGCTGTCTTGTTAATGCTATGAAAGTTATCATTGTCCTTGCAACTCCAATAAAGCCATTGATTTGGTGTAGTGAATTATGGCCCTTGTGAAGAGAAGAGACAAGACTGTGGTGTAGTAAACGTAAAAGGGACTCTTTATCCAGGATTTTGGATACCCATAGATCCTGTAGCTTCCTGGTTTACTAATTTACAGACTGAGGTTCTTGCTACAGTGTTATCACACAGCGTCTGTCTAACTCCCGACTGGACTGCTGACTAAAATACACAGCAGAAGCAAGCATTCATATATTGTCTTTTGGTCTTTACACAACATATGTAACATGAATCACACGGGCAAATTGGTGTTCAAATTACATGTATGGAAAACATAGTACGTATATCAGAGTAGCAGCTGTGTTAGTCTGTATTTGCAAAAAGAAAAGGAGTACTTGTGGCACCTTAGAGACTAACAAATTTATTTGAGCATAAGCTTTCGTGAGCTGCAGCTCACTTCATCGGATGCATTCAGTGGAAAATACAGTGGGGAGATTTATATACATAGAGAACATGAAACAATGGGTGTTACCATACACACTGTAACGAGAGTGATCACTTAAGGTGAAAAGAAAAGGAGTACTTGTGGCACCTTAGAGACTAACAAAATTTATTTATTTTTGTTTTGTTTGTTTGTTTCAAAAACAGACTCCAACGAGAGACTGCTGAATTGGAATTAATTTGCAAACTGGATACAATTAATTTAGGCTTGAATAAAGACTGGAAGTGGATGGGTCATTATACAAAGTAAAACTATTTCCCCACGTTTATATCCCCCCCCCCCACTGTTCCTCGACTTCTTGTCAACTGCTGGACATGGTCCACCTTGATTATCATTACAAAAGGTTCCCCCCTCCCCCCCCCCCCCCCCCCCCCGCTCTCCTGCTGGTAATAGCTCACCTTAAGTGATCACTCTCATTACAGTGTGTATGGTAACACCCACTGTTTCATGTTCTCTGTGTATATAAATCTCCCCACTGTATTTTCCACTGAATGCATCCGATGAAGTGAGCTGTAGCTCACGAAAGCTTATGCTCAAATAAATTTGTTAGTCTCTAAGGTGCCACAAGTCCTCCTTTTCATAGTACATGTAGACACTGCTCCTTTGACATGGATCTGGTGGCTTCTGAAGCACATAGGATAGTGAGAGCCACTAGAATGCTCACAAACTATGTAAAGGGATTCTACTCCATTCCAATACACTACAGTACACAAACACAAGGATATACGATATGTCACTTCCCCTAAGGACTTACAGCAATTGGCTTTAAGTTGGGTGCTTAAATTAGGCTCTCAAATCCATATTTTAAGGGGGGGGGGTTTATTTAGGACCCTAAATATGGATTAGGATTCTTAGTTAAGGCAGCCAAATTTCATAATGTTTGCCTATATTACCAACTTGCCTGAGATATGATTAGGCAATATTTTGCTTGCATGGTGAAAGTCATCAGAGGCTTTCTCATTTTGCAGACCTTACTCAAAAGTCCCACTCACTTTAATTGGAGTCCAATAATTTTATAAATTCCATTTGATCAGTTTATAGAGCTAATTGAACAATGTAAATATTTGTTCAGCTAATTTTAGGGATGAAAACAAATATTAATTGAATAATTGTTTTATTATTCACTCAAATCAGTTGACTAATGGGGTTGACAAGTCTTTTGTGTGTAGCAGGGATGGACAGAATCACTTGTAAGTGTCTATGCTTCTTTCTGGTGAGAGATTTCAGAAGTGTGGGCAAGAAGTGGTCAGAAAACTGAATTTCCATACTACAAGAAATTCCAATATTTAAAAAAAATTCTGAATCAGAACACAAAGTCAAAATATCGAAATTTCAGAATTCAAGGACCAAAGGGATGACTTCTGCCTACAGCATCATCCCCCTCCAAACCCATCAGGAGTTATCACATTTGTCAAAGCTGCCCTTGTAGAGAAGAGAAAAAATACCTTTGAATTTCTCCATCCCCAGCCCTGGAGGTGCCATACACTCAAGGGTTCCTGGGGAATAGCCTTCCTGTTCTTCCTTCCTCTGCTACTTACCGCTGCATCTACAGGTTTGTGGTGATTTCTCAGGGAGTTGTTTTCACTGCTTCAATTCATCCTATCACACTTTTAAGGCCATGGTCCATGGTGGGACACCATCCTTGCTTCTGGACAGGAAGACGTATCAGAACTTCCTTTACTTCTGCTATTTCTACCTGCAGAATGGAAGATTTGGCCCTTAGCCTTCAGGCAAACGTCCTCCTGACATTATTTGGGAGTTTTGCCATGTGAGGGCTGCCACATTTGATCTTGAGTTACCCTGTGCTCTCTCTCTTTTCCTGTAGGGCAGGTCTAAGGAACATAAGTGGGGCAGTGTTGGGAAGCTGGTGGCAACACAGATACTGGAAAATATATAAGATTTTGCTCTTCCATGGCAGTCAATCCATGAGTAAAATTTATCTAAGAGTTAGATTGAGAGTTTACTCAGCCCATAGCAAGGAGGGAGCCAGGGAAGGAATTCTCAGTGGTGAAGTAGTCTGCTACTGGTAGGTATGAGTAGGATATTACATTTTCTTCTGCACTGGTTTCACTGTGCTGGCTGCTGTATTTATGGTGTGGGTGTGGTGTCAAGGCTGTATACCTATTTCCTGCCTCCTATAGAGGTAGGGGAGTAGCAGAATTATGGAGGCTTGTTCCTAGAGTGTGACCCATAATATTGATAACTCCTACAAAGGAGTGAATGGAGATTTTTCTTACCTTGTGTGGGTATGTCGAGTAAGCCATGATCTTATTCTGAAAGGATGTATTCTCTTTCTTTCTAAAATTCAGATTAATTAGGTAAACCACAGATATCCAGTGTAAAGAAGTTGTAATTCAGGCATAGATACAACACAAGTGATTATAAGAGTCAGAATAACAACTTTGATTTTGCTGAAATGAATACTGAATTTTAAAAAAAGAAATTGTTGTTTCTAAACTGAAGCCACCAGTCTGGCTGAAGGTTTTAAACTATTTCACCTCAGACCATCATATTATTAATTTTAGAAAAGTTTTAAATTGGGAGGTAATTCATGCTCCTGAGGTTTTATTTTAATTAATTAAAACTGAAAGTTAGAAACAGCATGGCTGTGAGAGAAGCACTATTAAAACCAGCAGGTGGTGTTTTTACAAAAAACAGGTTATTTTCAGTTATTTCTTCAGAAGGCGGAGAACGAGACTGGGGAAGCTGGAAGATGCTGAGTTAGGTGGAATGCAACTAGGACAAGTGGAGCTAAAGAGAACTGAGAACAAAACAGAGCTAGAATAGGAGAGATAACCTTTTGATTCATTTTCTTTTAGTTTGCACTGAGGAAACCAATTAATATTCTATATCAATATCTTCTATAAAAACAAAACAAACAAGTCAGCAATGAACTCTTGGGATTTTTGTACGCAGAGTTTGAACATATATTTATAATTATAATTGATTGAAAAACTAATGATCATTACAATGGCCCGATCATCATAATATCTGAGTACTCCACAATCTTTAAGGTATTTATTCTCATAACACCCCTTTGAGGTGGGGAAGTGCTATTGTCCCAATTTTACAGATGGAGAACTCCAGGACAGAGAAATTTTCCCAAAGTCACACAGGAAGTCAATGACAGAGCAAGAAATTGAACCTGCATCCCTCATGTCCCAGGCTGGCAACAGACATGCCAAACCTGTGAAAAAAATTCAGAAATTGGGCTTGTTTTGGGCTTAATTGGCTTGTGAGTTGCTTGTTGGCTAGTTTTTCGCTTGTAGCTTGTTTGGTTTGTAGCTTGTTGCTTCTTTTTTTTTAATCAGCTCCCAGAAAGCAGGAGCAATGGGGGGGAAGGGGCAAGCAGGGGCAAGAGGGGGAGAGAGTCAGGGGTGCACAGTGGGCCCACCACAGTCCCAAACTGCATGTTGGGGGGGATCTAGCTGCATAGAATGTTGGAGTTCTTAGGGATTGGCTTGTTTCAGCCTTGTTTTGAAATGGGATTAGCTTGATTTTTGGCTTATTGTGAAAGTCAGGGTGCTTATTTACCACGTGAAAGTTGGCAACTGTGGGTGGCACCCTAATCACTAGACCAGCCTTCCACTCTCAAAAAAATGTGAAAATTTTGTCCTTGTTTTTCCTTGGAAAAAATCAGATTTTGATTTTTTTCCATCACTTTTAATGATGGGGGTGGAGGGAAGGAGGTTGTACACATATGCATTTAGTCACAATGAAGTAACAATGAATTTTGTCACTGAGTTAGTCATGGCTTTGCTGTGGTCAGGGAAGGGTTGGACTACAAGAGCAGATATTTTCCTTCCTTAGGTGGAGACTGACACAGGCTACTGTAACATCCTAATCCAATTTACTGATAAATATGTAGGGTTTTGAAAACAGATATTAGATGGCAAAAGCAAATTATAGCTTAAGCTTCCATAAAACCTGTGGAACTTGTTTCCACAAAATATCATTGAGGCTAGGAGCTTAGTCGGAGCCTAAAAAGGATTAGACACTTACATGACTAAAGAGAACATTCACAGCTACGTTTAGACACTTATATGGCTAAAGAGAACATTCACAGATATGTTAGGTAAGACTAAAAAACAAAAGGTGGGGTTTTCAGGCTTTCTGAAACATGCACCTAACTTTTTTTGGAAGGGATATAAACTTTCATACTTCAAGGCATAAAGGAACCACTCATTGACAGGGTTTAGAAAAAAAAACTTTCCCTATGCGCAGGTTATTCCATAGTTGTACACTACACAGTTTCTTGCACCTTTTACTGAAGCATCTGGCACTAACCACTGAGGGGGAAAACAAAGCAAAAATAAAACCCCCAGAATACTGAATTAGGACCCTGAACCTGCAAATGTGACTTGCTTAATTTTACATGTGTGAGGATCCCCATTGATTAAAGTGTAGGTTCCAATCCTGCTATCATTACTTATATACATTTTAAATTGTTTCCTAATCCTCTGAGTATTTAATATATTGGCTTTCAACTTCTTGACTTTGAAATTTGTTTTGAGAATTTTCATCCATAAACCTTTGGATTGTGTGTGAGAGAGAGAGAGAGAGAGAGCATGCGAGCAGTGGAGAGCACTAGAAACTGGAGATGCTGCTCTAAATATTATTTTTCTATATAAATCTGAGTTCTGTGAAAATATTTACTTTTTTATGGAATGGTTTATTGTTTCCCCACAGTTAAGGCTAAACTTAGTGTCACATTATAAGTCAAATTTTCATCCCACCTCCCAACTTTCCCCAAAGGAACCCAATACCACTGACCTTTCACATGGCACATCTCATCCTAGGGCAGAATGTTTCTAGGAAGTTTGGAAAAACTAGTTAAGAAATTTTAATATATGGTGTTTAAAAATGTCACAGTTGATGACTTTTCAAACATTGTCCTAATTTTTTTGTTGGCTCACATGTGTTGGCCTTGCTAATGTTCTTTTCTGCATATTTGATGAAAGAAAGTCACAGTGTCTTTCTAGTGACTGGTGAGTTTTCGCTTATCAAAACTTGCCAGACATTAATGGTTTGGTTTTTTCAATGCACTGTAGGCTGTTGAAGATTGCACCAGTCAGTGGCTATAATAATTTGGGCAGTCTGAAAAAGGAATGGAAAAGCTAGATGTATTTTTTTCTGCTGAAGTTTCAATCCGGATATAACATTGCCATTATTGGGATTAAAACAATACAATCAACCTAAATACTTTTGTACCATGTATTCACTGTTCTCCAAAAAATTTGAATGTTGGTTCTATCCTGTCAGCTATTAGCATTGCTCCAAAATGTGTATTTATAGTTAATGCATATTTTAAACAGGCAACAGAATAAGTGGTTCTCCTGGTTATCACACAGGCCACATAAATGCTTCACTTGCTTGCGAGTATGCACATATGCTATATAAAGTATCATTTTAGTCACTGATCCTGCAATGAGCTATGCACAGGTGGAAGCCTGCACAAGCTCTCATTAACAGCAATGGGGACCCATGTGGGTGCAGGGGTTCACCCAGAGAGAGTTCATTGCAGAATCAGGGCATTAAATTACAGATCTGGAAAGCAGCATTTGTTAATCTTTCAACATAGTTTGGATTTCTCTGTACTCTGAGTATGACTTACGACCCTACCTTCTGTTATCATGCTACTTGTGAAAATTACTTTTAAAGATAGTCTTAGAGAAATGAAAGTACTTAGGATCAAATCATTACTTCTTTTTCTCATGCAAAACTCCCACTGAAGTCAGTATAAGTATTTAATTAGTAAGGTGAGCAGGATTTTGGTCCCGAGTGGATTTGTGAGTAATGGTCAGTTCCAGTGCTCTATGTGTGCCCCTCTCACACAGCACCAGGGAAAGACAAGCATTTTTAGAAACAGTAAAATTCAGTTGTATAAATGGGCAGAGAAAGCGAGAGACAGGTATTATATGAGATTATTTTTTAACTAATAATTTTAATTGACTGGTTTTCAAATTGACAGCATCCCTTTAAATGATTTTTCCATGACTATGCAGCAAATAAGAGCTGAGTCAGGACCAGAACTCAGGAATTCTTGACTCTCAAACTCTGATCACTTGTTGAGAATGCTCAATTACTTGTGAGAGCCATCGCTTAAAAAGTTAAGAGGTTCGGTTCAGGTAAACAACCAAAAGTTCAAGGGTTAAGCCCTCCCCTCGTTGAAGTCAAAGCTCCCATTGACTTCAGCAGGGTCAGGATTTCACTTCAGTTGTCTTTGCCCTAATTCTGTAATTTCTGGTTTAAAGGATATTTCTTGGTGAAGTCAGTCCTCCAGCTAAATAATTATTTATGATTATTTTTTAAAAATTCCAATGTTGCATAGTTAACTCAGTTTCATTACTCATGCAGCATAGTAGAACTCAATATCTCCTTGAATGGAGAATGACTGGTACATGACCCAGAGCCAGTATATCTAAGAATAACTCTCTCGTACGCTTCCTCAGCTCTCGTCCCCTAATGCCCCTACTCTACTTGCGCTACACTGATGACATCTTCATCATCTGGACCCATGGAAAAGAGGCCCTTGAGGATTTCCACCATGATCTCAACAATTTCCATCCCACCATCAACCTCAGCCTGGACCAGTCCACACAAGAGATCCACTGCCTGGACACTACGGTGCTAATAAACGATGGTCACATAAACACCACCCTATACCGGAAACCTACTGACCGCTATTCCTACCTACATGCCTCCAGCTTTCACCCAGACCACACCACACCACACGATCCATCGTCTACAGCCAAGCTCTTCGATACAACCGCATTTGCTCCAACGCCTCACACAGAGACAAACACCTACAAGATCTCTATCAAGCATTCTTAAAACTACAATACCCACCTGTTGAAGTGAAGAAACAGGATGACAGAGCCAGAAGAGTACCCAGAAGTCACCTACTACAGGACAGGCCCAACAAAGAAAATCCAACAGAACGCCACTAGCCATCACATTCAGCCCCCAACTAAAACCTCTCCAACGCATCATCAAGGATCGACAACCTATCCTGAAGGACAACCCATCACTCTCACAGATCTTGGGAGACAGGCCAGTCCTTGCTTACAGACAGCCCCCCAACCTGAAGCAAATACTCACCAGCAACCACACACCACACAACAGAACCACTAACCCAGGAACCTATCTTTGCAACAAAGCCCGTTGCTGACTGTGTCCACATATCTATTCAGGGGACATCATCATAGGGCCTAATCACATCAGCCACACTATCAGAGGCTTGTTCACCTGCACATCTACCAATGTGATATATGCCATCATGTGCCAGCAATGCCCCTCTGCCATGTACGTTGGTCAGACTGGACAGTCTCTACGTAAAAGAATAAATGGACACAAATCAGACGTCAAGAATTATAACATTCAAAAACCAGTTGGAGAACACTTCAATCTCTCTGGTCACTCGATTACAGACCTAAAAGTGGCAATACTTCAACAAAAAAACTTCAAAAACAGACTCCAGCGAGAGACTGCTGAATTGGAATTAATTTGCAAACTGGATAGAATTAACTTAGGCTTGAATAGAGACTGGGAGTGGATGGGTCATTACACAAAGTAAAACTATTTCCCCATGTTTATCCCCACCCCCACCCCCCACTGTTCCTCAGATGTTCTTGTCAACTGCTGGAAATGGCCCACCTTGATTATCACTACAAAAGGTTCCCCTCCCCCCCGCTCTCCTGCTGGTAATAGCTCACCTTAAGTGATCACTCTGGTTACAGTGTGTATGGTAACACCCACTGTTTCATGTTCTCTATGTATATAAAACTCCCCACTGTATTTTCCACTGAATGCATCCGATGAAGTGAGCTGTAGCTCACGAAAGCTTATGCTCAAATAAATTTGTTAGTCTCTAAGGTGCCACAAGTCTCCTTTTCTTCTCTCGTACACTTACCTGTATGGACCTCCTCACCAAGGTAGCTCAGAAGAGTAACAGCAGAAATTGTCTCTTAATAAGGTTGTGGGCTCAACTTGGGGAGCTAATGCCCAAACGCTAGCTTTCTACCACGCTCACTTGGAGAATACTGTGCTCTTGTTACCTGATGTGCAATTGAATCAAACAACAATAATAGGGACTAAAAAACCAACAAACACCGAGTAGTTATCAGTCCTTTCTAATACCCAGCCTTCTAATATCAGGCATTATATTACAGCAAAGAACATCCTTGACAAAATGCAAGAAATACCACAACTGCCACTTTTCAAAGATGTATTCGAGGCACCTCATCACTAACTCAGCAGCAGAAGACCTATCTGGACTATGTTACTGACTATCTCTATGATGAATGCCATCACATTCTCACAAGCAAGTTGCTCCCTCCATAAGGAATTTCTTTCTCCTCACTCAGCCTGATGACAGACTGCCTGGCTTCGAGCTGCCATGCTATCTCTGGTACAAGCGCTATCATTCAGATGTGGATCTCATGGGAGGTATATGACATACCACACCTGGGACTCAGCAACTGCTTGCTATGGTGCGGTTGAGGATGCCATAGAGCTACTGAATGGCTGCTCATCTCATGCTGGTCTACCAGAAGGACTTTCCAGACTCCATGCTGCCGATTCTGAAACTCTTCAATGGCTACAATGTCTACCTAAGACCTTTTGACACTTTTTATATTTTTACTTTGTTTTTTACACGTGTTTTATCTCCTATTTTATATTTTGTATTTGGAATCTTTTCCCATCTTTATTGTACAACTTGTGCATTTGCTAAAAATAATAAGTAGTTTGTAAAAAGAGAAGACTTATTTTGACCTGAAACTTGACTATTGGATGACTGGTTGAAAAATGAGTAACTAGTTTTGTGAAAAATTGAAAATGGTTTTCATTTTAAAGAATTTAAACTGGACCAATTTTTTTGCCCTTGAGTGACAGTTCATTAATCATTAGGTCTCATGACTGCATTGCACAATTCCAGGGAACTCATGGGCTCTCATGAGTCCCCTGGAAAGATTCAAAGATTCAGTAAAAGAAATTGAAACTTCATCTTGTTCTTTGGCACATGCAGAGTAACATTACTTATTTCACCACCACCCTTTGTGTTCACTCTGCCCAGCTACATATGTGGAAAGTGGGCCTTATATTTTGAAACATGCGCTGGGTAACATAGACAGTTGTAGAATCCTTTCGTGTCTGAAGTAAAGAATGAGCATGGGGAAAAAATTGTTTTTGAAGTGGCTGAATTTTGTAATGTACTTACTATACCTGACTTTATAAAAGTGAGCCAGAGAGATGTTTTTATATAAAACACATATATGCCAGTTTTCTTTTTTTTTTATTCCTGCCATAGTTCCCCTTCTAACTTTCACTAGCAGACCTCATGAATGGATGGTGTCTCCTGGAAAAGCTACAAAGGCCATGAAGTTCCTCAGGAAAGAGGCACAACCCAGCCTACCTATGCATCCATTTTTCTGGATAATTAAAATGTACTTGAGAGCTAGGTATTTATTATTATTTATTTATTATTGGGTTCTCTTCAGAAGGTGGAATAATCAATCCTGAATTCATCCTTTTTTCATAGTCACAGAAATGACTCTTAAGCTGTTAAGGCTGGTGGGAGTTAGATGCCTAAATACCTTAAAAAAAACTATCCTTAATTTTTCTGTGAAGCACAGTTTGGGGAGTAGAATTCTACTTAATTTGGTCTTGTGCACAAAAGAGTTGATATGAGTGGGCTTACCACTATCTAATCACCGTCAGAAATTTCTGACATGGAGCAGGGATGGAGTGGTAGATACAATGGGCTTTATTGTGCAGCAAATTAGGTTTTCTGTTGAATAGTTTGGCTTCCATTGGAAACAGGAACTGTGACCTTTTTGGACTTCTGAGTGCATATGCAGCACAGAAGTTCATTGAATCAGGACCTGTATGTTTTCAAATGTTTATGTATCTTCAGTTTCAAGTGTAAGAACAAAAGCCAACAGCGAAAGGGAAATAAAATGCAATGGAAGCAAAATACTAAATTAGTCTCTGACCTCTTTCAGCTCCTTCAACAAACTGTGAACTCTGGCAAAAAACAGATATAGCAGATCAATATTGTGTATAACTCAAAATGTTCTTTGTCTCAAACTGATGAGATTATTCTGATGTATTTGGCCCATTTCTGCAAAACCTCTGTAACTAGAGTAAAATGTTCACTGATGCCAAAAATGTAACTTGAAATCCAAGAGAAATAGCTGCAAAATTAGCCTGACGCTGGCCCAGTCTTGCTCTATACCTAAGCCTCCTGGAAATGACTTCTAAAGCCAACAATTAAGAAGTTTAAGATCATCCATCAGTCCCAATACAGGTATTTTAATTAATATGATATTCAAGTGGTTTCCTCTTTGCCATTTCTCATAATTACTTTGTTTTCCCAGATAAAGTTGACAGAAGAATTATCACAACAATGTGTGATTTTTTTTTATCAAATTTTGCAGCTGTTAGAGAACCTAAAGATGATTGTTCCTAAGGGCAACCTCTCCTTTTTTCTTTCCAGCACAACTGTTTAGCCATAAATGGGTGAAAAACTATTCAAGCTTGCCTCACCAATCCATTGCTTTGAATTTTTAATGATGACAGCTAAATAATAAAAGTTCCCTAAAAGGTAACAAATACACAGTAACATTCTGGTGGATTCTCTGCAGTCTGCTATGGAAACAAACATCTGTGAAAGATTATTTTCTTTAATGTCACCTGATGAAGATGACCTTTAAAATAACCACAAAAGCAAAGCTTTAACCACCTGCTGAGAAATAAAAGGCAGATATTTACATTTTAAGTGTTTTAACTACAGCAGGAAAATAAAAAGTAAAAATGCTTTAGATATTTTTGCAAGTTATATGAAGGTAAGAAAATGTATACTAGTCACTTATTTAAAATTACCCTGTTAAATCTACTTTTGGTATGTTCATATGTAGAAGAGAACCAAATAATAATCAACTCTTAAAAAAACAGATTTTGGGTAGGGGAGTGCAGTATTTGGGCCTTGTTACAGTTATCCATCCAGAAGAGGAAATTATATTATGATGATCCTAGATACAACTTGTGTGATTGGAGCTGTGGTCAGGAACCATAAGTGAGAAATGACAGTGTCAGAATGGGCAAAATTAAGGCTGATAAGCCATATTCCTCATTCCTTGGAGCCATAGACACCACATGGCCATTCTTTGTCTGGTCTGGCAGTATCAATCTCTAACTCCGATGTCCAGACTTGGCATGAAAAGTCTGATTAAATGTGATCCAAACCGACTTCACTGGACGTAGAACTGAAAAGCCTAATGGCACAAATGAAAAACATGATCGAATCCTGTGAAATTATTCAAAAATAAACTCCACCCTATGAGTATGATTGGGAAAATTCCAAAAGGTACTGACCATATTAAGGACAATACTCATCACATACTACTTTTCCCACTCTTACCCAGCCAGGAAGATATTTACAGTATTGGATAATTCTCCACCTTCATGCAACACTTCCTGATCCTGCAAATATACATCTGAATAGTCCCATTGAAGTTGATAGAGACTACTTACATATATAAAGTTAAGCATGTGCAGGATGACGTGCTTCATTTTTAATGCTTACATGGTGCTGTCCCCAGTGCAACTTTTTCTTCAAATCTTGTTTTCATCTTTACTTATCATGAGGCAGTGCCATTGCTGTGCCTCTGTCAGATGTTGTAATCTCCTGTCATCAGAGAAGCTGTACAGCTAAGAGTACATTGATGCTTGCATACTTTGATAACACGGCAGCAGCAATGGTGCTGCCAAATACTAATTAAAATTTACAAAAACTCAAAAACAGCACTGCCAAAGGCAGCAGAGAAGTCATAGCTGGTAAACAACCTAAAATTCCCTCTGCAGATTAGCTGCCTTCTGCAAATAATTGACTTCACTGGAGGTAGAACTGGAAAGCTTAATGGCACAAATGAAAAACATGATGGAATATTTACACATTTTCCCATATTTCTTTGGGGATTTACATTCTGTAAAATCTCTACATTTTCCCTGTTCATGTCTCATTTTCTCCTTTTCCCCTCTTTTGCTGTCTCCTCTCCTATTATTTTACAGTCTTTCTTCTTTCTTTCTGTTACCCTTCTTACTTTCATTCTTCTCTCCTCTTTCTTCTTCTGTCTCACTCTAACAATAATACACCGCCTACATTTTTACCAACATTTTTATTTGGAAGAATACCAAGTCCAACTGAAACTGAAGGGAATGATTTGATACACAAAATTTCCTCCCTCAGAGGTGGAAGACTTTTTCTGAGCCAACAAGGGAAAGAAAATCTGTAGGCTTCTTTAAGGATTGCCACCCACTTTTTTCTTCCCCTCCTCATGGGCTTGGAAATGGGAAAAGGGGAGTCATTGGCTGATCAGCTGGATAGAAGCCCATTGGCTCCTGTGCACCTGAGAGAAGGATTTATAAGCCTGCCTAGGGTGCCATTCTGTGCCCAGAGCAAAAAGAGCTCCCACTTCAGGATGATAACAGGACTGCATATCCTTATGGGAGCCTTGCTAAGCCACGGGCATCATATGGGGGGCTAGGAAAGAAACTTACTCTCACTAGCAGACTGGCCTGGGGTAGGGGGTTGCCTTCCACTAAGCAGTCCAGGGGCCTGCTGGGAAGGTTAGATTGTGAGGTGCTCATGATGTTGCAACTTTGCATGTGTCCAGTGCAGGTATTAGTTTACTATGGGGTGCAGTTCCTTAACAAGCCAGAATTGGAGGCGGGAGTAGGGGAGGGAATCTCCTAAATGGGGTTGGGGCTGCAAATGTCAGGTACAGCGAGGAATCACCTCATATCACCCATTTATTCTCAAACTTCATATGAGGGCAGGGCAGTGAAGTCCCAGCAATGGTGCTGGACCAAGTTCAAAGTTTGGAAGGGGCAGGGCTGAGAGCAGCTGTGCCCTGGATTACAGAAAGAAAGTTGACCTGCACTGGACATGGTTATTGCCAAACAGTTTCCCAGTGTTAACTTAACAGTATTAACTTAATAAAGTTATGACCTAGTTAAATCACATTCATGGTGTCTTGTCTGTATTCCCGTGGCTCTAGGACACTATAATGGCTCTAACTGTAATTTACTTGTGCTCTAGAATTACTAGCAGTGCTCTCAGGAAAAAGTCACTGAATCTTTATTAAACATAAGTGGTCAGAAGAAGAGCTGGTTGAAATTTTTTTGACAGAGCAGTTTTTCTTTCAAGAAATTTGAAAGAAATTCATTTTTGTCAAATTTGAACATTTTGCAGGAACATGTCAATTGTGATGAAACTTATCAACAGGAAAAAATCTAAATGTTTTGTTCTGACAATGTCAAAACATTGAATCATTTAGTTTTTGATTTTTATATTATATAAAATATTATTTTAAAGATTACTATGGTATGTATGTATTTAATATTGTGCATATATCATACTTAATATTTTAATTATATAAAAGTCAAAACCACAGGAAGAAGAGCTCTGTGTAGCTTGAAAGCATGTCTCTTTCACCAACAGAAGTTGTTCCAATAAAAGATATTACCTCACCCACCGTGTCTCTCTAAAACTAAATGAACTGAGGAACTGTTTTGGGGAAGTTCTGTGGCCTGTTTTATACAGGAGATCGTACTAGATGATCACAGTAGTCCCTTCCAGTCTTGGAATCAATGAAACAACACTATTAAAAATAAATATTATGAGAATCCCAAATGGAAATTCTTCAGCATTTTTGTTTCCCAAATTTTGAAATGTTGGAATTTCCCATGGAATGGAAATTCTGGTTTGCAACCAGCCCCAGTCAGAACCTCATTTTTATGTCCCTTAATGACTGCACCTCCAGAAATACACTTCTCCCTACCACCATGCTGAGACATGGGTAGTAAAATCTCAAAGGGAAGAGTGCCTACAAAGATACCATTATTCCTTGGAGAATTCCCATACCAAGTCCTGACCATAAGCAAGGTGATGTAAGTTAGAACTGATAAGATCACAGCACAATGAGTATGTGTCCCTCTTTCTTCATTCTTTTTATTTCATCTTTTTCTCTTCCATATGAAGGCTGGTTCCTTAACCCAAAGAAAGATGTGCAGCAATTTCCAGAGACTCTACTATGATTCTCCTATTGGCGTAGTGCTTCGCTGCTCAGAGTATCCTATCTGCTTTTACACTAATAAAATAGGCTGTCAGTATTACAGCATATAGGGAGGATTTTATAACTATCAAGACTCAAAAAAAAAACTTAGATTTTTTTTCTTTTTCTTTTCCCATAGACATTGATCCAGCAACTCAGGGCAAGGAGCTTCCCACTTGGGAAGCACCACAGAAGTTGGTCAACTGTCTATGGCATCATTTAATCTGTGAGACAGGTTTTGTTTTTTTTTAAATCTTTAGATGATTCAATCAGAAGCTGAGGCACTGAAATCAGTCTTAGATTCTAGGGTCTGAGCATTTCTGAGTTGGGCTGACATTGTTAAATGTCTCCTGTGTCTGCAGTGTTCTAATTCCTTTAACTTTTCAGATATGCTGTAAGATTTTGAGGATAGGGTCTCTACAGTGAGCTAGTCAGATCACTTCCAGGTTTTTTATTCCTTATCATACTAAATGAATTCAGTGTGATCTCTTCAACAGTTTTGTTGGCCTTACTTTAGATGTCAGTTACCTGGGAACCATCTTGAATTTTTCTGGCAGATCTCCTTGACGTTATTCCTTTGTGTTTATGTCTAGCCTATCTAACTGTTGTTCCTTTTTTCTGATCCTAGGACAGGTTGATATCCTGACATCACTGATCTTCTCACATGAACCAGATTGGGTTAGGTTTTAAGAGAATATTTATAGAGTGAGCTTGCTTCTGTTCTCAGAGCATCACATGACTCTCCTTTCAATGCCACTGGCATAGACTTTCAAAAGTGACTAATGATTTTGTGTGTCTCAGTTTTCAACTTGACACCATAAAGGGACCTGAGCACTTACCCTCTGAAAAGCAGACCCCTTTCAGGTGTCTCAAACTAAGCATCCAAAAATTGAGGCACTTGACCAGGAGTTTCCCATGATATTATTAATTAAAACTTGAATGCAAGAATGCCAAGTGTTTAACATGTGGCAAACAGTTCAGACACATTTCAGAGTAGCAGCCGTGTCAGTCTGTATCCGCAAAAAGAAAAGGAGGATTTGTGGCACCTTAGAGACTAACAAATTTATTTGAGCATAAGCTTTCGTGAGCTACAGCTCACTTCATCAGATGCATTCAGTGAAAAAAACAGTGGGGAGATTTATATACACAGAGAACATGAAACAATGGGTGTTACCATACACACTGTAACAAGAGTGATCAGGTAAGGTGAGCTATTACCAGCAGGAGAGCGGGGAGGGGAGAGCCTTTTGTAGTGATAATCAAGGTGGGCCATTTCCAGCAGTTGACAAGAATGTCTGAGGAACAGTGTGTGTGTGTTGGGGGGGGGGGAATAAATATGGGGACATCGTTTTACTTTGTGTAATGACCCATCCACTCCCAGTCTTTATTCAAGCCTAAGTTAATTGTATCCAGTTTGCAAATTAATTCCAATTCAGCAGTCTCTCGTTGGAGTCTGTTTCTGAAGTTTTTTTTGTTGAAGTATTGCCACTTTTAGGTCTGTAATCGAGTGACCAAAGAGATTGAAGTGTTCTCCAACTGGTTTTTGAATGTTATAATTCTTGACGTCTGATTTGTGTCCATTTATTCTTTTACGTAGAGACTGTCCAGTCTGACCAATGTACATGACAGAGGGGCATTGCTGGCACATGATGGCATATATCACATTGGTAGATGTGCAGGTGAACGAGCCTCTGATAGTGTGGCTGATGTGATTAGGCCCTACGATGGTGTCCCCTGAATAGATATGTGGACACAGTCGGCAACGGGCTTTGTTGCAAGGATAGGTTCCTGGGTTAGTGGTTCTGTTGTGTGGTGTGTGGTTGCTGGTGAGTATTTGCTTCAGGTTGGGGGGCTGTCTGTAAGCAAGGACTGGCCTGTCTCCCAAGATCTGTGAGAGTGATGGGTCGTCCTTCAGGATAGGTTGTCGATCCTTGATGATGTGTTGGAGAGGTTTTAGTTGGGGGCTGAAGGTGATGGCTAGTGGCGTTCTGTTATTTTCTTTGTTGGGCCTGTCCTTTAGTAGGTAACTTCTGGGTACTCTTCTGGCTCTGTCAATCTGTTTCTTCACTTCAGCAGGTGGGTATTGTAGTTGTAAGAACGCTTGATAGAAATCTTGTAGGTGTTTGTTTCTGTCTGAAGGGTTGGAGCAAATGCGGTTGTATCGTAGACTTTGGCTGTAGACAATGGATCGTGTGGTGTGGTCTGGATGAAAGTTGGAGTCATGTAGGTAGACATAGTGGTCAGTAGGTTTCCGGTTTAGGGTGGTGTTTATGTGACCATCGCTTATTATCACCGTAGTGTCCAGGAAGTGGATCTCTTGTGTGGACTGGTCCAGGCTGAGGTTGATGGTGGGATGGAAATTGTTGAAATCATGGTGGAATTCCTCAAAAGCTTTTTTTCCATGGGTCCAGATGATGAAGATGCCATCAATGTAGCTCAAGTAGAGTAGGGGCATTAGGGGACGAGAGCTGAGAAAGCGTTGTTCTAAGTCAGCCATAAAAATGTTGGCATACTGTGGGGCCATGCAGGTACCCATGGCAGTGCCACTGATTTGACGGTATACATTGTCCCCAAATGTGAAATAGTTATGGGTGAGGACAAAGTCACAAAGTTCAGCCACCAGGTTTGCCGTGACATTATTGGGGATACTGTTCCTGACGGCTTGTAGTCCATCTTTGTGTGGAATGTTGGTGTAGAGGGCTTCTACATTCATAGTAGCAAGGATGGTGTTTTCAGGAAGATCACCGATGGATTGTAGTTTCCTCAGGAAGTCAGTAGTGTGTCGAAGATAGCTGGGAGTGCTGGTAGTGTAGGGCCTGAGGAGGGAGTCTACATAGCCAGACAATCCTGCTGTCAGGGTGCCAATGCCTGAGATGATGCAGACACATGCTCATTATCCTACTCATTCTCATATACAATAAATTAACTGCATTCAAAAGCAAGAATGATCAAAATTGGAAGTATCATCTTTAGGGATCAATCTAAATTTTAATAAAGGGTTATATCTGGGATTTCCGAAACAATGTAGAACTCTGTTGATTTATCCTGAGCAAAATAGTGAAGACTGAAATATTGATGATTTAAGGAGTTGAGGGTTTAAAGTGTTCAGCTCTTTGTGTATGTTGAGACTGAGTAATGAGACCCTCATTAAAGTTTCGTTTGAACCACTAAGGAGAGCAGTATCATTTTGCTAACCTCTTTTTCTAGTAGTCTTCCCATTAGCTACGAGATTGTTCTCTTATTTTCCAGTTTGAAGCTTTTAACCTGCAACTTAAAGAACCTAGTGCTTTTGTTTAGACCTAGGGTTTGTGTACACATCCTAGTTTATTGTTTTTGTTTTTTATGAGGGGTGGCAACATCTTTCTAACCTTTAATTTTCAAATACTCATCTGCAATTGCACTCTACCAAGTCTAAACAGATAAGAAGTAATCTGACCCCTTTTTTGTGTCATTATTACTGCAAGAATCCAAAAGATAAGGATTAATATAAGCATATATGATACTTAACAGGCCCACTTCTACAAGATACTTTAAGTTCTTATTAATTTAATGTTCTTTTCATTAATTTTTGATAGAGCCAAATTAAGATCTTCCTTAATAAGTGGGAGATTTTTTTTTTAACTAGAAGTGCACATTATAGCCAGAGAAACTACCTGATTACTCAATTTTTTTTATGTTTCTATTGCCACAGTCAGTTTCCCATAATTGGGCTGCTTCTATTAGCAGAAAGCATTCAGACTTTATTAAAAGTATTTGTAAAACTCATTTTCTTTCAATATGTAACATCTGCGTTTGTCTCTGCTGGGCTCTGCCTTACTACCTCAAACAATCAAAACTAGACACATTATACATCTGCCATCTTTTATAATCTAAACTGCCTCAAGTAGGAACAATGCATTTATATTTTATAATGAAAAGAAAGTCTCTGAATGCCAACTAGTAGACACAAAAGATTATCTTCCTATTTGCCAGGCTTGGATTGTCAGACATTAAATTTTTTAGCAGCCACTTCTGATGAATTATTGATGTTCTCACCATTTAGAAAATGGATCACATCACTAGAGTAATTAGCACCCTGCCACTTCTGCCTATCACATTTAATGTGTCATGAGAGAACTCTGTGTAGAGCTATTTTTTAAATAAATGAATAGCTTTGTTTATCATCCATTGCTATATTGAAGATTACACTCTAGCACCTCGGGACTGTATTCAAGAGGTTGAAGATCACAGAAGCATATGTGGTTCCCTTTTTGTACACATGCATTTCTTTTAGGAAGTTAATAATGATTTGGGAGTTTTTTCTGAATAGTTTGAAATTAATGTGCTAAGCAAAGCTTTGAGAATCCTGTATTCCTTACACACCCCAAACTCCCTTTGTCTCCAATGGAATTTTTTTGCAAAGTATGTAATATCAGTTTCCATATGAAAAACACATCCTTATTTCTGTCATACAATTCATAAGACGTATAGTAGGAAAGTACTCAAGGTGAATAGCTTATGATTTCATTTAATATTGTTAACTTAATATAAGTTTAAGATTATCACTAAATATTTTCTCTGCTAATTTAATTAGCATGGTTCTGTGGAAGGTATCAATTATTTTCGTAGATATTGGTCATGGTTTGGATTAAGGGTGAGATATGCTGGTCTGAATGATAAGAAAACCTAGAACACCTGAAGATTTGTTTGAACCTTTTGAGGTAAGCTGCTGTGGCAGTAGTAAATTGTGCATATTCAGACCAACAGAACAAAAGATAAAATACATGTTTCTCAGGAACAACAGATGTGTAGGAATAAAATGTTAGTAATTAATTCTTTGTACTTTCAAATTAATAAAATAAGTAATTCTCTTCTCATCATCATAATTACTGTCTTGAAGTCGATATTGAGAGCAAGATCATCCTTGAAATATGAAGATTCTAAAGGTACTGCTGAAGGCACTTTTTAAAAAAAATAAAAACAAAATCTTAAACATGAATTTAGGCTGTTTAGGTTCCTGGAATCTCTTATCAGCATTTGCCCTAGTGTGCTGTCTATTTACAACTACAATAGTAAAATGCAAGAATTATTGTTCACCCTGATCCTTCACATGCATTGGTTTTTGAAGTGCAACACTTTGTGTTGACCCATTTATTTCTACAAACCTCTGAGGAGTGACTAAATTTAACACTGAGATATGTAGCACCAACTATTGACCAAATCACTCTCTCAGCTAAGTAATTTATAAGCATAATACATTTTATTTTAGGGCAATGTGTGGGTTTTTTTTAAAGGTGTCCCTAAATTGTATGCTTTTCATAGGCAACTGTGCACCTAAACGAGCAGTCAATTACATGTGACCACATTTTAACATTTTTGAAAGCTGACATAAAAAACTACCATGTACTGATGAGTGAGGGTCAAAAAAAAAAAAGTAAAGAAATAAATGGGCAGCTCTGTGGGCACATCAATCTATTTAAACGGGCAAATGCATGTTAGCTGCCTCACTGGACACCTAAAATTAGTCTGTGGATTTTCATGTATAATCATGTACTGAAAGATTTCTAATGCTTTGTCTTCCATCTCTACACACTTCAGATTACTGAGTATAGATTCTTAGACACAATCACAAAAAACATTTACAATCAGCTGTGAACAAACATATATCCAACAAAATTTTTTAAAAAAGTTCAAATAAGGCAATATAAAACCATTTTAAAAACCAGTGATGATAAACCCACCTTATGATCCACTAATAGTTCTTCAAATGATTTATTCTTATTTTTGGAAATAGCTACGCACCTAAATTACATCTACAGCTCAAAGGTAAAATGGTTTATATCTTCCCAGCCACTCTCTATGCAAAGCCTGAGTAAATGGACTTTGCAGAGGGAAATAACTGGTTGAGGAAAAGGACTCTGTCCCTGTAATCTAGCACCAAGGTGTGGAACAGCTGCCCAGCAACTTTAACTATAGCCTATGGGCTGCATCTGATGCTGAAACACCAGTGTATTCTCTCTGTTGATTCATTGGCCTCTCCACAGCTTCAACCCTGGACTGACCCACCAGACTGTCAGACTGCCTCCAGCATGCTATGAAAGCAGAAGGCTGCAGCATACAGGGTATGCAGCCTCTCCATGGCCTGTCTGTTTTGTGCAGTGGAAATGCAGTGGTTCCATTTTGATTAGAGATTTCCACACCCATATGGCAGCATTTGGCCCCAAATAAATATGAAAAGGAAGTGCTAAATCTGCTCATTCATGCAAACATTCTTAGAATATTATATTTAGCCATTTACTTCTGCATAGTGCTTTGCAAATATTAACTGTTGTTTCTACCTTTTGTGGGTTCGAAAAAACTAAGATGAAAGAAAACAGTTTTCCTCTGCTATGAAGGCATTCACCTGCTACTAATTTTTCTTTTGGTTTCATAGCCTTCTAATAAGGGGAAAGGAGTTGTTTGCATCTATTTACATAGTGCAAATGATAGCACAATTAGCGAAGAACATGTACCTTAAAGAGCAAGGCAATGCTGATCAGGGTGCAAATGTGAGACTAAACCAGGCCATACATTTCTGAAAACTGATTCTATTGCAAAATTTTAGACAGCTGGGTATTGTTGCTGTGTGCTGTTAAGAAGTTGTTGTGTCACACTAGCAGCAACCCTTCTCAGCTGTGAGGGAAATTATAACTGTTAAAGCTTTTGGGTATCCCCTGGGATGAAAGGTGATCTATAAATGTAAGTTATTAGTTTTTATTGTGCATGGAGAAGAAGAAAGGTCCAATGGATGAGCATAGGCGTAGACTTGAGTTCCAGAGTTCTGTTCCTTTTTCTGCTCCTGGCCTGCGGTGTAATCTTGGGCAAGTCACTTCTCTGCTATGTGCCTCTGTTCCCCTTCACGCTTTGTCTTGTCTACAGTTTAGACTGTAAGGTCTTTAGGACAAAGCATTTCTCTTACTATGTTTTTGTACAGGATCCAACACAATGGGGCACTGATCTCATTTGGAGCTTCTAGTTAATGCTGTTATGCTAATTATAAATAATAATACAGAGCTGGAGACCAAATCTTGCTACAGCTGGACAGGCACAATCCTTTATTTCTAGCTGTGATGGGCACTTTTTAATTGCCTTTATAAAAATATCCCTGAATGGATTGTGTGTGTGCAATTTGATGTTAAATTACACCTCGCTATGTGCTTAGGCCCCAATCCTGCCATCGAATCCATGCTAGCTGACCTTTAAAGTCAGTGGGGGTCCAAATAGGCAAGAAGGTCTGCTTGCCTAGAACAAGGCTTTACAGGATCAGGGCCTTAAAATTCATCTTTTAAAAACTGTGTCTTTGGCCACAAAATATACAGAATCTTTGATATGCATCACTATGTGTATTATGCTCTCAGGAACAATTCTAACACTGCACTTCCTTTCTAGCCTCTAGTGAATGGAGAAAGGAAGGAAGAGATTTCTTGTGCCTTCTCTTAAACATTTCAAGTTTTGAGCCTCTAATCTATTAATCTGTGAGTCTGCACTTGATGGTACATGGACAGACTTCCATGTTCATGTGGAACCTCACTAACTTTGATAGGGTTTGTGCCAGTCCATCAGTCCATCCGTGTGCACTGTTGCTTGCAGAACTGGGACTGTGATTTGTACCTCCAAATTTGGAAAAAGTATATTGGCAACAGTTATGTATTGTTTAAGAGCAAAATGAGCTGGGGCTATGTTCTGAGAACATTAATAGGAGATTTGTCATGAACAAATGAAAAAAAAATGTTCATTTGATTGGCAGTATTTTTATTTAGTTATTTGTATAATTACCTTGGAAGTGGTTCAAAGAACAACTGTTTTTTATAAATCCTTTTTTTCTAAACATGGATAAATAAAAAGACCTTATTGCAAACAAAATATCACTTCTGTTGCTTCTCAAACAACACAGAAATTAATTATGTACAAGTGTGAAAAGTAAGATACATCACACACTAATCGCTGACTTTAATGTTCTAATTTAGTTTAGATGCTGTAAAAGTCCAAGAGAATCTGCTGGGATTTAAACCTCATGGAACTTTGATTTTTGTCATGTAATTTCAATAGAGAAGATGTGACTTTTCTACAAAAAGCTTACTCAAAATTCTCCAAACAGTATTTTAATTTTCTAATATTCTCACACTCCATGTCATAGCAGGAATGGTGAGGCTGAAGACTGCAGAGAAAAGATAAAGGGTAACATTTTCAAAAGTACTGAACTCGCTTAAGGGCCGAGGTCCCATTGACTAACTTATGCTTCTAAGTTCTTAAGGCCCAGTTTTTTCAAAAGATATTCAGGTGTCATTCTGATCAGCATTGCAAGGCCTAGTGACTTAGGAACCTAAATCTCATTTCAAAAGGGACTTAGGCACCAAAGTCCCATTGACTTTCAATGAAACTCCAGTATACTCTAATACCCATGCATGTGGATCGAAAGCAAGACAGAGATGATCTGCCATGTGCAAGCGCTGCTCCAACTGTAACTTTGTGGGGAGGCTGATGGTATCTGACTCTACCTATCCAAGGAAGAAAGGAGAGCAGCAGAATACGGACCCTGGACTTCAGAAAAGCAGACTTTGACTCCCTCAGGGAACTGATGGGCAGGATCTCCTGGGGGAATAACATGAGGGGGGAAAGGAGTCCAGGAGAGCTGGCTGTATTTTAAAGGATCCTTGTTGAGGTTACAGGAACAAACCATCCTGATGTGTAGAAAGAATAGTAAATATGGCAGGCGACCAGCTTGGCTTAACAGTGAAATCCCTGCTGATCTTAAACACAAAAAAGAAGCTTACAAGAAGTGGAAGATTGGACAAATGACCAGGGAGGAGTATAAAGATATTGCTCAGGCATGGAGGAGTGAAATCAGGAAGGCCAAATCACACCTGGAGTTGTAGCTAGCAAGAGATGTTAAGAGTAACAAGAAGGGTTTCTTCAGGTATGTTTAGCAACAAGAAGAAAGTCAAGGAAAGTGTGGGCCCCTTACTGAATGAGGGAGGCAACCTAGTGACAGAGGATGTGGAAAAAGCTAATGTACTCAGTGCTTTCTTTGCCTCTGTCTTCACGAACAAGGTCTGCTCCCAGACTTCTGCACTGGGCAGCACAGCATGGGGAGGAGGCGACCAGCCCTCTGTGGAGAAAGAAGTGGTTCGGGACTATTTAGAAAAGCTGGACGAGCACAAGTCCATGGGGCCAGATGCGTTGCATCCGAGAGTGCTAAAGGCATTGGCGGATGTGATTGCAGAGCCATTGGCCAATATCTTTGGAAACTCATGGCGATCAGGGGAAGTCCCGGACAACTGGAAAAAGGCTAATGTAGTGCCCATCTTTAAAAAAGGGAAGAAGGAGGATCCGGGGAACTACAGGCCAGTAAGCCTCTCCTCAGTTCCTGGAAAAATCATGGAGCAGGTCCTCAAGGAATCAATTCTGAAGCACTTAGAGGAGAGGAAAGTGATCAGGAACAGTCAGCATGGATTCACCAAGGGTAAGTCATGCCTGACTAAACTCATTGCCTTCTATGATGAGATAACTGGCTCTGTGGATGAGGGAAAAGCAGTGGACATGTTATTCCTTGACTTTAGCAAAGCTTTTGACACAGTCTCCCACAGTATTCTTGCCAGAAAGTTAAAGAAGTATCAGCTGGATGAATGGACTATAAGGTGGATAGAAAGCTGGCCAGACCGTCGGGCTCAACGGGTAGTGATTAATGGCTCCATGTCTAGTTGGCAGCTGGTATCAAGCGGAGTGCCCCAAGGGTCGGTCCTGGGGTCGGTTTTGTTCAATATCTTCATTAATGATCTGGAGGATGGCGTGGACTGATCCTCAGCAAGTTTGTAGATGACACTAAACTGGGAGGAGTGGTAGATATGCTGGAAGGTAGGGATAGGATATAGAGGGACCTAGGCAAATAAGAGGATTGGGTCAAAAGAAATCTGATGACATTCAACAAAGACAAGTGCAAAGTCCTGCACTTAAGACAGAAGAATCCCATGCACTGCTACAGACTAGGGATTGAATGGCTAGGCAGCAGTTCTGCAGAAAACAACCTAGGGGTTACAGTGGATGAGAAGCTGGATATGAGCGAACAGTGTGCCTTTGTTGCCAAGAAGACTAATGGCATTTTGGGCTGTGTAAGTAGGAGCATTGCCAGCAGATCGAGGGACGTGATCGTTCCCCTCTATTCGACACTGGTGAAGCCTCATCTGGAGTACTGTGTCCAGTTTTGGGACTCACACTACAAGAAGGATTTGGAAAAATTGGAAAGCGTCTAGTGGAGGGCAACAAAATTATTAGGGGACTGGAGCACATGACTTATGAGGAGAGGCTGAGGGAACTGGGATTGTTTAGTCTGCAGAAGAGAAGAATGAGGGGGGATTTGATAGCTGCTTTCAACTACCTGAAAGTGGGTTCCAAAGAGGATGGATCTAGACTGTTCTCAGTGGTAGCAGATGACAGAACAAGAAGTAATGGTCTCAAGTTGCAGTGGGGGAGGTTTAGGTTGGATATTAGGAAAAACTTTTTCACAAGGAGGGTGGTGAAGCACTGGAATGTGTTACCTAGGGAGGCTGTGGAATCTCCTTCCTTAGAGGTTCTCAAGGTCAGGCTTGACAAAGCCCTGGCTGGGATGATTTAGTTGGGGACTGGTCCTGCTTTGAGCAGGGGGTTGGACTAGATGACCTCCTGAGGTCCCTTCCAACCCTGATATTCTATGATTCTATACCTACCTGTGAAGAAAGGGCAAGAGCCACTGGAGAGTGGACACCTATTCCAATCCTCACACAAAAGCAGCCTTCACTATTTGAGAAACTGAGGGACTCCCGTGGTGAACAGCCCTCTCTACTCTCATACACCAAGTATTCACTAGATATATCAGCTCTGTTCCTTAAAGACACCTCCCACCACCACCATGTATTCTATGGATTCTTATAAAATAGATATCCCCCTTCAGGTGGCTGTGTCATCTTTTAAATTGAGAATACTATTTAGAATAAAAGGGATAAGGGATAAAATCACAGTGCTAAATCCTCATTGAAGTCAATGGAGCTATGCCAGTTCCTACCAGCTCAGGATCTAGCCCACAGCTTTTTTTTTTAATTTTATTCTTTTAAGATGAACCTATGATCGCTTGAGTGTAGCATCACATCAAGATCAAAAGTAGCGTTCAGGGACATGGACCAGTTTTTAAACATAAACCAATTAATAGAGCATCCAAATCCCACGTCTGGAAGCTCACGTCAGCCCTTTGGTGTATTGAAATGATATCTATGGGCCTAAGCATCTGTCCGAATTTCCAAATGTGGGTTTGGGAAGTCCTAAGGATCCAAGATTTAAAATAGGGATTCTGTGTATATAAATTAGCTTTGTCTGAGAGCCTAATTTATACCCCTGTCTCTGCCCTAATGATTTCATATTCAAAATAAAGCATAATGGGTAACACAGAAAGACTTTGTCTCCAACAAACGTAAAAAATAATGCTTGATTATACTCTTTGGTAAAATATTTCTATGAAATGCTGAGGAAAAAATGTGCATATTTTGTTATGGGTTTATATCAGGAGGGTAATTAAAGGATCCGCGTGTATGAAGCTGTTCAGTTATGTATGGGTTTTGCATTTTTAATTCCAACTCCCATTTTATGGTTTTGCATTATTGACTCATAAGTGAAAACTCTGTATATGTAGCATTAATATGTTGTATTCATGGTGTCCCGATGGAGAAGCTAAATATTTCTTAAACTGATCTGACACAGTGCACAATTGACACGATAGGTGATGGGAGTGGAATTCTACATAGGATTAAACTATTTGTTAAAGCAGTATCATCTGGCACTGATTGTTTAAAGGTATGCTAATATTTTCACTGCATGAGGGTCCTGTGCTCCTCTGACTGTCAGGGTCTACCCATGTTTACCTGTTTGAGAGGTACTTTGTATCAGACTGGATGCAGGCTAGGAAATGTTTTGTGTCTATTTGCCAGCACTGGTATAAGCAGTTGTGTACACAGGTTTGGGGGAAATAGGATGTCTATCTTTTCATAGGACAGTGGTAAAAGCAGTAGAGGGCTTATCTTCACAGAAACTGGAAGTGAAATGACTCAATCAGATGTAATTTGATTTAATTATTTTGGTGCAAGTCTGTGTGGACACTCTGTATTGAAATAGGAGTGTCCACACACGGACTTCCATTGATATAACAGAAGGTGTGAATTATAACTGATTTTAATAACTTCAGTTCCAGTTTCCATGTTCACAGTCTCTGAGCTCTGCGTACACTTGCACCTGCACTATTGATAGCACTGGTCTGGTGCAGCTATGCTAGTGCTGGAAAATGGGTACAGAGTTTTCTGGTGTAGAGAAGGCCTAAGAGAGGGAGCATTTTACATTGGTTTCAAACAACCCTCTCTGGTCAACACCTGTAGCAGTTATGAGCAAATTCAGGTAGGAACTGTGCTTGTCCTCTTCTGGAGGCAAGGTCACCTGAGTAGCAGTATCTACTCCTTCATGGCTTTATCCAACCATTATGGAGAGGGTGGAGTAAGTTTGTGGAGCTGGTGAGGGGAAAAGGCACAGAATCTTTGTGATTCATGCTGCCATTGCCAGTGATGAGTGACAGCAAAGTTATTGGGGGAGAGGATAAGCGATACCCTGAATGTGATTGGAGATCCACTGATTTTTCCTGTGTTCCCTAATCCTATTCATAAATCACACTCCCACACACCCCCATCTGCAACACGGATAGCTATAGTGGGGCAGTGTCTCAAAGTCATGCATCTTTGGAGGGCAGTGGATTATTTTAGCATGTTTATATGAGAAGAACAATATCTGGCCCTTTGAGAAGATGTTAGTATAGGTGATGAACAAAAGATTACACACAAAAAATATACAGTATAAGAACATTAAGGTTACAAAGTCAAGCACTCAAAAGTGTGGGGAAAATAGTATGTGATCATATAATTAAAGAATTATCATAATGCTTATGCACAAGGGGGAAGAATTAAGGTTGCATAGGTGACGTTAATTTGGGCTTGTCCCAACTGATTTTGCTATCTTAATGTTCTTTTAATGTAGTTCTTTTTTGTAATTTCCTAGATTTTTTTAAAAGAAGAAAACAGAAAAAAAATTAGAAATTCCATCATGTGGCATCCTATTCATAGAGTCTAAGGCCATAAGGGACGACTGTGATCATCTAGTCTGGCCTCCTGCATAACACTGATATCCATATGTTTAATCATCAGGCTTGGAACCTTGAGATCAACGGCCAACCCCTGCTACTTTAGCTAATAGAATAACTGATAGCAATAGTAGCTTGTCATCTTCTATGTGGACCAGCCACTAGAAAGAGATAAGACGCACACTTTGCCAGTGGGTTTGACAGATATTTGCTAAAAGCAGAGGAATGGTGAGACTTAGGAATCTTGGGTTCCATTCAGGGTTCTAGAGGGGAGTGTGTGCTAGACATTTCTGCTGCTGCTGCCTCCAGCCTGTCTCTTATCCCAGTCCTGCCTCTTTTCACCCTCCCCTGACCCCATCTCATCATCCCAGTTTCCCCCATGTCCAGGATTTCTCCTCTCAGGCCCAGTCTGCTTGCCTGCTCTCTTCGGCTTCTCATCTGATCTCAGTCTCACCCCTTTCCCATCAAAACTGGCTCCCAGTCCTCCCCCACACTCCCTAGGCTCCTGTTGTACCTGCCTCTAGAACATTGCCACCAGGTGCTTCCACAGGGGAAGAATGCTACCCCCTAATGATACAATTCAGCTCACAATATATACAAGTGAGGAAAATGAGAATACTAATTTTTATTGCAGTCATTTTTCTTCCCGGGCTTTAAAACAAATCTTAGAAGTTTTTAAATGATGCTGCAGTGGCACATCTGCTAAGTTTCATTCTGAAATGAAAGCTCCACCATTTTGGAAATGGTTTTAAATCAAGATACTGGAGCGCTGTATATTAATTATACCACAAATGCTGTCAGAGAGGGACATAATGTAACACAATTGAGTAATAAATTGCCATTTCGTCCAGGAAACCCATGTCCTCCAAATGTTTTTCAGTTCCCTGTCTAGGGCTGAATTGTCACATTGCAATCTAGGCCAAGTAAAGGGCAGTACATAGCTGTGCTGTGCCAGGAGCTGGGCAGGAACGAGTCACTTCTTGCTTTTACTTTGTTCCATAGAGGAAATAAACTGTGCTATCCCTCTTCCTGGGGCAGCTTATTCCTCCTTCCATGTCAACTCAACTCTACCTTCTCCCAACATCTGTCGGCCCACTCCTTGCCCTCTCACCCCAACACATGATCTGGCAATGCAGATAGCCCACACAGAGGAGTGGTGGGGCTCCTCAGGCTCTTTATTTCCCTCACAATTATGCAGCCAGACTCACAGGCACCATTACCTTCTCTCCACAAAATTGGGCAGCTGTTTTAAAGCACATTTATTGTATTTGCTTCCTGCCTTAGCCAACACTGAGGATTATACACTAGCCTGTTATAAAATACTTTTGAAAATCTAGGTATACAACATTTACTGCTTTAATCTTGCCTGCTGTGACAGTAAGCACTTTAAAGATCTCCAACAAGTTATTTTAATGAGACCTTTATCTTTTAAATCCATATTGGACCTTTGACAAAACATGTTTTCCAATGTGTTCCCGCACTGCGTGCCACAGAATTGTTTGCCGTCCAGTCTCTTGCCTACAGCTGAAATTAACTGGTCTACAATTGTGTGCTGTGCCTCCACCAAAACTGTGTGTATTCACTAGGGCTCAGCTGTTTTATGAAATTTACGGTAATATTGCTGTGGTAAAGAGAAAATGAGATAACCCTTTAATAATGAGGCTGCACAAATATTTTCCAAACAATTAAGTCTCACAACACTCCTGAGAGAAATGACTACAGAGGAAAGAATCAAGCCTTTGAGATTTTACCACCTCTCTACTTCTTTATCTGAACTATTCTTTGATCAGGTCACTTTTCTCTTGTCTTAGCTTGTGTTGCACTGCAAATTTATTCTTTAACTGGTTTGTTCCTTTACCAGGTTCTTGTCTAGAAGGTGTCACTGTATTTTTGTATTGGTTTGGGTGAAGTGATTGGAACTCTCATTGTGGTCCTTGTCTGTATAATGATGTGAGGGTTGCTACTTTCCAATCTCCAGCTATCTGACCTATGCATCATCAAAGAACTTCCCTCATTTCCATCTTCATTTCCTTTCAGTCTCCTAGAGGTATGTCTCCTAGAGCTAGTCTGTTGTTTATATTAATGTGTCACTAACCTTTCCAGACCCATTTCCACTGCTATCTGTGTACTACAAATGTGTACTGTTTTATACCAGGGAAAATAGTGCCTATGTTAGGCAGCACTCCATCAATCCTCTTTTTTTCTTTAAAGACACACAGAAAATATAGCAATTGTTTAATATCTATCATTTTGTTATCTCTGCCTCCAATTGTCCATTTGCATTTTTAGTAGTTTTACCTTTATGGCTGGCTGGCCTTCAAACCAAGACAGGACTATTTGCTAGCTTTATAGGAGAAAAAGTGATAGACCTCAGTGGTAAATTAGTATTTTGGTTTTCAAAATGCTTTGGTTTTTATTAATTAGGGGGAAAATAATGTCATAGCGGCCTTCAGACCCACCAGAACCAGTGTGGGGCCCCAGGGACCAGTTTTACACCCACTGTGCACCTAAGGTTTGTGCTCCAACTGGACTCTCTACATGCTACAAATAGAGAGTTGAGGAGCAAATCTGTGGGCAGGCACCAGTGCAACCACCCCTTTACGGACTCACCACCTAGTCATAGGGGCTGCTGCACCCTCAGAGCTCCATTAATGGCTGCACTGTGTGGCTTGGAGTAGAGGATTCCTTCCCCTGCCCTCATTTCCTTATAAATCCCCCAACCTGGGCTTGGTACAGGAACATGTGCGTTTAGTACTGTAACAACAGTGAAGATCCAGATTCACCAGCATGCTCCAGCTGCTTTGCATGACTTGAGCAACACAAAGTAGCCATAAAAATGGCCTAACTAGACAGTTAAGGTGGGCTACAGATGCTTTGTATCTCAAAGCAGCCAAATGTATTGTGAATCTGGCTTTTAATATGTCCAGGAATGTTTGATAGGAATTATTTAATTTCTGCAGAAATACAAGTTCCATGCAGGAGAGACTATCAAAGGCTCAAGGGGCAGTCGATTATCAGTGGAAGCTGGTTCCCTAACTGACATCTCTGTGTGCGTGAAAATCTCCCCCTTATTTTCCACCTTAGTCTTCGTTGGGTACAGAGCTCTCTTTAGTCCTGAAAGCTGACTGAATATATTCCCCAGCTGAAGTAAAGCTCTTTTTGTTTGCTACACTTCTTTGCCCTCTGAATTATCTGTAATAGGGGATGTTCTATGAGAAACATTTAACATCTGCATGGATAGGGGCACTGTAGGCATAATGTGCTGCTGCTGCTCCTTGCTGCTATTAGGGCTTGATCTGAAGTTCGGTGAAGTCAATGTAAACCCCCTTATTGATTTCAGTGGACTTTGCATCAAGCCATTTCTGCAAAAAGGTATAGGAAGAGTGTGATGGGGTATGCCAGGCCCTGCTGGAGGTCTCATGGCCCTACCACACTCTACCCCAGGAAACAGCAGAGTTCTCCAGGCTCTCTAGAGAGACTGTGAGTGGGGTTTGTGTGCAGCTAATCAGAGAGGCTACAGGGAGCAGCCAAGCAGAGCCCAGCAGGTTCATGTAAAAGGAGCTGCTGGACAGAGCAGATTAAGTTTCTGTCTGGAACCAGGGGAGCAAGGATGGTGTTCCTGGCTTGGTACAGGAGCTGCAGTACCTGGACAGAGCAGTTTCTGGCTAGAGTCAGAGGAGCAAGGAAGGTGCACAGCAAGGGACTCATCCCTGAGGTAAGGGTGAAGCTGAAGGTGCTGATGTTAAGAAGGGAAGTGGCCTAGGAAAATGCATCAGCAAAGAGTTAAAGGAAGGCAGCAGGCTTTCTTATAGGGTCCCTGGGTTGGGACCTGGAGTAGTGGACCGGCCCGGGCCCACCACCACAGGCAGAGTGGCCAAAGCCCTGAGGAAGGGAATTGTAAACAGCCCTAGGGAGCAGGCTGAAGATCCCAGAGAGGTCATTTGTTGGACTTTGATCAGTCCCAGAAGGGAACTGAACTGAGAGAGTGACACAGCTGGGGTCAGTTGAGACTTGCTGGGAGGCAAAGAATCTCCAGGGAGGGCACTGCTCCATACCAGAGCAGGGACCATTTGAGAAGGAACATTTGAGAGCTAGCCTTGAAGGTGCTGAGACAGTGGATCTCAACCTTTCCAGACTATTGTACCCCTTTCAGGAGTCTGATTTGTCTTGTGTACCCCCAAGTTTCACCTCACTTAAAAATTACTTGCTTACAAAATCAAACTTAAAAATACAAAAGTGTCACAGCACACTATTACTGAAAAATTGCTTATGCTCTCATTTTTACCATATAATTATAAAATAAATCAATTGGAATATAAATATTGTACTTACTTTTCAGTATATAGTATATAGAGCAGTATAAACAAGTCATTGTCTATATAACATTTTAATTTGTACTGACTCTGCTAAAGCTTTTTCTGTATCCTGTTATAAAACTAGGCAAATATCTAGATAAGTTGATGTACCCCCTGGAAGACCTTTGCATACCCCAAGGGTGACAACCACTGGGCTGAGGGACAGATTGAAGGCCAGCCCAGGTGGGGGGCTGAGCACTAAGCACATAAAGAAGACCAAAGAGACCAACTGAGGGCTCTGGGATAGGCCCTGTTAGACTGTGTACCCCGAGAGGGCTGTCTGTTTTGTTTGTGCTCACATAGACTGCGTGTGACTTGGCTGGAGGGCTGAGTCACTGAAGCCTTCCTGAGAAGATCAACTGCCAGCAGGGGTCACTGCAAGTAGAGAAAAGCTGAGAGTAAAGGTGCAGACACACCTGGGTGGCAGGGGCGTTTGCCAGAGGTGACTGGCCCCGTCATAAAGAGCAATTTCAAGAAGGTGTGCAAAATCTTGCTTTCTCTGCCTTCCTTACTTTTCTAAGCCCTGGTCTACACTATGAGTTTAGGTCGAATTTAGCAGCATTAGGTCAATTTAACCCTACACCCATCCACATGACAAAGCTATTTTTGTTGACTTAAAGGGCTCTTAAAATCGATTTTGGTACTCCTCCCCAACAAGGGGATTAGCGCTAAAATCGACATCACTGGGTCCAATTTGGGGTAGTGTGGATGCAATTCAATGGTATTGGCCTCCGGGAGCTATTCCAGAGTGCTCCATTGTGACCAATCTAGACAGCACTTTCAACTCAGATGCACTAGTCAGGTACACAGGAAAAGCCCTGCGAGCTTTTGAATTTCATTTCCTGTTTGGCCAGCATGGCGAGCTCATCAGCACAGATGACCATGCAGTCCCCCGAAAGTGGGGGGAACTGGATGTGATCGCTGTATGGGGAGACGAATCAGTGCTATCAGAACTCCGTTCCAAAAGACGTAATGCCAATATATATGCCAAAATCTCCAAGGGCAAATGTGAGGTGTTTACAATGCTCACAACTGCAGCAGTGAGCAGAGCGGGCTCCCGCTTGCAGTGCTATGGCGTTTGCAGGAAAATCCAGGAAAAAGGGCGAGAAATGATTGTCTGCTGTTGCTTTCACGGAGGGAGGGAATGGTCACTGATGACACGTACCCAAAACCACTGGCGGTTTCCTTGTCCATTATCTCAATTTTTTTTTAATTAATAAAGAATGCATGGTTTCAAAACAATAGTTACTTGATTTTGAAGGGGGGAGGGTAGTTGGCTTACAGGGAATTAAAATCAACAAAGGGGGCGGGTTTGCATCAAGGAGAAACACGCACAACTGTCACACCATATCCTGGCCAGTCATGAAACTCGTTTTCAAAGTCTCTTGTGATACGCAGTGTGCCTTGCTGTGCTCTTCTAATCAGTGTCTGGCTGCTCAAAATCGGATGCCAGGCAATTTGCCTCAACCTCCCACCCTGCCATAAACGTCCCCCCCTTACTCTCACAGATATTATGGAGCACACAGCAAGCAGCAATAACAATGGAAATGTTGGTTGCGCTGGGGTCTGACCAACAACGCCAGCGAGCTTTTAAACGTCCAAAGGCACATTCTACCACCATTCTGCACTTGCTCAGCCTATAGTTGAACTGCTACTTACTACTGTCCAGGCTTCATGAGCCATGAGAGCAAGGGGTAGGGTGGGGTAGGTGAAACTGCACGGTGCTGCCGGCTGGGAGAACAGCCTGAGGCAGAAGCCTCCAGCTCGCATGAGATCAGGATAGCAGCAGAAGTGGTGGAGCGAGCAAAACACCATTGATGAGGACGGCTAGCAGTCCTACTGCACCATCTGCTGCAGAGTTGCAGCGGAAGCAGTGGAGCCGTTCACCATTGATGTGAAGGCGCCCAGGAGCTGCTGCTGTGTGGCCAAGGCAAAAGAGTAGGAGCCCTGGAGCTGTTTCATGTGGAATATGCGCCTGCAAGACTTCTTCACCAGTGACAAAGGACAGGAATATGATGCACCTAAAATCTAAAAAGGCCTGCACATTTCCCAGAGTCACTACCCTTGATAACAGAATGTCAGTGATTGCACTGGCTACTTGGATCACAGCAGCCCTCACAGGAGACTTGCCCACAACAGCAGTGGTGACGGTGAGCTGAGTGGGCTCGCGCTTGTAGTGCTATGGCGTCTGTACAGTTAACCCAGGAAAAAAGCCGCGAAACGATTGTCTGCCGTTGCTTTCATGGAGGGAGGAACAGAGGGAGGGGCGACTGACAACATGTACCCAAAACCACCCGCGACGATGTTTTTGCCCCATCAGGCATTGGGAGCTCAACCCAGAATTCCAATGGGCAATGGAGACTGCGGGAACTGTGGGATAACTACCCACAGTGCACCGCTCCGAAAGTCTACGCTAGCCACGGTACTGTGGACACACTCCGCCGACTTAATGCACTTAGTGGGGACACACGCAATCGACTGTATAAAACCGCTTCCAAAAAGTCGACTTCTGTAAAATCGACCTAATTTCATAGTGTAGACATACCCTAAGGCTGGATGCAGCCTGAACTAAAACACAGGAATTAGTGGTTTTCTTTGATATCTTTCTCTAGACTGAGCATAGGGCTGGCAGTCCAGAATTCCTGAATATCATTCTGTCATTGACTTGCAGTGGGACTCAGACAAGTTAACCTCACATCCTCTGTTTCCTCTTTTATACAATGAAGATAATACTTACCTACCTTGCAAGGGCACTGCAAATATTAGCTCTGAAAATATGATATATATAGGTTTTAAAGTATATTTTAAAATACCCAGGACAAAAATAAATTAACAATGGTGAATACAATTCTTCAGTTAAAATATTTCATTGGAGGATTTGTACTACTCTATTTCCTACTCATCTTTACCCTGTGTTTCAAAAGCCCATCCAGCAGCTGACTCCACAGATCACAAAAGGAGGCCATGCTGCTAATTCCCCCTTCCCCCAACCTTTCACAAGCTTCAGGATCTGTGGAAATGTTAGTCAGGGCTGTAGTTGTCCTCCAACCTCAAAGAACTCTTGTAGCTAATAACTTCCTCACTTTTTTTCCCCTCTATACTGTGAAACTCCCTTTAGGGCTGTTTCAGTTCCAGTTGTCAGTGTGGAAGATGATCTCAGAAAACAGCTGTTCTGACAAGGCAGCAGGAGCACAAGGCCTCCACATGAGTCCCCATATCTTAGTAGATGCTCCAGAATCCATTTGCATTAAGGATTGAGCCCCATATTGCTTTCCTGTGGAAAGGCCAGCCCTTCCCTCCATCCTTGACAGAATGTATAGAAATCTCTGCCAGGGAAACCTAGGGAAAGATATGGCCCAGTAATTAGTGTTTTGTTTTATTATATTTCCCAGATAATAGGAAAAAATAGAGAGAGAGGAAAGGCTTTATTTGTTAAGATGAAATGGTATTTTTTTAAGGATCTTATGCAGAAACGTACGTTTGCCCTTTTAAAAATGGATAAATAATCCAGAGATGGGTCTTGGGCAAAATTCTGGCCCAGACCCAAACTTCTCTAATGGTTACAGTCCAGGGTTTGGTTTTTTATCAGTCCACAAAATAAACCGGATTTGATTAGTGCCCTCCAAGCTTGGGTATAATTGTAGATGATATGTTACCTTTAAAAGGTAACAATGAAATATGTAAACATAGGTGAATAATAGAGCACAAAAATAAAGGAGTGGAGACAGAGAAGAAGAGGTGAGAGAGATGAGATACACTTTCCCTTCCTTAGTATGTTTGTTATAAATTTGCTGACCCAAACAGAGGCCAGAATTGTTATATGCTGCTTTGGAGAAAGTAGGGCCATGTCTGGTTAAATTTTACTTTCTGTTGAAGAACCATATACATAAACTGTAACTGAGGAACTTTTTATTGTTCATCCTTTCCCCCTACCCCCACCAGTGTAATAACACTTTCTTCTTATCTAATGACCTTTTAACTTGCTTCTGGTTATTTTTGAGGTCTCCAATTTCTCCTCATCCTTAACAGCTTGTTTATATTTTTTGTAAAATTCTTTTGCATATTGTTTATACTTTTCTTTACACTCTCACCTAATGACTTTGTCCCCTACTGTCCTACTCCCTGTTTAGGCTTAACTGGGATGAATTTCAATTATCTTCAATTCTTTCTGAAGTATTTTTTCTTTGCCTTCTGTTACAGAATTCTGATCACATTTCCTTAGAGTATTTCACTTTCTTTCAAAGCCACCTGTACTAAAATAAAATAATTGTGTTGCTTGCGATAGTACTTGCTCTCATGAGAATTTCAGTATTTCACACGGAATGATAATGTTACAGCTAGATGTTCCTTAGTTTCAATCTTACTTGTCGTACCTGTCTCATTTCTTGGGATTAATTCCTGGATAGCCTCTGTGTCCATGCTCCCATTTCAGAAAACCAAGGGCTCAGTCCTGCTCCATTTAAAGCCCAGGGTAAAAATTATTTTGATTTAAGTGGGAGCAGGGCTGAGTCTGATGTAGACAAACAATTTTGTCTACAAACATATTCCCCTCCTCAGATTTTACATAATTATTCCAATCAATATCTAAGTAATTAAAGCCTGTTACATTTTTGGTCTCCTTTTAAAAGCTTTAAAGACATCCCATTCTATCCTGCAGGTGTACAGCAACATTCAAAATTCCTCTGACTTCCTTTGTGTTTTGTTTCTAGCCAAACTTTCTGATATGCTAACCCACACATATATTCATTTCCTTATAAATCAAACAATAGATCAGGGATCGGCAACCTTTGGCACGAGGTCCGCCAGGGTAAGCCCCCTGGCCGGCCGGGCCAGTTTGTTTACCTGCCGCGTCCACAGGTTCAGCCGATCACAGCTCCCACTGGCTGTGGTTCGCCGCTCCAGGCCAATGGGGGCTGCAGGAAGCGGCACGGGCCGAGGGATATCCACAGCAGTAGCACCAGTTACTTCAGGGGGTTTTGGTTAAATATTCTTAAAATATCATGTTCAAAATGGCATTGTACACACATACTTCTCACTTCACGTGCCTTTGTTTTTAAGGATCTGGTACACTGAAAGCCAAATCTATCTCTTACCTTGCCACTTTCCCTACTTTCTTTTTCCCCAACTCACCAACATCCCACCAATTTACCAACATCCTCATTTCCAATCAACTCCCTGCCCCTTGCCAATCCACCACAAGCCACCCCCAGCTCAGGACTGTCCAGCAATTTTCATCTGCTTCAAAATATCTCACAAAGACGCTATGTCCCAGGCTGAGAAGCCTTCCACTTTCTACCTAACCTCTACACAGCTCATCACAACCATACAGTCAGCTATGGAACCTCATCCACATAATACTCCCAGGTTCAAAATGTACTCCACAGAACCTTCCAGACTCCAAATACCCTCTCATTCCTACCTGACACCCACCACCAACAGGTTCAAAAGTTCCCTTTTGCCCAAGCTCAGAAACCCTCCCCTCCCCACAAACACATGCTTGTTATTGGATCTAGAGAAGCAGGAACACAGGGCATAGAGAGACTTTAAGGAGCTCCCCAGTCTGCTTCTGTGGGGCTGAAGAGAATCAGTCCCCCAGAAGCCTGTATTCCCTGCTTTGGCCATCCTCCCATTGTTTACAGTCCTTACGACACCTGGCAGCAGACAGGAGCCTTCTAACCTTTAGAGGGTTGCAGTATCTTCAGCCAACCAGGAGCCCTCTTATTGCATACTTCAATGGATGAATACCGTAATATTCACTTATAGAATCACAGGAATTTATTGAAACACTGCAAGTACCACATAGGCAGAACTTGACTTTCTGCTAAATCCCCTCAGTCAGATACAATATAATAACACACAAGCCAACAACTTAACACTGCAAAACACACTAGCATATTGTAAGATCAGCTGTTGTAATTGCTTCTTGTATTGCCTTGTACAGCTGCTTCTGTCAAGTCCAACCCCCTGCTCTCTTGCTGACAGGGCTGCTTCACAGCTCTTGTTCTCTGCCCTTCTTAGAGGCTTTGGGACACTAGTTACATTGGACACTGTTCCCATGGTCTGATCTTTCACTAGCTCCACTTCCTGGTCAGTTACATTAATTCTTCTTACCCAGAATTCACCCTTAGCCAGTTCTGCTAAGCAACAATCCTGACTGGATATCGGTAGCTTCAAACTTTCCACAGGTTCACTACAGCAACCTTTTATCCTTCGAGTTACTAATGATCTAGCTTCACCACAACTTTATTCTGAGCCACCACAGGGAGCAGTTTCTCTCGTCATCATGGAGGCACTTCTAAAACCCCAAGAGTTGCCCCAAGGTCCACACTTCCTCCTACCCACATCCAGCAGGCATATCTAAGTATTGTCCAGAGACAAGTGTGCTCTATTAACACCCTAGGAGTATTTATGATGGCCACAGATGAAATCCACTCCCAATACAACAGCACTAGAAATCTTGGTCACCACAGCAAAAGTCTATTAGTATGCAGAGACCCCAAGTTCAGTGGAAGCTGGATTTCTCCTGTTATCAGCAGTGTTGATGATTAATAGTGATGAATTTAACTCCTGCAAACCCCTTCAGTGTTAGGTGTTCTCTCTGGATTGAATTTATTTCAGATCTTGAGTCCAACAGCATTGTGGGGGAGTTTAGCCATCAATGTCTCCAGACATATAGTAATAGGTATTTGGGCAGCCCTTCACATTGACAATTCTAACAATGGCTAATGGTGGCCATACTGCATCAGCAACTTATAGTTTCCATTGGTTTGGCTTCCTTCTGCTCGAGCAATTCTACCTCTAATGGCCTTTTCCTCTGCATTGACTGCAAATGTCGTCAGGTCTGCAACTCACCTGGGAAACAGTCTCTCTCATCTGACCCATGTGGGACTCATCCCATTTTTTAGCCACCTAACTAGCAATCTTTTCTCAAACAACTGCCAAGGAATTACCCTGGGGCTAAGAATTAACAGCTGATACCTTTAAGGAAACATCAATTTCTGCTTCCACATTTGTATCTCTGCATATTGTCTGGACCAGAGGCTTATCCACTATGTTATGGTCCTTCATCAGCAGGTTCTGAAGTTCTCGTGCTAAACCATTAATAAACTCACTTTTCATACAAGATTCTCTCATGACTTGCTACTGGGCATAGTCTCCTCTCTACATTGCCAGCTCCAGATTCTGCCCAGCAGGCTCTGCTTCATACAAACCATCTCCTGGTGTAGGTAAAGCTCTATCAGTCTCTTCAATGCACACAAATGCAGGGCTTCCCCTTCCTGCCTCCTCCTGGCTTGCCATTCCTTCCAGTGTTTCAAAAGGACCAATCCTGCATCATAATGATCATATTGCTGTTTGTGTAACAGTCTATAAGAACCATGATCCACACTGAGAAGCTGCTTGTAAATTGCTTTGACATCACTATCCAAAAACACTGCTAGGTACTGTGCGGCTCTCTCATCAGTCCACTTTTTCAGAGAGCAAAAGCTGAAAGTCTGTCAAAGTCTACTCACTGATTCTAGTCTCATCTGCAGGACCAGCAAAAAAAGTTTTCAGGGAAAAGTGCTTTTTGCCACCATGAAGCTGCTATCACCAGTTGTAATACTTGCTTGTAGAATGTCAGGGATTTAATTGAAACACTGCAAGTACCAACTCCAGTATGCACAGGTGGGACTGAACTTCTTGCTAAACTCCCAGATCAACAACAGAATAATATTCAAGACAACAACGTATCACTAAAATTTCAGAAACATCTACTGGTGGAGGTGGTGCCTGCATAAATCATTGCAATGCAGTTTCAAGATTAGTATATATGTAGATAATTCATGGGGTCAGTGTATGTACATTGTGTTTATGGAAATCAGCCAGTTTCAACCTTTAACTATAGAGCCTCCACAGCCACTCCAATAAACTGAAACACTGAATATGATACTTTCCCCAACGTACCCATGGAGTTCAGCTCAACAGAGTTTTCCTGTGTGTCAGTACATTGGTTCAGGAGCAGGCAGGTTATATGTGGGCTAGATAAAAAGTAGAGGATAGGGTTAGAGGGCTGGCTACTATGTGGATCATCCATCATTCCTGCAGCCTCAGGGCTGCAGGATTAACTGTGGAGCAACTCCGCATCTTGAGGGGAGAGGTTCTCTCTTCTTCAATCTACTCAATTCAGCTACTTCCATAAACTGCCCCCTGTTTTTCAATAGTGTTCTTCCTACCTTTTTTATTTTTATTTTTTACTTTTTATAACTGTGATTTACATTTGTTCTACATTTTTACTGAAAGATACCAGTCAAAATGTATACAATATTTCTTCTGTACCTTCCTTTTGCTAGAGACTTTACCCGTCATATAATGAGCTGCTTCTTTAGAAAAGTGAAATACAATTTGGATGCACATGCCAACTGTAATTGTACTTGTCAAAAGAAACAGATAACATAATAGCTAAAATTGTCAGCCAAAATTTAATCATAGGAAATGTGATAATTCATATGGGAAATCGTGTTTTACAATTTCTTTCCTTTCATCTGGTTTAGACTAGATCTGGAAAACAAAAATTTACACTGTTTAGGCAAAGAAGAACTGTGTGGAATGACAATTATGTGCAATGCTTTTAATGGATTTACATTTGGTGTCTCCTGCTGATTGAAATGTACCTGTGATCTTGACAACAAATAAAGTGTGTTGGAGGTTGAAATAAAAAGTGGTTATTTTTTACTATTTACTATTACTATTTACTATTTTTTACAGTTTAAGCTGCTTTACCAAGACAGCAAGTTGGAAACAAACACAAGTTAATATATGAAACAGCTTTTCAATCACAGAGAGTGAGGTTCATATCCAGAGTAACCCCATTAAAATGGAGTTATTCCAGGTCTACATAACAACAGATCTGGATCTCGCCCAGATTCTATATGCAACCCAAATTAAATCAGTAATTTAAATATTTTTTATAGTAACAGTAAAGTATTTGTTGAAATCACTCTGGTTTCTTCTTTTATATACTTTCAAAAAAGAAAGTACATCACTCTTGGTTGCTTAAGAGACAAACACAAATTATTTAAGCAATGTGATGACTTAGCTAAGTAATGTATTCTGATTTTCATTGTTATGCTTTTTCTAACTTGAGTACTTGTCATTTACTAGATAAAAAATATTAATGAAAACATGTCTACACTCACACTCACTAGTCTCCTTAAGTCCACTCCCAGCAAGCATTGGGTCCCTATGTACAACCTAATTGTAATTCTCTGAGCCATTCCTTCTCCCTTTCCCTCTCCCCCAAGTCTCATGGGGCATTAAATCCATCAGTTGGCCTCATTTGACCTTTCTCAAAATAGGTTGGGGCAGTATGTAGCCAATTATATGGCTTGCTAGGCTTACTTTCCCTTTACCTTCAATTAAACTGACTTCAGGATATTGCCCTAGGTAAAATGGTTTAGTGGCTAAACAACCTTTCTTTTTTCAGCTATAGAGCACTTGTACTATAAAATGGAGTGCTGTAGACCGAGAGAATGGGGTGCTATGGAGGAAAGAGTGGAATTTCAAAGGGGAAAAAAGAAAAAGCTACAGGATGCTTTAGATAAAGCAGACAGACCCAGAGAAAAACAGGACGCTCCTAAAAGAAAAGATGATGATACATCTAGTCATTACTCTGACCTGCATGTCTTTCATCATGCTTGATAAAGATTTGTTTTGTTCTGCAAGGGAACTTACAATCAGCAATACTGTCTAACAAGCAGATACTTTGTAGTCAGTGCCTTTTAGCGTACAAGGAAAGAAAAAGCTTGTGGTCTAAAAATTTTAAAACCCTTGTTGTTTTGTTCATCATCAATGTAATACATAGAAATATGCAGAAAATAACTGTTTGTTTTACTTGGATTTTATTGTTACATATATTTGAACTGGGATACAGGGGGAACAGGTCTTCTGACTGGCTTCTGTAGGTGTGAATGAGACATCATCCTTCCTATTAGAAAACATGCCCTTTAAATATTATATAGTAGAACAGGTTTGCCCTCTAGAAACAAGAGCTCAAGGAGCACACAATGACTCAAAGATAATGGCATATCAAAGTATTAGCATTAAACTAACTGCTTTGTTACTAAAATTTCACGGAACAGGACCACTGTGGATGTGATCTAACAGTTTAGAGTGCCCAAGAGCACTAATTGTCAAAAAAAAAGTTTAACAGTTCTGTAATTTTGCATTTTGTGGGTTTCTGTGGAATATCAATAAAATGATAATTCAATAGCATATACCTCTAGAGTACAATGGAGGTTCCCTCAATCATGAAAGATTCCCCCATATTTCTGTCTTGTACACACCATTTATAACAGTGTACTTTTAAATAGAATTAAAATTAAGCCCCCTTGCATCTTGGCAGGGAGGAAGGTAGGTTTACAACTTGTTTGGTGTCTTATTATTACAGTGTTCCTGCTAAGGTTCTTAACAGTTGACATTCCTGGCTCTGTTGTACAAGAATCATAAAACAATAGGGTTAGATGGAATTACAAAGGTCATCTAGTCTAATGCCCTGCCAAGATGCAAGATCTGTTGTGTTTAAAACATCCAAGACAGATGGCTATTCAGCCTCCTTTTGAAGGAGCTTCCATAGCCTCCCTAGGCAGTCTGTTCTATTGTCCTACTGTTCTTACAGTTAGGAAGTTTTTTTCCTGAGATTTAATCTAAATCTGCTATGCTGTAGTTTGAACCCATTGCCTCTTGTCCTGCCCCCTGTGGCAAAAGAGAACAACTTTTCTCCATTTTTTTTTTTGTGGCAGCCTTTCAAGTATCTGAAGATGGCTATCATATCCCCCCTTAATCTCTTCTTATCCAAACTAAAGAGACCCAGTTCCTTCAGCCTTTGCTCATATGGCTTGCATTCCATCCCTTTTATCATATTTGTTGCTCACCTCTGGATGCTTTCCAGTTTCTCTACATCTTTTCTATGGATTGGTTACCAAAACTGGACACAGGACTCCAACTGAGGCCTAACCAGAACTGAGTAGAGCAGTACTATCACCTCCTATGAGTTGCACGGTACGTCTGTGTTACTGCAACCTAAAATTACATTTGCGTTATGGATGTTTTGTTTTTGTTTTGTTTGGGGTTGTTTTTTTGGCGGGGAGCGGGGGGGGGAATTGCAACAGCATTGCATTGCTGACTCATGTTGATACTGTGATTCACCACAACTCCCAGATCCTTCTTAGCTGTGCTGCTAAGCCAATTATCCACCATTGTGCATTTGTTTTTTTCTTCATGGGTAGTACCTAACTTTTGTCTTTGTTGAATTTCATTTTGTTGTTTATAGCTCAGCTCTCCAGTTTATCTAGATCCTTCTGAATCTTAGCTTTATCCTCCAAAGTGTTGGCAACCCCCCACTCCCCACATCTGCAAATGTGTCATTGTGTCACCTGCAAACTTGATCAGTATGCCTTCTCTTCCTACATCCAGGTCATTAATAAAGATGTTAAACAGCACTGGACCCAGAACAGATCCCTGTGGAACCCCACTTGAGACCTCCCTCCAATCTGATATCATTCCATTAATAGCTACTTTTTGTTTGCAGTTGTCTAACCAATTATGTATCCATCCACTTAATTCTGGTTTCACTGAGTCTGCATTTTTCCAGCTTGCTTATCAGAATGTCTTGTGGTACTGTGCCAAAAGCCTTGATGAAGTCCAGATATATTATGTCCACCACATTTCCCCCTATCCACCAAACCAGTTACACTGTTGAAGGAAATCAAGCTGGTTTGGCATGATTTGTTCTTAGTAAATCCATGCTGGCTGCTAGTGATTACTCCTTCATCCTCCAGGTATTTGCAAATTTAATGTTTTATACATTGCTCTAGTAGCTTCCCAGGTATTGAAGTCAGACTGACGGGCCTATAGTTCCCGAGCTCTTCCTCACAAACCTCCCCTCCCCCGCACCGCGCTTTTTAAAAAGACGGACACCACATTAGCCCTTCTCCAGTCTTCCAGAACCTCTCTTATCATCCATGAGTTTGCAAATATTATTGCCAATGGCTCTGAGATTTCTTCAGCTAATTCCTTTAAGGTTTTATTTGTAAAATTGAGCTTGAGGGGAGGCAGAGTTGCCTAGTGGATAGAGCACTGGGCTGACTTGGGAGACCTGGTTCTGCCACTGGCTTCTCTGCCCTCCTTTCTGAAGCACTTTGAGATATACTGATAAGTATTATATGTAGAATATAAGAATATTATTATTGTTCATTGATCTTCAAAATTATTTTCAGCATTTAGGTAATGGAAACCATTGTTCTCAACATGGAAAATCAAAGTGGGTTACTGTTTCCTCCATCACACAGTGATGATGGTATTGTATCCGCAGTAGCAGCTCAGTAAGTGATGAGTCCAGAGGCCATCTATTCACCATACCTCTGGCCCAGCGTACCTCTACCTCCAGCTAGGACTCTGCCACTAGGACTGTGCCCAAGAGCTACTTGGGGATATCAGGGCTCTAAACCACAGAATTTTAGAGCAAGTGTATTAAAAAGAAAATCTGTACTTGATTATGAATTGGCAATGTGCTCCCTGAACCATGCCCTCTGATTTTTAAACTGTTTCAATCAGGACAGTTATTACAGGAAATGGGGAGGTAGTGCCCTCTCTAGTGAATTCCCACTGCTTCAGTTCTGGGAGGAGCTGGGAGCACTCTGATTTGTTGCTGTCCCTTCCCCATTGAACCACCTGCTGAGGTGGAAGGAGAGAATACCTCTGGTTGCTCCACTGCCTACTCCCCAGCTGAGTTCTAGGTGCCCCAGGAGAGCAGAACAGGAGCATAGCAGGTTCTGCCTGAACTTAGAGAAAGACTTACAATATCAGTTGTGGGGGCCTGACTCTTTTGAAATAACATACTCAACCAACCCTTATGCAGTTGGACACCACTGATCTAGGAGGTGAACCTTTTAAAGAGCATCTTATCTGCCTCCTCTAGCAACGGTGTTAGCCGTAACACAGCCAGAACCAAGGCTGGGGACGTGTCTGCAAACATTTGGAGCGTAAGAACAAAATAATACAATTGGTTTTGCTGTGTTGTTTCTTGAAGTGGATATGGTAGGAGTGAATATCGTTCCTCCTACTCCATGCATGTACACCCCCTCTTCCAATATGTTTTGCTGTAGGAGTGAGCCTCATGGAATTAGTGTGAAATAAGCAGTGGGTCTTTCCTACACATTTACTTAGGTTGGACCCAACTTTCCAACCTACAGCTGGGCAAATAGCAAATGTTTTAGTTCTTTGACAATTTTGAAAAGTAAAAAACAAATGTTTTTTGAATTGGACCAAAAATGTTCAATTTTGAATTGTTCAGTTAAACAAAGAGTTGTGAAATTTTGTTTCAGGTCAAATGCAATTTTTAAAAAAAAAATTAATGTTTTCTGTTATCTACCATTTCAAACATGTTCAATTTTGAAACAGTAATTTCAAACCAAAACAATCAAAATACTTAATTTCAAAAATGTCAAAATGAAACATTTAGATTTTTTGTTTAATATTTCTTTTTCAAAAAGAAAAATTTGACTCAACTGACACAAATTGGCAAAAACTTTGGGAGCTGCCAAATCTGCATTTTTTGCCAAAAAAGTTTCTGCTGAAAAATATGGTCCAGCTCTGTTCCAATCTCTTTTGTAGGTAGGTTGGATTGAATGAGGTGAGATCTTCCTCTTTTGTGTAATGGTGAGAGCCTTATATTTGGGGGGTACTAATCTCTGGGGAGTCATAGGTAGGGAATACTAGAAATGGGTGAATATCACATTGGAGATGAGAAATTTACCAGTCAGGAGAGTTGAGACAAGTTGGGGATAATGGGAAGTGTATGTGTTCTCCCCACTGTTCTATTTGGATCGGATTTGATGTTTTCAACCACAGGCACAAGTGTAATCGGCTAAGTTGATTTCTTTCCGCCATGTATGAATTTATCAAACTCTTCCCCTATATTTGGGGTGCAGTGGGAAGGAATACAAGGAAGGGTCAGTACCTTCTGGAGGTAGAAGACAAATGAGGTTAGCCGGTTGGAGAGAGTATGGAGGGAGAGGGAGTGTGGATTTATTGCCTGCTCCACCTTTCCCCACCCAATGATTGTCAGTAGGCCTGTGGATATTAGTAGAATCTACATTGTGGCCTGCCAACCTAATGGAACATCTTTCCTGTCTTGAAATTATTAGTGATCAAAGACTAAACTTTTGTATCCAAATGTCACTGAACATTTGAGAAGTTCAGAACCAGATCCAAATCTGAATAGTACAAAACCAAATTTGCCTTGAACCTGTTTATCTCTGGCATGAAACAACTAAATGCTGAAAATTTTATCTTAGCTTACTGTTTTACATAATTAATTTACAGAGTGTCCACCACCAAATCATCATCATCTGGGTAGCTATATGCAAATTATCATTAAAAACTATAAATTTGGCAGAATGGCCACTTATCAACAAGCTGACAAATGAAGAAAATGATGGGAAACTCAGACTTTAGTTAGTCCCACAAATCAAAACCTTTCTTCCTAGCTGATGTAAAACTGGAAACAATGGCAAAAGCAAAGTTTATACTAACCTTTCTCCTGGGATAATCTCCTTGTTGATAACACTACCCCAGATAAAGAAGGCCACAAGGCATTGTAACTGATAAAGTGGAGGCCTTAATGTTTTTAGTAGGTAAACTACTCCCACACAAACAGCGACAGAAGGAATACGTCATCTACACAACATCTTCATCAGTGATCACCCCCACAGAGAGGTTAGCAATGCCAGTATGTGGTACCGATCCTTACCAGGAATTGTGGAGTAGAACAATATGAAACCTTGGTAACAAAACCACATGAAACTCTGTCTGGTTTGCTGTTTGGGGTTTTTTTACACAAGCAAAACTCTTTTAGATTTACACTAATCTTTCACAAGCAAGTCTTAAGGGGTGATGGAAACAGTGGTCAGTTATTTCTTCACCCTCCACGTGCCAGTGGGGTGCAACTAGAGCTGAGCGAATAACTGATTGTTTTGCTTCAGTGGCTAAAACAAAAATCTGAAAGAAAATAGCCATTTTGGATCAAACCAAAATATTCTGTTCAATCCCAAAACAATTTTTCCCAGTTTTTCATTTTGTTTCACTACATTTCTAACATTTCTGATGGGGTCGTTTTTACTCCTTTTTTTCCCTTTTAAATAAACCCACCTCCACTTCTAATCAAACATGGTTTCAAAAACAAAAAGGTGTAATATTTCAATTTTAATTTTTATGAAATTGTTTTCTTTGGCTAAAACTATTCACTTAGTGTGACCTGAATTCAATAACAGTTCTGTGAAACTGAAAAATGTATTTTTGGCAAATAAACTATTATTTGCCAAAGAAATTCACCCCATTGTAGAGGCAACCGAGGCAACCGCTTCTGCAGGAGAAGAGCAAGCAGGAATACTCACTGATCTCAATCTCCACATCAACTATCTTCAAGGAAGTGAGTGACTTATATCTTCAAAGTGTGTTTTCCCTCCAAAATGTATTTAATACCAAAAGTTTGGATAATCATCAGCTAAGTAGTTCAATATTCAAGGTTTAACGAAAACTTCTGAACCTTAGAAGATTCACCCATAACTCCTTCGAAGCCAGTTTTCTTTTCAGCACTATTGCCTATTATTCCATTTGATTCTTTACCTTATTCACTTTTGCTTTGATGTTGACGTTTGTCAAATGTCTTTTGAAAATGTGAGTAAACTAGTTTTCCAGAATTTTCCATATTTGTCATAGCCATTATGTCTTCAAATAACCCCAGCTGGTTACTTATGCATGACCTCCTCGGCCTCAATCCATGCTGACTATCCTTAATCAAATTGTGCTTTTTCAGTTGCCTCCCTTTTTCCCCCACACCACATCTCTTGGCATAGTTTCCAAGATTCTTACTAGAGATGATACAAAACATACAGGTCTATAGAGTCTTGTGGTTAGTCTGTTAACACATAAAAATAATGGAGTTGTGTGACATTTTCTCCCTTCTTAGGAATCTCTTTTCCTCAGAATATTCCCAATAAATTAAGCATAACAAACGAAATACCTCAATACAAGAGAAGACTTCTGAATGAATTTCACTTGGAAAATGCCTCTAAGACTATCAATTAGCCTTCATTTAATATATTTGAAGTTCCTTAAACCTTTCTAGTACAGCATTCCTTGGAACATACTTTTGTGCTCATACTGTGCTTCTTTGAAATGACTGTTGTAAGCAAGAAAAACTCATTTTTTAAAATCATTATATACCCACAGCATGATGACAATATGAGAAAGGCAGAAGTCAAAATGTAGAATTATAGTTTCATAATGGATTTTCTGTTTATCGGGTTTTTTCCTCTAACAACTTGCCTTTTCAGCAGTTGATTGATATCTGTTGGGAATCAGATACTCTTCTGATTCAGCAATGTTAGATTTCTGCCTGCAGCATTCGGGGGGGGGGGGGGGGGGGGGGGGGAAGAGGGAGGGCGGGCATGCTCACACACACACACACTCTTTGTATGTGAATATAAACACTGATTTTTATTTTAAAACCCACCAATTAATATTGGTCACATGAACACATTTTGGATTTGTGTCATTCCCTTCAAACAAAGGGGTCCAGAACAATGAAGTCTAGTGTGCATCATTAGACATTGCTTTGAGTAGGAATTGGTATAGGGTCACGCCCTGTGGAGCTCCCCAGTTCCCAAGGGAGTGTGTGAACCATAGCATCTCTGACCCAGTGTGGAGGGAGGACAGGTCCATGTGCACACTCCTTTCTGCTTCTCATTGGTACATTAAAGAGAGAGCAGCCACTGAGCTCCACTGAATGTAGGTGTAACACTGGCAATGGCACAGGCATGGTGGTTCAATCTGGACAATGCATACTCCCTAATAATATTATTTCCTGGTAGATATCTATCCCCCCATTTTTTACTTCAAATAACTTTCCCTAAGTGAAACTGTTCATGAACAGACTCTCTGTCAGGCAATCCTACAGCAGTTCATTTTCTACATGGCATGTTGGAACACAATAATGAAATTCTGTGCTTTCACATTGGGCAAGAAGGGCATCAAAACATCACACAAATCCTTGACTTCTGAGCAGGCCTTCTCAGGAGGTGTGAGGCCAATGAAAACAACTCCTCTGTGGCTGCTTATACAGTCCATGAAGACTCGGAGTTGTTTTTATGAAAAAATAGTTCAGTCTTACTATATCTTTGATAGTCTCTCTCTCTTTGTTGATAGCAGCTCAGGGTATGCTTTGCATCTCTGCTGAATCCCTAGTGCCACTGAGCTCCAGAAACTGCACACACTCAGTAGTCTCTATGAATAGAAGGAAGGACCATAATACTGAGCAATCAAACTCCTTACCATCCACACAGTTTTAACTGGTGGATTACACTGGGACTGTCTCTGATCCCAGTGGGGAGGACCCAAGGAAGTGAGACCTTCCTTCTGTTCTTTTCCTGCCACATATAAGAGCCAGGAACAAGCTGACCCACTGAGGGCAGAAGCATATAGCTGGTCATCGATGTCTGATGTCAACACACTCCTGTGAGCTGACCAACATAGCTCCATCAGCACAAGCTAAGCACAGAAGCCAGCAGTGAAAGAAAAAAGCCAGCACTGGCAGGGTGGGGAAATAGCAGGCACTTGTGTTTAGAGAACAGTGCGACAATATAAATACAATTAGACTTGCTAGCAAGAAGCAGATTGTGTGGGGTGCCTAATTCACAGAGTACCGTAACCCTTTATCTCTGTGTACTTTTACACCTCCTGGGCCTCCTTCAAAAGCTTTCTATTAGTGGGGAACTCAGCGTATATATCCTTGCATTCCCTTGTCAAATTGACACATCTGGAACTCTGCTTTCATGCTCTCTATATCCAGACTATTCCTTTCATTTCTCCAAGTGGTAGTCATCAGAGAGAAACCCTCTCTGTGTTAGCATTGCTTCATGGTATTGAAACTATGTAAGAACTGATTTTCTTCAAGTTCTTGAAGTTGCCCTGTGCTTTGGTGAAAATGTTTAGGTACTTCTCCTCACTAATTGGGCAACCTTTTAACTCAGGAGAAGATTTGACTTTCTACAATGCCAAATTCTTCATAGAGCTCATCCATCTCCACTTCTTCCATGCTGCAAGCATGAACAGCTTCAGAACATTCTTCAAAGCTGATGGGATTTTCAAGGGCTAACTTGGACATTGCTTTGTAAGCTGTCTTCAGAGAAGTCATACCTGTTATGGATATATCTCTTTACTCTTCCATAAGAGATCATAAAGTCCTTTTTACACTTCCAGTAATATTTTGAGTAAGTTCCTTCATTTTAGAATTCAATGTGTATCCAAAGAACTTGTCCCTCATCCTTCTCTCCAGTTTCATATTTGTTGCATTTATGACTAAACTAAAACATTTGGTTTCTAAAGCCTCAGTACCGTCAGTGAATAGCTTCAGAGCATGACTCAGAAAGAGAAAATATAGTTCACCTCATTGGCAGTCCCCTCATCTCCAAAGAACTTCCAAATTATTTTGGGACTCTCCTCCTCTCCTAAACTCTGGAAATAGCTAGTTAGTGGTTTCCAGCAGTTCAGTAATCTGTTGGTCACCTGTTAATCTGCCTCAATAGATTGCACTCTTCCATCTCAACAAAGACACAAATCTCTTTAAAATGTTATGTTCTGGTAGCAGAAAGTGAGAGTAAATCTTTCAAATTAAATGTTCTACATCAACATCAAGTTTTCCTGCAGCATGCTCCATTGCATTATGAAAAATGCATGCTAAGCAGTTGGCTGCTGTATTGTCCTCTTTGGCATTTTTCAGTTTCTGGTAAACACTGTTATGCTTCCCATAATTTACATTGACATTATCAGCTGCTGACAGCTTCTCCAGAGTGAGGTCAAAAGCCTTGAGTTTTGCAAATATTTCTGTGGCACTGGCTTGCACATTTTTTTGATGATCACTATAAAAATCCAGGAAAAAGTGTTGTATCCCTTTTTCAAAACTGAAATACCTTAAGACTAATGGAAAACACATTGTTTCTCTCTTATTTGAAGCATCAGTGGCCAAAGAAAAATATAGCTCATTAGATTTAATATATTCTAAATGCTCCTGAACTGAATATGGGGCTAAACATTCTTCCTCAGTGCTTTTGTTTGGGTTTTTCTGCAAGTCAAGTTTTTCGCCACAGACGTGTCCTGGAAAATAGTTTTCAGCATGGTGACTGTAAAAAAACCTTGGAGACGATGTTGCCTTTATCAGACACAGTGGAAAACTGATTGTTTCCTGATTCACAAGCTATCTGTATGGGCATTGTAGTGATCCTGATTAATTTCCCAACAGGTATCAAGATTTCATAAAGAATCAGAGATTATCTTGATTCAGATAGACAGGCAGGTGTTCCCATACTATGGGGCAGGCATTGTATGAGAACTTAAAGAGAACAATACAAAGAGCCCCAGTCTGGCTCCAAGAAGCAGCTTCTTTTTGACTCTGGTATGCAAAATATTGGCTTCAGTGAAATTCACACCATCTTACACCAGATCTGAATCTGAACCTTTGCTCTGAGTGAAACCTAAAATCCCCTGGTCCTTTGGTTATGTTGCTACTTGCTACTCTTCTCTGCAATGGAGGCACTACATGTGGGGCCCGTTGAGGTGATCATAACATGAGCCAGACCTTCCAGTTGCTTTGAAAGGTCTCAGTAATGTGTATTTAAGGTAAATGGGTTATTCTGAAATACAGCCATGTTTTATAATGTGCTGTTTCCACCCTGCCTAGTTGTGGAGGCAATGGTGCCACACAAGTGCTGATACCAGATGCAGAAGTTCTGCTGGAAAGGGATTTCTCCCACAATGCACTGTTAGAGACAGTTTCATTATTGGCAGCCTATCCAGACCAGCAATGAACTGTAAGCCGTATATGTTTCTCCTCTGCATTTTTTTAGAGCATCAGCATCACCAATGACTTTGATAAACATAATGTATTGATGCATCTGATGGAGCCACATGTTTTACTTGGGAGAGTCAAGTGTGGCAGGCTCTGGAGTCTGGGTTTAAGAATCTTTAAGTACATTGTCTGTTACTGTTTTGTTCACAAAATTGATGACAAACAGACATGGGTTCCTGATAGAGTCTGATATTATTTTTTAATATTAGGGCCTCAGTTTAGGAGACTGTCTGTTCTAACAGCCTGTCAGCATCTCCTTCAGCCACTAGGACCCTGTCCTTGGCCTTGATCCACAAAATTACCTTTCTAATTCAGATTTGTCTCCATCCAGTCAATTTCAATCCCGTATTTTAGCCTCTCTTTCTCTCTCTCTCTGTCTTACCTCCATTTTAAACTTAACATGACAAAAAAATGGAACTGCTGTCCTCTCAAGCGCTTCCTGTATTTTCCTTGACTGATGAAACATCATCATCTTTCCTGTCAGTCACTCAGACCATTAACTTGTGAGTAGTCTTTGATTCTTCCCTCTCCTCTGCCCCCACATCAGTCTGTGATTGCTCTCTAGAGTTTCTAAAATCTGACCTTTTTCATTCTGTGCTCCCTGAAAAACTCCAGTTCCTCATTGTAATCTCATCTTTTGATTACTGTAACCTCCTTTCTGCTGGCTTCCCAATCCCTGCCAGACAGCAGCACAAGCCAGTTTAGCTCTCTGCATCAGAGTCTAACCAGCTGTTAGTCCTATCAAAGTATTGGCTGGCTTTCTGGTTTGCAGCCTCAAACAGAAAATCACAGGGAAAGATAGCTGCTGCAGCTGGTCCAGCTGTGCATGCTGAATGGTCAGAAAGACATGGAGCATGGGCCCACCCTCCCTCTGTGTGGGCCTGCCACTGCCGGCATCACTCTGCATGTTTGTACCACACACACCCCTCCCGCCTGGCATCTTCCTGCATCCAGGGTCTCCTCCCCTCTCCTCTCCTTTTCACCACACAAACCCATGTCCAATGCTAAGTCCCTTGCTCTCACAGACCTTGGGAGACAGGTCAGTCCTCGCTTACAGACAGCCCCCCAACCTGAAGCAATACTCACCAGCAACCACACACCGCACAACAAAAACACTAACCCAAGAACCAAACCTTGCAACAAATCCCAGTGCCAACTATATCTGCATATCTATTCAAGGGACACCATTATAGGACCTAACCACATCAGCCACATCATCAGGGGCTCGTTCACCTGCACATCTAACAATGTGATATGTGCCAGCAATGCCCCTCTGCCATGTACATTGGCCAAACAGGACAGTGTCTACGCAAAAGAATAAATGGACACAAATCTGACATCAGGAATTACAACATTCAAAAACCAGTAGAACACTTCAATCTCCCTGGTCACTCAATAACAGACTTAAAAGTGGCAGTTCTTCAACAAAAAAACTTCAAAAACAGACTCCAACGAGAAACTGCAGAACTGGAATTAATTTGCAAACTGGACACCATCAAATTTGGCTTGAATAGAGACTGGGAGTGGATGGGTCACTACAGAAACTAAATCAATTTGTTAGTCTCTAAGGTGCCACAAATACTCCTCATTGTTTTTACAAAAACTAATTTCTCATTGCTAAATACTCACACCTTCTTGTCAACTGTTTCAAAGGGGCCACTTTGTTTACATTGGCCTCACTATCACTAAAAAAGTGATTTCCACTCTGTCAACAGTTGAGAATTGCCTACTTCCAACTTAAATTGAATTGGCTCGTTAGCACTGACCCCCCCCCACACACACACTTGGTAAGGCAACTCCCATCTTTTCATATGCTGTATATTTATACCTCCCTACTGTATGTTCCACTCCATGCATCTGATGAAGTGGGTTTTAGCCCACGAAAGCTTATGCCCAAATAAATTTGTTAGTCTCTAAAGTGCCACAAGGACTCCTCATTATTTTTGCTGCTACAGACTAACATGGCTACCACTCTGAAACCTAGAGGACAGAGACAGTGCTCCACAAAACTAGGACTGTCCCGCTTTAAACTGGATGAATGAGCTCCCCACTCCCACCCCCAAATTTCCCCAAATGTGGCTGCCCTCAAGTGGCCAGCCCTCTCCTGGTACATTTAGAGAAGTTATTAAGTTCACTGTTCCCTTTTAAAGAAACAGTACATCAGCAGCTTGCCACCTTCCTGGTGTTAACAAACTCTATTTTAATCAAAGCACTGACTGGTTTGTAGTAGAAAGTAAAATAGTGTATGAATCAAAAGTCATAGGTCGTGATACAAAGAAGAAGGAATAAAGGTTAGAAAGAGTTATAAACAAACAAAAGTAGAAATACACTTGTAAGACTAAAACTTCATTTTAAAGAGTAACAGTCTTTGTCTAAGCAGGTTTCTCACTTTCCAGAGATTTCAACCCCCTTGGTTGAAGGACTCATCTTTCTGTGATCTCAATGGCTCTGGCCTCTTTAGTCCTTCACATGATGGATAACTTGGGGGTTCTCTGCCCCTCCCTTTAAATCCAGTAAACCTTTGAAAAGCATATCTCTCAAAATTCATTGACCCTTTTTTTAAGAGGCAGGAAGACTTCCTGGGGTCCCATCTCCATCATCTGTTGAGATTGTTAAGTGGTCATCTTTTCCCCAGCTGCTGTACTGATGGCTTTGTTTATCTTGCATGTAAATATTCCTTCATTGTGTCTGCCTGATGACCAGGCTGGTCACACAAGCAAATACACAGCCCTTTGGGATCTGTACATGCTGACTGCCCAACTGTCTTTCTGTTTACTGCACATGTAAATTGCACTCCCATTGTCATTGGTCAGTCCAGCTTCCTTTGTATGCAAGACCTTGGCAAACCAGTTTTTACTTCATTAAAAACAGAATTTAAAACATAATATCAGAAAATATCCATAACTCCACACATAGTATTAGATACAAATATTTCATCAATGTGTCATTAGTTTTCCTATGATATATTACATGACCCTTTTTAAATAAAGATCATGACATCAATGAATTTGGGCACACTGGTCAAGCCAGCTGAAATTCACTGCTAGATACCAGGCAGCCTCTTGTCCTCTGGTGATGGCATGCTCTTACAGTCACACGAAAAGATAGCATTGAGTGGAGATCCTGTGTAAAACTCAAGAGATTCACATGGTTTTAATCGTAACCTGGGTAAACATCTATGGTTAGGCCTGAGTTTGACTTTTGTTTTGGATTCAAATCTGAAAACTCAAAATAAACCTTAGTTAGTAGAAACTTAGACAAGGTGAAACTGACAAAATCCTTCCAACAGAAATGCCATGTTTTGCATAGCTTTAAGGTCCCAGCCTGCATGGGATTAGTCACAAGTGCAAATGATTGTGAATAAAGCAGCGTGATGGGGTATATAAACCACATGTTGTGTACTGAAGGGGCTAAAGAGCAGCTTTGGGACTAAATGGGTCCCATTCCACCAGATCTCTAGAGCCTGCTCCAGATAGAGGAGGAGTTTAAAAGAGCCATGCAGCCCAGAAAGCAGGGGTGGAGCAAGAACAGGAACAGACAGAATATAGGGATGGGGTATGGACCCATCCTGAGATCTCTGAGCACAGGCATAGTGGGAGACCTTGCGGCAGGGAAGGGGGGTCCACTAGCATCCGTTACCCCGGGCCTAGGAGGAGAGACTAGTTTGTCCTTAAGGATTAAAGAACCTTTTCCTCTATCCTTTCTTGGATTGTTTGTGAGACAGTGTCCATGTCCTGGACTTGGAGAGTAAGTGGTAGGAAGTGGCCCAGGGAGGCAACCTTGCAGCACTTTTTAGTGTTTGATATTGTTGCCACTTGTAGGGCCCTCAGTCAGAGCCTGGTAGAGAGGGAGGGCCCAGGCTCCTCTACCCACCAGCTCTACAATCCCACCTTGACATAAGGGAGGTAAAGACACTGTAATTCCTGAAGTAAGAGTGTGAGGCCTGTGGGGGCCTGGACTTGGGATGGAAACCCCTTTGTGGGGATGTTGGACTTCTATACTTTTTTGGACTCTTACCCAGAAAGAGGTAGACATCAGTGATGACCTGGCTGAAGGGCCAAGTTACTGTCTACTGGAGGAGAGACCATCACCATGCTGGAGCGACCACAGGCAGGGAATGCTAGAGACAGGGGAGTGTTGTGACTCAGGGATCCAACCACTAGGGAGTACCACTGGTGAGCCCAGTCATATCACAAGCAGTCATCCCAAATTCATGACACTAAAAGGTGTATAAGGCCCCCTCCCACAAAAAAGTTAGATCATTCTGCCTTTCACTTGTTAACATTCTCATTCATACAAATCTATCTATAGAAAGATAAGTCAAAGCTGTGATTGGTCATTATAGTTTTGATATTAAAAATGCATAGCAGTCTGGTTAACAAATATTAATTTGTTTCAGTTTCAAAAAGTTTCTGCATGAGAGGTCAAGGCTGTAACTTTTTGAACATAATCTTTATGTAAAAGAGAACCATTAAATGTTCTCTTGCATGTAGCTGGTTATTCTTGAACCTATGAATAATCAATTAGATGTTTCATTTCACCATATTCAATATAGATTTTTGCTCCCTAGAGATGAAAGCAACATTTTTTTTCTGCTCAGCATAACATTCCATTGAAGAGTTAAGAGAGGAATATTCTATTAGATTAAAACATGGATATTATTCCTGGATGGATAAATTATGAATGAATTTTCATCACTATGTGCTGATCTAGGGCTTCTCTAATTTCAACCAGTTAAAATGACTGGTTAGCAACAGCAAGAGCAGAAACAGCAGACCTGATTCATCTGTCAAGAGGAGATGAAGTGTAACTTCATTGATTTCAGTGGAGTTACTCCTAATTTAGATTAATGTTAGTTAAACACAGAATCAGAGGACTGGAAGGGACCTCAAGAGGTCTTCTACTTCAGTCCTCTGAACTAAAGGCAGGACTAAGTATTATCTAGACCATCCTGACAAGTGTTTGTCTAATCTGCTCTTAAAAATCTCCAATGATAGAGATTCCACAACCTCCCTAGGCAATTTATTCCTCTGCTTAACTACCCGGACAGTTAGGAAGTTTTTCCTAATGTCCAATCTAAACCACCCTTGCTGCAATTTAAACCCATTGCTTTTTGTCTTATCCTCAGAGGTTAACGAGAACAATTTTTCTCCCTCCTCCTTGTAACAGCCTTTTTTGTATTTGAAAACTGTTATGTCTTCTCTTCTCCAGACTAAACAAACTTAATTTTTTCAATCTTCCCTCATAGGTCATATTTTCTAAACCTTTAATCATTTTTGTTGCTCTTAATTAGGCCAAGCAACTCAGGGTGGATTGTTTTAATTGTTATGTACATTTATTGTATTAAGGAAAACAAGAGGAACTAATTCACAACTCAAGTGAAATAAGAAAAAAAGAGCAAAAGGAGGTAAAAGATAAAGTCGTATGAATCACATCACTGTGACCCAAGAACCTGTTAATGCTAACTTGCAAGGGGTGCAGAAGAGTTACAGGTACCTCTTGGTCTGGCATGTACATTCTAGTTCAACAAAGAGTTTCATGTGAGGTCTCAAATAATATTCGGAGTCATACTGGTCAACAGTATCATTGCGAAGTGCATGTACAGATGTTGTGTAAGGAGTTATACACTGAAAATTCTATTCTTAAACTTCTTTGTCTAGGGACTGGTCACCAGCAAAGGTGGAAAACAAGTTTGCTTTCAGACGAGAAATGCTCAATTAGCTGGTGGTTTACAAGTAAATAAAGTATTCTATAGTTCACAATGGATCTCCTATTGCCAGACTGAACAGAATGTTAATGAAGGATAGTAAAAACTTCAAAGGTAGAAAAGTAACAGGAAGAAGCAAACACAGAAGTCAGGGGGGATGAGAACCCAATCTTGAGGTACTCATCAAAGGTTGCTTGTCTATATTGGGGGACAGTGGAGACACCCTGGCATCCCTCACTGAGGAAGTGAATGAACAGCACTTTTACTTCATGAAAAAAGGGTCACAACCAGACTTGGCTGAAAACTCTGGAGAGAATTTTGGGTGAGAAAAGCTTCTGTAGACGGAAGGTGAACCTGTTAGTTAAGTTTAGTTTCTAGAAAGTGTGTTATGATTTTGTTTTATATGTAGCCATTTGTTTCCAATATTCTTACTCACTATTACTCGAGTCTCTAATGTTTGATAATAAACTTATTCTTGTTTTCACTATAAATATATCTAAGTGCTATGGTGTTAAGCAAAGTGCTGGCCCTGACTTAAATTTTATAAGCTGGTGTGTACTGTTCCTTTGGGGACAGTGGACCTGGTAATTCTGTGAGTGTTCAGTGGATAAGGGGATGGACACTGTAGGAAATGCTCCAGAGACTCGACGGTTCATGTGCATCTATCACTTACCTGCACAGAGAGAACAAGGCCTGTGGAGGCCTGGAAGGTCATGCTTGTGCTGCCAGAGGATGGTGGTTTCAGGGAGCTGATCTACAGCAGGCCTAGAAAATACTTCCTCACGCTAAGGGCAGGTAGTGGTGAGGTGCTTCACAACTCTGGTTACCTCGGGGGAGCATCACAATCATCACACAATATTTATTTAATGGTTTGTGTTGTAAGAAAAAGGACCAAAGCAAAGTGAGACAAACAATTAGAGACAAAAAATGATAACAGTCGGAACTTAACATCTCAAGACAAGAAATACCCCACAGAGCCAGAAAATTGTCCTCATACAGAACTGGTAATTCATTCCTCTCTCCACATCAACATAGGTCCCTGTACACATCACCATTCCACAGTTATCTATTAACCCAAAACCTTTGGAACTAGACTGTCAGTTTACAATCTACTGTGAATAGAGGAATGAGGGAATAGCAATTCTGAATAGCACAGTTCCCTTGCAGGCTCATTCCTTGCTCCAGGAAGGGAAGTAATCCACTACTGATTTAAATCAGTAACAGATTATGCTCCCTCAATATCAACTCAGGTGCATTGGCTGGCACAGTGGGGTGAGTGGAATTAAGGTTTCAGTCATGCCTCGCCTTGCCTCCTTGCATTTGTGTGAGTGGGGGGTGGCAGCCCCACAGAGAATAGGCAATGGAGGAGTGTAGAGATGCATTTCACAAACTCTTATTATCTTTATGCAGACACACAGGGCAAGTCACAATCTTGTCCTTCACCAGTAAGTAAAAACTTTGGTTTGGTGAGCTCCAATACAAATAATACTAGTTGAAATAAGAGATACATTCCTAGTAAGTTAATTCTTCATTAAATACATGGATAGTATGTTTTTGATAGCAGCACTATATTAAAAAAGGAGTTTGGTTACGAGTCAGTCAGTGAATTAATAGACATCTTGAATAGAAGACAGTGACTGATTATTTTATAAAGGTTGCTGAAGACTCTAGAGTCAGATTCTGAGGTGGTGTGAGTTGTTATAGCTCCATTAAAGTCAATAGAGCTATAACAATTTACCCCAGTTGATGATGTCCCTTCTCTGCGTTTAAGGTAATCATCGCTGTAGTACTGTAACTGAATGCCAGATCAGGCCCCAATTCTGCAAAGCAGCATATGCTCACAGTCCTTACTTGCACTGAGTTCAATTGGTTTCAATGGGACTCCTCTTTTGAGTGAAGGCTTGCATGTGCTGTTTCTTTTGCAGAGGTAGAACCTTAGCCTCTAACACACTAGAAAAGAGGTCAAAACTATGCCACATCATCTTGCCTCCCTTCCACCACCACCCACCCATTTTGTCCTATATCTGCACTAAAGCAACATAACAAACTGAAAGGCAATATCGAGAACATTTTGGGCTGTTTCAGAGAAATGAAACAATTTTGTTTTATTGATCTTTCTGAATGATCTGTCTGATCAACCTTACAGTAGGATATAGTAGAAATGTCAGTTCCTTAAACTGTATTTCATGATTCTGAGGCTATGTTATAGCAAATTTTAAGATATGATTGTAGAATACCAATGCTATGGAGCTCTATAGTCATTACATTGTTCCTGCAGCACGTTTATTATACAGAGAATCTATTTTTATCAGCATATACTCTTCTTAATTTCATTATTATCATTTATATAGTGTCAAATGTATGCTTGGTGTGTTAAATATCAAGACAAGGCAATAGCCTCTATAGCAAGCAAACTAAATAGATAAAATATAAACTGATTGGTCAGGAGGTGAAAAATACTGGGCAAGAAAGTGATTGAGCTGCTGTAGTTTTCATATTTTCTTAGATCTGCTATTTTACTTTCTCTTCCCCCACTCTACCCTTTTGGTCTGGTTGTTTTAATGAATTCCAAGTCCCTCCTGCTATCCCTCTGGCTGCTGCTCCAATGTCCCTACCCAGTGCTATCCTACATCAACAATCACCTCCATCTACCCAAACTACATTTGAGTTTAGGTCTGAGTTACATATATAGAGAAAAGGAACAGACACAGCCAAAGCTGCACAGATGTCCCATGTGACATCTGGGTGCCAAAGTCAGAGACAGGGCCCATTCCAACAATGCTGCAAAACTGGTAACTGCGGGGTTCCCCTCCCGATCATTGGGGTCCTCATCCCACCAGAGATGGCTTGAAATGCTAATGGATGCTTACTGTTCATGTTCCAGGTCCATGTGGTGTATGAGCTCCTTCAGACAGGTAGAGCTCTGTTGTAATAATAACTTGAATGATGCTAGGGGAGAGAGTGTCTTATGAAGTGAGCTGTAGCTCATGAAAGCTTATGCTCAAATAAATTTGTTAGTCTCTACGGTGCCACAAGTACTCCTTTTCTTTTTATCCATTATTGTGCATCCCTGAAGGACATCACAGGTTTCCCTCTCCTCTTGTTTAATGGAAAGCTTCTATCCATTGTTCCCCGATTCCCTGCACAAATACATGCATTCTGGACACAAGATCTATTTCTCTCCACAGGATTGAACTTGCTTTCCCCCAACCCACTTTTTGCCTCTGATCACCATTTTGCATGTTTTAGGAGTCTGAGGAAAGTGTTGTGGAGAAGCTCAAATACTGAATGTCTGGTTTTGTACCTGAGGGTCCCAATAAAATGGCTTTGCAGAGGGCCCCAGACTTGTTTGTACAAGCGGTGCCAGGTGGTTTGACTTCTTCTTCTCCATGATATCTAATTGCAACTGCTTCCCCTCCTCTTTAGGAGTGGGAGGTATTGGGACTTAGAAACAGGATGCTGCTTGTCTTAGCTCCCCTTCTCCTGGCTTTTACTGCTTCTCAACGGCAAGTCTACATTTTTAATCCATAGAAATAAACCAAAAAAGAGTTAAAGGAAGGTCAACATATAAAGCAAATTGCAGCACTTGCCAGACATGGGCAATAGATTAAGTGCCTGACTGTGGATGAGAAGATTGACACCTGTCTGACTTATCACTCTGCTGCTTCTGGCGTCACAGCTGGCATTGGCATGAACATGGGGAGCGGCTGGCTCAGGAGGTAAAGCAGCACCAACCCAAACAGTCCCCCTTCCCAACCTCTCATGTCCTAACAAGGAATGTGGGCCAACAAGCAGCTCCAAAATGTCTAGGCTGGGCCTAGAAGATGGTCAACTACTTGCCCAAACACAAAACTTAGTAGCTTGGATGAAAAATACTAGCACAGGTACCTTCTCCACAGCCCCACCCTGCCCTTAGCATTACCCTTATATCCATGCATATTTAACTTCAGTTGGTCAGATGATAGAGTTCACAGGGTATACTCCAATTACATAGGTCCAAAGCTGAAATTCCAGATGAGGTCCCTTTAACTATAATTCATAGTTTATATTTCACAGCTGTGAATTTGAAAATCTATTTTACAGTAAGACATTGGTCTTTCAGCTGTGCAAAATCACCAATTAAACAATTCCAGAGCTTATCAAAATATGAAAATTACAGGATCTCATTACAAACTATATAACAATCAACTGAAAATGTTTAACTCACAGTAGGGAATGTTTAAAATCTAACCTATTGCTTCTACATATTGTGCAAAAAATCTGAATACTGTAGATAGAAATCTAATGAACCCTGTTTCCCTGGCTCTCAGCTTGCTCTGCTACTCTCAGTAGTGTGTCTGCTTCTTTATGTAATTGTCCCATTTTTCATCTTATAAATTTTATATACAAGTATTCTTGCTTCCCTCTGAAAATTGGTTTAGTTGTAGGGAAAGCTATATCCTTTAATGTCCTGAATATTTTGGAAATTGTATGAAGTACCTCAAATACTCAACATACTGTAAACTTTTTCAAACAAACAATCTATTGCGAAGTGAAAGTCTTAATTAAAATTCTGATTATTCCTTTCATAATAATAAATCCAGAATAATGGGATCTTTGATTCTGTTGATGTTACACCATTTGATTTTCATATATTATATGTGTCTTTCGTAGTTCACTTTATATTAACTCCTCTCATATTGCAGTCTTTCATGACTTATTCCAAAACATTTCTTACTTTAGGTATCTCACCTTTTCTTAATAGTTGCCGTGGTCTCTGGAGTCTATCAAGTTGCCATACTCTATGTTGCATGCAGGTTCTGTCATTTTTATAACTTGGAATCTGTTTTTCACCCTGGAATATATCATGTCTTCCTCTTTATTGATCTTTTCTAAGTTGATATTTTCTGACTTTCCCCAGGTGGTATAGTTCACTTACATTAGGGATACATGCTGATCAGGTACTTGGTGAGCTGCATGAAGATATACACAGTAGAAAAAAGCATATTGTGACATTCTTTACCTTGTGGGAACACCCTACACCCCCATGTTCATCCTTATAATCTGATTGTATGGTATCTAATGCAAAGTTTGTCATGTCGAGTGTCTTCAGAAGGCTCATGATGTACTGAGCATTGTTGTTATGGTAATGTCATAGTAATCATTGTTATAGTAAAGTTATAGATTGTAATTTCATGTATATAGTTATGAGGCTTAAAATGTGTCCTCTTGACTTAAAGCAAGCCCAGGCAAAAACTCTCCAGAAACAGAGGGGCAGTTCACAACCCATCAGGGCATATATGAGACAAATCCAGTCCAGCCTCACAGGAACAAAGGACACTGGCCTAGGCAACAACAAAGGATCTGTTGTACTCTCAAGTGAGTTGCTCCCACTTTGGTCAGTTTGGGACTGTGATGAGGTAATGCTCACCTGACTCTGAAGGGTGCGGGGTGGCAAAGCCAAGAGGGAAGAAAGGACATGATAAAAGGAAGAGATGTTTGCTATGCTCTTTCTCTTTCTTCCACCTCCATCTATAGACATCACCACCAAGCGACTGAAGCACTGATCAAAGAGGAGAGCCTGGCTGACGGGCAACCAGCCAGCCTGTGGTGAGAAGAAGCATCTAAGTTTGTAAGGGCATTGAAAGTGTTAAGATCAGTTTAGAATGTGTTTTGCTTTTATTTCATTTGACCAATCTGACTTGTTATACTTTGACTTATAATCACTTAAAATCTATCTTTCATAGTTAATAAACGTATTTGTTTATTTTCCACCTGAAGCAGTGTGTTTGGTTTGAAGCATGTCAGAGACTCCCCTTGGGATAACAAGCCTGGTACATATCAATTTCTTTGTTAAATTGATGAACTCATATAAGCTTGCAGCATCCAGCAGGCATAACTGGACGGAGGTTCCTAGGGTTGTGTCTGGGACCAGAGATATTGGCTAGTGTCATTCAGTTGCCAGTAGCTGGGAGTAGCTGAGATGCCAGAGGCTGTGCTTGAACAGCGCAGGAGTGGGGGTTCTCACAGCAGAGCAAGGTAAGGCTGGCTTCCAGAGTCAAGGATTAGAGTGACCCAGCAGATCACCGGTCCAGATAACACCAGAGGGGAATGTCACACATATCTGAAATAAATTTTAAATATGCATTGCAACACCTTAAACTGGTCAGGATTTACAGTGGATAAACTCACTGAGTTTGGCTAAGGGGGGCCTTATTCTGAGCCCGCTCATCTCAATGGAAAGACTGTCATTGCCATCACTGAGTTTTGGATTAGGCCCTTAAAGTAAAAACAGCTAAGGAAAGTGATAGTATGCAAAATTCTACAGTTCATAAAGGGGTATTTATCAGACAATTGTGCAACATATGTTCCTGCAAACTTCCATATTTGCACATAGAAATTAATTAAGTGTGCCAGTCCCAGCATCAGGCAGGGTGGGTGCTGCAAAGGATACTAGTTTGATTTCCTGTCCTCAGCTTTTGCTACATTTGAGGAGATGTGACTTTTTCAAAATAAACAAAACGCAAATAGATAAAGTGAAAGGTAACTTGCTGAGTCAATTTTATTCTAAATTAAGGCATAGTACTTCAGTTAGTGACTGTCACTACATTGTTAACACGTCATTACCACACAGAAGTACCTAGAAAATTGCAAATTCTTACTAAAACTATAGGAAATAACTGATGCCAATACACATAAATGTTGCCTCTTTGTAGTGGGGTGGACACCCCCTCAGGCTTAGAAGGGTTTAATATAGCCCTGGGAGAGGGCTGGGGCAGGGGAAGAGCTGGGCTGATTGGCAAAACAGCCGCAGCGGGGGGGGGGGGGCATGCCCCAAACAGACCCAGCGGGCCTTATAAAGGCTGTGAGCCAGAGGCCCACAAGAGCACTCTCTCTCTAGCTCTGAGAGGAAGGGACCTGGCTGCAGAGACCTGAATAGAAGACCTAGTTTGGAGCAGGGCTGGGGGAAAGGCCAAGGGAGCCAGGGAGCTCCGGCCTAGGAAAGCCCCAGGCTACAGGCCTGGGGAGGCCTGTTAGGTACTGCAGTTGCAGGGGCAGCCACGGGTAGGCAAAGGCAGCAGGTCCAAACCCAACCTTGCTGGTGATGAGTGGCTCATACTGCAGTCTGCCCCAGGGCATGAGGGCTAGCTGGTGACTGGCAGGAGCCTACGACTGAGGCGAGGTAGGGATAGTGTGTGGGGAGGTTCCCCTGGGAGGGGGAGATCCAGAACTGTGGGGTACTGCCAGGAGGCAGCCCCCAGTGAAAGGGGCATCGGGGTCCTGGGAGGGACATGGGAGCCAGCAGCAAGGCGAGACACCGGCCTGAAGAGGGCGCTCAGGATGCTGGAATTCTAATTCCCAAGGACAACCAGCAGGAGGCGCAGCTGGTGAGTCATTGCCCGGTTACACTCTTTAATGGTAATTTTTGTAGTTTGCTGTGAAGCTGTGCAATGAAATTGGTACTCCTTGTGTCTAGACAGTATCTAAACTCCTACTAGAACTTTAAAAATAGTCTCTCCTCTGCACTTGGAATTTCAGATGTGACACTGGCTTCTGGATTCACTGAAGAGTTGTAAATAACATACAAAATGAAAACTCATAAGAATGGCCATATTGGGTCAGACCAATGGTCCATCTAGCTTATTATCCTGGCTTATGACAGCAGGGATGAACAGAATGGGGCAGTTACTGAGTGATCCATCTTCTGTCATCCAGTCCCAGCTTCTAGCAGTCAGAGATTTAGGGACATCCAGAGCATGGGGCTGTGTCCCTAACAATCTTCTCTAATAGCCATTGATGGCCTCATCCTCTGAACTTATCTAATCTTTTTTTTTAACCTAGTTACTGGTTTTGGCCTTCACAACATCCCCGGCAATCAGTTCCACAGGTTGACTATGAACTGTTGTGTGAAGAAGTACTTCCTTATGTTAGTTTAAACTTACTGCCTATTATTTCATTGGGAGATTCCTGGTTCTTGTGTTATGCAAAGAGATAACTAATACTTCCCTCTTTGCTTTCTCCATACTGTTCATGATTGTATAGACCGCTACCATATCCCCTCTTAGTTGTCTCTTTTCTAAGCTGAACAGTCCTAGCCTTTTTAATATCTCCTCTGATGGAAGCTGATCCATACCCCTAATTATTTTTATTGCCTTTCTCTGTACCTTTTCCAGTTTATTTTTTGAGATGGGCAACCAGAATTGAATGCAGTATTCAAGATGAGTGCACCATGAATTTAGATAGTGGCATTATCATCTGTATTATCTGTCCTAGGGGTTCTCAAACTGCGGTTCAGGAGCCCTTAGGGGGTCATGAGGTTATTACATGGGGGGGTCGCGAGCTGTCAGCCTCCACCCCAACCCCGCTTTGCATCCAGCATGTATAATGGTGTTAAATATATAAAAAAGTGTTTTTAATTTATAAGGGTGGTCACACTCAGAGGCTTGCTATTTGAAGGGGATCATCAGTACAAAAGTTTGAGAACCACTGATCTATTCTTTTCCCTACGGTTCTTAACATTCTGTAAACATTTTTTAACTACTGGTGCACATTGAGCAATGTTTTCAGAGAACTATCTATGGTAACTCCAAGATCTTTCTTGAGAAGTAACAGTTAAATTGAATATATAGTTGTGATTACGTTTTCTAGTATGCATTACTTTTCACTTATTAACATTGAATTTCATCTGCCATTTGTTGCCTACTCACACAGTTTGTGAGATCCCTTTGTAATTCTTCACAGTCTGCTTTGGACTTAACTATCTTGAGTAATTTAGCATTGTCTCTAAACTTTGCCATTTCACTGTTTACCCCTTTTTCCAGAGCATTTATGAATATACTGAACAGCACTGGTCCCAGTACAGTTCTTTGGGAGACCCAACTATACCTTTTTCCACTGTGAAAACTGACCATTTATTCCTAGGATTTATTTCCTGTTGTTCAACTAGTTTCTGATCCAAGAGTGGACCATCCTTTTTGCCCCATAACTGGTTACTTTGCTTAAGAGACTTTGCTGTGGAGCCCTGTCAGAGGCTTTCTAAAAGTCCAAGTATACTATATCCTTGTCCACGTGTTTGTTGACCTCCTCAAAGAATTCTAATATATTGGTGAGGCATGGTTTCCCTTTACTAAAACCATATTCACTCTTCCCCAACACATCATATTCATCTAATATTCTGATAATTCTGTTCTTTACTATAATTTCAACCAATCTGCCTGGTACTAAAGTTAGGCTTACTGGCCTGTAACTGCTAGCATCAATTCTAGAGCCTTTTTTTTAAAAAAAAATTGGTATTACATTAGCTACCCTAATTTAGTCATCTGGTACAGAAGCTGATATAAGTGATTGGTTACATATCAATTAGTAGTTCTGCAATTTCATATTTAAGATCCTTCAGAACTCTTGGGTGAAGACCATCTGGTCCTAGTGACTTACTACTGTTTAATTTATCAGTTTGTTCCAAAACCACCTCCTATTGACACCTCAGTCTGGGGCAATTTGTCACTTAAAAAGAATGGTTGAGGTGTGTGAATCTCCCTTACCACCTCTGCAGTGAAGATCCTGCAAAGAATTCATTTAGCTTCTCTGCAACGTCCTTGTCTTCCTTAGGTGCTCTTTTAACACCTTGATCGTCCAGTGCCCCACTGATCATTTGGCACCTGCTTCTGATGTGTTTTAAAAAAACATTACTGCTAGTTTTTGTGGGTTTTGCTAGTTGCTCTTCAGATTCTTTTTTGGCCTGCCTAATTATACTTTTGCACTTGATTTGCCAAACTTTATTTTCCTCACTAAGATTTGACTTCCTATTTTAAATTATGTCTTTTTGCCTCTAATTGCCTCTTTTACTTTGTTTAGCCGTGTGACATTTTTGGTCCGCTTAATTGTTTTTATTTGGGGTATACATTGAGTTTGAGCTTCTACTATGGTGTTTTAAAATAGTTTCCATGTATTTGCAGGCATTTCACTCATGAGTGTTACTTTTAATTTCCGTTTAACTAGCTTCCTCATTTTTTGTGTAGTTTCTCACTTTGAAGTTAAATGCTACTGTGGTGGGTTTCTTTCATATTTTCTCCCCTAAAAGGATGTCAAATTTAATTACATTATGGTTGCTATGACTGAGCAGTTCAGCTGTAGTCACCTTTTGGACCAGATCCTGTGCTCTACATCAGACTAAATCAAGATTTGCCTCTCCCCTTGTGGTTTCCAGGACTAACTGCTCCAAGAAGCAGTCATTAATGTTGTCTACAAATTTTATCACTGCATGCCATTCTGAAGTGACACATACCCGGTCAATATGGGGATAGTTGAAATCCCACATTATTACTGGGTTTTCTGATTTCCTAGCCTCTTTAACCTCCCTGAGGATTTCACACGCACCATCCTGGTCAAATGGTCAGTAGTATATCCCTACTACTCAAACTCTCTTAAAATTCAAGCATGGAATTTCTATCCATTGTCAAACTTATGGCACAATTTTACTCAGTTAAGATTTCTACTATATTTTACTCTGTTTTCTTTCAAATATAGTGCTGCTCCATGACCAGCGCAACAGACACTGTCATTCCTATATATTTTGTAACATGGTGTTATGTCCCACTGATTATCATCGTTCCACCAAGTTCCTGTGATGCCTATTATATCAGAATTGGGGCCTGATCTGAGCTCTTACACCAGGGTTTACCTTGGAAGATAGCTTTTATACAGCTCTGTCACTTTTACCTGGCATAAAGGGGCCTCAGGGAAGTAAGAATCTCTCTCTTTCTCTGTGTCATGCTCTTCAAAGTTGTTTTAAGGCATATGTGAGAAGCAAATTTTACGTTATACAGACACAACAGCCACAATACAGCCAACAAGAGCTTATGTGCTGTAATACATATTGTAATAAGTTGTTTGTCCTAAACAGGTCATTTTCTGGATTTTCTTACTATGTGTGCTTCTTCAAAATGTCCCTGAGGAATTTGTGAACAAGCAATGAGACATTGCCCTATAATTAGGGCCCTACCAAATTCATGGTCCGTTTTGGTCAATTTCATGGTCATGGGATTTAAAAAATCGTAAATTTCATGATTTCAGTTATTTAAATCTGAAATTTCAGTGTTGTAATTGTAGAGATCCTGACCCAAAAAGGAGTTGTGGGTGGGGAGGTCGCACAGTTATTGTAGGGGGGCTTGCGGTACCGCTACCCTTACTTCTGCACTGCTGAAATCTGAAATCAGCACTAAAGGCAGAGCTTCCGCCAGCAGCCAGGACCAGCTCTAGGCACCAGCAAAGCAAGCACGTGCTTGAGACAGCATAATTACAGGGCATTCTGGCCATCCTTTTTTTTTTTTTTTTGCTTGGGCAGTTGCACTTCTCAGAGCTTGGGGCAGCAAAAAACCTAGAGCTGGCCCTGCCAGCAGCCGCACAGCAGTAAGGATGGCAGGGTATGGTATTGCCACCCTTACTTCTGTGCTGCTACCTGCAGAGCTGGGCCCTCAGTCAGCAACCAGCACTCTCCATCCACCCAGCTCTGAAGGCAGCAGTGCAGAAGAAAGGGTGGCATGGTATGATTTTGCCACCCTGACTTCTGTGCTGCTGCTGACAGGCTGCTGCCTTCAGAGCTCGGCACCTGGCCAACAGCTGCCGCTCTCTGGCCACCCAGCTCTGAAGGCAATAAGAAGTAAGGGTGGCAATACCATGAGCCCCCTGCAACTCCCTTTTGGGTCAAGACCCCCCCAATTTGAGAAATGCTGGTCTCCCCTGTGAAATCTGTATAGTATAGGGGAAAAGCACACAAAACCAGATTTCATGGGAGGAGACCAGATTTCACAATCCGTGATGCATGGCCATGAATTTGGTAAGGCCCTACCTATAATGTGTGTCAAATTCTGCTCTTATACGTGTGTGTGTGGTTTTCTTTGACTTCTAAAGACAGAGTTTAACCTCTTAGTGTGTTTATAAATTGGGCCTGGATCCTGCCTAACTTTATACACTGTAAATAGCCCCATTGACTTTAAGTTAAGTATGTGTGCAGGTGTGTTCAGGATAGGGGCCTTAATAAGAAATACAATGGGCATGTTTTCTTTGTTATACGTTTCCTTCCATATACAGATCCAGTTTGTGTGCCAGAAATGTACAAATCCTTTTCAATGCTGTTTTCTTAGCAAAATTGTTCATAAAACCTTTTATATTAGTGGTCACTGATAATAAAATCAGTCCTATGCCTGAAGAAATTACAGGAACAATTTTCAGTTATGTAGGCACTCAGGAGCCTGAGTGTCATTGAAAGTCAAAGGCAGAGAGAGACTGATGGCTCATCTACACAGAAACCCAGTGTATGGCAAGCCAGGATGAAAAGCTATAGTGCACTAGCCTTCTACACAATAATTGGCTGTGTGATCCTGGCTGCTGTGCATAAGTTCTGTAGGGCATTTTGACATATATCTGTTTGAAACAGCTGTAAGTCAACAATGTGAAGCAGTTCCAAAAAAATATAGTGGGTTATATTAACAGGAGTGTCATATGTAAGACTCAGGCAGTAAATTGTCCAACTCTATTTGGCACTGGTGAGGCCTCAACTGGAGTACTGTGTCCAATACTAGATGCCACCCTTTGAGGAAAATGTGAACAAATTGAAGAGAGTCCAGAGAAGAGCAATTCAAATGATCAAAGGTTCAGAAAACCTGACCTTTGTGGCCAGGTTAAAAAAATCTGGGCAGGTTTAGTCTTGAGAAAAGAAGAGTTGGCAGGGGAGAACCCGCGAACAGTCTTCAAATATATTAAGGGCTGTTATAAAGACAACTATGATTTGTTTTCCATGTCCACTGAAGAAGGACAAAGTAATGGGCTTAATGTGCAGCAAGGGAGATTTAGGTTAGATATTAGGGAAAACTTTCTAACTATAAGGATAGTTAAGCCTCTCTCCAAAGAAGGGTATGGACTCCCATTAAGAACTGTGTGGTGGGGCAGTGACCCACCCGCAGGCCAGATTGGGCTACAACAGGCCAAAGCAGCTGCCAATCAGGGCTAGGGTAGGCCCTATATAAAGGTTGCCCAGGAAGGGAGCAGGCAGTCTCTCTCAGGCCTTCAGAGGGTGAAGGTCTGTCTCCTGCATGAGGAGACTAGCACCAGGGACAGTGCAGTTCTGGGTAGGCGGGGGGGAGCAGAAGGGAACTCCCACCTGGTACCTGCCGGGCTGCAAGCCCTGAGAAAAAGCTCCTACCCAGTGCAAAGGGGCTGAAGGGGAAATGGCCCAGGGAGAGAGATGAACAAAGGGAGAGAATGACGGCAGGCACGAAGGAAGGCTGCTGCCAAAAGGTCCCTGGGTCAGGACCCGGAGTAGAGGCAGGCCTGGGTCCCCACCCTTCCCCCTTGCACTTCTACCTAACGGACAGTGGCCATCACGGACTGCACCAGACCCCTGCTAAAAGGGGTTAGACTTTGGGGGTGTGCTTGGCCCTTGTTGCTGGGGCGAAGAGAAGGACTGCCGATAACACCAAACCCCCAGAAGGGGGTGAGACCAGAGCAGTGAGCACTGCAGGAGGCCAGTGTCCTGAAGAGGACGCTGGGAGCAACGCGGGTCCAGACACCAATCTAGGGCGAGAGACGGATGGGACACCACTGGCAGAGGGCACTCCACATGAACTGAGCTAATTCCCAGAGTGAACAGCAGGAAGTGCTGTGGTGGTGAGTCCCGGCCCTGTCACAAACTGTTTAAAGAACAGTTTGGACAAACACCTATCAGGGATGGTCTAGGTTTATTTGATCCTGCCTCAGCAAAGGGTTTAGACTTGATGACTTCTTGAGGTCCCTTCCAGCCCTACATTTCTATGCTTCTGTGATACTGTGGAACTTTTAGCATGCGGTAGCAAGGTCCACATGTTGACTTAGTGCATGGCAGGCTATTGTATTATCCATTCACAACCTGGCTTACTGCACACTGGGTCTCTGAGTAGAGATGCACTAAGGGCCAAATTTTTAAAAGTAGTTAGGCACTTAGCAGGATTTTCAAAAGAATCCTGATGCTTAAAACTCACTGATTTCAATACGTGTTAGGTGCTTAGATGCTTTTGAAAATCCCAGTCGACACCTTGATACCTTTAAAGATTTAGCCCTAAGTTACATGTCATGCTGAAGGATGGAACTGAACCCTTGTCTCCCAAGTCCCTTGATGGCTTCCTAACCACTGGATCATTCTTTTGCCATCTGCTTTCGTTCTGCCTTACTTAAAACAAAGAGTAACCAGGTGTGGGATGATGGAGCTCCTACCCAGCTCCAAACATAAACTACATACTCTTTGTAGAGTCAACAGACATTCTTCCTGAAGCCTGACCTTATTAACAAAAAGATAATTCCAAAATAATACTAGATGAAACCCCCAGTCTAAGAGTTCTAATCAGGCTTGGCTGCTCATAGGGTTTCTTTTCTACGGAGCTATGTGTCACAGACCCTTCCTTCCTCTACTGGTGGGCTAGTAGTGGGCTTTCAATTCAGGGTGAAGTATAATGAGCCACACCTGTTCCACTGAATCCGTAGCAGAGATGGATGAAGAATGCAGAATATTTTGGGCAAACAAATTTTCATCACAATTTCAGAAATTCCAGTGTTTTCTACCAGCTCTACTCAGCAGAAGTTTACTTGCAGATCTCTGCAAGATTCCAACACTTGTGAACAGGGCAGGACAAGGACAACAATATTATTATTGTTTGTTTGCATTATTGCAACTAGGAGTTCCAGTCATGGATCAAGACCCCATTGTGTTTGGTGTTGTAGAAATACAGAACAAAAAGTCCCAAAGAGCTTACAAAGAATGGAATCCTACCATCCTGTTAAACCCAGAAAAGAAAAGACGAGGAAGAATATAATGCGTACTAGTTACAGGGGAAGCTGACTAATAGGAATGATCCTCTCTGCTATTAAGAGAATACAGTGAAAATGCAAATGTTTTATAATCTTGTTAGTTGAGAGACAGACTGATATATACAAGGCGGTTGAGAAGAAATTGCCTTAGACTGCAATTACACATTTAAACAATCAATTTTATACCACCTGGTTTTGTGATAAAAAGTCAATAGTTGAGAAATAGAAAAACAAAAGGAATACAATACCACAAAACACAGTACTTACACGAGCCTATTACTATCTATATCATTAACTGCTCCCTCCAACAGTGAGAGCAAACCAAAGGGCATTCTGAAGACCTCTCCCGATTTCAAAGAATTCGCTCTGAGTCCTAATACCCATTTTACATCCATTAGCTTTTTACTTTTCTCAGTATGTCCTTTATATTAGCAATCTCAGTAGATACTTGCTGGCTTGTAGATAGACTTGCTCTGGGTATTTCTGTTTCTTAAACTCCTAGCTTGGTTGGTAAATGGTGTATACTTTTGCTTTGTCCAAGGAACTTCTTAAAACTACTAGGGATAGGAAATAAAGCTATACACCAGGTATTTCAGCTTTCTAGGGATGTGTAACACTTTTTTCCTTTACTGTCTATATTCATGAGACATCAGACTTTAAAACTGCATAATTATAATAACATTTTGTTTTCAAATTCCTCCTTTTCTGTTCTGAGCAGTTTCAGTGTCTGCTATACTGAGAAATATTAAAACTAGATCCAATGCTGTATACCACCTGAAAGCTGAGAATCCCATTTATCAGCTGATATTGAGCTTACACATCATATTTCAGTTCTTCGTGAGAAGGTATTGGCTTTGAACATCATGCTAAAAATGAAATGTGGGGAGATTCAAAGGCAAAAAAAGATAGGAATCATAATGACCTGACTTAAGTGTGGGTATCATCTAACATAGTCCATTTTCTCAGTAGTTTTGTTATTCCATGGTAACAATAGAAAAATTAAGTATGAATTTGTTCCTCACATGATTCTCTCTCCCAGCAAAATCAGAATGGTTTATTGAGTTCCAGGCTGCTGCTAAAGCCCCTACCCAGTATATAGGGAGAGAAGGAAAGGGAGGGAGCTTGAATTGCTGTAGAGGGAACATGAAAGTGGGGAGGGAGGCTAAGAAGTTGGGAATAAGGAAAAGAAATGGGGCCCCCTTCCTGCTGACTCCTGGATGTCAAAACTCCACCAACACATAGTCAGGTGCCAGGGTGTTGCCATTCAATAAGCAGGGAACTTTACATGCTGTATTGGAGTGGTCTCTTTTCTTTCTGAAAGTGGATTATAATGAAGTATAAATTTCTCTTCAATTTAATCTGTTGAACAGATTATCATCTGTTGGTAAATAGTGGTAAAATGAGTCCAGTAATTTTGTATAAAATCCTTGAGTATATTGTGTAACTAATTTCAGTTTTCTTTTGTTTAAACCTTCACTAATTTGTTCTGTCATTTTCATATTCTGGTTTGGTAACTCTTAGAGAAACTTGTAAACATAGGTCTGTTTGCGGTCCGTGATCTGTGAGCGTAACTCTCATTGATTAAAATGAGAGCTCCACTGAGAACTGAAGGCATGTATGTTCCTTACTGTCATTCCCACATTAAATTCTCAATGAAGAGCAATCCTAAAATATGTCAATCATACTGCATTGCTAGAAACAGTCTCATCAGTGTAAACACAGAGGGTTTGTGATCTTGAAGCAAAGTTGCTATAATTATAAGTTTTTTTTTAAAAAACAGCCTTTGCACTCCATTAGTTTGATAACAAGATTTTAAAGGTGCCCTTTAATTAAAATGTTTAAAATATATTACTAGGTAACATCTGTTTTTAATTGTAAGTGATATAGAAATGAAAAATTCTGGCCGGAGACCATGCACAGTAGGTGAATCATATTTTAAAGACATAGAATGTTTTAATTACTTCTCAGCTGCTATTGTGGTTTTCAGTTATCACTAGGGGGCACTCTTCTCCTAAATACATTAGGAAATGGGCTTATGGTGGCAAGAATTCTGAAACAGGTTGTCTCACTGAGAATTTAAGTACATGTGCATGTGTATGCTGTAAAAAAACCAAAAAAAACCCCCAAAACATTGTTTCTAGAAGTAAGCATTAAATGGTAAAATCTGAAAATTAATTTGTCAATGGACACTTTGGTGAATGTATGAATCTTTGGATTTATTCTTTGAGTTCACTTATAATTGTGTTTTGAAGGTCTGCCTTCTCTTTAAAGAAAGGATGAATGTTTCTTCTGAGAAACTGGGAATGTTAATGTATTCTCCTTCATTTCTTGTCTGTGTATGAAGATTATTATGAAATATCTTAGCCCTTATTAGAATTCAATAGATGCTCCTAAGACTGTCATGTTCTTAATCTTCTTTGTCAGCTTGTAATCATTAAGTTAACATCAGTTAATCCTTCCCTTGACTTCTGTATTATACATTTCTTCAGAAGTACATGGATAATTTAATACTCTTTGAGTTAAAGGCAGAAAAAAGCATCCAATAAGTGTTCAATGTTAACTGTGTTGTTTATATTTCCTCAGTCCTTTATCAAAAAGCATATCTGGATTTGCTGTAAGTACTTTAGAAAGTGGAAAAATATGGAGGAAAGAAAAATATAATTACATTTCCAGTCACATAAAGTTTTGCCATTTGCTAAATGTGAGTAGTTCCAGTTAGGATTAAGGGGGAAAATTACAGTTTAACTTTCTCTACAATCTGGAAAACTGGACACAATGGGCCAAATTCTGCTTTGACTACATCACTGTCAGTTGATAAATATAAGGTCAGGCTTGACAAAGCCCTGGCTGGCATGATTTAGTTGGGGATTGGTCCTGCTTTGAGCAGGGGGTTGGATAGATGACCTCCTGAGGTCCCTTCCAACCCTGATATTCTATGATTTAAAGTAAATCCTCTTTGTTTCAGTAGTTACTTTTGAATTTACACTAGCATAACTTTAGAGCAGAATTCAGCCCAATGTCACTTCAATGAAAGTGGTCCTAATTAAAATGACAGTAGAATTTTCCAACTATTTATAACTGATGCCAGTCCTATAACTGGCTCCATACAGACCTGCATGGGGTCTGATTGAAGTTAATGGGGCTCTGCACAAGCAGGGGAGTCTGCCTGTGTGTGGCCAATTGCAAAATCATGGTCATAGTCTTTTAAAAGCATAGGGGGGGGAAACATTAAAACTGGGTTTGCAGGTGTTATTAAAACAACATTTTAAATGGCCAAACAGGGCAGGAAGAAGGCACAAACCCTAAAATTGCCTTTAAGGAAAAAACATATAAATTGTATCCTCTATATTTGTCTGATATTCTTTTATGGCCCATCACTGTAATATATGAATCCCGGAGTTCCAATCAGGCAGAATCAGAGATCCAAATATAAAATCAAGCCTTCAGTGACATAATGCACATTTGTGACACATTATGAATGTCTGGTGTCTAAACCAATGCATGATTTTCCAGTGATCCATAATATTTTATACGATTGTCATTTTGATTCTGTCATCTTAATCTCATGTAACATTTTCAAAACATTGTGTGAGAGAAGACATCACAATGGAAATTTCTCATACAAAATGTTGTCATATATTAGTTACATGCAAGTTAGTGAATAGTTCAGTCTGTTTTGATTATAACAGTCTAATTAGGACATGAAAACAAAATATTTTCATCTGAATCTCTTTTATCTGAAGGTGATAAAACTTGTAGTCTTTCTAATGTGTTTTGGAAGTTAGTTACAGTTGTGCTCCAGCTTCTAAGAAAGCTTTGACCCCTGTGTTCATGGCACACTAGCGGTTGACAGATCCTTTATTCTGATGAGATGTAGTTGTGAGTGATGATGGTCCCACAGAGATAGGTGATTACACAGATAACCTAGGTCAGTCATGTGGAGGGATCAAAATATAGAATTTCGTTTTCAGCTCCCTGAGGAGCCAATACAGAGAGGGTGCACTGAGTTGATGTGCTCTCACCAGCTGTCTTTCTGACACAGGGAAATGCTACTTTCTAAACTAGAGTATTTTGTACATTGTTTTGTTTTTAGGTTTGGCAGCTTCATTACTAAGTATAACAAATTGCAAATAGCCAAACTATATCCTGAGTAGAGTGGGCACAGTGTTCTGACCAGCCACAGATTGAAGACCAGAGTGTTTTACAAACTGTAGCCATGGACCAGCATTGACAATTGGAAAGCAGGCATCTTCAGAGCAGGGTAATGTCATGGATGAGTGCATCAAAGCTCTTTCAACAACATAACTTCTATTTTGCCTGGTAGTTAATGAATTTTGCCTGGTAGTTAATGAATTGCCTGGAATAGCCACCTATTTTTCATCTAAATTCTAACAACGCAGGTAGCATTTGATGTTAAAAACATGGTGAGCTTGGTGTCATCCACATACTGCTGATATTTGACTCTGTGCTGTTGCATGATCTCCTTCTACAGCTTGCAACTCCACAGGTGAAGGAGTAGTTGCCCATCATAACTGTCTGTCAAACAGGAAGGATTGGAGTCATCTCAGATGGGACAGGAGTATTTGGTAGTCAGCAGCATAAGTGCCCCAGAGAGATCGAGCAAAATGAGGTTACATGCATGGATGCTCCTCTAGAAGAAGAGGTCTTCTGTCAGTGTAACCAATATTGCCTCTGTTCCATGGCCTGACTGAGAGGACTCCAGATGACACTTTGATAGCTTCTTGAGCCATCTGCTCAAAAATGAGAGGCTGGATAGTATTTTGAAAGACCAGTACCATTTATTTTTTCCCTAAGTATTTGTGGAATGATTGTATGCTATCGTGGGTGGTACAATTCCCCCTTTGAAGGAGGTGTTGACAGTTTGTTAGCTGGGGACTCCTTTATGCTTTCAACTGTCGCCCTAGCCATCAAGGGTATGGATCAGAGTAGCAAATGTCGATTAAATTTACTGTTAGTGCTTATAGGATTTTTTGTTGTATGAGGGAGCCAAATTGTTAGGGGTACAGTTTTTTTATCAATTGTGTCCTTCAGTGTTGTTTTTTTGGAGAGACTATCCTAGAAACAAGAGGTCATCTCTGAGAGGCAGGCTCACTCCTTACAGTAGTTTATGGGGCTGAATGCCTCCATTCCAGTCTAACAAAATAATTTGTGGTTTGGCATAATTCTTTGAGGTATGAATGTGCATCACTGCACAATAATAATCCGCTGACCTCTTCCTCAGCCAATGGTGGTCTCACAAGAATTCCTTCTGCTGACTTCTGTCTGTCTGTTCAAGTTTCTGGGCACTGATTCTGACACTCTATAAAAGCAAAAAGATTTGCTTCCAACAGCACAGCAAAATGTCAGATTATGTTTAGTAACTCCAAAGATTTGCAGTAGCTCTTAAAGGATTTTTGGTGCATGGTTTTTCAGAGTGGAAGGGCAAATTCTTTCTCAATTGTCTGGTGTTTACCTTGATGACACCAAGAAGAAGCTCAGAAAAACATGTACTAGAATAATGTCGTAGATAGGGCCGGCCAGAAAACCAGAACTTTGTTCCCCCCAAAATCAAGGTTTTAAATTTTTAGAGTCCTTCTCTCCACCCTCCCCCTCTGTGTGTGAAATTTTGAGATCAAGGAAGAGACCAGACTAGACAGTAGCCCAGAGTTCAGGGTACTCACCTGTCACGTGGGAGATTGAGGTTCACGTCTATGCCCTGCCTGATTTACAGCAGGGACTTGAAGCTGGGTCTCCCATATCCTACAGAAGCACCCTAACCACTAGTCTATTGGTTATTCTAGGGCAGATTTTACTCAAAATTCCACCCTGGACCTGAGAACAATTTTTGCTGAATCCACATTTTCTGATAAATCATTTTGTTTAAAAATTCCCAACCAACTGTAGTCATAAATCATTATTACTATAATGTGCACTACAGTGCTGGAGGGGTGGTCTGCATGGAAACTATTGTATTATTTACAGGAGTGTACAGTTACTGTGGTAAAATGATGAATTATAGTAATTTACCATGGTAGTCTGCAGAAAATTTAGTATTATTTACTAGAAAGTTCAAACAAATGATGGCCAGGATTTTCAAAAATTAAAATTTAGTATGGTAAACTATTTCCTCTATTGACTTACTATCATTTGACTACAGTAAATGTGTATTGGGCACTCGGTTCTTTAAGGCCATGTATTTAGGTGTCTTAATATGGGTTTAGGAACATAATGTAGGCAACAATTTTTTGAAAATTGTGATGATAGCCTTTACAAATAGAGACAAAAGTCTACAATGAGTTCACACAGGTAGATGCCTGCACTCACATTGTGCCCCACTGACTTAAATAGGGCTCTGGGCAGGCAAGTGTCTGACTGTGTGGAACGATTTGTGAGCTCTAGCCCACAGTGTAACAATTACTATAATTTATTGTGCTACTATAGTCACTAGTCCATTGAAGCAGTATCCATCATCAGTGCTATGTTTTCCAGAGAATTGACTGGACTAGACATACTATCTCTTAAGTGGAGAAGGTCAACGTATAGTTTGACTATTCCAATTAGGCCTAGCTAGATTAAAATCCCTAAATTTAAACACTGCCAAAGCTTAGATTAGAATGACCAGACAGCAAATATGAAAAATCAGGATGGGGGTGGAGGGTAATAGGAGCCTATATAAGAAAAAGACCCAAAAATCAGGACTGTCCCAATAAAATAAGGACAGCTGGTTACCCTAGCTTAGATCCACCAGTGTACAAAAATAAAAAAAACCACATATTGAGTAATTTATATTTTTTGTCTTCGTGATATGCATATGAAAGATTTTCAACCTAAGACCATGGATCTTCAAAAGGGCAGAATCTGGATGTAAGGGCTGGTATGGTTTTGAATCATTTAAGTAAAATTAAATTAGGACACATTTATTCTGAAATGAGAGTATCCATTGAAAGACCTGTGTCAAACCCAACTGTATACAGTCTGATTAAATGTCCTATAGAAAAGACCTGCAACTTTAACTTACCCCCCGCAAAACACACAGGTTTACCAAACTAACCACTCCCAAAACTATAAGCTGTGGATATTTGATGTAGTAGTAGGTTGTGTTAGGAGGAGCTTGTTTGGTTAAAAGCATGGATGGAAAGCTGGAGTCCATGGGGGGTAGAATTAAGGTTGTAATGCATTGTCAGCGGTGTATGGTAGCTGTGGAAATGGTGTCCTGGGCTATTTCACCCACATCACCCTGAGGAGAAGCCAGAGTTCTGTGAAGGGGGAGCAAGTCTCAAACATATATAGACCGTTGTTTAGAGCTGAACCAAAATCAGAATTTCTATCTTGCAGGAAATTCCAATATTTTGACATTTGTTTTCACCCAAATTGAGAAGAAAAGTTTAAATCTCAAAACTTTTCACAGAATGAAAAATTCCAAAAAAAAAAATTGATTCAGAAATTTAATTTTGAAATTTTCAATTAATATATTTTGATGTTCTCAAATCTAAAGCTCTACTTTCAGTTGAATAGACGGTAAATGCTTCATTTCAGGTCAGTTTGACATAAAGCTGTGTCCACCAGGACTGCCATGATGCACCACTGTAATTGTAGTTTGAGTGCCTTGTGTCCACATTCTCCCCTATGGGAGACTGGACTATACCTCCCATGATGCACCACAGTTCTAGGTCTCCCATGATGCACTGTGATAGCTTGGCTTGAAAGGAGATGGTGGTTCATCATGGAAGATGTAGTCTACCAGGGTCCTGGCCCACAGGAGAGAATACAGGCCTGAGTCACCTGAAGTACAACTCCTATGAAGTACTGCAGCTGCTCAAGTGGATGCAGAATGTCAGACTCATCCAAAATGTAACATTTTAATTCAAGAACTAGGGGCCACCACATTAAATTAATAGGCAGCAGGTTTAAAGCAAACAAAAGGAAGTATTTTTCATGCAATGCACAGTCAACCTGTGGAACTCCTTGCCAGAGGATCTTGTGGAGGCCAAGACTATAACAGAGTTCAAAAAGAACTAGATAAATCCATGGAGTATAGGTCCATCAATGGCTATTAGCCAGGATGGGCAGGGATAGTGTCTCTAGCCTCTGTTTGCCAGAAGCTGGGAATGGGTGACGGGATGGATCACTTGATGTTTACCTGTTCTGTTCATTCCCTCTGGTGCATCTGGCATTGGCCACTGTCGGAAGACAGAATACTGGGCTAGATGGACCTTTGGTCTGACCCAGTATGGCCATTCTTATGTTCTTATTTTGACACACTGAACTGCTTCAGTTCAGGTTGACCTGAAATGAAATTAAATGTTTAGTTTAGATTTTTTCCAATGAAAAATCAGAAAATATTAGAAAAACTGACATTTTCCCATAGAAAAACTTTGATTTTGAAGAAAACACCTGTTCCATTCAAATGTTTTGAATCTTGACCCCACCCACCGCCTGCACCTTTGGGAAGAGAATTTCCAACCAGCTTTACTGATGTCTCTATTAGATGATGGTTTTTCTGGGTCTGTATGGCATTCTATTTTGACATGCTATCTGGTTTGTTTCTCTTTGCTTTGGTTCTTTTCCTCTGAATTTTCTTGCAACATAAAATTATGAACAGATGCAAAATATTATTTTGTTATATGATTATTATTTGTTTGTACTCTGGTATTGCCCAGGTGCCCTGTGATGGAATACACCCCTGTATTCACACCCTAAACACTGTTGTAGTAATCTTTGTACAAAGTATACCTTTGTAAGATATCATTTAGATTCATAGATATTAAGGTCAGAAGGGACCATAATGATCATCTAGTCTGACCTCCTGCACAATGCAGGGCACAGAATCTCACCCACCCACTCCTGCAAAAAACCTCTCACCTATGTCTGAGCTATTGAAGTCCTCAAATCGTGGTTTAAAGACTTCAAGGAGCAGAGAATCCTCCACCAAGTGACCCGTGCTCCATGCTACAGAGGCAGGCGAAAAACCTCCAGGCTCTCTTCCAATCTGCCCTGGAGGAAAATTCCTTCCCGATGCCAAATATGGTGATCAGCTGAACCCTGAGCTTATGGGCAAGATTCAACAGCCAGATACCCAGGAAAGAATTCTCTGTAGTAACTCAGATCCCACCCCATCTAACATCCCATAATTTGAAAACTCATAATTTGCTGAGCAGTGTTATCCTGGTAATTATGTGGCAACATTGTATGTAAAGTTATAAGATGCCCCTGTATGAGGTTAACACATGTTCTAAACACCACAGCCATGCTGAGGCAGAGGTCAGATCTCTCCTAAACAAAGGAAGGAATGTGTGCTTGCCTTGATTAGCATTTAAGCTGTAAACAGAGTCATCATGCAGGAAGGGAAAACAAACAAGTTCAAACAAGGGAGGGGGGGGAACCACAGCAGGGAATATCCTTCCACACAGACTTTGTCTCCTGAGTTTCAGCTGGAAATGTTTTTTCAAGCAGGAGACTGAACTATAACAAGGAGGGACAAATGCCAAAAGATCCTCCCCACTTTCTCTCCCTGCCCACCTCATTCTCCACATCTGAGAAGACAAAAGGAAACAGCCATTAGTCTCTGGGAGAGGGGTCCTGAGTTGACAGTTTGGCCAGTAATCTGCTGGAGCATGTGGTGAGAAAGTTTGCTTTGCAACTAAGATCGTTTCTGAAGTAGATATTAGTAAGCATTTTATTTTTTTTTCTTGTAACCATTTCTGATTTTTATGCCTCATTACTTATACTCAAAATCTGCCTCTTCATAGCTAATAAACTTGTTTTACTGTTTTATATAATCAGGTGTGTTTAAGTTGAAGTGTCTGGGTAACTATTTAACGTAATATGGCATATTATTCCCTTAAAGGAATAAGAAATTTAATATATTTGTATTGTCCAGAAGAGGCTGGGCAGTCCAGGACACACAATCCTGGGGGAATATCTGGGCCTGGGAGTATGTTGGGGTCACTCTGTAGAATAACTGAGCCTGGTAGAGCCAGGATGTAGCTGACAGGCTGTAGTTACACAGAGACACTCAGGGTGTGGCTTGAAAGGCTGTTTATGAGCAGCTCAGGTGGGAGCAATGACAACAAGGCATTGTAAGGCACCCAAGGTTGCAGGACAGGGGAGATATAGCCCTCCACTAGTCTGGATTGTGCCCCAGTGTGTTACAGGCCCAAACAGAGTCAGGTGTCCATAGTACTAGGCATTGTACAGACAGAGTGAAAGGCTGTTCCTGCCTTGAAAAGAACTTATCTAAGGACTGTGTACACAAGGACATTTTACCAGTTACAGTGATACAATGAGCCCATTGTGTGGGCACTCTTATTTCAATATAAAAGGGGTTTTTAAAAACCCCTTATGTACCATAAACTATGCACACACAAAAAGATACTTTTATGGTGGAATAAGTGTGCATGTGGGGAATTAAACCTGTATAACTTTATTTGTTTGCCTTTATAACTTATACTGAAGAAATTTCCATGTATCAAGGCCTAATTACACAAGACAATAAGAAACAAAGATAAAAACTAATAGGTTCATAGCATAACCATGACAGGTGAGAACTACACTACTTAGTCATATTTGCCTCCCCCATTCTTTAAATCCACCCCCCCCAATCCATGTGCCACAGTCAAAGTGCCCACCATGTACTCTATAGAAAAAGCTTCAAGCTTAGTCTGGAGGAAAATGGATGAAAGTTCAAACAAGCCAAAATGTATAAAATCCTGCTCCCGGCAGCTCTATCTACTTCAGTGGAAGGGAGATACAGCTTCCCATGGGTTCCCCAGAAAGAGCTGGGAGCAGCCCACATGGCCAGTCCCTGCCCCTCACATGATTATTATTTATTAATTATTTGTATTGCAGAAGTACCTAGGACCCTGTTGTGCTAGGTGTTGCACAAACACCAATGGAAGAGATTGTCTGTGCCCCAAAGATCTTACAATTGAAGTATCAGACAAGAGACAACAGAAGGCTACAGACACACTAGTGGGGGAAAACAAGGAAATAATGAGAAGATATTGGTCAATGTGATAGGCTTTGTTCTCAGCACACCAGAAGCCTAACGCTTGTCAAGTTTTGTGTAGGAATCACATCAGAGGAGATTTTTTAAGGAAAGAGTTGAAGGATAATGAATTAATTTTGTGAATGTTTATGGGGAGCTCCCCCACACCATGGGGGTGGGGACAGTATTGGAGAAATTATGAAGGTGCATGTTTGAAAATTTAGCAACCGGTGACAGTGGCTTCCAGCCATTTTTTCTGCTCTCAGTAGGTGGATGCATTATGAATATGGCTTTACATTGTACTTTGTTTTCTATGTTTTTTTTGTAATTATTAGCACTTTTCTTACAATAAAAGTATTTCATAAAGATAATACATGAGTAGATTTTAAAATACAGTACAATCAATGCAGGGAACAGAAGGAAGTGAGATAAAGAAGGAAAGAAGAAAGCTGAAAGCAGAAGAGAATTTGGAGCCTGGTATATAGGAAATCATGAAAGATCTGAGTGACAGGGTGGGAGGATTGGAAGGGAGCAAATTCTGCAATACAGCAAGTGATAGAGAGTGCTCAGAAAGTGACCAGTGATTGCTAAGTGATTAGTTTTACATGCAGATCAGCTACAGGACTGGGTTAATTAAATGTTTAGACTCACAGAAAACCTCACAAATCAATTTTTGGAAATAAATGTGTGGAGCTGTGTTCAGAATTTTATCCTTATTTTCTAAAAGATTCTTTGATTCACTCTCTTCACTTTTAAATGACACAGTAAGTAAAATGACTACACGTGTTAGTTTATCAAAAAACAAGATTGTTTTAAAGGCTTAGTTCAGCAATTTTCAAACTTTATTAATTCATGTAACACCTTCTCAAAAGATTGATTTTGAAGCATCACATGCAAATTTCTTCTTTGTGCACTTATTTTAGGCCTTAATAGGCTTAAGTATTAATGGATTTATAGTAAAATGTTGAGTTTGGCTGGTGAAGATTAGATGTGAAGGGAGTGTGGGTGGTAGGGTTAGAGCTGGTTGGGGAATTTTGATTAAATTTTTTCTTTTGTTGAAAAATGCCAATTTGTCCAAACTGAATATTTGCAGGTACCTACGGGTTTTGACTAAACTTTTGGTGGGAAGATTTATCTGGTCCAGGACGGAATTTCTGCTGAAAACCAGAGAGATGGAGATCAAGACCCACACCAGAAGAGCCTGGTGGTTGGGGCACTCAGCTGGGATCTGGGAGACCTAATATCAAGTCCTTAGTCTGCCTGGTTCAGGTGAGTGCCCTGACCACCAGGCAATTGGTTATTTTGGGGTTGATGGGTATCACTCTCTCTGGTTTTCCATGGGAAAACTTTAGAAGGTCTCAGTTTCTTCCTGATGCAGAATGGGAAAAAAAATTAAATAACAAAACATTTCATGGGAGAGAAAAACAGCATTGTCCCATGATTCAAGCAGATTTCATCAGCCCACCAGTTGCAACCACATTTCACAAAGCCTCCCTTGGTCCTTGGACTTGCATGCGTGATCCCCTGGGTTTGAGACTCCACATGCCTCCTTCTTTTGGGCTCAGATGTGTTTAGACAGGCTTCCCCAGCCCACCAGGCTCCCTTCTGGTTCTGGCTCCTATCCCAGGGAGTCTCGATCCTGACTTGATGCTTTCCTGCAATTCTGCTGTCCAGGCTGTTTGCTTTCTCCCTCTCAATCTTCCTGTCTCAGAGCTGGTTTTCATTATGTTAAGGAGGTAGCTACCTTCCTCAGTTGGCTGCTCCTTTTAATATCCTTTTCCTTAGAAGAGCCATGTCATAGAACAGGAGCTAGCTAGTCCTTGGCTCCACTACCTTTTAAACTGGACAGAGCACCCTGTTAAGTGTACCACTTCCAACAAGATGAAATACCACCAGTGGTACACATACTATAGCTTGGGAATCCATGACTTGGATAATAGAACATCAAGGTATTTACAAAAGAACTGTTTCAAATTGTTGAATCACTTCCTGTCTCCAAATATGTTTTAATATAAGACATACAGTATATACAATAAGGCCTATAGTCCCATAACAAATTAATGTCAAATCCTTGTTGCCTTATTTATGAGAAATCTTGTCAAATTCAGTGGGTTTTTTATTGAGGGTTTTGACCTGAATATAACAATGCAAAAAACTTTTCATCCAACTAAGATAAAATCACTCACTTCAATTATGAAAGATTCCCACTGGTAGGACAACAGGGTGGAAATGGGAGCAAGTTGTACCATATACTTTCTGACACTACAAAATGGTGATTAGTCTGCCAAAGTGTAGATGTAATCTGTGGCTTGTCCATAAATTTAAATAATGTGCTTTTTGTCCTATTATAAAGTAGACACATTCCTGACTGCAGCATGATCTGAAGTCTACATGTAACATGGTAAGTACATCAAGGCATCAATTGCCTATAGGCATATTTTTTTCACAAATCTACACAATAGATCTCCAAAACAGTAATAAAGTACATGTTAGACCCTCTCAAATCCTATGTGCAGCCACAAATTCGTGATGGGCTGCAAATGGTTGTTGTGAACAATCTACAGTGAGGGTTGTAAAGATCATAACACTGCACCCAGCTATTTGCATGGGGTAACTGACCAACCCATATTCAGTCAGCAAGGCAATTGGTGACATCTATTTTTCATGACACCTGTTTGTTACCTTCCCTTGTTCCTGATATTTTGAACAAAACATCCCTATTGATTGTTGTCAAACCATTATCTTGTACTAAATTAGGATGTATCTGTACCAGCTGGAATATAGCTACGTAAATAGTGTCCAGTATGCTAGCAACAATTTTGCCAAGTTCATGTACCGCACAGTGAACTTGTAAACATCTGCTTTAATACATGACCTGACTTTGTTCACCTCCGATCTTCCACTAGGCCCAGTGCTCCAGGCTCTCTCTCTACTAGAGAAACAAGATTTGATAATTTTGTTTATGATTTTGCAAAACAAATTGTCAAAATGCAACTATTTTGAACCCTGTGAAGTAAAAGCAACTTTGAAATGTGAATGTTTTCATTGAATCGTTTTCCTGTTTGTCACATTAATTAGAGGACAGAATTGTTATTAAGAGAGAAATCTAAGAATTATAAAAGTCCTTGTTCTTTAAATTAAGAAGCAAAAGCTGACAATGACCTGGAGTTGGGTACAGTAAACATTAGAAAAGAGATTGATTAACATCCCAAAAGGACTTCTTTCAAGTTACAGAGGATGGGGAGGCTGCAAATCAAGACTGAAAGTCTCCAACTGAGTGGAACAATTGACCAAAGAAAAATAAAGATAACAGGAAAAGAAAGCAGGTTCCTCCTACCTGTTTAGTCAACAATGATAAGAATAATTAATGGATTTTTAAAAACTCACAATGGACAGACATTTCTTAAGAGATGGTGGTAATCTCCTGAGTGAGGAACAGGGGAATCTGCTTTAAGGTGGGTCAGAGGGGAGAAAAGTAGACCGTGATCTGCAGAAATGTAATGTGTGTTTGGTGGGGGGTATTCTTATTCATTGGAAATTTGGAAGTAAACCTAAAATATTCTGTACATGTCTGGTTTAGCATTTGACAAATATAAGACTAGGTATAAGATGAAACTTTCTTTGTTCCCACCTCTTCCCCATTTTGTGGATCCTGATTCTTCAGAGGGCTCTCCAGGGGACAGTGGTGTTGAGGTAGCTAATCCCTCTTTCCCGTTCTGCTTCAAGGGTGAGAACTGCATACATGGAGGGCTTCCTCTATTTCCATAGCTCTGAGGCACAATCTGGCACAGCAGTCTTAGACAACAGAGCTGAGTATGGATTTTAGAATCCATGGCCTATTCAATACTTCAGAGCAAAAGAAAATTCGATTCACCATTTGAAATATACCCTGGTTTTCGGGAGCAATCACCTTGATGACTTTTGCAGATTTAGTTCAGAGGAATAAAAATATCACATGCCGGATAATGTTTCTGCATACTTTCCATGATAAAAATTGATAAAGCCGAAAAAATGCATATCCAAAGAGCTTTGTAAGGTACAGGAGAGCACAGATGGTAGTAAAAAGAGAGAGGAAAACACAGTGGCAGCTAGCCCACAGTATTCAAAGCAAGTCACAGTACAAACACCAGTTAAGTTTAGAATTGAGGTGCCGATTTTGGAAAAAGCTCAACTCTCATTTAGGCCGTTAAAATAAAGGCCAGATTTTCAAAAGTATTCAGCACCCAGAAGCTCCCGTTGTCAGATGTTCAAAAGAGCTCAGCACCCATCTGGCCATTCATTTTGGTGTTTCAACAGGAGCTGAGTTCTTCAGAAAATCCATCCTCACTTATGGGTGCTGAGTACCTTTAAAAATCTGGCCAAAGCTGTGAATTGCCACCTACTAGCTACCAAATTCAAAATAGCTAGAGATATCCAAACTGGAGGGGCATTTACCAGCTGGTAGTGGGGAACCTGCTGTATTTTTATCAGTGGCTACTATAATTTCTTTTTATAGTAGGGATGGATCCATCATATCACATTAAAAACATTCTTGCATTCTTCTCTGCAGCAATAACTGAAGATGTCTTTCTAATAGTACTCATGATTTCCTGTAAATAAAATAAAAGCGGGTAACAAAACAGTTTTGTAGCTTTTTAATCATTGGGTTTTTTAGTAAATGGGCAATGAGCTTTTGCAATGTGCTCACTTGGCCTATTGTTCTGGCAGATTTTTGGTCAATTGAACTCATAATGCGAATTCACTACTGCTCTAAATGCTTCTAGAGTCTTCCATCTTCCTTCTCTTGAATTAATGATGATTTTCCCTGAAAATACTTTTAAAGTAAAATCAGAGTCTGCATGTGGATTTTGAAATGCTTTAAAATATTGCTCTTAAAACAGACAGGTTTGGTTTCAAAGCAAGACTTCCAAAAGGAGCCCCTGTTTGAATGTAGGCAGACACCAAAGTACATTTACAACTCAGTCTCTGAAAAGTGCCAAGGATAGGACTCAAAATCACAGTGCATGTGTGCAGGTTTAGTGACCACAGCAGGTCTCTTTAAGCCATCCGGTTACTGTGACAGCAGACTTCCTGGAAACCCTTTGGCTGTTAAAAACCTACGTCTAAGGCCCTAACAAATTCATGGCCATGAAAAATGTGTCTCAGATCATGAAATCTGGTCTCACCCTGTGATATCTGGTCTCTTGTGTGCTTTTACACTATACTATACAGATTTCATGGAGGAGACCAGCGTTCCTCAAATTGGGGATTCTGCCCCAAAAGGGAGTTGCGGTGGGGGGTCACAAGGTTATTTTAAGGGGGTCATGGTATTGCAATATTTTGGAAAAATACTTCTGCATTGCCTTCAGAGCTGGGTGGCTGGAGAGTGGTGGCTGCTGACTGAGGGCTCAGCTCTGCAGGCAGCAGCACAGAAATAAGGCTGGCAATACCATGCATGCCATCCTTACTTCTGCACTGCTGCTGGCGGCAGCTTTGCATTCAGGGCTAGGCTCCCGGCCAGCAGCCACCACTCTCCAGCTGCCCAGCTCTGAAGGCAGCACCACTGCCAGCAGCAGTGCAGAAGTAAGGGAGCAATACCACAACCTCCACCTACAATAACCTTGTGACCCCCTCACAACTCCTTTTTGGGTCAGGACCCCTACAATTACAACACTGTAAAGTGTCAGACTTAAATAGCTGAAATCATGAAATTTACAATTTTTAAAATCCTAAAACCATGAAATTGACCAAAATGGACTCTGAATTTGGTAGGGTCCTACATATGTCTATGCAATTGGGAGGTGTAATTACAGCATATGTAGGTATGCCCGAGCTAACTTTTATGAAGTCAGCTCACTCAAAATAGCAGTGTAGCCAGGATGGCACAGGCAGCAACACGGGTTAATTACCTGAGTCCATATCCGGGGTCCCAGGTGGGATTGTGTTTGGGCAGCTGGCATGAGCCTCAGCCCATGCCACCGTGGCTACACTGCTATTTTTAGCGAGCTGGCTCTATCAAAGCTAGCTTTGTTATACCTATACAAGCTATAATCATACCTTCTGATTGCAGTGTGAACATAGCCTTGGTGCTACTGGGAATGCACATCCTTCTCTTTGGCCCCAGCTACTGATACTCATTCCTGGAGTTCCTAATTTAATTGTGAATAACTTCTTAGAACTCCCCCAAAGGGACAGTGGGTGCCACTTAGATAAATCCCACATGGCGGACCTCAGTTTGGGCAGGATCAGAACCACAGTTTGCACCCCTAGTGTGTGGGGGGGAAATAGAATAAAAAGATTTTGTAAAATGCTATTTGGGGCTTGTATTTTCGGGACCTCTTGCTCAAATAATCCCTTATTTGGGCCACTAATACTCCCCGCAAGGCAAATGTAAGAGAACATGTGGATTTTAGAGCACTTACAACAGTCTACCTTTAAACAGAGAGCAATGCTCTGTCTTAACTGCAATAGAGCTGGCCATCTGCTATAATAGAGAGGTAACTGTCATAAACAGTTAGTGAATCTTTATGGAGAAGGGACAAACAATAGCAAACCTCTTCAGCTGAGTTAGTTTTTTTTTTAAAACTAGCAAATTCACAGTACAATGTATTTTGAATTTCTAATTTTGTATCAGGAAGTCGGATAGAAAGGCAAGTTAAATTAATAGCAGCAATATTTCCTATCCTGACAATGATGAAAAGAGCTATGGGTTACAACTTCAATGATCCCAATTTAAAATTAGGCAAGATATATTCACTATTATTATTGTTTGTTGCAGTAGTGGCTAGAGCTCAAGTCATGTATTAGGGCCCCATTGTTCTGGGCACTGTACAAACACACAACAAAGACTGTAAATTTTTCCATTAGACTTTATTTTTGTTTTAAATGTAATAAATGACGATTGTCTGTTTCTCTGTGTGTGTACACACACACACACACACACCCCACTGAAAAGGGGGACATTGCTGAGAAAAAGGTAATGTCTTTAGTTTTGTACCTTTATATAGTTTTTATGTATGCTTGAATAAACGGAATTACCAATTTGTGTAAAGTTCTTGATCAAAATGAGACTCTTAAGGCAATTATGTGGAGATCAGAGTGCTTAAAATTATTGAGCAATATATTAAAATTAAAAGCTTCAAGAAGCTTGGTTTAGGAAAAATTACAGATAATTGATCATTTAGTCTATCTCGTTTGTAGCAACTGCAGACATAGGTGTGGAAGATCACTTTTTAGACAAATCACAGTGAAACTTTTATAAAGCCCAAACCACTCCAGACGTCCCTTTCTGAAGAATTTTTCTTGAAAACAAATCCCAGCCACTTTTATTCCATGTATCTCCTGCAATTATGAAATAATAACAATTCAAGTACTGAATAATATTAAGACTGAAAATGTGAAGTATAGCTTTATTAAAAACAAAAGAAATGATCTTGATTGGAAGGTAAAACTACAAAGCCTGGGAGTGACATATTTTAAAAATACATAAACTAAGTAGATGAATTTGTTTTAAAAAGGAGTTTGGCGTATTTAGATTTTCTTCTTTGCCAAAAGGTTTGCTGAAAACAGTAAAACTAAAGTTGTTAAAATAAACTTTGGCCCATATAAAAATAAGACCAGACAAGGGATGAGTCTGAAAACACTTATACACTTCTTTAGCCTATGTATAAAGTCTTCCCATCCCCTCAGTTGTAAGTTTGCAATGGGGTTACTAAAGTATTAGAAAGTCTTTTCAGGATTAGGCACATAGGTACCAATCAGGCTTGGTCTACACAATGGGATTAGGTTGAATTTAGCCACGTTAGGTCGATTTTAAAATGAATGCGTCCACACAACCAACCCTGTTCTGTCGACTTAAAGGGTTCTTAAAATCAACTTCTGTACTCCTCCCCGGCAAGGGGAGTAGTGCTAAAATCAAACTTGCTGGGTCGAATTTGAGGTAGTGCGGATGCAAATCGACGATATTGGTCTCTGGGAGCTATCCCAAAGTGCTCCATTGTGACCGCTCTGGACAGCACTTTGAACTCCGATGCACTAGCCAGGTACACAGGAAAAGCCCTGGGAACTTTTGATTTTCATTTCCTGTTTGGTCAGTGTGGCGAGCTCAGCAGCACAGGTGACCATGCAGTCCCCCGCAGAATCGCAAACGAGCTCCAGCATGAACCGAAAGGGAGACACTGGATCTGATTGCTGTGTGGGGAGAAGCATCTGTGCATGCCGAACTCTGATCAAAAAGAAGAAATGCAAATATATTTGCCAAAATCTCACAGGGCATGTTGGAGAGAGGCTACAACAGGGGGACACAGCAGTGCCACATGAAAGTTAAGGAGCTGAGGCAAGCCTACCAACAGACAAAGGAGGCAAATGGTCTCTCTGGGTCAGAGACCCATACACGCCGCTTCTATGATCAGCTGTATGCCATTCTAGGAGGGAACCCTACCACTACCCCACCACTGTCCGTGGACACCTGCAAGGGGGGAATCTCACGCAACAGGGAGGAGGATTTTGTGGATGAGGAGGAGAATGCACAGCAGGCAGGCGGTGAATCCGTTCTCCCCGGCAGCCAAGACCTTTTCATCACCCTGGACCCAATACCCTCCGAAGGCGGGATCCACAACCCTGAAGCTGGAGAAGGTACCTCTGGTGAGTGCACATTTGTAACTACAGTACAGGGTTTAAAAGCAATAGTGTTTAATGTTTGTTTTGCCCTGAAGAATTGGGATGCATTTGCGGCCAGTACAGCTACTGGAAAAGTCTGTTCGCAGGTCTGGGAATGGAGTGGGAATCCTCCAGGGACATCTCCATGAAGCTCTCATGGAGGTACTCTGAAAGTATTCTGGAATCATTGCAGCACAAAGCATGGCAGCAAATGGCCCTAGGTTTTGGTTACATTCAAGCAACATTTGGTCTATACCTTTCTGTGTTAGCCTTAGGAGAGTGATATCATTCATGGTCACCTGGCTGAAATAGGGGAATTTTTGTAAGGGAACAGTAAAAGGACCCCGTTCATGCTGGACTGTTTGCACTTGGCTAAAAGGGATCATCCCGGAGAATAGCCACGCGGTGGGGTGCAGGGAGGTGTGTGCTGCACATCCACCCCAAAACCACAGTCCCTCCTTTTAAATGTGAAACCCAACCCATTGCTTGCTATGGGAAAGGATGGTGCTGCAGTTCGAAACCATTCCCACGTTATGCGTAAGAAGCCTACCCCGGGTATCCTTTGCCTTACCATGGCTGCATGGAAACCAAATTCTGTTGCCCAGTTGTGTGTGATGTCACCATACCGGCAGACACTCAATATAAAAGGCAAAATGGGACCTTGTACCTAAAGCACATGTGCTGTCTGGTGTGAATTGCTTGATTCACTGTAAAAGAGTCTCCCTTTTGTTCTCAGAAATGTATCTTAAATTTTTTTTTTTATCTCCCCCCAGGTAAAAATGTTTCTAGGCTCCCCCTATCGTCTCCATCCCTGAGGTTATCGCAGATTAGAAGGTGGAGGAAAAAAAGTACTCGTGATATGTTTTCCGAGCTCATGCAGTCCTCCTGCACTGATAGGGCACAGCTGAATGCATGAAGGCATTCAGTGTTAGAGGCTAGGAAAGCATTAAATGAACATGAAGAGCAGAGGCAGGAGGCAGTGCTAAGGCTAATGGGGGAGCAAACGGACATGATGAAGTGTCTGGTGCTGCTGCAGGAAAGCCAACAAGAGCACAGACCCCCGCTGCATCCATTGTACTACCACCTGTCCTCCTCCCCCAAGTTCCATATCCTCCTCACCCAGATGCCCAAGAACGTGTGCGGGGGAGGCTCTGGGCACCCAGCCACTCCACTCTAGAGGATGGCCCAAGCAACAGAAGGCTGTCATTCAAACAGTTTGATTTGTAGTGTGCCACAATAAGCAATGTGGTCTTGTCCTTGTCCTTCCTTCCTCCCCCAGCCCACTCCACCTGGGCTACCTTGTCAGTTATCTCCCTTTTTTTTAATAAATAAAGAAAGAATGCATGGTTTCAAAACAATAGTTACTTTATTTTGAAGGGAGGAGGGTGGTTGGCTTACAGGGAATTAAAATCAACGAAGGGGGCGGGTTTGCATCAAGGAGAAATATACTCAACTGTCACACTGAAGCCTCGCTAGTCATGAAACTGGTTTTTAAAGCCTCTCTGATGTGCAGCATGCCTTGCTGTGCTCTTCTAATCACCCTGGGGTCTGGCTGCTCAAAATCAGATGCCAGGCGATTTGCCTCAATCTTCCACCCTGCCATAAACATCTTCCCCCTTATTCTCTCAGGTATTATGGAGCACACAGCAAGCAGCAATAACAATGGGAATGTTGGTTGTGCTGAGGTCTGACCTAGTCAGCAAACAGCACCAGTGAGCTTTTAAACGTCCAAAGGCACATTCTGCCACCATTCTGCACTTGCTCAGCCTATAGTTGAACTGCTCCTTAACTACTGTCCAGGCTGCCTGTGTTTGGCTTCATGAGCCATGGGAGCAAGGGGTAGGCTGGGTCCCCAAGGATAACTATTGGCATTTCAACATCCCCAACAGTAATTTTCTGGTCTGGGAAGTAAATCCCCTCTTGCAGCTGCTCGAACAGTCCAGAGTTCCTAAAGATGCGAGCATCATGCACCTTTCCTGGCCATCCCACGTTGATGTCTGTGAAACGTCCCTTATGATCCACCAGTGCTTGCAGCACCATTGAGAAGTATCCCTTGTGGTTTATGTACTGGTTAGGAAGGCGGTCCAGTGCCAAGATAGGGATATGCATTCTGTCTATCGCCCCGCCACAGTTAGGGAAACCCATTGCAGCAAAGCCATCCACTATGACCTGCACATTTCCCAAAGTCACTACCCTTGATAACAGAACGTCAATGATTGCATTGGCTACTTGGATCGCAGCAACCCCCACAGTAGATTTGACCACTCCAAATTGATTCCTGACTGACCGGTAGCAGTCAGGCGTAGCAAGCTTCCACAGGGCTATCGCCACTTGCTTCTCAACTGTCAGGGCAGCTCTCATCTTGGTATTCCTGCACTTCAGGGCAGGGAAAAGCAACTCAGAGTTCCAGGAAAATGGCCTTATGCATGCAAAAGTTTCGCAGCCACTGTGAATCATCCCATACCTGCAACACTATGTGGTCCCACCAGTCTGTGCTTGTTTGCCGGGCCCAGAATCGGGCATTCCACTATATCAACCAGCCCCACTGCCACCATGATGTCCCAATTGCCACAGCCTGTGCTTTCAGAAATGTCTGTGTCCATGTCTTCATCAAAATTGTCCTTGTGCTGACGTCTCTTAGCCCAGTTCTGCATATACTCCAGGATAATGCGCGAGGTGTTTACAGTGCTCACAACAGCAGCAGTGAGCTGAGCAGGCTCCATGCGTGCCATGGTATGGCAAATGCAGGAGAGCAGAGTTGCAGTGGATGTCGACGGATGCCATGAGAATAGACCATTATACAGAATGACAAGAGGACCTGCGAGGTGGATTCATGGCACCAGGAGAGCAGAGTTGCAGCTGAAGTGGTGGATGACGACAACATGGAGAAATTTGCTATTGAGACTGAGCTCATTTACAAGAGTAGGAGAGCAGAGTTGCAGCGGAAGCGGTGGATGATGATAGCTAGCAGTCGTACTTCACCGTCTTCTGACAGCAGCACCCAGGACACAACAGCAGTGTTGATGGTGAGCTGAGCTGAGCGGGCTCCATGCTTGCCATGGTAGGGTGTCTGCACAGAAAAAAGGCACAAAACGATTGTCTGCCATTGCTTTCATGGAGGGCGGGGTGACTGATGACATGTACCCAAAAGCACCCGTGACAATGTTTTTGCCCCAGCAGGCACTGGGAGCTTAACCGAGTATTCCAGTGGGCGGAGGAGACTGCGGGAACTGGGGGATAGCTACCCACAGTGCACCGCTCCGTAAGTTGATGCTAGCCATGGTAGTGAGGATGCACTCCACTGACTTAATGTGCTTAGTATGGACATGCGCAATCGACTGTATAAAATCGATTTCTAAAAATCGACTTCTATAAAATTGATCTAATTTTGTAGTGTAGTCATACCCAATGATCTATTACGGCCTGATCCTATGCCTGCTGAAATAAGTGACTAAACTCCCCATTGACTTCAGTGGTTCAGGATTAGGACCTGAAAGGAATAATGTGCAGAGCTATGTGAAACTTTAGTTCATGGGGTCTGTTCACTCTGCTTAAGTTAGGTTTTCATAGGTTTTGTATCTGTTAATTTTGTTTTAGCTTCAAAACCAAACTGAATGTGAAACTCAGTAGAAACAACCACCCCATCTGTTGCCCCACTTCCATCTACCTTTTCCATCAGACCAAAATTTGCTGTTTTGCCTGAAAAGCTGGAGAATCTTTTGGGGGTTTTAGGTTGAGTTTTGAATCAGAATCCTAAAAATAGGTCAGTTTTCATCATGGAAGAAAGGTTAACAGCCTCAGAGCTTCACTAGAAACAGTGTTGTTTAATGGTTTTAGTAGTAATCTGGACATGAGCAATGAGGTGACAAACTTTGCTGGTTACACAAAATGATGTAGGTTAGTCAAGTCCAGAGAAGAGTGTGAGGAAATTCTGAGGAACTAACCAAGCTAGGTCAATGAGCAACACAATGGCAGATGAAATTCAGTAATGCACATTGGAGGAGAAAAAACAATTGATGTACCTTCCTAGGTTCTAATTTATTTGAATCAGTTCAGGGAAAGGACCAGCCATTTGGACAGTTCAGTGAAGACTTTTGTTCAGTGTGCAACTGTGGTGGGGAAAAAAAGAAAACAAATGTTAAGGAACAGACTGGAGAATAATCAAGAAAGTATTATAATGCCATTATATAGATCATTGGTTCACTGTCGTCTGGAATAGAGAGTGCAGTACTGGTCACACATCTCACATGAGAAATTGTAGAATTCGAGGGGGTTTAAAGAAGCTCTACTTCCAGTAAAGTTAAGCACGTGTGTAAGTGTTTGCAGAATTGGGGCCGAGAATTGTAAGCTCTTTGGGGGCAGAGACCATCTTTTTGTTATATTTTCACAGTGCCTCGCACAATGGGGCCCTGATCAATTACTAGGGTCCCTAGGAACTACTGCAGTACTAAATTTAAAACAAAAATAAAGTCTAATGGAAAAAATAATTTAGTCTTTTTGTTGTGTGTTTGTACAGTGCCCGGCACAAGGGCACCCTAGTACATGATTTGGGCTCTACTGCCCTCTTATTCAACTCCTTTCTCAGATAAACAAACCTCTTCTTTTCAGTCTCTCATCAAATTAGAGTTTTGCCATCCCCCTAATAAAGGAGGGCAAAAAAGAATGATTTGGGGAGTGGCAAAACTCTAATTTGATGAGAGATTGAAAAGAAGAGGTTTGTTCATGTGAGAAAGGAGTTGAATAAGAGGGGACCTGATAAAAGTACACACAATAATAACTAGTATAGAGAATGTAGACTAGGAACTCCTGTTCTCCCTATCATGCAAGAACAAGGGGACATACCAAATGAAAATGGAAAAGTGGCAAATTCAAACTAGTAAAAAGAAATACTTTTTCACACAAAATACAATTAAACTTTGGAACTTTTTATCATCAGAGGTTATTAAAACCAAGAATTTAGCAACATTCAAAGAGGCTCTAGGTTCTTATTTGGATAGCAAATATAGCCAGAGTTATAATTAATTAGTGGTAACAAATCCTTTAGGAAGGGATATAAAATCCCATGCTTCAGGATTTAAGTGTTATGTGTGTCAGGCAAAGGCAACTGCACCTCTGACCCTTTTGAAAGCTCCTTGAGAGCATCCTACTTAGCTTTCAGGCCACTAGCTGTCACCTTTCTTGGGCAAAATCCTGTGACACTCTTCCATTAGATTGAGGATTTAGGCTGCAATTCACTGTGATTATTGCAACTGGTCTGAGTTTAATCCAGCACTTTCAGTTCTCTCAGGGGACAATGACATGTTAACCAATGACCAGTCAACCTTCATAAACAAAGCATTGTTTACTCAGAATACAAGCATTACAGAGAAAACATATCTTAAAAACAATAAACATCTTACACGCTGATCCAAATTTGCCAGGCTATCATCTGTCTTCCACACAGAGACCCTCATAGGAATGAGTACTTCTAAACCCCTCTCACAGGTTCTGTTCTGCTTGGTGACAGTGTCATGTCAATTCCTGGACTGAGGTGGAGTGACTTAGTACTTCCTTTCCCCCAGGGTGGTCACTTTATACAGTTCTCAGCTCTTTGTTTGTTAGTCTACTGTAAACAGTTCAAACCAGGATGTCCAATTTCCCCCCAAGTGGGTAAGGCTTTTTCAGACTAGCTACATTAATCCCCCACCTCCCTTCCTGCAGTAAACTCCTATAATTCTCCCCCCCGCCACCCCACATCACCTGCTGTGGAGCTGAAGTATGAACCCTAGCCCATACGATACCTGTAATGTTTATAAAGTTGATACAATATTCTCAAAGATAGTCCATGTGTCCATAATATCTGTCATATTACAAACTAAGCTGTAACTTTCATAGGGGGTGGGTGATAAGATTATCCGACATCTGCCTAGTGTGTGGTTCCTTTCACCTTCCTCCTGAGCATCTGGTGCTGGCAATTGTTGGGAACAGTATACTGGACTGAGTGATCCAGTATGGCAGTTCCTATGAATTTCACTAGGCTCTTAGGGCAACATTTTAAAAAGTGATTTATGTATTTAGGAGTGAGATTGACTTTTAATGAGATTTAGGCTCCTAAAAGACAGACTTATTGACTAAAGATGCAGACAAATACCTAGTGCAATTTTCCTAAAGGGAGTTAGGTGCTTTGGAAAATCACACTAGGCATCTGATCTACTGACATCTTTAGGCATCTAAATACCTTGGTGCCTAAGCCACTTTTGAAAAGGTGGTTTTTAGGACCAGATGTACATACACATTTAGATGCCTAAAGATGCAGATAGGCACCTGTGATTTATAAAAGCTTCTAAGCAAATTGGGTAATAATTACCTAAGTGCCAATGTACCTTTGTAAATCTGGCTCCTAGGCAATAATCCTGCAAGCATTTACAGGCATGCTTAGCTTTCCCCATGTGATTAGCCCCAATAAACTGAATGAGATTACTGGCGTATTAAACACACCTGTTGCAAAAACCAGCCTTTAGTTTCTTGTCAAGAGTTTCCCACAAGAAGCTCTGCCAAGGTGGGAGGGTAGAAAGCAAACAACAAGCCCCAGGAACGAGGTGTTAGTACATTTTGTGGCCTGGGGGCGAAGTTTTTCAAACCACTTGGGCTTCTGGTTTCAGCCTTTCTGTGGCAAACAAAGCCGCTAGCGAAATGATCATCGTCAAAGCCAGGGGCTGATCCCCCGCAGCGTCAGGTTCCGCGGGGCTCAGTAGAATCCGCGCGCTCCTCGCCCCTGCCTCGGGGGCCGCTTGCCCCGCCGCCTCGTGCGGGGCTTGGCCGGGAGCCGTGCGCGGAGCAAGGGGAGGGCCGGGGAGGAGGGCGGGGTGGAACGCGCGCAGGGAGCTGAGTGGACGGCTCGCGACGGCGGCGCGTGCAGCAGCTCCAGAAAGAGCCGGAGTTGGCAGCGTCGAGCCGCATTTCCAGTAGGAGCGGGGAGCCCGGTGCGGGGCTTGCAGCAAGGTGATGGGCTAGGCACCATTGCTCCACGCGCTCCGGCTTCAGCTCCCCTTCTCTCTCTGCCCTGCGGAGGGAGGGAGCGAACATCCCTACCGCGCCTCTCCCCGGCTCCCGCTACCTGCCCTCCTCCCGCCCGTCCTTTGCCCGGGGAGCGCTCCCGTGTGGCACTGTGGTGTGGCTTCTTGTTTGTGAACCCCCCTCGCTTTGTGTCTCCTCTTGCACAGATGCTGAAGGTGGCAGCCTTCATGTGCGTGTGTGCAGCAGCTTGGTACAGCCAGGGTCTAGCAGCAGCAGCGGCGGCGGCCGGCGGCAGGTCGGACCCCGGCAATTTTCTGGATGATAAACAATGGCTCACTACCGTCTCCCAGTATGACAAGGAGGTCGGACAGTGGAACAAATTCCGAGACGTAAGTTCAACCCCTCCCCACCTACTCGTCTGGGTGCACCCGCGGGTGGGTTCGGCCCTTCTAGCTGGGGGAGGGCGACGGAGGGGGCATAAGTTCTCAGACCCTCTCGCGTCTTTATGGCAGACCTTGCACGTTCCCTCCGCCCGGCCCCGGAAGGCTGGAGCGAGGCTGTGCTAAATTCTTCCCTGCAGGCTGGCTTTGATGGCATTGCAAAATATTGGCCCTTCTGCGCAGCCATCGCAGCGGTGCGGGCTGAACTTTTCTTGAATGATGTTTCCGCACCATGGCGGTGCGCTGAGTGTAAACACACAGCGAGCGAGGGGAAGATGTGCCCTCCCACAGTGGTGCTGCTGCGAGGCGATCCCTGATGTGCTCCTGCTGCTGAGCAATAAGGATCGATCCGGTCGCTCATAGGCCTTTGAAGAACTTTAAGCTAGAGCTGGCGGTGCGGGGGGATGTCGGCTCTACCCGGGGGGGGAGGGGAAGGGGCTACTTGCGCAGGGTTAGTACTGGCATCATAAGTGCTGATCTTTGTTGATCTATTAACTTTTAAAGGACGACGTGTGCGCCCCCCCCCCCCCTTCTTAAACCGCAGGCCTCCTTGGAGGTGACAATGCAAGGGTTAACTCGGACTATGTCTTTTGCAAAGGGTCACTCAAGTAAAGGAGGCTCCCCCGGTCGGATCTGGCTGTTGCATCGTTAGCTGTGGTATGTCTGCCATTCTTTCCACCTGATTTGAGAGGAGCCCTGTAATAAACTGCCCTCTTCCGTTTCCAGTGTTTAGGATGTCAGGTGTGAGCTAATCCAGAGCTAGTCAATCACGTTTTTACTAGGGCATAGCCTACCTGGCTAGCTATTTTTCCCCATGAGAATGGGAGATAGAAACACTGTACCAGCATTTGGCCTCCAGTGACCTCTGTAGCCCAAACATGAAATTCACAAGGCATCAAAGGAGCAAAGTGAAAAGAGAGGAAGAGGCAGTTGCCAGTGCAGGCAATGAAGACAAATCGGGTTCAGCTTCACAAATCAGTTCAAGTGCAATCATGATACTCTTGACAAATTGTTCCATGTGTAAAACGGAAAGACAGTAAGTTTCTGTTTAGAGTCTAGTGGTTTCTTTCCCTGAAATGAGGTTAACACCACTGCTATTGAAATATGGATTCTCTCTCCTGAAATGGATTACTGCAGAAATACTAATTTCTGACTTAAAAATATGCTGTGTCAGTTTGTGTCAATATTGAAATTCATTTTGCAACACCAAGAAGTTCTAATGAGAAGTATTAGCAGGATAACAGACTATATGGATAGTTGCTACTTTTCCTAAATACTTTTTATGAAATATACTTCAAAGATGGATCCTACTATGGAACCTAAGTAAGGGTATAAATGGCTTGTATATCATAAGCTATTTCCATGCAGCTGAAATATTACCTGAACATTAAAGCGAATTCTTGCCCAAATATGAGCGTTAAATAGTGGTTCTGATGTCTCGGATCACTTCAGTTGTTGCCATAACAAACATGACAGCTTAATTTAGTGGAAGCTAATGGGTTATTATTATTTTGTATACCATTACTGTTTGTTAACTTAAATGATCACTCTCCATTATCTTTGCCATGCCCTGGTGTATATATTTTTTTTTTGTTTTTGTTTTTCAATCAATCAATTCCAGGAACTATAAAGTCCTACATCTTGTAGCTTTTGTGTCACCCTATCTGCTCAGTGGATTTTTATTTATCCCTTATTGAATTGGCTTAAGACTCCAATATTCAAAAGGTTCTCCTCCTACAGTTTGTCAATAACACATCTCTGTAGTTGGCTCTAGTGATTTTGGGGAAACGATTTTTTCTAAAAAGGAACCATATCAATGCACTTCTGAACATTGTAGTTTAATGTATATTTTAAGGTGACATATGAACTTGAGAACTAAGGTTGCATGAATAAAAAATGAGCCAATTCTACATTTATGGGAAATTCACTTCCACAATGTTTTACACAATTAAAACCTGTATTGTGAGTTATGTCAAACACCTCTTAAATACTAATATTTGTTTAAAAAAACATTAAGATGTTGTGCTTCAATATTTTTTCAGAAACATGCAGTGCTGTGTAAATATTATAGGATGAAGTACTGTTGTGAACAATGCCAAACAACTCATAAGTTAAATTTTATAATTAGACAATATCACTTCCATAAGATGTCTTCCAGACAGGCTGGAGATGCTAAGTGCTGTCTAATGTCTGTCTCTTGGGTGCCCATTGGCATATACTGTAATACTGGATATTAGCCAGATAATTTACTCTGTGACAGGTAGGTATCCCAAGGGTTTTAAAAGTAACTATTCTGAGTGAGCACTGAATACAGATCGTTTTTAGGCAACCCTTACAAGTATGCTAGTTTATTCTTTGTTTTTATATACATTCTCACGGTTTTATGGAGTTGATATTTCTGTGATGATTTTAATCTTTCTCATACAGAATAAGAGTTGGTTGCTTATTGTATTGAAATCTAACTTATTAGGAAGTGGTTATAGTAGAAAGTCTTTTGCAGTGAAGTATTACTATCTTTAAACTGTTGGTGGGTTTGCAGAAATCCATAGAATATAACGGGAGCAAATCAATAACTGAATGTATCCATTTGCCCAGCAGTTTGCCAAAATAAAAGGCAGAACCGATTTCAAGCAGCCTTGAACTACTACTTTCAATTCTTAGATAACTGAGTAAAACATTTTAATGAATCGGTGAAATGTTATAAACACATCCTACTAGCTATACATGACTTATGTGACTTTTTGTAACACAACTCTTTGAAATTGGGGTTAGGAACTTCATTGGTGCTTTAAAAAGTTTTAAGAAAAGCAAATGTTGCCTCCTGCCTCAGGACAGGACAGCACAGCACAAATACATATCCTTTACTACTACTACTACTACTACACACACACACACGTATAAGGAGTTAAAATTGGAAGTGCAGCTTTGTGAGGCCTGTATTCATAATTTTTTTTCCACTATTCAGAAGGAAACCCGTTTTCCACAAACTAGAAAAACAGTTGTGTGCGGGAGATGGAATTTTTTTTTGGTGTGAAAAAAGTATTAAAGACTTTATGAAATAATGATTGATTAATATGGAAGGTAATGACTGACTTCTGCCTCTGGCTCAATTTCTTAAGTTTTTTTTTTTTATTTCACAATGAAAGAATGTTCATAAACATGATCTTTAACTAAATCTGATCTAACATAAATTCTCTTAACTTAATGTCTCCTAGAATGTCAGCATTTTAGGGAAAGAGTTTAAACAATGCAATCATTCATTAACTCAGTAATAATATTGGCTTAAAGAATCTTTACAGCTTTGTACAGACAAACACGTAACTGATTATTTTTTCTTTTTCTTTTTCTTTTTTTTTTTTTCCTTTGCCTGGAGTGTCTTTTTTTCACTGCAGTCCTTGATCTTGGTGACAAATCTGTAGAGAATTATGAAACTGGTCTACACGAGAGACCCGTCTCCTTATAAAACACTGGAAAGCTGTGTATATGTTGGGGGCTACTATATATTGGCATTGATCTATGTGCAGAACTCTCATGGACGTCACTGGTTTTGTGCAAAAATTTAGGATAGAATGTTAAAGGTGTTTGTTTTTTTTCTTCTCAGAAATACTTTAGCCCACTTTTTTTTATACACAAGGTGTACTCATTCCCATGAGAGTCAGAAGTGTGACAGACCCTATGGATCAGATACAGGGCTGTATCTGAACTGTACTTAGTGCAACTTGTGCAGGAAAGAGGGGTAAAGGTGCTCTAAGGTTCCAGTTATGTTTCCTCAGTCTCACTGCTAACTAGCTGCAGACCCAGTGCTCAGAATTAAGCAGTCTTCTCAGGGCTATTGTACTCTATACTAGTTTTCAATTGCCTGCTAAGTGCTTCAGCCATGCCACCTTTTCACTTAGCTACATACTGCACAGTGGTGACTGGGAATGGGGGGAGTGTAGCAGATGCCAATTTGAGGTGAATATTCTCTTGGCTAGATCCTGCTGGGTTTATGATGCTTTGTGCTGATGAACTGGAGCAAAGTGGCTGGTGAATAACCAGGAATCTCATGAATGAATAATTCTCAAATTCAGCTTTCTTCTTTCTCTGTGAATTATCAGTAATTCAAAATAGTGGTGTGCAAGTTGACTGGGTAGTGGTAATAGCATAATCTCTTGTTATAACATTGTAAACCCTACTACCTGATTTTTATATTAAACACTTACTATGCATAATACAATAAATCCAACAGAAACAAAACCTAGGAAAACTTTATTCTTTCTGTGACTTCTTTAAAGTTTTCTAGTAATCGTCTCTTGCTTCAGAATGCCGAATGCCTCACGCCCCACCCATGCTGTTTGCAATAGGATTCAATCTGTGGCTTAGCTGCTGACTCTTTACTGCTTCCTAAAGAGCTGGGAGCTCAATATTTGTCTCAGATAGATACTATATGCAGAAGCACTCAGTTTGGTGCTGGTGTGGGAGCAGTGCAGACTTCAGTTCTACTCTGAGAAAGCTGTCTGGGACTAATAGCTGATTGAGAGACTGCTGCTTGCTTGCCAGAGCCTATGAAGGGAAGGTAGGCCTGATATGGGACTACAGTAGTGATGTGATATCAATGCCACCCAGAAACAACATGGAAAAGATTACTGCTGGTTGTTCCATGCCTTTAGAACTGACAGCTAAATGAAAATCTATTGCTTTGTTCACTTGACTGGGGGACCCAGTCGGGTTGGCGGTGAGCCTAGGAGTGATTGTCACACACAAAGGAGAATGAAATTTTTTTAAGTATGTTAGTTCTGGAAGCATCACCTTCCATTTTTCTAGATGGGATCAAGCACTTCATTGTATACATTTATTTAACCAGTAATGGCCAACATGTCCTTTCAAAGCCCATAATGATCAACTGAAGAATTTGGGTATCTGAGGAGAGACATCAACTAATATTGATGTTATAAACAATGTGAAGTATTCTTTCCTACTGATGCTGTTTTGTATTATTGGGAAACGGCTTCTACCATAGTTAAAGGACAGGATGCTAATTGGAAAGTAGTACTTCATTCTGAATGTTTTAGCAGGTTTATAATCTTCAATAAATTGCATTTCATGAGAGACCCATGGGTGATTTACAAAGACCCTTCTGATTAGCAATGCTAAAATAAGACACATTGACTTTGTGACGTAAGGTTACTTTGTCATTTTATATACCTTTTTTGAAAACTTTTACTCTGTGCAACCATCTGTAGAAGATTTTATGCAGCTTCTATATATGTTTGCATCACTATATTCCAGAAATTAAGTCCTAACTAACTTTGGCTGTCACATCTAGATTATCTGTAGTTCGAGACTACTCAGGTGGTGTGATTGCGAGCAAGGTTAGTATTGACACTAAATTGGGAGGAGAGGTAGATACGCTGGAGGGTAGGGATAGGATACAGAGGGCCCTAGACAAATCAGAGGATTGGGTCAAAAGAAATCTGATGAGGTTCAACAAGGACAGGTGCAGAGTCCTGCACTTAAGACAGTAGAATCCCATGCACCGCTACAGACTAGGGACCGAATGGCTTGGCAGCAGTCCTACAGAAAAGGACCTAGGGGTTACAGTGGACGAGAAGCTGAATGAGTCAACAGTGTGCCCTTGTTGCCAAGAAGGTGAACGACATTTTGGGCTGTATAAGTAGGGGCATTGCCAGCAGATGGAGGGACATGATTGTTCCCCTCTATTCAACATTGGTGAGGCCTCATCTGGAGTACTGTGTCCAGTTTTGGGCCGCACGCTACAAGAAGGATGTGGAAAAATTCGGAAAATATCCAGCGGAGGGCAAGAAAAATGATTAGGGGACTGGAACACATGACTTATGAGGAGAGGCTGAGGGAACTGGGATTGTTTAGTCTTCAGAAGAGAAGAATGAGGGGGGATTTGATAGCTGCTTTCAGCTACCTGAAAGGGGGTTCCAAAGAGGATGGATCCAGACTGTTCTCAGTCATAGCAGATGACAGGACAAGGAGTAATGGTCTCAAGTTGCAGTCGGGGAGGCTTAGGTTGGATCTTAAGAAAAAGATCCTTTTTCACTAGGAGGGTGGTGAAACAGTGGAATGCATTACCTAGGGAGGTGGTGGAATCTCCTTCCTTAGAGGTTCTCAAGGTCAGGCTTGACAAAGCCCTGGCTGGGATGATTTATTTGGGGATTGGTCCTGCTTTGAGCGGGGTGTTGGACTAGATGACCTCCTGGGGTCCCTTCCAACCCTGAGATTCTATGATTGAATGATTACACACAATACTGATCAGAGAGGTGACCTCCATGGAATCTTGTGTGTCGTCCTTCTCGTTGAATCAATACTAAACCCAAACTCCAAGATGTGGTTAGAGGAAACTTGAAGGGTATGACTACACTTGGAAAAAAGCCCTGTGGCAGCAAGTCTGAGAGCCTGGGTCAACTGACTCGGGGTCAGTTTGCACTATGGGGCAAAAAACAGCAATGTAGTCATTCATGCTTAGGCTGCAGATGGGCTTTAGACCCTTCCCCTTTGCTAGATTTCTGAGACCAAATTGCAGCTCAAGTGGGAATGTTTACACTGGTATATTTTAGCTCTGTACTAAAGTCTGAGTCAGTTGATCCAGGCTCTTAGACTTGCTGCTGCAGGTCTGTTGTGTGTGTTAGTAGTGGAGAGGTACCCTAAGAGTAATAACTTCTTTCACACAATATTTAAAGCCAAGTTCCAATCCACTTCTAATAATTAAACATGCTACTTTTTTGTTGCAAGCATGTTAATTACAGTGTTCCACCTGGAGTTCTAGGTGGATATGGTGTTTGTTCTGTTGTGCAGTATTGCCTTTTACCTCCAAGATGGTTATATTGTACTAATATGATTTTTGTGTTGGATCCTTTGTGATGAAAATATGTTTATAGCAAATAAATGAATGTAACTAGGAAGCTGTGATTGGAACATCTACGGTATTTTGATATAACTACTACATGGAAGTGAATGAGATCAGATTTGAGATCAGATTTCAGACTATCTGTTACACCAATGTCAGCTGTGAGGTGGGAGCACTGTAACACTGAAGTTACTCTCTTGTCCTCTTTCACTGGGAAATGCTTTCACCTTCATTTCAGCTCCAGATGCATTACAATAATCCTGTCCAGAAGTGATTGGCTCATGAACCATTGTTCCTCCATGTAAGCAGGGTCTGAATGAGCTCTCCCCTGACATCTAGTGAGGAGCAGAAATCCTAGTTTTCATTGGTTAACACCCCTGCCCCCATTCTCTGATTTTAAAAAAACAAACAAACCTGTATCAATTGAACACAATGTTTTACTGATATATATATTTAAGATGACTGGCTGAGTCCTGCCCTTTCTTCTGATTATTTGAATTTTTGATTATCTGATCTGGCCCTGGTCCCAATTCGAACAGATAATTGGAGTTCCACTCTGTATGTTTTTAACATTTTTGTAAAAAACACAGATTCCACATTTTTTTCCCATGGCAAATTGATTTCTAGGATCCCTGGTGATGAGTGGGTCATATGCTTTCAAATCTTGGTGTGTTTTTTCCCAAATTAATGCTGGGTTCCTTTTCCCTCTTTATTAAAAGCTTTCTTGGCTATAAACAGAGTCAGTGCTTGTGAGAGGGAGTATTGCCTCAGAGGTGCCAGAGTGGTATTTAATGTTCCCAGGTTAGTGGGTGGGAGCTCGAGCTGATCCTGGCTTGTATTGTTAAGAGGAACCCCTAGCTATTGAACCCAGCCCTTGTTGCTGCCAACTCCACCTATCTGAAGGGTTACATGTAGAAGAAACTGGCTAAAGTTTCCTAACAAGCTGGAAGTGGAAGAAAGCATCAGTGTTTAAAAATGCCATCTGATCTTCTAGGCTTGGAGAGTAGATGAACAGGACCCTGAGACTTGCTACATAAAACAATTAAATGTGGGCAGATCTATCCTTGGGATGGCATATATGGAAGCTGAAGTTGCCGGGAACAATGAACTGGGGGTCTCCAGGACCATGCTGAGCAGTGGATCCCTTAGTCCATCTAAGAAGGCCTTTTTTTCTAGAGAGGAGTCATCCCAGGTGTGTCTTGCCCTTTGCTTTGCTAACAAGGCTGATACATTGAAAGGCTTTTGTTTCTAATCTATATTATTGGGTTCCTGAATTTGAAGTGGAGCAATACTGCTAATAAACCTTTTCTTTTTATTTTTCTGGGCTACACGGGGTGGTATTAAATCTGGGTTTCTATGATGTAGGCAAGATCAGGTGTTTTATCCAAAACCAGAATATGAATGGTGCTGGTTTTGTTGGTGGCTGACCTTGAATTATTGTCAAACGTTAGAGGGTGTACTCTTCTCCTTCTTCACATTTTGATTGAGGGTTCTACTGATAAAAGGATTGGCCTCAAATACTTGGCTGTAGGACTCTTCCATGGTGTAGTTTTCATCTTGGGTGGCCTGGTCCTAATTATATTAAAGCATGTACTTTAGTCTTTGTAATTATCTATTATAACTCTGTGTAGGTTTTATGAAGGCAGGAGTAAAATAAAAATAGCTGAAATAGTTAACTGAAAATTTACATAACTTAAATCAGACTCCGAATGTTAATTTTTGCTTAATAAATAAGTCCATAAGAAATGTCTGTTGGGGAAACTGCTACAGTTTACTTAGAAAGTGCACTTCTCCTATGTAGGTCATAAGGATCCAATCTGTCTGAATACTGGCTGCTCTTTCTTTGATCTGCAGAGTGATTGGTGCTTTTCACATATCAGTTGTGGGTATAGGAGGGTTTCATTGCGTCTTCTCTCTTGGCCCCAGCTACTGTTCTACTTCCTGTTGCATTGATAGTGGGTGGGTGTCTCGCCTTTTTTTTAAATACATATATTCTAGGGACAGTCTTGTCCTCTTCTCCCCTCCTGATGTCACTGTAGATTCAGGCAGTGCAAAATGTATTACAGTCATATAATACCTCAAATGCAAAGCTGCATTTCACTGATCTGAGGTTTGAAGAACAATGTGAAACTAGCTATTTTACGGGATGTGTAGATTTCATTCCTGTAGTAACAGAACTTGTGATAGGAAAGCAGGTGTGTGTGTGGCTTAAATTGGTTAAAAACCCTAACTTTCAGTACTCAGTGTTTCAGAAATGTTAGACTGCCAACCTGTGTGTAGGGTGACCTTAGAGATGTCTTGTGTTAAAAAAGGTCTTGAAGATAAATTAATTCCATGCAGATTCAGGGAACTGGTGGTGGTGGGAAGGACTAAAAACCCCATGAATAAAGCTACTTTAAGGGAAATTACTGCTTTGTCCAATCCCGAAGAGCTATAAGATCTTTGCTCACCAATTCTCATAAAACTTGTATTTGTCATGCCTTTTTGGTGACTTTAGTATTACAATCTATTATAAATAAAGTGAATTTCATTGATTAATTTTAGAATGAAATTAGTAACCGGAAAAATGGCCAGTATTTTTTTTTTTTTAAACCTGTGACAATTATAAATTACTGTATTCTGTCATATACTTTAGATTCTAGAAAATAAATCTAAAACTTTCAGCATTTTTAAATGGAGATATGTAAATCAAAGTAAAGTCTATTTAGGATTTGTATTTTCTTGCACACTGGAACTCTTTAATTTGTATGATCGTCTTCAGTTTGTTTTCCTGTGTGGGGAACTGTTTGGGCGGTGGAGGGGGTCAATTTTGATCTATCTTTCAACTTTTGTTTCTGTGAAGAACTATTTTTTTAGTTCTGACGTTCTGTACTAATCTCAAACGATTGTTAACTTTAAACAACTCTCTCTTGGAAAGCACTGGCTTGGAAGCTCTTTATTTGGCAGATATTTAGGAGTAAAGTAAACTGTAATATTCTTTCTTTAGATTGGCTTTATAATCTAAGGTAAAGCAGATAACTCTGTTCATCTTATCTTTTTATCTCCTTTCTCTGAACAATAATCTCTATTTTACTTGCTCTAGGTTATTTAGTGGATATGGATATTCACGGCTTGTCATGTCTTACTCCTTAAATCTTATTGGGATTGACTCCTGCCATCTGTGCCTACTATAGTGTAGTATAAATAGCTTTGATACAGTAATACATGGTGGTAGCAGCAGAAGCTGCAAGAGTTGTTTTATAGTTGAGGAGGAAGAATGAATGAAGCTACAGGATCCATTATTATTAGAAATTCTATATAGAATAGCTGAAATATTCAGATTTTTCACTCTAATCCCTTAAATGTATATTTTTAATCTTTTCACATTTTTCAGTAACCATTATTTAAAATATTTGAAAGAGTTTTTCAAATAGCTGCTTCAAAGATGTAATACTAAAGTACTAATATTTAAACAATTCGTAGATCTTGGTCTGTTTTCAGATTTAAGCCCCTAATATTAAATGAAAATAGCTTGAATTTCAGGCATGCTGAGGAGCCACAACTCTGAGTAGAGGTGAGGAGCCGCTGAAAACTTGGGCCACTTAGTTAGGTTCTGGGCCTGTGATTCTTAAATTCATTTCACTTATGAAATGTTATTTCTGACATGAGAACTTTTTCTGACCAAAAAATGCTTGAAATTAGATTATAAAACAGCTCTTTCTTTGGCTTATGGTTCTGATGACACAATATTTTACTTTCAAAAAATCTTTATCTGTAGCAATATTGTTATGAACTGTGCATGTCTGATTTTTAGTAAATATAATTAAACTTTTTGTATCTAAATCAGTTTGCGTTAACCTCTAGTTGAGCATATTCAGTGCTGAGAACTGCCATATCTATCATGAATACAAATATAGTAACTTAGAGTGCCAATATAGTGTTAACATTATAATTTAATAAGTGTTGACTCTATTCTCGTTATCTTCATAATAAAGTTTAATTTTCAGAAAGCAGATATTTGACAACTAGTAGTTGTAACCTTCAACATTCTCTTTTTGCTTCATTGCTTGCTATTAATCACTTGTTAGCTTTTCTCGGTGATGTTCATTGATTGCATGCCTGTCCTAGGGCAATACAATAGTCTTACTACTTTGCTGCTGTTGTAGTTAATGACTTATCAGGGAGATGCTGTGCACTGTAGAGGAAGAAGCACAGGGTTGAGAGTCAGGAAGAGTTTGGTTAAAATCCCTGCCCCGTTAAAGTTAATGGCAAAATTCCCATTCAGTTCAGTTGGTCCAAGATTTCATCCCTAAATTCTAATCATGGCTCTCATTGCATAGGGGCAACACAATACAGGACTGAACCTGCAAGATGTTGAACAGCTAAGGTGTTCAGGATTCTCAGCTCTCAGTGAGATGAAGATTCTCTCTATTTGGCCCATAGAAACTTGCCCAATACACACAATGTCTGAAGGTTTGCTACGAGAAATTGTCATTACTCTAATAATTTTTTTCAGGAGCAACAAATACACAATCCTTTTGGTTAGGAGAGACTGCTCAGTTTCTCTCAGCAGAATCTATTAGGATATCTGCTTTTTAGCTGAGTGGTTGTTTAGAACAGCAGGAACCGTCAGGGCTATTCATGGCTGAAGACTCAGTGCTGCTTTGATAGATGGAAACAAACTGGAGTGTGCATGAATTCCTTTGGTTATGAAAGCTGTGTATTGCTGTGTGTTCTATTGGGTGTGAAAAGGTGACCCCTTTTATTTTAAATATAGGAAAATGTTTTATTAAAGCAACAGGTTTATTTTTCTTTTTAATGACTAAATATTGGGAAGAAGAACCTTATTCTTAATTATAAAAATTGTGAGGTTTTTTTCTAAATTTTTATGTTTTAGCTATTGTATTACTGCCTAAACAAATCCTGCAGGAACCACAAAACAATGGTTGTAGACAGACTTCTCTGGTGCTCAAGTGGACGACAACAACAGGAATCAGCTATATAAAACTAGTTCCACTCCCAACTGGAGAAATGCATAAAACAGTTTGGTTAGCTTCAGGAGCCCTGCTTGAAACCTCAGAAGTTTAGGCAGGAACTTTCAAACAAACTTTTTGCCTTGAGGGGGGAGGCACTGACTGGGGTGGGGGCATGCATCAGACTGTCAGAAAGGCAGCAATTGCCAGGATTCTGCCTGTTTTTCATAGCTCCAATGCTTAGGAGTTGCTTGGATCAAGTGTAATCTTCTGTAACTGGCAAGGAAACGCTAAGCTTAGGTAAGACAATATGTTTATGCTTTTGTTTTTAACCCCTTCTTCTCTGCTTGTGATGTTTCTATGGCTGAATAAAACTTACTCTTTTGAACAAGTTAGTTTCTGTAATTGCATTTACCTGCTGAACACCGCTCCCAGAGAGGATTCTGTAGAAGGGGCTAAACCTAGCTGGAGGTGATATAGTTAAGAAATGGATTGTTGTAATCTGCTGGTCCAGTCAAGAGTAGAGTGAATCATGAGGTCTTGCTCTGAAAACTGCAGGTCATATGGGATGTGGTCACAGAGATAGAGGTCACAGGTGCAGCTCACCCCTGACCTGTGACACTTGTATACTGGGTCTAAAATGGATGTTTACACAGTATGGGGATCTAAAACCCAAGGTCCTTAGTGATGGTTTGTTGGAGGTGGGTGGTGAAGCAGGTTGGCAGTGGGACAACACTTGTGTAATGCTTAAAGTTCTCTCCTACAGATACTGAACCTCCAAAGGCATCCAAGTTTCACTCCCACAAAAATTTCCTACTGCTCCCAAGTTAGCACTCTACATTTTTGATTCTTCTCCAACCATTCTGTACATGTGTAGTTGTAGTTTACTGTTCATGGGGAAAGTGCTAGGTGGCTCCCTCCTCCCACCCAATCTTTCAGCTTTTGAAAGTGGGGTGTCTGATGTGGTGACTTCTAAATTGTGGTAGTTATGGGTACCTATAGCTAGACTTCATCTAGAATTGTATGTGCTCCGCATCTGTCAAAATCTGACCCTACGTGTCTAAAACTGGAAATGCAACCTGAGCCGCTGACAATTGGTGGCTGCTGTAACGTTTTTAGCCCACATCTTACTAAATAACAAAGGAAGCTAAATAACTCGTTGAAAGGGCTACAAAAAATGCACAACTCTGATTTCCTGATGTTACCAAAGTTCAGTTAGCTACCAAATCCATAAAGTCCCATTGATTGGATAAGTAGTGCCTTAAACTTTTTTTTTCTGTGCATAAGAAGAGTAATATGGATTAACTGTTCCAACGGCGTTTAGAATTTATTGGCAATTCTAGGTTTCTAACTTGAGTATGTAATGCTGAAGAAGCAAGAATATGTTCAGTCCCCAAAGTGTGGCTTGTGGAAAGAAGTATCAAAATTATTAGTATTGTCTTAAATGTCAGATGTCTTTTGTATGTGTTTAGCCATTTCTAGAGTAAGATGTCTGAGGTTAAACTCTACACTACAATAAAGGTACCGAAGGATTCCTAACTAACATTCTTTGTTAAATAAGAAAATAGCTTATTTAAATTAGAATCTAGCTAATACTGCCCACAACATTATGAAATAAATGTATAAATTATATTTCCTAATCGAGTGTGTCCTTACCCCTCAGACTGAGTTTGCTCCTGTCATTTGGAAAACCTAGGGGAATTTTTGGCCATGACTTTTGAATTAAGTACTGAGCATGTTTAAGCTTCTTAAACAATGATTTCTAGAAAAGTTTTTACCTTGTGCATGTCTTTTAAACACTTACTGCCAAACATAAGTCTTCTAAAAATATGCAAGTGTGAGACAGTAATGGGAGTGAGAAGGAGTGAGGGAGCTGCCTACAAGGAGACTTGGAGCAGGCTTTCTAAATGAGCCAACCAGAAACATGAAGTGTGGGGAGTGAACCTCAAGTTGTAGTTCTTTGGGAAGAGCTGACTCTTTTTTGGAAGTCTTCATGGGAGTCAACTCTGAGCAGGGCAGCAGCAAGCCGAACCCCAGAGCAGGTCATCACCTACAGACTCCGAAGGAACTATATTGCTCAACCCAGACTCTGAGGTAAGAGCCATGCCCAGGGACAGATTTTTGGGACTCTTGAATCTTACTTCACAGGGGTTTTTTGGTCTGAATAAGCTTAGACCCTAGTAAGGGTGGTGACTGGATGGCAAGAGAATTAAGTCTGTGTAAAAGAGGCCTAGAAGAGGGAGAATAAAGAGCAGGGCAATGCAGAGGCAACTCTGGCCATGAGGGGTGGCCAGCTTGTTTACAGTACACTTCTTTTTGAGAAAGAAAAAATACACTTTTTTCCGACTTGGATTACTGCAGGAAGATGTACACTTTTTTTTTTTTTTTTTTTTTTTTTTTTTTTTTAGAACTTCATTCATCTGAAAACAGAATAATAACTTGCATGTGAATTTTAGCTATTTCACATTTAGGACCTAATTGTGTTTGCTTTTATCAGTAAGGGGTTAGGATTTTTAGTGTTTACTTACAGCCATAAGAGCGTCTTAATTTCTTTTGCCAGAGTAGTGCATTGGTGACAATTAAAGATTCATAATTGAATTGCACAACAAATCTAAATGATGTCAGTGTTTATCAACTCTGTTTCAGTTTAGAAAAAATGAAAATAAATGTGAAACCAAAAAGAGCTGTATTTTCAGAATTGACAACTGGTCTCTCAGTTGCTTAATTTAGGTACTTTTCAGCCAGGCAACTTGCTTATTAGACCAAGAACCTAGCCAAGAGCAGTCAAGCATGGGGAAGAAACAAAAGACATTGTGATTTACTGTTTTATACTTGGTATCTGTTGAGATATGCTTGATTGAAAAATTTCGTTTTCATATTGCTGAGTTGTTGTAACATTTAAAAAATAACCTCTTGATGACGATTAATGTTCCGTGACCCCACATCATTAAGTGGCAAATTAAATGTCGGGACTACAATAGATATTCCTTTTTCAAACCTGGGTCTGTAAGACTCTAGAGCAGGGGTTCTCAAACTTTTGTACTGGTGACCGCTTTCACACACAAGCCCCTGAGTGTGACACCCTCCCCCTTATATATATATATATATATATTAAAAAAGTGTTAATTTATTTTAACGCTATTATAAATGCTAGAGGTGAAGCAAGGTTTGGGATGGAGGCTGACAGCTCCCGACCTCCCATGTAATAACTTTGCAACTCCCTGAGAGGTCATGACACCCAGTTTTAGAATCCCTGCTTGAGAGCACTTGTTAGAATATGAAGCAAAGATTTATTGAATTTCAGTAAAGTTGAAAAACTCACTTTATTTCTGACTTTGTCACTATTTCCATCACTTTCTGCAAGACCTGTTTCTTGTAGTGTTCTGCACTGGTCCTGCTGAAGTCAGTAGGAATCGTTTCATTGACATCAGTGGGAACTGGATCAGAATGTTGGTGATTTTAGTCCACCTGTGAAAACCTGCATTTGAACAGAAATATAGTTTAAAATTTTTTTCCTGAATATTTTTGTCTGCATTGTGAAAAGGAAGGAAAGCAAACCAGAATTTAAGAACAAAATTAATCTTCCCCCACCCCCTCACTGTAGATTCCATGGGGGATATTTAATGGTCTGTTTTGTAGTGTGTGGTGTTTATTTGTTTTTTGAAATCATGTAGAAGTTCTTAATCTGTGGTTAGTCTCTAGTGCTGGTTGAGAATTCTCTCTTTTTTTTTTTTTTTTTTTTTAATGGCGGGGCGGGGGGAAGTGGTTTCTGCAAAATCAACCTTTTTGCTGAAGAAAATGTCAGCTTTTGCTAACTTATTTTATTTTTCCCATCGGGGAAGCTGAAACAATATTTTATGGATCAAGCTGGTCTGAATCTAAATACTGTTTTTTGTCTAACTGAATTGAAATGTGTTGTAACAAGCTAGTTCACTGCTAATTTACATCTGCTGGACCCACTGTCTTGCCTCAGGGGAGTTGTAGTTGGGCTCCTATGTGCTGGGCTTCCTGACTGGACTTAATCTCCTATGGTGCACTGTGGGCTCACCTCTGAATGAACCCAGCCCCATGGAACTTCATGGGAGATGTTGTACGGCTATTCAGTAAAAATTCACAAACAAAATTTAAAAATAGTTTTTCACACAACATATAAACTGTGGAATTCACTGCTGCAGGATCCATTTGAGGCCAGATATTTAGCATGATTCAAAAAGATTTCTTATCCGAATATCCATAGTGAGCACTTAATAAGAGATTAAATTACCTGTTTCAGGGCTGAAATTGGTTACTAATGACTGGGGATTAGGAGGAGACTTAATGTTGAGGGTCTACTGGTGGGTTTCTTGCACATTCCTGAGAAGCATCTGGTACTGACTGCTGTTGAATTCAGGGTCCTGGATTAGATGAACCACCCAGTATGGGAATTGGTACGTTTCCTAATTTTGGTACAGATCAAGTATTAGGATGTAGTGCAGCACTTTGATTTGAGCAGTATTGTGTAGCTAGTGAGGTGGTGTGTGTGTGGTGTGTCGTCGTTTTTTTTTTTCTTTTTTCTTTTCAGTCCCTAGGTTGAAGATTGACGATGAAAGCTCGTTTAACTTCTGGCATTGCACTCTCAACCAATAAAGTCCAAACTTTATTTGCCCTAAATATGCTGAAGCTTCAGTCACATTTGGCTGAGGCTTTGTTAGCTTAACTGGTCATCAAGTCATCTCAGCAGATTTTGAGTACTAGCAGCCACCTTAAATTGAAACAAGTGCACTTTTTCCCCTTTAAGTTTCTGCCCACTATAATGTTTTTTAAAAGAACACTGTCAGACAAAATCCCACATCATACAGTAGAAATATTTAGAAGTTTTAATCTAATTTTAAACAATTTTGACAGCTTTGGTGAACCTTACAAAAAAAAAAAAGGGGGGGGGGGCATGGCAGAACAATGAGATGTAGCCTAACATTGTAGCAAGGATCTCCTGGCATGCTGCAGCATTAGTTACTGTCAGCTGTGCCTTTTCTGATTTCTTTTTTTGACCCAGTTAGCACACCAATTTCATGTCACACAGTGCTCAGATTAACACTCTATATATCTTGTTTCATTGCCAAATCTTGTGATCTCTTGCACTTCCTTGTAATGTTTATTTTTGTGACTAAGGAGAACTCCAAGCTACGTAGCCTAACATTGGATGCCACTTGAGCTTCACTCTGATTACCAGTGTCATCAGAGCCCACTAAGGTCTCACATAAAATGGTGATGTGAGCAGTAGTTAAAAATACCTTGATAGAACCCCTCTGGGGATGGTATATGTGGGCTGATTTGAATTACCTGTGTAACATCCTGGCTATAAATGCAGAGTTACATAATGGACTAGATTCTGATCTGTTACTTGAATATTAAATCTAAAGTAATTCCCTTGACTTCAGTGGACTTGCTTTTGATTTTACACTGGTGCAGTAGATATCAGAATCTGGCCTAATGTCTTACTGTAAAAATAATTTGACAGTGACTTTTGTGTTCATTTTGCTGGAGTGGAAGCTCCGTCATAGTTAAGGTTGTTTTTTAGAGATTTCAGTTTAAAACCTCTTATTTTAAAAATCTCATTGAAATGGCAAAATACAGAATGAGAGCTTTTGAGTTTTGCATGGTAGATTGATGAAAAATGAAATTTGTTCCAGGGAATAAGAAGTTAAATGGCAAAAAGATTCCTCCCCCCCCCCCCCCCCCCCCCCCCCGGCCCAAGAAATCAGATCCCAGAATGTTTCAATGTTCCTCATCAAGTGTTGATTCCAACAATATTAGTTATGTACAGGTAGTGGTTTCCCCCCACCTGAGATACCTTTTATACATGTTGATGTAATGGCATATGTAGGCACCAAACCAAACATGCTACATTTGACAAATTGTCTGCAGTGTGAACACCATTGCTGATTCTGTTCTAGTGGGAGAAAATGAGTATGAGATATTCCCATAGGCTACAGAGGTATTTGGCAGGGTAAAGTTCCCTGAATGGAAAAGAGGAGAGCTGGAATGAGATGAGGTGCAGCACCATACTTGTAGTTCAGGTGCAGTAGTTGCAATGGGTCACTTTTTGCACAATCCCAATCCTAGGCTGCTCCAGGGCCCTAGCATAATTTAGGCTGCCCTGAGAGCCTGTTTACATTATGCCAGAATCTCTGCCCTACCCCTTTTTGTCTCTTAGATTCCTATATGACCCAATCACCATAGTATCTGAGCACTTCAGTCGTAAATAATTTATCCTCATGAGACCTAATGGGTAGAAAAATGCAAAGAGACTAGGTGGCTTTCCCAAGGTCACAGTCTGAGGTACAGCAGGGAATTGAATGTGGGTGTCTAAATCCTAGGCTAGTGCCCTAACCCAAAAAAATCCTTCCTCACCCAGTATATCTGTTCAATGTCCAGCCCCACCTTCAATACCAGGACTTGCACAGGAAGCAACCTTCTGGCTGTCTTCTGCAGTGTTTCTGCTAGGGCTATCCTCCCAGAGCTGTAACAGGGTCTTTTTAAGACCCATTTACTCCACTCTGGTCTTATTACATGTCAAAAAAGGGGCTGGAGTAGGGTTGAAGGTGTCCCTGCAGGAGTTCAAATCTCACCTATTCAAATCTCACCTATTTTAACTGCTATTTATATTGTCATGCCCTTCACTCTCTTTATTGACTTAAGGCCAGGAACCCAAACCTTAGAAGGCAGTCCCGGGAGAGTTGCTAAACCCCCTCTATACACACACCTTGGCAGAGAACTTATGCAAGCTCTCTGCATGTACAGTCAGAAATAGAATGCAGGTCTCTAATATGAGCAAAAACTTAAGTGAATTTGCAGACTCATCCACACATTGATAGATCTTACTGTCATTTATGCCATGCATTTTTCTGCCTTAATACTACTAAGATTTTTGCAATACATTCCTATTTGATGAAGCTGGGATACATGTTGCTTTTGATATTTGTTCAAGAAGGAGATTAAAGCCTTATGTGGTGGTGTGGTATGTATGAAGGTGGAAAGGATTTGCAAGTTTTATTCCCGAGTACTTATTTTTCACTTTTCCAATGTGGTGGGTGGATAAGGTTGTTCTGATGCAGTCTTAACGGTCACTAAATATAGTTTGTGTGTGAGAAATAAATAGGGAGATTTGGTAGTGACCTGACCCTTATGTTATGGTGTGGTCTGGCACTTTCCTTTTATAAAAGACTTCAGTGTTAAGAATAGTGATTTGCAGCAGGACCTGGAAATTTTGGCATAGTCCTGGGGTCAGTGAGGGCGATTGCAAATGGCTCATGGAAAAATCTGTTCTGGTGTGGTCAGGACTGACACGGGGGCTCTACTTTACCAAATTTCCACTGGTGTAGCACTCTGTCTGTCTGTGGTGCAATTTTAACCTGCTGAGCAGTAGCTCTAAATTGTATTGGGGCCAGCCCACAGGATCAGGGAGTTTGTAAGTGGCTTCTTGGTGTCTTTCCCATCTCTCCTATGTGATGTGGACTTCTGGTGCAGGAGAATCTGTAGTTGATATTATTAGCCTTTTAAGAAAAACAGAGGGGTTATGAAAAGTCTTAGAACAAGTGCATTTCATCCTAGTCTATTATTTGTTTAATTTAAAATGTGGTTTTTTTAAATCTTTTTGCTTGAGAGATAAAAATAGATTATACAAGTATGGAAAAAAGGATTCAATTTTGGCTAAATACTGTATATTGCTTTGCTGTCTCTCAAATGGTTTAATTTTCCATCTGTCAATTTTTGTTAAATTTCCTTCTTCCTTTCTTCTTTCTGTTCTACTTACCCATAGTAATTAAGTCTGTGCTGTAGGGAATGGGCTTTGGAGTAACTCAGGGGCCTTTTTAAACAATTTTATTGCAGTTTTCTGTTTATAGGAGGGGGGGAAAACAGTACTCTCATTCATACATTTTTAGTGTTCTGTTCCATACTTAAGAGCATATTCATCCAGAGGTATGCTGGTGCCTAGAGTTCTTTGTCATATAGATGTTTGCCTACTGTATATGCTTGTTCATATACTTTTTTTTAATCTGTTCCAGTTGCTTGATTCCAGAGGGAGCGCTCTCACTCTGTGTGTGTGTGTCTTGGGAAGTGATGGATATTTGATTATATAATGGAAAAACAACTAAATATGTACATTGGAGTGTTTAAATATTTTAGGGGGTGGGTGGTGGTGGTGGTCCTCCTCCCCACCCCTCTTTTTTATGTCCCATGCTTTCATGTAGCTTTTAATCCCTGAGGAGATGGGATTGTGTTTAAAATTTTGGCTCTGGAGAAGGAAAGGATCTATTGGCTTGATCTCCTCATGCAAATTTCCTTTTTATGCAATGTGATTAGTAGATGTACTGTAAAGTGAGTCCCAAATTATGTTGGGATTTTTGGTTGCTGGAGGTTTGGCTACTTGGTACTCCTGCACTATGGGCTTACGCATGCCAGGTACTGAGCACTCTGTCTCCAGTCCAGCGAGCCTGCAGGGCCTGTAACCTGGCCCCAGGCAGTGGGGTTCTGGCTTCATCTTTGGCCCCGGTCCCGGGCCCCAGCAAGCTTAATGCCATGTCTGGCGACCCCATTAAAACAGGGTCACAACCCACTTTGGGTTCCTGACCCACAGTTTGAGAATTGCTGCTCTACAAGATATGCACATTTTGTCCCTTCCTCTGTGTCGGCTGCTAAAACCTTTTGTGTAGGCTCTGGTTACCTCTCTGCAACCTCTTCTCTGGCCTACTCTAGAGCCTCTTAAGTCTATCCATCATGGTACTTCCTTACCCTCCATTCTGCATGTATAAGACAAAAAGAAAAGGAGGACTTGTGGCACCTTAGAGACTAACCAATTTATTTGAGCATGAGCTTTCGTGAGCTACAGCTCACTTCATCGGATGCATACTGTGGAAATCGCAGAAGACATTATATACACAGGCACCATGAAACAATACCTCCTCCCACCCCACTCTCCTGCTGGTAATAGCTTATCTAAAGTGATCATCAAGTTGGGCCATTTCCAGCACAAATCCAGGTTTTCTCACCCTCCGCCCTCCCACAAACAAACTCACTCTCTTGCTGGTAATAGCCCATCCAAAGTGACCACTGTCTTCACAATGCATATGATAATCAAGGTGGGCCATTTTTTAAAATACCCTAGGTATGCCTATTAAACAATAAAAGTTTCCTGTTTAATAATAAATTCATTATCCATTCCAAAACCAGAGAAGCACACTACTGTTCACTGAAGGGCATTGCATTTAAGCTTCCAAATATAAAGTTGAGGGGTTGTTCTCCACAAAAACAAGGTTTTAGAATTCTATACAACTTTTACTAAATATGCTTCTCATTTATTTTAGCTGGCCCCAAACCCCTTTTTTGTACTTAGGGAACATGTTAAGAAGCTTGTTAGTTACGCAAGGAGAGTACACCTCTCTAAATGGAAAAGCAAAACCAAAAAGTAAGAGGATGATGAAGCAAAATTAAAAGTTTAGCCCAAAATGAATATACAAGATTATGTTTATTCTAGATTGCAGCTTTAGGTAGAAGACTAGAGTGCAATTTTAACCATGGTGAAAAAATAAATTCTCAACTCAGCAGATTTGCTAAGTTCTCAGTGAAATTGGCAGCATTACTGTGATCATATATTTTCACAAAGGTGAACGATTCCTCTACTGTGCTGCACAAAGAGATATGCAAAAAATGATCATGTCACCCATCCATTTGTGCTCATCAATATATTTTTATTAGTTGTTACAAGGAATATTGTATATATTTCAGTTCTCCTACATCCTTCTTACAGTTTAATAGGGTGGAGATTGCAAACAGAACTTTGGTCAGCTACATTTTGTTTTAGTAAAAGACATCACATTTACAAGTCCAGTAGTGCAGGCTTATTTCCATACTAACTTTAATGAGGAACTTTTAAGTTTAGTAGCGCACAAACATTGTTTTTCATTTGTAAAGTATGAACAATTCACCAAGTCATAGACTATCAGGGTTGGAAGGGACCTCAGGAGGTCATCTAGTCCAACCCCCTGCTCAAAGCAGGATCAATCCCCAACTAAATCATCCCAGCCAGGGCTTTGTCAAGCCTGACCTTAAGTATATCTAAGGAAGGTAACGCATTCCAGTGTTTCACCACACTCCTAGTGAAAAAGGATCTTTTTCCTAAGATCCAACCTAAACCTCCCCCACTGAAACTTGAGACCATTACTCCTTGTCCTGTCATCTGCTATCACTGAGAACAGTCTAGATCCATCCTCTTTGGAACCCCCTTTCAGGTAGCTGAAAGCAGCTATCAAATCCCCCCTCATTCTTCTCTTCTGCGGACTACATAATCCCAGTTCCCTCAGCCTCTCCTCATAAGTCATGTGTTCCAGTCCCCTAATCATTTTTGTTGCCCTCCGCTGGACTCTTTCCAATTTTTCTACATCCTTCTTGTAGTGTGGGGCCCAAAACTGGACACAGTACTCCAGATGAGGCCTCACCAATGTCGAATAGAGGTGAACGATTGCAGAGGGAGTTTGCCTGGGATCTGCCTGAGAGGAGGTACGCTAAGGGCTGCATTAGGGAGGCTGTGTTGGTGAGTACCTGAGGGGGGGACAGTTTGACCGTGTGCTTGATTGGTGGTTTGAAAAGTGTGAATTGGGAGTGCTTTGTTCCAGGTGAGCCTTGAGTGGGCCTGACTGTATAAAAAGCCAGTCGGCTGCGAACCAGCTGAGCAGCGAACAGCAGAGCAGCTAACAGAGGGAGATTGCCTGGGATCTGCAAACACTCCAAAAGCCCCTGAAACAGTTATCTCCTTAATGTAATAAATTAGCCAACAACTTGCTGCAAATAAAATCCAAAACCAAAAAATTAGTTCTCTGCCCTTCTAAGATCCTTCCCTCAAATGATAGTGAGGGGGAAAAAAGGCTTTGTCCTATGTTCAGAAAGTTAACAAATCCATCAGAACAGAGGAGCTCTCAGAGAAGCATTTACAAGTAGATGACTCCCATTCACAGCAAGGAGACGGTAGTTGTAGTGTCTCCACTTGTGACAAACAGGAAACTAACGGAACATCAAGGGAAACCTGAAATGATGAAGTGCAGAGCCCACATGAGGATGTGGGAGCAATGAGACAGAGACCTGAAGTGGAGGGGATATGGAATAAAACCAAACAGTCAGTCAGTCAGAATAAAACCTATACCTAGGGTATGTAATTTTCTCTAAGACATAATATGCCTTAGAGTATGTACAAACTACATATTCTGTCTAAATTTAAAGTATACAATTTTGTTGCTTGGTGAAAGTGCCATGCTTAAATATTAAGGCACAAGTGGGAACCTGAAATAATTTTAAAGCAGTAAGAAAATAGTGATTCATTCCAAAGATGGTCAAGCCAAAAGGGCCATCTTTAGTTTGGTGGAGGAAAGGATGCTGTGTTGCTGTAGTAGACACATTTAAAATGTGTGATTATAAAAAAAGTTGTACGACATGAATATTATCTTTAGCATGACTTGAAACAATTTTTTTAAGTTCTTCTTTTTTTCTCTATTTTTCTTTCAAAAGAATTTGGCAAGTTTTCTCAACCCAAGTAAGCATATTATGTCAGCAGGCAAAGAGAAAAAAATATATTGGATGCTAAGTTTGGATACTAACTTCAACAGACTGAATGACTGTGCAAAATTGTCTTTGCTGGATTGCAGCCTAAATCCGTGCAGAAAAATATGTATACGATATCCGCTATTTAGAACCTTATTGTTGAAAGACTCATAGTTGTTGATCCAATGAAAGTATAACTCTGACACTACAGAAAATAAAACACTATGCTACTTTAGAAAGATTAATTGTAGCACCAGTATTTTTGACAGGTCAGTTTATATCATAGTACAATACAAAGAGAAAATACTTTAAGTTGTCAAACAGCAGGAAATGAGTCTCTCTAGTGACTTCAATCCGTGTTGTTAAAGTGCTGTATAAACAGCTTTTTTTTCTTCTAAACATATAAAAATATCTTTTAATAAGCTCTCTGTTACCATGTATCTTGGCCATGTAGCCAAAACTTAGAAATTATTTTGTGAGTTCTGCATGTATATTTGTTAACTGCAAATGAACAAGCAAATAAGATGTTTGCACCTGCAAATGTCTAGGTAGACTCCTAAAGACTCTAGCTACTTGTCTTCATATATTCCAAGACCAGAGGGACCACTGTCCTCCTGTATAACACAAGCCATAGAACTTCCCTCAAATATTTCCTAGAACACATCTTTAGAAAAACATCCATTCTTGATTTAAAAACTGTCATTGAATGGTTTGTGGTTGTTTTGTGGTGGGTGGGTGTGGTTTTTTTTGAAGGCCTTATTTTCAGTTTACACTTGTCTAGCTTGAACTTCCAGCTATTGGATTGTACTAATCACTCTCTGCTGGATTGATTAGTTCCTTATCAAATATTTTGCTCCCCATGGAGGTATTTATAGACTGTGTAGTACCGTGGCTGCCACCCACCTCCTATTTCCCTTTCACTAGGGCCCCTTTAAGAACACACACAGTTTTCCAATTGCTTTCTCAGCCCAGAGTCCTTTTAATTTAGTCATTGTTGAGGTGGCAGCAGAGGTTGTCCAAAACAGAACTCAAAACAAACACAAAGTCTGTCCTCATTTCCAGCTCCACTCAGTCTCCTGTCCTGGGCTTTCCTAGCTCACTGTCGGGCCTCTTGCCTCTGGTGGTCTCGGTTACCTCTCTCAATACCCCTACCCTCTGCAGCTTCCTGTTGCTTTTATGTTGGAATCCATGATCCCTTTCAAGTGGGCTCACATTATAATCAGGGTTGTCTTAGCCCCAGGCTCTCTAACCCAGGGGCAAGCCACCCTGTTATAGATTGTAATGAAGTCACCCCTAAACCTTGTCTTTGTTAAGCTAAATAAATTGAGCTTTTGGAGCCTACCACTGTAAGGCATGATTTCTAATCCTTCAGTCGTTCTTCTGGCTTTTCTCTGAGTCTTCTCTGATCTGTCAACCATCTTCTTGAATTGTGGACATTGGAACTGGACACTGTTCCAGCAGCAGTTGCATCAGTGTCAAATAGAGTAAAATAACCTCTCTGCATCTGTTTGTTTGAGATGCCCTTGTTTGTGCATCCAACGATGATATTTTGGCCACAGCCTGTAACTGGAAGCTCATGTTCAGCATATCCACCACAATCCCCTAATCTTCTTCAAAAGTTACTGCTTTCCAGAATAGAGTCCCCCATCCTGTAAGTATGGTCTGCATTCTTTGCTCCTAGATGCATACACTTTTATGCTAAGCCTTCTAAAATTCATTTTATATGCTTGTGTCCAGTTGACCAAGTGATACAGATCACACTGTATCAGTGACCTGTTCTCTTCATTATTTACCACATCTCCAATTTTTTGATCGTCTGACAATATAAAATCACTGAAATTTTCTTCCAGCTCATTAATAAAAACATTAAATAGCATAGGGCCATGATCCAATCCCTGCAGGACCCCAGTAAAAACACATGCATGCAATGTAATTCCATGCTCACAATTACCTTTTGATATTTTATCAGTTAGCCATCTTTTAATCCATTTAATGTGAGCCATGTTTATTTTATATCATTCTAGCTTTTTAATCGATAGGTCAAGTGGTACCAAAGTCAAAAATACCTTACACAAGACTAAGGATATAACATCAGCACTATTACCTTTATCAATCAAAATTATAATTGACAGGCTTCCCCCCCCACCCCAAAACAGTGTTGATGGGCATTAATTATATTTCACTACTTTAATTCTTGGTTCCTGTATCAATCACTCTTCTATTTGCCTGGTATTGATGTCAAACAGACGTATAGGATAACTGGGTCAATCCATATACCTTTTAAAAATATTGGCACAACATTAGCTTTCTTGGCGTTCTAAGATTTACTTGAGTCAACATTAGCAGTCCAGTGAGTTCCTCAGTCTGCTGTTTTTAAAACGCTCCTTAGATACAAGTTATCTGGACCTGCTGATATAGAAATGTCTAACTTAAGTAGCTGCTGTTTTCCAATCCATTAGTAACTCAGGAGGATGTTGAATCTTATCATATGTTTGACTACATCATCTTTTTCCCCCTCCAATACAGAACAGAAATAGGGTTATTGAAGATTTCAACCTTTTGTGCAAAAACGAGGAGTCCTTGTGGCACCTTAGATACTAACAAATTTATTTGCGCATAAGCTTTCATGGGCTATAACCCACTCCATCAGATGCATGGAGTGGAAAATTATAGTAAGCGGGTATAAATATATAGCACATGAAAAGATGGGAGTTGCCTTACCAAGTTGGGGGTCAGTGCTAATGAGGCCAATTCAATCAAAGTGGATGTGGCCATTCCCAACAGTTGACAAGAAGGGGTGAATATCAACTGGAGAGAGAATTTTTTGAAGTGACCCAGCCCCTCCCGGTCTTTATTCAGGCCTAATTTGATGGTGTCAAGTTTGCAAATTCATTCCAGTTCTTCAGTTTCTCATTGAAGTCTGATTTTGAAGGATGTGGTGCGTTGTGTTTTCTCTTTAATAAAAATAAATATATATAGTGACTTAAGTCTGAGTGTCCAGGGAAATTGAAGTGCTCTTACTGGATTTGGAATATTACAATTCTTTGTCTGATTTGTGTCCATTTTTTCTTTTTCATACACAAATGTGAAAAATCAGAGCACTTTCTTTTTTTGGGGTGAGAAGGGGGTGATGATGTTAGTTCCCTTTGTAAGACAAAGCTCCTAACATTGGGACAGTTCTGATAATATCAGGACATGTGGTGACCCTACATAGGTATTAATAAATTTAAGCTTTCAAATGGACACTGAATACTCAAGTACAACAAATCAGTCTGCTTTGGACTTACTTTCCTAAGAAAGAACTTAGCATGATTGTAACACTATTATGGGGATGAGGCCTCTGGGCCTCATTTCGCTGACCTCCCAGAACTGTGCGTCTCTTGTGCCACATGTATAGGGTCTTAGCCAGTTGCTTGTCACTGTGGAAAGCACAGAAAGGTATGTCTGTGCTACATGTCTTTGGTTCTCCTGGGGAAGCTCCACCCCACTTTCCCTTTCCCCAGCGAACCAAAATTCCCATTGATAATTCCCTGGAATTAGTCATCCAGGGCATATATCCCTGCACAGAGGCTCAGGCAGATATCAGCAGGCCTGGTCCCCAAGTGTATGTCTACACTAGATCTGGAAGATGTATATTTAAAGCTTGTAGATATATCCACGCTAGTTCTGATAGCAGCGGGAGGGGCAAACTTCCCAAAGTATGATCCTGTCAGAGAGCATAGGTGTATATACTAGGGCAGCAAGCCCTTCCCATTACTTGCGCTGTTGTGGCTACGCTTCTATTTTTAGCTTGCCAATTCTACTAGAGGTAGTGCAGGTATGTCTCCTTGAGCTCAAATTTTAAATCTTCCAGCAGCAGGGTAGACATTGCACAAGTGCCATTTAAAAAAACAAAAACTAAAAACAACGCAGCAACCATATTGGCGACGGTAAAGTGAACACTACACCATATAAAGGAAAAGAAATCTACAACCTGGCTCTTCATGGAATTTCTTAATCCTGTGTCAGATATTTCTCTACAGAGGCCTGACACTCTTTCCCTCCCTAAGAGGGTGCTGCAAATAAAAACCAATTAACCCAAAAAAAAACCCCCTGAGTCCCAGAACTTTCTTTATCAAGCTCTTTCAATCTTTCATGCTTAAGACACTAGCTCTATTCCAAGCAATAGTCTTCAGAACAGAGGCAAAGGCCAAGAGAAGCTGGTATAAGGGCTCGGGCTCTTCTGTGAAGGTCAGCTCTGAGTCAGAATTGGAAAGAGGACTGATTTATTTGGGAATACTTGAGATGATAAGGAGAGTTGTCATTGCACAGTAACTCCAGGATGACCCTATTTGTTGGAGACAATAACAGGTAGCAAAATGTCATAAAGGGAATATTTTTCCCCCCTTTGGTGTAGAATTAGACCCTCATATTCCTCTAATACTGATCTGTTTTAAGGCCAGTGAGAAAGTTTAGTAAATCGAAGGTTTCAGAGTAGCAGCCGTGTTAGAAGTTCAGCAGTGTAAGGGATTGTGTATCTGACTACTATTTCAAAGTATATGGATTTGTCTCTCATGAGAGTTGCCAGGTGATAAGTGAGCAGATTCATCTCTGAGATGACTTTAGCACTAAAGCTATACGCAAGGGAATAATACCTACTGGTTCTATCAGCTTCATTTGCCCTAGTTGTGACGTTCCCCTCTGGTGTTAGCTGGACTAGTGATCTGCTAGGTCACTCCAATCCTTGACTCTGGGAGCCAGCCTTATTGTGCTCTGCTGTGAGAACCCCCCACTCCTGGGCTGTTCACGCACAGCCTCTGGCATGTAAGCTGCTCCCTTGGATTGTGCAACCGAATGACACTAGCCAGTATCTCTGGTCCCAGCCACAATCCCTGGAACCTCTGTGTTGCAGTGTTCAGTTATGCCTGCTGGACGCTGAAAGCTTTTATTAGTTCGTCAATTTAACAAATTGATATGTACCAGGCTTGTTATCCCAAAGGGAGTCTGACATGCTTCAAACCGAATGCACTGCTTCAGGTAGAATAAACAAACATCTTTATTAACTATAAAGATAGATTTTTAAGTGATAAGTCAAAGCACAAGACGTCAGATTTGGTCAAATGAAAGAAAAGCAAAACTCATTCCAAGCTGATTTTAACACTTTCAGTGCTCTTACAAACTTAGATGCTTCTCACCACAGGCTGGCTGGTTGCCCTTCAGCCAGGCTCTCCCCTTTGATCAGTGCTTCAGTCGCTTGGTGGTGACGTCTGTAGATGGAGATGGAAGAGAGAGGATAAAAGGAAGAGATGTTTTTGCCATGCTCTTCATGTCCTTTCTTCCCTCTTGGCTTTGCGCCCCCCCCCCCCCCTTCAGAGCCCCAAAGGAAGGGGGGTGACTCACTCAAGAGTCCAACAGATCCTTTGTTGTTGCCTAGGCCACTGTCCTTTTTTTCTGTGAAGCTGAGCTGGGTTTGTCCCATACATGCCCTGATGAGGTGTGAACTGCCCCTCTGCTTTTGGAGAATTTTTGCCTGGGCTTGCTTTAAGCCATGAGGATACATTTTCAGCATCATAACTATATACATGAAATTATAACCTATAACATTACTGTAACAACAATTACTATAACATCACTAACTAACAACAATGGTCAGTGCATCATGAGCCTTCCGAAGACACTCAAGACAAACTTTGCACTGGATACTACAGTCATTTTATAAGGATGAACATGAAGGCATAGGGTGTTCCCACGAGGTACAGAACGTCACACTAGGTGTAGCACTGATGGAAGCCCTTGCACAGAGAAGATGTTGACAACTTCTGGCCTTTTCTGTACTTGGTATAAACTAGGCATAAGGATCTGTAGTATCTACATTACTTGCTTGAGTGAGTACTATGTCTTGAATTGTACAAATTCTTCCTGTGGAAAGTTAAAAGGCAACATGGGCTGAAACAGCCTTTGAAAGAACAGTGCACCTAGGTGCATCTCAGTTGCCTCATAAGTCCTTTTTGTTTCTCTGCCTTGCTGGCCATAATCCTGGCTAACATAGTTGCTGTGATCCTGGAAAGCAGACATCCAAGCAAAGGTGATAGCCTTCAAATATGTTCAGGGAAGTCTTTCAGAGAGTCACTTGCCAAAATAGTGGCCGAGTCTTAAGGCACAATGAAGTAAAACCTGCCATCTACAAGGATGGGAATATGAAACCGCACAAAGTCACATTTCAGTGAGTAAGCATAATAAAAAGAACCAGTATAATTGTATATGGAACAGATCAAGAGGAAACTGATCTAATGAGCCACCTCTACCACAAAACAGACCCTTTGATATACTTACATGGAAGCAGAATTTCCTTGGAAGCTAGAGGCGGTTGCAGACTTCTACCCATGGTAAACTGATGGATGCCTACCACACTGGGTAAATGGGGTTTGGGGCATAATAAAGTGTAATGAGGCCTTCCCTTGCCCTTGCACAAATCAGCCAGAGACCTCCTCTAAGTGCAATCACCAGTGCTTCTTTATTAACAGTGTCCGCTCCCACCACCTTCTATTAACAGACAGTTGTAAATCAGCAACCTGGAGGACAGCTAGCTTCTCCAGCCAGCAGGGATGCACAGCCTGTGGCTCCTCCCTTTCCTTTCCTTCCCCTTCCTGCCAGCTTTATATAGCCCCCGGCTAATAAGGCCCTCAGGTGCTGCTTTCCCAGAAATTAGGCATGGCATACTCAGCCAGCCCCAATTTAATACTACTTAATTGGAGCTGGGCTAACAGGGGCCTGGCTCAGGACCTCCTGGCCAGCACCCTGTTACATCAAGGCAAATACTTCTCTCCAGATATGCATTACTGATTTTAAATCCCATTGATGAATATGTGGCCCTTTCCATGTAGGCGAATAAAAAAAGTTTGCCTGCCTCCCTAAAATCTTCCTTTTTACTACTAAAGTTCAGACTTTTTGTTTATCAATCAGGGCGGGGGAAAAAGTCTCTTCCCCAGGCATTAATCCAATTAAAGATCCCTTCCTGATTGGTATTTGGCTATTGTGTAGGTGCTTGCGTACTAACAGGTATTATAAAAATGTTTGTCTAGTAGAACACAACAGTACATTACTAGCTTAATATTTCTATGCTGTTGACTCTCAGTAATATCTAGGTAAATAAATGTGCTGTGTTACACAGTAACACTGTAAGGAGTTCTGCAGAAAAGGGAAAAAATACTTTGAGTGGAGCATCTTGAGGAAGAAAATTGGGATGAATAGGGCTTTAGTTGGGAAATACTCTTTCTAGTCTAGAGAACAGCATATTTCCCTATAGACTTCAGAAAATAAAACCAAATGCACAGATTAGATTATTTGTACTGGTACATTTGAATTAACTGGCCAGTTTGTTTTCATAGAAGTATTGTCTTTTGTACAAAACGAAGTAGCAGTTGAGAGGCATTCATGAAAAGTTGCATGCTCCTAGGCTTGTAGTAATAAGTGTTACACATCCCCTCCTGGAAGAAAATCACCTGAGAGATTGTTTGAACATGCAAAGCTCTCAAAGGTTATTTATTGGATTCAAGATGGAGCTGTGGCCTAGGAGTGAAAGCGATCTCTAGTGTATAGTAACAGACCTTTTGAAGAAATCGTGTAAAATCATGATGAAAACTCGGAGTGAAAACTAGACCATTGATATATTGCTGCTGACAACTCGATGATATGCCCTAAGTTTCTTACAGCTTTGTAGCAATACTAAAATTTGTTCTTGGCACATCTTTTGTCTGTTTCCCATTTATATACAAAGGAAAGTTTAGTCATGAAAGTAAGGGAGGTGATGATATAGGTGTCATGAGCAGCCTTGTACTGTGTGTGCACGCACACCCCCCCCCCACCTGACCAATGGATTAACTAACAAAACATAATCAATACGATCTGCATTTTAATTTCAGAAGTGTGCGTTAATATACAGACTTCCAGTTTCCAGCTTATCACTTCTTGGTCTCGAGGTCAGTCCAGAAACAGGGATGCTGTATACTTGAATCAGTTAAATCTTTTTCTAAAAAGTAGTTGCGGGTACCATGTGTGTTCCCATTTACTATCCTATTTTTCTTTTTTCTTTTTTTTTTTTTTTTTCCCCCCTTTTAATGTTTGTTCTCTCCCCTGTTGCAGTGAGAGAACTACTGAAACAAGAGGGAAAACTTATAGTTGTATTGGAGAAGCAGCAAAATAGTGCTGTCAAATACAGTAAACAGAACAACCCTTTTTTTTGTCTCAAATGTCAGTTTTGTAAAACTGGGTATTGTATATCTCATTAAAAAACATACTGTTTTACGAGTACAATAACAGAGTGCTTTGTTATATCAGTTCATAGCAAGAGTGTAATAAGCCTTATTTTTTCTGAAAATGACTTAGGACAGCATTTCTCAAATGCAGCTACAGCCTCCTGGGCAGCGATTGAGGTGGGAGGGAAGTAGCAGAGTCACAAACAAAAGAGGAGCAGGCAGCTAGTGTGAATTTCCTACCTTCCCAGGGGAAGTGGAGTTTAGGCTTCAGCTCTGGGGTGGCAGGCTCTGTCCTCCGGCCAGATGGCAGCAGGCTCCATCCTACAGCTGTGGGGCTTTGGGCTCTAGCCGCAGGCTCACCACCCATCTCCCCTGGACCCTGCTGCCTCCCTATCCACCTCCCCATCAGGGGCTTAATTTGTCCTCTGTCTTATCAGGGTTGAGTAAGTCTGTGAGAAGTGGTATTTGTATGCTAATATCTCTTTTCACTGCCTTCTAGCTATCAAATCTGCTGCTGTGAAAAGTGATATTAACAAACATACAAATATCACTATTCACAGAAGCAGTCTTACTAGCTTAAAAAAAAGCAACCAAAAACAAAAACAAAACAAACAAAAAAACCCACAAAAGACCAGAACATACAAAGCACCATATTTGTTTCTATTCTGTTGAGATCAATAAAGAATACCGATGGCTGCAAATTCTTTTTATTATTAGATTTGCAAAAAAACCTACATAAATAAATTACTTTGATTTGAACCTGTATATGTGCATATTTATTTAATTAACTTTAGGAAAAACAAATATTTTAGGAAAAATTCTCAGAGCAGCCATCAAATTTTTTGTTGAGAACCCCTGATTTAGGGCCTGATCCTATTACCTGTTTTCAAAGTAGTAATCCTGTGTGACTACAGGTTGCCAGATTGAGCCATTAATATCTTTCTCTTCTAGAATGCCTTCGGAAAAACAGATGAGGTGTTGATGTTAATTCAATCATTTCTCCAGTTGGAACTGTAGATAGGATGCTTTGGAATTCTATTTTAGGCCCTGCTTTGAGCAGGGGGTTGGACTAGATGACCTCCTGAGGTCCCTTCCAACCCTGAGATTCTATGATTATACTTTACGGGGTGTCTTTTTACGTACAGGATGTTGTAGTCTAAGCTAGTAGAAAAGTATATTTTCCCTTTTGCAGCAATCTGTATTATAGATTATATATTTTCCTACAGGAAAGTGGGACTCTGGTGAGACATGGGGGGGGACCCATATAATTTAATAATACATTAAACAGTATGTTTCTAAGTATTTGTAGGGGGAGCAGGAGGAAGCTTGGAATTATCTTTTTCTCTCCAAAAAGAGATTTTACTAATGTTTTTTTCAGCTGGCACAGAAAAGTAATTGCCGCAACTGTGAGTCACTCTTGGCGTTCTGTAGTAGGTATTTAAAAAATGTCTGGCTGTTTTGTTTTGCAAATACTTACTAACAAACAAACAACAAACTTCCATTGTAGAATTTAAAACCACAAAGTAGGATTTCAGCCAAGATTTTGCTAAAGATGTGAATTTTGTTTCTGGAGACTGTTTTGCTTTAGCTGTGTGTTTGTACTATATGGAGACCATTCCATAGAGTTATGGATATGAAGATAGGTGTGTTTTTTTTTTTAAGGCTGATTAGTAGCACACGTTTTAGTACAGTAGAAAATTAATAATGTAGGAGTGGTGCTTCCCTGTGTATTTGTTTTGCTCTGAACTGGTGCCTCAGTTGACTCCACCTCCACCAAAAAACCCCCCAAACCCTACAAAACTTTATCCCTATATTGAAGACATAAGAACTAGGAAAAATTGGAGTAAGTATTGTAGATGGAGGCCTTGAGTGGTGGTGGTCCACTTGTATCTATGATTCCAGCCTGTGCTGTCTCTCCAAGCTGTGCAGAAACTTAATATCTGATGTTGACTTAGTTTTGAGGTGGAACATCAGGAGGGACAGGGGCATGGAGTTAAAGTTCTCCAATCGCTAGAGGCATAACATCAGTAGTTAGAGCTAGTTGAACTACTAGTTTAGAACAATAATCATTAAAGATGTTTGTGAACCAGTCCTGATTTTTTGCATGGATCCTTTATTTTTTTTAAACGGGTATTTGTATTTAAATACATGACTTTCAAAGATAACTAATGATTTTGGTGACTGTTTTTTGTTTTGAGGTGCCCAAAAATCATTAATCACTTGTCAAAACTATTCAGGCCAAGAATTTTACAAATGCTACCTCCAGTCTCTGAATTGTTTGCTTCAGCTACTTGGTATTCATCACTGATGTGCTCTTGCTACTTCCTGATTGGACGACTGAATGTTTTAAAATGCGGGATGGGAGAAGGGTGTGCATGTGTGTGAGAGACTTGCCAAACACTTGTGCAAAAATTTGAAACTTTCATTATAGACGCTTAAAAGAATACATGAACATAATTAGGAATGACTCCATGGATCATAACAAACAGACCTCAGTGTATCTATTCACAGCTAATTGTTCTGCTATCTGAGAGGCTGCATAATAGGGCTCTCCTGTGGAGGCTCACTTATCAATCCCCAGCATCCAAGTCTGCAGTTCTTTTAGAAGCAAAAGTTATTTCTCTGCTCCACCCTCAGAACAACTGAAACAGGGATGAGACTGAATGCTAGGGCACCAGCCATGTACTTCATAAGTGTGGGAGGAAAACCTTTTGGGGCATATTTCAAGCTCTGGTGTATCTCAATTGGTGGATGGAGAAAAAGGGAATTAGGAAGGGATTGACTGGGAATGCAAAGAGGGAAGAAGAGGATGGAACTGAGAGAACAGGAGATCGGTAGATATGGAAAAGACTGAAGGGAAAGTCTATTTTGTAATAGATATAAAATTGGAAATTTATAAATTGTCCTTAATATTTTTTTTTTAAAAGGGTGTGTGGCTGGAGGGGGAGAACCACGAATGGAAATCTGCTGCCAGGTGTCATATGTTGCATGTGACTTAAATGAAAACCTATTTACATATATTTATTTGTAAGGTAGATTAGTGGAGGTCTGTTCCATTAGTGTCATCATTCAGGGTTCATGAACATGTTTGTTCCCATAATCTCTTGGAACATGCATCTTTGTCTCCCAAGTGTCCTTAAAACAAAGAAAAAACAACCTGTTTACTCCTCTCTTCTGTGAAGAGTAATATAGGAGCTTGTCCCTGAAGTATTCAGATTTGTCCACTCGTGTATTACATGTAGTTAGTCATATTTTTTCATCACTGTTCTTTGATGCTGCTGCAGGAAAATAGAGGTGATTTATGAGAAAATTTGAGGCTGATTTAAGAGTTTGTAAGCATGTTTGTAACACTTTCTTGATAGAACTGGTTGAGGAGGACGAGCAATCATTAAAATAGGAGTCACTTCCTTTTATTTACAGTCAGGGCCGGCTCTAGGATTTTTGGCCGCTCCCGCCCTCACCCCAGTCTGCCTCCCCCACATCTCCCCTCTGGAGCAGGAGCCAGGAGCAAGGCAGGGGGGCATGGACAGGCGTAAGGGACCCGAGGCTGGGGCTGTAGCTGGCAGTGGGTCTAGAGCTGGGGGCAGGAGTGGAGCCACAGCCGGTCCGAGGTGGTGGCTGGTAGCTGGGCCCGCAGCCAAGTGCAGAGCCATGCCAAGGCTGAGAATGGGGCCAGGCACCAGGCCAGGAGCCAGGGTCATGACTGAGGGCACGGCTGGGTGGTGCTCCCTCCCCGCTCCCTGTGGGGCTGGCCTGAGCCTGTGGTGCCCACCTGAACATTCTTCTGCACCCCCCTAGGAGGGTGCACCCCTCAGTTTGGGGACCTTTGATGTAGCGGGTATGTAATTTTGCCTTCCATATGGTTTTTATGCTTCATCGTAAGTGTGGCTATTTGAAGTCTAGTGGGCCTACCTCTGAACTGTTACTCTGCTAAAAGGCTGCACAGGGATGAGTTATCCACATCTTTAAAAAAAAATCACTGAAATCAAGTGTAATATGTCAACGGGGTGGTAAACAAAATAGTTAGTTGATTGTAAGTCTAGTAAAATAAGCTGTATAAAACTTAGGAAAAAAATCAAATGAATTCATTTTCCATTTCCAACAAAAATGTATGTTCAAAAAGGATATTTAGCAAGACACAGGAAAACTTCTAAAATGTATGATCTAGTAGATGGCCAAGATTTAAAAATGTAAACCAAAAATAAAAGCAACTTCAAAATGAAGAATAAAACCACTTTGACTGATTAAGGTAGGTGCCATACTTAGTTTACCAGACAAAACACTAAATTTGAGGTTGCTTCTTCGGAGGTTATATATAAATATAAAAGGAACACTATGTGACTTGCAGGCATTATACCACAACAGTTTATTTTTAAGTCCAAAGAAAAGGCAAACTGTGTGGAGAAAATTCAAACAACAAATATTCTATCTCAATAGAGAGCAGAGCTGGGGACTCTGGATCCCAGAAACAGCCAGAAAGTAGTGCTGAGCATGCTCAGTAGGTTTCTTGAAACACTATAGAAAAACTCCCTTATGGATAAGCTGTTCTGCTTGTACTATATATCCTTAGTCTGAAAGCCAAAGAGCTTGGAGGCAAAATGCTATAAATATAGAAACTGCCTCGGGGACTTCACTGAGGAAGGCATGTTTGCTGACTCATCAACACCTGAAACATCTTGACTATAGGCAGTATCTTCCTCTTTGACGCACAAGCTGAGAAGAACCAGAAATATGTTAATATTGGACTGAGAGCTGCTAGTCTAGAGGGATCCACCATACAAACTTCTGTTTTGCTGACTAGATACAAATATTTGAGTCTGGTTCCAGAAAATACAGGTGCTTCATACTCCATGCTATAAACTGAGAAAATCAACTGGAAAGAAGAACAGAATGTGTGTGTGTGCGTGCACTTACTTTGAATGTTAATATTCTTCTCCAAATCCTACACTTTAACAAACTGCTTTCTGATGCAGTTCAAAGTCTGCATAGGAGTAGCACTTTGGTAGACTTATTACCTAATTTTATTTGAAAGTTACTTAATATTCCCACAGTGTCCTATCCTGGAGAAGCTGTCTGTGAACTTTTTTCTTTTGATAAGGACTCAGGTCCTCAAGCAGTTGTTTACTGGCAGTCTCCAGAGCCCTATGACTTTCCACCTGAAATGTATAAATATGGAGGTCAGGAAACTCACCAGCCTTTTCAAGACTATATGGGAACAGGGTTACATGCCCTAAAAGTATAAGAATGCTTTCATAGTTCACATGTACAAATGGAAGGGAAGTATATCTAGCTGTGACAGCCATTCTGGAATCTCACCACTATCTGTAGCAGGGAAGATCCTTGCATGGATTGTCCTCAACAGGCTTGTCTCTCCCTTAGCGGACTTAGTGTATCTAGAGTCACATTGTGGCTTTTCTGCACATGGACATGATTATTGCAAATACAGGTGAAGGCTTATGAATGGAACAAGGGCCTGTATATGGTGTGTTGACCTGACCAGGCCTTCGACAAGGTGAATCATAAGGGCCTATGGAAACTCTTCCATAAATTTGGCTGCCCAGGGAAGATTGCTGTAATCTGCTCATTTCTCAATGGCATGATGGCCAGGGTGATGGAGTGTGGTGACTCATCAGAAGCCTTCCCTGTCACCAACCGTACCAAACAAGGATGCGTAATGGCTTCAGTCCTCTTTGCCATTTTCTCTTCAGCCATGCTCTTCTTTGCATTCCAGGACTTTGGCAGAGGCATACATGACTGGTTTTGCATGGATGGGGGTTAATTCAGTCTACAGTGACTCGGGGCCTACACAAAAGTAATCTAATAGCTATTAACTGTGCCCTCATAGCGCACACACACTTGAGGACGTTCACTAATTGCTTTGCTTAGGTCTCAAAATCCTTCAGTTTCACAATGTCTGAAAAAGATGGAGGTCATGTACCAGCTGGCACCAGATTATGCACATCATGATCCCATGTCACAGTTGACAGTGCACCACTCATTGAGGAAATTCTGCTACCTGGGTATCATAATTTCCAGGAATGCCATGTTGATGAGGTCATCCAGTGTTTGGCATTTGGCAAGCTCACCCTCAGGCTCTGGAGGGAGCATTCAGTCTGCATGGGAACAAAGATAAAAATCTAACATGCTGTTGTATTCACCGTACTCCTTTTATGGCTGCGAGACATGGATGCTCTATTGATGCTATGTTAAACAGCTGGAGAGCTTTCACCTTTGCTGCCTAAGATCCATCTGTAACATCAGGTGGCAGAACAGGATCCCCAACACTGAAGTCCTTAAGAGGTGACAAAACCATGTCATCAAGAGCATGCTTATCAGGGCTCAACTTTGCTGGGTCAGACATGTGGTCCTCATGGAGGTTGCCTGTATGTAGAAAGCCGTGATCTACAGCCAGCTGAGCACAGGCACCCACTCTATGGGTTGCCTATCCTCTGATATAAAGAAACTTTTTTTTTTTTTTTTTTTTTTTTTTTTTGAAGGCCAACCTTAAAACGTACGAGAGAGACATTAAAACCTGGGAACTCCTTTGCACTGGACAGACCCAGATGGAGAGGTCTGTGTTAAAGAGTGTTCGCTTTTGAGGAACAGCTTGTGTGAGGAGAAGAGAGCACATCATAAAGCCAATGGCTTAACCCTCCCCCAACAATAACTACGTTTGCAAGACATGCAATTGCATGTGGAAATCCAGGATTTGACTTGATTCCTGAAGGACGACCCATCACTCTCACAGATCTTGGGAGACAGGCCAGTCCTTGCTTACAGACAGCTCCCCAACCTGAAGCAAATACTCACCAGCAACCACACACCACGCAACAGAACCACTAACCCAGGAACCTATCCTTGCAACAAAGCCCGTTGCCGACTGTGTCCACATATCTATTCAGGGGACACCATCATAGGGCCTAATCACATCAGCCACACTATCAGAGGCTCGTTCATCTGCACATCTACCAATGTGATATATGCCATCATGTCCCAGCAAGGCCCCTCTGCCATGTACATTGGACCAACTGGACAGTCTCTACATAAAAGAATAAATGGACACAAATCAGATGTAAAGAATTATAACATTCAAAAACCAGTTGGAGAACACTTCAGTCTCTTTGGTCACTCGATTACAGACCTAAAAGTGGCAATTCTTCAACAAAAAGACTTCAAAACCAGACTCCAATGAGAGACTGCTGAATTGGAATTAATTTGCAAACTGGATAGAATTAACTTAGGCTTGAATAGAGACTGGGAGTGGATGGGTCATTACACAAAGTAAAACTATTTCCCCATGTTTATTCTCCCCCCCCCCGCAACACACACACACTGTTCCTCAGACGTTCTTGTCAACTGCTGGAAATGGCCCACCTTGATTATCATTACAAAAGGTTCCCCCCGCCCCCTGCTCTCCTGCTGGTAATAGCTCACCATAAGTGATCACACTGTAACCAGAGTGTATGGTAACACCCATTGTTTCATGTTCTCTATGTATATAAATCTCCCCACTGTAGTTTCCACCGAATGCATCCGATGAAGTGAGCTGTAGCTCACGAAAGCTTATGCTCAAATGAATTTGTTAGTCTCTTAGGTGCCACAAGTACTCCTTTTCTTTTTATAAAAACAAACTAACCCATAACTCAAGTCAACACTAGGCAAACACTCACCCATTGAAGCGATGGAAGAATCCAACAACAACCCTTTAAAAATCCTTAGTCTTTGTATTAACTAGAAATGTTTACCAAGAAAATTGTGTAGTGCCTTCAGAAAGTATACTTCTGAGTTGTTACTAACACATAAACACAGGTTTTGGTAACTATGGCGGTTTTACTCTGTAGTGCTTTCAAATAGTTCTGAAAAAGCAGAACATAGCTAGCAGAGAGTTAAGATGAGGTGAAGAAAATGGAAGTATAATAACTGTACATAGCTTGGTCTTATTCAGTGTTAAAATTCCATTTGGAAGTATGGATATGACATGATCAACTAGTCTTTGTGTATGTATACTGTAATGACATTGGAATTTCATAAGTTGTTTCTCTAGCTTTCCTTCAGATGCTCGCTTGATGTGTGTGTTTGTTTGTTTTTGTTTTAGAGGTTGCTGGAAATTTCCTTACTCCCTAGCATTGGAATGTGAGATTAATCCTACACCCTGATTCCTGATACAGGCTCCTTGAATTCTAAGATAGAGCTGAGGCTCCTGTTCACAATTTGAGCACACAGGCTTCTGGAACATCATCTTTAGGCACTGAAACTTTAATATTTATTAGTAAAAACCAATACTCCTTTTTCCAAAAATATAGAATTCCATTGCAATAAAGAAAACTTCCAGTCTGCAAACACTTGAGTAAGGGAAAATTTACTCATTTTCACTTAAAGTGGAAAATGAAGTAATATTTTTTTCCAGTAAATTATGAACATTCAAAGTTAGCCAAACAAAAAATTCCTTTAAAAATGCTTAAAGGTTCTTCCGTTCTGTTTGAAAATCAGGTTTGAGAGAAATGAAAGCCTATGTCATGGTTGGAGAGTTAGCTGCAGCTGTGTTCCCTTTCTGGTCTAAGTACATCCTCTTCAGGGTTTAGGCCTCATGCCTTTTACCTATCATGGTGGGAGAGCGGAATTTCACAATTCTCCCGCTCTTCAGCCAACTGAGCTTGGACACCTGTGGTTCTTTATGTTGAAACAGTTACCAGTGCTGTGCATGCATGTATTGACTGGACAGTCTCCTTAAAACCAAAGTGTGTATGTTTTGTCCCTCTTTCCCCCCTGCCCCAGCATGAGCAAAGCATAACAACAAATGGTCTTGTGCATGTTTCTTATTTGGTGGTAACCTAAGCAAGCCTAATTCCTTAAGTCACCCACACAGGGGTTCCTGTGTTTCATTCTGGTCTTTCTGAACAACTACCATGTGTTTCTCCCTGGAGAGAGGTTTTTTTTTTTTTTTTTTTAAAGCCCTCCTTTCTTCTTCTGTGATTCCAGGGGTTGACCATTCTGGACAAAACCAGTCCTGAAAGCATGACAGGTGATCCAGCTAGAGTCCTCAAATCTTAATGGTTCTAGTACTGTTCCTTAAGTCACTCTTCCGCAAAACACTTGAATTCTTATCTTGAGCCATTCTTTTGTTTCCTGTTTGGTTTTTTTTTCCAGATAGTTTCCTGTTTGAGTTACTACAATACAGAAGTGCAAAAACCACCCCACTAACATACAGTATTAAAATATCTCAAGGCAGTTCCACATCTGTCACAGCCTATAATAAATGTTAGCCCAGGAATAATCCCAGAGTGGTTAGACTCAAACCTTGGTCACCCTCAAATCTTGTTCTATTGAATTCTCTTCCAGGTGACTCTCTTTTGACCTTTTTCTGTTTGGTTTGTGTCAAGAATTGCTGTGCATAAAGGACTTTAAAAAGCAACTTTTCTTTCATCTTATTTAAAGTATAGAACCAAACAATTAGCATCCTGACTTTAACTGTTAAATTTGTAAATTATATCCATACTAATGCTAGATTAAGGATGTAGCATCCAGAACCCTTGAGTCTCAATATGCTTTTTTTATTTCACAAACATACTATATATTAAGTAAGTTTTCTGTTAACCATAATTGAAACCTCATACAAATAAGTTATAGTGCTTATTTATCGTTTTCTCTCTGTGGATTTTCTGTATATAGGTGTAATGACTCTCTAAAATTGAAGCAATTCTCTAAATGTTCAGAATAAACATCCATTAATGTTTGAACCACTTCACTCCTTGCTCCCTATCAAAGAATTGGAATCCACCAAACATGACACAAACCTTTAATACAAAGATTTCTATAAAATGTACACACTGACTAAATGGCTTGTAATTTTATGATTCTAGAGCAGTAGGACTTCATGTAAATAAACTCTAACAACTTAGACTGATTTCAGAGTAACAGCCGTGTTAGTCTGTATTCGTAAAAAGAAAAGGAGTACTTGTGGCACCTTAGAGACTAACCAGTTTATTTGAGCATGAGCTTTCGTGAGCTACAGCTCACTTCATCGGATGCAAGATGCATCCGATGAAGTGAGCTGTAGCTCACGAAAGCTCATGCTCAAATAAACTTAGACTGAATTGCTTTAAAATCGGACCACCTCCAGAGTGAGAAACTCTTCTGATCGCTCTGGTTCTCCTGACTGTTCAACAATACAAAACAAAGGTGTTCTGGCCTTCCTCCCATGATAGGATAAATAAACGAAAGCTGCCACTATTAGGACCAAAAAATCTACCAAGTTATAACATAGCATTATTTTGCTTTTCTACCTGTATAAGTGCTAACAACAAAAATCAATCTACTGCTATTGCAGTTACATTCATTCTTCATGTGAAGCTTAAATAAAACCAATTAAAAATCCATAATGGACAGCTGTAAATAGTGCATTGCATAAATCCCAAAACTAGCTTAATGTTGCCTGGCTCCTGCCATGTCATGACTCCTCTTCAGTCCACAAGAAACTCTCTTGTACTATCCTGTGTATTCCAAGAAACATAGTAGTAATATCAAAGGACAGTAAATGAATTGTTTAGTGAACTTCCTTTTGCTTTTTAAAAAATGTATAGCTAGTGTGATGTTTAGGAGCTTCTTGGGGATCTCCAGTCCCCTTATGTTTCCTTGCAACATGGAGCTACGTGATCCTTGGCTTCCACAGCCCTGCGGAGCTCATGAGCTCTGCAAGGCTCCTGATTTCTTCTGTGGCCTCTCCTGCCCATGTAGAGCAGAGCTTTGATTCTTCAAAGATGCCTTGCCTTGCCCTGAGGATCTTTAGTAGTGAGTTTTTGTTTCTCTTGGACTTCCGTAAACTTAATAAAATTTTGATTTAGTCCATGTGGATCTAATAAAGGGCATATTGTTATACTCAATAACAAAAACTAATTTCTTTGTAAATAAACACAAGTCCATGCCCTAGATTTTTATGGCCCTTAAGTTTGAAACTTTATAAAACTAGGCTCCTCTAAGTAAAAAAGAAGCAACTTTTTTTTTCCCCTTTGGCAACAATAATTTTAAAAATGGTTTTAATAGTTGCCTTCAGACTTTCTGAAACAGTTTTAGTTGGTACTGAAATTAATTAGGAACACTCATCTTACAAGGTTGCCTGATGAGTGAGGCTTAAAATGCAACCTTGGTTGCATCCTTGAACTGAGGAGCAGCTACTGACCTGATTCCATATTTAAGGCAATTTTAAATTATTTAACTCAAACACCTTGATCAACTTTCTACATGCTTTGAAATAGAGAAACTGTTCGGTAGAATTCTGCAACAAATACGTTGCTATAAACTCAGTTTCTATATTATTGCTCGAAACCTTGACCAACTTGAACCCTAGTGCTCTAGCTCCGAAAGCACAGAGCCTTTCTGCTTTAGCGAACAAGATGCTTCTGCTACAATTGTGAATTGTGCAAGGATTCTTAGATAAAGCCTTTGAGATAATTTATCTTGCATAGATTTGGCATGCTAAGTACCATGTTGGCCCTTTAGCAAATCAGTATGTGTAACACCCTTTCATATAAAGAAAAGGAGGACTTGTGGCACCTTAGAGACGAACAAATAGATTAGTCTCTAAGGTGCTACAAGTCATCCTTTTCTTTTTGCGAATACAGACTGACACAGCTGCTACTCTGAAACCCTTACATATGTACAAGAGTACTGCTGTCAGTGCATAGGATTTTCAACCACCATTTGGATCAGACTTGCTTTGAGAAAGGCCAACCACTCTGTGGTTCTCTGCTGTGCGGGACTTTACTATTACAATGCTTGTGCAGATGATGAATATGGGGATAATAGCTAGGCACCGGTGGCTTCTTAGCCCTGTTTGTTTACCCTGTACTTCCCTCACAAGTTTCAAGTTAGTGAGAGCCACTTAACTATACAAATAGCAATGCACAGACCAGGGTGGATTTGATTTAAATCAAATTAGTGATTTAAATCACTAATCAGGAAGACTCAATTTAATCACGGATTTCTACATAAAAGTGCATTCTTGTTGGTTGCTATAACCTTAATACATATTATTCACATCTCAAGATAGATGTAAGTTTTTTTTTTTTTTATTTTTAGAAGGTACACATTATACATTTTTAAAGTGATTGATTTTCAGAACTTTTCAGATTAGTTTTACAGCTATATCGGAAAATGTATGATTGTTTGGTTATTTCATTTACCAAAGGTAATTGAAGCAGGTATTTATGAAGTTATGGGAGGTGAACGATCTGCAGTTCAACAGGTTAATCATTAATATTTGGAGGATTTTCTTGCCATGCTGTATTAGGAGGAGAACATTACTAGACAGACATTTAAATTTGTTTTATTTAACTAAAACAACAACGTTCTGTATTCTGGATTTTTTTCTTAAACAGCAAACATATAATATTTTAACAAAACAAGCTTATGAATTTTTGAATTTAGTTAAACATTCAAGTTTTTTAAAATCAGGTTTGTTTTTGTAAAAATTGTTAACTAAAATTGTTTAAATGAAATATTTTTAAAAACCCAAAAATTACATTGACTGTGTCAGCCAGGTCAACAGGGGAAACTTAAAATATTGGCTTCTGCAGCTAACTCAGTTGTCTTCACCTTCGTTTTCCTGTTTGTTCATAATCTGCAAAAAACCCACAATCTTTCCTGCTTTTTCAGGTCCCAAATGATTTCTCAATTTGGAATGAATTAGTCCAAAGGAAGAAAATATCCTTTCTACACAGGCAGAAGAAGCTACTGCTGTTAAAAGTGAGATGATCACTTCAACAGGCTCTGAATCCAAGTTCTTAAATGACTTCCACCAGTTCACTGGTGTGACTTTCTTTAAAACATCATCAGCAAATATATTTCTTGAATGGTTCTTTATTCCTGGACTGGGTCTCTTTTATGGCCTGCTGCCAGTATAGGTTTTCCCTTCTAGTGTGAGAATGGTATGGCTATGGCAAATCAATGAAGGCTCCGCTCGGAGAGACCTCAAGGCTTCTGGAATATGCTGCTCAAACAGTTTCACTTTTGTTTCTACTGCCTGTTCTTCCCGTCTCACATCTATCTCCAGACTACTTCTTGTCCAGATCTATTCTGCCCAGAACAATCTTCTATTCATTGAACTTTTTGAAACTTTGCACTTTTAGAGAGAGGTAGGGGATTGACTCTCTGTACACAGATTTGCAGAGGGACAATAGGATTGAGGTCTGTTATTTCTCACCTCTATATATTTATTTCTTTATTTAAAAACATTTTTGCTGTTAACAAGCATGTTATCTCTGGCGACACAAATCCACAGTTTGAGAACTGCGAAACTAAGCATCTCTGATGGTATCTTCTAGACTGAGCACTGAGTCCCATTAAGTAGATTAACCTAAACAATCTAAACAGAAGCCCCTGGAACTGTATAAGATTGGGTCCCTAATTGGAACTCACTTACAAAACTTTTCTTAAACATTACATGAATATATTGTCTCATACTATAGAATTAGAATTTATAATCCCTGTTCCATGATGAGATATCTTTGAGCCATAACGTATCTTAATTAAAACTATCTTTAGAAAGGGTTTTTGAGGCAAAAACATTTTTATCAAAAAAATCCGATTTTTAAACAAGACATCATTTTTATCCACCCTGGCACAGACATTATTACAGCGATCATATACTGCTACTTTGACTTTATTCAACTTCAACTAATTGCATTTTTGGCCTCTCTGAGTAAACCATGATATGAACATGTGTCAGCTGGCCTGAGGCTGATGTGTGGACACTGATATTCAGCTGGAGAAAGATGATTAAGTGTCAGCTGAACTGTTAACTTCAATACTCTAGTGTATGCATGGTTGCCAAGTGATTGGCAGAGATGGACATTTGTCGGAGTGGCAACCAGTGCTCTGTGTGTGGGTGGGGTGGGGTGGGAAGTCCATCCTTTTAGAATACAACAATAATAGTCTGTGTAGGAGTGGAAAACTTGCTCCTCTCATGATGGGCTGAATCAACAAGATTCAATATAGCTTTTCTCACAAAGAGCAACATTTTGGATAGCACTTTGGCTCTATATACTCTGGGAATTTCCTCCAAGACCTCTTTTTCCACTTGGCCTTCCAAGAATTCGGTATGACTTCAGACTTTGTCACTCAGGTATTTTTATTTGGCATATACCAAAGCTACGCTGAGTTGGTCCAACTCAAACGGGAGTGTGTGTGGGAAGGGGAGGATTCAGGGTATGCTACAGCTTCAAAATTGCAGCTCCAGAGTTCCCTTTCTATACATTTACATATTTCATTGTATTTACCATATATTGCATTACACAGTTTTTGAATTGGCTTGGTTACTTTGCAGGAACCAATTCCTGTGCAATGTGCTCTGTCCACATGTTGTTTACATTCAATCTTTTTACTTTATTCTTACATTTTTTAAACTTATTTTGTTGGTAGTAAATGGCTTTTTTTGTGTGTTCTCCCTCTTATCTTAGCTGGCTCAGCTTTCTGACCCATTTGCTTATCTTAGTTAGGCTAATAACAGAATGTTTTGCTGATGGTTTATTTACCTTCCTACTTCTACTTTCAAAAGAATGAGGCCTCCCCATATGCTTAATTACTCATGTCAGGCCAGGCCTACCTACATGAACTAGTGAGCTATGAACAGACTAGGAACACTAGTTCTCTGAGTGTGGCTGATCAGCAGAAAGAGGAGCTGAATTGGGAGATGCTAAACATACTACTATCGGAATTACTACAAATACACTACCAGATTCGTAAATCTGCTTGTATGAAATCTGGGATCCAGAGATGGTAGTGAAAAAAACAGCAGAGTCCATTCAGCAGGAGGTGAAGGAATTGGGGCGGGGGGGGCGGGACAAGCAGGTATACAGTTTTTGTAATATATATTTATGGGCATTGGCTTTATGGGCCAAGAGTTTCTTATGAATGTGACCATTAGAGTAAAAGGGTGGAAAGTATCCCTTTTGCCTGTTTCTGCCCACCCTTCCACTCTGCCATTTTCCTAGTCTCCCTCCTCTCACATTCTTTTCCCCCACCCCCATTCCTACCTGTCTCTGCAGGACAGATTGCAGCTTTTGAATCTGTCCTCAGCCCAGCCTGTTTAGTCACTTTCTCTTCATCTCCATGATTTCCACCCCACCCCTGTACTACCAACTCTTTCTTTTGTTTTTGTGCTGGGGCAAGTGGAATTACACAACTTGCATGCAGAGTGACTGGCTGGGCCATGTCATATGATCTTTCTCAAAATGGTATAGAACCTGAAGTAAAATTCAAACCTAAAAACACTATATTACATTTTTTGCAAGAAATTCTATATTGGACACTACATATAGCTAGAGCATTTGCATTAGTATACCTCTTGAACCATCCATCAGGCTGGATTGCTCAGTTAGTTTGCAGCTCTTGTTAACCTGCATTCACATTCGATTGTCTGTTGCAATTTGATGTATAAAAAGTGATCCTCACACAGGCTATGAATTTGGAAACTTTTGTATTTGAGTAATCTTTATTAATTTTCATAAAGAAACAAAATAAGTGATTCACAGCTTGTATATGTTACTAAGAACCACACATTTCACAGGATGTCCAATGACATTATGCAGTTACGCAATTTTACAATTTGTCAAAGCTACAAGACCAGCCAGTATAGTACCAGGCAATATTACAGGGACATAACGCGTTAGGGAGGGGTGTAACCATGAAAAATAAAAATAAGACGCACACAAACAGGCAAAAAGGGAAGGAAAGGACTGAAGGGGAGAGGCAGGAAGAAGGAGGAAATATGTACTTTTGTAATATTCTAATTTATATGCTTAATCCCTATACTCCAGACCTGCAATCAAAATTGTGGTAATACATATTTCCTTCTATTCCAAAAGAAGCTTATGCACCTTCCCATTTGCTGAGCTGTTTCTCTGATAGCATCTGTATGAATATATCTACTGGAAGTTTATCGGCTTTCCCTTGCTTTGGAGAATGTTACTGGAATTCATAACCATCAGAAATTGTTATTTTTATTACATTCTCTAGCATTTTAAAGATAAAAGTGCAGTATTGCTTTGCTTTGTGTTTAACTCCTTTATTTCTTCGTTTCAATGGCTGTTCCAGGGCTATGGATGTCCCAGTGTAGATGTGAAGTAGGTGTGTAATCATAGCACTGGAAGGGACCTTGAGAGGTCTTCTAGTCCAGTCCCCTGCACGCAAGGCAGGACTAAGTATTATCTAGACCATCCCTGACAGGTGTTTGTCTAACCTGCTCTTAAAAATCTCCAATGATGGAGACTTCCCAGTTTCCCTACGCAGTTTGTTCCAGTGCTTAACTACCCAGACACGAAGCTTTTTCCGAATGTCAACCTAAACCGCCATTGCTGTGATTGAAGCCTGTTGCTTCTTGTCCTATCCTCAGAGGTTAACGGGGACATTTTTTCTCCTTCCTCCTTGTAACAACCTTTTGTGTAATTTAAAATTGTTATCCTGCCCCTCTGTCTTCTCTTCTCCAGACTAAACAAAACCAATTTTTTCAATCTTTCATCATGTGTCATGTTTTCTAGACCTTTAATAATATTTGTTGCTCTTCTCCGGGAAGAATGGTGCAAAAGCTCATGGACCTCAGAATCAAGAAATAGGAGCTCGGAAGAACTATTCTTGGATTTACCTAGTCACCTGAATAACATCTTTGACAATATGTACCAGGGCTTTGGAGCAGAGCCTGGAGCCGGAGTGTGGAGCAACTCCGGAGCAGTGGAGCTGGAGCGGAGCCGGAGCACTGGAGCGGAGCCAGAGCACAGCTCCAAAGCGCTGATATGTACAAGTTTGAGAAGCAAATATGAAGTTTACTATTTGAGAGACAGCGTTGATTCAGACAGAAAATGATGCTGGACTTTTGGAATGAGAGAAATGTGAATGGAGGATGGACAATTGTGAAGGGAAATTTTTAATGAATACTTAAGATCTGGCAGCATCATTGCCAGAATTGGCATACAAACAAGTCTTGAAGTAATCTGCTACTTAATAGCATATAACCTCACTCTCGGCCATTCCCCGGGCTTTGAACTCCTTTACAAGATTGTGGAAAGAATTTGCAATTTTATTGAGAGAAATATTAACCTTCAACCTTTTTGCCCTTTTCAGTTTATATATAAAAAACTTATTTTGCTGTTTGTGACTGGCCTGAAAGAGGGTTTGCATATAATATATGCCTTGAAAAGAGAGGCTTTGTGTAACCTGCTTATCAAGTATACTGTTTTAAAATAAAAATTCCATCTACCTATACAAATCAAAATTGAATATTTGACAAAGGTTACATGCAATGCAGAGGAAGAAATCCACCACCAGTATATCTGTAAATGATTAATAATAATTCAAAAATCTAGTTCACTGCTCCAACCCAAATTCACCACCACATTTTGAAAACACATGCACAGAGGCTTTTGAACTTCATCAGGATGCTGACTGCAGGCTATGCTAACAAAACCTCACGTGACATATGTTGTCTGGCTGTGCATAGGTCATAGCAAGTCTTGCTACTTCCTCACTTAGTTGTGCATAGAAGTCACTGTCCTTGGTTTCACATACATTGAGAAAAAATATAGCAGACAAATATTTAAAACTGCTACTTCAAACATATAGCTGCCGATTCTTGACCATTCTGACATATGCACTTTCCTTGACAACTCTGTTGTATACAGTACATCTCCAGATCATATTGAAAGGTCCTGCCAGGGCCTTTCTCACCACTGAATAGTACCCCTGCGGGGCTTCTTGGGGAGTACCAAATAAGCAAATACATTTCATGAACAGCTCCTCCACAAGTCTGGGAATCCTAGTTGTTTAAACTCCTCTGTGGTCCTTGGCACGTTGTTCACCTTGATCACACATGCACTGCAACATGCTATACATTTGCCTATTTTCTGCTAGTCACCCCAGAAAGTTACTGCTCATCTGGGCAGCAATTGAGTGTCAGAAGGTCCTTGGTTGGTGCTGTTTTTGCAGAAGTTGGCATGGCAATCTATTCCCTTAGGCCTGATTATTGCAGCATCAGACCGCACCTCATGTGGGTGGGTAGAAAGCCTTCCTCATTCAGAAGTTCTGTAACCACTGCTGCTTATCTCAGGCCAATTCTGTTGCACTTGTAGGCCAGACATAAAATGGCATGCCACCAATGAACATTCTTAAGTACTGCACTGAGCCACTTTCTCTGGTGTAGTGGAGCACAACCATTTCAGCAAAAAGCCCCATTAGCTGCTGGTAATTATCTGAGTTCACACAATTTACTCTCCTCAGGTGGTGTTTCATAACTGCTTTAGATAAGCTCCCATAAAACTTTCTTTCTTGCTGAGCAAGAAAGAGTTTTGTGTTCATTATGTTTTCTATTTTGAGAAAAGGTTTAGGAAATGACACTGGGTTACTGACAGTTTCCCTCCCTCTGTCACTACCCTTTCTCCTCTGGAAGAATGGGACATTCTAAGGAGATTATGGAGGTGTGATAAAATTCTTCTGGGCTCCCAAAGGAGTTGGGAAATTTCCCAGAACCACTGGTTCAGGGATCTGTGCCAGAAACTGTGGGATATGTACCAAGAGAACAGTACAACTGCAATGGTGTAATAAAGAACAAATGTGGACGCAGGGTTAAACTGAAACAGCATGACTATTGTGGATACATTGCACCAATGATAACACTGGTGCCATCCCACTGGTTTATTTCTCCTATGTAGATACAGCCTAAACTGGAATTGGCCACCAGAAACAAATATTACGCACCCAACTGCACTAAACAATTAGGTACAATTGTTAATGACAATTTGCTTTCTTTTAATATAGCCTATACATGAGTTTTCAAGAAGATTTAACTGAAAAAATTGAAGGGGTAGTGTTGGGTCTTTTACTGTCTACACAACAAACAATATAAAGGTATCACACCAACACCGGGGAGGGGGGCAGGGAAAATAATCATTTAGTAAACATATATAACATGTAAGGTATAGCAACCTGATAGGGATCTGGTGGCTTCTGCCACGTAGAAGACATGACAAGACTCACAAACTGATTAAAAATACTACCCAATTCATGTACACTGTAGGTAGCTCTTGAAATAGAGGAGGACCCAAACACATTGGTCATTTGAATAGCCTGTAATTCAGAACAGTTTTACTAGTTTTCTTCAAGCTTAATGTAGATTTTTTTTTTTCTCCTTAGCATTCAGCGTGACTTGACAAATTTCAGACCAAACAAATTTTACTAGCCAAAGTTATAGGGAGATCAAAAATAGGACATATAGTTGGAACCTGGTTGTCACCTTAACTGTGGAAAAACTAATGTATCTTGATAAGCTTGTTTTCAAATATCTTTGAGAGGAAATGTGTATGTAGAGGATTTCTTCCTGTGTAAAGAACAAAGAAGAGAAAATTTGAAATATCTCAAGAATAAGGTTTTGAGGACGTAGAGAAAGAGTTACACTTGGAAAATCAAAGAAAATAATTTTTAATAAAGAGCTGATGGAGTTTTGGTAGCATGGAGGAGCTAGATTGTCCTCTAAAGCATTTTGATTAGCTTTTCACTCTGTAGACATGGGTTGAAGTACAAATAGGATTAATTATTTTGTCAGTGTGATTTAGTCATATTAACAGAATTGAAATTCTCACTAAGGGCTTGTCTACACTGGCAAGTTTTTTCGATGAAACTAATGTCACCAAGGAAAAATTGACAAAAGCAAAGTAGCCAAAGCATGTCTACATTTGCTCCATCTGTCAATCGATCGTGTCAACAGCAAGAACAATGGACTGTGGATATGTATCCCACAGTGCCTGACAACACCATCCGTTACTAGGTATTGTGGGAATGTGGAAACGGAGCACGGCACATCCTGGGATGTGCAAAATGTACCATCATGCACCGCTTTGTGTCCCGCCCCTCCAAAGGTTTCTGGCTTCCTTTCGCTCCGTTTTTCCAACTGTCATTCTTTTGTAGTGCGTGCCAGCATCTGCAGTGAGAGAGGATGGATCCCACACTTCTCTCCTATGCGCTGTTAACTGTCATGAGGACATCGCGCATGGCAGCACGGTTACTCTGAGTTACTCGCAAAGTTAGCAGAGGATGAATCATAGCACCTGAGTGTGATATGGACAGCAGCCACTTATCTGTGCTTTGCATTCACAGAGCAGCTGCATATGGTAGACCGTCGCTTTTGGGCTAGGGAAACAAGCACTGATTGATGGGATTGCATTGTCATGCAGGTGTGGGTACAGAAATTTAGGATGCTTAAAGCAACCTTCGTGGAGCTATGTGCTGAGCTGTCCCCCGACCTGTGGCGCAAGGACACCAGATTGCGAGCTGCCCTTTTGGTAGAGAAGTGTGTTGCAGTCGCTGTGTGGAAGCTAGCAAATCCAGATGCAAATCAATTTGGAGTAGGAAAGTCCACTGCTGGGGCTGTATTACTCCAAGCATGCACGGCAATAAATCGCATCGTGCTGCGTAGGACCATGACTCTGGGAAATGTGCATGAAATAGGGGATGGCTTTGCAGAGATGGGTTTCCCTAACTGTAGTGGCGCACACATTGATTGGCGCACACATTCCAATTTTCATGCCAGGCCACCTTGACTCCGAATACATCGATAGGAAGGGATACTTCTCCATGGTGTTGCAGGCGCTTGTGGATCACTGGGAGAGTTTCATGGACATGAATGCAGGCTGGTCTGGAAAGGTGCATGATGGACGCATCTTCAGGAACAGTGGCCTGTACAGAAAGCTGCAGGCGGGGACTTTCTTTCCAGACCACAAGTTCACAGTGGGGGGGGGATGTGGAAATGCCCATATAATCCTGGGAGACTCAGTTTACCCCTTACAGCCCCAGCTCATGAAACCTTACACAGGGCACCTGGACATCAGCAAGGAGTGTTTTTTAACAGGCTGAGCAGGTGCCGCATGGTAGTTGAATGTGCCTTTGGACGTTTGAAAGCTCACTGGATGTGTCTAAATGGCAGGCTAGACCTTACCGAGGATAATAGTCCCATGGTCATAGCCACATGCTGAACTTTGTATAATCTGTGTGAATCTAAGGGTGAAATGTTTGTTTAGGTGTGGAGCACTGCAGCCAAGCGCTCTGCCTCAGAGTTTGTACAGCCAGATGCTAGGGCTGTCAGAGGAGCCCAGAGGGTTGCTATTAACATCAGAGACACTGAGGAACCACTTTGCCAATGAGGGGCAGTAACACATGTCTGCTTTGGAGTTGCTTCCCTGTTGCATCCATGTACAATTTTAGGGCCCAAGATCCGTACAACACAATGCTTTAGAAGCCTGTTCCCAAGATGAATTGATTGCTGTATGCTTTTGTAGAACACAGAATGAAAATGCTGTACCATTAAATACCTTAGCCTTTATTTATTGTTTAAAAAGGTAAAACCTCACAACTGTGTGTAGCTCCAGCTATCATTGTGCAAGTTCTGAGAGGGGGTGGAGCGATGGGGAAACCCAGGAGGGCTGTGAAGTGAAAAGGAATGTGTGGGCATAGAGGGGGTGGGGTTGGCAAAGAATTGTGCATGTGCATATGCTGTAGTGGAGGTCGACCACAGATCTGCTCAGTCTGCAGCTGTATCAATGATTTGAGCATCTCTGTCTGATCCTCCATAACTTTTATCATCCGCTCTGTCGCTTGCCTAGCAAAAGCAGCATTCTCTTTTCTGTCCTGCCTTTCAGCTCCCCAGCACTCTTTGCATTCCCTGTCTCTCATCGTGCTGCAGCACCTCATGGAACATGTCTTCTTTGCTGCGCCTAGGGTTCTTTTTTCTCTGCAGAAGCTGGCCCGTGGGGGTGCATGATGTGTTCTTCAAGGTCTGTGCTAAAGAGAAGAGGGATTGTTACATTCCAGCAAATGATTTAAATGTTTTACTAAAAGGGGCATTTTGCTAGTAGAAATCACTTTCTCTCTGAGACTCTAGGCAGGCACTCTGCTCCACGAGCACCCCAATCGTGGTGAGTGTCGGGAGTAGGGGGAAGGCAGTTATGCGTATGGACAAAATGGTCACGGCTTGCAGGGCAGCTTTTCAGGGAACTCATTCTGAAATTATTCCACACTTTTTCACAGGCAGCCAACCTGCTGGCTGACATCTCGCTGCTGCGGGTGACCAGAGAAACCAGGGCACAGCTGCTGAATGCTTGCGGCTTTCACTCCAGTCTATATGCAGCTCAGCTATGTGCCACTTTGGTCCCAGCCAGTTCCAGTGATTGCTAAATGGCATGGTACAGTTTCCTACAGTGGGAGAATTAACAAGGCTGCAATCCCTTGGAATCTGTGGCAGAGGATTAACAAATACCTTTTTAAAAAAAAAAAAAAAAAAAAAAAACTTTCCAGAGCCCCTCTCTGGAGGATTTGCTGCAGGTCTCGATGTCCATCAACACCATGCTTGGCCATGCAGATGAGCTACACAGGGCCATGTCCATCTCACAGAAAACACTACCTGCCTCCCACTTTTCAATTCCCTACACAAGCCACAGCAGCTTACCTGGAGTCTCATCTGCATCCTGCTCCCCATTCAGCACTTCTGGAGAGGAGAAAAGTTCCTGGCTGCCTGCCCCACCGGGTGACCCCCACTGGGAGCACCACATCCTTCTCTAGCTTGACTTCTTCATCCAGAATTTCAGCCTGCAGGTTACCCCTTCTTTCTGCTGCCTGCGAAGTATCCACAGGGCTATCGGTGATGGAGTTGGGGTCACCACTGAGGATAGCATTCAGCTCCTTATAGAAGCAGCAGGTCTTAGGCGCACCACCAGAGCGATGGTTTGCCTCCCACGCCTTATGGAACGCCTGTCTCAGCTCCTTTATCTTCACTCTGTCCTGATCCTGGCCCTTTTTGCACAAGCCTCGAGAAATTTGCCCATATGTGTCCCGATTCCTATGGGTCACTTGCAGCTGCGACTGAATGGACTCCTCTCCCCATATACTGATCAGATCCAACCGCTCAGCGGTGGTTTAAGCGGGAGCACATTTGGTGTGATAGCCAGCCATGCTCACCTGAGAAGCTCCTCTGGGAAGCCAGCAAGCAGGAAATGAGATCTAAAATTCCCGGGGCTTGCGAGGGGGAGGGGCGAGTTGGCTGCAGGGCAGCGGAGTTCAAACGGCTGACAAGCGCGGCAGCATGGGAATTATGGGATACTTTCTGGAGGCCAATAAAATTGGGGGAAAAAACACATGGTGTCTACACTACATGTTTGTCGACAATAAAGGGAGGGGAAAAGACACAAGTCTCACAGGGGTGGAAGTTTTTTGTCTCCAAAACTAGGGTTTTTTTTCGAAACCAGTCACATTGTAGTGTGTATGCTATCGCTCTTTTGTTGCCAAAAGCCCAGTTTTTGGTGACAAAACTTGCCAGTGTAGACAAGCCCTAAATTATGGGTGGGGATAGCAGTTTCCTCCTGGCATACCAATAGACTTCTTTCATTTCTCCCCCCTTTATTTCCCCACTCGCTCCCTTAATCCTTCCTGTTGTGCTTCAAGAGTGATAATCTATTAAGGTCAAGTGAGTGTAGACCACAAAACAAGCCAGTTATTATTTGGCTGGAAGCGATGAAAGAACATTTTGGGAAACCGCTTTTTTTTGCCATCTTTTATTTCAATTGGTTGTATGGACCTTGCTGCTATCCACTGAAAGTTTGCTAGTGCACTTTGGTCACCACAGAACTGTTAGTGTATGACAGCAGTCTCCACATGGCCACCTCATGCACAGCAGGCTTATGCATTGTAGATTTACACCCCAGCTTGCAACACAATAAATACATAAAAATGGCCTTACTGGGTCAAACAAGTGGTCCTTTCTGTGACAATGACTGGTGCCAAGTGCTTCAGTGGGAATGAACAGAACAGGGCAATTTTGAGTGATCCATCCCATGTTGTTCAGGCCAAGATTGTGGCAGTTGGAGCTTTAGGGACACCTGGAGCATGGATTTATGTCCCTGATCATCTTGGTTAATTGCTGTTGATGGACATATTCTCCATGAACTTAACTAATTCTCTCTCTCTCTTTTTTTTTTTTTTTTTTTTTTTTAACCTAGTTATACTGTTGGCTTTCATAACAGCCCATGGCAACGGGTCCCACAGGCTGACAGTGCATTGTGTGAAGCATCACTTCCTTATGTTTGTTTGAAACCTGCTGCCTATTCATTTTGTTGGGCAACCCCTTGCTTTTGTGTTGTGATGGGGTAAATAACTTTCCTATTTCCCCACACCATTCATGACTTTATAGACCTCTATCATATCGCTCCCCTCTTCCCCCTCCCCCCATCCCCAGCTGTCTCTTGTAAGCTGAGAAGTCCCAGTGTTTTTAATCTTTCCTCATATGGAAGCTGTTCCGCAGCCTTAACAGTTTTTTTGCCCTTCTTTACATCTTCCAATTTTAATATCTTTTTGAGATGGGATGACCAGAACTGCATGCAGTTCTGAAATCCAGTATTCATGGACTTTACAGTGGCATTGTGATATTTTTGTCGTCTTATCTATTCCTTTCCTAATGGTTCCTAACTCTGTTAGTGTGTTTTTTTTTTTTTTTTTTTGACTGGCACTGTACATTGAGAGGATGTTTGCAGAGAACTATCCACAATGATTCCAAAGCTCTCTCTTAAGTGGTAACAGCTAATTTAGACCCCGTCATTTTGTATGTGTAGTTGGGATTATTTTTTCCAGTGTGGATCATTTTGCATTTAATCAGTCATTTTGTTGTCCAGAAATCTAAATTAGTGAGATCCTTTTGTAGTTCTTCCCATCTGATTTGGACTTACCTATCTTGAGTAATTTTGTATCTTCAGCAAATTGTCATTCAGTATTTTTCCATTTTTCAAGATTATTAATGAATGTTGTACAGCACATGCCTCAGTACTGTTCCTTGGGGAACTCTGGCATTTACCTCTCTCCACTGTGAAAACTGTCCATTTATTCTTACTCTTTCTTATATTTTAACCAGTTCCTTATCCACGAGATGACCTTTTTCTATTTTCCCATGACTACTTACTTTGCTTAAGGCTTTGAGGGCATGATACTGGCAGACTAGGTGCCAGCTCTTGCCAAGGCCCTGGGTCTCTCTGAACACTGGCAGATGCATAGCTGGAAGCCAGTCTAGTTCACCTGTGTGTTAGCACTGTTAAAATAGATCTTAAGTTGATAAGAATGTGTTTAGTATTTTGACCTTATGAATAGCTTGTAGGATGCTGCATGTATTAGACTTTGAATACACTGGAAACTGAATGGGGGAAAAAAAACGCACACACCTCCCACCCCCAAAACCCCACAAACTCCCAACAAAAGTTTTGCCAACAAAAAGTGCCAGTGTGAACAGTGCTTTGTCAGCGGGAGAGCTCTCTCCTGCCGACAGAGCGGCTACGCTGCTCACCTTTTAGCAGCACAGATGTGTCACTACCAGGTGCGTAGTGTAGACCTAGCCTTATTCTCACTTAGGCCCCATTTTATAGAGCGATAGCAAATGTTTGCATTGTAAACTCTGTAGTTATGTCACTCACTAAACAGGAAAGACACATTAATTAGTGTAAAGTGCTGGGCCTGCAGACAAGAGGGTCCACTGAAATCAAATGAGCTGTTATGTAACATAAAGGACAGAGACATTGATTGTCCTCGCCGCTCATGTGAAGAGGAGAAAGAATATGTGTTGGCACCTATCAGTTTGAACTCTGGGGAAAGGGAATAAAAATGTCTGACCAGAAGAAACTTTATTCCTATGTGCTTTAGGGGGCATAAATTTCTAAGCAGAAGCAAGGAGTCTCCAGCTGTTTAGCGGTATATGTCCCTATAGGACTTATAAAGCATACCTATTATGGTATCTACTATCATCTTTTGGAACTGAGACTGTATCTCGTGTGTGTGTGTGTCTTTACCTGCTTTAACCTTGTAAATAACTTATTTTTCCTAGTTAATAAACCCTTTGTTAGTTTATTACATGATTGGCGACAAACCTTATCTTTAATGAAAGATCTAGGGGGCAAGTGTCTGGTCTATTGGCACTGGGAGTAACCTGAATATTGTGATTTTTGGTGAAAAGGACTGTGTATTACAGAGGCAGGCTTGCATGGCATTGTAAGATAAACCAGAGTACCCAAGGGGGTTGTCTGTGACTTCATGGGAAGGCTGTTTTAGTGCTTTAGGCGTTCACACTTGGTTGGTGAAATATAAGTATAGCCCACACAACCAGTTTGGGGTTAGTGCCTTGTTGCTTGACAGTCTGTCGTGAGCTTGGCACATGATTATGAGCCACTCCAGACAGCGTGACAGAGGGACCTTCTCAAAGGCTTTCTGAAAATCCAAGTACATTGCATCCACTAGGTCACCCTTGTCCATATGTTTGACTTCCTCAAAGAATTCTAGTAGATTGGGTTCATTTGAGTCTGATAATTCTGTTCTTTACTATAGTATCAACCCATTTACGGGTACTGAAGCTAGACTTACTGGCCTGTAATTGCCAGGATCACCTCTGGAGCTCTTTTTAAAAATTGGTGTTACATTAGCTGCCCTCCAGTCATCTCGTACAGAGGCTGATTTAAGCAATAGGTTACATACCTAGTTCTGCAATTTCATATTTGAGTTCCTTCAGAACTCTTCAGTGAAGACCATCTGGTCCTGAAGAATGATGCAAAAAATTAATATAACTTTTCTGGAATGGTTTTGTCTTCCTTGAGTGCTCCTTTAGGACCTCAATCATCCAGTGGCCCCATGGACTGTTTGGCAGACTTTCTGTTTCTGAAATACTTAATTTTTTTTTTTTTTTTTTTTTTTTGCTGTTTAGTTTTTGTCTCCTCAGATAGTTGCTGTTCACATTCTTTCTGGCCTGCTTTCTTACACTTGTACAATTGATTTGCCAGAGTTTATACACCTTTCTATTTTCCTCAGTAGGATTTGACTTCCAATTTTTAAAGGATGCCTTTTTTGCTCCTAACCACCTCCTTTTACTCTTCTCTTTAGCCCTCTAGACAAGCTTAAAGTACTGGGAAGAGCATACCTGCTCTTTTGCAAACTTGGTTGAAAATTTGAGTCTGTATACACATAGCCTTAGTGTCGCTGACTACAAATGTGGGATTGTTTGTGCATGTGTGTAAGTGCAAATTGGGGCTTCCTGAGCACTCTTGAATATCTGGCCCTTAGTCTCCTGTGTACATTTGTTGTTCTTCATAGAACTGCAATATAACTTGCAGAAACCATTTCTAGACTAGATGAGGTCATACAGGTGAAGATAGTGTGCCAAAGTTCTGGCTGTACATAGTTCTCTCTGTCTTTCTCAGGTGGTATGTGAGATGAGTGATTGCGGAAGGCTCCTCCAATACCATCTGCTACTTGTGTGGGCTTTTGGGAGCTGCACAAACCCCATGGAGGGTACCTTAAGGCCAGTAGTTATTGGCAGAGGGAGCTGCCCCTAAAAGTTGTCAGGAGAGAAGTATGTCCCTGGTCCAGCAACTAATAAGTAGAGGGTAGTGATCAGCAGTAGCAAGAGTTGCATGTTTTCTCTTTCCAAAGGAAAAATCTCTGGCAGCCAACATGTGCTGTTCCACAGATTCTTAAGGACTATTTTATTCTTTCTTTCGGTAGGAAGTTAAAACATCCATTATGCAGACAGATTATCCAGTTGGCTTCCTCTTTTTTTCTCCTTTCAACAACTCTAAAGAGTTCCTTGTGGCTGTTCTAATTTATTCTGGACTCAGCCAATTATGATGTTGATAATTTGAGTCCCTAATGTTCATGAAGGTCTACAAGTTACATACTATGGGATACTTGTTTCTGAAAAGGTAGGTAGCTCTCAAAAGATCCCTTTTCAGTTCTTGTGAACAGAGCCATATATGTTCTTGGTTTTTTAAACTAAACAAACTGTCTTAAATATTAAGTAAAAAAACTTTCTCCCCCCCCCGCCCCCTCCCTCCCAACTATGTTGAGTAATTTATGGACGGCACTTGAATGAATAATGATGATTGTGGGATGAGTGCTCTACAGCACTTTGTAATTGTCTTCAGAAATTACATAATGCAATCAAATCTTCAGTTATAAGCATTCAGCTTTTTATCTGCTTTTCTGCAGTGTTTATCCATTGGATCATTGGATAAACTAAGCAATTGGTATATTTGATCTTGTAAATGCAATGGGGATTTAGGGTTTAAAGACTTCAGGAGGGGGAAAAAAATTCCCTGATGTGATAGACAAAAGCAACCTTTGTGGATGTGCAGGTTAACTATTTGCTTTTACTGTGTTGTACATTATTCTTAATTGAAATTAATACTAAAATTTGCAGGAACAAACTTTTAAAAACACATATCTCCTGACTGAAGATAAATGGATCTCATTCTTCTCTCAAACTGATGTAAAATCAGAAATAACTATTGAAGTCAATAGGGGTACACTGGCTTAAAGCTGCTGTAGCTTAGAGGAGAAACAAACTCAATTAATATTTAAAATTCTGGAGTAAAAACAATAATGATGGTCACAGACTAACACTGGATCCAGTCTTTTTAGTTTGGATTCCGATGAGATTTGAGATCTGAACTTCACTATTTGGGGCCTCTTTCTTTCCTTCTTTCAGAACCAGATGTTAGCAATAGTAAAAATAGTCAACAAGATTAATAAAATCTATTTTAATAACTATTATGTCTGTTCACTTAATAGGATTCAAGAAAAGAGTTAGATATTCATTATATGGATAGAAAACATGCAAGTTTCTTTCTCTCTCATGCTCTCACACTCTCACGAAACACCTTCATGCGTTTGGGGCATAAGTCAGATGCTGCCTTACAGGTGTTAGGAAGAATGTTCCTGTGTCGGAAGGCTATTCGATAATTGTTTGGTACAGGGTTTCGTTCCCCTTCCTCTGAAACACCTGATTCTGGCTACTGTTGGAAACAGGATCCTGGATTAATGGACATCACTGATCTGGTATTGAAATTCCTGTTTCTGCTTTATAATGTATCGAAAGCTTGGATTATCTATGCCGCATGTTCCAGAATGGTACAGGTTAGAGGTTCATTTGTTGGACTTACAACATAATGATTTTATGTTAAAGTATTGTAAAAGGTGCTAACCAAAGAGTGTCTATCCCTGGCAATGGGGGCATTGGACACAAATGAAAAACAAAAACTTTGCAAGACAAGGAGTTACAACCAAATACCTTAGTCCAGATTCGAATGTCCAATGCAAAGAATAGACAAAATATGATTTACATAGACTTGAATAAAGACTCTGACTTAGTACCAGGTGAAAGACAATCAAAGTCAGGAAAATGGAATAGAAGTGATCTACTTCATTTTTTAAACTCTTTGCCTAGATACCTTGTGAAGGAAGGGCCTGTGAAACAGAGGTTGGAATACTGTCCATATAAAATTAACATATTAGCTCTTCCTATATTGACCTTTTTTCTTAAAAACTAAGTAACATTTGGGATAAGTGAAAGGGAAGATTTAGTATAAATAATATAGTATAACCAGCCTTATTACTTTGTTTATTGAAAATAACACTGTGTGGTCAGAGTCAGATACCCTTATTACAGATGTAAGCAGAGTCAGGATGAGCTATACCCTGGCATCTGGTGGCGAGTCATGGTGGGTTGTGGAAAAGAACTTCAGGGGCTGATCTCATTTGCATAGGCACACCCACCCTGCCTAGATGGTCACTTTGGCTGCTGTAGGAGCCCCAGTTTCTCTGTTATTGGGGCAGGAATAAACTGTTATCCTGATTATGTGAATCAAGGACAGTGGAACTGTACTTGGCATTTTGTTATGATGGAGGGACTTACCATCAACTAAGCAGCACTCGCTAGGCAAGGGTCATGGGTTCCAAAACCCAGTTAATGGAGAGAGGCTGGGGACAGGTATTAATACTTGGTGGTATGGGCCCGCTGGTGAGGGCCTTACCTGCTAATTGCACTTCTTCCTCTCTCCACTGTGGAATATCAGAGCTAGTTTTGATTCCATTAGGAGTCCATTAGTTTCAGGCTGCTGAGCTGAATTCACTTTGGGCTAATGGTGCACCAGCACTGAGGCTCCCCTACTACAAGCTAAAATCACAAAAGAGCTAAAATCACTGAGTGTCGTGTTAAGTAGTGGGTGAGCCTAAAGATATATTACGGAGCCGTTTGTGGGACGACTGGCAGAGCAGAGCCGTTTGCGGGATGGCTGGCAGAGCTCATGGGGGCAGCTGGCAGAGCGGAGCCCCATGGAGAGGTGGGGCAATCGGCTTTGGACCACGTAAGGAGCCCCTTAACCCCTCCCATCTCCACCCAGGTTGGGAGGTAAAACTCTGCAGATAAACTTTCGAACTCTGGGGCTGCCCTGACCAGGGACAGAGACTTTTGGGTTTTTGGACTTTTGGGACTTTGGGTGATTTTGGGTTGCTGGACTCAAGAACCAAAAGGAAAGGACACGCCCCAATTCGCTTGGGGTGGGTTTTTTGCTCATGGGTTGTGTTATGAATCCTGTTGGTGGTGGTTCCCCAACATAGTGCCACATTGTTTCTCTCTGTTATTTAAAAGGCTTTTTGCTACACTCAGACTCTGTGCTTGCGAGAGGGGAAGTATTGCCTCTTGGAGGTGCCCAGCGGGGGTGGTATATATTTTTCCCAGGTCACTGGGTGGGGCTCGAGCTGGTTTTGCGTTGTGTTATTGGAATGGAAACGCTAGATACTGAACCCGGCCCTTGTTGCTGCCAAGTCTGACGGGCAGAAGGGTTACACATACATGTTAAATAGTACTTTACTCTGCACATTTTTCCACTGATTTCTATGAGGTTACCTGTGTTAAGATTTGTAGTATTTGGCCATCATAGTAAAATCACCAGAGAGTTAATTCAAAGAGCTGTGGGGAAATGTCTCTCTTGCTGTATGGTACATCCCTGCTGTGTCTGATCTAGAATGTCAGTAACCTTTGAGAGGAAAATGATAGATGTGGGGGGAGAGCTGCTGGGATCTAAACAGATAGATAGGGGTTGGGGGTGGGTGTGTGTGTGTGTGTGAGAGAGAGAGAGAGAGAGAGAGAGAGAGAATAATTACCCTTCCAGAGGGACTCTTAAACAAGTGGCATAGCTTTTCATTTCCCATGCCCGGCTTTCAGACCTAACTACCTTAAAGTGAACTAGATCAGGGTAAACTTCTGTAACCATTTCTTTAAAAAGAAAAAAATTTCCCTCTCCTAATTGTCCATGAACAGCTAACAATTTTCTATAATGTATCTATTAGAAAGTATTTTCTGAATAATTCTTGGTCTGGAGACACAAGACCAAGCAGTCAGTTCTGAGCATTTGATATTTGAAATTCAAGTTGAGTATGCTAGCTTTCATTGGACATGTGGATCACATGGTATTCTGGTTCCCTTATTTCCTGGGGGAAACTCATTGAATTAAAACAAACAAACCCTCCTGATTCTGGTATTCACGGATATGAATTCAATATTACTTGCCATTACTATTTTTAAGCATTTGCTTAAAATTTGCTGTTTTTGAAATCTATCTTGGTGGTCATCTCATTCCCTAGAATGAGCTGACAACCCAGTGTGACAACAAAAAGAGGACTAGTATAAACATAAATTTTATCTGAAAAAATTCAAATGAACATTCATAGATTCCAAGATTATGATCATCTAGTCCAGTGGTTCCCAAACTTGTTCCACTGCTTGTGCAGGGAAGGCCCCGGCGGGTTTATTTACCTGCCACGTCCGCAGGTTTGGCCGATCATGGCTCCCAGGAGCTGCGGTACACTGCTCCAGGCCAATGGGAGCCGCTGGAAGCGGCGGCCAGTATGTCTCTCGGCCCGCGCTGCTTCCAGCAGCTTCCATTGGCCTGGAGCAGCAAACTGCAGCCACTGGGAGCTGCAATCGGCCCAACCTGTGGATGCGGCAGGTAAACAAACTGTCCGGCCTGCCAGGGGCTTTCCCTGCACAAGCGGCGTAACAAGTTTGGGAGCCACTGATCTAGTCTGACCTACTGTATAAGACAAGCCATAAAACTTCCCCAAAATAATTTAGAGCATATCCTTTAGAAAAACATCCAATCCTGATTTTAAAAATGACCATGGATGGTGAATCCATCACAACCCTTAGTAATTGTTCCAAAGGTTAATTACTCTCACTGTTTAAAAATTTGCACTTTATTTCAAGTCAGAATTTTAGATTCAACTTCCAGCCATCAGATTGTCTTAACCTTTCTCTGATAGATTAAAGAGACCATTATTAAATATTTATTCCCCAGGCAGATACTTATAGCCTGTAATCAAGGCACCTCTTCACCTTCTCTTTGTTAAGATAAATAGATCAAGCTCCTTGATGCTATCCTTTTAGTCATTGTCAGGGTGGATTTGATTTAAATCAATTTGATTTATATCACTAGTCAGGAAGACTCAATTTAATCATAGATTTCTACATAAAAGTGCATTCTTGTTGGTTGTTCCAATCTGAACATCCTGCATGTTCAGACATGTTCCTTTCATCACTTCTCAAGATGATGATGTTTCATTAGAGCAAGAAGGCCTTGCATTTCTTTGTTGCACGGTTTGCATTTTGCACACATGCCTGTCTTACCCACAGGTAGAGGAACTTCATTAAAATATTCCCAAACTGGGTCTCTCTTATGGCCTGCTGCCATTATAGGTTTTCCCTTCTAGTGAGAGAATGGTATGGTAGATCTCAAATGAAGACTACACTCAGAAAGACCTCAAGACTTCTGGAATATGCTGCTCAGTTTCACTTTTGTTTCTACTGGCTGTCCCTCCCGTCTCACAATTATCTCCAGACTTCTTCTCCTTATCCAGATCTATTCTGCTCCCAACAATCTTCCGTTCATTGAACTTTTTGAAACTTTGCACTTTTAGAGAGAGGTAAGGGATTGACTCTGTGTACACAAATTTGCAGAGGGACAATAGGGTTGAGGTCTGTTATTTCTCACCTCTATATATTTATTTATTTAAAAACATGTTTTCTGTTTAACAAGCATGTTATCTCTGGAGACATGCATCCACAGTTTGAGAACTGCAAAACAAGTATCTCTGATGGTATCTTCTAGACTGAGGACTGAGTCTCATTGGGTAGATGGAAAGATTAACCTAAATAATCTATACAGAAGCCCCTGGAACCCCATAAAATTGGGTCTCTAATCCATGCACTATTGGAATTTATTTAGAAAACTATTCTTAAACATTATATGAATATATTGTCTCCTACTATAGAATTAGAATTTATAATCCCTATTCCATGATGAGGTCTTTGAGCTATAACGTATTTTAATTAAAACTATCTTTAGATAGGTTTTTGCCTCAAAAACCTATCAAAAAATCTGATTTAAATCAAAACACTTATTATTTATTATTTATTTATTTATTATATTATTTTTTAAATCATTGATTTTTATCCACCCTGGTCATTCTTGTCTCTTCTCTCAACCCTCTTCTATTTATGAACATTTTTCTTGAACCAGAACTGGACACAGTATCCCTGCAGAATCACACCAATGCCAAATATCGAGATAAAATAACCTCTATATTCCTACTTGAGATTCCCTTGTTTATGCATCCTCAGATTGCATTAGCTGTTTCCCTATGGCCTCGCAGTGGGAGGTCATGTTCAACTGATTATCCACCACAACATTCAAATCTTGTTCAGAGTCAGTGGTTCCCACGATAGAGTCCCCCATCCTGTAAGTAATCATAGAAATGAGCATTTGTTTTGCCATGTCTCTTGCTGTATGGCACATCCCTGCTGGAGCGTAATGCATTTGTTGCCTTCTGTGGATAAGGAAAAAAGAAAAGGAGTAGTAGTGGCACCTTAGTCTCTAAGGTGCCACTACTACTCCTTTTCTTTTTGCAAATACAGACTAACACGGCTGTTACTCCTTATCCATAGGTTTCAGAGTATCACAAGGATCGGAGATGGGACCGGTTTATATAGAGCATACATTTTCAAATCACTTTTAATGTGTTACGTATTCACAGATCACTGACCTTGAAAAAAGGAACATGCAGTAATGTGATAAAATTTACTGATAATACAGGACAGGGAACAGTCAATACAAAAGAGAAGGTGGGGGAAGAGGTTCAGAATTATTTCAACAAACTAGAAGTATTCTAGTTTTTTTTTTTTTTTTCTATATTCACTTTTTACATTAATTGAAGAGAATCTTGACATGCTGCGGCCAGGGACAAAGCCTAAGAAAAATATTATGGGGCCTTACTGACCACATTACTAGTGAGCAGGACAAATTGTTGGGGGCAGTGGTGAATACAGTTCTTAAAAACTTTAGAACAGTGCCTGGACAAATGGAAAAATAATTTTGCAATGCATAGTTGTAGAAGTCTGGCAGTCCCTCCCTGTCAGTCTCTGAAGGAAGCCACAGCCCCTCGCTACCATGTATCTGTAAAAGCAAGGTTCAATGGGGAATTAGCGGTCTCAGGGCTATAGTCCCCTGAGCAGGGCAGAAAATAATAAGCAGTCTCAGGGAAAGGCAGAGCGGCAAGCTGTTCAAAGAGGCCCTGACCTTCTGGACAGGGCAGAGCACTAAACAGTCTTTTGCCTGGCCTCCTGGCTCAGGTAGACAGTGGACAAACACAGGCCTCTTGGCCTAAGGTGAGTAGGTGGGCCACCCAAGGGGTGGGTGCGGCCGCAGGGATAGGGGAACTTTTGCCCACCTGACTCCCCTGGGTCCCAGCCTAGGTCCCTAACAGTGGAGGATGGTTCCGTCACAGGGTCAGTGAGGATCCCACCGAAACAGGCGGACCAGAATTCTGGCAACTGGATTATTGTCTTGTGTCCTTGGTCTACTTACACTCCACAGGGGTAGTAGGATCTCTGTCTCCTGGGATTCTTCTGTCTCCCTGGGGTATATGACCAGTGGCAGTCCCAGTACCTCCTCTGGGTCCTTGGCGCAGCAGAGCTCCGTCTCAGGTGCAGGGATCGGTAGTGGACGACAGACGTCTGCTTCCTTCCCTGGCTCTCGCACAACTGCAGGGCCTGTCTTTTAAACTTGGGGAGAAAAACAAAAGGGAAAAAACCCTCAGGTATAAAGTAAATGAAAGAGACAGTAGGAATCAACGAGTATCTGACAGTGACTCCAGGTCAAAGGCTAGAGAAACTAAGGGCTTCTCTTAACTGGCAATGTTAAAGCGCTGCTGCGGCAGCACTCGAAAGTGGCTTGTGTAGTCGTGGCACAGCGCTGGGAGAGAGCTCTCCCCGCACTCTTTTTAAAAAAAAAAAAAAAAAAAAAAACAAACCACCTCCCAGCGCTGGTGCACTGTCTACACTGGCACTTTACAGCGCTGAAACTTGCTGCACTCGGGGGTGTGTGTGTGTTTTCATACCCCAAGCAAGAAAATTGCAGCGCTGTAAAGTGCCAGTGTAGACAAGACCTAAGTATATTCTTTAAAAAGTAGTTTTCAGGAATTTGAAACTTGCTCCTCATTGAGGTAATATGAAGTAATTGCCACAGAGCTACTTGAGTTTGTGCCACATAGAACGGATGCACAATTTTTTTTTTTTTAAGGTACTCAAGGAATTTGAATAATAATTTTTTACACACAAAAGTGATTAGGTAAAATCCACTGCTTTGAATGTTGATGGAAGCAAACAGGAATATCCTAATCTTAAGAGTAAGTCTCGGCATTGTCACTTTTCAAACACCATTTGTTCAGATCTTTTCGAGTTCACATTACTATAGTATATTTAATGCGACTCTTATTTTAAATAAACCCTAGCATACTGGTATATCTGAAAGCATTTTTATTTCTATTTTTGAGTGTTAAATCTAATAAATTTCCACAAATAGCACAAGAATGAGGCAATTAAAAATTACAACCATTCAAACAAATGCCTAATTATATTATACAGTTGCTGAACATCTGGTTCTGCAGAAAGTTAACTGCCATCCCCAGTGGTAAGAAAATACAATGCAATCTTTTTACACTAGAGTCTGTTTTTCAAAGTGGAGTTTCACTGTTAGAGCTGGCCTGGTCATTGTGCCCAAGCTTGCCTTCCCATCTCTTTCTCATGCAGCCAGTGGAGAATTTTTGAGGCAGGCAGCATAAGAATTGCCTGCCTTTTGGCATCTGACACCATAAATCATGACTCATTGATGTAAACTGACATGGTAAAGTTTCACTGAGAACCACTTTTGTCTCCACTTTCAGATGTTCCCAGCTACTGCTGAATCTTGCATTTGCAAGGGGCTTTGGTAGCTGTGGGCTGGATTCTGAATGGTCATGTCTTCATTCCAGCTGTAGCAAGCCAGACCCAGATGCTCTTCACTCTTTACCATGCATAGCTTCATCAAATGTAGGAGTTGTGAATTTTTCTGTAAGTCTCTCCTTAGGGGAGAACAGTACCCTTGCCTGTTTAGCCTTGAGCTCATAATCCTTTGGAATGCAACAATTAGTGCCTCCCTACTGGTGATCATTGATGCATTCCAAGGGGATTAGAGTAGTAGAACCAATTTACATTTTAAGACTTCACCATCTGGAACTCCTGCCCCTGCCTTTGGAGTTTTGGAGGACCCTTGGCAGAGGGCGTGGTTGTTAGGAGAAATGGATCTCTGTGGCATTGAACCCTACTCTAGATGAGCTTCTTGCATAGGAGCATGCGAAGACTGGGTTAGGGTGGGTTACAAGCATCTGCAAGTGTGTGCATCTTTCTCTTCCACTGCAGCCCCCCCCACCCCAAGTGCATTTTCAAAAAGGGCCGTGGAGGCTGTTTTGATCATTAGGTTGCGATGGCCTTTGTACAGTAGTCTTGCAGCCTTGGGTGGGATGTGGAGAGGGAAGGATTTGGTCTCCTCTCACATGTGCCTTAGTCCAGCTGCTGTGGCTCAACAGTGAGCTCAAGACTGATTGCTTTTACTTAGATGCCTTTAAGATCTAGAATATTGGTAAACAAAACCTCCTTACTGGGAAAGAGTGAAGGTGGGAAGAGTGTTTCAGTGGAATTTACCTACATACAAAAAATGTATTGTAATTTTCCTAGAATACTCTACCTCAGATAAATAACCCTCATAAGTATGGAAATGGACTTTTAAGAACTGTACTTGTTTTACTCATGCCATAGGTCCTCTGCCCATGCCTTCCATGTCTCTCCTGTGTTTGTTATTCTGGACCCCAGCAGCACTTTGAGCCTCATTTCATACCATGCCAGTGTCCTTCCCATTCTTCATAAACTGTCTTCTCCTGACTTCCCTAGGGTTTCTTCCAGGGTGACCAGATATCCTGATTTTATAGGGACAGTCCTGATTTTTGGGTCTTTTTCTTAGGCTCCTATTGCCACCCACCCCCATCCCGATTTTTCACATTTGCTGTCTGGTCACCCTACTCACCATCCTATTGTGAAACCAAGATAGACTGCTTCATATCACCTCTTCATGGGTGTACTTAAGTCCATCTTCCCTTGTTCTCCTCTATACCCCTTAGTGGAATCCTCTGCTCTCTCACACATATCCCTGTAATCTTTTATCCATCCCCCTTTGACTTTGACCAAGCAGCTGGAGTCACGTGGGCTTAATAAATGTTTTTAAACTATACTGTACACACTTGTCTTTATAAGTGTAAATGCAGTTTTCTTTTTAAAATCTCCGCTGCCCCTCCTGAAAATACAAATAAACAATTCTCAGCAGTCCAACAAAAGAAAACAAATGTAGGGTCTAGCCACTTGGGAGTGATGCTGAGTCAGAAATGTATGGGAATAATATTGAACTATATTACAACTAAAATTTCAAATTGTAACTTGAAAAAAGTCTAATTTTGAACAGAAATTCCAGAAAAGCTCTCCTGTAGGATAAAATCTGTAAAATGGTTCACTTTGGGAGAAAGGATTTTGGATAATCAGGCTATAAAGTTATAGTGATTAGCACTTAGGGTGATCACCTTTTCAAAAGACAAAAGTGGGACACATGCAGGAGCCCTGCTCCCTCTGAGGCCCCACACCCCGGCCAGTTCAGAACCCAGAGCCGGGCAGTGGTAATATCTGCCCAGGGAGCCCGAGCTGCTGTGGGGAGCTCTGGACCCTCCACCTGCCCTGGGTAGGTGGCTGGGGTGCCTGAGAGCAGTCTCTGGCCCATGTTCCTACCCTGGGGCTCCCCACCCAGGGCAGGTGGAGGGTCCGGGGCTCTGCACAGCACCCAGGTTCCCTGGGCGGCTTTTACTACTGACTGTTGCCTGGCTCCGGCTTCTGACCTCACCAGTGGGCGGGGGTTTCGGGGGGAGAGGAGGAACAGGGGTGAGGAGGTGGCTAAGGCCCACCTCAAACACTCCCCGTCCCCACCAGGAAGAGGCTGGCGCCACCCCTGAGCCTCAAGCAGGTGCAGAGCAGTGCCGCAGGGAATCTGGGACAAATGCTATCCTGCAGTCATTCAGCCCAGGATAGGGACTTCAACTCTGAATTTCAGGGATGTCCAGCCCAATTTGGGATGTGTGGTTACCCTACTACTACTCCTACTGCTCTGCAACAGTTTTCAATGAGAGTGAGCGCTCCAGAAGATATTTGCTTGTCTGCCATGCCCCCAGGCCTTTGCTGGTCCAAAATATGAGAGTTTGGAATATGAAACCCCTACTATAATAAATGTTAGATACTCAGTACCACATAGCGGAGTTATCTGTCTGATCTAACAATAATGACTCCTTATTGAATGAATGATTTCTTAACCAAGTATTTGTGTCAGATTTTGCTCCAAATGTTGTCTTTGCAGTGAGAAGACATGTCACAGATAGACGTGTTTTTGAATACTAAAAGCTGTCATTTTCCCTTAAGCCAGCCATGATTCTTTTACAAGTGTAATGATAATACTACATTGTTTCATTTAGCCACTGATTGCCAGGGGACAGATGAATCCTTAGTTCAGAGAACATATTTGACTCTAGATGCAAATGCTTTTATTTAGAACAGTGATTACAAAACACTAGTTTTCAATTCAAATAATTTGTGGTTATAAAGGTTAAACAGTGGCAGAGGCTGCCTTTTTGTTTCTTGCTTTTTTGTTTTACTTTGCTTCTTGCGAAACCTTCTCTTGTTAATCTCTTCATTTTCTGTTTTAGTCAAACCAAAGAATTAAAAAAAAAATAGGAAAAAGTTGCAGTGCAGATTATTTATAAAGACTTAGAATCTGCCACCTCTGTGTTCAGTAGTGTATTCTGTGAGTTGTTCAGTTTGTTGCTCTTTGAACTGAGGATGGCAGAATCTAGCCAAATTTCAGATGTTCAGTTTTGGAAAGTCAACAAAATTGGCTTCTGTTTAGACATATTAACTGTAAATTTTTAAAAATGAAAACAAAATGTAAAACTTCTGTAAATAACTATATATTTTTAAAGGGATGCTGTCAGTCTGACTCTTTTTTAAAAAAAAATTTAATTTCTGATCACTTTTTAAATAGTATTTTCTTAATTTTTATTTTATCAAGTTTGTTTTTGTTGATGCTTAAAAGAATCTGTTCAGCAAGGGACTTAATAGACTAACTATCAAGGTACAATGAAACTGACTATACACAAAATGCTGTCAAATGTACAAGTTTAAAAAAAAAGGGAGGGGGGCATAAGGCTTTTTTTTACTAACTGTTTTTATCTTGTTGAATAGGTAAAACTTCCAGCCAAATGTGTTTTTTTTTTTTTTTTTTCAAATTGGTGGGATCCCTTTTAATAGAAAAATTAAACAGTGTAGTTACAAAATTCTATTTTGATACATCTTCCTTAACAGTGGTCTTCTGCAAAACCAGTGTTGATTTACTATATGGTTTCTTTCAGAATTAGATGTTCATTTCATGAAAATGATAGTGCTTAAGAGGAAGAGCTTCTGTGCAAGCTCGAAAGCTTGTCTCTCTCACCAGCAGAAATTGAACCAGTAAAAGATTTTACCTCAGCCACCTTTTCTCTCGAATATCTTGGGACTGAGATGGCTACAAGAACACTGCATATGGCTTAAAAGATGTATTTAAAATGTACAGTAATGCAGAGTAGAAGTGCTGTCACTATATTGATCAGTAAAATTTCACAAACGGAATCTTCAGTTGTTTTAAAGATCTGTGATACATTTTCTTCTAAAGTTTTTAATTAAGATGAATAGGTTGGGCACAACGCTCTCAATCATCCCTTTTTTTATTGCATTTATTTACTGAAGGTGCCACACGCTTTAGTTGCTTGTAAGTTCTTAATATTCATTTGCAAGGCACCTGTGCTAATAAATGAAAAGAGATGTTAAATGAGGGATGTTTTACGAATGTGTGAGTAAAATGTATATTCTGGAATAAAGAATTGATTTGAAAATTGGAAGGAACGTACTGGAGACTTCAGTCATTGTTTTGTGACGTTAGTGCAGGTTAATGAAGTACCAGTTCTTCTGGATGATACCTATTTTTTTAAAAAAAATATGCAGTAGTAATTGCAACTATTGAAAAGTCAGAAAACTATATTTCCAAGATCATCTAGGGGAATAAGGAATAAAAAAATGGACTCATTTGAAATGTGGAGGGGAAAAAAGTAAATACAAGATGTCTGTCTAACATGGAATATAGGAGGCTTTTGGAAAGATTACTTGATCCTCAGTCCTGACAGATGCTATTCAGTTGAGAATGCAAAAAGATCTTTTTATTGAATCTGTGTCCAACTCCTGCACTCTGCAGAATTCCTCAGGGCTACAGAAGCAATGAAAAATTTATTTTTCATGCCTTGTGCCAGCTCCTGCAACATACAAGTCATGTGAATTTTTTATTAAATCCAAATCTAAGTCCTAGATACAATCCTACTCATGTTCAGAAAGAATTCTGAAAGATAGGTAGTGATAACGTGGCATGCACTATAATGAAATTATTATCTGTATTAACATGGTACCTAGAAACCCTAGGCATGGGTCGGGACCATTGTGCTAGGTGCTGTACAAATATAGAACAATAAGACTGTCTCAGCCCCAAAGAGCTCACAATCTAAGTATAAGCCCAAGACTCAGCAAATGGAGACACGGGGAATACAAGTTAAAAACAAGACAATATTGGTCAACATGATAGGGAGTGAGCTCAACATACAGCTGCCTAAGAACTCTCAGACATTTTTGTAGGCATCTCAGCAAAAAAAAGTTTTGAGGAGGGTTTTGAAGGTGGATAATGAGGTAGCTTTGGGGATGTTTTGGGGGAACACCTTCCGAGCGCTGGGGGTAGTATGGAAATTTAAAACGTTGAATATTTAACTAGTGGACAGTGAAGGCTGGCATCATGGGCTGAGTAGAGGTGAGGGTTGAAAGCTCAATAGTGAATGAGATGGACAGGATAGGTATTGACCTTGTAAGTCCTTGAAAGTGAATAGAAGCAGCTTATGTTTGTGACAGAAAAGGAGGAGCCACTCGAGCGAGGCAAAGAGTGGGGTATCGTGGTGCTGGTTTTCCTAACAGCATCCATCACCATAGTATCTGATCACCTTGTGAATTGAGCTTATAACTTATTGCTAACAGCCCTTGACCTAATTTTCTTTCCTATTGCTTTGACAAACAAGAAACTTAAAACAAAATAAAAAAACAACAACCCTCTCTCTCCTCCTATCTTCCTCTTTGTCTCTTTTAAAAGCTTTCCCTTTCCCCCTGGTATTTTTAGTTGAGTTTAATCTTCAGGATGAACGTTTTGAGATTAGTGAATATTCCAGTTATCTCTAATAAATTCCAAAGTCTTGACCTTGTTTCTGTGAGTGTGTGCTCGCGCGCGCGCGCACGCGCTCGCTCTCTCTTTCATATATGAGTATCACTCTTGAAGGTGATATCTTGGTAGTTCCTGAAGAACTGCTGAGGTTAGGCCTTTATTTTTGAGAGAGAGGCTATAAAATATATAGGAAGGGAACTTCAGCTATGAGCTTGACTCTCTCTTCTATGAAGAAGCAATGAGGAGAACAGAGGGGTAATATGCTGTTGGTGGCTGACATTGGTAAGGAATGCAATCTATTTTTTCAGGCTCTTACTCATGGCTGTGGTATTTTACCACCTTACAGAATTGCCTTAAATTATGTGACTAACATTTGCCATGTGTGATCTTTCTCTTATTGTATGAGGCTTTTAAAATGGTTTTTAAAATTATTTGTATATCTGTTATGCTGGTTTGAATGCAAGGTTAAAGAAGCACATCTTGGGTTTGGAATGGACAGTCGTGCTATCTGAGGTGATTCTTGGAACTTGTGGCTATTCATGCATTCCACAACCTTGGGCAAGCCACCAAGAAAGCTCTGTCTTCTACACAGGTAGACTTTATCCCTGCATGGATGACAGGTTCATTGTACCTGAGGAATGGGATTGTCGATCATGGTCCTTATCCAGGAGCATCAGCTGATTGTTTAGGTATGCTAGTCTCAGACCATTGAGCGCCTTGAAGATAAGGACTGAGACCCTGATCTCGACTCTGTATTCTATGTGAAGCCATAGTAGAAGATGGGTGTAGTGGGAAGGTCTGATGACTAGCTGGCCTAGTGTTCAGCTTGTGGCCTAATAGTTTTGGTTGGGCTAGTTGTTCCAGAGGGGGTGTGACACTGTATCTCAGGGGAATGCTCTGTAACCCTCATATTCCTCATTTATATATAATTGTGATATTGCATATAGAGCATGCCATGTGAGGAGGTATTAGGAGAAAGGTTATGATCTGCTGTTTTATCTAAATATGTATATCATTAGTGCATATGAAGTTGAGATTGTGTTGTATAGTTGTCACTAAAACATGCTGTAAATTGGGGAATTGGCCAGATATTAGCTCCCCAGAGACAACAGCAAGGAAAAGTAACCAGTGCCTGAGCGGGTATCGAATAACCATCAACAGCTGTTGTCCAGCCAGGGAGTTACAATTCAATGACTCGCTTGGACAAGGCCACACCAGGGGAATTGCTCAACCTTGCCTGGGGACTCAGCAATGCTCCCCAGACATGCCTGGACTTGTTCTCCAAGTCCATGTGCTAAGGGTATAAAACAGAACACAGTGGCCCCATGCATGGTCTTATCTCCTCCCCCGACATATGCTGCAAGCAACAAGGATGCTGAGAAGACAGATTTCAACAGAGGAGACTGGCTCAGGTTTAAGGGAAAAACGTGTATATTAAGGACTTTAAGATCCAGTGGGAGTGAGAACATTGCTTGACATAAATACTGTCTAGTGTGATAAGGGTTAAGGTTCAGACTGTATGCTTATATTTCCTTTTCTTTTGGTAACCACTCTGACTTTTTGTCTATCACTTTTATAATCACTTAATCTATATTTTGTAATCAATAAACTTGTTTTACTGTTTATCTTTATCAGTGAGTTTGCCTGAAGTTTTGGTAAATCTGCTCAGGTTTACAAAGGCTGGTGTATATTCACTTTCCATTGATGAAGTGTTGAACCAATTAATAAACTTGCATTGCTCAAGAAAGGGTCTTGAGTTGTGCAAAACTATATTTTCCTGAGGTACAAGGCTGGGAGCTGGGCAGGATTTGTCTGGTGCCTTTCTCTGTGTGATTCATGAGTGGCTCTGGGAGCATTCATGCAATCTAGCCTGGGGTGGGGCTCCACATGCTGTTGTGCTGAGTGATAATAGCACCTGGAGGGCTTTGCTGCTTGCCACAAATAAGGCCTTGTTAGAGACAGCCCAAGATAGTGAGAAAAAGGGGGCACAGTGGTCCCACAGTCCCAGGTTGCATCCCAGGTATCCCATCATAAGGGGCCCTGCCTGTGCTCCAGTCACCCCTTTGTACTCAGATTGCTCCATGGGCTTCAGTCATTACATAGGAATTGGGATGTGGGGAGGCAAAGTAAGGGGACCCAGGCCCACTCACTCCACTGGGTCCTGACCCATGCCCCTAGGGATTTATCTGAATGTCCAGCCCAGTTATTGAGCTATCCCAAATTGTTTTCCCCCCTCAGTCATTTCCTACCAGTCTGGAGCTCCTCAGTTGGGGGTGTGATTGCTGGCTTAGCAGACTCTATTCAGTGTCTTACACTGTGTCTACACCGCAATAAAAGACCTGCTCGGCATGGTCTCAGCTGGCCTGGGTCAGATGACTCGGGCTCATGGGAGTCAGATTATGGGGCTAAAAATTGCAGTGTAGACATTTGGACCTGAATTCTGAGACCCCCCACAAGGGGGGTGGGTCTCAGCGCTCCAGCCAGAGCCCTAACATCTACACTGCAATTTTAGCTCCAGTCTGCTGCCCAAGGCCATGTGTGGTGTGTATTTTTTTTTTTTTTTATCTTTAGTGTCCATTTTCAGTCACCCAGTCTCTCTTAGGGCTTTTCACTCCCGAAGAGGTGGGGGGAATCCAAGTCCCTGCTGCTAGTACAGCCTTCACAAAGCTGTTGCAACTATTGGCACAGCTCTCCTCATCAGTATTTTTTTTCCTGGTGCCACTTGCAGCTCATTGTCTCCCCCCGTCATTCTCCTGAGCTTCCAGTGTCCTTTTAAACTGTTACTCCACTGAGAACATGCTTTGCACTTGTTGAGGGATGAGGCCTTCCCTATCCCAATATTGCTTTACTCCCACTCTGAATCAGTTACTGAGGAGACTCACTGCAGCATCCTGTACTAGCAGAAGCTTCTTAAAAACTGATGACTTCATGCCCAGGTATATTGCACTGGTTTAATCCAGAAGGCAAGTCACAAAGGCACTGTTTGCTTAAAACTCTCTTTAGCGTTCAGGATGGGGAGGGGGTCTGACTCTCAGATCTTGAGCTGACTTTCCTTTTCAGTATCCATTAATTCTAGTAGTGTAAATAGGCTCAATTCATAGAATGAAAGTGGGTTATTTGCTGGCAGAGAGGGATTGGATGCATGTAGCCCAGGAAATTTTGGTTAATGTGAGTTTTATCTATTCAGTGGAATAGGAGGATGATAATTTTGCAGTGCTGGGTTCTGCATTTACTCGCAGATGAGGTGTGGATTCTGTTTTTCCAAGGAACCCTATTTTGCATTTGACTTTGAAGGGAGAGTAGGTTTGGATAGTCCATGTAGCTGTGCACTATATAGGATAAGGGGGGGAGGGTGTGTCGGTAGGGTCAGAGAAGTAAGGAAAGGAGATGTGTGTATTTGGCCCTTTAAGAGTTTAGGCTGTTGGTTGAAAGTGGCTCTTCAGAGAGGCTGGAGTTGCCCACGTGTGGGAAGACGGGGGGGTGGGAAGGAAGGTAACCTGTACAGAAGCTTGAGATGATGGCCATACCAAGGAAAATATAGACGTTTCTGCTCCATATTTGAATTTTTCTGTGCACTGTTGTGTTTAGAAATATGGATATTTTAACTTGGAAGTAGCTCGTGGAGGGGAAATGTGCCATCTAAATAATGACATGCAAAACTTGACAATTTGATTGTACAGTATTTTGTGCAAACGCTCTTTCATTTTGATTCACATAGATTGTGAAATTGTGAAAAGCTCAATCAAAATGACCACATTTCACCATTTGATGACCAGTGTTGGGCTTTTTGATTGTTTCATGAGTTTGAGCATTTTTTTTTTTTTGTTTTTAAATTTTGTAATTAAACCTGAAACTGGATGACTTTTGTGTGACTTTGGGTTTTGTTTTGTTGTTTATGAAGCTGGAAAGAGTTGTACCAAGACGAGCTGTAGTATGCACATGGGATTATTTTTTTGTGTTTTGTGCACCTTTTTGTTGTATTTAGAGCTGATGAAACATCTTTTCAGGGGACACTTCTTGTTTAGGAAAGAAGACATTTTGCCTTCTAAGTAATATTGGGAAATCACTGTAAATGTTTTGAATGGACATATTTGTAATTAATGTTTTTAGGGTTTCTCATTCTTGAGGAGACAGAAACTATCCCAAAACTTAGTCTGTTCTGAGACCCCTAAACAGACTGCCATGTATTTTGTTGGTTGGTTGTCTTTTGGCTACCGCAATATTCATGGTGTGTTCTATTAGTGAGTAAAGCCCGGATATTTAAACCTTTTATAAAACCTTTTAAAAACTTTGCTCTAAATCTAATTTAAACTAGTTTGAAACTTTGTTCAAGTGCCTCAAGTGTGAGGTAGGGTGGTATGTAGGTGCCCTGTCCCAAGGAGTAATTGTGACTGTTCACATTTACTCTTGGAGTTTCCAGGGGAAGTAATTTGCCAGGTCTTTACCAGTTGTGGCATACTGGCATCTCTCTGCTAGGTGGTGCAGTGCAAAAGGTTGTATCCAAGACCATCCGGCCCCCTGTTCAAATGAGGGGATGGTGCAGGGGATGCCAGGAATACAGTCCTTTCTTTCTCCCTATAATCATACCTAAGGCTTGGGGAGCTCTGGGTGGGCTTTTTTTTTTTTTTGCTGTTTACTAGAGTTCACTTTTTAAAAAGAAATATAGCCGGATTCACCCCTGCATTATTCTAGTCAACTCCCAGTAAAACTGGAAGAATGTAGTGCTGAATCAGCCCCATTAACTTTATTTGAAAAATATGCATCTGTGGAACAATTAATAAGGATAATGCCTCTTTTAAAATAGTACAGTGAAAATGAGCATCTGTTTTACAATGGCATTACATTATGGATTTACACTATAATATCTTGAGATGATTAGATTACCTAAGGATAGAAGAAGGGGAAAAAAAAGGCTTGCATTTAAAAAAAAAAAAAAAAAAAAAAAAAAGCAGGGGGAGGTGGGTCATGATTGTGTGAGAGAGGAGTTGCTAGGTAAGAGAGCATACCTTGTTCCATCTAGTGAGTGAAGCATTCCATTAACAGGAGCTTGGCAAAGTACCTGTTTCATTCAGTGAAAATTGAAACATTTCCCTCCATATGTAGGGTAATGATTTGTTTGACTAGTGGTGTGGTGGCTAGACTTAATTTATAAAGGAACTCTCTGCCGGCGCTGCATTAACAATGTCCATAACAGTGTAAGTTTGCCCCTTCTCCCCGCCCCCCACCACCGCTCCTATTAAAAGTAGGAGTCAGTACAGAAATTCCTATTAAGAAACCAGAAGTCCATGTGCTATATTACATGCCCCCTTTCTTAATAAGAACTACTAATATATGATAGAGGGTTAGCTCTGAAGTAAATTTATTTTTATGCTTCAAATTTCTTAATTTTTATAGCATAGTATTCAGTCATTCCCCCTCTTCCTTCTTTCTTGTTTCCTCAGGGACCCCTTTGGTTGATTTCATCTACATCCATTGTCTCTACCAACTGCATTGGAATTGCCATATTAGATTAGACCATTGGTACGTTTTTGGCCAATATCTCCTGTCTGATAGGGGCAGTACCAGAAGCTTCAGATGAAAAGGCAAGAAAACCTATAGTTGGCAATTATGGAAAAGCATGCCCATATCCATACAGGATATTTCTTCCATTGGTATATGCCCTGAAGCGTAAAGATTTATATCACTGACTTACTACTTTTAATCATATTTAATGTAACTGAACATTCTCATCCCTGAACATCCCTTATGAGTGTCTAATCTGGTGGAGTAGGGTGGACTCAGGTTCCCTTCGGGGGGGCCCCCCCCCACCCACTCACACTAGGTATGACTTCTTGGGACTCCAGCTATAGACTGACTGATTACTTTGCCCTGCCCAGAGTCACCCCCCAACTGCTAGCCAGGAGGTTCAGGAGCCACAGACTACTTTGCTTTGTTCTGCTCTGCTCTGGCCCACCCAGAAGCTACAAACTGACTGACTGCTCTGCCCTGCTGAGCGGGTCAGAGCCCCAGCTGCAATTGTTTGCCCCACACAGGAGGCATAGATGGAGTCTTTACTGGCCCTGCCAGGGGCCCTGAGTGCCCTAACTGAAATTGAATGATCCAATAGGGAGACCAGACTGTTGTGTGACAGGATGTACCAACTCTGCACTGGGCCAACAGTGGTGGGTATACTTAACACGCAGGGTCCCCTGTGACACTACTGTTTGTTAAAGAGCTTCAGAGGCATAGGGTATAATAAAAGTTTTGTAAAACAAAAATGATGGATTAATAATCTAAATCAGTTAATCTATTAAGAAAGACAGTAGGTTCCTATGTGTACAGGAGAAGATGAAATTTCTGAGCTTGATTCTTCATTCATGCAAAGTGAGGTCTCAGTTGTGCCTTGTATCTGCAAATTCCTTGAAAAGATGACAGAATCCTTAACTGTAAGACTGTTTAAAGTTTGCAAATAGCAAACATTTGTATTTTTTAAGGATGATGTTATCTGAATCTAATTTAAGACCTAACAGAAACAATCAATCTGGTTTACACTGCTGCAGAATAAACTTCGGAGATTGAGTCAATACATTCAATCTTCTCACTTTTACAAATATCTGAGTAAACCATGAAATGGAAATTCTGATAATGCACTGATTCAAAGACAACTCATCTCTCTTTATTTTAAGGCTGACATGTTATCAATTAATATCTCATTGCCCTTCTGTTGTCCGCATTCTATCTAAACATACTCACTTGGACATCATGCATATACAAGTGAGAATGCCTGACCACCTTGCTTGAAGGAGTTGTTATAAAGCTCATTGCAAGTTCCATGATAGCAGTTCAGGGTAATTTTTGTTACTTGAATGAGAATTGGGTTCCATGGCAGCCTACCTGTGAAAGCCTCCAGAAGGCTCTGAGCTCAAAATGTAGAAATCTAATTTTGGTCTGAATAGGACCCTTAAAGCAATTTGTTCCATGAAAAACAAATGTTTTTTGTTCAGTGTTCCAAAACAGTATAATTACAAAAATGTTAATCTTGTTTGTCTTTTAAAGATTGAGGAAAATATACTGTTGGGCTTCATCCAGCATTTCTCTTAGCAGAACCTAGGTTATGTAAGATAAAATGAAATAATCCTGAGCTTTATGCTTTATTCAAGCTTTTATGGCTTTCCACTGTCGTCGTTTTTCCTCTGTCTCAGTGGGGTTCAAACTTGCCGCTTCTGCTTTTTACCAGTCTTCAAATTAGACCGATCCAATTTATGCCTTACGCTTAAAATCAGACTGTTTAGTTTTCTCTTTGCTAGCTTTACACATACTGAACTACAGCAATCAAGCTTTAGACAGGTAGGGTTTCTTTCTAATATAACTTTATTTCTTTGAGCTCCCACACTTTATGGTGCCAGTAGTAACTTTAGAAAAAAAAAATTACTCCATGTAGATTAACTACTAATTATGTATTTATTTGATAGTACAAATGCAGCCATTTATAGATTTTGACTCTCCAGTTCAAGGTAATGGAGTTCTTCTCTTTTGAATAAACGTTTAAAATAATAATAATAAAAAGCTGATTAACCTATACCTGCAAAGGGGAATCCATACTTTAGATGAAGTACTTTTTTAAGAATAAAATGATGGTGATTTATGATTAAATGAGATTTTATTTGCCATTCTGCTTCCTATTTTTGTTTCTCAAACTTTTCTATCAAAATATCTTCCACCTGAGGAGATAACACTTGCAAATACACACTCCTTCTCTGAAGAAATCACATCTATCCATGTCTTCTTTGTGTCTCACTCCCTCCAGCTCCTGGCTCGTACAGACACCTGGATTCCTTTGTCTGGCATGGCCTTTCCAACTGCCCACCCTGATGCATGCTGCTACTTCTCTCACCTCTCTACCCCAGTCTGGATGAGACTGGGGAAGTCGGGGTGGAGATAGAGAAGTCCAGTCCCCCTCTTCCTATCACTTCATGACAGAATACACCCCTATATTCACACCCTACACATTATTGAAATCTTTGTACATATTATGCCTTGTAAGGTGGTATTTGAAAACTCAATTTGCTGGTCAGCGTTGTCCTGGTAAAATGTGTGGCAGCATTATATGTGAAGTGAAGATTCCCCTGAGTGGTGGTGATAACACATGTTCCCACAGGCCTCCCCAAACAGAAGTTCGCAAACAGATTTGTCCTAAACAAACAGCTGTGTGTTTGCCTTAACTTTCATGTAAGCAGTAAACAGAGTCCTCAAGCAGGAAGTGAAGACAAAGTTCAAACAAGTGGAAAAAGCCAGCAGGGAATATCCTTCTGTGTGGACTCTTTGGGTCCTAGTTCTCAGCTGAAAATGTTTTGTTTTTTTCCCCAAGAGGGAGACTGAAACTATAAAAAGTTGGGACAAACACCCTAAGACACCCCTTTCCATCGCCTTTACTGCAGCAAAAGAGAGAAAGGGAGCAGATGTTGGATTCTTGGGGGTGGGGTCCTGACCTGAGAGTTTGGTCCGTAATCTGCTGGAGCATGTGGTGAGAAATTTTGCTTGAATCTAATATAGTTTGTTAGGCATTCATAAATATTTTATCAGGTGACCCTTTCTGACTCTTAAATCATTATTTGTACTCACTTAAAAGCTCTTTTTAGTTAGTACATTTGTTTTACTGTTTTATCTAATCCAGTGTGTTCAAGTTGAAATATCTGGGTAATTCCATTTGGGGTAACAAGTTGTATGCATATTATCCTTTAACAGAATAATGGACTCAATCTATTTGTACCCTCTAGGAGAGGGTTGGGCAGTACAGGACATACATTTCTGCGGGAAAAAATCTGGGACTGGGAGCTTGTTGGGAGTACCCAGTGGTAATTTTTAAGGCTGGTAAGAGCCAAGGTGTGGCTGGCTGGCTGCAGCACACGCACACAGCTGGGAGTGACTTATGTGCTGGAGGTTGTTTGTGAGAAGCAAGGCATTGTAAAGGACACCCCAAGTTACAGGGCAGGCGTGACACAGTACTCATTAGTCTGGATTGTACCATGATATGTCACATGCTTCCAACCGCTGCATTTTTCCCCTTCCCACTTTTTTCTCGTCTTGAACAGCGCGTCATTCATTTCCTCTTTCATCTGCCTGCCATGTTGCTGTCATCTACCCTCCCACAAGTCTTCCCCATCAGCCTTCCTTTCTGCTTTTGACTCCAGTCTCTCTGTTGCCTCTCAATCATCCTGAGTGACCAACTTCCATTTTAATTGTTCATCACCCTCCTCAGGTATTTCCTCACCTCCTCTCTTTATTCAGCCTGCAGCCCGGGTTCAACTCTTCCATACTTCAAAAGGGCTGTTCACTTGACTTGGTCTTCAGTAAGCACTTTTCTCTCTCATCTCTGTATTAAGTTCTCCCTCTCCAATGCATCTCTTGGTCTCTTCAGTGTCACTGTTAATCCTGTCATTTGGTGTTTCCAAGATTTCTACTCTGTCAGCATTGATCACTTCTCATCCGCTCTCAGCCCTCTCCTCCCTCTGCTCTCTTCCTTTCTTCCATGGATATGGCTTTTGATTTTCTCCGTGCTTCACTTTAGCTCCTCTGTCCCATCACAAGGTTTGTCCTAGCTTTCCCCAAATATCTGCTTCCTTTTCTCTTGTACTTATGCTGTGGAACATCTCTGGCAGAAAGACGATGACCAGGCTGACTTCCTGCACTAGAAATTCATTCTTTCCTCCTTCAGTTCTGCCATTGTCCTAGCTAAACAACTTTGCTTCTCCAACTTAACTGAATCCTATGCCTGAAATCCTAGCCACCTTTTTACTTGTTCCTCAATCTGTCCCCTTCACCTGCCTCCACTTCTCTCTCCACACATGATCTCTCAAATGTCTTCCAAGAGAAAACTGACAAAATATGATGTGACTTTTTGCCTTCATTTAGCTTCCCTTTACTCTCTTCCCCCACCCCCCCCAAAAAAACAAAAAAAAAAAACAAAAAAAACCCCAGCAACAAACTCTTCCCTCCTTTCCTGGCATAGATGCAGAAGTTTCTTGTTTTCCCTCCTCCTCTGACCCCTGCCATACTCTTCTCCTTAATAACTCACTGTATTCTGGCTCTGTCCCCTCACAATAAAAGCATTTCCCCCCTTGACCCCACTTGCCTTTCTAAATACTACTCCATCTCCCTTTAATCACTAAACTCAGTGAGCACACTGTGTACAGTCATTGCCTGGAGGTCCTCTTCTTCAGTTCCATCTTAGGTCCTGTTGTGACAATTGGGCCTACAAATTTACCTTACTTTTTACAGCTGAACTCACAATTATGTGACATTTCATAAGATGTCACAATAAACCATAATAAATGTTGATGGGAAAAGATATTGGATGGGAGACTGACAGAATTAGTCCAAACAAAAAGGCCTACTGATAATATACTTGATAAACAAGAAAAATGTGGAACCAGACATCAATGAACCAAAGTTGATGTCAGAAACTAGACCTTATTCTTGAACAAAATAGTGAGGGAGTAGACTATTATCCCACCAATCCTTTTGTGAGTCCTTAAAGAATGAGAATTTGGGGAGAAACATTGGCTACTGAAGCAAGCTTCACCATTACACTCCACTGTCTAATGGAACCCTAGGCCTTTGTAATCCTGAGAAATGTCCTGACCAGACTGGGCCAGAGAGGGAGCCAGATGACATCACCATTTCTACCGGCTCCAAATGAATTTCAAACGCCATCTGGGAAGAAATGGGATCAGTCTTTAAGAACAACAACATAAGCAATCACACCTCCAGTCCATGTCAACTAACTTCTCTTTTCTCCCAGAAGTTATTACTATCTTTCGTACCATTTAGGAGCCTGTCAATCAAGGGTTTTTTTCCTTTGAAAACTCTCTCCAGGGGAAGGGAACAAGAGACAAGTATTAAATCATTTTTACATTTCAAATGCTTTAACAGTTTTCCTTTTTTCAAATCTTTTAATAAAAGTGGTGTGTTTTTAGTGGTGTGTTTGGCATGGCACTAAGCAGGCTGAGATCTCTGTATATCAAACCCTGATCCTTGTTCTAGGCAACCTCATGTGCTAATGTAAATTCAGCTATCATCTCTTAGTGATTCACAGCTCTACCTCACTATTTCAGAACTGTATACTTCTGTTCAAACTAAAATCTGTGCCTGTTGCTCTGGCATCTAGTGGAACTATAGCCATCAGCTCAAGCTCAACATGGCTAAACAGAATATCTGATCTTCCCTTCCAAACACTCCCCGTTACTTCCTTTCTCAAACACTCTGGATGACACCACTCTGCTGCCTCTCGGTTAGACCAGTAAAACCTCGGTGTCATCTTCAACTTGGACCTCTCTTTATGGCCTCATATCCAGGCCATCTCTAAACCTTACAGATTTATTCTGGATAATATTTCTAAGATACAGCTTTTCATATGCATCTATATACCTAAAACTCTCTTGACCAAGTTCTCATCTCACATTTCAGTTAATCTCCCTTGATGTCAACCTCTGTCATCCATTTGTTTAAAATTTCAAACAAGCACCTTTGTAATTTCTTCCATGCTACCTTTCACTTGACATTCCCCATAAACACAGGCAAACACATTATCCTCCTTCAGAACTCCTTGAAACTCTTTTTTGGTGTGATGTCTTCAGAAAACTTCATATTAGCAGCCTCAATGTTGTCCTGAGGCCACTGTCTACCGCACTGATAAATATTGTCTCGTTGTTTGTTTACTTTTCCCAGTCTTTCTGTACTTGTATGTTGTCTCTTGTCCTAGATTGTAAGGTCTTTGGGGCAGGTCTTTTTTTGTACAGCTCTTAGCACAAATAGGTCCTAGTCCATGACTGGGACTCCTAGTGCTATGGTAATGCAAGTAATAAATAAATTAAAATGCCATAAAATAAATTATGTAAATGCCAAACAAGTATGGCTTGGTTTGTCTGCAAGGACACAGGAGCGTAACTAAATTTGTCTTCTTAACTCCTGTTAACATTGGTAGGGTTTATATGTGCAAATATAGAGTTCAGTACAAATCCTGAAACAACAAAGATTCCATATTTTCACTGTACAAATACAAAATAAATGATTTAATATTTTCTAAGCAGGTGAATAAGAAGAAAAGTTTATTAAAGATTTTAGTTGAGAACTTGACACACCTTTTTTTTTTTTTAAAGATCATATAATTACACAGTAAATTTTAGTGTTTCTCATTGACTCATTTAGAGGCAGTTTGTACTGAATGATAAGAAATAAAAAGTATGCAGTCGTTAAGCTAATATGAAGAATTATTCTATATTGCATTTCTTATTCAGTAAGAAAATTCAGGGATTCTTATTGCTCTTGGTAACAAAAGGAAGAGCTGAGATTGAGGGTTACTGAAGAAATCCAACTCACTCCTCTACTTTTTCCGAATCTAGGGAGCTGGCAAAGGGATGGGACATTTTGTTCTCCTCCATTACAAAGCAGGTCCGTTAGCAAAAAGTATATTTGCCCATGGCTAGAAAAACTAGGTTCTTGGTTTTCCTCTTTCTTCTGGTCATCTTTTAGAAAAGCATCAGCCATTTTACACTCTCTCTCCCCCCACCCATCTGTATTTTGTCACATGAAAGCTTAAATATTTTTGGTATAAAGGAGTTTGAGGCAAAGAGTTTAAGGAGACTTAGAGTATAAGAAATGAGGCAATCTCCTTTACCTGCTCTTGTTGTGAAGGTCGTGTTTGGTGTCCTGGAACTTCAAATATAAGTAGATGTGAATTGGGAGGATGCCAGCAGAACTGTAAGGTTGCAGGTAGGTTCTGCCATCTTGCCAGAATAATCAAGCCATATCTGAATGGAGAAACCACAGCAGGAGCCTGTCTACTGCCTGAGTTCTTGAACCCAATATGAAAACACCAAGAAATCCCCACAAGAAATGAACTAGACTCTCTGGAAAGAGACCGTGAGGAGAACAGATAGCTCTTTAGGTTTTATACTGCTGTCCATCACCATAATATTTGAGCACCTTCCATGTAAAATCAAAATATTTCCTTTGAAAAGGTCTGGTCTGAATTATTGTTGACACTGCCATTTTTCTGAGAGCCATACTCAGTGTTTTTTTTAAATTTTTTTTATTTCCATTTAAATACCTTGATTTATATTTGCCAGATTATTTAGTAAAAATAATTGAAATATTTGAGCCATTGTCTGATGCCCTGCATTTCCTGTGGCTACGTTTTATACAAAAAGGAAGATTATATCTGTTTTTTTTAAACTGATTGTGAAACTAGTAGTCCATAGTTAGAGCTAGCACTTGCACAAGTACTTCTTAATAGACATGAAGTGACTTAGTTTTGTCTTCCATGGATATAATGCTGTGCATGCGTCATAGTTCAAGTATGATTTGTGTACTGTAGAGACATACTTGGAAGTTCCTGCAAATTTGGAATATTTCTATGGTTTTCCAACAACTGGTTAGAGACATGATGGAGAATCAAAGAACTGAGACCAAAGATCTGGCAGATATATGTAATAAATTGTCCATTTGAACCTTTTGTTTGTTATCCTATACTAGCATAACTTCCTCACTGTGTAATCAGTTAATAGATGCAAAATATAATAGTTCTAAAAATGAAAGCAGTGTTAAAAGAGAAATTCATGTTGATTTGTTAGATTAATGTAGTTTGTTACATTATTAATTTATGTAAGCTTAAGGGCACAGTGGCCCAGCCAAGCTGTGCTCAGTGTAGGATCAGCACTGATAGGTCTCAACTGGAGTACTGTCTAGTTCTGAGTACCACACTTTAGGAAGGATGTGAACAAATTTGGAGAAAGTCCAGAGGAGGGCAACAAAATTATTTAAGTGTAGAAGACATGACCTATGAAGAAAGATTGGAAAAAAATTGGGTTTGTTTACTTTGGAGAAGAGAAGACTGAGGGGGGACATAAGTCATCAAATATGTAAACGGTTGTTTTGAGGATGAGGGGGATAAATTATTCTCCTTAACCACTGAGCATAGAACAAAAAGTAATGGGCTTATATTACAGCAAGGGAGATTTAGGTCAGACTTTAAGAAAAACTTCCTAATTGTGAGGGTAGTTGAGCACCATGACAAATTACCTAGGGAGGATGGAGAATCTCCATCACTGGTTATTTTTAAAGAACAGGTTTGACTTGTCAGGAATGGTCTAGATAATACTGGGGGCTCACAAACGCCCCTCAGTGCAGGGGATTTGATTAAATGACCTATCGAGGTTCCTTCCAGTCCTAAATTATGGCATTCTATTCTGCACACTATGAACACAAAAGGTAATGCATATGGCATTATTAAGCAAGGAAAGGGAAATGAAACCATGGGAACATTTTTAGAATTTATATCAGCTAATTGGAAATTCACTATGACATGGAGCTCACACTTTATTTTTGCAAAAAAGCCCAGAACAATTAATAGTCTAGACATAACCTTTATTGTTCATCCAAAAATCTCCAAGTAACAGGGTGCCATAGATACGTAAATACTAAGTCTTTTATGCTGTAGACATCTACAGCTGTTACTTGTGAAAACTTGAATTGCCTCGAATACCAAAATAATGTTTGATATTCCTTACAGAAATGTAGGTAATAGTTCTAATATTGAGAATATTATCTGAGAATACCATCTAAGGATGACCACACTGTTAGTCCTCCACCAAATTTGTCAATCATCATAAATTGCAAACTTGAAACAGCCTGCTTTCAAAAATTCATTTACTGCCAAATGGTACAGTGATTGTGCTACCACTGAATGAAAGAAATCTCTGACCACCCACCTAACAGCAGTTTGATGTGTAAAGGTATTTTTAATTTGCATTGCTCTTGGAGATTAAGACCTTGATTCTACTCCCATTCAAGTCAGTGAGAGAACCTTCATTGGTTTGAATGGCGCAAGCTCAGACCCTAAGAGAACATTTTTGACCTTTTGAATTGTCCTCTAAATATGAGACCTCAGGAGTAGAGAGAGTTGGAAAGTCAGTTCTATTACAAGAACTGAGCAAAAGTGAAACTTGAAGCTGTTCTGTTCTAGAAAACCTGATGAGCACAGTGAATTACAAACAATCTGTGCCATTGTCTCAATCAATACAATCTATTCCTCCTGTTTAATCAGTTTCTAATATAAAACATGGCTTGATTCTGTAAACTATATTTTTGAAATTTGGAGAACACCAGCAGTCACCCTAAAAACAGGCTATAAAATGTCTCTATCCTATGTGATTTATACTCATTATGCTGATCATGCCCTATTGATTCAACATATTGAACTGGTAGGTCTGTTTCAGTGTATTCTAAGGGGCTAGTGCTATCCCCTTTTTTTAGACCCCATGCAGCCCTCCGTTGATACTATGTAGAATTCTCCTTGTGCATCTTAGTGAGGAATAGAAAGGGAGAGGAGTAACTGGGACAGACTGCGCGGCAACTCGGATACCCTATCTCCCCATACATACATACTTAGTGAGACGTTTCAGAGCAAATTAATGCTGTCAGGACTTACTTGTGCTTAGAAGCCGCTCACGCTAATGGCAGTTTCCAATTCTCTTCATCTCTGTCAGAGGGGATCTTGAGGCACCTGCTGCGTGGGAAGCCTAATGGGGAATCACACTGAGCAGAGATGTGTTGGTTGACAATGGGACAGTGAGAAAATACAGGTCCTCTTCATGAATGATTTTAGTCCTCTGGGATTTGTCAGCTGAACCTTCTTCCACTTCCACTGTTGGGACTTCACCCCACTCCAAAGGCAGAATGATGAGAAAACCCTGCAAGTCTGTACTTAGTCTAGCAAAACAGCACAGAAAAACTGTTTGTTTTGGGATGTATTTGACCTTTTTAAACAACTGTGGGCCACTTCATACTAACTGAAGTGAAACAATTTGGAAATAGGTCTGTTAACTGTTGAAGTATTGCCTCATGCTGCAAGAAGACACTGTCCTTGTGATGCAGATTTACTGTAGCACAAGTTACTTCTCAGAGATCTTCTCCGATCCTTAGCGCTATCCTGTCATGCATGCTTGGTATTTAAAAATTCCTTTGTACTCTTAGCATTTACTCAGGTTTTTGTTTGTTTTGTTTTGTTTTAAATAAGACCATAAGAAGCAGTTGTTTTCATACACTAACAACATTTGCTTGAATACTAAGTTGTTTTCTTGGCACTTCATCTCCAGACAAATTAAAGACCATAGATTTTTACTTTTTATTCTGCAGTATCTTTACTGATATTATTATTTGACTTTATTGCATTGTGCACTAGCAGTAACACTAATCCTCTTTTCTTAAATTCAAAAATATAAATTAAGGTGAGCAGTGTAAGATTTTAAATGTCTTGGGTCCAAAATTGTAGAAAGTAACTGGCTCAAAACATAAAAACAATTTAAGAAAAATGGAAAGGCCAACTCTACAGTACAAACTTTTTTCAATCAAATGATTACTAGCATCTAAAGTTGGCTTCTCATGTAAGTCAATGTTCCTCTAGCATTCTTCTGTAGCTAATAGGAATAGCAGTGGGTGGTTTTTGTGGTTTATTTTTTTTTTTGTTTTTTGTTTCGTTTGGTCCCCTCTCCCGCCCCCGCACACACCCCAGGATCCAACATTTTACTGCAGGATTGAGAAGTCAACTCTCCAGTAGTGAGCAAGAATTTTTTTTCTGGTGAGAGAGGGGGTGTTTTTCAGTTTCTTACATGGAGTTTAAATGTGCACTTTTTTCTAGCTGTTGCAGTTGTAAACCGGTTTCAGAGTAACAGCCGTGTTAGTCTGTAGTCGCAAAAAGAAAAGGAGTACTTGTGGCACCTTAGAGACTAACCAATTTATTTGAGCATAAGCTTTCGTGAGAAGGCTTATGCTCAAATAAATTTGTTAGTCTCTAAGGTGCCACAAGTACTCCTTTTCTTTTAGTTGTAAACCGGACCTTCCAAATATAAACTTACTGCTCAGCAGACAGTCAAAAATACATGAGGTGAACTGCGTAAGTTATAAATCCTATCTTTAATAGTACATATTTTGAGCAACCAGACCCTGCACTGAGGAATTCCTCTGGATCATCATGGGGAGAAATCCATCCTTCCTCTCTCCAAGGCCACTATACAGTTGCTACTCTAGCCGACAAACTGTTTGTGCTCTGACTACAAATGGGAGAATTAAGAGGTGAATCTGCAAAGTAGAGTATCCATTAATCATATGTCTAAATCCCTGTTACACCGGGTATGCAGGGAACCCCTGTGGAGCTGGTTTTGTGGAATACAAGTTTGTGTTTCCTGCATGAGCTCTCCAAATCCCTGTGCACTGGAACACATGTTCTTCTATTGGGAAAGCTTTTCACAGTCTTAGAGGAGAGGACAAGATTTATCATTTACGAGAGGTATTAGTTGCCTCCTTTCATCTCAGTAGGATTTTTGTAACTCTAAATCTTCTGTCTCTTCGTGTTTGACTTAACTTTATTCCTTAAAACTATCAGATATCTGGAAACTTTAGGGAGGCTTTTGCTGTACCTCACCCACACCAAAACTGTGCACACATTGAGTACTAGTGTAAGAAATCTGCTGGCTAGTGACCTAATGGATGATCTGGAGAAAGTCCCATTTAAAAATGAAAACTCCTCCTTAGCACTGCACATCCAACCAAGTTTGAGCATGGATATGCGCGATTGTGAACTATATGCATTCAAACATTTATTTTTCTTTTAACAAAAATGTTTTATTGCTGCACTGATAGTATTTACTGGTCATTCTTTCATACATCCTGAGAAGTGGGAGAGAGCTGCTTGTTAATCATACTGCTGATATATATATAAATATATATTGTGACAGGGTTGGGCCAGATGGCTACAGGAGAGTAATAGAAGGCAGATAAATTAGCCCCAGGCTAAGTAGGTCCCTTTTTCCTGGGTAAGGTAACGGGGAAGGTTCCAGAACAATCAGGAACCTTCTGGAGACAATTAAGACAGACAGGCTGATTAGAACACCTGCAGCCAATCAAGAAGCTGTTAGAATCAATTAAGGCAGGCTAATCAGGGCACCTGGGTTTAAAAAGGAGCTCACTTCAGTTTGTGGTGTGCGTGCGAGGAGCTGGGCGCAAGAGGCACAAGAAGCTGAGAGTGAGAAAGCATACTGTTGGAGGACTGAGGAGTACAAGTATTATCAGACACCAGGAGGAAGGTCCTATGGTGAGGATAAAGAAGGTGTGGGGAGGAGGCCATGGAGAAGTAGCCCAGGGAGTTGTAGCTGTCGCACAGCGTTCCAGGAGACACTCCAGACAGCTTCATTCTACAGGGCCCTGGGCTGGAACCCAGAGTAGAGGATGGGCCTGGGTTCCCCCCAAAACCTCCCAACTCCTGGTCAGACACAGGAGGAGCTGACCTGGATTGTGGGTTCACGAAAACAGCCAAACTAAGGGCTGCCGTGAAGCTCCAAGGTGAGCAAATCCGCCAATAAGCGCAAGACCCACCAAGGTAGAGGAGGAACTTTGTCACAAAAATATATTATGCCAAAGTTGTCTCTCTTTATTTGTAGTACAGTAGTACCCCATGGCCTCAACCAAGATTGGGCCTCATTGTGCTACTTACATACACATAGTGTAAAACAGCCTGCCCTGAAGAATTTGATCAAAATAGCCAAGGCAGATAAAAGATGTTCTCGGATGGGGGAATTGAGGCAGAGAGAGATTAAATGACCTTCCCAAAGACATGCAAGAAGTCTGTAGCAGAGCTGTGAAACATTGGTAATGTTTTTCATAAAGATTAGTTTTAATGTTGATTGGACAGAAGAACATCCAGGGGAGATCTTAGATTAGATTTCCCCCTACACAAGAAATAGATTCCAGCAAATCTCCAAACTAGTGTAAAGGACATGGAAGTAGAATGAGGAGCTGTTTATATTCCTAGAGTAGCATAAGTGTGCATGATGCTTTTTAGACAAATGTTAAGGCACAAAAAGCTGAAATATGAGCATTTCTCAAAATGGACGTACTCTCACTTACAATACAGATCTTGGCTGACGTGAAAGTGATGAAAATAGTATGATTTTTAAATTCCTGTATTCTCTCTTAAACAAAAAACCCACACCAAAATCATATACAGTATTCTGGCAGTTGAATAAGGATGTTGGTCATCTTACTTCTAAACCCAATTAAAAGTTGCATTTTAAGTGTTTAGCAAAGTGATGTAGATCCTAGCCATGTAATGAGCCATGTAATAAGAATGTCGCCAATAACCCGATCTGACTGTGTAGAAGAGCAAAATGAAAGAAAAATATTAAAGGATTCATCTTCCTGGCAAACCTGATATCAATAATTTTTAACGTATCTGCAAAAATAGGCTTACTTTTCTAGTTTGCCTATGTATAGAGACAAACGGGGTGTTTAATAGTTTTGTCATTACTATTGCATAAATTGTTTTTAGATTTGAGACTAGTCACATCTTTTCATTTGAGGCAAAAGCAGAATATTAACTATTGCACATTTCAGTGGTATTTCATATTATAACTGATTCCATTTGCTTTTTGGATCATCAGTACTATATGAGTGCTGCAGCTATTTCAGAACAATTTGTAATTTTGTTAAGATACAATGTGAAGTATATAGCCTCTTTAATTGACCCAGAGCACTTAATTATGTATATTTATATATGTCACCACTGAAATGTGGCCAGCTGTAGAGAAAAGCCTGGCAAACAATTACTGTGTGCCACAAGTGGAAAGACAAGAATATTTGTCTTAAGATGCCCAGGTTGTACTACTTCTAGGGAAAAGTCCTGGAATCTTTAACATTCATCCAGAGCAGACATAACATTAGTACTGATGGACTTGGAGTCTAATATCCAATATGTCACCAACTGGAACATTTAAAGTATTCCAGATGACATATTAAACTTTAACTATTATACTTTGTGTTTACAAGAAATTTAAAAATAAAACCTGGATTTGGTAAAACTATTTTACTTAGTTCTTTGTAGGAATGCAAGTCGTCTATAGGCCGTATCAAGCAAAGTACTAAAAACATGTACTTCAGGCATGTGAGTAATTGTGCTGCAAGCAATCCCATTGATTTTGTGCTTAGTTAAATAGGTTCTTTCTTGGACTGTGACCAAGATGCAGAAGGAAAAAATACTTAAGAGAAGTATCCTTGGCTCTAGTGAAGAATTTTCATTGTTGTGTGTATTTGTAGTTGGACATAAGTTCAGTTCTGAAATCTTACATGGGATCTATTAGAAAACTATATTTTTTTGTTTAGAAGATGTTACAGATTTGAAAGTTGGACCTCAAGTACCTTTATGGTATTTGGTACACATGCATACAGTATTGAATGTGATGTACTGTTTCTTAACACATTTTATTTACAAACGCTGTTTTTTTTACAGTAATGGTCTACTGCAGCTTTGCCCAAATGTTGGATATAGTGAATAGCTACCAAACATTCTGACACTCTCCTCCAAAATGTATAATCTGTAATATGAGCATGTGCAATTTTATAACAACTGTACAAGAAATAACAAAGTATGAAGATTCAAAAAGATAAAATGCTTTAAATACTCTTAAAAAGAAAAGGAGTACTAGTGGCACCTTAGAGACTAACCAGTTTATTTGAGCATAAGCTTTCGTGAGCTACAGCTCATTTCATCGGATGCATCACGAAAGCTTATGCTCAAATAAATTGGTTAGTCTCTAAGGTGCCACTAGTACTCCTTTTCTTTTTGTGAATACAGCTGCTACTCTGAAACTTTAAATACTCTTGTGATTCCATGTGATGGCTGCATGACATTGAATTGGGAAAATGCACTACTGTAAGTCAGTTTTGATTGACCGGTGATTGCAATAACCTGTTTATATTGTCTTCCGTGATTTGGGTGGATGAGAGAGGGAGGACAAACAACAAAACAGAAAAACTGGGCTGCAGAAGTAGAAGGAAAAATGCTAAAGGATGAAGTTGTGCTTTCCATCTCCAGCGAGGACAAACACCATTATTCGGTGCAGATTCACCACAACTTTTTGGCACCAATGCCGCTTCCTTATTGGGCTTCAGATGAGTTTGACTGGTTGTTGTTTTGTATGTTTGTTTTTCCCCCACTGGGGCTGGCTGCCCCATTGTCACTACAGAACCTCCCCGGTTCTTCAAGGTACCAGTCAGGGTCATCCTTGGACTACTATTGATACCCATCTGTCCCAAAGTCAAGGCTCTTGGTCCAGGATCTACTGACCACCAATGTATTATTCATATGCCCAGTGGCCTCCTTGAAATCCCTGGGATGCTCCTTGGTCCCTGAAGTCCTGCTCTTCAACCTGCTTCAGAGCAAGGTCACTGGTCCCTATGGTGGCTCCCATGACTGCTGAATCTGTCTGGTCCTATGGAGCTCTTCCGACCAGATCCTGTGGTACAAGAACAGGATCCATGGTTAGTACAGCAAACTGCCTTCTCCTCCTCCCCAAATGATTCTACAATGCCAGAAGCTTCCCCTCCCTTGGTAAGGACTTTAAGGCATATCAGGCGCTCCTGAGGTATATGGCCACTACCTTGGGTATCCAGGCGGAATGCTTGTAAGTGCTGTATATTCTCCAACCATCAGCTCCAGGGAGAATAGCCCTTGTAATAAATGAGGCTTTCAGGGATCCTGAAAAGGCCCTCCGGACTACCCCAGCTTTGTTGCCCCTTACAGCGAAACATTCAGAGAATCAATACTTTGTTCCTATGCAAGATTTGAGGGTTTCTGTTCTCACCCAGCCTCTAACTCCCTGGTGGTGACTGCAGTAAATGACAGGACTCAGTAGGGAAGGTATAAATCTACACTGAAAGATGGAGAGTCCAAAAGGAGCGACTCGATGGGAGGAGATTTATATATTCACCTCCCTGCAGATGCTCATCGTGAACCATCAGGCTCTCCAAATATGACTGTTAGTTGGGCAGCCAGGTTTAAGTTCATGGACAAGTTGCCAGAAATATCCAGGAAAGAGTTCAAGTTCATTTTGGAGGGCTGTTTGGTGGCCAAAACTTCATTGTAGGAAGCCCCGGATGTGATGGATGACTCAGCCAGGATTTTGGCATCGGGTGTAACCATGAGGAGGGTCTTATGGCTACAGAAATCAGGCATTGCACCCAATGTGCAGCAGACCATTGAGGATTTATCATTTGATGGTGGGATTTTGTCTTCAGAAAAGACAGATAAAACTTTGCATTCATTTAAAGAATTCTGAGCTGCTTTGGGAGTGTGTGCCTGGCCACGAGGAGACTCCACTATAGCGGTCAGTAGCTGCAACAATAATTCCTCTTGCAGCATCTTTCAGACCGTCCTCCCTTCCTGTGCAGCAGCAGGACTTCTCCAGAAAGAGCCATAGATTCCAAAGGAGGGGGTCCTCGGGTTCTCGGTTTAGCCAGCTGCCCCCGCTCCCCAGCCCACCTCCCTGGCATCTAGCAAGTGCCCGTTTGGATTCATGTATTCAAGACAGTGATCTAGTGGTAACTGCTCCTTCCCCATCCCGCTTGTATGGAGACAGGCTGGCCTGTTTTTACAGTGTTTGGGGCTTGATTTACAACTGACAACCTGATCTGAGGGTGCTTAGGACCCAGCTATGCAATACAGTTCCTCTGTCCCCTCTCCCAATTCCCCACCCTAGTCCTCCCACAATCGCAACAAATACATCATGTATGTGAGATTCCAGATCACCCTAGCAACTATGCTCCATGCCTTAAACCACTGGTTTGCTGCCCTAGGCCTTCAGGTTGTTTATTTTCATGTACAAAGCTGCAGGAGGTTTCTCTGGTTTGTTGTGGCAGACTGGCTCTACTAGTACACTGTGTTGTCCTTTGGCCTGTCTTCCACCTGCCCCATGGGTCTTTATCAAATGCATGGTCATGATGACAGCATATTTCAGGAAGAGGGGAATTCATCTTTTTCTATATCTGGATGATTGTTTGAGGGGCAAATCCAGAGAGGACATCCTCTGTCATGTCCAGTTCACACTACGCCTACTCATCTGGGTCTCATCCTAAATAGCAGGCAGTGAACATTGGTTCTGCCTCAAAGAATTAAGTTCATGTGGGCCCTGATAGACTATGACTTCAAGAGCATTTCTGCAGACCTAATGATTCCAGGACATTTGCCCCTTATGTCGGGAGCTGCAGTCCTAACCCTCAGCCACAGCCTGAATATGTCTGAGGTTGCTAGGCCATATGGCTGTATGCACACTGCTAGCCCAATATGCCAGGTTGTGCATTTGTCCTCTTCAAATGTGGCTGAAGTTGGTCTATCATCTCCATCCTCATCCCTTGGACAGACTGGTCCATCTTCCTCCACTAGTAGTGGTGGACTGTTCAGGACAATGTGAGCCAGGGCATTCCTTTATTTGGTCTCCATCAACCAGAACTATTGTCATTGATGCTTTCTTAATACATTGGGGAGCACATTTGGAGTCACTGAAGGTTCAAGGCCTGCATCGGACTGGGAAGCTTCTCTATCCATGTCCTGGAGCTTCATGCCATCTACTGTGCTAGTCAGGCCTTTCAAGATCACAGCAAGGGCTCAGCGGTTCTCATACTCACTGACAATATCACTGGAATGTATGGGCAGGGAGAGCACATTCCAATTTGCTTTATCAGAGGCAGTCAGGTTCTGGCCGTTTTGCATTTGGCCTGTGGTCGATCACTTGTCTGGGATCTACAGTCACCTGGTTGAGCACCTAAGCAAGAATTTCTCCTTGAATCAGAGTGGTCTCTGAAACCCAGGATCCGATGGTCCATCTCTGCAGTTTGGGACATCCTGAAAATCAACCTGTTTACCTTGAGAGAAAGTAAGAGATGCCAGCTGTTTTGCCCCTGAGGGGGGTCTCAATCCAGGCTCCTTAACCGAAGCTTTTAAACGGAGCTTGGAATCTGCATTCTTGTATGCCTTTCCTCCAATTCTGATAATCCAGCAAGTCATTTTCAAGCTGAAATTGGACTGTGCCATGCTCCTTCTCATTGCTACAGCATGGCAACATTGGTTCTCCAACCTCCTCACGCTATTGGTCTGTCCTCCCATATCCCTTCCTGTTCACCCCAACCTCCTGACTCAGCATCATGGTCCGGTTTTGCATCCAGCACTCAGTTTCCTGTATCTCACAGAATGAATGCTGCGTAGTTAGATGAGGAAGAGGAATGATGTTTGGAGGTGGTCAGGCCGGTCTTGCTTAACAGTTGGAAGCCCTCCACAGGGCAACCTATTTGACCAAGTGGAAGCGATTCTCAGTATGCTTGTTAGCCTGGGGAGTGCAATCACCATGGACTGGTGTCCAGGCATCTTGGCGTACCAGTTACACCTTCAGTCTTGTGTTCTTGTGCTTAATTTACTGAGAGTGCACCTAGTGCTAACTTTGGCATTTCATCTGCCTATCCATGTGAAGTCAGTGTTTTTAAACCACATGGCAATGAGGTTCTTAAAAGGAGTCTCTCATCTCCAGGTGGGTAACTTTCTGTATCATGGCACCATACAATTAACCTAGGCTGCACCTCCTCCAGGGGTATGAGTGCATTCCATGAGACCTCAGGTGTGACATCAGTGGCATTTCCAAATGACATTCCTATATTGGACATTTGCAGAGTGGCCATTTGGTTTTCTGTGCATACTTTTGCAAACCCCTATGCCATTATGGCTGCATCCAGAGCAGATGCAAACATTGGGAATGCACTCTTGCAGTGCCTCTTTAAATAGGCTCCAACTCTTATGAGAAGTGCTTGTAGATCACCCATATAGAATACACAGCTGCATCTACTGTAAGAAGAAGAAAAATGTTATCTAACTATTATTCTTCGAATTGTGATGCAGATGTGTATTCCATGACCAGTCCTCCATTCTCTCTGCATTGGAGTCTGCACTTCTGACATTCGGGGCAAAGGAACTGAGGAGGTCAGAATGGTGGTGCCCTGACACAGCAGGGGATGGGTTACAGCCACAGGACCTGAGCACTGACCCTATGGGTACTGCTACGTAAAATTCGCTGACTCCCATGCATGGGACATGCACACTCCCAAAAATACATGTCTACACCACATCTGTAAGAGCAACAGTTATAGGCAGGTTACTGGTTTTTATCTGTATTTAATATATTTTAATTGTACAACAAAATGCAATTTTCTTACATTTTATCAAACAAAAATCCCTAATATGTACACTAATAGAGCAGTCCTCTTCCGAGGTTTAATTTTTTTCTATTAAAAGTCTATTCAGTGGGGCAGTTTGTGGAGTAAGATGCTACTTGATTTGAGTAAGGGTATTAGAATTAGGTCTGTAGCATATTAGGAAGTGAGAAGAGACATTGAAGTGTCAGCCAATCCGTATATGTGATATAACAATATCATACACACCAGGAACTACTTTCAAGACATGACCTTGGGAAATGATGTCCTTGGAAATGACATTGTGCTATTGATTGGATGTTAGGCTGGTTAATGAAAATGTACCTACACAATTACATGCTCGGAAGTTCTCAGGAGCTGGCTGGGATCAAATCTTTTGTTTGTTTTGTTGTTTTTTTTTTTTTTTTTGTTCTGTCCACCCAATTATATTGTAAAACATCTAGCCTAACAAATTGTGGGGAGTTGATGGTAAATAACAGACAGAAAAATACACTTGGTTTACTGTAAGGAGTATAAATGATAGTTAATAGAAGCTGCGTGATATTTCCTAGATTGTCTGTGCATTTATTCATAATGTAGAATTATTAATCCCAATATTGGACCTCCATTGTAATACAGAAAGCCTTACAATTTGAAATCATATGTGGATTTGTTTTCATATTAGCTTACACTTTTAATGGAATTTAGCACATGTGAAGTATGTTACGGAAAATCAGTGCAAAAGACAAAAACTTTTATGTAGGCAAATTTTCAGGGAAAATATTAAAACTTATCTTGATGTGCAGTCTGTGCAAATATTTTGCAAGGAAATTGTGGAGGTAAGCCTGCTTCTTGGAAGTTTTACAAGGTACTGGTGAGTAGAGAAACTTAAAGAAGCTCTGTCCTGTCTGGAGATGAAATTCAAAATATTTATATCGTTCCTCTATTATTATTTTTAGCTTGTTTTGCTAGCATAGTAAGAGAGAAATATTTCTTGAAAGCCACAATGAAAATAAAAGTAGAAAAATATTTAATATAAATAATACATTAGAAATGAAAAATGAAATAACTACAGATCCTTTAGGAAAAAACACAAACAGTATTATAGCAGAGGGATAGCTTTGTGTTTGAAGCTCAACTCTTCTAAGATACAGTAAATCAGCTAGCTTTGAAATTTGGTGTGCTTCATTTGGGGGATGAGGGGGTGGAGAAGGGTGTTGATAGTGATCCGAATTTGGGGCTATTTGACCACGGTGTTCCTTAGATAGTCTCCAGGGGAAAAAATGTTTTTCTTAGTGCAATGGGGAGGGGAACTGGAACAGGTGATGGGGGGGGGGGGGGCTACAAGTTGCTGGGAATGGTGGGGCAGAAGGTGGAGCGGAGATGCATCAGTCTTCTGTCTCATGTTTAAAGGTATTGTAACAACCATGTAATAAAACTGTCAGTGTTTTTGGATACAGTAATGGTGTAGCAGTGTTGGTCCAAGGATATTAGAGAATTAGGGTGGGTGAGATAATCTCTTATTCTTTTATAATATCTTTTTTCTTTTATAAAAGGTAGCACCGTACTCACCTTGTGTCTCTAATGTTTTTGGACACAGATCATGACTGAGATTTCCTCTCACTGGCCCTGTTAGTAGGAACTACATGTTGCAAACACTTCAAATCACACCCACTATCTCTATTCCACAAGATCCACAGGAGTGGAGAGGAACATTGAGGAGTTGCATAGGAACCATGTGACCTCAACCTGTGGACTGGGACAGTTCCTAGTTCTGCGACTGGGCTGCTGGGTGACTGGGGCAAGTCATTTCACCTCTCTCTGCTTTAGTTTCCCATCTGTAAAATAGGAATAATGATGATGTAAAATTCTTTGAGATATGCTGATGAAAAGTGCTACATAAAAGCTAGGGTCTTTTGATTATCACCTAGCCTCTGTAGCAGTTTTCACCTATTTTTGCGGTTAATAGGCAACTGTCTAAATGACCACTAACTTCTATCAACAAACATTTCTTTCTGTTTTTTTTTTGTTTTGTTTTTTTTTAAACCCTAGGAAATTAAATTGGGATGACACTTGAATATTCAACAGAGGAATAATACTTTCTTTAGTAAGAAAATAAATTACAGTGCTTAAATAAGAATGTATGCCTGCAAAAAGGGGATAGAATGGTATTGTAAAAAGGAATAGAAACTTAAAAAGGGGTAAGGCATGTGGTGCAGACAAAAGGCTATTAGGTAAGAGGTAAGGTGACAAGTCAATAAATGGCCTAGCTCAAGGGCAAACTACTGGAAATTAAAGACCTGGGGGGAGAGAGGGTGTTATTCTTTCTCAACAGATCATTTTTTGTCTGTCATTGACTTGGAGTATTTTCCATTATCAAAACAATTGGTCTAAAATTTGCAGCTGTTCATCTGACACAGTGACCTTTTCACACTGATTCTGTTTAACTGCTTCTCAGATGAAATCAATATGATCAAGCAGCCATATCACTGGACAAAGACAGAGGTTTTCTAGCCAAACAAAAACAAAAAACCTACTTATGTTGTGTCCTTAACAGTATTCAATCAAAATTTTTAGAATTATTATTAGTGTTCATATGCTAATGTCTTTGTTTTCTTTATTGAAAAATTGTCTGGGATCAGGGCTGTGATGTATTCGCACTGTTCATAAAATCAGATGATATAAAAAAATGTGGATTTGACATTTCACAAAAATATCAGTTGTGTGATGTCTTTGATATGGGGATTGGGCAAGTAAATGCATTTGTAAAATATTTTTCATACTATATTTAAAGGAAACATGTATATAGTACTTTTGGAAAGGCTGTTGATGCCACTTTTTCAGCCATGTATTCAGCTTTGCTTCGTAGCAGAATGCCAGACCTCCAGGGAACGAACAAGTAATTTAAACATTCTGAAGTGCCTTAATGTCGTCCAGGGTGAGTGGTGGTTTGTTACAATTCCAGTCCACTGCCTAACATGCCAAGGGTGTTATACTATCTTCAGTGGGCTACAGAAGGCTTGCACTATCCCTGTGGCCAGGTAATAGTCTCTTGAGTTTCAGGTAAGAATGGACCTTATGGTGGCTGTTGCCACAGAGAGATGTGAAATACTTGATATATTTGAATATTGTAAATAAATTCATACACTATAATTCAGATTTTTACAGGGAAAGTCATGGTTTGTTGCCTATTGAACAGGGTGGATTTGATTTAAATCAAATTAATTTCAATCTGGATTTAAATTACTAGTCAGGAAGACTCTATTTAATCATGGATTTCTACATAAAAGTGCATTCTTGTTAGTTGTTATAATCTTAATACATATTCTTCACAACTCAGATAGATGTAGCTATCCTTTTTAGGAGGTACACACTATAGATTTTTAAAGTGATTTATTTTGAAAACTTTTCAGATTAGTTTTACAGTTATCAGAAAATGAATGCTTGTGTGGTTATTTCATTTACCAAGGGTAATTGAAGCCAATATTTATGAAGTCATTGGGAGGTGAACGATCTCCAGTTCAACAGGCTAATCATTAATATTTGGAGGATTTTCTTGCTATGCTGTATTAGGAGGAGAACATCACCAGACAGACATTTTAAATTTGTTTTGTTTAACTAAAACAACATTCTGTATTCTGGATTTTTTTCTTCAACAGCAAACATATAATATTATAACAAAACAAGCGTATGAATTTTTGAATTTAGTTAAACATTTAAGTTTTTTTTAAAATCCGGTTAGTTTTTGTTAAAATAGTTTTAAACTAAAATAGTTAAATGGATTTAAAAAAAAACACAAAAACTAAATTGACCATGTCAGCCGGTCAACATGAGAAACTTAAAATATTGGCTTCTGCAGCTAACTCAGTTGTCTTCACCTTAATTTTCTTGTTAGTTCATAATCTGGAAAAGAAAAACAAGCTTTCCTGCTTTTTCAGGTCCCAAACGATTTCTCAATTTGGAATGAATTAGTCCAAAGGAAGAAAATATTCTTTCTACGCTGGCAGAAGAGGCTACTGCTGTTAAAAGTGAGATTATCACTTCAACAGTCTCTGAATCCAAGTTCTTAAATGACTTCCACCAGTTCACTGGTGTGACTTTCTTTAAAACGTCATCAGCAAACATACTTCTCTTAGCTCTGAAGTTTATTATAGTTGGCATTATGGAGGGATGACTGCTAGATGTCCATGTCATAGCCAGCTCCTCTTCTTCAGCAGTTAAGGTTTGACCCTGGTACTGAGTATTTAGAATATGTGCAAAAAAATGAGCTGGAGATAATGCTTGTCCCATTCATTTTTTTTTTAATGCTTGTAATTTAACTCTGTCATTGCAGATTTCTCTTTTTAAGATCTCACTCAGTTCCTTCCAAATTTCAACAGCATCAGCAATAAAACAGCTATTTCCCTACATTTTGTTCAAGGCTACAGAAATAGCCTTCAGGGGGCTCAGCACGTGTTCAACATTTCTCTTAAGCCCCGTGTTGGGAACTTTGGCTGTGACAGTGCCATCTATTTTTTCACAATTTTGTTCACAAACTGTCATCAGATTAGGCCAGTTCTTGATCCAGTGCTCAAAACAGTCCACTACTGAGTTCCATCGCACGTCTTGTGGGAGAGTTAGCTTGGTTCCTCTCACTTTTTTCAGAGCAGTTGCTGCAAAGTGGTTGTTATGGAAGTATTTTGCAATTTCAGCATTAGCCTTTATTTTTGGAACACTGAAGTCTTTGGCTAGGTGGTGCATCAACTGAGCACTGCAACCGTATGTTGGTAGACTGGAACATTCTTCACTCTCTTCTAAATTTCTTCTTATCTTGGATACATTTGCAGTATTGTCTGTGACCAAGCTGCATACTAGACATTTTGAATTTTTTTTCACAGTTTCTTATGCTTTTACTCCTACTTCTTGTAAGTATGCTGTTGTGTGTGCGTTTCCTGATGTATCAATTGTTTCTGTAAGGAAGACATTCCCTTCTTCTGTTGTCACACCAGCGCATACAACAGGATCATTGTGGACATTACTCCACCCATCAAGACTCAGGTTAACAATTTTACCCTCTCGACCTTTTGCACACTGCTCAATTTCTCTTTTGTACACTTTATCCACCAATTTGCCTGCGACATCTGCTCTGTTGGATGGACTGTATCCTGGTCTTAATGACTGAACCATGTTAATGAAGTGTGGGTTCTCAATCATATGAAAAGGAGAGTTTGATGCATAAACAAACTGGGCAATTTTTCATCAATTACCTCTTTCTGTAATCTGCTGGTTCTTTTCACAAATTTATCTGTGGTTCTTTCTGGATGGTGCAGATTTTTTTTTCCTTTTTGCTGCAAGTGACGTACTGTGGCTATGTGACATACATGATGTACCTGAAACATTATCCACCTTCAAGATCACCATCATTTTCTATAGTTTCAGAGTTATCTGCCAGTGGTAGTCTTGAGAATCCTGTATGTTGAGGATGGATTCTCCGAAACAAAATAAGTCAATGCAGTTATTTAATTATTATTACCATACTGCTCATTTAGTATTACTCATTGCATTCACTGACATTCAGTACTACTTTAAAGGTGAAATTGTAAAAGGAAGATCTGCCTCTTTCAGCTATTTTATTTTTTATCACAACTGCATCTAAAATGATAATACCATAGAGTAACAACTATATTTTTTGCTCAAACATGAAAATTCAAGAATAGTCCAGAAGGAAGACAGGCAGTCCTTAGGAAAGAAGTATGAAATAAAAAAGTTTACCAACATGAAGATCCTGCATGTTCAGACATGTTCCTTTCATCATCTTCAGTGCAGCTTCTTCCTGAGAAGGAACACTTCTCATGATGTTGTTTTATTTGGGGTATTAAACCTTGCATTTCTTTGTTGCACTGTTTCATTTTGCACGCATGCCTGCCTTACCCACAGGTAGAGGAACTTCATTAAAATATTCCCACACTGGATCTCTTTTACGGCCTTCTGCCATTATAGGTTTTCCCTTCTAGTGAGAGAATGGTATGGTAGATCTCAAATCAATGAAGGCTACACTCAGACCTCAAGACTTCTGGAATATACTGCTCAAAGAGTTTCGCTTTTGTTTCTACTGCCTGTCCCTCCCATCTCACATTTATCTCCAGACTTCTTCTCCTTGTCCAGATCTATTCTGCCCCCCAACAATCTATTCATTGAACTTTTTGAAACTTTGCACTTTTAGAGAGAGGTAAGGGATTGATTCTGTGTACACAAATTTGCAAAGGGACAATAGGGTTGAGGTCTGTTATTTCTCACCTCTATATATTTATTTCTTTATTTAAAAACATTTTTGCTGTTAACAAGCATGTTATCTCTGGCGACACAAATCCACAGTTTGAGAACTGCAAAACTAAGCATCTCTGGTATCTTTTAGACTGAGCACTGAGTCCTATTGGATAGATAGAAAGATTAACCTAAATAATCTGTACAGAAGCCCCTGGAACCTCATAAGATTGGGTCCCTAATCCATGAACTATTAAAACTCATTTACAAAACTTTTCTTAAACATTACATGAATATATTGTCTCATACTATAGAATTAGAATTTATAATCCATATTCCATGATGAGCTTTGAGCTATAATGTATCTTAATTAAACTATCTTTAGGTACGTTTTTTTCCTCAAAAAGCATTTTATCAAAAAAATCCAATTTAATGAACTTTTTTAAAAAAAAATCTGATTTTTGATTTCAGTTTTATCCACCCTGCTGTTGAAGTACATTTATAACTACAGCAAAAGACAACCTGAATTGGGAATTTGTGTAAATGATGTACAGTATTTATAATATTCTGGGAGATTCTACAGTAAATAAGATACTGCTATTAAAAGTTATCCTGTAGAGAAGACTTCCATGGATCTGAATGTTATTACAAAATGGCACTTCACAAGTCACCAGTGCAGAGAGGAGGCACACTTTTACCACAAAAGCTAAACACTAGTAAAACAAATGTAAAGAAATAAATTAGGTAAAAAGGGTATGCTGTTGCAGTATTAGGAAGGGAGATGCATATATAGAACCATACTACATACAGGCTAATAGGTTGCGTACAGTGTCCCTGCAAGATTTTCTTTGTACTACACCAAACTTTTATAGAAGCCACTTCATATTAGAAATAAAGTAGTGGAGGTTTGGAATAATGGCTCTGTAAGTTTAGGGTTTTTTTTTAATCCAGCTGGTTGAAATTTTTCAAAGTAAAAAAAAAAGACACAGGACACACTTTCCACAAAGTTTCATGGAGAATGTTCCTAGTTTTTGATTAAATCTAACTTTTTAATAAGTAGTATGTTTATAAGTAAAGATGACTTTTGAGGAATAAATTATTTTATTTTGTTTAATGTTTTCCCCCAAATCTGTATTGCTGCACATTTTACGTTCTGCTTAAATGCCCAATTTATGGACTGCTCAATATAAAATGTCATCTTTGTTCCATTTTTGTGTTTTTGTTTCTCTTATTTTGTTGATATGTCTTTGTTCTGATTTACTGTCTTTGGAAGATGCTGGAGTCATTCCAAGGATCAGGTGGTAAAGGGTGCTAGAGGTAGGTTCTTCTGTGGCTCTTAGAGTATCATCTTGAAGCCTTTACATATTAATTTTATAAATGTCTTGCTTCAATGCAAAGAGTTAGCCTTTAGGGAGGTGGGCAGGTGTGGGGTGATGCAGAAGCAAAGCACATGCTTCAGTTTCTTGAATCTTCATTGCATTAATAATTAAACCCAAACCAATAAATATTTATGAATTATATAGCTTTCAAGGCTTAACACCCCCCGCCCCCAGCCTAATTCATTGAATTTGTGATATAAAGTGATATTGTGAATAAAGGTTAATACAAAGGACCAGTCCTGTCTACCTGACTGCATTCTTATGCTCTGAGGGACTTGATGCAGCAGAACTGGTATTGTTCCATTAGGCAGGATCTAAGAACATAGCTCTGTGAGCCTTTTATGCATCCTAGTGCACAGGTGTGCTTGGAGAAAGCCAAAGAGAGTGGTGTGACAGGTTTCCCCCAGGCATCCTGGAACTGGGGTACCACTGAGCCCTCTGACTCACCAGCCTGGGCTCCCTCTCACACTGGTGCTGTGACAAGCTGCAGACCTATTCCTGGTCCTACATTTGTACCAGCGTTCACACAGTTAGGAACACACCCAGCTGCAGTAGCATGCAGGCTCTGGCCAGCCACTGCATGAACCAACAATAGAGAGACTACAGCCAAAATAACCACCAGCTTCCCAGCCTAGGATCCCAGAGCTGTACCATCCTGCACTGGCCAAAACGCCAACCAGTATGAATTCATTATCCCGTTCACCTCCCCTTCATTGTGAGAGGAAATGCAACAGCCCCTGTCCCTTAAACTAAGATTCCCAAGCACTTCACTCCAAATGTACTGGTTTAGATTAAAACATTAAAAAAAAGTTTATTAATTACAAAAATTTTTAGTGATAAGTGACAAAAACAGATCAAAGCAGATTACCTAGTAAATAAACACACAAACTAAAGCTAAAATACTAGAAAGATAAAACATTAATTAGCAAATTCTCACCTTGGCTGATGGTACAAGCAGGCTTGCAGATTCTTAAGGGACAAACTGCATTTGCTTTTCAGCTTGGGATCCCCACTCCCATTCCAAGTCCTTTTCCTTAGGAGCTTTTCTTAGGTGTTCAGTTATGGGGGAGTGAAGAACCCCCAGTGTCACTCCCTGCCTTATATAGCTTTAGCATATGACAGGAACCCTTTGTTTCAAACTTGGTTCCCAGACCAATTTGTGGTAAAATACAAACATCCCAAAATGGAGTCCAGAGTCATGTGGCCTGGTTACATGCCCTTGCATACCTTGCTGAGTCATAGCAGCCATTACTTACAGGCTGTCTGAAGCATTCTCAGGAAGGCTTACCAGATAGGGATAACCTTCTCCTAAGGCATATTGTTTTTCCTAATGGTCCATTAGCTTGAATAGGCTCTTCACAGCCAGCTATCTAGACTGGAAGCATTTTGCCTAGTAAAAAGAAAAGGAGGACTTGTGGCACCTTAGAGACTAACCAATTTATTTGAGCATAAGCTTTCGTGAGCTACAGCTCATGAAAGCTTACGCTCAAATAAATTGGTTAGTCTCTAAGGTGCCACAAGTACTCCTTTTCTTTTTGCGAATACAGACTAACACGGCTGTTACTCTGAAACCTGAATTTTGCCTAGTGGGTGTTGCCCAGGTGTAACTACATTTGAGATACTGATACATAGTCAATATTCATAACTTCAGATACAAAAATGATACATGCATACAAATAAGATAATGCTATTCAGCAAATCATAACTTTTCCAATGACCCCTTAGATGACTTGTCCTGTAAAAAAAAAAAAATGCATCATTATGTCATAATCATAAAACTATGAAGCATATGGGGTGTACACCTTCCCCCCTTAGATTACTGCCGGAGGGTTAGTCACTGACTAATGCAGAGGCAGTATGTCTAATGCTCTATTTAGGTTTTGGCTATACAACTGCCAAGTGTTACCAAACATTTTAGTGTCACCCACAGGTGTTCTGCAAAGTTGTTTCTTTTTCCAGGTTGCCTGAAAACATTCTTGTGCATAGCATTGTTAACATAATGCAGATATTGATATCTTTTAGTGCCTTGGCATTTAGCCACTAATGCCATGAGGTGGCGTGCCTCAGTTTCCCCTTCCACATAGCAGACTCTGTTTGTTATGGGTTCCCTGCTGTGCCAAGCTCTAAGCCTGTTTATAGATATTAGCTGAGAAGCAGTATCATTATAGGATTTCTTTGATACCACTCCTAGCATGTTCAAAAGCTTTCCCCCCAAAATCATGCATGTTACACCTTTTTATAGCACTTACTATCAGTACCAAATTCTTTGTCATAAGGTTTACTGTGAGCAACAACTCTGTATTATGAGATGTAATAATGGCACCAACTTTTTATTACAGGTAGGAGTTTCCAAGTGTCAGTATCATACCATGTTTTTGGTTTATACAATCTGGTTTGTTTAATACTCATTGTATTTTTCAACTCCTCCCTGAACCACAGCATGTGTTCAGATACTGGTCTTTCTTCCCCTTGTATGTTTTTTCCAGTATCCCCTTCGGTAAGGGTTCTCAGTTTATGTATGTCTTCGGGGTTTTGGTGAGGTAAGGATGTGAGCGGACCTTGCATGTTGGCTGGTCCTCTGTGGAGCTGCATTTGATCACCAAGGCTATGCCTATGTAAAAATATCCACCACCCGCCTTGGGGTTTCCTTAAGATTTCCACTCTCAGCACTGGGACTGCCCCACCCCCCTGGGACGTCACCCTTTCCCTCTGGGGTTCCAGCATAATATTCAACAAGGTTAAACATTTCTTTAAAGCTTGCAATTCCTTTTTCCCACTCCCATTTTTTCATCAAATTTTTTGTCTGGTTCTGCTTCTGTAGCAAGTCCAGTAGGTGCTTTCTCTTTCCTTCTCTTCTATATCTTTAGCTTTCAGTTCCATGGCTAATTTCTGGGTCTTAATTTCTTTGTCAGTCTCTATCTGTTTCAGTTCCAAAATGCTCTGGTGTGCAGCTGCTTGCCTGGCCTCCTTTGCTTTCATCTATTTTATCTGTAATTGTTTTAACTCCAAAGGTCTTTTTTTCTTTTTCTTCTACCTGAAGTCTAAAAAGCTCCAATTTCACAATTGTTTCACTATTTCACTCATCTTGCTGCTTTTCTGTCTTTACTTCCCTTTCCCGAAATAAGCAAACAGAAAATAACAAACTGGAAACCTCTTTGACTGATCTCTAGTCACACTTAAATCTCACTTAAAATCACAACCAGTATATGAAGTGCAAATCTCACACAGAACAACAAGCTGCACATTTGATCCTGCCGACGGAACCAGTGGATCTATTACTATATTAATCTAGTAGGGAGTTTCCCACGTGTTGAGTGTGTGCGTGGGCTGTGGATGATGTTGAAGTTGCAGCAGTGACTGTTAAGTGGCCTGGTTTGGAGAAGTTTTTCTCCCAATTCTTGTGAATTCCCCAGTGCCAAACCCACATACTAGGGTTGGCATGTGGGAGAATTGCTCCCAGAGATACAGGGAAGAAAACACATTCCTACTGTAGCCCCACTTAAAAAGCTGTGAATTTCTGGAGGTGGTTCTTATGCTGATGTTAAGGGAGATCAGTGAAGCCCATGGATCCTCTTCCCTCTGATCTCCCAACCTCAGCCTCAAAGTAGTCTTAAGAGGAGGATCCTAGTCCCAGTAACAATCTCCTATGCTGAGCTCCTGTCCTGAGGCTTGGCATGAAGGTTAAGGTTTGTCCATTAGCATACCATATAATCTGCATTGGTGTAGGCATAGGAAGGTGCCTCCTTAGCTGGTTATTAACTGGCTTATGGTAGTGAAGGGCAGAAGGAACATTTCATTTTTATGAATTACATTGCTTTTGTTCTGGTTTATTTTTCATATCTCTGAAGAATTTTGTATGCTGGCTTTTCATGTAGTCAATAGGAAATTCCATGGTACTTGGCCCACATTATTCTGATGTCCAGCATGGATGCAAACTAGGTTAACACTTTGTCGTTAGACATTGCAGAGTGTTTGGTGCCAAAGAGTTTCACAGACAAGACAATACATCTTCCCACTGTGGGGCTTGATCCTCCTCCTAAATATATGGATATGTATTGCACAGCTTCAGTAGCTGACTTGTTGAAAGAGGCTGTTGTATGTATAATATACTAGAGGATAGCATTTTAGGAAACTGAAACTTAATATAACACCATCAAAATACTGTCTGTCTAGATTCCTGCAGTGAGTCAGGGTTGCCGCTGATGATTGCTATGTGCCTACTAAAATCCTTTTGATTCTTTACTCTTCTCTGGTGTTTCTTACAGCTTATTTGAGATCTGCCAATCTATACTAATTTATTTTTAGATGGATCAGAGCCAAATTTCAATCATTGTAGTTTCAAGGAAGGGCAGTACAAGGGGGCCACACAAATATAGGGAGCCTGATGCTCTTTTTATTTACACGAGGGGTCTCAAGCTCCCGGCCCACGGGCCATCTGCAGCCCACGAACCTCCCCAATGTGGCCCACAGGGCTCCAGCAGTTTTGGGGCTGGGTCTCCCCCTTGGCCCGACCTGCTGCCCCCGGGCGCTCTCCCACCCATCGGCAATTTACAATGGTCCGGGGCCCCAGCAGCGCAGCGGAGCCCGAGCAGCGTCTGCCTATTCGCTCCATGTGTCTGCCCCTCCCTGCGGCCCCTGGGTGGGGCTGTGCCTCCACACACTGCCCCCGCCCCGAGCGCTCCTGTGGCCAATGGGAAGCTGCAGGAGGCAGTGCCTGGGGGCAGTAGTGCACGGAGGCCTCCCGGCCCACCCCTCCTTGGAGCCCCAGGTAAGCGCTGCACCCCCCCCCCCCCGACCCCTTCCCTGAGCCTGCACCCCCACACCTTCCCCACATACCTCCTTCTGCCCCCAAACTCCCGCCCAGAGCCTGCACCCCTCCTCCCGCCCAGAGCCTGCACCCAGTACCCAAACTCCATCCCAGAGCCTGCACCCCAGGCCCCCTCTTCCCCCAAACTCCCTCCAAGAGCCCAACCTCTCACCCCTTCTGCACCCAAACTCCCTCCCAGAGCCTGCACCCCACTCCCCTACCCCAGGCCTCCTCCCAGAGCCTTAGGCAGGTGCGGGGCGGAGTTTTGGGGGGATGGGTTCTGGGTGGCATGAGTGACATTATTGGCCCACTGGGAGGATTTGAGGATTGGTACTGGCCCTAAGGTAAATTGAGTTTGAGACCCCGATTTAAAACCATGTAGATCAGAGGAGAAACTCCCCTGAAGTCTGGCTCAGAGTGTTTTTTCCTCCTTTTTTCTTTGAGTTACTTCGGCTCATCCCCTAGCTATGGCTACCCTGAAAGGCAGTGTTCATACAGCAGGGGAGAGTTTGTGGTTCCTTTCAGCCACAGTAATCTTCTCCTCAACCAACATTCTGCTTGGGACCATAAGCCTAAGCTTATCCGGCAGACACTTGTGTAATACTGTGAATCTGGTTCAATGCAGTTAATATATCCTAGAAAGATAAATACTTCATTGAAATACTGACATCATTTTAAAGTAGAAGGGGGGAAAATGGGAGTGACTTGTAGTACAAAAATAATCAAATACCAGACTCTTTATTTAACATACATAAAGCTATTCAGCTGCTTTTTTTGTGAATGAAACTCTGTCCAATGGAGGATGTGTGCTCCAAATGAAATGTAGCAGAGTACCCACCCTGTTCCTGCTATTAACGGTAGCCACAACTTTGGGGTGTTACAACTTGAAATATTATGACAATATTGCTAGATAGCGAAAATATTAGAAATCACCACTTCAGGAAATTGTTATAAATCAGCGCTAGCTCTCTTTTCTATTGTATATAAATTCATATGAACTATGAATTGTTCGTTCATATTCATTCCTACTAATAATCAATGTAGAGCTAATGACAAAGCCTGATCCAAAAGCCTATGGAAATCAATGGAAAGGCTTCATTTGAGTTTCATGGGGTTTGGATCAGGTCTGTAGGTGAGTGTTTCTGAGGCTTTGGAATTGATGAAGTAAAATAAAAAGTCCGATTTTTTTTTTCTTTCCAGTAATATGAATGAGTCTTTTATACAGTAGTATTTTAGAAATGTGAGTATTCAATGTCGTTTACACATTGGTGTGTATATATAATAAAATTAGTTCAGGTGTTTTGATTTTTACTTTTAAATGGGGCTAAGGTGTATACTTAAATTTAGATTTCTAACATTAAGGCTAATTTATATGAATACAATAGATAACTTCTGAATAGAAAATACATCAATATTTTTGGAAGATGGGATAGACCGTAATAATGGGACTGATGTAAATAAATGAACAGTAGAGAGAGAGGCTAAAATTTACATATTGCCTTTAATTCAGAAGGATCCCAAGACACTCTGCAATCCATATTATATAAGGGTTAATGTTAAATGTTACTGAAATTCATCCAACTCTTGAGGTCCAGCAATGTAATTCTGTTTTAAGGCAGACCGAAGACTCTCTAATCTATTTAAAATACAGGTATGTCTTAGGTACACAGAATTTAATTTTCCAACTGGAAGTATTCAGGGCATTGAGGCTGATACTCCTCCTCTTGAGAAAAGAGCCATGTCATTTTTAATTACAGCTATCAAGATTTTAGCAATTTTAATTACAACGAACAAGATTTAGGATAAATAGTGAGGACCTTAGTATTAAGTGCCATACCAGAGAAATAGCTTCTAGCATCGCAGTGTTTCCGAATACTGTGCTGGCGTATTGGTTGAATACCTAAATCACCTACTGAATCATCAACGTAGTTTCCTGTAGCACTGTATGTTTTTCTGGTCAGTAGTGGCAAAGAAGATTGACAAGATCTGAATCTGATTGGTTTGAGGTTGAAAGAGATAATAGCCTGTCACAGGACCTGAAGGGAGTAGATAACAGAATAGTCTTGGAAGGGCAATATTAAGGGTAGATTAAATTTAGGGGAAATAGGGCAAAAACAGAATTTCTTTAAATATGGTGAAGAATTATTTGATTTAAATATAATGTAAGAAAAGTAGTACATTGCTAGAAGAAATTTTGTCAGCTGCTTGAAAAGGAGAAATTGAAATGGCTTGTATCCAAACCTAGCATTTAATCTCCACAGAAAGAGCCTGATCTTCAATAGAAGCAGAGAACGGAACTCATCATTTAGGACCTGATCCATACCTTACTAAAGCCTGTTGAGTTTAGTGGGCTTTAGACTAGGCCCTTAAAGGCTCTAGCATTGATCCAATAAATTCAAGGTTATAAATGACCTTAGAATAAATACTCTTGGTTAAATGACCATGGAGCTTCCATGATGGGTAGGAAGTTTAGTGGCAGAAGTTCAGTAGGGGGTACAGCTATTTTATTCTTCAGAGATTCTGGCATAGCCGCAATCATTGGAAATAGGAGCAGGCCAGAGTGTTTACTCCTACATGGATCCTCCTATATTTCCCCCCCTTCCTGATAGTGTTGGGGGAACATAACGGGCCATGAATCCTACTCTGGCCATTACATTGGAGTAGGCTTTGCAGCCACTGTGTGGCTTGTGTGTATGTCTGCACAGCCTGCAGCAGTGAGCCTCCGAGCTGGGGTTGCCAGACTCCAGCTAGCAGGACTGTGCTAGTACTCTAAAAATAGCTGTGTAGACAGGGCCTTGAAGTTGCAGCTCAGGCTCTGAAGGGAGGTGGGCTTCAGAGCCGAAACTCCAGTCCAAGCCACAACATCAGAGCACTGTCTACACAGCTATTTTTAGAGTTCTAGTATGAGCCCTATGATTCCTACCCTTCTGTGCAGGTGTACAGATGGAGCTTGGCTTGGCATGAGTATTTGCCCAAACAAAGAGGCAAGAAACAACTTTGTGAATAAAATAGAAGGCATATGCAAGAAAGTATCTAGGCAACAGTAGTTGCCTAATGACATTTATCATCAGGACGAAGAAGTGTGAAAAGCTGAAAAAAGGACAATTGAATTCCACTGGAAGAAAACTTGGCGTAGTTTAGTGTTGTATCAAAGTTATGCAAAATAAAAGTGGAAATACTCTGAGGTGATCAATGTATATTCAAGAGTCCTGTGGTAAAAGTACAATGAGTGAAAGCAAACAACTCTGAGGGAGGTGGGCCGGAAGAATATGACGACATAAGATAAGGAGTGAGAGAATAACAGCAACACACTGAATTGGACCAAAAGAAAAAAATGCTTCAATCTTGAAAAGGTACAGAGGTGTTCCAACTTCTGCACAACACCTTTCTTTTTGTATGCTTAGCAATTCTGAAACTCCCCATTGTAGGAACCTTTCCCAGCATTCTTTCTGTATAATGGTCCCTTTTCAATTTATCAGATATAAGCACCTGCAGCACTCAAGGGGGCAGTTGGTAACTGCTTTATTCTTGATGCGTCTCTTTCTATTCTAGAGGTGAATATTGTGGAGCACCACTTGTAGTTCCGTGGTTAACGCTACGTTGAGTTTTGCATTTATGCAGGGATTCAGTGTCTTTGTTACACATGAAGAATGTCATACCCTCCAAAATTACTGCACTTATTCCTGTGTGTACAGAATGAATTTTCAAAGAATTTACAAGTAAATTGGTTCATTAGTGTAACTTGACTTAATGAAAAGGTATGCCACTATTAAAATATCCTGAATTATTCTAATAAAAGAATAATGCAGATGCTTCGAACTTTTGTCGTTAAAACCTACTGGAATCTTGTGCATACACTACATTTGAAGACTTTTTTTTTAATTAATGGTGATTTTTCTCCTTTTAACTTTGTAAGTGAAAGTTATTCCTTCAGGAATGGCCGAATGGTCAAATGCAGAGAACGACATGTACAGGTACTATCTTTCAAAATAGCTGCCATCTCCCATTGTTCTCCATGGGACTGAGGACACAGCCTGCTCTTAACAAAGATGACTGGTGGCTTTACTCTCATGAGAAAGAAGGGAGATGGCCACCACTTTGAAAGAGGGACATTCTTAATGAATTCTTTTGAAGGACAATATTTTTATAGAGGAGTTTGTCTTGACAGATAAACTTTTAATTATGAAAATGGCAATAAATTACCACTAATCCTAAATATTTAATTTCAAAACTACCCATTGCACAAGATGTATTCAATAGAAAAAAGTTAGAGGAAGGAAGGTGGTGGTGTGTGTGTGTGTGTGTGCGCGCGCATGTAGGCGCATGTATCAGGGCAGGTAGAGGAAAGAAGGAAGAGGGATACTGGTGTGCATGCATGTCAGATGGAAGAGATGGAGAAACTGAAATGGTGAGCATGCACAGGAGAAGGTACGTGGTGTAGGAGGAGGGGGCATTTGGAAAGTGTGTGCTGTGGAATATAGAGAAATGGAAGATTCAGATGGGATTTGAACAGGAAATCCCATAGGAAATTCCAATGAATCCCATAGGACAGGAGGTGGGGGGAAACTGGAGTGCACACTCCAGCTGAGGTTGAAAGTACATATCAGTGATTTAGAGTAAACACATTACAGGTCTATTGCAGTTATGCCAAATCAAGTGTTTATAAACCCAAGAAATTCAGAGTTGCAGTTAAAAGAAGTCCATGCATATTAAGTTATGGAAATGCAAAGCCAGTGTACTTAAACCTTAACTCTGCCCTGTAGTACCACAGGTAGGGAGAAGGAAGTCTCTGATGCATCTTTAAAAATTAACTCAGTCTAATCCAGAGTGACCAAAAATGTAATCCTAATATATTTATTTCATGTCAGTACAAGACAGAGATAAGGTGGTTTGGGTTCATGAACTATGGCATTTCCATATTTGAACATGTTTGAATTTCTTTTAAATTTAAATTTACTCTGAATTTCCTAGGTTTATAATGCTTAGGATGGGAATAATTGCAACATTCCTATAATGTATTTTATCCTAAATTTTTGACATGTACTCTCAACCTTAAATCCCTTTTATAACCCCATTGTCTGGAAATTCTTATGTTTCCCTTTCTCTTAATCACTGAGGTTAGACATGCTCACAATGAGTAATGTATTAACAGAATAATCAGTATGGTACTGATTCTATAATAAGCAACTTTAGGAGATACAGAACATGGCTTGGAAATAAGACAGAGGATGCATGAAAGCAGACAAAGTTCAGGAACAAGTGAGGTGACATCAAGTGTTTTGGCCAGTTTTGTATGCTAAAGATCAATGAGTTGGAAGAATGAGCTAAAACCTAGTAGTAATTGTTGCAAGAGATAACAGAGTGTTCTCAGAGGACAGCTCTTGGCTGTGAAATTAACTACCTTTGGAGATAAAGTTGACCCTAAGCTTTGTCACCTTTTTGAGGTATGATACATGATTCAGCTGGAAAATAGTCTCCTAAGAAATTAATTGAGAAATGGCTTTGGTTGTGTCCTTTAGAAATAAAGCTTGAGAGTAAAATTCTCCTTTAATATGTCAGGGTGGGAATGAGTGCTTTATTTCTCTTCCTTGAGGGAGTTGATCTCTTCTAAATTTATGTAATAATGGAATCCAGATTGCCACTAGGAAATATGAATAATGTTAGATAAGGGGGTGGAGGGTTGAATAACATTTTAGAGCAAGTTGACCTCCATAGACATGTGCTTCCAACAATCTTTTTCCTAGATGCTCGTATTTAGCTTGAATGTTTCCATGATGTCCAAGGATTTTTCTTCTTTTGTCCATACTTGTAACCCCTAGGTCAATTTGTATTACAATATGTCTGCCTTCATTTATCGTTCAGCTTTGTCCTAGATTAATAATAAAGATATAAGATTAGACCTACTGCTGTAACCCACGCAACACCTGAGTGGATGCCTCTTGCTCTCCTCAGCAACTTGGTAAATTATTTGTTATTTCACTGAATCAAGTATCTACATTTTAGTAAGACATGTTGTATCTGATGTGTTCCTCTAAATCATTAATTTAATTCTAGCCACAATTTATGCCTCCCAGAAAGCAAGGAAGTGTGTCTGGCAAGTTTTGTTTTCTATGAACCCATGCCAGTTATAGCTCATGTTTCCATTAGTCTCTACATAAAGCAAGACTAATAAGTTTAGCCTTTTATTCTTGTTGTGAAGAAGCATGGTGACATGAGATATGGGAAGAAAAATGCCCTTTGTGTTACACCAGAAAAATGCAGCCATAACTAGATTGTTTTGTCTTCATATTTTGTTCCATTATTGTACAAGGGATTTAAATTTACAGGTTTCAGAGTGATAGCCATGTTAGTCTGTATCCGCAAAAACAACAAGGAGTCCTTGTGACACCTTAGAGACTAACAAATTTATTTGGGCAAAAGCTTTCCTGGGCATGGCAGGTTTTGTACCTCGCCAACCCCTTTGATTTGGGAGGGGGGGGAGAGGGGCGCGGGCGAGGTTAACCCTGCCTCCCGGCTTCTACGCCAGTTCTGCCACCTCCCCGGTAGTCAGGGCTGTATGGCCCAATGGCCAGAGTACTTCTAAATCTTCTTCCCCTGGGGGGATAGCGTCGCCTAGCAGCCGGAGTCCCTATAGTGCGCTTCTAAAGCAGCATGGCCCAATGGCCAGTCTCCCGAAACTCTTCCCCTGGTGGGATAGCGTGGCCTAGTGGCTGGGGTCTCTCTAGTGTGCTCCTAAAGCAGCGAGTCCCTCTAAGTCCTCTTTCCCCTTGTAGGATAGTGTGGCCCAGTGGGCGGAGTTCATCTATCTCCTTTGAGGTAAGAGAGGGGTCGGTGAACTATGTTGACCCAAAAAATGGGGGGAGGAGGTTTAGAGACCCCTGGTAGGGGAGCCCTGGCCCACCTGCTTTCACCGGGCTCCAGCCCAGGGCCCTGTCATTGACGGCGTGATCTGTCCTGGGTCAGCGGGGAATCCTACCGCAACATGCTGCCCTCAGAGTGGTGGGAGATACCACTCCCTTCCCTTTCCTGGGTCAGTTCCTACTAATTCTCCAAACATAGCAGTCCCTGTGGCATCAGGGTCTTCAGGTTCCTCAGCCCCCAGTGCTTCCTGGGGTTCCCATAGCTGCCAGTCTCTGGTCCCACTTCCTGGCCCCTTGGCTCCCTCCTGTACGAGTCGCCACTGCTCCTTAGCTGGCGCCTCCACTAGGCGTCATCCTTCCTCCGCCGCCAGCCCTGACTAAGCAGCTCAGCAGGCTTTTATACTTGACTCCCTGTTGGAGAATATCCAGCAGAGCCTCAGGGGCGTGGCTTCCTCTGCCAGCAGGGAAGGGTTAACCCTCTCAGTCCCAGTGCGGGGCCAGTCCGCCCCATCACTGTGGGCTAGAACCCACTTCATCAGATGCGCGCGCGCGCACACACACACACACACACACACACACGTACTTTTATGATAAAATTGATAAAAAGTATTTTACTTTTATGATAAAATTGTTTCTCTTGAATGCAGACCCATTTTCTTTAGTTTCATACCAGCATCCTGAGACAACTCTGACTGTCTTGATTTGGAAGAGAGGAACATAGGTCTGGACTTCCTGGATCACTGAGTCCAGTACCCTGCTATCACAGGGAACTGCATAATATAATCCTGTTCATAAGTTTATCAAGCTCCCTTTAAAAACTTGTTGGGTTGTTTGCCCCCATCACTCCTATTGGGAGATTTTCCAAAATATCACTCCTCTGATTGTTAAAAACCTTCTGATTTCAAATCTAAATATATTCATGACCAGTTTATACCTATCTGTTCTTGTGCCATAATTTTCCTTTAGTTGAATAGCTCTTATTTCTTCCTCTTCTTCTTCCCACTCCCCTAATGTATTTATAAAGAGCAGTCATGTCCCATCTAAGTCTTCATTTTCCTAGGTTAAATTAGCCAAGCTCTTTTAGTCTCCTCTCATAAGATATGGGGAATGGAGAGCCTATCCTATAGTAGCTCTTCTCTGTACCTATTCCAGTTTGAATTCCTCTTTCTTGAATTAAGTTTTCCAGATGAGGTCCTACAAATGCCTTGTACAGTGGCATTACTGCTTCCCTATCTCTACTGGAAATACCTCTCCTGATACATGCTAGGATCACATTTCCTCCCCCACCACCCTCGATGAATAAATGCTACTAGATCAAACTTTAAGTGAAAGATATAACTAGCATTATTTAACTGAATAGCCAAAATTGGTTTTCTTGATACCATACTTCTAACTGGATTATTCCCAGGCCAGACCATGAGCTCTGTCTAGTGTGAATCTGAATAATGCTGAGTCATGCAATATCTTTTCGAAAATGCATCCCACATTTACTTTCTTGACTATGGCTGCCTTTTTCTGGTGTAACGCAAACAGCATTTTTCTTCCCACTTCTCAAGTCACTGTGGTTCTTCACCAAACAGGAATAAAAGACTAAACATTAGTCTTGCTTTATGTAAGAATTTTTTTTCATTAGTATTGTTCCAAAGCACATAGTGAAAGCATACTGAATAGCTAATTAGACAGGTGAATACTGGTATTATTTTCACAGCACCTAAAAGTGTGTTAGGTGTTCCATGGAAGACCTAGAAAGAAATGGTCTATATTCCAAAGAGCTTAAATCTAAATTTTATACATGATACAGTGAACTGAGCATGACAAAAAAAAAAAAAAAAGAGTGGGGGGAATGCATGAAGCAAAGCATATCAGAAAAATATCAATATAATTTGTTGGCTAACAAATTATAGATGCCTAGAGGCTGCACAGGTTCAGGATTATTATACAGTTGTATATATTTGGAAACTGTCTTTTCTAACTAGTATGCAGCACGAGTTTAAATTCCTGTGAAAGGAAAATGATTGTTTTTTATAAAATGCAAAAGGAAAGTGTAAACAATGAAGTACAAAAGTATCACAGTGGTGCACCCTGCTGTTTTAGGCCCCAGTTGTATGAAAGTGTTTATTAACTGAGATGCCAGCATAAGATTGGGACCTAGATTTTGCAAAGGTATAACAGTTGATATGGAAGTTTTCAGCCCTGATTTAAATTTTCTTCAGAATACTGCACTCATGAAACTGTTGAATTTTGTTTTTAGCACCATAATAATTTCTGTTACTTTATAACAGGGAAACAAAGCCTAAATCCCTGTTCCAAAGAGCTTAAAGTTGGAAGATGCAAGTAGCTTTACAGTTGGTTTTGTACAATAAAATATAGACAAATTTCATAAAAGCAAACCGAGTGTAGTGTGGTCTGTATTTGACCAAAGATGGGCAAAAAAAGCAGCTTAGGAAAAGTTAGATCTTTTCTTAAAACTAGGGCTGTCAAGCGATTAAAAAAATTAACTGCGATTAATCGCACGATTAAAAAAATTAATTGCTTGATTAATCACATTGTTAAAAATAATAGAAAACAATTTATGTAAATATTTGTGAATGTTTTCTACATTTTCAAATATATTGATTTCAGTTACACACAGAATACAAAGTGTACAGTGCTCATTTTATATTATTTTTTATTACAAATATTTGCACAGTAAAAAACAAATAGTATTTTTCAATTCACCTAATACAAATAATGTTTTGCAATCTCTTTATTATGAAAGTTGAACTTACAAATATAGAATTGTGTTTTAAAAAAAAACAAAAAACAAACAACTCCCCCCCCAGAACTCAAAAAAACCCAAACAATGTAAAACCGTAGAGCCTACAGGTCCACTCAGTCCTCCTTCTTGTACAACCAATCGTTCAGACGAACAAGTTTGTTTACATTTGCAGGAGATAATGCTGCCTGCCTCTTGTTTACAGTGTCACAGGTGTTTCCATGGCACTGTTGTAGTTAGCATTACAAGATATTTATGTGCCAGATGTGCTAAACATTCATCCTGGGGAGTGAGGACAATCAATGGGACACAATCGTTCCGGGGTACAACATATATCTGAAGGACAGAACAGGTCGTGCGGGTGGAGGAGTGGCACTGTATGTGAAAGAAAATGTAGAATCAAATGAAATAAAAATCTTAAATGAATCCACATGTTCTATAGAATCTCTATGGATAGTAATTCCATGCTCTAATAACCTATTTGGGTAGGCTGTCTCTTTGGGCAGTGCACAATGACAGAATTGTTCCTTTTTAAACATTGACATATGCATATTTGTTCTGTATATACTGTTTTATTTTATCCGTATGCAATTTAATTTATTTAATCTCATATTTTAAAATTGTAAATTTTATAAAACAAACCCATGGTAGCTTTCAAAATATTAATAGGAGCATTTCTGTGTGTCTCTGTATCGTTCCCTATATGCCCATAATATACCAGTAATACTGAGCTTTACTTTAGTTCTCACTTCGAAGAACGTATGATCAGTGCCCTCCCATAATATATAACAGGTCAGATTCAATTTAAAAAAAAGTTGACTTTTGCCCTTGGAAGGTTTTATAATCCTTTAAAATAAATTGTGGGTCGTGCAAGGACTCCCTTTGTGGAAGCCCCTTTTTTATATAAAGCAAAACTCATCCTAAAAGAGGACTATGGGATACAGATATTTTAAAGAACTGCTGAAGCTGCATGAAAATATGTGCAAAATAGTTTTGTTTTCTTTCTTCTTTCTCTGATACAAACATACACCAAACAGTATCTTTGCTTTATAAACCCCAAAACCAGTTGCTTATTCCTCATTTGGAGTTGTCATCCTATCTTCAAGGCAGGGCCACTGATTGCTGTGCAAATTATTGAAGTGAATGTAATAGTTTCAGTTTTTCATGTGGCGCTTGAGTTTCTAATTATAAAAGCTTTTATAAAATTGCAATTGCAAATTGCAAAACTTCACAAATAGTGATAGTAAATTAGCATAAAATTGAGTAAAGTAGGAAACAGTATTTTTCTAAAGTACTACTGACTCCTGCATTTCTCCAAAATATATGGCAGGCTGGTTCAAATAATTTGGGCCCTGCTGTTAAGCCCATTTAATAGCTCATTGACCTACAAGGGCTTTTATTCAATGTGTGACCACTCTTCCATGCTATGAACCTTCTCCAATCTACGGTAACATGCCTGCTATATGAATTCAGTACAGTGGGGAGATGGAGTAGAATGAGTGATGTGTCAGAATTGATGTATGTATGTTGTGGAGTTAAGGGAAAAGATAATGGAGATTTCCTGTTAAACAGGGAGAGGGGAAGAACTTGATATGCCCAAATCAGGGTGTGATAAGAGACAGCTACATTCCCTAGGAAGCTTAAGTTATTACCCAGATCTGTCAGTATAAAGCAGCTGATTCTTCACACCATGTAACAATGAAGTATGAGCAACCAACATCACAGTACTTTTGGTGAGCCTCAATGACTGGAGAGTCCAATACAGCTCAAGCTTGGCATTGCTATCTGTGGGGAAAAATTGTTGTTTTGACCACATGGCCAAGTTAGCCTTGGTAAAAGGTTTCAGACTTTCAAAATCCAGTGGCAGTGGGTTAACCCTTAAAGATGCACATTCATCCATTTACCTATTTCAACCAACTGCATTTTTTGCATTCAGAAATATTAATTTTTCTTGCATGAATTAGTTAATCTGAATGTTCAAATTTCTCTTTGCATATGAACACTTTGGGGCTTGGCATGCTTGGTGGGTGCATGTGTACTTTGTCAGTACAGCTTTTATACTGGCTTTGAAAATTTGTCCTTTTGACTACAGGAAACCTGGTAAATACTAATTTGTGATACTTAATCAAAATGCAAAGCCCACAGTAAACAGTTGTGTTTTGATATACTTAGTTGCTTTTTACATTTTTCTGTCTCCTGTTCTTCCCCATTTTATTGTGACAACTCAATTCTAGCTGTGAGGTTATGTTGTTGTTTCCTTGTCAAGCTGATTCCAGGATTGCTCCATGGATTGGTTGTGGGGTGAGAAGGAGACTGGTACAGTTTACAGCCTTTCAGAGAGACTGAGTGTATCACCTAGGTGATGGATCAACCTAGAAAGATCTACTTTCCCCAAACACACTGCTGTTGTGCTAATGGGCTGACCTTCAAGCAATTGTTGTGAAATATTTATTGTCTCTGAACTGGGACATATGCATTTTAAAATTAAGTTCAAAAGTGATAAGGCATCACTGTTTATTTTAGTTCCTTATAAGCAGAATCCTTACTTGACCAAATCTGTTTGCAAAGCCGATGCAATTATTCCAATATTTGATATTGTTCAGTTATGGTATAACTTGTATTTTAAAAGTATTTGTTATGCCTTTGTTAAATGTCACCTCTTTTTTGCAATCCATTTTATATTTTTATTTGTCTCAGGGATGTATTTTTAAAGGTTAATCAGCTTCTCTAATTGATATACAATTTAACACTTCTATGTAGTCCATTCCTAGACCATTTGGCTAAAAACTTAGCTAGATCCCAAGTGTCAGTTCTATTAAAGATGATTTCTTCTATTTGTACAGAAGGGGAGAGATTTAAAACACACATTATAGCACACTTCAAGGCAGACTAACTATTCTTTATTAAGCCAACAGTGTAGCAGTGCAAGACTTTTTCCTTCTTTCCTGCCTATAATTGACTTGAATATTATGTAATCAAAGGATTACATTGGCATACTAGTTTCAATAGATTGTGATTTGTGAAATTTGTGAAATAAAGGTACACAGAAGATACTTAGAAAGGATGGATGTGACTGGTGTTACCTGGACCAGTGATCTGCTAGGTCACTGCAATCCTTGCCTCTGGGAGCCAGCCTTACCCTGCTCTGCTGTGAGAAACCCCACTCCCGGGGTGCGCACAGCCTCTAGCATGTAAGCTGCTCCTGGTTATGAGAATGAGAGTGAGCACTTTTGGCCAGCCGCTGCTTGGATTGAATGACACTAGCTAGTATCTCCGGTCCTAGACACTACCCTAGGAACCTCCGTCTTGCAGTGTCCAGTTATGCCCGCTGGATGCTGCAAGCTTATATTAGTTCATCAATTTAACAAAGAAATTGATATGTACTGGGCTTGTTATCCAAAGGGGAGTCTGACATGCTTCAAACCAAATACACTGCTTCAGGTAGAATAAACAAACAGATTTGTTAACTGCAAAGATAGATTTTAAGTGATTATAAGTCAAAGCACAAGTCATATTTGGTCAAATGAAATAAAAGCAAAATGCATTCTATGCTGATCTTAACACTTTGTGCCATTACAAACTTAGATGCTTCTCACCACAGGCTGGCTGGTTGCCCTTCAGCCAGGCTCTCCCCTTTGATCAGCGCTTCAGTCGCTTGCTGGTGGTGTTTGTAGACGGAGGTAGAAGAGAGAGCATGGCAAACGTCTCTCTCTTTTATCATGTTCTTTCTTCCCTCTTGGGTTTGCACCCCCCCCCCCCTTCAGAGTCAACATTACCTCGTCATAGTCCCAAACTGACCAAGGGAAGGAGGGGTGACTCACTCGAGAGTCCAGCAGATCCTTTGTTGCTGCCTAGGCCAGTGTCCTTTGTTCCAATGAGTCTGGGTTGGCTTTGTCCCATACATGCCCTGATGAGGTGTGAACTGCCCCTCTGCTCCCAGAGAGTTTTGCCTGGGCTTGTTCTAAGGCATGAGGACACTTTTTCAGCCTCATAACTATATACATGAAATTACAACCTATAACATTACTATAACCACAGTGCTGAGTGCATCATGAGCCTTCCAAAGACACCTGACGTGACAAACTTTGCATTGGATACCACACAGTCATGTTATAAGGATAAACACTGGGGTGCAGGGTGTTCCCCTCGAGGTACAGAGCATCACAGTGGGCCAATGGTTAGGGCACAAACCTGGGAGCCTGCAAAACCCTGCTTTGATTCTTAGTGTTGCCAGACTTCGCCTGTGACCATCAGCAAGTCAATGCCTCAGTTTCTTTGTAAGATCTCTGTAAAATGGTAAAGTTCTCTTATTCTGTTTTAGTGAACTGCTATTTATAATAATTCAAGAGTATAATAAATGTGTTATAAATATAGGAGTCCTGTACTCCATGTGTTATAACAATGCAGTAGTTAAAATCATAAGTTTTCTGTAGAAAACCCATCTTAACAGGAAAATTTTGCCGAAATATTTGATGTGTTTTACAAGTTTGGTAAGGTTTGGTTTGGCTCATCTCGTCTTAATATGTCCCCCCAAAATGGATTTTCGTAGTACTCTGTTCTCAAATAACTTACACCTGGTCTACATACCCTTTTTTTTTAATACTGATATTACTGTGTTAGGGGGAAAAATCGCATTCCTAATACAGTTGTACATGTGCAGCTCCTAATTGTGGACACAGTTATGTCATATAAAGGAGCCGTATACCTGTACAATTTATTTCCCTTCTAGTACAGGAATAAATTATACCAGTAAAATATGTTGATACCATATAACTGCAGCCACACTGGTGTTGGGTGTGTGTGTGTGTGTGGGGGGGGGGGGGGGTGTTGTGTGCTACTGCTTTAAGTATACCAGAATACAACTGATGGTGAGAATCCATATTCTCTGAATAGCCAGTCAGATTGTCCTGTGCTATCATCATATAAAGGAAGAGCGTATCACAATGCAGCACATTTGGGCAATCAGGAAGAGTTTTCATAAAGACCTTAATTCAGAATTTCTTCGATTTTATGTCTTTAAAGTCTTAAATTTAATATTAGTGTGGACTTTTCACTGTCAACTTATGCAGTTTCATTATATACAGTATTATGTGCTTCTGCAACATAAGCTATGTCAGTAATGGCAAACCCTACAAGCACTTCTTGACTAGAGGAGAAAATAGGAAATAGTGTATTTTAGTGGATTAGTATTAAGAGATTCTGAACAGCAATGGTTGGACCTCTTTGACTTGATGGTTTAAGAGCATCAGTGACTCATTAAATTTAGCCTTGCCAAATAGAATGTGGAAAACTAGGCATGTTTCTCAACCTTTTTACTTAGAGTGGGAACAGAGTTGGGCCTGTGTTTTTTGAAAATCTCAGCCTTAGTATGAAAACTTTGTGGAGAAATGAGAGACAAGGTGGATGAGGTAATATCTTTTATTGGCTCAACCTCTGTTTATTGAAAGAGACAGGCTTTCAAGCTACACAAAGGTCTTCTTCAGGTATGGAAAAGGTACTCAGAATACCATAGCTAAGGCTAAGATTTCCAGAGACCTCTATGAAATTTTCCACCTCAGCCCTGGGGTAGCTCTCAGCCACTGTGGGTAGTGGGTGCTGGATGCTCTCTCCCTCCACAGCAGGGCTCGGGCTTAAGTCATCCCATCAGCCCTCCTCCCCCGTTACTTTTAGTAAAAGTCACAGACCGGTCATGGATTTCCATGAATTTGTATTTATTGCCCCCAACCTGTCCATGACTTTTACTAAAAATAACGGTGACAAAATCTTAACTATAGGCAATATCTACACTACGGACCTGACAGAGGCAAACCTGTAACGCTGCAGCTGTGCTGCTGTAAAGTCTCCTATGTAGCCATTCTGTGCTGGTGGGAGAGCATCTGTTGCCGACATAGCACTGTCCACATCGGCACTTTTGTGGGTGAAACTTGGGTCTGTCAGGGTGTGTGTTTTCATATCCTGATCAACAAAAGTTTTGCTGACAAAAGTGCTAGTGTAGACAAAACCTTAGTCATAGCTAAATACAAGGTGGAACAGATTGTTTAGCATAAATAGTTAATACATATTCTAAGGGACTATTCAAGTAAAGTGGCTTGTTAACTCCCCTGCAGTCATGAGACAAAAAAGGAGGGGGAATGGGTTACAGATTGTCATAATAAACCATACAGTGTCTTTAATCAGGCCATGATTTTTGTATCCAACAAAGTTATGAGTTTTAAGCTCCCAGGCTTGTCCTTTGAAAGTATTGTGCAGTTTCCTTTGAGGACGAGGATGGAGAAGTCGGATATGGATTGATCATTTTGTGAAAAGACATTAACTCACGTACCTTGTCTTTCTAATGTCCTGGGACCAGCTTCGCTACAACACCACTTACACAATGGATGCATCAGAAGTAGGATATAAACTTGCTTCTTTCCATTGACTGTTCCAACTTTTGGTATTTAGGTAATATTTACTTTAATAAAGAGTACATAGAATGTTAATGAAGACTATATTATGAGATTAAATGTGTAAGATGTCAGTAAAAGCTTTTTTCGTATGTAACACTGAACTGAGTTTAACCACATAACATCATAGATCCCGCTGATTCCACTGTAATTCATCTTGGAGGGAATCTTCCTAATGAGTTAGAGCCTCCTCAGGTTTTGTCTTTCAGTGGTACATGAAATGAGTAATGAAACTGAGGGGGAAAAGAATTTAAATCTTGACAGATTTGTGTCCCTCTCAGCAATTACATGGGTAATGATTTTCACTGCTGTTTCAACACCTAAAATTGTCTTAAACATGTTAGTTACCTATCTTAATGCTTCCAGTAGAGGACATCACTGCTTCTCAATTTTGAGAGGGTCTTCAACTCAAAAATTGGACCCATGATGCAATCTTTGTGAAAACAAAAGATAGTGGGAAAGTGCTCATCTCTAGGGCAACACTGCATCAAGAGGGTATAAAACTGGCTTTACAGCCTCTAGACTCTCTGCTGCCCCTGCCCCAGAGTTGAGTGCTGTGCTCTCTGGGATAGAAAGAAGCACTCGATTGTGACTGGTTGTGAGGTGGATTAGGAGCAGCATGTCAAGGAGAAGGGAGCAGCTTTCTCTTTCTTTGCTGTCCTATGTTTTCTGCAGGACACCAGCATCTGAGGGGCTCTGCCATCTTTCTCTCCCCACTCCCTCTGCTGGTGAGGCCTGACCCAACATAACCCAATTGATGATTGTATCCCACTAGGTGAGAAATGACTAAACTACACGTACAGATGATGACAAAGCTAAGAATTTTTGTAACTTTTCTGTTTACATTGATTTTCTTTACCAAAAAACAAACAAAAAAACCAACCAAACAAAAAAACCTATTTGATTTAATGGTAAACCCTCGACCCCATCCCTTCTCCCAACTCCTTTGTTGTAGTTACCTATGATATAACAATAGCCAACTGACATTGATAGTGGACCTTAAAAGTGATTCTACAAGACTGATTAAGAATGTGTGCTGTACAGGAAGGATATGATTTTATGTAAGAGACAAGTGTAAAAAAGGAATATTTGTAAAATTATTTAAACTGGAAATACTGCATTTCACATAAATGTACACTATTACCTACTCTGAATGTTCAAATGCCAAATGGGTACGTTGCAAATGATATAGGTGCAGTTCAGGCCCTGCTCTTGCAAATACGGATGTGCTTTTATGTATGTGAGTAGTCCTATGGACTACTGCTCCACATTTTGGTTATTGCTGTCTACAGTAATATGACTAAACATTCGTTCTTAGTCGATCATCCCTAATTTGATGTATAGTGTAAAATACGTATTAAGTAAAGAATACAGATTGCTATAAACAAACTTCTCAAACAATTAAAGAAGAGGAGTGGGTAATGCTCAGACTGCCCTACTGTAGGTCACATAAAATGCAGTTGCTAAGATCATCTTTCTGGCCTGTTGATTTGATTATATCATCTCTGTCCCCTTTGAAACTCCCCACTGCTCTTTTTTCAAGTGTATCAAGTATAGCTTTCTTCTCAAGCCCCTTTATAACTCTGCTTCTTCTTACTTACCCATTCACGTCATCACATCCTCCTCCCTTTTGCCAGTTATCATAAATATAAAGGGAAGGGTAAACACCTTTAAAATCCCTCCTGTCCAGAGGAAAAACCCTTTCACCTGTAAAGGGTTGAGAAGCTAGGATAACCTCGCTGGCACCTGACCAAAATGACCAATGAGGAGACAAGATACTTTCAAAAGCTGGAGGGGCAGGAGAAACAAAGGCACTCTCTTGGTCTGTGTGATGCTTTTGCCAGTGACAGAACAGGAATGGAGTCTTAGAACTTAGTAAGTAATCTAGCTAGATATGTGTTAGATTCTGATTTCTTTAAATGGCTGAGAAAATAAGCTGTACTGAATGGGATGTAGATTCCTGCTTTTGTGTCTTTTTTGTAACTTAAGGTTTTGCCTAGAGGGATTCTCTATGTTTTGAATCTGATTACCCTATAAGGTATTTACCATCCTGATTTTACAGAGGTGATTCTTTTTACCTTTTCTTCTATTAAAATTCTTCTTTTAAGAACCTGAATGCTTTTTCATTGTTCTTAAGATCCAAGGGTTTGGGTCTGTGTTCACCTATGCAAATTGGTGAGGATTTTTATCAAACCTTCCCCAATAAAGGGGGTGTAAGGTTTGGGAGGATTTTGGGGGGAAAGACGTTTCCAAACGGGCTCTTTCCCAATTATATACCTGTTAGACGTTTGGTGGTGGCAGCGATGAAGTCCAAGGGCAAAAGGTAAAATAGTTTGTACCTTGGGGAAGTTTTAACCTAAGCTGGTAAAAGTAAGCTTAGGAGGTTTTCATGCAGGTCCCCACATGTCAAGGTTCCTTCCCCACTCTGAACTCTAGGGTACAGATGTGGGGACCTGCATGAAAACCTCCTATCTATCCTAGCTTCTTAACCCTTTACAGGTGAAAGGGTTTTTTCTCTGGCCAGGAGGGATTTTAAAGGTGTTTACCCTTCCCTTTATATTTATGACACCAGTGATGTCAGGCTTTGTCGTCTATTAGTCCGCTTCTCCCTTAACTATCTTCAGACATTTTTTTCATAGTGTCCTTTATTAATGGTACACTTTCCTTGAACTAGTTTGTAAGACCATTATCATCTTCTCTGAATACCTCCACAACCCTGTCTTCCAGTGTGATGGCTTCATGAAACAACTCAACTGATTATAGCTAAGTTAAAGGCAAAATAATAAGGCAAAAAACCCCTTTTTCACAGCAGTACTTTGAAATGAGCATATAGGTAGCCACTGTAGCTTCACACATACATTACTGTTAACCTTTTCCGTTCCTGTTTCCCTCCTACTATTTATCACCATTGTTCATTTTGTTTTGTGATAGATTGTAAACTATATGGGGCGGGTTCTGTGCTGTCTTATGTGTTTGGAGAGCAGCTACCTTCCTGATCTATTCGCAAATACCATAATGTTCTGCTTCATTCCTTTTGAAATGTATGATTTGAATGTTTTCCTCTGGACTGTAATTAGCAATGTGAATTACTGACAGGATTCAATTGACTGACAATATTAATCTTCCAATTCTTGGTAAATTGGCTTTCTCTTGATCTTTTTGCTTCTTTTTTTGCTTTCTGGAGATCTCATCACCGATTTAAACTAAGGAAATAGCCCCTTTCAATATATTCCATGGCTATTTATCATATCAGTTTGTTTAGATAGATTTTTTCTATTAATCGTGCCTCAATTTTTTTCAGATACAGAATGAAACCAAAGAGCAGTTTTTCTTTTCACTAGGAACAGTTTATTACAGATAATTAAATCCTTAAATATTCAAAAAAAGCCCAGCAGGGAACAAAAATTAGGTTCCATGGGGGAGGGATAGCTCAGTGGTTTGAGCGTTGGCCTGCTAAACCCTGGGTTGAGAGTTCAGTCCTTGAGGGGACCATTTAGGGATCTGGGGCAAAAATTGGGGATTGGTCCTGCTTTGAGCAGGGGGTTGGACTAGATGACCTTCTGAGGTCCCTTCCAACCATGATATTCTAGGATCCAAATGCAGGTTGCTTCTCATGAATAGTTGCTGACGCAACAATTTTGAAGAAGGTTTAAAAAGTCAGTAATAGTTTTTAAGAGCTATGAAAAGTAGCCCATTTGCCATAGAAATGTAACAAAGTTTAGTGTCATGTTCAAACATTCAAGTTCAGCGTTTTCCCCCTTCTTTCTACTTCTGGCTTAAATCTCAGATTCAGACAATGTTACAGCTGAAATTTTAGTACAAAATTTGCTTTATAACTTCAATACTTTTTATTCTGCTGTCACATACTGCATTGTGATAATCTGGTTAAAATTTACATTTCATGTATGTTCAGATAACCATGGGATAAATTGCAACTGTTTAAAAAGTAATATAACTTTAAACTCCATATTTGATTTACTTTAACAGGATTGTTTTAAAAAGGTGTCAGTTATATCAATACTGCCTTAGCTAAGGCAGAAGTTTACATATGAAAATATTTTACATATGAAAACATTTTTTTTAAGATATTACTCTTTAGGTAGGGTGGGGATAGTGAGGGGGAAGATATATCCTGTTTTGGAAAACAATTATACCCCTACCGATATAAATGTTAGATAACAGATCATACTTTCCCTTTCTAGATTAACTACTAACCTGTAGTTTGCACCTGATAGATTGGGTGAAAGACTACCAGAGTGCTATTTGTTAATTAGACTGTGAATTAGTAAATATGGTAGATCAGTGGGCAGTGATGGTGGAGGGGAAAGCAGTGGTAATGGATAGCTCAAGGCTTCTTTTTATTTTAGTTGTGGAACTGAATGTGCTGTAGAATTTTTCTTTGTTTTTGATACTGTTTTTTATACTAGCTCTTATTCTGTTAAGTAGCTAATGGCTTTTAGTTGCTACTGTATTTGATTTGGACATATGATATCTACACTATAGAGACTTGTTCTCTTGATCATGGTAACAGATTTGTTGCCAGTTTGTGCCTTTTGTATTTCCAGCAGTATTTTATCAGCAGCAACTTTTGTGATTTTGATTATTGTAAAACTGTATTTTATAGCTCTATTCTGAAGGAATTTGTACTCCTACCAAGGGGATTTTACCATAGTAGGTGCACTTGAAAAGGTTCATTCTGGTTCATCAATAATCTGCATTGTACCAGCACCAGAATCTAGAATCTCTAGAACTGGAATCACTAGTCCTAGTGCAGGAAGTGTTTCTAGAAGTGCACTTAAGACTTTGTCTACATTGGCAAGTGAATAACACAACTTTTGTCATTCAGAGGTGTTAATTCTCCCTTCTGCCCCACTCCCGCCCCTGAAAGACAAAAGGTTTGTGGAGGGAAAGCACCGGTGTGAATAGCTCTTTGGTGGCAGGAGCGCTCTCTTCTGCCGACAAACAGCGGCTATGCTGTGCGCCTTTTAGTGGCACGGCTGTAGTGGCACAGCCATGTCGTTAACAGCTGTGTAGTGTCGACATATGCAGCCATTATTTAACTGAGATGGGGAAAGGGTTGAAATACGACTCTGCTGTTTAGCTTACTGTGGACTAGTGCCCCAGTGTTTCAGCGACCCTTTTTGGTCAGACAAGTTTTTACACAGAGTCTGCTTGGATCTGTGGGTCAGTCAGTCTGCTTTCCTTGTCTGAATCTCTACAGTCCTATTCTGGAGGCAAGGACGTTAATTTCTGTCCCTCGGGGTGTACAGACTTCCCCTTGTGTCTGGTAAGGGTTATCCGGTCCTTGTACTGAACAGCCCTCTGGTTCTTAAGTCTCCGTTAAGGGGTAGGTAAGGGAACCCAGGCTCACCCATTCAACTGTGTTCCAGGTCAGGGCCCTTAACCCAGGCAGGCAGAATCAGTCCTCAGCAATTTTCCTGCTGTACCCTGAGCTGCTGTCTTGGTTCTGTAGGCTTCTGCAGCCTGTGGCTCTGGTTGTCCGTTCTTTGGGTTGTTGTCTCTCTGATGTGGCTTTTCACCCACTTGCTGGCATGACCTCCTTTCTTCTCCGCTTGCTCTTTTGGCAGCCACACCACCCTTCTGCTTCTCCGTTCTTGTATTCTTGTTGCTGTGTGGCTTCCGATCAGCACTGGCTGGCACTTCTTGCATTAACTCCTTGGTTGCCAGAACCTCATGGGGTCTATATGCCCCATGACACTTACACTGCAATAACTATTTCTCATTGGGAATACCTCTGCCTATTCACCTTGATGAGAGCAAAGTGGTTGTGCCCCAGTGATATGGAAAACTTCTGGAAGTTTATTCCTGCTGAGGCTCATATGAGCACGACCAAACAGCACCAAAATGTTGTGGCCCAAGGCTATATGAGGAAATGTAAGTCTTCTCCACTCTCTTCTACCTCTTTCAGTTCTTTTCTGGCCAGCTGCTGCCCTTGTTTGACTACATTAGACATGTACTTGGTTAAAATTAGTGTATAGTTAAAATTTTAATATTTTAATGATAGTATAAGGTTGTCTTTGTTGGAATCTGACATCACTGGCTCTTGTCCTGACTCTCAGGGTCTTTCTCCAGTCAGTCAGCTACTCCTTGTCCCCTACACATGAAAGGAGAAGAGGAAACATATTAGCTTTCTATTGCTAAAGGACAGGCACTAAAAGAAAAGGAAATGTGAGACTGTTCACAGAAATAGCTGTTTTTGGCACAAACTGCTCTGATGCTGGGTCAGTCTCTGGCTCAGACACTAGCCTCTCCTATCCCTGTCATAAAGAGCTCAGCTACTTTAAATACCAGTGCCATGTTTGCATGATTGTTATCTTTAGGCCCGTACATGGATGTCTCTTCCACTTCTGAGGAACCTAAAGTAGAGAAGGATCTGGTACATACATTCATCTGATGCAATGGTTAAGTATCTGATCGCTCACACCTTCAGAGATGCTTCTGGCTGCATTCCTGTGGTCTAGTATCTAGTACCTAGACAGAGTGAGGAAGTCTCCTTCAAAGATGAGTGTCTGTTCAGCTCTAAAACACCTACTGCACATTGTATGTTTCTCAACCTCCTCCTTTTTTCAAGATTTGCCTCTACATATTACCATTCCGCCTTTTCCTCTTCCTCATAGTTTCCTATCCATCTCAGTCCTGTGAGGTTCAGGAGTAAGGACCTGAGGTGGCTAAGGCTCATGGTTCTTTTTGTAGCCACAGACCCTAAATATTTAGTGCTATTAGGTGGTGCTTGTGCAAGGCCCGTAAGGGACAGGTTTCCGGAAAGTTTTGGATGACTGTCATCTTGGTTGCCTTCAATGTGAATATGCAGAAATATCCTTCCGCCAACTCTCTGTTTGTCAATCTGGAAATAGCATGTACAATTTCAGTGAGAAAAACAAAGGCTCAAAGGTTAATGGAGAACAGAGGGAAAAAATATGATAGATAATTAGAGAGAATCTTAAATATGAGATCACATTTTGCTCATCTCCTCACATCCCCCATATACTTTCACAGGAACTAACACTGTTCAGTAACCTTTTGCAAAAGTGTTCCAACTTTTGGGGCACTGAAATGGAATTCACTCATTTTGGCATGTGACAAGCAAGAATGTGACCTTTGCCCCATCATCTAAGAATGAATGTGCAGTGGCCTGCAATAAAAGATGTGGAGGCACCAGATTTTTAGATTTCCCAAGTATGAACGAGAGCTGGGGACAACATTATATTTTTGGTTTGTTTCGTGAATATAAAAGAAAAATATAAATATTGTCAAAGGAAAAAGCTTTCAAAACTTTGCACCTGTGAGCAGCATTGTGAAGCTGGGACCTGAACGGTTGTTGTAGTTGTAATAATAAAACAAACAAACAAGGAGCACTGGATCATCTTCTAGGGGACTGGAGTGTTTTTTTATTACTATTTTTTCCAGTCTTAAAAGAATATCTGGTTCCATGAAGACCTACTGATGGTTCCTGTGGTTCTATTCTAGTTGTTTGTTTTTGAGGACCGTTAAGAAGTACAAGGCATTACAACTACCCCTAAGCAGTATTAGGGCTGTAGCCACAATACATTTTGTTAAAAACAGTATATTTTTTTTAAACAAAATGTATTAAGGCTACAGCCCTATTAGGATACCAAGGGTAAAAGTCTTCAGTAACTGGAGACTACATAATTTAGGGAAAGGTTAATAGGATGTGGAATCTTTACACAGTAGGTCAACTATTCAAATCTAGCTCAGGTAGGTGGTGACTATAATTTATCATTATCTATTTGATGTTGAGGTGAGCTTGGCTATCTTGGGAAACTGCAAGGTAGCCTATTGGGAACTATCAATTTATTGTGGTGGTCTCCCTACAGAAAACATACAGCTTTTCTCTCTCAAGCTTGTACCTAGCACCATTTATTCATGAGCATTAGATTGTGTGCCCTCACTCACATACTCTTGCACACTAATAGCAGTAGCAAAGTTTTAATTGTTAATGTCATGGTCCATAAAGTACAGAAGTTCAGCTTGTGTTTTCTGAGCTGATTTTCCTTACGAGGGAATTGTGTAGAAAGATAAGAATTCAATTTGTGCTAAAAAAATGCCCTCTGTTTTACTTTTCCAACAGTAGACTATGATGATTGCTTTCTTCTGAGAACTGTTTGGAGTAACTCAATGTTCTATTCATAAAGCTTGGCAACGTCCTGTGATGTATTTAAATTGTTCTGCATTACTGAACATGTCTGCAATTTTTTTGTATGTGATATGCAGTAGCCATTATTTAACATACATAACCATGGCTAAAGTTAAAGTATATTCCTTGTTAATGAACAACCGTCTGCTTACAAATGTTTACATCTTTCATCAATGTCTTTCATCAATGTGCAAAGATACTGCACATTAGGCATGGGCAAATAGCCCAATGTTCTTATTTTTGAGGAATAATTGGACCTCCTGATTGCAAATATCACTGCTCTCCTTTATGTAGTAATTTATCTTCTCTCCCTTGCTCTGCTGGTGATCTGAAAGGCTACTAAACATCAGAAGGTTTGCTCTGGTTCACTGAAGGTGTTAGAGAAGTTGCTGGGAATTTCACTTGGTGTTGGGTGATAACAGTCCATGCCAATTACTGAGCTTGACTAGTTTGAAGTTTTAATAAGAAAGTTTTAGGACTAAATATTACCACTTTAATTAAGCATAAAAAAGGGAGATCAAGTAGGATAGCATAATGATCAATTACCTAGTCTTGGGGCTTAGGCTGTTTCTGTCATCCTCTGATCCATGCTGGTCTGACCTGGTGTAAGTTGCTCCACCCCGCTTTGTTAAACTCACATCCTTTATACCTTGTCTCGAAACATCACATAGGTGCAGATAATTAAAACTACCTCATTTATAAGCATTCTGTTCTAAATATATTTTTTTCTGACACACTAATTCAGAATCTTTTTAACGGACGCATTTTTGCTTACCCCAATTAGAGTTTTAGGAGGATATCTCCTTATTTATCTTATTTTTAAGCCATTACTATTCTCTTCCTTACTCAGTCCATCTTTTTTTTTTTCATTGTTTTCATGTGTTCCAATGTTCCTGACAACAGTTGTCATATTCTTACTTATCTGCTTCTTGTGACCTTGGAGTTACTAGTTGGCTAGTTCTGTTCGTTCAGTAACCAGCCACCCTACTGTGTTTTACTAGGAAAGTGTGCACCTCACTAGTAAATCACACATTTGCTTCATTCTGTTATCTATACAGACTAAGAACCCACTGTAAATGAGACACCAACCAACTTTGACTTTTTACAGCCTTTGAAAGCTGTGTCAACAAGACCCCTAGGGAAAGCAGAAAAGTTCTTTTTTATTTTAAGTTTTCTTATAACAGTATTACGTATACAATATCTACTTCTCTAATATCATTTAATATTTATCTAATACAGTTCATTATAGACTTCTTTACATTTGAAGACCATGTAAAAGGGAGAGACACAAATCTATCCCCTCTCCTACATGATTGGAAAGCATGGATGGTCCTGAGCTAGTGTAAGCATGTCAAATGACCTAACAGTTTCTTGATGAGGAAGAGCCTGTTTGGGTCTTGATAGAGTTTAGCAAATAATATAACTCAATCTGCAATGCTCCTGAAAATTAGGCAGTCCCAGATATATGCTATTTTTTCTATGGAGACTAATGATTTTTCAATACAATATTTCTATTTTTCCTGAACGTTGTGAAATTAGACTTCCCTTTATCATAAGCCCTACACAGACGCAATGTGACTAGTAATTTTCCTAAAGAATTTACCATTGTATGATTCTGGTACCAGTTACCTGAAATGAGACCACTGAAAGCAGGAAATTGCAAAAATGTAATTAACTTGATGCTTAGTTTTTGCAATATATTAAGCAGATAACTCTGGAGCAGAAGCCTTCAATAATGTAAGTGCCAGCCCTGAATGAATAAGTCAAATGTTTAACCAAAAATATCACTTCTCAGTTTCTAGTTGTTTCTTGGTATCTGAATATCTTTCAGGACTAGTGCATGAGTACACTGACTTTTGGTGCATATTCCATCTTTAATCTTTTTTCCCCTAAACGTTTTCCATCCTTGCACTTTAGCTCTCCATGAATAGGGGAAATGTCTACCTAGTTTACAAAGAAAGAATTTCTTAAATTAAAATGGGAAATATGCTGCTTTCCTTTTCCGTTAGGTGTTAGCAACTTAGCTTTAACTGGAGGTAAACAATTACTGAACTATCCAACTCTTGTCTTCATAAATTCTATTCTATTCAGTATAGGCTTTTATACAGTGCTCATCATCACTGTCGTATCTGAGCACCTTCCAGTAATGGCACTACACCTGTCAAGGTTCCTTCCCCACTCTGAACTCTAGGGTACAGATGTGGGGACCTGCATGAAAAACCCCCTAAGCTTATTCTTACCAGCTTAGGTTAAAATCTTCCCCAAGGTACAAACTTTGCCTTGTCCTTGAACTCCTATGCTGCCACTACCAAGCGTGTTAAACAAGGAACAGGGAAAGAGCCCACTTGGAGACGTCTTCCCCCAAAATATCCCCCCAAGCCCTACACCCCCTTTCCGGGGGAAGGCTTGATAAAAATCCTCACCAATTTGTACAGATGAGCACAGACCCAAACCCTTGGATCTTAAGAACAATGAAAAAATCAATCAGGTTCTTAAAATAATTTTAATTAAAGAAAGTGTAAAATGTTACACTAATAAAAATGATACCAACAGGATCTTGTAAGAGGGACAAGGCAAATTGCCACGTTTATTGTAAATACAAGAAAATATTCCTATATGCAATGTCTATATAGATCCATTCACACACACAGACATTCACACACAGGTTCTATAAAAAGGTTATTATAGTTACCAGCCTAGACATTGCTCATGCCAAGTCACTGGCCAGGTGGCCTGGACACGAGAGTGGAGCTGAGTCGTTGTCAGATGCGCATCCGATGCTCCTGGAGGGTGGTAGTAGAACCAGACTCAAAGAACACAGTCCCTGGACCCAATTTTTATAGGTCTCTGGTTCAATACAAGTCTATGGAAGTTGCTTCATCATGCTGAATTTACAATTGAGATGACCATCATCAGCAGGTGGTACATCCATGATAGCTCCATGATAGCTAGGTGTTATCTTCTTGTTCTTCCTTGATGCGTTTTGGTTGGATTCCGGTTCACCCTCCGGGGGTCATCTGGTTATTTCCACTTTGCATATTCTTTGGCCCATCGATACCAAGGTTGAAATTCTGAGGATTAGGCTGGTACCATTTACTAACCAATTATTTCCCTGCTTCAGGCTCTCAATTCCATGCACTCAGCTTTCATTCTTTTACTTAACAACACAATCTATGACTCTTGATTCATTTAACAAGTTTTATCCCACTATCTATGTTTCCCTCTTTGGATACCAAGATTTACATAGGCATGACAAGGGGCCCCCGCGGGGGAAGAGCATCATGTTGTTGTTTCAAGAACAGCATTGTTTTCTCAAAGTTCTTATCGCTTTCCGGCACAGATGCTTTGTCCTGTACTGGCCTGAAATTATTAGCACTTTGGCCTTGCATTTGTTACAGAGTGAAATTCAACAGCATGGAACTGATGATCATACCTTTTTACAATACCTGTAAACTCTTTTGTCTATCTTTATTTCTACTACTACATAATTATAATTCTATCATACTTCTATAACTTTGAGGGTGACCCCACAAAAAGAATCACCTCTGTAAAATCAGGATGGTAAATACCTTACAGGGTAATCAGATTCAAAACATAAAGAATCGCTTTAGGCAAAACCTTAAGTTACAAAAAGACACAAAAACAGGAATATACATTCCATTCAGCACAACTTACTTTACCAGCCATTAAACAAAAGGAAATCTAATGCATTTCTAGCTAGATTACTTACTAACTTAACAGGAGTTGTAAGTCTGCATTCCTGATCTGTTCCCGGCAAAAGCATCAGACAGACAGACCCTTTGTTCTCCCCCCTCCAGATTTGAAAGTATCTTGTCCCCTCATTAGTCATTTTGGGTCGGTGCCAGCGAGGTTATCTTAGCTTCTTAACCCTTTACAGGTGAAAGGGTTTTGCCTCTGGCCAGGAGGGATTTTATAGCACTGTATACAGAAAGGTGGTTACCCTTCCCTTTATTTTTATGACAATACCTCTGTCAAATGTTTGTTCTATCATCCCTGCCTCAGAGAGAGAGACTCGTGGAGTGCAGTACCGTATGCTGGTAGGTTTTTTTAAAAATATAAATGTACCTGTAGCTCTTTGTTTTTACATTGGAGAAGGTAAGGTGAAATGCACCTCAGACTTGGAGTGGAAGGTAGTATGGTTTTTGATGGTCCTTCATTCTTGGGGGAGTTCATTACGCAGTCTCGGATCACCCTGGAGAAAGGTCTGTCTCACACACAGATGAGCTTTACTTTTGTTGTTGAGAATTTCATTGTGTCAGAGGAGTGTAGTTGTTGACCAGAGTCTTCATCTCGGAGCTTTAGATGGTCTTTTAGATATCCTGGGACCAGGTTATGGAGCACTTTGAAAATAAGGACTGAGACCTTGAACTTGATTCAGAATTCCATGGGAAGTCAGTGTAAAGGGCAGTGGACAGGTTTGATGTGTTTGTGGTAGCCTGTGTTTCTGAGGAGATGTGCTGAAGCATTCTGAATTAGTTGAGGCTTCATGCCCAGGTATAATGCATGGCTGTAATCCATCTGAGAGGTAACATGCATTAACTGAGGCCAGGTCTTTGTCTGATATACAGATGTATATCTTCACGATCAGTCTGCTTACAGATTCTTAAACATAGGCCACATCTGTTTAGTATGATATAAGCACATTTTTTCCTCATTGCCCATGTGATCTTCCTTTCTGAATCTGGTGACATCCTTTTCTTTCCCTTATTCTTGTTTTTACATCTGTGCATCTTTTTTGCTGCACTCTTAGATATGCTATAAGTATAGACATGTAAGAGCTGGAAGGGACCTTGTCTGGCACCTGTGCTGAGGTAGGAAAGAGTAAACCTACACCATCCCTGACAGGTTTTTGTCCAACCTGTTCTTTAAAACCCTAGTGATAGAGATGGGGAAGGGAGAAATTCCACAACCTTCCTTGGGAACCTATTCCAGTGCTTAACTATCCTTATAGTTAGAAAGGTTTTCCTAATACCTAACCTAAACCTCCCTTGCTGCAGATTAAGCCCATTACTTTTCCATGTCCATGGAAGATAGAATTGATCAATTGATCACATCCTAACAGACCTTAACCTATTTGAAGACTGTTATCAAGTCCTCCATTAGTCATCTTTTCTTAAGACTGAACATGCCCAGTTTTTTTCTTTCTTCGTAGATCAGGTTTTCTAAACCTTTGATCATTTTTGTTGCTCTTATCTGGAAACTCTCTCCAATTTGTCCATGTCTTTCCTAAAGTGTGGCATCCAGAGCTGGACACAGTACTCCAGCTGAGGCCTCATCAGTGCTGAGTAAAACAGGACAATTATCTCCTGTGTCTCACATACAACACTCCTGTTAATACACCCCAAAATGCTATTAGGTTTTTTTTTGTAACTGCATAACATCGTTGACTCATATTCAGTTTGTGATCCACTAGAACCCCCAGATCCTTTTCAGCAGGACTATTACCTAGCCAGTTATTCCCCATTTTATATTTGTGCGTTTAGTTCTTTGTACTTTGTACTTGCTTTTATTGAATTTCATATTGTTGATTTCAGGCCAATTCTCCAATTTGTCAAGATGGTTTTGAATGTTAATCCTGCCCATGAAAGTGATTTGCAACCCCTCCCGCTTTGGTGTCATCCACAGATTTTATAAGCAGTCTCCACTCCATTATTTTCATTAATGTATTGGATAATGAACAGTTCTGGACTCAGGAACTGATTCCTTTGGGACCCCACTAAATGCTCCCTCCCAGCTGGATAGTGAACCATTGATAAATATTCTTGGGGTATGGTCTTTCAACCAGTTGGGTACCTACGTTACAGTAATTTCATCTAGACCATATTTCCCTAGTTTATGACAATGTCCTAATGTGTCTCTTGCCTTTTGTTTTGTTATTTCTCAGTCCTCTACAAGTCAGAGAGCCTTCTAAGTGGGGCATTTCACATCTCTATAGCAACTGGATGCAGAACAGATCTTGGCTCTGAACCTGGGTTTAGGACAGCCCCTCAGGAAGAGCTCTTCAAGAGTCTGTGGCTCCAAATGGCAAAAATAGCAGATTCTGTTTTTAGCAGAGCTTTCACAGGAGCTGTAGAAGATTTTTAATTAAAAACTTGTTTATTCCTTGGCTTCCACACTTTTCTTAATCTTTTTTTAAACTTAAAAAATGCGTTCTTAGAAGGGTTTGGAGGATAGACCTCTCCCTCCCCACTGAGTCATGGCAGACAGACAATGACCACAACCAGTGTGTGGGAAGAGACACGAGGAGACTGATTTGCAGGCCTCTGGAAGACTGAGACCATGCCAGAATCAGTGGCATGGAGCCAAGGATAAGATTTTCAAAGCCCCCTGCCTCTCCTGTGGACATGGGACTCCTATTCCCACAACTTGCAAAGGAAGCAGGAACCAAATATGAGATCCTTGAATCTCAGAGGAAGGCATGACTCCCCTGTTGCACCCAAGGAAACAATTGCCTACCCAGATGTAGGCAGGTTCTGTGTCAAGATGGTTGAAAAGGTTGCAAAGCATCCCTCTTTCCCACAGGCTATTTTTACGTGCAAGTCCTCAGCTACCATGAAACTTGCTAGCTCCTGTGACCTTTCTGATATCATTTGGCCCCAGTGGCTCTGGCTTAGTCTCCTCCAGGTCTGTCAGTCCCCACCAAGGCCATATCCAGCAGCAGAGACCTTGGGATGAAATAATTTGGATCCCCTTCCCCGGGGGAAGGGTTTACCACCTCTTCTTATTTTCCTCAGGGAGCTATATGCCTGCAGACTGTCCTTTCATTTTCCTTCGTAATGCTTTCTCTCCCATACAGGGCCCCTCTCCATTTCTCTCAGGTGGCTTGGCTCAAGGACTCATGACTTGTATTGCTCACAATCCGCTCTTAAAGAGAAAGCACAAAGTCTTAAAAAAAAATTGAGTCTCCCCTCTAGATCTTCTAAAGTTGGAGCGTTGAGTGTCATACTTCATTTTTATCTGTGCTTCCCGGAATAGGGGGAATGCTGAGTTCACAGGTGCTCATTTTAAAAATGAAACAAAAATACAAACCAACCAAAAAAACCAAACAAACCCACCACCTTGCAAAGTCCATTTAAAAGCCATGTAATTCTTCCTCATCTGATTTGAGTGTGCGAATAAAGTGGAAGGAGAATTCCTAGGCAGACGTACTTGTACTTAAGGTACTTGCTCTGCCTAATGTTAAGTTGGCTGCAGCCTCTTCAGTAGGGGCATAGTAATACCAGCTGAGGGAATTATTACATTCTTTATTATCCTCTTTATAAAAACCTCTTCAAATACATTAAAAGGTTGCTATAAAGAGGATTGGTGTATACATTGTTCTCCTCCTTAAACAAGAAGTAGTGGGCTTAAATTGAAGCAAGGGAGACATAAGTTAGTCATTGGGAAAAACCTCCTACCTGTAAGAGTAGTTAAGCATTGGAACACATTACTTAGGGAGGATGTGGAATCTGTCACTGGAGGTTTCAAGAACAGATTAGACAAGCACTTTTCAGGGATAATACTTAGTCCTGCCTCAGTGCTGGGGACTTGAGTTGATGACCTGCTGAGGTCACTTCTAGTCCTACATTTCTATGAATGTGGGAGCTCATGTTCAGCTGACTATCCACCATGATCCCCAAATCTTTTTCAGAGTCACAGTTTATCAGGATAGGGTACCCCCTCATGTAATCCTAGATGTATACATTGGAATTTATCAGTAATAAAACTAAGTCAACCCCCCCCCTTTTATTTTTATATATATATAATATCAAGTTAGTCTGACAGGATTTATTTTCCATAAACCCATGTGGATTAGCATTAATTATGTTGCGCTCCTTTAATTCTTTGACTCCCATATCAGCCTCTTCATTGTCTTGCCTGATCAGTGTCAAACTGATAAGTGTATAATTACTCTGGTCATCTCATTAACGCTTTTTAAATATTGGCACAACATTACCTTTTTTTCTGTGTCTTCTGGAACGTCCCCATCTTCCAACATGTATTGAAAGTCAACATTAATGGTCCAGCAAGCTCCTCAGCTGGCTTTCTTAAATCTATTGCATGCAAGTTTGTGAAATATTATTGATAATTCTACCATTTCCATTTAGTGATGGAGCAGTACCATTGTCAGGATTGTTTTTGTTCCTAATATGTCTTTAAAAAATTTTGTTGCAGATTTCTCCTTGTGTCCCTTTGCTTCCCTTATCAACTTTCTACAATTCCTACTTTCTGATTTGTATTCACTACTATCCACTTTGACTTTCTTCAATTTGGTATATATTATTTTTATTTTTTTTTTATAGCTGCCTTCACTTCCCTCTAAATTATGGCATTTTTTAACCAATATGTCCTCCTTTCTGAATTCTAGGGTTGTTGCTTTTTCGGCTTCTAGAAGGTGTTCCTAAACAATTCCCAATTATCATTAACACTGGGAGAAAAGAGATTCAAACATGATGGAGGAGGAGGTGGTCCTCTTATTTCAGAAATGTGCTCAAAGTCTATTCCCATCTTAGCCACTGTGTGTAAAGATGCTAAAGAAAAAACATGAAGGAATAGGCCACAGTAATTATAATAATGTATTAATAAACCCTGATGTCATGGTTCTCAGATTTGATTTAGATGTAACTGGAACCTCTCTTCAGACTCCCAACAAACACACAAAACTAGGTCCTATCCTGAATCAATATCCAATGCTGCCTAACCAGTCAGCTGGGAAGCTGAAAGGAAGGAACTACGTTCCATGAATCTGGTGTCTTGGAGGAAATTCACAAATTATATCTGTATAACATTTGAGGTTCAGATCTTGGTGTTTCGAGGGACACACATCAGGGGAAGGTCATATGGAGAAAAGAACATTTTAGTGTTTTTTTTTTTTTTGTTTTTTTTTACAAGGTGGTCTGACCTTGGGAGGCTCCCGGTCCGTATTTCTTGGAAAGAAAAGTCAGTAGCTGTAGGCATATTGCACTATAAGAAACCCAGGAGAACTCTTATCAGTCTCACATAATAAATAACTGGAGACTACCACTCTGATCAGTCGTCTGGGAATATGCAGGTTCCTTTCATGATCTTTAGCCGTGTACTACAAATCCTTATAAAATAAACTTTCAGCTTCAGAGCTGATAGGTCTCTTCCTCTTCTTGCTGCAAGTGTTTTGTCTACTTGAAACTTCCTTATCCATTGGAGTCTGGGAACTTGGCATGTTCTCAATGAGACTACAGTTACATGTTCTATCAAACATGATAGTTCAAGGAATTATCCACGTCTCCGTCCCTGAGGTCGCTACCTTCTTCCTTATATAATAGGAATGGGTGGTGAAAAGAACGGTGGTGATTGTGCACAAAGAGATCACACACATCTTATGAGGAGGTCTTTAAGGCTGCTAGAGGGTCTTCCATCCACACTTCCTCAAACACTCTGGGGTTAACATCCTCACCCCTTCTCAGCAGTGTTTGGTAGAAGCATGTTATAGTACAGGATGCCCCAGTTCTTTTTCAGTTCTGCATGAATGAATTGAATCCTCCCCCTCCCTATGGATGATAGACAGTCTTCACAGTGGGATGTAGAAAGCAGTAAGGCTGACATGGAAAGGACTGAGAGAAGGAAAATTGTGCCCAGGGTTGTTTTATTAGCTATTGTTTGTCAAATACTTTGAAAAGAAAGTGAGTGTTCCTGCAGGATTGGTGGAGAGTTGCGGAAGAGGGAATATTGGCATCTGTCCCGGTTTCATGTCAAGATTCTGCTGCAAGTGGCTTGAATTATAAAGCACTTTTTAATAGTATTTTCAGGGATGTTTCATGCCTGTTAATCGACTGAAAGGATTGTTAATAAATAATGTCTTTACAGTAGCCTTTGTCCTCTTTTAGTATATTTTGATACTTTTTTTGTTTTTGAGAGCACCAATTGCTTTTCAAGAATGGGGTGGGGTGGGCGGGGGGAAGGGAGTCAGTCAAAATGTAACTGTTGGTTTTATATTTGCTGAAATGTGTGTCAGATAAATTGCTTGTATACTTATCCTGTCAGAAAAATCCAGAAAGGAGAAACAAAAATGTCACCCACCCACATCAACCAGGTGGGAGAAATAGATGGGGCTGGTGGTGAAAGAGGGGTGGTCCCAGTAGCAAGGGAGGGAGACTCTTGCCAAGGGACATTAAGTAGCTCCTCTCCTTGGGAGTCTCTGGCATCCATTGTCTAGCTGGTAGAGAGAGGTGCTGATTAGCCAGCATTCTTCAGCTTGTAGGATTTAGCCTAGTACTGGGGCCAGGTGGAGCCTCTTTTGGCTCTGTTCCAGCAGATCACTCTACCAACCTGAACCAGGAATGGGAATCTGGCCTGACAGAGGCTGCGGGTCTGACTGATTGCCTGTTCAGGGAGTCAGGAAGGAATTTTTTCTCCCATGAGCCAATTGGCAGAGGATAGAGAGTTATTTTATCTGCCTTGCCGTATCTTCAAGCCACAGTGAATTGAGCAGGAACATGCTTTCCTTATGATCTGGTTAGCTGCTTTTTGCCTTTTTTAGACACTTTCGTTAAGGCCATCTGATTATCAAACCACGTAAGAACATAAAAACATCCATACTGGGTCAGACCAAAGGTCTGTCTAGCTGAGTGTCCTCTCTTCCGACAGTGGCTAATGCCAGGTGCCCCAGAGGGAATGAACACAACAGTAATCATCAAGTGATCCATACCCAGTCGCTCATTCTCAACTTCTGGCAAACAGGGGTTAGGGACACCATCCCTGCCGATCCTGTCTAATAGCCATTGATTGACCTATCCTCCATGAACTTACCTAGGTTTTTTTGTTTTTGTTTTGTTTTTGTTTAACCCTAAATGGATAGTTCATTTTGAATAGGATAAGCCATTTGGGAAATGCCCCAAAATATATTGGTTTCATCCTACAGTTAAACACTTATTTTAGAGAAACTTCTATTTGTAGGATCACCAGATCATGATGATCCTGATTCAGCAAGGTACTTAAGCAGGTCCCTAACTTCTTAAGCATGTTAGTCGTCCCACTGAAGTCTATAAAGTTATGGCTAATATGGGTAGTGTATGTCATCTTAAGTATATGGGAATTTAGAGAATTGTGGAGGTGTCACTTTCAGTTTCAATGAGACTGTCACTGTGAAAACACACATTCTCTAGGTGTCTGATGGAAAAACAATGCAATCTCAGACATGTTTCAGAACTGACCTCACCTTGCACCTGTATGTGCTCGGGGTATGTAGGGACAAGAACAAGACAACGAAGAAAGAGGTTGTATCTTCGTCTAATTTCATTCTTGGATCCAAAATCCTGAGAAATTAGCCTCTGGCATATACAGCTTATCTGGGGACACTGCGGTTAGGAAGAATCCTAAGATAATTATCGCCAACCTTCACTATAGACATGAACCATATGTGTGACCATTTATAGTTTTATACTATATTAAAGTTATGAAATAATGAGATTTAGTAAATTATATTTTCTTGCTGACTGAGTAGCAAATTGAATTTTATAGTATGTAGAATCTTCTTGGTGGAAGCAATATTTCTGAAAAGACTAGCATGTCAAAGTATTATAAAGATGATTGACACTACAAGTTTTAGGAACAATGAAATATTTGTTGAACTCCTACTTACTGAGCAAGTACCAAAAATCTTCATCTAATAACTAGTTAACATTTTTATTTTGTGTTTATAGCACATAGGCCTTCTTGTAAAAATGTCCATTTTTAAATGGATTTTGTGTTTTAGTAAGGGTTGTTTTGGTGATAATTGGTTTGGAAAAGCAATACAGGTATATTATATCAATGGAATATACTCTAGTAGGTTGGAACCACATATAGTTTACTTTAGGAAAAAATAAGGTTTTTGACTAACAAGTTAACTTTTTACAGGTTTTCTACTTCTGAGGTATGTTTTGGCACAAATGCCCTTCCTTAATTATTTACTGTAGTTGAAATTGCTGTGTTACTACTTACTGTAAAGAAAAGCATAGGTAATCTGCACTCATTCAGTTGTATGATTGAGATGGTTGACTCGATATATTTTGGGTATTTTGCTATTTCTCTGGATTAACGTTAGTGTTCCATGTTCTAGGGAAATAGTTGGGTGTTAGTGTTAACATACAAGTAGCTATCATTGCTTCCATTTGTCTGCTTTTTCAGAATAGAGCATTTTCTTAATTATAATCATTCTGTTTTTTCAGCACCTTAGTAATAAAAATATTATCTGAATCCAATCAAATTTTCAATTAAATGTATTACAATAAAGTGGAGATTTATAAAAAGAAAATACCAGTTAGTCTACCATGTCATTTATTCCTTCAGGTGTAAAGCAGTGTGTTCAGAAAAAAATAAAGAAATAAAAATGCTAGTAGTAATATGTTTTGTGTTGCTTTTATGAGCACTTTCATCAAACGTTTTTTCTGCTTTTATAATGATTAAATTAGCAAATATCAAATTAGCAAACAAAATTTCAGATATGCAGATTGAGAATGTCTTCTCTTCCCATCGCCAAAAGTCAACTGTGTTTAATATACATTGTATATGAATGAAAGCAACAGCAAATAAGGTAACTCACATGTTCTTGTTTGCAGAACGCAAAGTATCTTATTTCTCATTTTTTAAAAAAATCTGACAGTCAGTGGACTGTCCATAAAATGGTGTAAATATTTTAGGCATTTCAGAAAAGAGGATTTTTTAAACTTTTTATTTATTTATTTTTGTCAGTGCTATGTCTTATCATAGCTAACAAAATGCATCAGATACAGAAAATAAATGATGGAAGTTAATTTTTTAAATAATTTACCTTTGAAGACCATAGAAATAAAAGAAAGAAAATGAAAAAAAAAATGCCTTGAACACACACCATTTTGTTAGTGTGTGTGTGTGTGTGTGTGTATTATGTAAAATATATACACATAAATATACCATATAGCCCCACAGCAATTTTAAATTGGAAAAGACTGATTTTTAGCCCTTAGATTTTTAGCACCTTATTCAGATTTTTCTTTTAATGTAACATTACCTACAAAATTACTTTTGACTTCTGGAACTTTCCTAATATGCTAGGTCCTAGCTCCACACAGCTGAACCTATTTGAAGTTAATGTGGCACAGCACAAAGGTCCACCCATGTATGTCTGATCGGAGACTTATTGAATAAACTGTAAGATGCAACACTAAGGATGAAATTCTGGCCTCACTGAACTCATTGGCAAAAGTCCCCTTGACTTCAGCGGTCCAAGTTTTCTGTTGAAGAATTGAAGGGAAACTAAGTTGCAATCTCACCAGCCTGATATGTTACAAGTTAATCACAGAAATGATGTACTTAAAGTTTGTTATATGTATTCCTCTGTTCAGCTGATTCATTGATCATCATTTACATTGAGTACTCCTTCAACTTTTATAATGAACATTATATAGACCAAGGCTCTCAACACATGGCCCATAGGGTTATTTTCGGCAGCCCGCCAAGCTCCCCTCCCCCCAGCGTGCTGTGTCCCCACTCCTCTGCCTACCTCCAGGCGCTGAGCACTCTCCAGGAGGGAGGGGGGAGGAGCGGGGAACTGTGCGCGCAGGGGAGGAGGCGGAGAAGAGGCGGGGCCGGGCGGGGATTTGGGGAAGGGGTTGGAATAGGGGCAGGGAGGGGGTGGAGTTGGAGTGGGGACTTTGGGGAAGGGGTTGGATTGGGGTGGGAAGAGGCAGGGCAGGGGTAGGGCCTCATGGAAGGGGTGGAGTGGGGGCGGAGCAGCGGTGGGGGTGTGTCAGTGATGCGGCCCTCGGGCCAATGTACTAGTCCTCGTGGTGATTCGAGTTTGAGATCCCTGATATAGACAGAAAATAGAGAATCCACACTTTGATAAGGAGGAATACAACCAGAAAAACAACTATCATTTATCATTTCTGTTCAGCTTTCATAAGCTTTTATAACATTGTTTTATTTTCTCCCATTTTATATTGCTGTATTTTTTTTTTCAAGAATGGAACAAAGGCAGGCAAACAAAAGTATACTACAGTGCAGAGACTGTTAACTTGTACAACAGTCACAACCATCAACATTAGGGTAGAGGAGTGCTTCCCACTTTAAGGTTCTGTTCTTTTTTTTTTCCCATTCCAAGGTTGGCGTGGCTCAGCATAGGATCATGAACTCAGTGTATATGATACAAATGTATTGTAAAAATAAGGTTTATTAACACCATGCATGAAAGATCTGTTTTATACTACAACCGCTTTTTTGCATCTATGTGAAACCAAATTTTAGTGTATTTTTCACTATTTCCTCACCTATGCAAATATATTTTCTCCCTTAAAGCTGTATTTGATAACTCTTTAACTTATCATGAAGATATGGACAGTTGTAATATACATTTTGCCTCTAATTGAGATTTCAGTACCAATTGCTTGGTGTTTGCTAGAGAATCTCAGCACAGAAACTTTTGCGTAAAGGCATGTCTCTTTATTTCCAGTGTTATGAAAAGATCTGGACAAGCTTTTGTAGTTTTTGTTTATTAAAAAAAAAAGGGGGGGGGGAGAATAGAGTTGCTGGTTGGTAATTTATCCAACAGTTAACTAATCATAGTAAATAAACTTTATGTAGACGTTCTGATGTCCGGTAAAATCTATTTGAGATTATTCTAGAAAAGGCATAAAGTAGAATTGAATATATTTCTGAGATTCCATCAGTTTTCCCAATCTTCATCTTGTATCTCTAGTGTCAGTGGGTACATCAAAGAATTAAGCTATTGGTATGTATTGTTGTTGTGGTTAGATGCTTGGCTGCATGTGTGTGTTTCCTCTCTGTGCTGCCCCACCCCTGTGCAAACAGCTGGTATGGCAGACCTCGAGTGAACCGCCCAATTACCACAAGATTCATTAAGGGACAAAGGCACCTAGCCAGGTTTATTGTCAACAAAGCACAGTACTAGTATTCCGCAGACTTTACCGGACCGCTAATACATGTGTGCCTGTAACAATGAACGAGCTCAGTGAATGGCAGAACTTTGTTTCTCCCTAGGCCAAAGAAAAATACTTCCTCTGAAATACATCTTTATACCCTGATACAAACAAGTTAGTTCTGCCTCTCTAACATAGTTAGTTACTGCCCCCTAATGTGGCTAATTATTACCCATTACCTTGTACATGATGGTTTAATTAAAACGTTTTTACTGTATACTGTCATCCTGACCTTATCTTTTTAGGAAGGGTCAGTGTGTTTCTTTTATTCTTGGGGAACGTTTTTGTACCATCCTTGGTATTGGGATGTTCTGGTACCACTTAATATTGGGATGTTTGTGTGAGTTCTCTGTGGCTAGCACTTCTTAGAAATGTGTATTTTTTCAATATCAACCTTGTTCTTGCCAAATTCTGTAAGCAGGTTCTGCCTCATACCAGACCTATGATACAGGGCTTATGTCTCAGGCTCTCTTCCTACTACAGTTGCAAATTTGTTATTTATTACTAAACATCTTAAAGTTTTACAGTAAAGATGTTTGAATATTAGTTTTTATTCTCATGCACATAGGCAAATACAAACATGATTTAATCAGGAGTCAGTCTTAATGGTTCGGCTGATTATTTGTTAAATGGAAATGGAGTGCTTGAGAGTATCGAGTGATTGGTATATTCTTGGAGAAAAATCTCTATGTACAACTCCTGTATAATTTGGAAATGTTTGTTATAGACTACTTTTCTATTCATGATAACTTGAGAACTTAGCTTTTGACAAGTTCAGTATTAGTGTAACATTCTGGTTTATTTTATTCAATAAGCTTGTTTGTTAACATTATAGAAACATATTTTAGATTCACATCATAATTACTGTAACATTTTATAAGCAGAAGTAAAACCTGCACATGGCTGTTGTATTTTCTTGCTTTTCATAATAGTATACATCATCTGTTTCAGTTAATGCTTGAAATGGCATGTGAATTGTATTGTATGCTTGCTTTCTATTCCAAGCAAGCAGTGTGTTCTGTTTTGATAACTATAACTTTTTTTTTTTTTATTGCTTGCCCCTTGCAGGAAGTAGAGGTTTGTATATATATCTTCTGCATTTTGCATTCCTTTTTTGTATGTATGCATTGATTTCTTATGTCATGTTAAATGTAGGCTGTTTTTCCCCTTCCAGGATGATTATTTCCGCACATGGAGTCCGGGTAAACCATTTGATCAAGGTAAGAAATTATCCTATTAAAAATGTATTACCATTGTAAACGCTTTAAAATGTATAATATTCCTTTTTAAAAATAATAACTCTAAACCTTTATGAAATTGTAAAGTCTTTTTGGTGTTACTCTGGTAGATTTAAAACAGGACCACAATGGGAAAGGTAGCATTCCAATTATTATATCCATAATTATTTCGGGAGAAAATAATGGGAGGGCAGTAGTAACCTATATAAGGTTGTTTAACACTTCCCATTATAAATATTTGTCAAGGGTTGTTTTTTTTGTTTTGTTTTTTTATTATAAATTTTATAGAGGTCAAACACTTCCATGATTTCATAGAATCATAGAATATCAGGGATCTCAGGAGGTCATCTAGTCCAACCCCCTGCTCAAAGCAGGACCAGTCCCCAACTAAATCATCCCAGCTAGGGCTTTGCCAAGCCTGACCTTAAAAACCTCAAAGGAAGGAGATTCTACCACCTCCCTAGGTAACGCATTCCAGTGCTTCACCACCCTCCTAGTGAAAAAGTTTTTCCTAATATCCAACCTAAACCTCCCCCACGGCAACTTGAGACTATTACTCCTTGTCCTCTCATCTGCTACCACTGAGAACAGTCTAGATCCATCCTCTTTGGAACCCCCTTTCAGGTAGTTGAAAGCAGCTATCAAATCCCCCCTCATTCTTCTCTTCTGCAGACTACATAATCCCAGCTCCCTCAGCCTCTCCTCATAAGTCATGTATTCCTAATCATTTTTGTTACCCTCCGCGGGACGTTTTCCAATTTATTCACAGCCTTCTTGTAGTGTGGGTCCCAAAGCTGGACACAGTCCTCCAGATGAGGCCTCACCAATGTTGAATAGAGGGGAACAATCATGTCCCTCCATCTGCTGGCAGTGCCCCTACTTATAAAGCCCAAAATGCCATTCGCCTTCTTGGCAACAAGGGCACACTGTTGACTCATTATCCAGCTTCTCGTCCACTGTAACCCCTAGGTCCTTTTCTGCAGAACTGCTGCCTAGCCATGCGGTCCTTAGTCTGTAGTGGTGCATGGGATTCTTCTGTCCTAAGTGCGGGACTCTGCACTTGTCTTTGTTGAACCTCATCAGATTTCTTTTGGCCCAATCCCCTAATTTGTCTAGGTCCCTCTGTATCCTATCCTTACCCTCCAGCATATCTACCACTCCTTCCAGTTTTTTATCTGCAAACTTGCTGAGGGTGCAATCCACAACCTCCTCCAGATCATTAATAAAGATATTGAACAAAACCGGCCCCAGGACCGACCCTTGGGGCATTCTGCAGAGGAACTTGGAAGGAAGACGGGTCTAGAGTTAGATGCTTTAGCTGTCCTTGTAAAAAATCCATTCAGATTTGGCTGAGTTATAAGCAATTGAGAATCAATATTTGTAGTCTTAATTACGCTCAGTAGATCTTGCCAGAGGTTTGCTGCTGAATATTTTGGACACTCCACCTGCACTGAGCACGCTCCACAGCATCTCTCTGCAATCATGGTGAGAAAGCCAAATGGAACCTTAGGGCAACCACTGTGAGTCAGATTTATGAAGATTGCTGGATAAAAATGTTTTGGGAGCTATTTTGGCATTGTTCAGACTTGGGAAATCACTTCAAAAGTTGACAGTTGAGCCCTCTTGATGCTTTCTGTTGTCAAAGGACTCTGACAAGCTTGTCCACTATATTGTAGTATAGAAATGTAGGGGAGTCCCTTCTTTAGTTTGCAAGAACAGTGCTTAGGTTGAGGGTGGCATGGATGGAGAGGAGTTGTAAAAATGCTGTAGTACAGTGATCAGTTTTTGAACATTTGAGTGAGATGAGGCAAACAAAACAGTCCAGCCATTAGACATTTTCAACCCTTAAACTTCTTGTATGAAAACAAGGACTAGACAACTGCATGTTCCCTTGTCCATCTAATCCAGTTCTTGTATTTTGCTCCAAAGCATGCTAGTAGGAGAGTGAGAGCGACTAAACTTTGCTTTTTGAATTGCTAAAACAGAGCACTTTAGAGACTGAGACTTCTTTCCTGATAGCTACAATAGCATGTTCACAGTGAAGGGACTTTAATGAGAGTTACACACAAGAGGTTTCAGAGTAACAGCCGTGTTAGTCTGTATTCGCAAAAAGAAAAGGAGTACTTGTGGCACCTTAGAGACTAACCAATTTATTTGAGCATGAGCTTTCGTGAGCTACAGCTCACTTCATCGGATGCATACACACAAGAGGTGGATAGAAAGAGAGGAGACTTAGAGGGGAAGAGATGCTATGACAACACGGAGGAATGTGCTTATTTTTTTTTAAAAAAAATGCTTCTTCCATAGTGTGTGTGTGTGTGAGTTTTTGTTAACTTTAAATGAAGTTTTTGTGATTAAAAATCATTTTGCAATTAAGAGAGTTGAAGTTGAGAGACAATCACATGAATTCTTTTCTAGGTGTCTGGCCAGTGGGTCTTGTCCACATACTCGGGGTCTAACTGATTGTCATATTAGGGGTTGGGAAGGAATTTCCTCCCAGGTCAGATTGGCAGAGATCCTGGGATTTTTTGCCTTCCTCTGAAGCATGGTGCATGGGTCACTTGCAGATTTTAAACTAGTGTAAATTGTGGATTCTCTGTAACTTGAATTTTTTTAAATCATGATTTAAGGTCTTAAGTAACTCAGCCAACGGTTATGGGTGTATTGCAGGAGTGGGTGGGTGAAGTTCTGTGGCCACACTACTGCCAGAAGGGACCATCATGATCATCTAAAGTCTGAGTTTGTGAGGTGGGTGGGATATGAGAAAGTTGCTATGGAATGTGGAATCTAGGTGAGGAAGAGAGCTATACACAATAATTGAGGTAGAATGGGGGCGGGGGGCATCGTAAAGTGTTTCTAGGAGAAAATACATATCAGGTTATTTGTATTATATGCACTTACATAAACAATAGACAAACAATGTTTAACTGATAGTTACAGTAACTGATTTTTTGATTAAATCCCAGTAGAAATTTGAACACTGTCTAATTTCTTTAGACAAATTAATGTTACATTTCATTTCTTAATTCTAAAAAAAATCCCCCCAAACCATAGCAAGCTATTTTTAATATGCAGTATACATACAGTAAACTCAACAAGGCAAACTGAATTTTGACTGAGTAGGGGAAAACATCATTTCTAGATTCTGAAACTTTGCATGACAAGTTTCAGCTCACGGTGATAGAATCTGATTGAAATATAAATTCCAAAAATGATTTTGCATTAGAAATAATAAGAAAAACATTAAGTCACTAGTGAGTGCCCCTATAAAAACAACTGTTTGGTTTGTTTCATAATTATTTGTAGCAAACAGTGCTACCTGATTTTAACAGGTGAGAGAGTTGATTAGATCTGCAAGGTGCCAGACCACTTTAGAATGAAAGGGGCCTTCTGTCCATGAATGCTGTGCCACCTGTTGGGCAGCCGGAAGGAGATGGCTGCTGATTGGCTCCTTGCTCCCCATAATCATTATTTTAAACCCCTGCCTGGGGTTTCTCGAGCCTCTCTTTCTCCCATTTTAGCTGTGCAGGTCTTTAATAGTGACTGTATTACATGTTGAAATTAGATACATATAGGGTGAAATCCTTGCCTGACTAAAATCAGTGCGCTTTGCAGCTGCCTGATTAAGTGGTGCTTCTTAGTGTGAGCTTATATAAGCAGTACTCTGTAATCTGTGCTGGCTGCCTGTTGGTTTCTGGGTGGATTTAAGGTGGTGGTTTTAACCTATAAAATACTAAATGGCTTGAGACATGTCTGCTTGAGAGACCATCTCTGCCATTGATACACCATCACAGTAGTGATAAATGAGGGCACTTGAGCTTGATCCCCTTTGATGTAAAAGACAGAGGGCCGATAACTGAATGTGTTTTCTGTGAAATGTTTTCCTTCTCATTTTTGAAAATGGCTCCCCAAATTACTCCAGAATAGCCTGATGTCAAGGTTCCTTCCCCACTCTGAACTCTAGGGTACAGATGTGGGGACCTGCATGAAAGACCCCCTAAGCTTATTCTTACCAGCTTCGGTTAAAAACTTCCCCAAGGTTCAAACTTTGCCTTGTCCTTGAACCGTATGCTGCCACCACCAAGTGTTTTAAACAAAGAACAGGGAAAGAGCCCACTTGGAGATGTCTTCCCCCAAAATATCCCCCCAAGCCCTACACCCCTTTCCTGGCTTGATAAGAATCCTCACCAATTTGTACAGGTGAACACAGACCCAAACCCTTGGATCTTAAGAACAATGAAAAAATCAATCGGGTTCTTAGAAGAAGAATTTTAATTAAAGAAAAGGTAAAAGAATCACCTCTGTAAAATCAGGATGGTAAATACCTTACAGGATAATCAGATTCAAAACGTAGAGAATCCCTCTAGGCAAAACCTTAAGTTACAAAAAGACATAAAAACAGGAATATATATTCCATCCAGCACAACTTATTTTACCAGCCATTAAGCAAAAGGAAATCTAATGCATTTCTAGCTAGATTACTTACTAACTTAACAGGAGTTGTAAGTCTGCATTCCTGATCTCTTCCCGGCAAAAGCATCAGACAGACCCTTTGTTCTCCCCCCTCCAGATTTGAAAGTATCTTGTCCCCTCATTGGCCATTTTGGGTCAGGTGCCAGTGAGGTTATCTTAGCTTCTTAACCCTTTACAGGTGAAAGGGTTTTGCCTCTGGCCAGGAGGGATTTTATAGCACTGTATACAGAAAGGTGGTTACCCTTCCCTTCATATTTGACACCTGAGTTCATGAGACTCCTAGGCATGCTGTAAGACGTCCTTTTTACTTAACCCTTAGAGGGGGAGGGACATGACTGGGAGCTGAGATTGTCGACTGGAGAATAGGGGAGTTGGTTTTGTTTAATAAGTGAATGGTGGCAGTGTGTTTTATAGAGAGGTGTTGAGGGGATTGTGCTGTGAGTTTTGTTCATGTTTTCAACATACCATGGATGACTAAAACATTTTTCAAATAGGCGCACATATTGCATAATTTAGTCATTAAAATAAATAAATTTCCCATTGAATTTGAGTTATGCAATATTTGGAGACGCAACCAGAACCTTCACTGACTTTAATGAACATTTAATTGGGTCCTGGATGCTCATGTTCACAGAACACATTTCTGAATTTCCAAACAGGCCCAACCCAGAGTACGTTCTGGGATTATCTGTCTTGCCTTGTTTGCACTATTGCAAATTTTTATTTCTGGAAACAGTTTTTCCTGTAAGGCAGATGATCCTCTAGTGGTGGCCTAGTGTGTATCAACTTCAATTTGCTTTATTTGAAATGGGGTTTAGATTAACAGCATTTTGAAAACAGTCCTGTTCCTAGACTCTGTCAAAAAGTAAAGGGAACTTTTTACTCGGTTAAGTCTAGCTACCAGTTCCCTAATTCTTTGCTACAGTAAGGATCCCTAAAGAGGTGTTTTCAAAACACACTGAGGCCTGGTCTACACTGAAAAGTTAGGTCGAAGGAAGCTGCCTTAAGTCAACCTGTTAATGTTTGTGTCTAAGCTACCAGGTCCTTTCTGCTGACCTAAGTCACCTCTAATGTCAACTTCAGTAATCCACCTCTGTGAGAGATGTAGCGCTTAATTTGGTTTTCATGGGTTGACTGCGAGGCGTTGTGTAATTCGACTTAATTGGCCCCCAGGTGGTGTCTCATAATGCTCCTCTGGAGATCATTCTCAACTCTGCTGCACTGCAGCCAGGTACACCGGAAACAGCCCCTCCCTTGTTAAAGCCCTGGAAATTTTTGATTTCCCATTTCCTGTTTGATCAGCATTGGGAGCATGCCAGTTTGAGCACAGCTGATCATGGAGACTACACGCCCCAAACACACTCCGGCCTGGTCTGCACAGGAGGTGGTGGATCTCATCGCTGTATGGGGAGAAGAGTCTGTGCAGGCAGAGCTCCGATCCAGCAGAAGAAACACTGATGCCTATGCAACGATCGCTCGTGGAATGGGGGAGAAGGGCTATATGAGGGACACAGCAGTGCCATATGAAAATAAAAGAACTTTGCCAAACGTACCAGAAGGCAAGAGAGGTGAACAGTCGTTCTGGTGCTGAACCCCACACATGCCGGTTCTACAACTAGCTGCATGCAATTCTCGGGGGTGACCCTACCAACACCCCTACAAGCAATATGGACACCTCACAAGTGAGAGTGTCTAGGGACAACAAAGAGGACAATATGGTGGATGAGGAGGAGGAGGAGGAGAATGGGAGATAGGCGAGCACTGGATCCATTCTCCCCGAGAGCCAGGAAATATTTTTAATGCTGGAGCCCTGTAGGTTGCAGGACATCACAGTGGCCAACTGTGATGCTGGGGAAGGCACCTCTTATGAGTATACAGTTACAATCAAAATCCAGTAAAACTTTAGTGGGCATGCACATTCAGTGGTATTGCATGTTTACTGTGAAGAAAAAAACGAGGTGCTGTGCTTCTCTGCTTACAAGAGGCTGCTCCAGCCTGGCAGAGGATGGCCCCCAGAAAAGACTGTTTTTTTTGTGGACTGGGATAGCCTAGGAATCCTCCATGGATATTTCTAGGAAACTTTCATGAAGGTACTCTGCAGTCCTTTGCAGCAGGTTTCTGGGCAGGGCAGTCTTATTTTTTCCACCAGGGTAGGACACTTTTCTGTGTAACTCCTGAATTAATTCTGCTGGCATACACAGCATAGCAGCATAAGGACTGGGTCTATACCCAAACGCTTGCAGCATCTCCTTCCTTTCCGCCTCTGTTACCCTCAGGAAACTGATATCACTTAGGGTCGCCTAGGGGAAACGGGGAAAGTTCTCATTAAAAGTGCTCTTACAAGTGAAAAAATGGTATGTAGACCCTCCCACACACATTCCAGATTGCCAAACCATGTGATTGCTACTATGCCTTTACTGTGCTTGGCATAGGTTGGCAAGTAGTTTAAAGTGGCTGATAAGGGACTGGGGCCCCACATGAGAGATTCTGCAATTTGGGAATGAAAACACGAACACCCCTTCTCTTTCCCCCCCACCCCCATTCGTAAACAGCTTTCCGTGGTGCTATGGGGAAGGGCCATTGTTTGACTAGCTACCTCTGCTCCCGAAATGAGCCTGCCATAAACGTCATTAAAAATGCGGTCACCCATGACCCCAGGGGCCTACTCACCATGGCTGGAGCAGCAAAACGGCACATGAATGGTTACTGATTCTGACTGTTATGGCTTGCACCTAGTGTAAGGTGTGGGGTTTTTTGTTTTTGTTTGTTTTTTAAAAATGAAAATGGCCTTGCTATGGAAACACTTTATTAATGTACAATGGCTCCTTTATTTTATTTTTTTCCCCATGACTGACAGCTGAAAATGTGTCCTTGGGCATGTCATCAACACCTGAAAGCAAATTTTCGCTGATTAGAAGGAGACAGAATGCAGGAAGACATGTTCACCAAGATAATGAACATCTCCAGGACAGCTGACAGAGAGCTGACAGTGTGGAGGCTGGAGAGCAGGAAGCTTCCAATGAGCAAGAGCATGCGGCGCAGGATGAGATGCTTTGGATTATGAGGGACAAGCAGACATGTTGAGGCATCTGGTTGAACTGCAGGAACAGAAGCAGGAGGGTAGAGTTACTCTGCATACCCTGGTGGACAGCCAGCCAGCATCGCCTGGCACAGAATCACCCTCCCCGAAGTGTTCCCTGAGGCATGGGCGAAAAGTCCATTATCCCTTTCACTTAACTTAGGGGGAGGATACAAGGAACATTCACAGACCTTTAATGGTCTGGAATGTGGTATTATGTTACACAGCTGCAAATGTTTCTCCCATTCCACCTTTACAACCCCTTTTCCCCAAATTACCTTTTTTCCCCATTTCCCCTCTTTCTTTATGTTAAATAAAGTAAATAGATTTGAGAAATAAATGTTTGTTTTTTGTTTTTGTTTTTTAGTAGAAGCAGTGGGCTTGGGGGTGGGGGGTTGGCTTTACAGGGATAGTGATACAAGGTAGGTGAAAGTTTGGGAAGGCAAAATGCAGACAAGCAGCTCACATTACTGTGTCTTGAAACAGCTTTTCAAAGCCTTGAGGATACTGAGCACACCTTGTGCTCTTCTTATTGCCCTGGTGTCTGGATACTCAAAAATGGTTGCCATGCAATCTCTCTCAACTGCCCACCCTGGCGGAAAATTTCTCCACTTTTTTCACAGATACTATGGAGCACACAGCAGGCAGCGATAACCATGGGGATGTTCTCTTCTTAAGGTCCAGCCTTGTTAGTAAACTTCTCTAGCGCCCTTTCAAACGACCAAAGGCACATTCAACCACCATTTTGCACTTGCTGAGCCTATAGTTGAACTGTTCCTTACTGCTGTCCAGACAGCTGGTGTATGACTTCATTAGCCATGGGAGCAAGGGGTAGGCTGGGTCCCCCAGGATAATATAGGCATCTCAACGTTGTCAATGTTCATTTTGTGGTCTGGAATGAGTCCCAGATTGCAGCTTTTTGAACAGTTGCGAGTTTCTAAAGATGTGCACGTCATGAACCTTTCCTGACCATCCTATGTTGATGTCGGTGAAACACCCCCTGTGAGCCACCAGCACTTGCAACACCGTTCCCTTTTAGTTTATGTACTCTGTGGCAGGGTGGTCTGGTGCGAAGATGGGGATATACAGGCCATCTATCAGCCCACCATAATTAGGAAATCCCATCACAGGAAAACCATTTACTATGTCCTGCACATTTCCCAGGCTCACTACCCTTCATAGCAGAAGTTGATTAATGGTCCTGCTCACTTGGAGCACAGCCGCTTCCACGGTTGATTTTCCTATTCCAAATTGATTCCTCACTGACCAGTAACTGTCTGGTGTTGCAAGCTTCCAAATAGCGATTGCCACTCGCTTCTCCACTGTCAGAGCAGCTCTCATTTTTGTGTTGCTGAATTGCAGGGCAGGGGGAAAGCTCTGCACAAGGTTCCTGGAAGGTGACCTTCCACATTCGAAAGTTCTGCAGCCACTGCTCATCATCCCATACCCTCAAAATGATGCGGTCCCACCAGTCAGTGCTCATTTCATGGGACCAGAAACAGCGCTCAGAGTGCAGCTGCTCTGTGATGGCCAGCAGCAACTGTGAATTGTTTTTTTTTTTTCAATGGCTTGCAGCAGGGCTGCTTGCAAGACATCACTATGTTCCGCACAGCGGACCCTACTTTGGCTCTGGAAATACTGCAGGAGAAGGTGCGAGGTGTTTGAGTTGCTCACAGCAAGAGTGCACAACTGAGCAGGCTCCATGCTTCTGGGGTTATGGCATATACGTGGCGGTTTTAAGGTGCACAACCCACTGGGTTGTTTGCCATTGAGCACAGTGCATCATGGGATGCCAAAGCAATATTCCTGTTCTCCCCTGCGGCAATGTTTTGGTCCCATGAGGCATTGCACAAACTTCCCAAAACACACTGCGGCAAGTTGCACTTTCGGATAGCTACCCATGATGCACTGCTTTGTGCATCGATGCAGGCACTGCTAGTGAGGATGCACTCCATCGAGACAATGAGCATGGTGTGGCCACGCACAATTGACTCAATTAATTTGGAGGCTTGAGGTCGAATTAGATAAAGTTGACTTAATTTTGTAGGGTAGACAAGCAAGGTCTGATTGTGGAGTGTGGATGTCTTAGTAGCATGTGCACAAATTGGTATTAAAAAGGGCACCATTAATTCAATACCAACTCAGATTCTAATGAAATCCTACCCCAGCTCAGAGTGTAATCCTGGGTTATTTAAGGTGTCTGTCTTGAATTACTCTGCCCGCAAAGGGAAACTGAGTTGCTGATGACCACTATATTGAACGTAGATAAGCTGAGTAGAAGGGGAGCAAACTGAGTATGTCAATCAGGAGTCCTTTGAAAAGTATAGTAATATTTTCAAGGCTTAGAAGCTACGCCTCCTTGAGTGTTTGGGTTTGATATGTGTACAGTTTGTCATATGTTGGTACACCCACATCTTGAATACTGCATGTGTATGTGGTCGCCCCATCTCAAAAAGAGCTGTTGGAATTGGAAAAGGTTCAGAAAAGGGCAACAGAAATTATTAGGGGCCTGGAACAGCATCCATACAAGGAGAGATTAATAAAACCGGGGCTTTTCAGCTTGGAAGAGGACAACCAAGGGGGGTATGATAGAGGTTATTATAGTTTTCTATCAATTTTTAATTCTACTAGTATATGAGGCAAAAATTGGGGATTGGCCCTGCTTTGAGCAGGGGGTTGGACTAGATGACCTCCTGAGGTCCCTTCCAACCCTGATATTCTATGATTCTGATGATTCTGTGAGCAAAAATAAAAAAGCAGTCCAGTATAGGGCAACAACTATAAAGTGACACTCCTGGATTTTCCATTATCTTTGAAAAATTAAATGAGCCCTGGACTTTAATTTGGATTCATCTACCAAGGATGACTGGTGTGGAGAAAGCAAATAAGGAAGTGTTATTTACTCCTTATCATAACACAACAACTAGAGGTCCCCAAATGAAATTAATAGGCAGCAGATTTAAAACAAAGAAAAGGAAGTATTTCTTCACACAATGGACAGTCAACCTGTGGAACTCTTTGCCAGAGGATATTGTGAAGGCCACAACTATAACAGAGTTCAAAAAAGAACTAGATAAATTCATGGAGGATAGGTCCACCAGTGGCTATTAGCCAGGATGGGCAGGGATGGTGTCCCTTACTTCTGTTGCCAAAGCTGGGAATGGGCGACAGGAGGTGGATCTCTTGATGACTACCTGTTCTGTTCATTCCCTCTGGGGCACCTGGCATTTGCCACTGTTGGAAGACAGGATACTGGCCTAGATGGAACTTTGGTCTGACCCACTATGGCTATTCTTTTGTTCTTAAGTTATTTGTTCAGTTTCACATTTGCTTGCTGAGTCTCTGGTGTGTATATATATATATATATATATATATTTTGATTGTATTAAAACTTATTTCTCTCTCTGAACTGCAATATGGCCAAACAATCTACAAAGAGCATTCATGGGCCACTGTACCCTAACGCTCCTTAGATAGTGAATATTTTCATTGCTGTACCTGCACATCTCTGTTTGCTGCTACCATGTTACTCAATTGAAAAATAACATTAAAAGGGGAAATGCATCTTCCTCAGTGTGGCATGTGAGTTGCATGCATACAATAATTCTTTTATGCACATCATACTGTGTGATTTGTAATTGAAAGAAAAACAAACAGCATTAGCTGGGGAAGGCACTTTTAATAATTAACAGTGCTCCAACAATTGCTTTAACAGATTAACGAAGGGAAAATTGCTTAAATACAAAACAATTTATTGTTTATAGATTCAGGGGATATTTTTACCTGCCAATTCACCACTTTTCAATTTCTCTATGGCAACCTTGTTACGTTCTTTGTCAGGTAATTAACTTGGACAGTAAATGCACAATCTGAATTTTCACTGATATTGGGTCAGGGAGTCTGTCGAAAGAAGCAATATTTTTCTTAAGAACTAGCTAGAAGGGTTTTCTGTACTCTCGTCGTATTGTGATTGTGCAGATGTTTCCAATTAACTAGCTACTTCTACATTATTATTATTTTTCTTGAGAGTGAAAGTGACAATACTAGTGAATAGATCCAGGAATAATAGACAGGTAAAGTACAAGCTTCCTAAAAAATCCCTACCATATAATCTGTGTTGTAGGAATGAACTTTCTTCTGACTTTTTTGTGAATTCTGGATGTTGGTGTCTTGTGTTGTAAATATTTTCTTCAAGAGGATGAATGAGACTATAAAACTTTCAAATTTGCTCTTTTTAATTTGAATTCAGCTCTTCAGATGTGAAAGCCTACTGCATTTGGCCCTCTAGTCTCATGTTGTGTTGAAAGAGCCACTCAAGCTATAAAAACAATGAGGAGTCCTTGCAGCACCTTAGAGACTAACAAATTTATTTGGGCATAAGCTTTCATGGGATATAACCCACTTCATCAGATGCATGGAATGGAAAATGCAGTAAGCAGGTATAAATATGCAGCACATGAAAAGATGGGAGTTGCCTTACCAAGTTGGAGGTCAATGCTAATGAGGCCAATTCAATCAGGGTGGATGTGGCCCATTCCCAGCAATTGACAAGAAAGTGTCAGAGGGAAAATTACTTTATAGTGACCCAGTCACTCCCAGTCTTTATTCAGGCCTAATCTGATGGTGTCAAGTTTGCAAATTAATGTCAGTTCTTCAGTTTCTTGTTGAAGTCTGTTTTTGAAGTTTTTTTTGTTGAAGAATGGCGACTTTTAAGTCTGTTGAGTGTCCAGGGAAATTGAAGTGCTCTCATACTGATTTTTGAATGTTACAATTCTTGATGTCTGATTTGTGTCCATTGATTCTTTTCCTTAGAGACTGTCTGGTTTGGCCAACGTACATGGCAGAGGGGCATTGCTGGCACATGATGGCATATCACATTAGTAGATGTGCAGGTGAACGAGCCCCTGATGGTTGGGTCCTATGATGGTGTCCTTTGAATAGATATGCAGACAGAGTTGTCAACGGGGTTGGTTCCTGAGTTAGTGTTTCTGTTGTGTGGTGTGCAGTTGCTGGTGAGTATTTGCTTCAGGTTGGGGGGCTGCCTGTAAGCGAGGACTGGCCTGTCTCCCAAGGTCTGTGAGAGTGAGGGATCGTCCTTCAGGATAGGTTGTAGATCCTTGATGCTCTAGAGAGGTTTTAGTTGGGGGCTGTAGGTGATGGCTAGTGGTGTTCTGTTACTTCCTTTCTGTTGGGCCTGTCTTGTAGCAGGTGACTTCTGGGTACCGTTCTGGCTCTGTCAATCTGTTTCTTCACTTCCCCAGGTAGGTATTGTAGTTTTAAGAATCCATGATAGAGATCCTGTAGGTGTTCGTCTCTGTCTGAAGGATTGGAGCAAATGCGGTTGTATCTGAGGGCTTGGCTGTAGAGAATGGATGTGGTCTGGATGAAAGCTGGAGGCATGTAGGTAAGTATGAAGGTCAGTAGGTTTCCAGTTTTTAGTGATACAGACTAACACGGCTACCCCTCTGAAACCTGTTATCAAGCGATAAAGATATGGAAGTCTTACAAATGTCTTTTGCTTAAAAGTGAATTTAATAGTCATGAAAGGTGTCAAAAGTTGAGGTCTTCTGTGGATCTCTGCATGTATCAATAGAACAAGTGCAGCAGCAGTGGCAGCAGCACAACTTTTCCCCATACTGTCACATGCAGATGGAGAGACTTTACAGCAGAAGACTGTGTGAAGTCTTTGTAACAGGAACATTCGTTTCTGCTGTGTTTAGTAGAGTGCCTAGAGCAACAAGGATTGGGGCTCCAGGCAAGCTTATATTAGAAATAATAATAATAATAAGCTTACTGTTGTAGCAATGAAGAAGGGAGAGAACTAGGGAAGATTATGTACTGTTCATCATAACTTGAAATTTTTCATTTAATAAAATATTTGGATACTAGGTTTCAATATACAAGTTTTGATGGATTAAATATGACTAAACCCTGTTCTGAAGGTGTGGAAAAAGTAGGTCATTTCCATGCTCATTCAGTGTTTGCAAAAAAAGAAAAAAAAAAGAAAAAGGGGGTGTATATTTTGGTTTGGGTTTTTGTGAGCTGAGTGTGGACTCAAAGGATCTGGACTGACACAACCATCTTATTTAAGCCAGACCATCAAAACACCATCATCCATTGACTTGGGTTATATTCAAACCTGTGACCCAGATCTCTCACCAATCCTGAGTTATCCAGTCCCCTCTATGCATTTTACATTTGCAGGAAAAATGACTCTTAAAATGGAATCTTATGACAACATACTGAGAGGCCTCCATAACAGGTATATGAGAAGACTAGTGCTGTATTACTCCAATTGTGTATCATTTTAGAGCTTGGTTTATTTAAAGAGTTCCATAAAATAAAATGTACTCATTAATTTATCAACTCAGTCGCCATACTTGTACACTTTTGTGGAAGTTATTCACTGTTTTTAACTTTATACAAATATCAAATATTTTAGGCAATAACTAGGGATCAGAATCTACTAGTGTGGAGTCCTGCTTTTAAAGTCATTGGGATTCCTTACAGGCTCAGTAATCTGCACTAGCAGATCTTGTTGTAGAATTGGGACCTAGTAACATGCTTTCATTGCTTTTTTTTTTTTTTTTGGTCACAGGACAAGAGCTTGCTTCTTAAGTAAGGTCATCCTGTGTAGTGCATAGAACTTTTTCTTTAACAGGGGATAAGGGTAACCAGCAATTTATAAGTCCAATCCCGAAGTTTTTAAAATCTAGGAACAAACCTATACTAAAGGACCAATACTTCTCCTCTTGAAGACAAAGGTAAAGGTGAGGTTCAACCCAACAGGTTTCCACATGACAATTTGTATGCTACAACAGTGAGCAACCTGACCTTAAGAACAGGAAAACAATTCCTTGAGGGCAAGAATTGAGTCTCCTCAATTTCATATGTTTATTGCCAACGTCAGTGCTTCATTTTGGATTTTATTCACTTCAACTTTATTTGGCTTTTTCAGAGGCTAATCTGTAAATTTTTATAAAATGTAGTAAATAAGCAAGATACTACATGATAAAAATAACTATTCTTGAACTCAATTGTGGTACAGATACATTTTCTATTTACTATTAAAACAATGGATATTAGGTGATTTGTGTTTTTATAAAAATATGCTTTCCCTGCTACAGTGAATGGTAAATTGCCTTTCACTTGTACATTTAAAGCAAATGAAAGTACTATAATATTTCTATATTTTCAACTATTTTAATCAAATCTTTTAAAAGAAAAAAAACAACTTTTTTGGCAGAAATGACTAATTTTGTTAATAAAATATGTAATGCTGTTTACTTTTTAGTTTATTTCTTGTTCTGAACTGAAGCTATAAATGTCATACAGAGATTCACATGTAATTGCAATCACAACTTTTTTTGTATTATTTTTTCCTTTCTTGATTGAACCTCATTCAGTCTTTATGCAAATATTGCTATTACAACTTTTTTGAAAGGGATGGAGGAGATAGTCATATCGCTTCACTCCTTTTAAAATAATAATAATAAAAACTACTATGTGCCTTGCTGTCTGACATAATTTAGATATTCCATTTTTATGTCATAATGTAATTTGTTTCTAATTTCAGGCTGGTTTAATAGTTTTTTCAAACAAAAATAAAACTGAAAAGCTTATTTATTTCAGTAGAATAACTCACATGCGTCAATACATTTCTGGATTGATGCCAGAATGCTCAGCATGTGACCCTTTTGAGACAGTTCTTTATCCTGCAAAGAACAAAGGTTTGCAGAATCAGGGTTGAATACTCCGAACAGGACAGCTTAAGAACATTAGTGTGTTCTGTTGTGTTAATATTGTAAGTTTTAGGGCCCGATTCAGCAAAATCACTTAAGTACATGCTTAACTTTAAGTACATTCTTAAATGCTTTGCTTAGTTGAGGCACAAGACTGTATTGTATATTTAAAAAAAAAAATTGTCTCCTGTAAGAATGCAGGGAAGAAACAGTTGCATATTTATCTTGTATGTGTGAACTGTTGAATTTTAAAAAGAAAGATGCAAGAATTTACACTCTAATCTTCTTACTTCGTTCTGATGTTTTGAAGAAAAAATTGTATTGTTTAGATGTTAATAGTGGGATATTAATAGTGAGCCAGTAGGTAAGATAAGTTGCTAATTTTTCATAATGTTTTTAGCAGAACATTCAGTTGAGTTTATCTCATGAGAAAATCTCTCATGTATGCAGGTTTCAAACAGACTTCTGTTAAATTGATACACTGATGTCAGAGACTCTGTGGGATGAATGATTATCTGCTTAAATTGGATATATTTTTTTTCTTTCCATTAAGTTTTAGGTTTTATTTTAAGAGATGGCTTGTGATATGAGGCAACCTTCAATACTTTCTGTTGAGACTGAATGTTCAAAAAACAGTGTAAAGTTTTCTGTAATTAAAAAAAATTAAAGTCTAAAAATCAAGCACAAACCCCCAACAAAACATAAGTATTGTAGAATAATGTGGGTGATGCTTTCATTGATTTGCATTGTCATTGACTTTGGTGAAAACGAATACAATGATAGCAATATCGAGCACTTAGAGTAAACTGAGTACTTCCTAGGTGACTGCAAGTAGTAGGGATAGGGATGGTATGCACTGTGTGTTGAAATGCTATAATTTGCAGAGTTGTAAAATAGCTAAGGAATAGATGTTTCCATTATAAACCTAGATATTTTGAGTTGAATATGTTGGCAGCTCCACTTAGGTTAAGGATCAAGATGGTGACCTGTTGTCAGTTTGTATTTTTATTTTATTTTTTTATTACATCTCACTTTCACCCCACATCCTCTTTTAGGCCCTGATCTTGCTATTTGTTACAAATGGGCAGACAGCTGTGCCTTAATGGAGTCCACTGACTTCATTTACAATTATATATTTATAATTTTCCATCAGCCCCTATAGTGCAAATTATAGGTTAGGATACGAATTTTAGGTTGGCTTAGGTTTCCTTCTCACTGAGAAAAATGACAGGCATGCTACATACAAGTTATAGATCCATATTCTGTCTGAGTATGGAAGCTTATCCATATTAAAGCCACTTCTACAGAGCACCTATACACATAAAAATGGGTGCATATATTGTCAATTTTGCAGTGTATATGTGTGCCCACATTCTGCTGGAAACAAGCAATATAACTGGACATTTCTGAATTCAGTTCCTGCTAGGAGCAGGGTGGATTTGATTTAAATCATGATTTAAATCAATTTGATTTAAATCACTAGTCAGGACGACTCTGTTTAATCATGGATTTCTACATAAAAGTGCATTCTTGTTAGTTGTTATAACCTTAATACATATTCTTCACAACTGAGAGACGAATGTAGGTTTCATTTTTAGAAGATACACACTATACATTTTTAAAGTGATTCACTTCGAAAACTTTTCAGATTAGTTTTACACCTATATCAGAAAATGATTGTTTGGTTATTTCATTTACCAAAGGTAATTGAAGCCGATATTTATGAAGTCATTGGGAGGTGAATGATCTGCAGTTCAACAGGTTAATCATTAATATTTGGAGGATTTTCTTGCCATGCTGTATTAGGAGGAGAACATCACCAGACAGACATTTAAATTGTTTTATTTAAGAAAAACAAGAACGTTATGTATTCTGAATTTTTTTCTTCAACAGCAAACATAATATTTTTCCAAACCAAGCATAGGAATTTTTGAATGTAGTTAAGGGGGGCTTAGAATCATAGAATATCAGGGTTGGAAGGAACCTCAGGAGATCATCTAGTCCAACCCTTTGCTCAAAGCAGGACCGATCCCCAATATTTGGCCCAGATCCCTAAATGGCCCCCTCAAGGATTGAACTCACAACCCTGGGTTTAGCAGGCCAATGCTCAAACCACTCAGCTATCCCTCCCCCCAAACATTCTTTTAAACATTCAATTAAACATTTTTTTTTAAAATCAGGCGTGTTTTTGTTAAAATAGTTTAACTAAAGTAGTTCAATGAAATATTAAACAAAACACATACAAAAACTAAATTGACTATGTCAGCCAGGTGAACATGAGAAACTTAAAATATTGGCTTCTGCAGCTAACTCAGTTTTTTGTTCACCTTCATTTTCCTGTTTGTTCATATTCTGGAAATGAAAAAAACAAGCTTTCCTGCTTTTTCAGGTCTCAAATGATTTCTCAATTTGGAATGAATTAGTCCAAAGGAAGAAAATATTCTTTCTACGCTGGCAGAAGACGCTATTGTTAAAAATGAGATTACTACTTCAACAGTCTCTCTGAATCCAAGTGCTTAAGTGACTTCCACCAGTTCACTGGTGTGACTTTCTTTAAAACATCATCAGCAAGCATACTTTTCTTAAATGGTTCACCCTTAGCGCGGAAGTTTATTATAGTTGGCATAATGGAGGGATGACTGCTAGATGTCCATGTCATAGCCAGCTCCTCTTCTTCAGCAGTTAAGATTTGACCCTGGTACCGAGTATTGAGAATATTTGCAAGAAAGTGAGCTGCTGATGGTGCTTGTCCCATTTGTGTTTTTAATGCTTGTAATTTAACCCTGTCATTGCATATTTCTCTTTAAGATCTCACTCAGTTCCTTCCAAATTTCAGCAGTGTCAGCAATAAAATAGCATTTTGTTCAAGGCTACAGAAACAGGCTTCAGGGGGCTCAGCATGTGTTCAACATTTCTCTTAAACCTGATGTTGAGAACTTTGGCTGTGACAGTGCCATCTATTTCTTCATGATTTTGCTCACAAACTGTCATCAGATTAGGCCAGTTCTTGATCCAGTGCTCAAAACAGTCCACTACTGAGTTCCATCGCACGTCTTGTGGGAGAGTTAGCTTGGTTCCTCCCCCTTTTTTCAGAGCAGCTGCTGCAAAGTGGTTATGGAAGTATTTTGCAATTTCAGCATTAGCCTTTATTTTTGGAACACTGAAGTCTTTGGCTAGGAGATGCATCAAATGAGCACTACAATTGTATGTTAGCTTTGGACACTCTTCACTTCCAAATAATTTCTTCCCATCTTGGATACATTTGCAGTATTGTCTGGGACCAAGCTGTGTACTAGACATTTTCATTAAAATATTCTCAAACTGGGTATCTTTTACGGCCTGCTGCCATTATAGGTTTTCCCTTCTAGTGAGAGAATGGTATGGTAGAGCTCAAATCAATGAAGGCTACACTCAGAAAGACCTCAAGACTTTTGGAATATGCTGCTCAAACAGTTTCACTTTTGTTTCTACTGCCTGTCCCTCCATTCTCACATTTATCTCCAGACTTCTTCTCCTGGTCTAGATCTATTCTGCCCCCAACCGTCTTCTATTCATTGAACTTTTTAAAACTTTGCACTTTTAGAGAGAGGTAAGGGATTGACTCTGTGTACACAGATTTGCAGAGGGACAATAGGGTTGAGGTCTGTTATTTCTCAACTCTATATATTATTTATTTAAAACATTTTTGCTGTTTAACAAGCATGTTATCCCTGGTGACACAAATCCACAGTTTGAGAACTAACCAATTTATTTGAGCATAAGCTTTCGTGAGCTACAGCTCACTTCATTGGATGCATTCAGTGGAAAATACTACTGAATGCATCTGATGAAGTGAGCTGTAGCTCACGAAAGCTTATGCTCAAATTGGTTAGTCTAAGGTGCCACCAGTACTCCTTTTCAGTTTGAGAACTGCAAAACTAAGCATCTCTGATGGTATTTTCTAGACTGAGCACTGAGTCTCATTGGGTAGATAGAATGATTAATCTAAATAATCTGTACAGAAGCCCCTGGATTGGGTCCCTAATCCATGAGCTATTGGAACTCATTTACAAAACTCTTCTTAAACATTACATGAATATATTGTCTCATACTATAGAATTAGAATTTATAATCCCTATTCCATGATGAGATACATTATAGCTCAAAGATATCTTAATTAAAAATATCTTTAGATAGGTTTTTTCCTCAAAAAGCATTTTATCCAAAAATTGATTTAAATAAAAAACAACCAGGAATGAGAGGTGCAGGAGTGGATGAGGGCTTTGGGAGGGGATTCAGGGGTGGGGCATTGGGTTGGGGAGTCAGCTTACCGTGGGAAGCTTCTGGTCAGCAGCGCAGCAGGGGTGCTAAGGCAGGCTTCCTCTCTCTCCTGGCACAGTGGACCGTGCTGCGCTTCGGAAGTGGCCACCAGCAGGTCCAGCTCCTTGGCAGAGGCGCACAAGCATCAACTCCCCCTCCACCTCCAATTGGCTGGTTCCCAAGAGCTCGGGGCAGGAGCTATGCATGGAGCCCTGTGGTCCCCCACCTAGGAGCCAGACTTGCTGCTGCCCGCTTCCGGGGTGCAGCGCAGTGTCAGAATAGGTAGAAAATAGCCTGCCTTAGCTAGGCAGCACCGCTACAACCCAGTGCCTTCCATTCCATGACCCAGTACTGGGTTGTGACCTGCTTTTTGAAAACCACTGGCCAAAAGGTACCCAGATGTGTCTGATTTTTTTCCCCCCCGCCCTCCACCGCAAGCTGCCATGAAAGGGAAGGACAAGTCTTGTCTCTCCTCAGCCCAGCAGGGACTCAGTGCTAGGAACTCCCTGGCTAGGGTGCTTCCAGGAGCATGGGGATATCAGACGCACCTCCACAAGTCTCCTCCAGCTGCAGAAACCTCCAGGAGGCAGGCACTTGGAGGTGGGTCTGATCTCCCCTGGAGAGTGAGAGTGGCCCTGCAGGGGAAGGACAAGTCCTCTCCCTCCCCAGCCCAGCTGGGACTTGCAGCTAGAAGCTCCCTGACTGGAGCGCTCCCAGCAGCAAGGGGGAGATCAGATTTCACGGGAAAGGGCTTATTTCATGGTCGGTGACACATTTTGCTTGGCTGTGAAATTAGTAGGGCCCTGTTGATGATATATTTTACACACACGCTCAGTGAATTCAAACAGGTGAACACCAAAAGATATTCTTCTGACAACAGAATTAAATGAGAATTTTAAGATTATTTTGTCACATCAATTTGCGTAATATGTAATACCCTGAAATACAGCCATATGTTAAGGTGATGAGTATGGCATAATTGCTAGATATAAGGAATTCTGTTGGCATCAATAGATAAAACAGATAAAATACCATAAAAACAGAGTTACGAACACCACAGTTATGAACTGACCAGTCAACCACACACCTCATTTGGAACCGGAAGTACACAATCAGGGAGCAATAAAGCCCCCCCAAAAAAGCAAGTACAGTACAGTTAAATGTAGAGTACTAAAAAAAGGGAAAGCAGCATTTTTTGCATAGTAAAGTTTCAAAACTATTATTATTATAAGTCAAAGTTCAATTGTAAACTTTTGTTCAGAGTTACGAACATTTCAGCCTTATGAACAACCTCCATTCCTGAGGTGTTCGTAACTCAGGTTCTACTGTAGCTGAATATAAACATCAATGCATTGTGGTAATATTCTTGGTCTTTTGAAATAATGTATTATAATTAACATTTCACTTCTCTGATTCTGTTCCTTAAAACAACTAATAATGTTAATTCAGGAAGGAGTTGGGTCCCAGTAGAGCTGCTTGTTTTTTAGCTTTTTTTAGTTTGTGAATTTGATCATTAGAAACATAGCTGGTTTTGCAATGACTGGGAGAACGCATGGTGACTTGCCTGCCTGGTGCAAAGGTTGCGGATCTCTCGAGACATCTAGATAGACTTATGTGTAGTGCTGTGGAGGAGCTGGTGGTCATGGTACATGTAGGTACCAATGACATAGGGAAGGACAGGAGAGAGATCCTGGAGGCCAAATCGAGGCTGCTAGGCAAGAGGTTGAAGTCCAGGACCTCCATGGTAGCATTCTCTGAAATGCTTTCAGTTCCATGCACAGGGCCCGTTAGACAGGCAGAACTACATGGTGTCCAGCATGGATGAGACTATGGTGTAGGGAGGAGGGTTTTAGATTAGGAACTGGGGAAACTTTTGGGAAAGGGGGAGCCTATATAGGAAGGATGGGCTCCACCTAAACCAAAATGGAACCAGATTGCTAGCACTTAAAATTAAAAAGGTCATAGAGCAGTTTTTAAACTAAGGGCTGGGGGAGGAGGTGCGGAGGAACATGTGGCTCAGACTGAGACATCCCTTAGGGGAGGATCTATTAATGGAGATTCTCTGTCCTAGTAAGGAGGAGAGCATGGAAGACGATAAAATACAGGTAGGAACGGATGAAAAACAGTAATGAAAAAAGAGTCCCATTCAATTACATCATGTAATGGCAGAGAGCTGAAAAGGGACAAGTTTTTAAAGTGCTTATATACCATGCTAGAAGTCTAAATAATAAGATGGGTGAACTAGAGTATCTTGTTTTAAATGAGGATAGTGATATAATAGGCATCACAGAAACTTTGATTATCTTCATTCCACCATCGGAGACCGTAATACCAGGGTAAAAATATATCGGGAGGACAGAACAGGTTGTGCTGGAGTGGCACTAAATGTGAAAGATAGCATAGACTCAAATAAAGTAAAAATCTTAAATGCAGGAGTGGGTGTGTGGATAGTAATTTCATGTTCTTCTAATAAGAATATAGCAGTAGGGCTATATTACTGACCAGGATGGTGATAGTGACTGTGAAATAAATGCTCAGGGAGATTAGAGAGACTATTAAAATAAAAAAAACCTCCATAATAACAGGAGATTTCAACTATTCCCATATTGACTGACTGGGTACATGTCACCTCAGGACGGGATGCAGAGATAAAGTTTCTTGACAGGTTAAATGACCGCTTTTTGGAGAAGCTAGTCCTGGAACCCACAAGAGGAGAAGCAATTCCTTATTTAGTTCTAAGTGGAGCACAGGATCTGGTCTAAGAGGTGAATATAGCTGAACCACTTGGTAATAGTGACCATAATATAATTAAATTTAACATCCCTGTGGTGGGGAAAACAGCCCCACACTGTAGCATTTAATTTCAGAAAGGGGAACTACACAAAAATGAGGAGGTTAGTTAAACAGAAATTAAAAGGTACAGCGCCAAAAGTGAAATCCCTGTGTGACAGGGTTCAACTCACCACTGTGGCACCTCCTGCTGGCTGTCCATAGAATTAGTGCTGCACCCTCTTCTGGTGGTGTCTCGCTCATTATCACCTCTGTTCCTGGACCCACATCACTCCCAGGACTGTGGCATCCTCTTCAGTTACACTTCCCTCTGGCTGTGCCACACTCCTATGTTCCCCCTTTTTTCAGGGGAATTGCAGTCTACTGTCCAGCCACTCTCTTTAGTGGCAAACAGCAGTCCACTATCTAGCCACTTCCAACATGGCTCCAGCACCGTCTTTGCCCTTGCATCAGGGCCTCAGTCTGTAGATTCCTGCAGCCTGCCAGGAGCTGCCTTTAGCTCTCTGGGTCTCTGCTTGCAGCACAGCTCTGTCCAGAGTGCTTGCTTGCCCTCTGTCTGCAAGGCAGCCAGTCCTCTTCCTTTCTCAAGCTCCAGGGAATGACTTACTCTGCTCTGTTCTGCAGCCCTCCTTATATGGCCAGCCCAGCGCTGATTGGCTGCTCCTATAAGTCCTTCTGTGATTGGCTGCTCCCGTGAAGCCTCCCTAGGACTTCTTTTAACCCCTTTCCTGGCACACCATGCAAGCTGCATGGAAACTTTTTAAAGACACCATAATAGAGCATCAACTTAAATGTATACCCCAAATTAAAAAAAAAACATAGTAAAAGAACCCAAAAAAGTGCTACCGTGCTACCAACAAAGTAAAAGAAGCAGTGAGAGGCAAAAAGGTATCCTTTAAAAAGCGGAAGTTAAATCCTAGTGAGGAAAATAGAAAGGAGCATAAACTCTGGCAAATGAAATATAAATATATAATTAGGAAGGCCAGCTTTTTTTTTTGTTTGAAGAACAGCTAGCTAAAAACTCAAAATATTAGCCAAAAAAAAAAAAAGTAAGTACATCAGAAGCAGGAAGCCTGCTAAAGAACCAGTGGGGCCATTCGACGGTCAAGATGCTAAAGGAGCACACAAGGACAATAAGGCCATTTCATATGAACATAATTTTTTGGGGAACAGTCAATATGGTTTTTGTAAAGGGAAATCATGCCTCATCAATCTATTAGAATTCTTTGAGCGGGTCAACAAGCATGTGCATAAGGGGGATCCAGTGGCTATCGTGTACTGAGATTTTCAGAAAGCCTTTGACAAGGTCCCTCACCAAAGGCTCTTAAGCAAAGTAAGCTGTCACAGGATAAGAGGGAAGGTCCTCTCATGGATTGGTAACTGATTAAAAGATACAAAACAAAGGATAGGAATAAATGATCCGTTTTCAGAATGAAGAGAGGTAAATATTGATGTCCCCCAGGGGTCTGTACTGGGCTCAGTCCTATTTAACATAATCATAAATGATCTGGAAAAATGGGTAAACAGTGAGGTTGCAAAATTTGCAGATGATATAAAACTACTCAAGATAGTTTGCAGTCTGCCTGGGACTTAAGGGTTACAAAAGGATCTCTGAAAACAAGTGACTGGGAAACAAAATGTCAGGTGAAATTCAGTGTTGATAAATGCAAAGTAATGCACATTGGAAAGCATAATCCCAATAAACGATAAAATGATGGGGTCTGAATTAGCCATTACCGCTCAAGAAAGAGATCTTGGAGTCATTGTGGATAGTTCTCTGAAAACATCCATGCAGTGTGCAGCAGCAGTCAAAAAAGCTAACAGAATGTTGGGAATCATTAAGAAAGGGATAGATAATAAGGCAGAAAATATCATCTTGCCTCTATATAAATCCATGATGTGACCACATCTTGAATACTGCGTGCAGATGTGGTCGCCCCATTACACAAAAGATATATTGGAATTGGTTCAGAAAAGGGCAAGAAAAATGATTAGGGGTATGGAATGGCTTCCATATGAGGAGAGATTAATAAGACTGGGACTGTTCAGCTTGGAAAAGAGACCACTAAGGGGGAGGGGATATGATAGAGGTCTATAATATCATGACTGGTGTGTAAAAAGTAAATAAGGAAGTGTTATTTAGTCCTTCTCATAACACAAGAACTAGGGGGTCACCAAATGAAATTAATAGGAAGCAGGTTTTTAAAGCAAACAAAAGGAAGTATTTCTTCACACGATGGACAGTCAACCTGTGGAACTCTTTGTCAGAGGAGTTGTGAAGGCTAAGACTATAACAGGGTTCACGGAAGATAGGTTAATGGAGGATAAGTAAATGGAGGATAGGTCCACCAATGACTATTAGCCAGGATGGGCAGGGATGGTGTCCCTAACCTCTGTTTGCTAGAAGCTGGGAATGGGCGACAGGGGTTGGATCAGTTGGTGATTACCTGTTCTGTTCTTTCCCTCTGGGGGCACCTGGCATTGGTCACTGTCGGAAGACAGGATGCTGGGCTAGATGGACTTTTTGTCTGGCTCAGTATGGTCGTTCTTATGTTCTTACATCAGTGTAGAGAAATACTGTTCTTAAAAAGCAAAGCATGGGGGGCATGAGGGTGGTGTGTTTCTAGAACAAATACTGGGAGCTATTCTATTGATATATTTAGTTTCTGCTAAAGGAATAGCGTTTTCCTTTCTATTCACAAATATACCCTATTTTTTTATCTTTGGAAAAAAACAATTTGAGTATTTCAGTATCTTACTGTACTTCTAACAAAGGCATTTAGCATTTGGATTAAACCTGATATTATAAATGAAAAGCTGTCAAAGCTGAAATCATATTGATAAAATTGATATGCTGTAAGTGATATCCTTTATCAAGTTCAAAAAATCAAAACTTTTTCACCATTTCTAATATGCACCAGGAACAAAGCTACACGCACAATATACTTCCAGTGCACTTTATTTTTAGAACACAGATTTTGGCAGAGCTTGGATAGTGTGGCTATTGAATAAAATTGAATATACCAAGTCACTTGAGTAGTTTCTAAAGCACAGAGGCTGCTTTTCTTTTTTCAGTAGAAATACCTTTGAGGAACAGTGAAGTATTTTCATCTCATGGATAAGATATGAGATGACATTTCCATAGAGGATGAACACCCTGCAGGTATTGTTGTCTGTAGATACATTAATAATGCTTTTTCTAGACCACTCCAATGCATTATGGTTGGCTCTTAAGAGTATCTTGTAGTAAATATACATTTACTCAGGTTTTCAGCCGAAATAGGTTTGAAGCAATTTCAACCACTTATATTTTAGTCATTTTTTGTCTTCTGTACTTTTTTTTTTATTTCTAAATAATGCCATTGACCAAGGACTTTCCATAGATATAGAAAGTAATTCATGAATAACCTTCCGTATTGTGTAGTGAAACAATATATATTCATTTTCAGTAAAAACAGTTTGGTTGACTTAATTGTAAGACATTCCAAGCTCCAGAAACTCATAAGGAATTCTTAAGATGATCCGTTTGTTGAAGACTGTGAAAATAGAAGTTCAATGTTTGCTTTGTTGCATCTGATATATGGGTACACATTCTGGTTTTAAAATACCACTAGAAGACTCCAGAGGGCACTGTGACCAAGGTGGGTGCAGGTTGCTTGAGCTCTGAAGCGGCCCACAGGGAATCTCCAAACATTGTCTCCTAAACCCCACCATCCAACGTAAAGAAATATTGCTCCCTTTTCACTGGGACAATTTCATTTTCCCAACTTGGAAAATTATCATGTTTCCTTTTTATTAAGCCAGGCATCATTGTGGCTGTTAGATATGACCCCACCTTTGGTTAAGATTGAACAAGCATTGGTATACCCTCTTCTCCTTTCAGGCATTGTAGGATTGAATTATTATAGATTTTATGACCGGTTTCAGAGTGGTAGCCATGTTATTCTGTATCAGCAAAAACAACAAGGAGTCCTTGTGACTAACAAATTTATTTGGGCATAAGCTTTCGTGGGCTAGAACCCACTTCATCAGATGCATGGAGTGGAAAATACAGGTGTGTGTGTGTGTGTGTGTGTGTGTGTGTGTGTGTGTACATACATATATACATACATACATACACAGACACACACATAGTTTATGAAAAGATGGGAGTTGCCTTACCAAGTGGGGGATCAGAGTAATGAGACAATTCAATTAACAGTAGAATACTAAGGGAGGAAAAATCACTTTTGTAGTGGTAATGAGGGTGGCCCATTTCAAACACTTGACAAGAAGGTGTGAGTAACAGTAGGGGGAAATTAGTATGGGGAAATTTAGTTTTTGTAATGACCCATCCACTCCCAGTTTTTTTCAGGCCTAATTTGATGGTGTCCAGTTTGGAAATTAATTCCAGTTCTGCAGTTTCTCATTGGAGTCTGTTTTTGCATTTTTGTTGTTGAACTGCCACTTTTAAGTCTGTTGTTGAGTGACCAGGGAGACTGAAGTGTGAATTGAAGTGAGAATTCTGGCTGCATCACAGCTAATTGACAAATATCATTTTTAACCATTTGTAGATCTTCAGTAACGATTTGATTAGCCCTGCTCTGGAGCACAGAGATATCTCGAGATAAGGTATTTCCTTATGGGGAAGTGTATGTATGTGTGTATGTATTTGGACCAGATGCACTGGGAACTCCAGAACCTTTATTATTTTGGAGGAAATTTCATGGATTTTCTCAGCCAGCTGGATTATTTTACAATTTTCTATCAAAAAAACAAAACAAAACACCAACAACTGTTGAGAGTTCCTTGGAGTAGAGATTTGAATACACAACTATCTCTGGTCCAATGAAATACAATTGTATCTGATGTTAAAAAGCATCTGTAGAGGTAAGGCTATGGCTTTTTCACCTAAAGACATGTTCGAATATACTGGTTCCTCATAGCCCAACTGTAACGGGCCTGATAAATGCTGATCGCTGTTGGAAATATAACTCCTTGGGTGCTACATTAGCTTGTATGTTTTGGGAGTGCCCCTGTATCAAGAATTTCAACTATGAAGTGGGTCAAAGGACCAGTTTGATATTGGGTGGTCAGTTGGAGCCCTCCTCCTTATATTTACTTTTTGGATATATTCCTGATATCTGGAGGTTGCCCGGTAACAAGGTAGGGTGGTTCCAATGTGCAGTTTTGGTCATTAAAAAATTAATCCTGTAAAAACTGAAAAGTTGATTCCCAATAAACGCTGATGCCTGGCTCAAAGATAAGGCCGACCTCACAGCTAATGAACGACTGGCATTCCACAGAAGAGGAATGCCTGAAAAATTTGAAGCAATTTGGGCTGATTTTTTTAAGAGGTCTATGATCAATGTAGACCCTGAAGGTAGGTATATCATTTCCCTTCCCCTCACTTTACCTTAACCTTCTTTATTTACATTGTGTATTATGATGAATCTGGTATTTTGGTATATTTGTTGTATTTGGAAAAAAATAATAATTATTAATAAATTATCACTGGGTTTTTACTATACGGTAGAACTAGAAAAATGTTAAGATGCCTCTGTAACAGGGTCTTCTGACTCAGGAGCTGACTCAGCACCCTGTCACTCAAATCCCCCATTGTATATTAATTGAGCTCTGACTGAAAGGAGGCGGTTAGCGGAGGAGACCAGTTAACTGAGTGGTGATACCGCTGAGGGGCTAATTGGGTGGAAGTATTCTCAGCCGCTAGGGCTATATAACCATATTGGAAGGAAATGCTGGGAGGAGAGTAGGGAACCTGAAGGAAGGCAGAAGTAGCCAGAACTGTCAGCAACACTTGCTGTTGCTTCCCCTGCTTCCCCAGAAGCAAGTGGGGAAGCAGGCTACTGATTGTAAATATAACATATAATAAACCATGGTGATGGTTAAGAAGATGTGGAGCGGTTGTGGTCTGTAACTGAGGTTGTCAAGGAATTGCAGGGACCACCCTGTTACGTCCTCATTTCTAGGACAATTTCTAGCACTTTGTGACCAAAATTGTAATACACTTCAACTTTAAAATTACATATAGTTTTAAAGCTAAAGCACAGACTTGAGACGACTTATAAATTGTAAGTAAAATTAAGCTCCATTTTCTTTGAATAAGAGAGAGTAGAAAATAAAATAAATATAATGCATATGATAGTGTTCAAAGATTAAATTAGATGTCTGTATCTACCAATTAGTTCAAAATCTACCAAATCACAATAAATAAAAGTTTACCACAAAGCAGTAAAATTGTTGATCTTTATATTATTTTGGTGATGTAATTTTGGCCTCAGTATGACATCAAGTATACAGTTCATGATTCAAAGCTATTTCTAATTCACCAGTAGGTGTAATCACTTGTGGTTTGTAACATTAATCTAGGAATAACTGTTGGTTTTTAACAGAATGCTAAAACACTGGTAAACTCTTCAGTTTATTATTGTGGCCTAATGGTAACTCGGTAACTAATGTTACGTTGGTCTTTTCATTTTAAAGGAAGTAACCAGTGATTTGTAGGGAAACAAATACTTATGCCTGAGAAAACACAACATCTGTTGTGCTCAAACTTCTTGAATTTTTGAGGGAAGTAGCTGTTTCATGGTATTCAACTTATTTTTGTGTCAAAAGGTGTTTTTTTTTGTTTGTTTTGTGTTTTAATGGGAAAAAAACAGTGAGATGTAGCCTGGTTTGGAACAGAACTGCCGTGTGGGTTTAGTGTATGACCTTTTCTTGGTTCGTCCCAAATGTAGGCACTCAGACAAGTGGTTGACCTGTTGAATTGGGACCCTGGTTTTGGAGGCTGAAAGCACTCCTGCAATAATGATTGGGCCTTGCTTCTCTCCGAAATCATGGCTGTTTGCTTTGTCCCCAGTGGGATTCTGTACTCAGTATTTTCTTTCTATATTCCTCTTGTCTGCCCAAACTCTACTGCTTTATGTCCTTTCACATCCTTGCTGTCTCTCCTGCATTCCAGACAGAGTTGTCGCCTACCCCAAACTGAATTCCTCATAGCACTAACAGCAGATGTTGGAGGAGAGGCTGCCACATCAGGGCTGTTGGGAAAGGGGAAGGAAGAAAAGATGACTGTTAGGGAAGAAAGCAAGGATACGAAAGCAGAAGCAGGGGTTCTCTTTCACCCCATTTACTTCCTAATAAATTGCAACCTACAATATTAAAAAAAACCCCAAAAATACAGCAGCAAAACCTCACATTAACCATGAGTTATCATTGTATCTTCACTCTTATTTAAACCCCAGGAAATATAAGTCTACAACACATCCTTGCTGTTTCTTTTCTCTTCCTCCCCCCTTCCTTTTTCTTTTTTTTAATATTGAGATGTTGAACCACCTTTTTGTGTGTTAAGTACTTCTTGCAGTTGATGGGAATATTTAAAAAAAGCCATGGGGAGAGGCAGGATTTGCATTGCCAATTTTTGATATCATCTTAGATGATCGTATTTATTTAAAATGAAAATGGATGTATTTGAATGCTAACAAAGCAAAAATGGTTCTGTAATTTTCATGCTCTTTTGATAAGATTTACTCCTCAGCCCTCCCGATGAGTTATTTCCAGTCTCTGTATTTCTAGACAGAAACCTCTCCCTCCCCATATAAAATACATTGTGTTACCTAAATAGGCTATTTGATTTTGGGTTTTGAAACAGGCATGAAATAATTGTAATAATCTCCCAAATTTGTTCCCCTGAGGTTCAGAATCTCTCCCTGAAAAAGACAAGTGGAATTTAGCTTCCTGAAACATTCCTAAACCGAGGTTTGGCCTCTCCCTTCTACTGCTTCTTTCCAATGTGCCCAGGTGATCCAGTCTGTAGTCACGTAGTTCTTTGAGTCAATCACTCTGGCCTACATTCCCCCAGATGCCTTTGTTTTGGACTGAATTGGGGTTGTGTCTGTCGTATAGGCTCCTTTAGAGAACTAGTGAACATCCTGTTGTGTTCACCATTGGCATCTAATAAATGACTTACACAGCACTGGTCATCAAGAACCAAAAATCTGAGATCACACATTTCCTCATCTTCCTTTTCTGGAGAGAAAAGAAGTAACAAAAGAGGAAAGCAAAGGGAATTTAAAAAAAACAAAAACCTACATGTTTTTCATTCCTCCGGTTAAGATTCCGCTAGGGTTGCCAACATTCTAAGCACACAACCCCTAACAACTTGCCCCGCCCCTTCTCCAAGGCCACACCCCCACTAACTGCATCCCCCCCCCCCATTGCTTACTCTCCCGCACCCTCACTCATGTTCATCATGTTGGGGCAGGGGGTTGGGTGCGGGAGGGGGTGAATGCTTTGGCTGGAGGCATAGGCTCTGGGGTGGGGCTGGGGATGAAGGGCTCAACTTGCAGGAGGGGGCTGGGTCAGGGATTTGGGGTACGCAAGAGAGTTTGGAGTGCGGGCTCTGGGAGGGAGTGGGGATACAGGAGGGGGCTGGGGCAGGGGGTTGAAGTGTGCGAGCGGTTGAGGGGTGCAGACTCTGGCTGGGCGGTATTTACCTCAGGCAGCTCCCAGAAGTGACCAGCATGTCCCTCTGGCTCGTAGGCTTGGGCAGCCAGGTGGCTCTGCACGCTGCCCCCTCAGCTGCCATTGGCCGTGGTTCCCAGCCAATGGGAGCTGCGGAGTTGGTGGTTGGCGCAGGGGCAGTGTGCAGAGACCCCTTTGGCCGCCCCTGCACCTAGGAGCCAGACATGCCAGCCGCTTCTGGGAGTGGCATGGAGTCAGGGTAGGTAGGGAGCCTGCCTTTGCTCTGCTGCACTGCTGATTGGACTTTTAGCGGCCTATTAAAATCTCCCAGATTGCTTTCAGTAGTCACTGGAAGATTGATGTCTATTCCGGTAGTCTCCTGGTGAATCCGGGAGGGTTGGCAACCCTAGATTCAGCAGAAGTAAGGAGGAAGAAGTTTCAGGAAAAAAAAGCCAATATAAGATTCTTTTTTCCTCCCACTGGCACGTTGTTTTTTCTAAGATGAAGCTTAAGGTGCAGGTTTATCTGAAAAATAGCTATGCAGAATGGTAACTTGGTACTCAGCAGATCTATCAATTGTTTTCATTCAGAGTCCTGTCTATCTATGTTAGTGTCAAAAATACCCTTTTACCAATATTAACGCCTTGAGACGCTAGAGCAGAGGTGGGCAAACTATGGCCACATCTAGCCTGGCCCTTGAACTCCCGGTCGGGGAGGCTAGCCCCCGGCCCCTCCCCTGCTGTCTTCCCTCCTCTGCAGCCTCAGCTTGCTGCGCTGCCCACGCTCTGGCCCGCCTCTCCTGCCGGGCAGTGCGTGGCGGTGTGGCTGGTTCCAGTGGGAATGCAAGCTCCTGCTGCTCTGAGTGGTATGGTAAGGGGGCGGTGAGTGGTGGGCGGTTGGATGGACGTGGGAGTCCCGGTGGGGGGGTGGATAGGAGTCAGGGGACAGGGAGCGGGGGGGTTGAATGGGGGGTCCCGCGGGGTGGGGGGTCCCAGGAGGGGGTGGTCAGGAGACAAGGAGCAGGGGGGGTTGAATGGGTTGGGGGTTCTGAGGGGGGCAGTCAGGGGGAGGGCAGTGGGAGGGGGCTGAGAGTGGGGCAGGGGCAAGTCTGTTTGGGGAGGCACGGCCTTCCCTACCTGGTCCTCCATACAGTTTCGCAACCCCGATGTAGCCCTCGGGCCACTAAGTTTGCCCACCCCTGCGCTAGAGCCAACACAGCTAAAAGAGAATGAGATGAGTTCTTGTGCATCGTCACCAGAATTCTTTACTGATTTCCAATCAGTTACACCTCTGCTCTTCTGTTGAAGTCAGTGAGACTTCATTGTCACTGAGAGCCTACAGAACAGGAGTAACTGAAGATCTAATGTAGCTAACAGAAACTTTAGTTATTTGTGATGATGCAAGAAATGCTAAGAATCCAGTTTGACTTTCCAGGTCAGCAGTTGAGATTGTAGGGCTGGCAGTAAAAGCATCTTTATACAGTAGAACCTCAGTTACGGACACCTTGCGAATGGAGATTGTCCGTAACTCTGAAATGTTCATAATTCCAAACAAAGTGCAGTTCAGGCTCCAGATCCAGCAGCTGACATTCCAGGTCACGCTTCAGCTGAGCTGCTCCCTACTCAGCACCAGCATGAGTTTGCCAGCTTGCCCACCTCCCAGCAGAGAGAGAGAGAGAGGTAGGAGTGTGTGTGTGTAAGTAAATTGTGTGTCCACCTCCTGGGGAACGGGTGTGTGGAAAAGAAAACCGTGCGTTCCCCTCCCAGCTTGGGGAGGGAGGGGTGAAAGCAGTGCAGACCCCACTGCTATTCGTGCTATGCTGGCTGGCTGGCAGCCCTAGCGTCTTGTTGTAAGTGGTTGCCCCGCGTGTGGGGCTGGGGACGTGCCTATCTTTAGGATGCAATACAGGAGCAGTAGAGTATTTGGGGGGAGATGTCTGCTGCTGCCTGATTGGTTACTTCTGATTCCACTTGGTGTACGATGGGCTGGTCAGTCTAATTCTAGTGTTCGTGTCTTTGAGACATTCTACTGTATTGGGACATTAAATGTATTTGATATGGAAATTAGTGAGGCACAATGAACATGAAGTCCACAGTTCTTTTTTTTTTTTTTCAGTCTTCCTTCAGAGGAAAACCACACTTAAGTTTTTTGTATACTGGTAGACGAAGTGAAACGTTACTTAGGATCATGTGATGAGTTTTTATGGTTATACTAAGTATGGCTAAAATCAGGTCAGTTCTGATGCTCTGTGCATGCAACCCTTGCTAACATACACAAAGAAGAGACTAGATGTCACCTGTCTTTGCCTTGTAAACACATTTTGCATAGGTATTGATCTGCTTTATTTTAGTGTGTTGAGTATAGCTTATTGCTCATGTACTACACATTACTTATACAAACTTTAATTTAAATATTTTAAAATGGAGAGACGCTTGCCAAATACAAATCTTCAGCAATATTTTGTCAGTCAAAACATAATTACTGTTATGGTACAGTAATCATGCAGATAATAAAAACAAGTTATGAACAAATAAAATTACATTAATGCTCAGGGATCAGGCTCTATATTTGTCAGGCTAATATAAAAATCAATCTTAGAGTAAAAACCATTTGGTTAATCCATAAATGAGGTGTCCTAAGCAGAGCAATGTCAGCCTTAATTTTGGAACTGTCTGCATTCAGTAACTTGAAATATGGTTACTGAATACTGTGCAACTTTCAAATACCTCAACCTGAATTGCTGCCTCCCTATCACTATCCACTTCTGCTGGAATATACTGTAAATAATTAAGTATCTCTTACAGATCTTGTTCCTGCTTTAGGTTGCGGGTGGTTTGGTATGGTATTGGGTCTGACTGCTAAACTGAGTTAAAGTGCACAAATGCCTTGGATCAGACTCCATAAAAGTTGGGCCATGCAGAATACCTAAGTCTGTGTTTTCTGTGTGCAAGGAGCTTGCTTTCTCAGAGTCTTAAAAAGCTTTCCTGGGTGCAGAAACCAGGAATTCCAGGGAACTCCTGAGACCCATCCCTACATAGGTGAATTTCTTGTGGGGCACATCTATAGTGTGTTTTAAATTAATAATTCCAGACAATAAACTCAAGATTTTTTTAAACACTGTTTGGATCCATCTAAGTTTTTATTAGCTCAGTAACTGATTGTTAATGTGAAACAATGAAACACCTTTAAATATTTAAAAATGAAGGCATATTGTGTTTTTTTCCCCCCTTTTATAGTTGCAATATTTCAGACTACAGGGCTTTTCAGGTGTCTTTTTCTCCTTGTGCACCTTATTGAATACTTTTCCCATTGGGTCTTTTGACACTTCATTGATGGTTTGTCTTAGCGAGAGGTGTACAAAACCTCCACTGACCTGAAAAAAATGAATGTGTTTTGTATTCTATGCTGCAGGGTGTGATTTCAGCTATTCTTGGTGTTTTGTGGAGCATGTGGTGTGTGAGATCTGAACTGTTCAGGTCAATTTTAGCTTAAGTGTATTACCAGATGATTTTCTGTTATACTGAAATTGTTTTCAAATGTATATGCAATACTTCTTAATGTATTGCCCTATTTATGTAACATTTTCAGGTTATCTTTTGTTTTAATTTAGATTTAACAAAGTCAGAAGAAATAATGGGTGAAATATTACACTTTTTAAGTTTTAAAAGCATGACTTCTATTTGTAGAAATAAAGTATCCTTTTTCTTTGTTTCTCATCTAACTTACTAATTGTAGGCAAAAATTGATCAAGGAAATGAAAACACATTTTCCTGCGAGTTGGTTTGCATTACCCATTTCCTCTTCAGTACATATTCTCTCATATTCTTTTTGTGTAGGGTCTACACTGTTAAATAATTATAGCAATAATTCAAGCAGCTCTTCTGTTTTGATGGTAGTTGTGGTTACACAATGGCCATCAAAAGGCTTTTTATTTACAGCCAAGTTGACAGCACAAATTCAGAATTTAACCACCAGCCTACTAGTTGAACATTAGCACAATGCGGTCAGCAAGTAGCCTAGTTATAAAGATAGCCAGTGATGTGAAATAATACTTCAGAATTATATTTTAGTCATTGTTTCGAACTGGTACTGCACATACCTTTGTTTTTGTTCTTGTCTAAATTGGCAATATATCCAGCACTGGCTCACCTGCATCCATTGTTGACCCCTGTTGTAGACAAAGCTACTGAGACTAGAAGTTAAGAAGGGGAAGAGTTCATGTCTTTGCTGCTGCTGCTGTTTGAATGTGACATTTTTTGGCAAGGTTACAGGACAGCAACACACATAACAAAGAAACGGATGCAGTCAGAGCAGCAAAGGGAAAAATGCCTGATCCTACAAACACATTTGGGTGTATTCATTACTACTATGAATGGAGCAATTGGGTCCAGTGAGATCAATTATGGTAGTAAGCATGACTGTAGGCAATGTCTTCAGAATCAGGTCCTGTGTGTGTGTGTGTGTGTGTAAAGGATAGTGCTGTGTTTTACCATCTCCCACCTTCACAATATCCCAAGAAGCAGCTGCTGGCCACGTGGGTCCAGATAGGAAAAATAGAGGATATGATGCCACAAAGACGGTTATTCATTAAAAGCTGCTGAAATCTTAGAAGACGCCAGCCGAGTATGCCTAACGTGTCTTTTCATTCCCATGTATCTTCTTTCCCTAACCTCCAAAACCTACTAAGCACCACCTTCGCAAAGACTATTTGTATATAGATGGATATATTTTGCTATTAGCCACACAAGTGTGAATCCAGAGTAACTCCATTGTCTGGCAACTTCAGTTTGAATTCAGTGGAGTAACTCCGAGTTAACACAGAGCAGAATAAGAGAGCAGAATTTGACCCTCAGTTGGAAGGTTCCCACCAAACACTTGAATTATTAATAAGACACAATATAAAACAAAAATAAACACAAGAAAAAACACAAAATAATGGGAAGCGGGAAAAGTGGTTGTGTTGTGTTTAATTTTTCCTTTCTCCTATAACTCTAAAATTGTGAAGAGATTTTTGTCAAACTTCTATAAAACAAAAAATAAACATTCACCTCTGGTTTGAAGATGAAGCATATAGGCTAGGGAATTGAATCAAGATTGTCAAAAGTGACTAGTGATTTTTGGTTGCCTGGATTTTTGTGCACCCAAGGTGGGCCTGGGGACCCACTCTCTGAAAATCAGGCCCCTTTACAAATTTTGAAGTTGGGCACCCAATATTTGAAGCACTCAAAATCACTAACTCCTTTTGAAAATCTGGGCTGGAATTTTTCAAAGGTAAATTTTTCAGAAATTTGAACATCTGAACAACAGGGTTAAATGCAGCCTTTATCATAACATTTGATTAAAAAACTTCAGGACTTGTCACCTCCAAAGATACCAAGGCAATGTACAAACCTTAATGATTGAAGGTTTGCAATACCCCTATTTTCAGATGGGGAGACTGAGGTACATTGTTATCTGATTGTTGGACAGTGGACCATTGAAGGGCAGCAAATGTGAAACACAGCAAGCATAAATGGGCATGCATCCACGTGCGCGCACACATTCACCTTATTTTTCATGGGGTGGCTTCAGGGTGTTATGGGTCCCATCCCATATTTTACAGATAACTTTTAATTTATAATCGATTATCTCCCTCAGCCAGTTCAGGATTTTCTCCCAGTTCATTACTTTAGCAGTCACTTAAACTATATAAAGAACCCCATCACACATGTGCAGAAGCCTGAATTTAGCTGACATTCAGTAGCTTCGTAGTAATAGCAAAGATAAAGTAATTTCAGTAATAAGCATGTTCAGGGATGTAAACTGTAGATATAAACACTAATTAATCTGTTGATAAGTTTAAATTTATGCACCCCTTTAAACAGATTTTGTTTAGTATTTGATAAATAAGTTAAATAAGACACAACAGCAAATACAAAATTATAAAGGCAAAATATGGTTACTGAAACATTAGCAAAATGCAAAAAAGTGTAGAAAATAATTTATCTCTTGAACTATTTACAACAGCAATATTGTTTTCTCTTGATGCTGAAATAAAAGCAAAATCAACTTGTTTGTGGTCTTCTTTTTAGGATGCATATCTTTTTATCATATGTGTGTATATATACATGTCTTGAACCTACATGACATACTTCATGTGAGTGTACTTTAAAGGCACAATAGAAATAGGATACAGCATGTGGGAAACAAAATTGAAATACACTACCTTATTTTTGTCTATTGTAGAATAAGGCATGTTTACTTTGTATAGACAGGGTCATATTTGAAATTCATACTCTTTGAAACTGCTATCAAAATCACACTCTTAAACATAGATTTTCATCATTCAAAGAGTGGAATGCAGTGAAGCACAAATATAAACTTTGAACTCTTGTAGGAAACAAAGTCAACATGTGTAATCTAAGCATATTCAGAAAACTTGAATAAATCGGGGTCGTTTATTTCCAATATTCATTTGTAAAATGAATGTTGTAATAATTGTAAAATATAAAATGAGTCTATTAAGCACTGGAACAAATTAGCTCAGGAGGTTGTGGAATCTCTGTCATAGGTGGTTTTTAAGAAGAGGTTAGACATACCCCTGTCAGGGATGGTCTTACTCTAGATAATATTTAGTCCTGCTTCAGTGCTAGGGACTGGACTAGATGACCCATTAAGGCCCATTCCAGCCCTACATTTCTATGATTCCAAGTTATTAATAAACTTGTAAATGGAGATAAGTGGCATGACAAAATTCGCTGATAACACAAAATTATTTAGTTTTGTCAAGACTAGGGAGTACTGTGAGAACTCCAGGGGCCAAACAAAACAAAAGTTGGACAGCATGGTGGCATATCTAATTCTTTTCAGATAAGTACATGATAGCTCTAAATCCATCAGTGGATGGATTAAATTATTTAAAGCGTCTCAGGAATAAGATGGAGGTATTATTGTAGACGGGTCAAGTGTGACTGCTCAGTGCATAGCAGATTTAAAAATGAATAAGGTATTGTGCTGTGTTTTAAGAGAGAAATATGCTGAAAATGTTCTGTAATTAAATAAATCAGTGGTACCATAATGTGTCCAGTTTTGGTCTTGTGTGCTTATAAAAGGCGTAGCAGAAATCAAAATGAGGACTAGAGAAGGGCAGCAGAAGTCACTAGAGGCATGGGGTCAGTCCACATGAGACTGACTGAAAAGATTAGGAGAGTTAGAGGGATATGATAAAGCCATGTAAAATAGTTAAAGTGTACAGAGAACCCTTTCTTTAACCTTAGTCAGAAAGAAAGAAAGAGACAAATTTGCCATTAAAAACCAACAGATGTAAAGTAGATTCAAGGAAATATCACTTTATATATTATATAATTAATTTATGAAACTTGCTGCTTCAGAATATTATTGAAGCAGATATTCAATCAATTTTTTGGAGAAAAAATAGTTGTTATAAACATTAATTTTACCAGCAGTTACATTTGTGATTTAAAAAAAAAAAAAAAAAGTTCAGTCCTAATGCTTCATTCATACACTAATCAGATCAGGAAAAAATGCTTTTTCATCACTTTTCCCACCATGAAATGGTATTGCACACTTACTGTATGCATTGTTGGGTTTTCCGGCATCCTCAGAAGCATCTAGCATATGTTATTGTTAGAGAAAGGATACCAAATGAGATTGATCATTAGATCCTTTTCAGTCTGGCAAATATTTTATTCTGTAACAGTCTTGTCATCTTAAATACTTTTCCTTAAGGTATCTTGCCAAAATAAAACATTTTTCACTGCGATATTCATATTTTAACATTCCATGGATGGTAATTGCAAGTCCCAGAAGGTTTGGAAATTTGGTTCTGATGCTGATCTTAACCTCCAAAAAATAAGTAAACGCATCAGACCCTTCCTCCTTCCAGTTAAACTCTACCTTTATCGCTAGTGGTGCCAGAGTCTTCCTGGAGATCCTATTTTTCTCTTCCTCAACATTTTCTTCTCAGGAATATATCTTTTAGGTGAACTCACAGAGACTTTTCTGGTAAAGTACTCTGAGGAATGAAATTCTCCAGCTTTTTTTCTTATTCTTTGTCCCAGTAGGGACTGTTCTTGAGTCACATTCTGTCCCAAAAGGATTCCATGCTTTATGGATATGTCAAATTCAAAACTCCCATGATAAACTTTAAGGGATCAAAAGCAGGGCCAAACCAAGTTGAGAAGGCCATCAGACCTCACTATGGAAAGCAAGGGAGTTAAATTAAAGCACTAATGAACCTCCAAATAGATTAGCATTTGATTTGAATGGTAGACAAAAGTATAACTCGTTCTTAGTTGCCCATCCCTGAATCATGACCAACATTTGGAAAAATGGCTCATCTAAGACTAGAGTCTGGAAATTTTGTGCCTGATCGTGTCTCGTCGACTTTGCTGGGAGTCTATGGTGTTCAGAATCTCTTGGGGTGCACTAGGCAGTTGTCAGAATGTCCTTTTAGAAGGTAAGTTTTCAGTGAGGTTTCAGCCACAGAACTTGTATAAAGATTATTCCTGTATTAAGTCTTGCTAGTCTTGATTTGCCATTATACCCTAAATAACAGTATCCCGGCTAATGCCAATGGCCAGGAGCTCTATAACAAAATTGAATTATAGGGGAGATAATGGGTAATCCTGCCGTCACCCTGCCAAGTGTGAATGATAAATAAATGGATCCATTAGTAGTAATTGAATCAATTTTGGAGATAGTAATTTTCCCTAGCATATAATGGTCACAGACCCAAATCTATCTTAAAAAAAAAAAAAATCAGATGCTCCTAATTATTTTCCATGCCTTCCCAGCAACTAAAGACAGCAACAAATCTTTATTTTATTTTTAACTATTTTAGATCTAAAGTAAGCCTATTTTGAAGAAATCACTATATATTTTGTTTAATGGTTCTTTCTGTGTTTGTGATATATATACAACATTTCGTACCTACTCACAAGTGTTTTTATATATTGTGACAGACCCAGACCAGTGGGGTACAGGAGTCTGGTAGAAGGCAAATATTCTGGCCACTGGATGAATAGTTTTCTGTTCCCTGAGTGACCAGAGCAGTGACTGCCCTAGAGCAATCAGGAACCTGCTCGAACCAATTAAGACACACAAGCTAATGAAGACACCTGGAGCCAATTAAGAACATACTAGAATCAATTATGGCAGGCAGACTAATCAGGACACCTGGTTTAAAAAGGTTAGTCGAGGACGTGCAAGGAGCAGGGAGTGAGAAGGTATGCTGCTGGAGGACTGAGGAGTACAAGTGTGATCAGGCCTCAGGAGGAAGATCCTGCAGTGAGGATAAAGAAGGTGCTGGGGGGGAGGCCATGGGGAAGTAGCCCAGGGAGTTGTAGCTGTCACGCAGCTGATACAGGAGATGTAGACAGCTGCAATCCACAGGGCCCTGGGCTGGAACCCGGTGTAGAGAGTGGGCCTGGGTTCCCCCCCTTCCCCCCAACTCCTGATCGGACACAGGAGGAGTTGACCTGGTCTGTGAGCAACACCAGGAGGGAAGGTCTAATTTGGAAAGGGATCTGGCCTGTCCCTGACCCACTAGGTGGGACAACAGAGACTGCAGAGATTCTTCTCCATTTCCCCCATGCTGGCCAGTGATGAGGTTAGCTGAATGAATGGCAGTTTTGAGCCTCTAGCAGAAGCGGCCAAACTGAGGGCTACCATGAACCTCTGAGGTGAGCAAATCTGCCAAAAAGTGCAGGACCCACCAAGGCAGAGGAGGAACTTTGTCAAATATCATTTTGAAACTAAATTAATAAAGTAAGCCCATAGCTACTGCTGGAGTCTTATCAGTTCTTAATATAGCTGTGATCAGAGTGGTTTCTAGAAGCTGGTTGTCTCCCACTCATGCCCTGAGAAGTCAACTGATATAGTCAAGTCAACTGATAAATTTTTTGTGGCAAGTCTTATAAAACGTGTTGTCTTGATCTAGAGCCTTCCCCTAACACTGAAAAATCCATCACCCATTTTTAATAGCCATCTAATTTTGCTCTAGAATATAAGCTTTCATTTCTCTTTGGGTGAGGGGCAGCCTCTAGCTTTTTTATGATTACAAAAATAATCTACAAAACTGAACCTAATACAAACTGATGGATTGATGTTTGCTTGAAGCTGCAGTAAATAACTTTGAGAGATATGCAAACTGTTCCTGTTCATCTCAATGGGATGTTAATACTGATGACATTTTCAGTGTAAGCATTAACTATTTCATGGTTCCTCATTTTAGCAGGAACATCAAAAAGGAGTGAGTTTGTTATTACAGGATGTAGTAGCATAATATGGTGTGGATTGCAGTGAAGCAGACAGTTGGTGTCAAAAGTTAGTTTCTTCCCAAATTAAATTATTTGTGCCCCTCCCGAATATGACGATGACTATGCTTCAGGCCTTTGTAAGGTCTTGCCCACATTTTAAAGGCTTTGCTAGTTTAGTTATACCAGCAAACCCCCTAGTTACTTATACTGGCAAAATGTGATCTTTAGGTGGTGTAATTAAGCAAGCCACCCCCCTGAATGATAAGCTATGCCAGCAAAAAGGACACTCTTGCAACTGTAAACTGTATCTACATGGGGAGTTTTGCAAGTGTAGCTATGTTAGTTAGTGATTTGATTCCCCCCCCCCCCCCCCCCCCACACACTGCTAAATGACATAGCTATGCTGGCAAAAGTCTGTAGGATAGACCTGACCTAAGTATCTAAAGCCTCAGTTATCTCTTACCGAAATGTCAAAACCTCTAGCTTTTCCCTGAAAGCTTCTGTTAAAACTTAAAATATACTTTGGGGTATTTTTATATTAATGTATCAATTGATCTGGACTGTGAAGGGACAATGGACAGTAAGGCGACGAGGGCATTAGGGGAGGGGAAGCAGAGTTGCAAAATTTAGGTCCAATGTGTTACATAGCACCCAGAGCTTTGGGTTGAGTGAAGTCCAGGACATTAAAAAACCAAAACAAGATTTGTACTATTTATGTACCAGAGTCGTGTATATGTGTTAGAGGCATATCTCAATTTAAATTAATTCCAAAGATTAGAAATTGGAGAGTAAGATTTGTGGTGTTTGCATTGCAAAGTGGTTTAATGCAATGTGATGAACAAAACAAGGACACAGAGTAAGAGACATTTTTGTCTGTGATGTTTAGGCTTTTGAACATCTTGTGCTTTTCTTCTGGCAACTTTTTTATATTTCCATCTTCTCTAGATACTTCTTAATCTAAAGCTGTAATAATTAAATAAATCTCAAATTTACCTGTATGTGAGCTGTAAACTCCCTCTGGCCTCCCTTCTAATTTGATTGTCTTCCAATGTAATTAATTTAACGTCTTTATCTTTATGTTTATACAGGACTCCATAGAGAGACAAGAGATATGGGTATTTTTAGTCTTTAATGAAAGGACTTAATTTCATAGATTTTAGCCTTTTCACTGGGAAATTTCAAGCTCTCAAAGTGTTTGGAGAACATGTTGGTGTCTTTGACATTTAGTGTTTTGGTAACTAATCCCCACAACTGAACTGTTTTTTTTTTGTTTTGTTTTGTTTTTGTTTTTGCGTATGTGTTTTTAAAAATACACTTCTGTAGACAATTTTCTATTAGGTAGAGTTCTAGTCGGGAATGCAATGGTATAAAAATCTTACCAGGTAGACCTGTTTCCAGTATGTATTCAGTCATGTTTATTTGCTTTTCCTAACAAAACTGTTTTCCCCCCTATCTTTTACTATTAGCACCACTGTAGAGCCAGCACAGGTATATGGAAGCTTACTGGTACATTTCCCATCAGAATTGTTATTTAAATTCCAATTACAGATTTCATTGTTGTCAGTGCATGAGCCAGACTTCTTGACACTAAGAGTTTGGGTTGAGTTAGCAGGATTGCCAATTAAAAATGTATGTCTATATTTGCTTGTATACTGATAAGATTTGATCTTAAAGTTTACAGAGATGGGACATCATGACATTATTTTTACAAAATCACAGTTGAACCACACTTAATATGTAAAATATGATTTGGAATTAAATTACAGTTTACTAACAAGGTAACCTGTACATTTGAGAGATCAGTGCTAAAGCTGTAGTGCTTTATTAAATAGCAATTATGAGTTTTAATTTATAACTGATTAGAATTACAGATGGGAATGTCTAACAATGCATTAGTTACCTGAGTCAGAAAATGGATAATCACTTCTGTTGTCATTATCCAGATTACTGGAGGGGGCTGAGGGATTTTGTCACACATGGTTTGGTGGCAGTCAATGAAACCATAATTTAATGACAGTGAAATATATCTGTCAGATGATTAACTTGAGAGGTACTGTTTTATAAAACTTACTGGGGATAACAGGCTGATGGCTAAGAAAAATTGATAAGACCCTCGTTTACCATTCAGTATGATTATTATTTTCTTTCCAAGATATTGCATTATTTTTGCAATTACAGTTCCCATTGTAAAACTGCATCATCCTTCTGAAAGGAAGATTTTTGGCATAAATACCTAAAGGAGGTGACAGAGATGGTGAACTGAGCAGTGGGATGGAAGGCAGGAAGCTCAGATTTCTAATTCCAGTTCTTCCAGTGACTTGCTGTGTAACTTTTGGCTCTGTTTCCTTATCTGTAAAACAGAGATAATACGTAACTCAGATAGGCATTGTGGTGAATGTGACAGCATCTTGAAAATGTAAAAACCTATAAGTGCTAAGAATTATCATTGTTAAAGACTGTGAAAAGTCTTAAGCTAAAATTGTCAAGCTTGCCTGCCTCAATTAGAATTCCTAAATCTATAGTTAGGAACTTTCTGTGATTGAAATAATTTTCAGTGGTGCTTGACACCTGTAGCTTCAATTGACTATATTCGAATATACGTATTCAAGCACAATTTAGTTTTGAGAAAAGAAGACTGAGGGGCCGACCTGATAACTATCCTTGAATATATTAAAGGATGTTATAAAGAGGTTGGTGTTAGTTGTTCTCCAGGTCAAAAGAAGGTAGGACAAGAAATAATGGGCTTAATCTGCAGCAAGGAAGATTTAGGTTAGCTACAAGGAAAAAAATCTATATGAATAGTTAAGCACTGAATTAGGTCTCAAAGGGAGGTTGTAGAGTCCCTGGCAGTGTAGCTTTTTAAGAACAGTTTGGACAAACACCTGTCAAGGATGGTCTAGGTTTACTTTGTTCTGCCTCAGTGAAGGGGCCAGGACTAACTGACTGCTCAAGGTTCCTTCCAGCCCTACGTGTCTGTGATTGTGTGGTTTCCATGGTATCTGTGCCAAATGAACCAAACAAAAGGGCTTGTATAGCATCTTCCTTTTGTGTACTCTTTTCAACAAACAACTTTCTTGTTACTAGAATTACAGTTTCCAAAAGCACTTGCAATATTAGCCTCTAGCTTCCTGTGCTGGCAAAATGAAGAGAGATTTGACATTTCAGGTAATTGGGTTTCACATTAGGTGATTAATATGTAGTATTGCCCTTGCTGCACTTTAAGATATTGCAACTTCCAAATAAATACAACTATAATGAAGTAAATTCCTCAGTATACTTGAATTTAGAGACATCTAGGGTTGCCAGGCATCTGATTTTCGACCAGAACACCCAGTCGAAAAGTGCAGTCCGTGGCACAGTGGGGGCCCAGGCTTAAGGCAGGCTCCCTGCCTGCCCTAGTTCTGTGCGGCTCCTGGAAGCTGGCGCCAGGTCCTTGCAGCCCCTAGGAACATGGGCAGCCAGGGAGGCTCCATGCACTGCCCCTGTCCCTAGTGCCAGCTTCACAGCTCCCGTTGGCTAGGAGCCGTGAACAATGGGAGCTGATGGGGCAATGCCTCCAGGCATGAGGGCAGCACACAGAGCCTCCCTGGCCACCCATGTGCCTCGGGGCTGCAGGGACCTGGTGGCCACATACTGGGAGCCATGGTAAGCGCCTTCAGGACCCTGCATCCCACACTGCCTCCAACCCCCTCCCCATCCCTGAGCCCCCTCCTTCACCCCAAAGCCCAATCCCCCAGCCAGAGCCTCACCCCCTGCACCCTAACCCCCTGTCCCAGCCCGGAACCCCCTCCTTCACACCAAACCTCATCCCTGGCCCCACCCTAGAGCCTGCACCCCCTCCTGCACCTCAAACCCCACATCCCCAGCCCCACCCCAGAGCTTCACTCCCAGCCAGAGCCCTCACCCCTGCAGGGTTCTGGCGACAGGCGACAGCGTCCTCAGGGGGGCCTCCTCAGTGTTCCAGAGACTGGGGACAGCCTGACAGGGAGGGGGGAGAGAACGCTGCAGCTCCCAGCCATCATGGTGGCAGAAGAAACCATGGAGCCACAGCAGCAAAAGTCACAGACAGGTCACTGCTTCCATGAATTTTTGTTTATTGCCTGTGATCTGTCCATGACTTTTACTAAAAATAACCATGACAAAATCTTAGCTTTGTCGATCAGACAGAGATCCTTTTTTACTTTATAAACATGTATTGCTCCTACCACTCAGGTTTTGTTGTTTTTGTAGCAGAATGAAATCCCCTGGTATCCCTCTTCACATATGTTTTTAACATAGCTTGCTTCAAGAGCAAATCAGGCAATTTAATCTCCTTACACCTTTTCCATACAACTAATATTCTAGGTTGGGCAAATAAGGGATTTATTAGTGCCAAGGCCTCAACACAATTCAAAGAAACAAAAAAGTATACATCAAGTTAAGAAATCAATATAAGATAAACAAAACTCATAAGTTAGACAACTAATTACACGAGACACTCTTATTCAGTTCTTCATAATAGAATAGTTATGGCAGTGGATAGCTATGGACACTTTCTTGCCTTAGTCAAATTTGAGGGAAGTGTGCCTTCATATTCCTTTTTCTCAGTCCTCTCAGAAAGGCCTTTGATTTCATTCTACTTCCAGTTAAAGTTCCTTGTGGGCAAGGTACTGTCCATTCCATGTACTTGGCTAGTAGTCATGGAGACTGTGTATGTGTTACACTTTTGTAAGCATTTGCACATCTGCACCACAACAATAACTCTGTATGAGAATAACTCACCTACAGATGAATAGAAATAGTCATCTGCAGAAGAGTTTTCTGTCTTCTCAGAGAATCACAAAATTCAGTCACTTCTCCAGCAGAGCCATATTGATGGGTCCCTCAAGATATTTCTAGATTTTAATCAAGATTCTGTCCCTTTTGATTCAGGGGCATTCTAGAATTCTCCTGCCTTTCTTCCTCTTCCCCTCTCTGTGGATAGGAGAAGACCTGTAAATACAAGTACTAGTTCCTACTGTGTGCCGGGCCCACTCTAATTTCCATTCAGTACAAGGAAAATGGTCTCTTTAGGAGATGAGGCACTCCAGCAACATTCTAGAACTCAGAGCTGTGCAGGTAGCTCTGGTAGCTCTAAAGGACATGATCCACACCAACCCTTTAATTTTTAATTTAAAACATTTGACTTGTGATTGGGCTCAGGAACATAGTTTTGGCACAGTGTTTTCAACATCCTGCTTCAACTTAGAGTAAAGTAGCTTGTTGATTTCAGAACTTGACTAACCTTCTGGTCCTCATGCAACTCTTGCAACCTCTGAACAATGGAAGCCTGTCCCCCACAAATGTAGAGTTTTTATAGGAGGATTTGGACAATTTTTTTTCCCCACAGATTACCTTAGAGTTCAGTGCTTCATCCCATAATCACGTACTTGGCTAGATCCGTGGTTGCTCTTTTGAGTCTCTCATCCTCTTTTTAATGCCTTTGGAACTTCAGTTCCATCTTTTTGCTGTTCCTGTCCTGGAACAGTCTTTCTGGTTCCATCTGATCAGCCATAACAGTCAGTAAACTAGCAGACATCTCTGGTCTGGTGCTCCCTGTAGATTTCCATAAAGAAAAGGTAATGCCCAGTATCTTCTCTGGTTTCTAGAGTCAGTCTCTTCCTTTCATTTTAACTTCTGTGCCTAACCTCAGCAGAAAAAGTACTCCTAGACTCTAAATCAGAATGGGGCTCTCAAGATGTACCTGCATAGATCCATGGTCTTAGAAAATGGAAATTACATTGTAATCTTCATTGACTGCTCCTAGATAGGGAATGGGAAAGCCCACTTTTCATTTTCTCTTCTCAAGTCTGGATTCAATTGTATAGTCAATATTCTTACATGTTGCTGATTGCTTCTGCTCAGAAAGTCAGTGGTCTTCATTTGAGTTGAAGCCTCTGTTGAGGAGTTTTGCAGAATGGCCATCTGGAACGTATTCAAGCTTCATTACCCACAGTGCATCTTCATCAGCTGGTACAGTATTTTAGCAGCAGTTGTTTAGGACAGTTCAGCAATGATGATAAAGACTAATTCTTATTTATTAAGTGCAGAAAAAGTATATAGCACTATATAGAGATTTAAAATGAAGACAGTCTTTGTCCCAAAGAGTTTATTATCTTAAAACATTTAGAATGATTTTATTTGAATAATCTTTCTTTGGCCTCAACTCTTAGTCCTTCAGGTTTTCTCCAAATTCTGCCATTTACTTCTGCTCTTTTTTCCTGCTAGCTTAATGTTACTGCTTATGTCAGACTTACGATCTGTTACTGGAAGAGTCACGTAATAGAGAAATAAATACTCTTACCTCCAAGCTTTTTCACATGATGTGGGAAAACAAGTACAGATACTCCCCCAAAATATACCATTAGTGTCTTAGACTAAAGGGGTCAGCGGCTAGGTGGGTCAAATTAGGCTAACCTCTTGGTTTTCGGTTTGAGAAGGTCACAGGTGGAAACAAGCAGAAGAAACAACATGAAGAGTATGTTCTTGGTTGGGGGTGGGGACGCAGAAGCTGCTGCTGCATTGGCTGTCACCACCTGTTTGATAGATCAATCAGAAAAAAAACCCTCATTGGTTATATTGGTTTCTCCTTATAGTTAAAATTAGCAGGTAAGGAAACACTGTATTTACCTCAGAATGCAACATCTTGTTGCAGTTAGAGCTGTGTGAACCCCCTCAGTTCAGTTCAAAAATGTGTTTGCCATTTTTTTCCTGTTACAATGGCTTCATATAGCATCAAAGGTCCAGAATTTCAAAAACATTAAGATGGAATGAAGTTGGTTTCCAACTTCTTATTTTATTGCAAACTAATTTAGGGGTTGTGTGATTTAGTGATTGTAAGAGGTGCAAGAAATCTCAATACTTTCACAGTGTGTTGGCCAAATAAATTCATAACTTATTTCTTCATAAACCAGAATCTACTAAAGTTCACTTTTACAAACTATGTTTTTATATGTTAAAAACTATTGGGACCTTGAACATGTATCTCATGCCTGGAGTGAATATTTATCTAGTTTGAGAAGGTGGTTCAATCCAATTTATTTTCATAGAATCAAAATTTTTGGTGAATTAATATTTTCAGCATGACTCCTTCCTTTCTTGTTTTATTCTGACGCCCTTCAGAGACTCCCTACTGCAGCCCTCCATAGCCTATTTGAAGCTTTTAAGTTGCTTTTGTACTTTAGCTAACCACATGGAGTGTCCATAGATTTTACCCTTTGAAAATGAAACAATTTCCTGATTTTGTGATTTAAAATTTCCCATTTAACATTGCATTAAGATTTATTTGTATTGAATTAGCAGTTTAAATACATTTCAAGTGCAGTGGAAGGTTTTATGCATAATATGACAGCAACATGGTACAGTTCTACTAACTTAGAAATAGGAAGAAATACTCCTAGCAGTGGATACCAAATGGTGTTCTCTGTTTTGTGTACAAATAACAAAACTTTAATTTTATGCTGACAATGAAGTCTGTTTCCTCATACATTCTGAAGGTGTGAGAACCACAAAGGAAATAATATTTGTCTTGGAAATTTAATGACTATCAGGAAGCAGTATTAATGATATTTATTTTATTTATTTATTTATTTCAGTTTATATGGCAAGTTTTAAGAAGTGCCTATCCAATACTTAGTCTTTTTGACAAAGGCTTAAATCAAACCATATCAAAACCATAAACATGTGACAGAGCCTATTGAGGCAGATTTATGGATATTTTTCAGGGCTGTAGAAATACATAGCAGCTAGAGTCTGTCGATATTTAGATATATTAATGTGTAGTTACATAAATGGGTTTTTTTCAGTCTGCATTGCAGAGTTCTTATATTATGGATTCCATCACTTTTTTACTTTTGTTTAGAGTGGGTTGCATAAGCTTCGTACAGTTGAATGTGTTAAGAAAGGTTCAGAATAAGAAAGTCATTTCAATGACTCGAAGCTATATTTAATCATATTTAGTACCACAAAATTGGCTGTCAAATCTCTAATTAACTATCAGACACTGGTTCTGGTTTCTGTGCTGCTCGCTTACTCAGCCTTATATTAACAACACCTGGCAGTTCAAACATACAAAGCTGCTCATATTGTAATTTAAAGTTTACTTTTGAATGTGAAGGCAGACAGGAACAATGTGAATTTGCTTTTAGTAAACTTGTATACATACATTCTTTACTAAACAAAAAAATCAGAGAAATGGAAAAACAAATGCACAGTCTTGTAGTTAAAGACTGTATCATAATGCATATGCACAAGACAGCCAAAGGAAGGTTGAACAGGCAACCATAGTTCTGGCATTTCCTAATTTGTGAGCACTTGACTTTGCAATCTTAATTTAATGTTCTTTTAATGTAGTTTTTAGTTTGTGTAATTTCCAAGGCTTTTTTAAAAAGCAAGCTTGAAAAAATAGATATTGACACTTACCATCCATATTACCTTCCAAGAGCTTCCTCAGCTGTTGCAATAACTACTCAGAGAAGCCTGAAAAATTAAAGCCTCAGTGACCCCCAGGCGAACTCCCAGTCAAACTCCCTCTGTTAGCCGCTCCGCTGTTCACCAGTTTGCATCTTCTGTCCAGTCCCAATAACCTGCCCCGTCCCAGCCCTCTTTGTCCCAGTTATGTTCTCTTTGCCTACTCTGGCCTAGTCTCCACTCTTTGGGCTTTTCATCCCAGTATCTTATTGAGCTAGTTCTAGACTCCCCCTTCCTCAGTTCCTTGTCCCAATCACACCCTTCCCTGACTACTTGTCCCAGTGTCTTTGTCTAGACAGCTCCTTTTTAGATGTCTTCCATCCACCCCCATTACCACTGCCATTTCCCTCTTGAGGTTTCCAGTCCTCTTGACCAGTGTCCCCCCCCCCCACCCAACGCATGCTCTCCACACAGTTCCTCATATGATTTCAGTGTTCCCTCCCCCTTATTTCTCTCACCAACTCCCTGTCTCCTAGCCCAAGTTGAAGCTTCCCTGGCTCCACCCCTTCAGTTACCAGTTCCAATTTCCCCAAGGCTGAGTTTCCCTGCCTAGCCCTTCCCAGCCTCCCTTACCATCTCCCAGTCCCAGTTTCCCTCTCTCTGCCACCTCCAGTCCCACTCTTGCCAGACTCGTTGTCCCAGATTACTAATTTCCATTCCCCCCAGTATGGCTCTTGTCCCCTCTGCATTTGAATCATGTGGCTTCCTTCTGAATGCTGCCTGGGTGTCAGCAGGGAGAGTCATTGAGAGCACAGGAGAGATAGTGCCCAGTCCCACTCTGGCCCAGAGCAGCCAGGATCTGCAGTTATAGGGAAAGTCCAGCCTCACCCCCTGAATTCTTGGCTGGGAGCACGTTCAGTTGCTCTGTGGGAATGGCACATATGCAGTCCAGTCACATTTAGGAGCTGTGAGGGACTGGAGCATGCTCACTAAAGATAGAATCTTTGGAGATTCTAGCTGCTAAACTCTTAAGTCTCTAGTGAGCATGTGCAAACTGAGATTTTTCAGAGGCTTATAACTTTACTGTATTTTCATGGGGGTGACAAAAGACACACAAAATGCCACCCCTTGCCAAAGAGTGAGTCCCTATTCTAAAGCACCGGGGTGCTTGAGTATCTCAAATAAGATTGCCAGAACTTTTTTTTATCATTCCAAAACGTATTTAACATATTTTTCCCTAGCCTCATTGTTGGTAATGTGTTTTGGCCAAAACATTCTAAAAGAGTTCACCCTGTGGCAGATACTGGGCATAGAAAATTTCAGAACAAATGGTCAAAGTTTTATATGCAACTTTAAATAGGGTCTTGTAATGGGAAATATTGGGCATCCTTAATAGGTACTGCTGCCAGCGCTCCCTTTATTATTGTCAAAAGCAAAAATGAAGGGTTTGTCTAATGTTGGAATCACCTTTGTCATAGCCCTTGCAGGGATATCAGGAAATTGGAGAACATATATAAAACACAAAAATTTATAAAATCATATTAATAGTACAGTACAATATACTCACATCCTATGAGTACTGTATTTTTATTATAATTAACTTAATGATGTTGAAAGTAAATCCTACTTGCCTTAAGTAGGCTAATACAAAATTTAATATGCTCAGAACAATCTGAAAAAAGGGAAATATTTCATATATCAGATATGACAATTTCATGTTTTTTAGGATTGTGTATATGGTAGGGATGAGGTACAAACTGTATTGAGTGAAATGGTAAATGACTCCCACTGCTCTGTTGTGTGGGACAACAGACCCAAGAGTTTGACAGCACATTCACATTTGAAAATGTGGAAGAAAGGAGTAAAGTGATGCATTGAATCAAAATATTTGAGGATTATTCTACTTCTAAGAGAAATATGAGATTTGAACAGCGATTCCTCAGTGTTCTCTCTCTCTCTCCCTCTGTCTCTCCCACACACGCACGAGCACACATGGCAGCCAAACTCATTTAGGGAGTTCCCAGTTCAGAATTTGGAGCAGAAAGGGGGCCCTAGCTCCATTTGCATATGAGTCCCACATTCCAAAAGCTGAGTGTAAATGTGCACCTAAATGTACACTTATCTGATTAGGTCACCTTCTTATACCTGACAACCAAGTGGTTAGAGCACTCAGGCAGGATATGAGAGACCTAGATTCAAATCCCCACTTTGTCTGATTCAGAGCAGAAAGTAGAAACCAGGTTTGCAACTGCTGAACTGTAAGATACTTTGGGGTAGGACACTGTCTAGGGCACTAGTGAGGTGGAAGAGCTGAGTTCAACCTCCCTCGAATCAGGCAGAGTATGGATTTTGAACCCAGGTCTCCCACATCTCTAATTACTCTTTTGAGTATATGACCACCACCATCACAATGATATACTTGGGGAGAAAAGCCTGACCTGGCATGGGAACCTACCTCCAGGAGACAGTCCATGGCTGAGAATCCCAAGTGAAGATAGGCCAGAGTTTGGGGCCTACTTCTCTTTGAGAGGGGTTTTTTTTCTATTGGCTAGTTTAGGCAGCTCCCTTCTCAGTTTGCTGCTTTCTGTGGATCACATTTTTAGGTGCCTTATTGTCCCCAGGCATTATATAGGGAGCCTGCTGGGTGGCAGGGCACCTAAAGCTAGGTGTTGCAGTGCTGAGCCTAAGTCCTCTTTCTTGATCTCTCACATTCATCATCCGATGAAGTGAGCTGTAGCTCACAAAAGCTCATGCTCAGATAAATTGGTTAGTCTCTAAGGTGCCACAAGTACTCTTTTTCTTTTTGCGAATACAGACTAACACGGCTGTTACTCTGAAACCTCTCATTCTGTGTCATTCATATTCCTCCATATGCAGTTATCTACTCAGAGGCTCCCTTTTCACCCCCTCTGTCCCACCCCCTCCACTTCAACATTAGTTCTTGAATTGCTTTGCTCCCTTACTTCCTCCATTCCTACTCTCAGGCTTCTTTTTCAATTAGGAAAAGAGGCCAAGATAAGTCAGGTTTAGCTACGTTGTGTTCGCTAACCCCAGCCTAATCTCCATGTCTTTTCCTGATCTAGGTAAAACCTCAAAGAAACAATAGTCTCTAGCCAACAATGCTTCTAGGCAGGAGAAGGTGTTACTAGCTCCAGCGACTTTGCTTGCTGGTCCCAGTGACTTCACTTACTCACTGGGAAATAGGTTTTTCAAGTGCTGTTCTTGCAATAGAAATGCCTATCTTGTACTGCATGTGTATGCTGAACACAATAAAAAGAAAAGGTACTTTTTTGTGCTGCTCACTCATAGATTTTTTTTCTAGTTTTAAATGTGGATACAGATAACTGGTTCAGGCAAAATTTCTTCCATCCTTTAAACCCAAAACTGCTTCCCCCCCCCCCCCCCAAGTTCTTATTAACCCTCCCACTCCAATCTTATTCCAGCTCCATGCCTCGGCATTTTAGCTGGTTCCTTTACCTAAAGGCCAGTAGCAAGGTCTCCTAATCTCTATCTATTAGGCTCTCTTGGTGGTCTTTTTAAATCTAAAACTGCACTGGGCATTCCTTTATGGTCCTAGTTCAGAGTGGCGGGGGAGGGGGAGTCATCCCCAGAACCATTAGAATATTGTGTGTTCTGGAAAATCTAAAACAGATGGACTAATTGGCTTAAATTTGAGTTAAATTTTACTGTTAAGTCACAAAGATGATTTTTGGGGTACCACTTATGAGTTCTATTTGAAGGTTATTTTTGAGGGTCAAATCTTTAGCTTGGAGATGGACAGTGCAAAAATACTTTGCTTAGTAAAGAAATGTGATTATCAAAGTTTGCCTTTCAGTTAATCATCTTGATGATAAAACAAAGCAGCAATTTGTACTTGTTGTTCAACTTGCAATAGAAAGAAAAATCACAAATTTGATTTCCAAGGGACTAGGTCCCTGTGATTTACTTCAGAAGGAACTATGACATATCTTGCTATACCTGCAATTTAAGCTGCATTTTGAGATTTAAATGTCTTCATTCGGGGATTACAATAATTAAGTCGCAATTGCTAAAAGAACACCATGTTTGAGTATTGTATTACCCAGACACCAACAGAACCTAGCCGGAGCATGAATGTCTTCTTCATTATCACTAAACCTGTAAGTTATCCTCAATGAATAAATGATGCCAAATCATTTCCAGCTATGCGAAATGCATAGAGAATAATAGGAATCCAATTGGGAGGCTTGTGTAGCTGGGCCAAACCAATTTCTTGGTTTTTTTTTTTGGTTTTTTTTTTATGCTTTGTGGTTCGGCTTGCTTGAGGACAGACCTATAGCCACCTTTATCTATTGATTTGTTACACTCTCCATCATAGTTTAGAGTGTAAACTTCACTCTAGATTGTGGTGCAATACATCTGTAATTAAAGTACCTTCATACGTTGTTTCAGTAGGCCTTACAAGAGGGAAAACATGGATGCCAAAAATCTACGAGGGATGAAAGTGCCTTAATGATCATTTACCATCACTTCTTTCTTTGTTAATTTTCTGACATGTGGCTTTGCTGTGTTTCCACACATGTTGAGGGTTTTTTTAATTCAAAGCTAAGTAAAGACATCTTGATTAAATTTGGAAGTGACATCAGTGTATCCCTACGTAAAGGCAATTTGGGGTGATTGGAATCTGAATTAATACTTTGAGAGCTAAATCCACAAAGTGTTGCAATGCCTAACTTTAGTTATTCTTCTGGCTAGTATGTCCACGTTCCTTTTGAGAATTCTATCTCCATTTTGGATTTGCAGCTATGAGCCATCTTTTGGAATTAGCTCTCACCTGGTCCAGGTGCTTTTCTTGCAAAAACCCAGGACAGTGGTGGTGCATCGTATGCTCCTCTGGTACCCTATAGTTGGGTAGTCAGAGCACTCACCTAGGATGTGGGACACCCAATTTCAACATCCTCTCCCACTCTACACACACCTGTTTTGAATCAGGTACTTGAAACCAAGTCTCCCACCTCCCATGTGAATGCCCTAACCACAGGGACTTCAGGGACTCTGGTGTGGGTCTCTGTCTCTCCTGTTGAAGCTGTTCCACTTTGTATGAAATTCTTAAATATTAATTGAAACAGGGACTGGACTCTGGATCTCCTAGGAGAGTGTGCTAACTACTGAGGTATATATATTATTCATTTATTCTCTCACTCACACTCACACCAATAAATGATTATTTATAAAAAGGCACCTACTGGGTAAGCAGCAGCTGAGCAGGGAATTTGAGTATCCACATTTTGTATTTAGGTGCCTGAAGTGGCAGTGAGGTGTCAAAATCCCTGTGTGGTTCTAAATGTATTTTTGGGTGGCAAGGTGATGGACTGAGAAGTACTGTGGGATGTTTGGGCAAGCACAAAGCGCTGTCTGACCTAGAGCAAGTAATGATGTAAAACAGTGTCTGCAAGTACAATGAACTCCACCTACAGTGGGCACTGCTTGCCCAGACACTTTGGATACAAGCCAAATATTTATATCACAATTTCTTTATGGCTTGGACTATCATTTAAACATATACAGAAGATATTTTTCCCATTTGTTTTCCTTATCCTAGTTTCATTTTGCAACATCTTCCTCCACCCAATGGCCTTATTCTTTATTTCTATTCCTCAGCATCGTCCCTTCACCGGCAAAGCTTGTTTACCTCACAGCTACATAGCTCTGTATTCTCACCTCTCTTTCTCTGCTGTGTTGATCAAGTGATTCTGCCCAGATATCTCCTCACACCCTACTTGCATTCTCTGCCATATCTCTCTCTCTGCAGTTGTGGTTAGATTTCCCTCTTCTACTGATGGCTTCACTTTTCCTCAAGGTAGCCACTTCAAGCGCACATTGAGTCTTAACTGGTTTGCAATGAATGCTGTCTCAAAGTTGTTGGAAAATCAGTTGATGATTCTGTGTAGTAGTAGCTACATGTGAACTAATTCAAGTAAATCAGTGTAAACATTTATTTTTGCATCAGTATGTTTTATTTTAATACTTTTTACAACTTTTTCTCCAAATCGTTTGTATTCTTCGATGTGGTTTATTTGTATCCAAATTGTGTACATTATACTCACTGTATTTCTACATGGCTCTTCAGTTTTGAGGATTTGATTGGACAATGATTTCTTCCACGTTGAATATGTGCCTGGATGCTATGATGATAAGCACCATCAAAATAAAGCTTCATGAACATTTTCTGATCCATTTTTTGTGTTTGTTCCCCAGTATCTGAAGAATTCTTGATTTAAAATAAGATATAGACATTAATGTATATTGATATGCTATAATTGGTGTCATTTTGATATGTTGCTGTATGTATATTAAAAACAAAATAACTTATTAAAAGATACAATAATACAAGATTGGATAAGACTGAACAATGAAGGGTGCATTAAATTGTTCATTCTTCCATTATGAATTTAATTGTAACAGATCAATCACCTTAAGGGAGCATCAACACTGAGAATTCCTTTTTTGTTTGTCTTTATAAATATTTAACTTGAGGGGCCAGTTCCTCTCTTGATGCAAAGTTAGTGCTATAGTTGCCACTTTTGCACTGCTAACAAAATAGCAAACCATGTGTGAGCTGGATTCCAGAAAAGCAGCTAACGTTCCTACTCTACTCCTGGGGGAATTCCGCACCACTGTGCATGCACAGAATGTATGTCCCCCACAGATTCCTTTTGCTTCCCTGCAGAAAAATGACTTTCTGACAGGGAAGCCACAAGAGCGGATATGTGACCCTCCCTAGCAGCATGTTTTGGGGGCCCAGAGCAGCCAGCAGAGAGGTAAATCACTGGCACAGGAGGCAGGTCTGGGAAGATTCAGCTGGTGGCTCCTTCCCTGTGCCGGGCTCAGCTGCTAGTTCCAGCTGGGCTGATGAGGACAGGACCACTTCCCTTGCATGGCGTTTGGGGCCAAGTCAGCCCCACCCCCAGATTTCTCCGCTGGCTGAAGGAAGCTCTGCAAACTCCCCCCCCTCCCCCCCCCCCCCGCTTCCTACACCCATCGCTTCTCATCTGGAGGGGGAGGGATCCCTGTACAGGGAGATGCTCCCCTATTCGCCCAACCCCCGTGCATCCAGATCCCCTCGTACCCAGACCCTCCTGCCAAGCCTCACCCCCATGCATTCAGAACCCCACCCTTATGAGCCCCACTCCCCCTGCACCTGGACCATCCAGACAAGCAATCTGCACCCAGATCCCCATCTCACCAAGAGCCAACCAACTGCATCTGGCTCCCCAACCCAATGAGCCCCACTCCCCCAGCATTTGGACCTCCCATTGAGCTCCCCAGACCCTCCTGACAAGGTCTACCCCCCCACACACCAAGATCCCTCCCTGCTGAGCCCCAACCACCTTCACTTTGACCCCCCCCCCCAGCTCCCCGCGGACTCCCATTACCATTGCACCCAGACCCCCCAACAAGCCCCTATGCATTCAGATTCCCCCCTGCACCTGGATCCCCCACTGAGCTACCAGCACCCAGATTGCCCCACACAGAACCCTCTTAACCCACACCTGAATCCCGCACACTAAGCTCTCCACACTTGAATCCTACCTTCTTGAGCCTGCGCGCGCACACCCGATGCACCTGGCACAGAGGGGTAGGGTCCTGGGGTGTTTCTGGGACAAGCCCAGTCCTTGCGCTGTGTCAGGGCTCATCGCTGAGCCCTTTTCCTGGGGGAAGCTGCACAGTGATCTCCCACCTCTGTGCGGCCAGTGGCGTGTGCGCTCCAATGCCATGCTGGATTCTCCACGTTTATTTGACAAACAAAATTTACAGAATTTTAAAATATTGTGTGCAGAACTTCTATATTTTTGGTGCAGAATTTTTAATTTTTTGGTGCAAAATGCCCTCAGGAGTACCATTCACCCTACTCTGCATAGTACAAAAGAGAAGGTAAGGCCTGAGCCTTCACGTTCCTCTGAATTATATTCAGCTCTACCTCCCCATTTAATAATTCACATCTTTGGTAGGCTAGTGGGGTGTCCTATGGTATTCCTTCAGAAATACCTTCTGATGTGATTTCCCTGCTGTCTTTTTGCTTGCGGCTACTTGTTTTAAAAGTCTACTTAGCAGTCAGTGCTGGCGTCTATAAACCTTCATAGGTCTAAATATCATATGAATTTCCACTTGTGTGTGCTGGTAAGCTAGGGAGGAGGGGAGGTTATTTAGGATTTTTAAATATGTTGTAAAACATGCTTAATTTCACACACTTTTTAAAAAAAATCCTGAGAATCTGCTTTTCTCTTTAAGTGAAAGTTGAAAAAGTTGCACAGCCCAAGTTTGTGTGTCATTGATTGTGCTGTTTTGCTTTGTTCTGCTATTGAAAGTGTTGAAACAGTGTTGTGACTTGATACAATCTGATAAATTAACTGAATTATAATAAGTATTTTAAAATAAATGAGAACAAGTAGGAAAGTCAGTTAACAAAGAATGATTCTATTTAAATAGTTAGAACATTGATTTGGTTTATTATTATTTAAATGACGGTAGCATCTAGGAGTCCCAGTTGAGAATCAAGGCTCCATTGTACAAGGCGCTGAACAAGCAAACATGTTAAATAGCTAATTTACTGCAGGATATTTACTAAAGAAAGGTTTTAAAATATTTTTCTACAATTGTTTTTAGCTTTAGACCCTGCTAAAGATCCATGCTTAAAGATGAAATGTAGTCGCCATAAGGTATGCATTGCTCAAGACCAGCAGACTGCTGTTTGCATTAGTCATCGGAGACTTACACACAGGTAAATGATTTAAAGTAAATGTTATTGATTAGTTTACTGTCTTCACCACTAAGGACTACAACCTGTAAACAAACTGTAAATATTGTAGTTTCTCTGCAACATACTGTATAGGGGGAAATTGAGATGAAGATTTTTTTTAATAGTTATGCACTGATTAATTACTCTGATCGTTGCATATTTGTACATGGTGTGTTATAGGATGTACACATGTAGATAGAGTAAGCTGCTGATATAACTACTGCTACGTTCAAGGAAATAGCGTTTATACCAATTGCAACAAAAACAATTATCCCAGGAGATAATCTTCCACTGCTGTGATTTCATCTTTTTTTTTTAAATCTCTTTAGAATTCCCAGTGTTCTTCCCTTCCAAAGGCTACATTATTATACTATTGTTATACTATTGTGCACACATTTGTCTGACTGTACTTGGATAAGGTAAATCCCAACATTTATTTGGTGTAACTTTTTTGCTTAGGTGTAATATTCACCCCCAGGTTTTTTTGATGTAGTATCATTTGAGTTCTATACCAGTTACGCACAATGAGCAAATGTGTGGTACAGTTTGCATAGGATCAGAACGTGGACTATTTTCCCCCTTTTACTTCTCTTTTGGGAACATATTTAATGTTTTAGCTGTGAAATATTAAAATGTATTTTGTAAGAAGAGCAAACTATTGTACATAGGCCCCAATTTAGCAAAGCACTTGAGTATGTGTTGAACTCCTATTAACTTTAATGGGCCTTAACAACCTGCTTAAAACTAAACATGCTGAAGTGCTGAGTTTGGGGCCATAATGATGAAAATGTTTAACCAGTAACATAATAATATTTCTTGGCTGGTGAAAACTATATTTAAGGGGAAAGTATCAAGTGTTTGAGGTAGAGCAGTTATAAACCTATATTCGTTAAGGAATGTTCTCAATTTCCTAATATCTAATCATGCTGAAATATACGCATCTATAGCTGATCAAAGAAACAAGTTAGTATTTTTTGTGATGTAAAAAGTAATGTTTTAGACTGTGCAGCCACAATTATTTAACAAAAACTATTTGTAGGGTTATGCTTTTGACATTAACCAATGATGGTGTAAAATTAGAGATTTTGGTATTCAGATTATAGAAATTGAAAGAGTTCTTGTCAAATCACTTTGCTAATTTCAGTTGCATTCAAACCATTGGGGGAAAATATCAAGGCTGGGATTAGGGTTGCCAGATGCAAAAGGACAAAATAATTGTGAGAAAATATGTTTATATTTCTAAGAGGGTGTTACATAAAAGAAAAAAAAATAATAAATAAAAAAAACTATGTGAAGTAGATGCTGAAAAGTCCTGAAGACTAGCTGCAATTGCCTACAGTATTTGCATAAATATTTTTTTCCATCTTGAATAAATATTTGTAAAAGGCCTTCTTTCCCCATTGCCCTTGATCTAGTACAGGAAGGTGGGCTTTGGTTTTCGAAATGCTGTCTGAATATAATCAAAACTCCATTGTGTGAATTTTTAGGATGGTAGAAAGTCAGTAGTTAGAACTAAAAACCAGGAAACTTATGTGAACTATTCAGTATTAAGCCAGATCTGTGCACGGAGGGGACCCAACATGCTTGGATCTACCCTTCCTCCCAGAACAGTGGGATAGCCCTTTCTGTCATGGTGCATTCTCTTCCTGAAGAGGTGCTTTCCATGCAATTTGTGGCCTGACCAGGGTGCAAGTGGTGGGAAGGAAGAACAAAATATATTGTCCTTTTTCCATTAGGTGAGAAAGGTAATACAGCATTGGGCTCCATCATTCTTTATTTATTTGTCTTTATGTATAATACATTGTCCCTTCTTTTGAGCATTCGACACATCTGCTCACTGGGACAGCAGTACATAAGTTAGGAGGAGGGAGGAAAGGCAGGGCACTAATGGGGGCCAGCCTCTGTGCAGACGTCTGAGGACCAAGCAGGTTTTTGAGTAAGACCCATAGCTTTTTTTCCCAGCAATGTTGTATGGATGGAACATCGGAGAATATATCCTTGCAAAATTTCATCCTTAAGAACCTCCACTCATGTTTTATTCCTCACAGGTAGGATTGTTTTCCGCCACAGTCAAGGCCAAGATGATCTATTTCTCTTGTAAAATCTGTGTAGGGGATTCTGGAGAATTAATTCTCCTGGGGAAAATCCACACAAAGATCCACTCAGATCTTCCCATTAGAGCACATTAGCTCTAGTTTCCGCACTGCCAGTTTCCACTGGCTGTTCCAGGAACTATTCCCACTCGTTCAGGGGAGTTGTACAGGAAAAACAAGGCAGCCCTGGGTTGTACTCCTCCCTCCCCACACCCACAGTGTTCTATGGGGCTAGATGGGTGACAATGTGTATGGTTCCCCCTGTCCCCAACCCAGACTCACCCAATCTCTGACTCTCCCCAGCACAGTTCCTGGGCTGTGTGAAGAAGCCTCTATAAAATGCGGGGGGCATGGTGCTACTAAGGTGTCGATACTCCTCTGTGCATGTGGAAGTATGGAGATCTGTGTCATGGATGCCCTTTAAGTGAAGATCTAATAGGGTGGGATTTGGTCCAAAATGTGTATTTGTCTGTCTTATCTCACTGAAATGCATTGGGCTACTTGTATAGGAGAGGATATCTCACCTAATTAAAGGTTACTGGATTGGAGCCTTTAAGTAATAGTGAGAGAGTGAATAAATAGGGGAAAATATGGCATTACAAATTTTCTTGTGATTTTATCTTTTAAAGTTTATTTTCATTTAAATCTACATATGTGAATTCAACGTTGTGTGAAAGTGTGGTTGTTGCCTTATTTATATATAGCCAAATTATACATAACTTTATATTGCATGGATTTAAGGATGTTGTGAAGTATAACTTTGTTTGAGATCATTTTAATTATAATACCTTAAATGACATATTAACAAATTAATTGTGATATGTTTTATCAAAAATAATGTAGCTAGTATGAGACTTCACTCTGCAACAGATCCCTGATAGAGAAGTGCGAGAAGACAAAATGTTAATTATTGATTTTTATTGATTAGAAAATGAAAATTGAGATTTCGTGGTGTCAAAAATAATAAACATTATTACTTCTCCAGAAGTAAAAACACTTTTTAATGCGTTGAGTTTGTATTTTCTGACATAATACATAGGAACCCAGTACTCCTCTCTAACCTGTATCACTACAGAATGTGCTTTCATTCTTCATTCTTGTGATACTTTTAATTGGAAACAGGGTCAAATGATGTATGTAAAAATATTTTTAAAATACTTGCTCTGTGTTAGGGACAAGACTTCCAAAATTGATTTGACCAATATAATAAACTTTCATTTTCTCCTATAATAAATGCATGCATTCATTCAATGTTTTAGGAGTCTTATTCAGTTGCTCATAATTTTCTGTCAGGCTTGTTCTTGTGATACGTTGATATGACACATACACATTAGCTGATTCGCCTCTTCAGAATGGACTTAGACTGTGTACATCATCATTAATTGCATCAATGAAAAATTCATGTCATTCTTTTTCTTTTGTTTTTGTTAAGTAGTTGCCAATGTAGGAATCATATTTGCATTACTCATAGAACGTAATTTACACATAGACCTGATCTGCCTGTCATCATTTGCTTTGGAGGACATCTTTTATTTTCTATCCTTTATTGTTGTTTACTGATACCTTGTTCTCTGATGGAGAAGGCTTTAGAGATGGAGAAAACAGATTCAGCAATTCATCTTTTACAGGTGGAGTAAAGGCATTCTGATCAGAAAATCACCAAAAGAAATCTGAAGAGTGCTAAACATGTACATAATTTTAAGCACAAGTATTGCCATTAGTTTCAATAGGCTTACTACAGAAAACTGCAATTTCAAGCTCTTCCATTAAAATTCTTTGGTGGATTGGAGCCCAAATACATATTTATCAAAGTAAAAATATTTAAACTCAGCTTGTAGGCAGAAAAGGAGGAAAAATATCTCAACAGCATCTTCCCCTACTTTGAAAAATTTCCCTTTTGTTTTTATCTCATATGTGTTCGGCTACAGGAGACATTTTACAAATGAGGGCACATTCAGTTAAAACCTTATCATTGTAAAGACCATTCTAAGCTTTGACTAGTGAATGCAAGGAACTGGCAAAGTGCCAAGTGATGAGATGCTCAGTAACATTTTAGATACATGTTTCCAGAACATGTAGATTGAGACACAGAATGTGTACACTGTTTTGTGCTAAACACCTAGATCCAGCATCATCTGGGCTTCTTTGATGTTGTGGAGCATAGTGAGCAACCTTACACTGACTGCTCTTAATGGAGTCTGATAAAACACAAAAGCCTTGTTCTCCTCTTGCATAAGCATAGAATGATTTAACCAAAAATGATCAAATACAATAGCCCTTTTTGTAAATAAAGTGAAGAGGTATCCATGTACAGAACTGTTAGATGCACACCATTTTGTTTCTTAGATTGAGCCTTCTGCATTACGTTGTGAAGGCTTGTTTGTTAGTTTGTTTTTAAATCATAGTCAGGTCTTTTTTTTTTAGTTTTATTGGCAGATCCAAAGGTAGCACTTTGGGGTGGATCATTTGGACTGGCTTTAAGATATCGAGGATGGTTTCCAAGGTGATTTTCTGTATCCGCTCAAGTTTTTAAATTGCCACCACCCTATTCTGCTTCAGAAAAGATGGATCCCATCTGTTCATGCTGTGTGCTGTGAATGGTGGTGAACACACACACACACACACGTCAATTTTCCTTACAAGTTTGGGGGGCTAGATGCTCCTAATCCCCCATCCACTCTGGCAAATTTTGAGGTAACTTTCTCTCTTTTTTTCAGTTATTTTAGAATTCAGAGTAGCAAGCAATAGTAATATAATGTAAATGCTCAGAATCCACTTCTTTTGTCCCATAATTACTGATATGTAGGAGGTCCTCAGGGAAATATTGTATAATAAAGGGGCATAACTTAAATAAAATTTATGAACGCCAATGTGTATATCTTTATCATCATCTCTCTCATTCCATTATCTAACTTACATTCTTCTCCATTCCCTTCCTTTTTTCCTCCATTCTGTGTACTGTTTTTTGTTCCTTTTTATGATTCTCTTCCCTTTTCTCCTTTTTATTTCTTTGAAGAAAGCATCTACTTTTCTTTCACACATTCACACCTATTCTCTGTTGGCCTCCACCTTGTCGGCTCTTATGTGGTCTCTTCAATCTTTTTATTTGCTTCTTGTGATAGTTTTTCCTGTGCTCAGTCTCATTGCACTGTCACCTTTGCCATCACCTGTATTCCATTGTTTCTTCAAGGTCTTCCCATGTTACTTTAATACCAATACTTAGCATTCATACGGTACTCTACAGATTTTTATTAACCAGTAGGCACCTGTGATAAATAAGTAAGAATATCCAATTAAAGCATGCAGAGAGTTGTTTTCTTGAATGCACAGAGGACAAACATGAACATAGATGAAAAATTAATTATCTCAAGTTCAAAGTATGACCCTGAGGAGCAGGGCCAACACTGAAAAGGATACCGCATAATACAGTAGCTTATAATTATTTACTAGTTGTTTCCCTATCACCAAATTCATCTTTCTTACCTTAGAAGAAAAGCTGAATAGTAAGAAGTCAAAATATGGAGAGAAAAAGCCAAGAAGTAGAAAAAATAAAACTGACAGTGCTAGGTATTGGTTGATGTCCCAAATTTTCAAGAGTCTGAGCACCACGTGTAAACATAAGGAAATAATGTCCAGTGAATATTATGGTCATAAAACTGTTACAGCTTCACCTTATAGTTAGAAATGAAAACTGCAATACCAAGCTCTTCCATTAAAATCTGGATGCACTAATGAAATAGTGTTGAAAATGTTCCGACCCACAACCCACATGCATCTCACTTGTGAAGTGCCAAAAGGTAAGCGGTTGCTGCACTCGTTTCCAACTGTTTAAAAGTAATCCAGGTATGCCCTAAGCCCCAATAAAAATTAATAGCAATGAAAAGTGAACTAGTACAATCAAATAGCAAAATGGATAGCAGCTACCCACATGACAGGAGTAGCGTTATATTGGATCGCGTTATATCGGGTTAGAGGTATACTGGAATTGGGAAACGTTCAGAAAAGGGCAACAAAAATGATTAAGGGTATGGAACAGCTTCCATATGAGGAGAGATTAATAAGACTGGGCCTTCTCAGCTTGGAAGAGAGACAGAGATATGATTGAGGTCTATAAAATCATGACTGGTGTAGAGAAAGTAGATAAGGAAGTGTTTACTACTTCTCATAACACAAGAACTAGGGGTCACCAAATGAAATTAATATGCAGCAGGTTTAAAACAAATAAAAGGAAGTATTTCTTCACACAATGCACAGTCAATCTGTGGAACTCTTTGCCAGAGGATGTGGTGAAGACCAAGACTATAACAAGGTTCAAAAAAGAACTTGATAAATTCATGGAGGACAGGGGCTGGATCACTTGGTGATTACCTGTTCTGTTCTTTCCCTCTGGTGTATCTGGCCCTGGCCACTGTCGGAAGACAGGATACTGGGCTAGATGGACCTTTGGTCTGACCTAGTAGGGCCATTCTAATGTTCTTATACAATACTAAAATAAGATATGTCTATGCAAAACATGAAATAATGAAAGTGAAACTGTAAGCAACTCTAGTGTAATTGTGTCAAGCTGTAATCCCAGAACCAGGCCATTACTAAAACCAGACTGTTAATTACTGGGAGGATCAGTTCTCTCCGACTGTTGTAAAGTATATTCTTTTCTGTTATGTGCTGATTAACCATTGCTAATTAACAATTGCTTAGTAAATGTAATCAAGCTAGCTATTTCATAAATTCAAACCACTAAATACATAACTAATTAGACATATAACTGTATCAATCATTGAATTACTGATTAATTATTTACATACCCATCTGCCCAAAACTTTTCATGGCTACTCAGGGACAAATCCTGAATGCAATGTCTGGACCAAGAGTTGTAATACTCCCCCTATGAGGTTCATGCATTTTTTTTTAAGGTTGTCACACAGTGACATGAGCAAATTAATTTAACAAAGCATGCCAAGAATACTACATTTATTAAAGATGGCGAAATCGGTTTTATCTAATCCATCCCTCTGCCAGGATGGGATATAGTCTCCTGATAGATTTTATGTGAAAATTGATAAACATTTGATCTTATTCCAAATGCCGAGAAGATGCTACATAATGTATGAAATTTCATATTGCTATATTGAGTCAAATCATTGGTGCCTCTAGTTCCTTATCATGTCTCAGAACCCTGCCTCCTGCCAGTGCCTTCAAAAAAAAATGGAGGCAAAATGGGAAGGGGAAAAAAAATCTACTTATTTATATGATCCTTATTACCATAGTATCTAAAGATATATGGAGTACTTTAACATGAAGAAACATTCCTTTTCAACTCAGAGGTGATCAGCTTTGCTCCTTGAGGCATGAGATTTGGTTAACCTTGTCCGTGATGGATGCTGTGACAAAACCTAAAATAAATTCCAAGTGCTACAGTACTGTAATAGTAGTTCTACTGCATTCAATACTCAGAGTGACAACACTTACTCTGTTACTACTCTCTGGCACTACGTGGCTAAGAAGGTGATGTCTCTAGAGTTAATAAATTATTGACCCCAGATGGCTGAGATGGCTACCAAGTAGCTGAAAAATGTTGTTATAATATACTTTTTTCTGTTCAAAGCATTTTTACACACATTAACTAACTCATGCTTGTAATACCCATTTGTGCTAGCTAAATAATATCTTAATTTTATGTATGTAGAAATTGACCTAGGGAACGAAGTTTTCAAAAGCACCCTAAGGGTCATTTAATTTTAATGGGGCTTTGGGTCTTAAATCACATAAGCACTTATTAAATATTTCATCCTCAGACATTTTTTTCAAAAGTGACTTAGACACTTAAGAACCTAGCTCTTGTTTAGGCATCTTGAAAATGTCACCCTCAATATTTGGCTAGCCATTGGTCAATTATGTATTCCATTTTAAAAAAAAAACACCCAAAAACCTGTGTTAGTGGAAGTTTAAGGTTTCAGTTGTGTGGAAAAAAGTTTGCGGATGATACTAAACTGGGAGGAGTGGTAGATACGCTGGAGGGGAGGGATAGGATACAGAAGGACCTAGACAAATTGGAGGATTGGGCCAAAAGAAATCTGATGAGGTTCAATAAGGATAAGTGCAGGGTCCTACACTTAGGATGGAAGAATACAATGCACCGCTACAGACTAGGGACCGAATGGCTACGCAGCAGTTCTGCGGAAAAGGACCTAGGGGTGACAGTGGACGAGAAGCTGGATATGAGTCAGCAGTGTGCCCTTGTTGCCAAGAAGGCCAATGGCATTTTGGGATGTATAAGTAGGGGCATAGCGAGCAGATCGAGGGACGTGATCGTGCCCCTCTATTCGACACTGGTGAGGCCTCATCTGGAGTACTGTGTCCAGTTTTGGGCCCCACACTACAAGAAGGATGTGGATAAATTAGAGAGAGTCCAGCGAAGGGCAACAAAAATGATTAGGGGTCTAGAGCACATGACTTATGAGGAGAGGCTGAGGGAGCTGGGATTGTTTAGTCTGCAGAAGAGAAGAATGAGGGGGGATTTGATAGCTGCTTTCAACTACCTGAAAGGGGGTTCCAAAGAGGATGGCTCTAGACTGTTCTCAATGGTAGCAGATGACAGAACGAGGAGTAATGGTCTCAAGTTGCAATGGGGGAGGTTTAGATTGGATATTAGGAAAAACTTTTTCACTAAGAGGGTGGTGAAACACTGGAATGCGTTACCTAGGGAGGTGGTAGAATCTCCTTCCTTAGAGGTTTTTAAGGTCAGGCTTGACAAAGCCCTGGCTGGGATGATTTAACTGGGAATTGGTCCTGCTTCGAGCAGGGGGTTGGACTAGATGACCTTCTGGGGTCCCTTCCAACCCTGATATTCTATGATTCTATGAAAACAAGAAATTAAATATAGAGTTGCAGTAAGGTTTTGTTGCCAAAGTGGAAAAGAATAAAAATGAGAAAGTAAATTTGATATGAGAAGTGGGATACATTTTTCTTAAAAGTCTGAACATAAGAATGGCCCTACTGGGTCAGACCAAAGGTCCATCTAGCCCAGTATCCTGTCTTCCAATAGTGACCAATGCTAGGTGCCCCAGAGGGAATAAATAGAACAGGTAATCATCAAGTGATCCATTCCCTGTTGCTCATTCCCAGCTTCTGGCAAACACAGGCTAAGGACACCATCCCTGCCCATCCTGGCTAATAGCCATTGGTGGACCTATCCTCCATGAACTTATCTAGTTTTTTTTTAATCCTGTTATAATCTTGGCCTTCACAACATCCTCTGGCAAAGAGTTCCACAGATTGACTGTCCATTGTGTGAAGAAATACTTCCTTTTGTTTGTTTTAAACCTGCTGCCTATTAATTTCATTTGGTGACCCGTAGTTATATTATGAGAAGTAAATAACACTTCCTTATTTACTTTCTCCACACCAATCATGACTTTATAGATCTCGATCACATCCCGTCTTAGCCAACTCTTTTCCAAGCTGAAAAGTCCCAGTTTTATTAATCTCTCCTCATATAGAACCCGTTTCATACCCCTAATATTTTTTTTACCCTTTTCTGAACCTTTTCCAATTCCAATATATCTTTTTTTTTCTATATGGGGCGACCACATCTGCATGCTGTATTCAAGATGTGGGTGTACCATGGATTTATATGGAGGCAATATATTTTCTGTCTTATTATCCGTCCCTTTCTTAATGATTCCCAACATTCTGTTGGCTTTTTTGACTGCTGCTGCACATTGAGAACTATCCACAGAGAACAATCCACAATGACTCGATCTCTTTCTTGACTGGTAATAGCGAATTTGGACCCCATCATTTATATATATAGTTGGGATTATGTTTTCCAATGTGCATTACTTTGCATTTATCAACATTGAATTTCATCTGCCATTTTGTTGCCCAATCACCCAGTTTTGAGAGATCCTTTTGTAGCTCTTCACAATCTGCCTGCTATCTTGAGTAGTTTTGTATCATCTGGAAATTTTGCCACCTCACTGTTTACCCCTTTTTCCAGATCATTTATGAAAATGTTGAATAGGACTGCTCCCAGTACAAACCCCTGGGGGACACCACTATTTTTACCTCTCTATTCTGAAAACTGACCATTTATTCCTACCCTTTGTTTCCTATCTTTTAACCAGTTACCAGTTCATGAGAGGGCCTTTCCTCTTATCCATTGACAGCTTACTCTGCTTAAGATCCTTTGGTGAGGGACCTTGTTAAAGGCTTTCTGAAAATCTAAGTACACTATATCCACTGGATCCCCCTTGTCCACGTGCTTGTTTTTACCCCCCTCAAAGAATTCTAGTAGATTGGTGAGGCATGATTTCCCTTTAGAAAATCATGTTGACTCTTGCCCAAGAAATTATGTTCATCTATGAGTCTGACAGTTTCGTTCTTTACTATATTTTCAATCAGTTTGCCTGGTACTGAAGTCAGTCTTATTGGCCTGTAATTGTTGGGATCATCTCTGGAGCCCTTTTTAAATATTGGCATCCCATTGGCTATCCTCCAGTCATTTGGCACAGAAGCTGATTTAAAAGATAGGTTACAGACTACACTTAGTAGTTTTGCAATTTCACATTTGAGTTCCTTCAGAACTCTTGGGTGAATACCATTTGGTCCTAGTGACTTATTTCTGTTTATCAGTTTGTTACAAAACCTCCTCTAATGACACCTCAATCTGGGTCAGTTTCTCAGATTTGTCACCTAAAAAGAATAGCTCAGGTTTGGGGACCTCCCTCACATCCTCAGCCATGAAGACCAATGCAAAGAATTCATTTAGTTTCTCTGCAATGGCCTTATTGTCCTGGAGTGCTCCTTTAGCACTTGATCGTCCATTGGCCCCACTGATTGTTTAGCAGGCTTCTTGCTTCTGATGTACTTAAAATATTTTTTGCTGTTACTGAAGCCTGATTAATTCAGGATGGCTTAAATGTTATGTTCTGTATTTAAGAGCCCAAATTGACACCTCTTGTCATATGCAGTAATCAGCTTGCAGCAGAATAGATGCCTGTGACCTAGTGATGTGGAAGTCAAAGGAAGAACTGAATAGATAAGTGCACTTAGTGTGGTCCCCTTCTGTGCTTCTAAGTGGCACTATACCCAGGGGTTTAAACAGAGGGGCCAGTAGGCTTTATTCACTTGCTCTGGCACATAGAACACATGGTCAAGCAAAAGAAATAAAGAAGAGTCATTGCATATATGTATGGGGAGGATTCAGGAAGGTATTGAGCTGTGTGGTAGACTTGAGGTGGGCTAAAATAAGGATGAAGTTATCTGAAGGAATACAATTAGAAAGATAACTGAGCTGTAATTCTGTGATGAGTATCACCTTAATCGATCAGTCCTTCAGCCCTCATATAGATTGCTCCAGTCACAACACGTCTTCCGTTCTTCTTGTAACCTGGCCTTCCTTCTTCATGTGTGGCCATGTTTTTTTTCATGATAAAATCTTCCCATCTCTTTGGAGGTCGGCTGAGTGGTTGTTTCAGTTCCCATGGGTACCACTCAGTGACAGCTGCAGTCCATCGGTTGTCAATGAGCCTCGCTGTATGCCCAGCCCATCATATTTTATTATGCCTACTCTCAACAACATCATGCACTCTGCTCTGCTATCTGATCACTTCATTGGGGACACAGATGGCTGATCGAAATTCCCAGAATTCTTCTTTCCATCGTGACAGATAGTTGCTGCTCCAATGTCTTCATCAGCGCCCACGTTTTGCTGCCATACAACATTACTGTCAGTACTGTTGAGTTGAAGAGACTGGTGCATGTTGCCTTGTTGATTTTTCCTTGGACGATATCCTTGATAGAATTGGATGCGCACCAACCTGCTTTCTTTCTTCATGAGTGTTCACCTTCCCGATCGTGGCGCATGTTAATTTATTGGCCCAAATATACATTTTGCTCACCTTCTGTTTGCTCTCCCTTGACTGTTGATTGGGCTTTTGGCAAAGTATCTGATCACAAAAATTTCATTTTGGAGCAGTTAATTTTCAGTCCAACATGGCTTCTTTTTGTGTTGAGTTCTCACAGCATTTTCTGTAGTTCGATAGTATTTTCAGTGATCGGCACAATATCGTCTGCAAATCTGAGATGGTTTAACTGCTCTCTGTTGATGTTGATTCCACACTTCCAATTCATCTGCGTCATTACCATTTTGAGGCAGGCTGTGAAGAGTTTTGGTGAAACCATGTCTCCTTGCTTCACACTTTTCCTAACTGGGATGCGAAGGGAGTATCAAATAAAGTTATATCTGTAGTGCAGTCAGAATGTGCTTCCTTTAATACTTTGATATAGTTTGTGTTGATGCCGTACTGTGAAACAGCTTTCAACACTTCGTTGATCTCTACACTGTAGAACTCTTTATCATAGTCAAAGAAGGCAATGCATAAAGGGAATATGTATTCCCTTGAGTGCTCCAATAGCTGGTATATCGTGAAAATATGGTCCATTGTGCTGAAATTCCTTCGAAAGCCTGCCTGCTCTCTTGGCTGCTGCTCGTCAAGACTCTGTGAAAGTCAGTTTATTATTTTGGTGAACAGCTTGTAGACGTGTGAGAGCAGACATATTGGATGATAGTTCTTTAGATCTTCACGGTCGCCCTTCTTGTACAGCTGGACTCCTTCCAGAGAGATGATATATTCTGCATTTCCAAGTAACAGCTGTACCTCTGAGCAAGGGTTTCCCTGAGGTCTTGGCCTACAGCTGTTATCATTTTGATTTTCAGTCCATCTTTTCCTGGGGCTTTTTCTTCCTTTATTTGGTGACCTGCATGTTGAACTTCGCTGATGAGGACTGGGAGTACATGCTTAATGGTCTGTTGAAGTGTTGGTACTGAGATACGAACAGTTCAGTGTAGAAATCTTTGCAGACTGCATCCATCCCTGTTCTGTCAATGACTGGTTTTCTGTCCCTGTTCTTCAGCACCATTATTGTTGTCCTGTACAGTGTCCATTCCCTTTTGCATTTTTTGAGGCTTCTGTGATCCTCAGCCATTTTAAGAGCATTTCATTTCGGTACTTCTCGAGTCCTCCTTTAGTCGTCGTCTTATCAACTTGCAGAGGAGGGAGCACTGGAGTTCATCACCACTAAACAAATAAACTGGCCCCAACTACTTGTGATGAGTATGCAAGCTTGAATTGCACTGCTCTTTCTGTTAAAGCTTATTACTGTTGAAATCTTACCTGTAGGAACTGTTCTTTGTTACAAGATGAATCTTAATTTACATTTATTTCCTATCCTCTGTTTTTCTATTAAATAGAAATAATCCATTTCTCGGGTACAAAGTGCTCTAGCTACTATGCAGCCTGTGTTTTCCACAGCAGTAGTGTTAACACTGTGTGCATGCACGTATGCATGCAGGTGCACAGGAAGTATATTGGCATAGTTTAATACATGTGACAAAGTTCTGTCCTTGTCTCAGTGGGTCCAACGCTTCTTGGCGGATTTCGCAAGCCTCAGAGACTCACTGTGATCCTCCATGTAGAGTCCTCTAGAGTCAAGGGTCACAGCCATTTTCATCATAAGCCAGCAAGGGAGGTGAGGAGAAGCCACCCTCCCTCGCACAGTCTCTGTTGTCTCCCAATCTCAGTGATTAATCGGGGAGGAGAGGGGGGACCTCCAGCCCAGGGACCCTAATAGTAGCAGCTATGGTAGCTGACTTTTTGGAAATAGGACATGTACAATTCCCTGGGCCACTTCCCCACAGTAGTCCCCACTCAATATCTCCTTCACTGTTACCTCAGGGCCTCCTTCCTTGTGTCTGATATGATTTGTACTGCTTAGTTCTTCCAACAGCATGGCTTCCTCCTACAGCTCCTGACACGCACGCCCAACTGACTAACTGGGAGGCTTTTAACTAGTTTCAGCCAGCCCCTAATTGGCTTCAGGTGTCCCAATCAACCTAGCTATCTTCCCTGCCTTCTGGAAAGATCTTAATTGCCCCAGGTGTCTTAATTGACCTGGAGTAGGTGCCATTTACTTACCTTGGTAACAGGGATTTGTTTAGCCTGGGGCTAATATTTCTGTCTCCCACAACGTTTCTATAGCCATTTGGCCTTGCCCCGTCACACATCCTCCCCTTCCCCTCCTCAAACACCATAATGTTGGGCAACTTGGGACGCCAGTGCCATATGCAGAACTGGAATGGTTGGAGGGATAAGAACCATGTGGTGACCCTTCATTCTTTTCCTTATTACGCTGCATCCACTGGAGGGGTGCATGGTCCGTCACAAGAGTAAATCGCCAGCCTACGAGGTAATAACGCAGTGTCTCCATGGCCCATTTGACAGCAAGGCATTCTCTCTCTCGACTACTGCGTATTTCTGTTCTCTTGGGAGAAACTTTCTGCTTAGGTAGAGGATTGGGTGTTCTTCTCCCACCATTTGCGACAGAACCGCCCCCAACCCCACCTCAGAAGCGTCTGTTTGTAAAATAAATTCCTTGTTAAAATCCAGGGCTATGAGTACAGGGTTATTACAGAGGGTCATCCGAAGGTCTGTGAACACCCCCTCTGCTGTGTCAGTCCACTTCACCATGTCTGGACCTTGGGCCTTCACCAGGTCCATTAGGGGACTTGCGCTAGTGGAGAAGTGGGGAATAAAATGGTGGTGGTAGCCTACCACGCCTAGGAACGCGTGGACCTGCTTCTTTCGGGTCGGCCAGGGCCAGTTTTGAATCGCCTCTAGCTTATTTGTTTGGGGCTTCACTATGCCCCTGCCTACAATATATACGAGGTACCTAGCCTCTGCTAGCCCTATGGTGCATTTAGCAGGATTAGCTGTGAGGCCAGCCCGCCTTAAGGTGCGCAGTATTGCCTCAACTTTCTCCAAGTGGGTTCCCCAGTCTGGCATATGGATGACAACATCATCCAGGTATGTGGCTGCATAACTAGTATGGGGGCGCAGCAGCTTATCCATGAGGCACTGGAATGTGGCTGGGGCCCAGTGTAGCCCAAAAGGAAGGACGGTGTACTGGAATAGACCGTCTGGGGTGGAGAACTCTGTCTTTTCTTTAGCTTCTTTGGTCAGGGGAACCTGCCAATATCCTTTTGTCAGATCCAGCGTAGTCGAGAATCAGGCAGTACCCAGTCGGTCAACCAGTTCATCGATGCGTGTTATTGGGTATGCTTCCAATGGGGATACTTCATTCAGTCGGCAAAAGTCATTACAGAATCTCGTAGTACAGTCAGGTTTAAGCACTAGAATGATTGGATTGGACCACTGACTGTAAGTTTTTTCAATAACCCCTAATTCTAACATTTTCTTTACTTCGGCTTTGATTTCTTCTCTTTTGGCTGCTGAGATTCGGTAGGATCTCAATGTTACCTTGGCTCCCGGGATCGTGCGGATATGGTGATAGGTCTCAGTCGTCCGCCCTGGTTTTGTAGAGAACACATCTCGGTTGCGATTAATCATGTCGGCTGCCTCGATCTTTTGGATTGGCGTCAAGTCAGGTGATATCCTCACTTGCTTGTGTAAATTATCCTCCTGGGGAAGGATCTCCTGGGTGACTAAGCATGCCTCTTGATCGTGCCAAGATTTTAGAAGATTGATGTGGTAAATTTGCTCCGGTTTCCGGCGGCCTGGCTGCCGCACCTTATAGTTCACCTCTCCTACGGCTTTGATCACTTCATAGGCTCCCTAGCATTTGGCCAACAGTTTACTTTCTGCTGTGGGCACCAGTACCATCACCCGATCCCCTGGTTGGAACCGTCAAAACTTTACTTGGTGGTTATAATGGGTTCGTTGGGTCTCCTATGCTCTCTCCAAGTGTTCCCATACAATGGGTGTAACTCGGACTATCCGATCTCTCATCTGCAATACATGCTCGACTATGTTCCTTCAGGGATTTGGCTCTTCTTCCTAGGCTTCTCTGGCTATATCCAATATGCCCCGAGGGTGGCGCCCATATTGGAGTTTGAATGGAGAGAAACCCATGGAGGCTTGTGGAACCTCCCGGATGGCGAACATGAGGTAAGGCAATAGGGTATCCCAATCTTTCCCACCCCGGCTCACCATTTCCTGATCATGGCCTTGAGGGTCCTATTGAATCTTTCCACAAGGCCGTCTGTTTGCAGGTGGCATACAGAGGTCCGTAGAGTTTGTACGTGGAGCAATGAACAGAGATCTTTCATCAACTTGGAGATGAAAGATGTCCCTTGATCAGTCAATATCTCTTTGGGTAGCCCAACCTGGGCAAAGATCTGTACTAGCTCCTTAGCTATTGTCTTGGAAGCCATGTTGCGTAGGGGAACGGCTTCCGGGTACCGGGTTGCATAGTCCAGTACAATAAGCACATGTTGATGGCCCCGAGCTGTCTTCTCTCTAGGGGTCCTACCAGATCCATCGCTACGCGTTCAAAAGGAGCCTGTATTATTGGAAGAGGTATCAAAGGAGCCCGCAAGTGTGGGCGAGGGCTATGTAACTGACACTCCGGACAAAGAGGTACAGTATCGTCGGACATCTTCATGTATTCCTGGCCAGAAGAACCTCCACAGGATCCGTGACTGGGTTTTCTCTACCCCTAGGTGTCCTCCAAACAGGTGACTGTGGGCGAGACTCAGTATGGCTTTTTGATGTTTTCATGGCACCAGAAATTGTTGAATCTCTGGCTCCTGCATTTTCACCACGCGGTACAGGAGATCTTTCTTCACTATAAAGTAAGATCTTTCTTCATCTCCCCGTCCACGGGTATCTCATCGATCTCGGCCACCACTTTTCTGGCGTTATCATATATGGGGTCCTCCGCCTGGTCCTGCCTGAAAGTCTCTTTCCCAGGACTAACCTGCCCAAGCTCCCAGGAGCTGGTTTCTGCTTCTTCCAACGGCTCGCTGCCGTCACGGCAGGGGGTGGCCTCTGGCTCACCTTCTGGGGTGGAAGTTTCTCTGACTACTCATGTCCATCTGCCCACTAGGGCAGTCTTCTGGCCCTGGGTCAGGATCCGGGTTCCCAAGGTCTTTGCATCCTTCCTCTCTTGTTTTGTCTTCCAGGTCTTTCAGGGGGCTGAGAACGGATCCTGAGAAATCTCAGGGAACATTGGGGGTTGACATTCCCCCGGTGACGAGTCGCTGTCCTCAGGGTCCCCACCTCCCTCCAGCCTCTCCGGGGGGAGTAAATGATCAAACCCTGGATTGTCCCTCCCAATGACTACAGGATATGGGAGTATAGGAGCTACGCCCACGGTCACCTCAATGGGGTTCCCCTGAACCTCTATCTGCACCGGGATGGTGGGGTAATGGCTCATGGCCCCATGCACGCATGTCGCTGCTATACGTTTGGCTTGCAGCAGCTGGCTACCTTTTCACCAGCTTACCTCATATACGGGTGATAACACTCCCAGAGTCCACAAGTGCTGTAGCCTCTGCTCTGTTTATCCTCACTGGTTTGGTGTAATTATGTGGGGCTAAAGCGACCCCCGCGAGGTGGATAAGGGAGCACGGGACCTCCCAATCCCCCAAGTTACATTGCATAGGCTCCTTGGTGCTGGGACACTGTGCTGCTATGTGTCCCCGCTCCCCACATGCATAACATCTATAATCATGCCCCTATCCTGGGGGTTAGGAGGGTTAGTCCTAGGGGTCCCCCCCCACTCAAGCCAATTCTTTCCTTCTGGGGTCCCTGCTGGTTTTCGCCCTCCCCCCTCTCTACCTAGGACTCCCCAGGGGTTTGGCTGCCCAACCTTCCAGGTTGGGGTCGGGTGCTTCTTTCAAAAGGGGCTTTCCTTGGGTAGTTGGATCAATTCCTTGGCTGTCATCCGTCTTTATCCAGCGTGATCATCTCGTCGTAGGTGGACAGATTGTTCTGGCCTACCCATTTACGGAGATCTGGTGGCAGTCCCGCATGTAATGGTCTGTGACCAGGGTCTCCAAAACCTCTGGGCTGCATGCCTTGGGCTGTAACCACTTTTGTGCGAGGTGTATGAGGTCAAATAGCTGGGACTTTGGGGGTTTGTTCTCCTGGTATTTCTACTTATGGAACCTCTGGGCCCGTACCGCTGCTGTCACTTCTGATCATGCTGCGATCTCTGCCTTCAGCTGGGTATAGTCAATGGCATCCATGGCAGGCAAGTCAAAGTAGGCCTTCTGGGCCTCTCGGCACAAAAAAGGGATGAGAATGCTGGCCCTGGGACCATGCCTCATGCTGAGCAGTCCTTTCATATAAGAGGAGATATGCCTCTATGTCATCTCCTGTTGTGCCAGCAGGAGGCCACTCCTGAACCCGGGTGGCCTCCTGCTGGGCTGCTGTGGCTTGTACCAGAGTTCTTACCACCTCCTCCATTGTGGTACAAAAACAAACAAACAAACACAAAAAAACCTCAAAACCCCAGTGCACTTTTTTTAAAAAAAACCTTTCTTCTGCCACACTGTGAACAATAATCCCACTGCCGACACCAGTTGTGACAAAGCTCTGTCCTTCTCTCAATGGGCCCTGCACTTCCTGGCAGAGTTCGCTAACCTCAGAGGCTCACTGTGACCCTCTCTCTAGAGGCAAGGCTCACAGCCTACTGAGCCATTTTCATCATAAGCCAGCAAGGGAGGTGAGGGGAAGCCACCCTCCCTCGCTCAGTCTCTGTTGTCTCCCAGTCTCAGTGATTAATCGGGATGGGAAGGGGGAGCCCAGGCCTGCCCTCTACTTCAGGCTTCAGCCCAGGGACCCAAATATTAGCAGCTATGGTAGCTGACCTTTTGGAAATAGGACGTGTACAATTCCCTGGGCCACTTCCCCACAGAAACTCCCACACAAGATCTCCTTCACCTTAACTCACAGCCTCCTTCCTTGTGACTGATATGGTTTGTACTGCTTAGTTCCTCCAATAGCACAGCTTTCTCCTACAGCTCCTGACACGCACGCCCAACTGACTAACTGGGAGGCTTTTAACTAGTTTAGCCAGCCCTAATTGGCTTCAGGTGTCCCAATCAACCTACCTATCTTCCCTGCCTTCTGGAAAGATCTTAATTGGCCCCAGGTGTCTTAATTGACTTGTAGCAGGTGCCATTTACTTATCCTGGTAACAGGGAGTTGTTTAGACTGGGACTAATATATCTGTCTCTCACAACTTTTCTATAGCCATTTGGCCTTGCCCCGTCACACACAGTAAAAGGTAAATACATATTGCCACATACGTATGCTATGCCACAGCTACTCCTTCATGATTATATTAAAGGTTAATAAGCCATCGATTAGCATCTGAGAAGCCTGGTGATGTTTTCTTCCCATGACATTTGAAACAGTTAATGAAATCCGGATTTCGATTCAATGCTAGAAAATAGGCCGATCTTGTTCCTATGTATTTTACAAACATTTTTTTAATGTAGTGCAGCACAAAGATTGTATTTAAGCTAATATGTGTCAGTCTGCAAAGTGGCCTGCATTTGCTTGGAGATACTACTCTGAAAATCCTAGCCTCTATTCATGGGTTATTTATGGCAGCCTCGCCAGGATCTGAGGGAGCGTGGGATCATGTTGCAAAATTTGATTTTTGTTGTTATGATTTGGAAATATTGTCTTTAGATTAAAGTGCCAATAATACTAGTGTTGTTGAAAAGTTGATGTATAATCAGGGACAGCATTCTTTAAGAAGATCTAGTTGCCAGTTATACATTTTTAGATTAATGGATTTTAACGGTAGAAGCGACCCTTATGAAAATATTGTCTGATTTTCTGAATAACACAGGAGAAAACAGTATTGTTGTTAGTGTGATATCTTTGCTCTTTGAAAACCTGATTAGCCAAGCCCCTTTTTGAAAGCATGCCGCACATGGGGAATGAAGGAGAGTCAGCTGCTTACAAGAGAATCAACTTCTTTGAATAGGAAATGTCCCCACATTTCTTGATCATAGATGCAGATTTCTTTGTGAGCAGCTGACTCCTCCTCTGGTGCCTCATGCATGGACACGTTTTCAAAAAGAGGATAGCTATTATTTTATTTTATTTTTTAATTCACATTTGCTTATAGAAAAGAGTTTGTATTTGTTTTTAAACAGCTGCATTTTTGTTGCATAATTCTATAGTTACAGTCCTATGTATTCAGAGCAGGACTGATCCAGATCCTATTAAAGTGAACAGTAGAGATTTCCCAATGACTTCATTGTTCGTTGGATCAGACTCACTTTCTAGATAATTAAAAAGACTTTTTTTTTCAGCTTCTGTATATATTTTTAGGTGTTAGTTTATTATGCTTTTCTTAAAAACAAAACAAAACAAAAAACCCATCAAACAACAATAGACTTGCTTTAGGCAGATTGTGCAAAAGTTGCAAACACTGCTATTTAGAATGTCATCATTTCACATTATAACATTGCTCTCTAAAGAAGGCCAGCTGGTGCAGTTAAGTCCCTTATTGGAAATTTTACTCTGATTCATTACTGTGATTTGTAGTTGTGTAAAGAAACACTTAATCATTCTTATGCTCCAAGCTCTATTGAATCTACTGAAGGCTTTCTGTTGCTCTGCATAATTTGTTCTGCCAGTCTGCCAGCTTGGAACGGTTTCAAGCTTCTTGTATTATCTATGTTTGTTTGCACAGGAAGTGATGCTGCACGTAGGCTGAATTTACAGTAATTCTTTTGTAATAGGCTAATGAGGAACCCTACTTTCTTCACAATGGTAACATTATATAGCTTTGATTAGTCCAGTTATTGTATAACTATACAATTGTGGTAATTCTTGTACTCCAGCGAGTACTGAAAAAGAAATTTTGCTTATCCATAGTTTAATCCAATTTGTCAAGTAACAGTCTGTGCTTTTATGATATCACAAATGGAGAGGTAAAATTTTGAGATTATTTTGAAGGTTTTTATATGATTCAGTACTTATTTAATTTATTATAATATCAAACATTCCACTTTTTAATTGCTAGCTTCCCCCCCCCCCCCCTTTTTTTTTCCTTATGGAAGAATAAAGGTTAGTGAATGATACAATGTATCATCTGTACTAGTATTATAAAAGGGCAAAACCGGGTCTATTATTCCCTCAGTTAGCATTTCTTCCATTAATGTTAGTGGGAGTTGTTGATGCACAGCTAGAAGAGAATAGGACCCCTAAGGGAGTCCATTGTCTTTTTATGTTCATAAGTAACTTCCACAAACCTTAATGGAAGATATGCATGCAGTTTGAGAGAATAGATATTGTTGTATCAACATTTCCTTTATAATCCCTATTATTTATTAGGTTATAATTTCTGCTCAGTGAAACTTGGCAAACAAAATCTCATATCGGAAATTGTTTTCAGTAGGAAACAAAATGGGAGAAAACAGCTATGCATATCTAAGAAACAGAATTTTTCCAATTTGCCTTGTTGGCTCATGTCACAAAACATACCTTTATAGAGAGGGACTGAAGCAGACTTGAAATAAAAGAGAGACAAAAATATGACTTGACTTGAACAGGACTTTTGTGTTTCTTATGTTAATAGTCCAAATAGTTCTCTGAATAACAGAATTCAGAATGTTACATTGTGCTGTCCCATGAATCAAAAATAGGCTGTGATTTGCTTGTCTTTAATTTAAAAAAAAAAAAGCAACAAAAAAAAAGCATCCTCTTCCCCCAGATTTATCCTGAGAATTTTCAGCTCAAAAAGAGCTTTTTTTTGTAGACAAACTTCAAAAGCGTGCTGAAAATAGGGTTAATATTGGAATATTAACTACTGGGACATGATTATGGCCCATAATCATAAAACTCAGCACTGATTATCCAAATTGATTATTTTTAATCACTAATTTCTAAGAAATGTCACAAAACAGTAATTAGTACTTAGATTGTAAACTCTTTGCAGCAGAGAGACTTTTGTTTCCTGCATTTGTATTGTGCCTAGGACAATGGGATCCTGGTCCATGACTAAAGCTTCTAGGCACTACAGTAATACAAATCGTTAATAGTAATATTAAAATTTCCTTCATCAGGAAATATATGCAAACCAAAAATGCAAGACCAGTTAAAGCCCCTGATCCTGCAAAAGGCTTACACAGGTATCTGTTTTGCAGGCTCAGGGCCTAGGCTCTTAAGATCTCCCATACTTTTCTATTTTCGTAGTATTAATGTTTTAAGTATTAGATATGCTGTCAATATCAATTTTCTGTAACTTTTATTAAAATTCATTAGCAGCTGTAGAATGCCTACTGTAAATATGTTTTCTCACAATTAGTCTATAATTTGGTCTGCTAACTTTCTCTATTTTTAAATATTTTTAGAGAGACTGTTTACCCATTCTTTGGATGTTACTGAAATACTTAGTCATAGTGGGCTGGATTAAGAATTGAGATTGTTGGTTTTTTTATTTTCATGTGGATTTTGTTCTCATTAAAATGGGAACTCCTACAACTGACTAGAGTCAAGTCTAATGCATTTTGCTTGCTATATGTGCATTCTCACATAATTGGCTTCTATATTGCTATCCTGACCTTTAACACATCTGTTTGTTCACTTATGGGGCCCTCTTGAGCAGACTGTCAGTTGTGCAAAATTGAGTATGGGGATTGTGCTTAAGGAATAGAAACTGTCTCGCTAATGTCCAGTCGTGCTCTCAGGCAGGACTTTCAAACTTTCAGTTGAGAGGTTAACTGGAAGCTGGTGACATTTGTCGTCATGTGTCTGCTTTATTTTTAAAATAATAGTAATGTGAGCAAACAAGTATTTATATTGTCGTGATATGCCAGTTCTGATGTGTTTTTAGTTGATTATGTGATTTTCATTTTTGGAGTTTGCATAGCTTGAATAAGAAAACTTAGTTTGAGGGTGCAGCATATTTACATCTAGCATTAATTGTTTGTCATCTGTTACTCAGCATGTATGATTTTAGATGTTTATTTTTCATTCCTATTTGTACTGCAGTATTCTGTTTCTTTTTATTTGAATTTTCAAGTGTGCTGTATGGAAACCATAAAAATCTCTCTCTCTCTCTCTCATGGAACTACTGTAGCAATACCATTAGACATGCATAGTTGGATCCACTACCCATTCCATTTCCATTGACTACAATGGACACTAGGATCAGGTCTTTATTGTGTAAAACAGCTTGTTGATAAGTTACTAGTGTTACCTGAACACAAGAACAGACATATATACAGGTACTTCACATAACTTTTTTAACAATGAAGAAGTTAGCAGAACTTGCATCTCATTTGTTACTGTAAATTATTTATTTTACTGAGTCAGAGTAAAATAAATAATTTAATTGGTGTCACAGAGAAGCAAGTTATCTTGAGGGATAATCCTGCATTCCACTTGTATGAGAAATCTTTACCTGAGTACTCCCCACTGATTTCAAGAGACCTATGGCATGAGCAAGGATAACTCAAATGAAGGTTTCTGGATTGGGCCATTTCTGAGTTAATTATTTTTGTAGAAAAGCAAGTGTCCATCAAACAGTACTGTAATGGTAAGAATTTAAGATCTGATCTAAAGTTTGCTGAAGTCAATGGAAAGCCTCTAATTGATTTCAGTGAACTTTAAGTTTAGTCCCTTAGGCTGTAAGGTCTTCAGAGCAGGGACCATATTTTTGTATGTTTGTACAATCCTAGTATAATTGGGCCTTTGGTGCTAATGTGATATAAGTAATAATATATAAGAAACTGCTTGCTATTATTATTTACAAAAAATATGTTCAGAACATACTTGTTTTCGGGAAAAGTCAGTTTTATAGCTCTGACTATTGCTTTATTTTCAAAGAAAAAAGAACAGAGTATAAAACAACGAATAAAAGATGGAAGCAAAGATAATATTCTTCCCAGCAGTTCCCAGTCTCTTCCACTCTATGTCCCCATGATAAAAAAGAATAAAGATTTCAGGACCGCCCTCCTGCAAATTTTAAAAAAAGCCATTTAAAAAAAAGAGGGATTGTGACCTTTCCCCTATCTCCCCAAGCCCGTTCATGGCACCCATGGGATCAAGATATTCGGAGTTATATTAGGGAGTTTATTTTGATGAGCAATCCTTAATGCTATTACTGTTGTTCTGCATACTAGATTGTATGTTTCAAGCATGGATGCATGCATGACGATCAGTCAGAATGTCAGTATCATTTGAATGTTCTGTTTTCTAATTAAATATTACCATTTGCAACCTATGTAGAGAAGATAAAAATCTCCCAAATGAGCATTTCATTAAGAAACTTTTTAATTTATTTATGTATTTGTCAGAAAGGTTGGTATGTACAGTGCTTAGTTGTATTGTAATAGTGTTGTGGATTAGGTTAGCAACAGAGCTGGTTGAGTTAATAGAGATTTCTGCAAGCATTTGCTCCAGCTGAAGAATGAATTCTCCTTGACTTGGCCTTCACACCTTTTATATTCACTTTCAAAGAACTCTCCTGTTACTAAGGTTTTATTCACATAAATAGTTACAAAGAGTGAATTTGAAGCTTGAATGCAGTATTATCAAACACATATGCTTAATTCACACTGTAAGTGCTTCCACAATGATCTTAAATGTAAATCTGTGTGGATCTGAGAAAGGGGCAGACAGGAAGGGAAAGTAGTACAGAAAGCAATTATTAAAATTGGAGAGGAAAACAAGGCAGCATCAGTGAGGGTGCTAGGAATCTCCTAACTAGGACTAATTCTGGAACAGTAACATCCCCAGTGTTCCCATCTGAGGATGTTATCAGGATTCACAGGAGGCCACTCAAGGACACAGGATCCAATGACCTCCCTGTTACCCCTTTTGAAACCCCAGCCAGAGAAACTTAGGATCAACATTAAAGCCGCAGCCCTCAGAGCTCACCCCCAAAGCAGCAAAGTAGTAAATAAGGGCCTGCTTTGTGTCCCCATATTGGCTCCACCTGTTGCTACCCAGCCCTATGAACTCTTTATCTTTCAGCTCACACCAATAGCAGCAGAGTGGAGACTGAGTGCTTTTCAAATGCCAAGAATGCCCTGACATCATCAGAATCCTTGACCTCAACTAACAAACTCTGGAGACGTTATTTACACGTTGTTGTTTTGTCCCACACCTCTCCAGTTCTTTTTACAATGCAAGTTAACACACATTAAAAGGAATAATGGTTGTATTCTAAACTAACTGTAACTGTTTAGAATGAAGACCTAAGTGGTGGTGTGAACAGTTAATGTAACTTCTGCTCAATATGCAGCAGCAGTAATCCCAAAAGCAAATTAAATGTTCGGATGAGTAAAGAATGGTATGGAAAATAATACTGTAAATGCTATGGTGGCATTATATGAATCAGTTTTATACCCTAATTTGCAATAATAATAATGAATACTTCATTTCTGTTCACCCCATTTGACAACAAATATAGAATCATAGAAATGTAGGGCTGGAAACCAACCTTGAGAGGTTATTTAGTCCATCCCTGAGCTGAGGCAGGACCAAGTATACTTAGACCATCCCTGACAGGTGTTTGTCTAACTTGTTCTCTTAACCCCCCAATGATGGGGATCCCACAACTTCCCTTGAAAGCCTACTCCAGAACTTAACTACAGTTTTTTTCCTAATATATAACCTAAATCTCCTTTGCTGGAGACTAAATCCATTGCTTCTTGTCCTACTTTCAGTAGACATGCAGAACAATTGATCACAGTCCTCTTCCTTACAGCCCTTAACCCCGTCAGGCTTCTTTTCTCAAGACTAAGCATGTCTAGTTCTTTTAACATTTCATCATAGCTCAAGTTTTCTAAACCTTTTATCATTTTTTTGGCTCTCCTCTGGACTGTCTCCAGTTTGTCCAGATGCCTTAAAGTGTGGCACCAAGAATTGCCAAGCAGAGCGGAAGAATTACCTCCATGTCTTACATACAGTAATCCTATTAATACACCCCAGAATATTAGCCTTTTTTGCAATTGTATCACACTGTTGATTCATGTTGAATTTGTGATCCATTAGAATCCCTGGACCCTTATCAGTACTACTGCCCAGCCAGTTTTTCCCCCATTTTGCAGTTGTGCATTTGAGTTTTCCTTCCTAGGTGAAGTACTCCGCACTTCCCTTGATTGAATTTCATCTTGTGTATTTCAGACCAATTTTCCAATTTGTGAATGCCATTTTGAATTCTAATCCTGTTCTCCAGAGTGCTTGCAACCCCTCCCAGTGGAGTCACTTGCACATTTTATAAGCATTCTCCTCAGTTTTATCCAAGTAATTCATGAAAATAGTATATCAATAATACTGGACCCTGGACAGACCCCTGCAGGTCACTAGATATCTCTCTCCAGTTTGACAGTGAAACATTGATAGCTACTCTTTGAGTACAGTCTTTCAAGCAATTTTGCCCCCATTTTATAGCAATTTCATCTAGCCCACATTTCCCAACTTTGCTTATGAGACTGGCATGTGGGACCGTATCAAAAGTCTGACTAAAATCAAGATATAGCACATCAACAGTTTCCATTTATCCAATAGACCAGTAACCATGTAGAAGAAGGAAATTAGATTGGTGTGATATGATTTGTTCTCAACAAATCCATGATGTCTATTACTTATAACCCAATTATCCTCTAGGTGCTTACAAACTGATGGTTTAATAATTTGTTGTAGTATCTTTCCAGCTGTCAAATTTAGACTGACTGATCCGTCTTCCCTTTTTTGAAAGATAGGTACTATGTTTGCCCTACTGCAGGCCTCTGGGACCTCTTACCTGTCCTCCATCAGTTCTCAGAGACAAAAATTAATGATTACGAGATGGGTATAGAAGGGTTTCAGAGATGGGTAATAAATATAGTCAAAGGCTTAGAAAGATTTCCAGATGAACAAACAGTGAAATATTTAGTCTGTTCAGTTTAGAGAAAAAATAATGATAGCAGTATACATACAGAAAATAGATAACCACTTCCATTTACTCTCTTGAATGTCCCCTTGTTCTTGTATTTCAAGAGGCAGCAGATTTAAAAGAGACGCATGGAAAAAAAATATAAGCACCATGTTATTTCTCTGGGAACTCAATGCCACCAAGATATGATTGAGGTTAAATCTTAGTGAGGCTCAAAAAATGTTTGCACGGATAACGAGAACACACAGTTACATGAGGCAGGTAATAAAATAGAAACTATGCAAATCCTCATTCTTCAGACATCAGCCAACCTCTAATTGACATGTTGGGAAGAAACTTTCCCTGCTGGTTGGTTATTCCATGATTGTCCACAATGAAGTTGTATACACTATCCTGTGAAGTATCTGGTGTTGGCCACTGTCTGAACAGTATACTGAACTAGATGGACAAACACCACTGCAACAATCTGATGCTGCAATTTTTATCTTCCTCTGCTCTGTATTTCCTTTATATTAATGTCTATCTAATTTCCCTTCTTACTGCAGTACCTTAGTGACTTCCAATCCGAGTTTTGTTAAATTCAGATTAAAAAAATGGGAATATTAGAGTCAGACATGCATGAAATATAACCTTTATCATGCAAGTGTGAGTTCTGAGGCATTTCAAAGCAATATGGTTAGGTAGCTTATATTAAGTATGCAGTGGGGATTTCTGTGTTGTTTTTGTTTTTTGCAAGTCTTGAAACAATTTCTTCATGATTTTGTATACATTTTAATAGATTCATATTATGTTTTGATTTAAACATTACACTACAGTAGGTGATGCCCCGAAGCTGTCATGTGTGTATTTGAGAATTAGAAACTGTCTATAAACAAACAAAACAGATAAATTTATCTACTTTCATTGTCTAAGCTCAATGAAGTGCAAAAATTAAGCAGCTGGTATAAATAGTGAGAGGTAAATCGTATTTTTAAAATTGTTTTATTTGTAGTAGTCTGTGGTGGTAATTCAGAGAGAAATTTTGTTTTTTAAAAATGTGATTTTTATCCCGGCGCTAGTCCTGGCTGTCTGTGCACTTTTAATATACCCTTCACTATACCAGGCAAATCAAATGCTAACTGGCCTCAATAAGTACTCCTAAAGGCTGTAACATTGTTAACCTGCAATGAACAAAAAAATGAAATTGTCCTGCATATATCAAAATATTATCTAACCTACTCCTTACAACCTACGGTCCCTAAATCAGTTAAATGAAAGCAAATGTAAGTAATGGGAACTGAATTTTGAAAACTAATTTTGATCCATATAGGCAGGTTTCAGAGTAACAGCCGTGTTAGTCTGTATTCGCAAAAAGAAAAGGAGTACTTGTGGCACCTTAGAGACTAACCAGTTTATTTGAGCATGAGCTTTCGTGATGCATCCGACGAAGTGAGCTGTAGCTCACGAAAGCTCATGCTCAAATAAATTGGTTAGTCTCTAAGGTGCCACAAGTCCTCCTTTTCTTTTTTTGATCCATATAGTGAGCTGATCACTATAACAGATGATTGGAATGATCACATTCCTCTAACAACATAATAGTTCCATGTGATAGTACACAAAGAGTAAGGACAAACAGAAGCAATATGGAGCCTTCAGAACTGTTGTGCTTTATCTCACCAAGTTCAGATAAAATAATGACTCATTAGATGATTTACTGTGTGTCAGATTTGAGGGGGGCGGGGAGAGAGGAGGAAATGTAAACTGAATTAGAAGAGAGCCAGCAAGGCCTCTAACAGCCCCCCACCACACCAAAAAAAGGCTTTTTTGAGGGTTGTTTGCTCTATAAAGACCAGTGTAGTAAAAAGATCCATAGAATTCAATAAAATCTAGTGGAGGCTCTTCTGGGTATGCTTTGACTACCCACTTTTGAGTCAGATATAATATGACCTTTACTAGCTGCTGTAAATTGGCTCTGAGCATACCTTTGTATTAGTTTTGCCTGCCCATTTTCAGATGTCACCAGCCTGTATTCAGGAAATCAGCCGAGATAATATTCTGGGTTGAAAGCTGTGCTGCATTTTTTCTAGAAGGCTATGGCTAAAAATGGAAAAAGGAACTGATATGTGACTATTTTCCTTCCATTTTAGATAAAGATAGGGTGAGAGCTAGCTAGCTCTTCTGCATGAATTGTATTTTTCATAAAAATATAGCTGTTAACCAGTGCCAGAACATAGTCTCAGTGCTGACATATATCATTCTCTTAGAAATTCACAAAGATTAAAGTGATGGCTAGCAGCTTGCCAAGTGCTCCCTTGACACCTTTTCTACAGGTATCATCTGAAAACATCATAACCAGCCTATAACATAGGTTAACGTTAATCTCATTAGCTAAGACAGCTCTGATTAATAGTATTAATTTTTAATGAAAACCGGGAATATGTTTCCAGTGCTTAGTGAGCAAACAGCATAAGGCAACCTTTGGTTGAATATACATTATATCTGAGAGTTTATAATTAAAGCTATGAGATTATTTGATCCTTTGAAAATGATTTTAGAAAGATAAGTTTTGGTTGCGGAATGAAAGACAAGTAATGCTAGCGCTAGAATTGTCAAAACAGCTGGACCATTTCAAGCCTTCACTAGTCAGTGGAAAGTAGATGTAAGGGGCCCACTTCTCCTGATTCATGCTGTTCTTACTCTGTGATATCAGTATTCCTGATTTAGAGCCGTCTGAGACCAGAATCAGGCCCAGTGTTGCAAACTGAGATTATAAGTGTCGAGGTTGGGAGGTTTTTTAAAATAAAAATACACAAAAGGCCTAGCTTCTTATAATATAGCATATTAATATAAAGGGTTAAAAGCAGGTGCAATGCTTGCGGGCATGTAAGAAAATGACTAATCAAAATTGGCAGGTGGAAAAAGTTGAGCTGTCAAGTGAGACACAGCATTACCGTGAACTAGAGTGCAGTGGTGAATAAAGGAGTTAGGTTAAAGAACAGCAAGGGCAAGGTGACTGGAAAAAGTTGTCAAAAGTTGTAAACAAATTGGAGATCTTGCAGTCTGGAGTGGGTGTGATCATCAGAAAGAATGTCTACAATAATGTGTACCATGACATTTAGCGACTCTAAAGAAATCCTGGTTCATTCAGGCTGTTAAACCTACTTTTAAAATCCTTACACATGAGCAAGTTGGAGCACTTATCTACAAAGAAGGATGGAATTGTGTAATAGTTGTAATGCATACCTTGGCATTGCTACATTTATGCACTAGAGGGAGATAGTTCTTAATTCTCCTCCTGGAGTTTTGCAGCTGGTTCAAGCTAGTTTGTTGTGTATGTCATTGTGCACAAATCCTGATTGCTTGAAGTCTGCTGTTGAGTTATGTCATCTCAATGCAAAATATTTTATAGTACAGTTCATTAGAAAATAATTTCAAATAAACTTTACACTGTGTAATAAACTGTTGCTATACCCTCCCCCACACTTCCAACATTTGGATATGATAATCTATGAAGCTGGGGAAAATATAATAATAATAAAAAAAAGATTAATAGAAGTGGAAGGAGTAAAACAACCGTTCCTATAAAGAAAGCAGCAGGAATCTGCTTTAAATTAGGCACTTGCAGAGAGTCCAGTGGAGTCTACAGTTTTAGTATGCTGCCTGAGGAGATGTGTGTTCACTTTTTCTCTAAAGTGTCAAAAGTAATGATAGACCTAATTAAAAATATTATAACAAATCTCAAATATAATATGAACCCATTAGTTAAAAACTGTATATCAGTCTATGTGCCAAATTAACATTATTACTTTAGATATTAAATTGGATCTGCAGTTCACCTTGTCCTGCCCTTGGAGGGTCTCTTTGGTATTGTCCAGTGAAAGTACAGAAAGAGGAGGCCTATACTGTATCCAGCAGTATAAAGTGTATATATTAGATGATCAGCAAAAATCTTTCCAATTGAAATAGATGCCCACAAATGAACTGAGAACATATAATTTTGGTCAAGTTTACAGACCATACCGATCATAAATAAGGAATTTCAAATGTAATGAAGGAGCGAGCAAATGAAACTGGAGAATGAGCTGGAAACTTCAGAGAAATCAGCATATTTTAAATGCCATTTATTCATTTCTGTAATTGGTGTTAGCATTTTTATACTCCTTTCTTCTCCTGAGCCTTCATCATACCCCTTACAAATGATTCTAGTGCCATCCAGCACAACTGCCCAGTTTTAATATTATCAGTGTCTTCCCCACAGGAATGCCCCTTTTGTAAATATCATTAATCCATTAATATATACTAATTTAATAGCAGCATGCTACTTTATTTTTTTCCTCTTAAAAACATCCAGAGGGTAAAAAATAATTTCTAGAAGGGCATTTCCTCAGTTGTCATTCTCAGCTGTTCTGGAAAAGAAAATTAAAAAATTAAATTACAATGTCTGTGTCAGAATTCAGTAGAAATCACACAGTAATCTTGTTCAAATAATGTTCCTGGAAACAGATGTACTGTCAAGGTACCATCATCAGCCCATGCAGAGTCCCACTGACTTTACTAGAATACTGAATGAGAACACAGGTTTTTGCTAGCGCGCACGTTTGTAATGGTCAAACCCGTATTGGTAGTCTTCTGATGCAGAAATGTCGGTCTACTGTGTGTGAATTGCTTATGTAACAGCCTAACTATAATCTCACTTCTGTGGTAAATCAATTGGGCTTTGCATGGGTGCAGCAGCCTGCCCATGCAAACACAGTCCAGGACCTCCGGTTATAAGCTCTTAAAGGCAGAGACCATCTCTCAGTATGTTTGTACATTGTCTAGCACAATGGGATCCCGATCTCACTTTGGGTCTCCAGGCACAAACAGATAATAAGAAATAATCTACATTCCTATAATGCACTGAGCGCTCTGGCCCTGTTTCAGCAAAGCATGAGTCTACTCATGAGCTTAAATGCCTTGCTGTATTGGGGTCAGGGTGCTCCGCACCTTGTAGGATCAAGCCCCAGTGAATTACTAACAGTTTGTCAGTGAAAAACAAAAACCCTCACCTATTATAAGTGCAGATTCAAAGATTTCTGAGTCCTTCCACTGGCAATCATTATTAAGAACTACAGAAACCTATAAAATCCCAACCAAATATTAATCCAGGTAGATTAGGTAGTGAGTCTTTAAACCTGCACGTCAGATTTCTGTCCCTTATGAGTAAACCTGTCTGATTTCCCCCCCTTAATCTAAGAAATGGTCGATATAAAGGAAATAAAAAAATTTTAAAAAAGAAAATAAACGGTTAATATTGAAATCCCAATTATTTCAGTGGGCAGGATATATAATTTGGATGATGGAACACAGATCAGCTAGCTAAGGTATGTCCTGGAAGACAATCCTTACGGTGGCTGACCGAGAGGAAGATGGAAGCATAATATTGAGCAATAGCTAATTGCTGTTAATGTGAATTACCATCAATGGGAAAAATATGCCTTTTGACAAAAAATGGTGGGAGCATATTGTGAGAGCCGTCAAGAACTACCACAGTCTAGAGAGCCAGGGAGGAGAAAGAAGAAGGAGTTAACCTTCCCAACTGAATGTGTAGTATATATGCAACTGGCAAGGTGAGGTGATCTAAAATTTTAAAGTTTAGACATTTTGTTGACTGAAAAAAGGAACACATTTTTCAGAAAATTGTTTTGCAAAAATTTATCACTTTAGCTGTCAATCATCACTTCCCCCGTTTTTCAACTAGCTCTGTTTGCAAGTTTAAAATTCAAAAGGCAGGATATCACACACACAGTAGTACTGTGAATATTTCCTCAGTAACTAATCATGATTAAAATTATTCCTGCTTTTCACAAGATTTCAATGACGATACTGCTTTAGTCTTTTTTACTTCTTGAATGTACAGTGGAGCAGTTGGATCTCTAATTGCAGCCTGTAGGCGCAATTGCAGTGGAAATATGTAGTAATAATAATCACAGTTCTCCAGAAACATTTTCCCCACATATTCTATTCATTCCTATCTGTTACTATCAGCCTGAGTCTCTAGTTGGGCCGTTAGAAAAATAGTTATTTCTTCTTGAGTTAGAGTTACTGAATTACTATCTAATAGGAAAATTAGCAAACAAAACTATAATTTAGTGTCAGGTAAAGCTGCAGCAGGACACCCTATTTACCCCAACCTTAAAAGCATGAGTCTAAAAGAAGATGAAAGAAATACACAAGTCTTTCCCTTTGTCTTCATATGGCCTTCAGTGCTGTTAAGACACTCCAGAAAGCTTTCACTTCCATTTCCAATAAGCAGGTACTTACTTACTGCCAGTTCATCAAGCTTGCACTCTAATGCAAAACCTTAACAGTGACCTTATGTATTATGTCAACAGATCAGCATATGTGACTGTCACACATTCCAGGAATTTGGGAAGTTATTCTGCCTTAATACTGCTGAGGTCACTGTCAAGATTTTGTGTTAGGGTACAAGTTATAGGGACCCAAATATAAAGAGTCTGTCTTCTGTGTCTTCAACTATCGCTGCACTTATGTCAGGACAGACATATGAAATAGTTCTGCACCAATCTTCTCCCAAAAATGTAAACAAATCAAAACCAATAAATCTTACTGGTCTCCAAACTGAACTTCACTACGTCCAGAAATAAAAGTAAGAGTTGCTCATTGAATCTTGTTTGTGAAAATAGCATTTGACAACATTTACATATACCTGCACTGTAACAACAAAATGTATTTTTGTTTTTGTCGCAATTTAAGGGCACTATAAATAAAACCTACAATCTCTATATATGTTACAGTTTTCAAAGAAGTGGAGTAGTAAATTCATTAATATAAATTATAAGATGATGTGAAGGATCCCGTGCAGATAATATATTAATTTTCTCTAATATCAGCCATGATCCTTCAACTACCTCTGTGTAGATGCAAAGGTCTGTCTGCACAGAGGCAGTTGGTTGCAGGACTGAACTCCTAGTTTAATACAGATATTTCAGAATTCTAAAGAGCAGCCAAGACACAGACACTGTCAGTACTGTATTGTGCAAAACAACAAGGATACAATCTTACTAAAATTGATGATACGGCTGTCTAAATGCTATACTTAGGAATCTCAGTTTAAAAAATAAGCCAGTACCACTTCAAACTTACTGGAAACTCTCTATCAATATTTCCATGTTATATTTGTTTTATTTGCTTGTCAAAATAAGTTTGTTTTGTCTTATTTTCAGTCCTCTAAGGGAAGACAGCTTTCTCTCCCCCTCCCCCCGCACCCCGTCAGGATGGGTGGGGGTGGAAAGGTGTATTTGTTCTGTTTTACAAATCCTTGCAATGATCATTCCAAGTCAGGTTGGAATCTGTTTCTGATTAAATGTGAAGCTGATACAGTAAAAACTGATTTTTGTAAACTGGGTTGAACCTACAAAACTGAGAATAGTAAATACATTTTGACTAGTATACTTGGGAAGCATGAAATAAAAATGAGAGAGTTAAGTACATAATATCCCTTACATTAGTTTTAATAAGAACATTTTAATTAATACAGATGTAATAGGTTTCCTCACAATTCCTTTGTGCCAGGAAGGAGCCAGTGATGGTGTGAATGTAGAAGTTTTGTTGGTTTTGGACATAAGGTAATAAAAGCTGCCATACTGGGTCATATCATGGTCCAACTGGCCCAGTATCGTCTCTGGCAGCAGCCTGTCCCAGAGCTTCAGGGAGAGTGTATGCAACAAAGCAATTATGCAACAATCCATATATATATGGAGTATAGGATTGCATCTCTGATCTTCTTGCCTAATAGCCATTGGTGGACCTATCCTCCATGAATGTATACAATTCTTTTGTGGTACTCAGTAATATCTTCACCGGTTTCACTATATCCTTCTTGAGATGGATTGAACTGGACACAGTATTCAAGATGTTGGTGCATCATAGATTTATACAGTGGCATTATGATATTTTCAGTTTTAGGAATATTCTATTAGGAATAGAAACTAATATTTCTGAACATACTGTTAGCCTTTTTTGACTGCTGATGCGCATTGAGCCATAGTAACTCTAAGAAGAAAAGGAGTACTTGTGGCACCTTAGAGACTAACCAGTTTATTTGAGTATAAGCTTTCGTGAGCTACAGCTCACTGCATCCGATGAAGTGAGCTGTAGCTCACGAAAGCTTATGCTCAAATAAATTGGTTAGTCTCTAAGGTGCCACAAGTACTCCTTTTCTTTTTGCGAATACAGACTAACACGGCTGTTACTCTGAAACCAGTAACTCCAAGATCTCTTTTCTGGGTGGTAATTGCTAATTTAGACTCCATCATTGTACATGTATAGTTGGGATTATTTTTTTCCAATATACATTACTTTGCACTTATCAGTGTTGAATTTAATCTGCCATTTTGTTGCCCACTCATCCAGTTTTGTGAAATCCCTCTAACTTCTCGCAGTCTGCTTTGGACTTAACTATCCAAAATATTTATATATCCTCTGAAAACTTTGCTACTTCAGTGTTTACCCCCTTTTCTGTATAATTAATGAATATATTGAACAGCACAGGTCCCACTAGAGATTGTTGGGGGACCCCTCTGTTCACCTCTCTCCATTGTGAAAACTGGCCATTTTATTCCTACCTTTTGTTTCCTATCTTTCAGCCAGTTACTGATCCATGAGAGAACTTTCCCTTTTATTCCATGGCTACTTAGTTTCCTTAAGAGCCTTTGGTGAGGGACCCAATTATTCTTACAACTAGGCTCTCTCTCCATCAGAAGATGATGTGGCATGCAATGATGCTACGTCTAAGTATGCTTGTCTTGGGCAAGAGATTAAGTTTTGCCATAGGGTACAAACAAAACAGGTGACCTTGCTCCTCCTCCTGTTTGGTTGAAAAAGCCCAGTTGCCCTGTCCATGGTGGTGTAGTCTATAGTCACTGAGAAAAAGGATATTTTCGATGGCTTGTGTGGGAGCAAAATTTTAAGAGCTTAGTTTTGACCCTGTTGTACTCAACTTGATAGCTGGACATCTATAAGGAGATGTCAAAAAGACAGATTTTAATTTAAATGTAAGAAGTAGATCTGTGAGTTATTAACACATAGTTGAATCTCTGTTTTCAAATGAGATTGCGCAGACGTAGGGTGTTGAGGAGAATTGTTAGACTAAAACTGGTTAGCATTTGTGAGGCAATCACATACATTGGTGGTGATAGCCATGGATTATTTTATTTATAATTGTAAGCAGGCTAGCTGCCTCCCATATGCCCTGTCCTGGCCTAGACTCTCATTACAGGCAGCCTTCCTTAGTTTTCCGTCTTGGACTGTTCAAATAAGGCTTTTTCTTGGACAAAAGATACCCTTCCTTGGTTTATTAATATAAAATAAATTGTAAATAAAAATCAGAACCCCAAAACAAAGTCCATTTGTTCGTCAACACAATCCAAAATTTCTCTTCCTCTTCCCGGGCCTTCCTGCATGGGGCCTTTGCAGTCTCTCTCCTGCTTGGTCAGGATCTCTCCCAGACCTCCCTAGCTGGAGAGCTGGCCTCACTCTCTGCTGACTCTGCCACAGCTTCCTGAGTATTCCCTGTTCAGTGTAGCTTCATGCTTCTTTTATAATGGAATCACCTGATTCCTCTCAGGTGATGCTCATCCTATAATTAAGATTGGCTTAGCCCCAGGCTCTCCAGCCAAGGGGGCAAGCCACTCTTTTACAACAAGCTTTTCTATCTATCATATCATGTTTAAGGGATCAGACTAAATAGATGTTATCTGAGCCTCCAGCTGATGGAATGAAACCTTTGCCAAAATTATGAGAACTTTTTTCCCCATACACCTTAACAACCTCATCTTCACCTACTGCAATGCATAGCTCTCTTGTCTTATCCATCCACAGCTGTATGTAGTAGACCTATTCTGAGCTGCTTTAGAGACAGGGATATATTCAACTAATGTCGGTCATCCCTGCATAGATAGGTGCTGTTAGGTAAAGCTATGTGAGAGCATCATTTAAAATCTGAATTGAGAGGCAGTAAGAGGAGATTAGGACACACAGTTCTACCTCAGTTCATAAAAACATAGGGTAGGGAGGGACCTTGACAGGTCTTCTAGTCCATCGCCCCCAAACAGATGCATGACCAAATATACATAGACAATTCCTGACAGGTGTTCATCTAACCTATTCTTAAAATCCTCAAATAATGGGGACTCCATAATGTCCCTTGGTAACCTGTTATAGTTTGAAAGGGTCCCCCCCCCCCCAACATCCAACCTAAATCTCCCTTGCTGCAGATTAAGCCCATTTCTTCTTACCCTACCTTCATTGAACACTGAGAACAATTGATCACCTTCTTCAGCATGTAGCATATTGAAGACTATTAGGTCCACCCTCAGTCTTCTTTTCTCAAGACTAAACATGCCCAGCTTTTTAACCTTTCCTCATAGATCAGTTTTTCTAAACCTTTTATCACTTTTGTTGATCTCCTCTGGAGTCTCTCCAGTTGGTCCACATCTTTCCTAAAGTATGGCACAGAAAACTGGATGTTGTGTTCCAGCTGAAGTCTCACCACTATCAAGTAGACTGGAATAATTAATGCCTGTGTTTTAGATGTGACACTCCTGTTAATATGCCCCAGAGCGATATTTGTCTTTTTTGCAGCTGTATCACATTGTTGGCTCATGTTCAGTTGCAATCCACTATAATCCCAAATCCTTTGCTGCCTATCCAGTTTATTCCCCATTTTGTATTTGTGTACTTATTTTTATTGAATTTCATCTTGTTGATTTCAGAAAAATTCTCCAATTTATCAAGGTCATTTTGAATTCTAATCCTGTTCTCCAAAGTGCTTGAAAGCTTTCTTGCCGTGGTGTCATCCGCATATTTTATAAGCATGCTCTTCACTCCATTATCTCAGTCATTAATAAAAAATATTGAGTAGCACCAGATGAAGGAAGACCCCCGTGGCACCCCACTAGACACATCCTCCCATTTGACAGCAAACCATTGATAAATATTTTTTGAATATGGTCTTTCAAACAGTTGTGCACCTACTTCATAGTAATTTAATCTAGACCACGTTTCCCTAGTTTGTTTATGAGAATGTCATGTGAGATTATATCAGAAGCTTTACTAAAATCAATACATATCACATCTATATCCACTTAGGCGCTGTTGACTTGAATGTATCTAACTTTAACTTATTCTTTCCTTATTGTGGCTTCTGTTCCTTCCCTCTTATTGTTAATATTGATTGTATTAAGCATCTACTTACAATTAACCTTTTTACTGAAGACTGAAGCAAAACAGGCATTAAATACGTCAGACTTTTTGTGTCATCTGTTAGTTCTCCTTTTCTACTAAGGAGAGGACCTACACTTTCTTTCATCTTTCTCTTGCTTCTAAAATACTTATCGAACCTCTTCTTATCAGCTTTTATGTCCCTTGCTAGGTGTAACTCATTTTGTGTCTTAGCCTTTTTGATTTTATCCGTACATGCTTGTGCTATTCTTTCTTATGCCTCCTTAGCAATTCGCCCATGTTTCCTCTTTTAGTAGGGTTTCTTTTTGATTTTCAGGATTTGCCATTCTGGATCAGATCATTGTCTTATGTCCTATCTCTGCAAATTGCCAAATATCTGATGTCTTAAAGGAAGGCAATATCTTCCATAATTTACCTAGAAAATTGTGTAAAGCTGCATCAAAGTCAGTGGGAAACAAATTCCAAAGTCAGTGGGTCCTCATGGGGGGGCAAAAAAACAACCCAAACCACAGCCCTGTCCGTTGTTCACTCTCTTATAGAATGAATTGGCTCCAAGTTGAATATCTGTGCTGATTCTTACTGCAGCAATATCACATGATGAAAGAGGTGATCTCTCAAGTAAGCAGGCCCTTTAGGGCTTATAGGACAAAGTCAGCCCTCTAAACTCCACCCTTAAACCAACGGGCAGTTGATCCAGATCCCACTGTTATCATCTGCCCAGAGTGAGATATTCCACTTAACACATGGGCAGCCAGTCTCTACAAAAGATTCAGTTTCCAAATGAATTTAGGGTGTTCCCCCAATTAGAGCACTTCACAATAATCTGATCTTGATATAACAGAGGCATGGACCTTGATAGCAAGGTCCACATGTGAGAGAATAAGTTATAGCCTCTTGGAATAACAAAAAGCTTAAACTGAAAATGTGTGTAATGGTGGGCCCACATCCTTAATAATATAAGCTTTGTCATATCCTCTGGTTACTATTTCTAGCTTCCTTTCATTGTTGCATTTCTCTAGATTGGAATTAATTGAGATTGTCATCCTCATTCCCCAGTTTCGACTATACATTCCAGGTAAGCCTGCATTGCACAGTTAAAAGGGCTTTCACACAGGTTTTAGCCTTTGTGCTCCGCTTTAACTTAGGCTAGAACACACCAACATTACTGTGAGAACACAGGGAAAATCATTCAAGTGCTGATAGTCTTCCAGTGACCTTCCTGCAATTCCCCCCACCCCCTGAAGGACAGACAGGATCTCCTGCAATTGACACATTTGAGTAGGCTAGAAACCTGAGGTGTCTCTTCGGTATGAAGATCCATGGGATATGCCCACAGACACACATGGGTGAGTGCAGAAATGGAGAGGACACAGTAATATGGGTATGGCTTCATAGTGGGGATGCTCGCACCCTGACTAAACTAACCTGGGTGATCTTCTGCCAATCCCCAGGTTAACTATGCAGTATAGAGAGGGCCTGAGATACGCACTCAGGCATGTCCTCTCAGTTTGATAAAATGGAAATATACAGCCACATGTCATCAGACTACAGAAATAGTTCAATCTATAAATCATCATCACTAAGACTTCCGATGGCCTCTTGTACACATTGATTGGGAGGGTGAATCTCACAGGAGAATGCCCCAAATAAGATATAACTCACAGAAAATTCTGTAGATTTGTGATCCTCTCTCCCTCTTTTATATGAGGAATTAAATAGTTCATAATGTTGAATTTTTTATCACTGTGAGTTAACCCCTCACTGAGATGAATGGGTCAGTTCATACCTCTAAGTTGTTTTTCTTGTTTTCTGCAGACTCGCATAGAGATCTCTGCATCAGGTACACTCAGTGCACAGTATTTGAGGTTTTTTTTGTAATAACAGCTAGAGCCCTTTTTTTTTTTTTTTTTTTAAGTGAAAGCTGAGATTTTGGATGTGCCTGGTGTTTTACTGTCACATGATGACCCCATCCAAGTTCTTCGAGTGATTGCTCATGAGTATTCCACAGTAGGTGTGTGTGCTCGCCACGTGCACCGGTGCCAGAAGTTTTTCCCACAGCAGTACCCATAGGGGAGTGCCCCTAGCAACCCCTGGAGTGGCACCTCTATGGCACGGTATAAGGGGCGATGCGCACTCCCCCCACCCTCAGTTCCTTCTTTCTGCCAGTGAAGGGGCTTCGGAACTGCTCTGCTCCAGCTTGTCTGCAGCTTTCCTCTAGAACTCTTGTTCATTCATCGTAGTAGTACCTGTAGTTGAAGTAGTTAGATTAGTTTAGTTTAGTGCGCCCGTGTCGGGGCATGCCCCATGCCCTGGGCTGTAAGTCGTCCGACACTTGTAGACGGCCAATGCCAGTGAGTGATCTGCATGCGGACTGTCTACGCTGTATGGGGGAAGCCCATCTCAGCGATCGCTGCAAGATTTGCAGGTCTTTGAAGCCTCAGACCAAGAGAGAAAAGGACATTCGGCTCTGGGCTATCCTGATGGGGTTGGCCTTGACCCCAACTACGGTGCATTGCTCCGAGTCGGCACCATGTACCGCAGTGTCAGTGCGTGGCGACCCCTCGGTGCCATCTACCAGTCGGCACTACACCCCATCTGCAGGGTACGCCAAGAAGGCTGCAGCACCGGAGTAAGACTGGGGGAGAGGCTAGACCCATGTTGGGCAGTCCTGAATCCCCATCGGCCTCCAAGCCTCCGACTCGGGTCAAGCCACCCCTGGGATCTCTGTAGTCGCCCCCTGCTCGGTACTGTTCGCGGTCGAGGGAATGTTCCCAATGCCATTCGCTGCTCAGCGACTGCCCCGTGCGTAGTCCCTGCCGGTCACCATCGACCCCTGCCAGGTTGTCCGGCTGGGTTCCGACTAACAGGGGCTCCAAGCACCGCTCTGCCTTGGGGAGCGGACCCCATCGAGACTGAGACAGATGGCACCGAAGGTCCTCATCTCCGAGGGGCTACCGTAGCCAGTCGCAACACGGACGTTGATGCTGTTCCTGTCGTCTCGCTCCAGGACCCCACCACGGCACCGCTCCCACAGTCCTGGGCGTCAATCGCTGGCACCTCGCTGTCGCGGATCTGCCCACGGGAGCCAATTGCAGTACTGTTCCTCCATGTCGGGATCACGGTCTCGTGGTCAGTACCGTTCCCACTGCCGCCGCTCCTCCCAGTCCAGGGACAGCGACTGGTCGTACGCCAGCCTGGCCTCCCTTCGTAGCCATCGATCGATGGGACAGGTCAGTCAGGCTGAACAGCCTGCTCCAGCAGTGCCACAGTAGGTGCAGTGGCACCGGGCTCCTTGGCTGGCACCGTGGTACCAATGGGCCCCGTAGCCCCCGGCGCAGCCCCCAGTGGGGTCTTGCTTGGTGGCCAGAGCCTCGGAACATCCATCGGCCTCTCTTTCCCAGCCTCCTAGGAAGGAGTCAGTGGGACGTTCGGTTCTATGCCCAGAGGGCAACCAAGTGGTGGGACCCCCAGTACCGGTGGGTATGCAGAGTACTGCGCCTGCCTCCTCACCCTCCCCTAATGAGATGATTACGGCCCCCTCCTCCCTCTGTCCCGCAGGAATACTCTAAAGCCCACCAGGAACTATTGAAAAGACCTTCAGGCTGAGGAGGTGGAGGAACCCTTGGACTCCCTCTTCAATGTCCTATCTGCCTCGGTACCGGGCAGGTGGCTCTTCCACTCCACAATGGGGTGGCAATAATTTCAAACACCTTGTGGCAAACCCCGGGTTCCTTGCCCCCCATCTCTAAGAGAGCTGAACGGAAGTACTTTGTTCCCGCCAAGGGACATGAATACCTGTACACCCACCCTGCCCCCAACTCCCTGGTGGTTGACTCGGTCAACCACAGGGAGCAGCACGGCCAACTGGCCCCTACTCCAAAAAATAAAGACTCAAGGAGGCTGGATTTATTTGTGAGAAACGTTTATTGTCCTCAAGCTTCCAGTTAAGGGTGGTGAACCATCAGGCTCTCCTGGGTCAATGAGTTCAATTTGTGGGGCTCTCTACACAAATTCGAGGACTCCCTCCAGGAGCATGACAGGAAAGAGTTCAAAGCTCTGGTGGAGGAGGGTACAGCTGCTGCCAGGGCAACCTTGTAGGCAGCGTCGGATGCAACGGATACAGCTGCATGGTCCATGGCCTCTGGGGTGTCCATGAGGAGGCCGTCATGGCTCCTGATGTCTGGGCTGTCCAGTGAGGTGCAGAACTCCTTGCAGGACCTCCCGTTTGATGGCAAGGCCCTGTTTGCGGAACAGACAGACGTGAAGCTGCATGGCCTGAAAGACTCCCGCACTACGCGTCAGACACTTGGCCTTTATGTTCCGGCTCCAGCTAGACCTAAGTTTAAGCTGTAGCAGGCTCCCACCCAGGCTACCCACTCTATATATAGCCTCCTTATATGAAGTTGTGGCACTATAAGAACCACCCACAGAGGCAGTCCCGGTCTGCCCTCCAGCCTGGGTCCTCCACAGGTAAACAGGCGGGGAAATGTCAGGGGGCGACCTACCAGTTCATGCCAGGGATCCACCCACAATAAAGCTTCCCTTCTCCAGCTGGTTGTGTGCTTTTCTCCCGAAGTGGTCATTGCTGACCTCGGACCGATGGGTCCTCCAAACCATCTCCCGGGGCAACACCCTCCAATTTTCCTCTACTCCACCCAACCACCCTCTGCCCCCGTCCCTCCTGGGGGACCCCTCTCACAAGGCCCTGCTCGAGCAGGAGGTGGGGTGGCTCCTTGGCTCAGGAGCGGTGGAAGTGGTGCCAGCAGAGTTCAAATACAAGGGGTACGCTCCTCCTGTCTATGTGCACCACCCTGGGCCTGTTGGTGAATGACACCAAGTCCCCGTTAGTCCCAGTGCAGCGCATAGAGTTTATCAGGGCTGTCCTGGACATGACGTCAGCCAGGGCCTCCCTCCCACCAGACAGATTCGAGACCCTAAAAGGGCTCATCGACACAGTCACAAAGTTTCCCGTGACAACAGCCAGAGCATGTCTCCAGCTCCTGGGTCACATGTTGGCATGTACATATGTGCTTCGCCATGCCAAACTCTGGATGAGGCCCCTCCAGCTCTGGTTGGCCTTGGTGTTCTCCCAGGCCAGAGACAGGATGGACAAGGTCCTCACTGTGCCCGAGCCGATGATTGCCTACAATGGTGGTCCTCCCCAGGGAACATGCTCCGCGGGGTCCTGTTCAGGGGCAGGCCTCCATTGGTGGAGCTGGTATCCAACGCTTCAGACCTGGGCTGGGGAGCCCATCTGGGGGACATTCAGACCCAAGGTCTGTGGTCTGCGCGGGACCTTGCCCTGCATATAAATGTAAAGGAACGCAGGGTGGTTCGGCTGGCACGCGTGGCCCTCCGCTCGCACCTGGCAGAATGGTCAGGGTTCTTATGGACAACACATCCTTAATATTTTACATCAACGGGCAAGGCAGGGCCCACTGCTCTGCCAGGAAGCGCTCAGGCTGTGGGGCTTCTGTATAGCCCATGACATTTGCCTACAGGCCTACCACCTACCGGGTGCCCGTAACTCACAGGTGGATCACCTGAGCTGAGACTTCTCCTCTCAGCACGAGTGGTCTGTACACCAGAGGTGGTGCACAGACTTTTCCAAGAGTGGGGAACTCCCCAGGTGGATCTGTTTGTAGCTCAGCAGAACCGCCGGTGTCCCCTGTTCTGCTCCGGGTAGGGGCTGTTAATGGGTGCTATCTCCGATGCCTTCCTCCTATCCTGGTTAGGCCATCTTCCTTATGCCTTCCCCCCCGATCCCGCTGATTGGCAAGGTCCTGGAAAAGATAAAGACGAACAAGGCCCGTGTCCTCCTGATTGCCCCAGTGTGGTCCAGGCAACATTGGTACGGGACCCTCACAAGCCTGGCAGTCGCCTCGCCATGGCCGTTGCCATCCCACCTGGACCTGCTCTCCCAGGACCAAGGTCGCCTCCTCCACCCCAGCCTAGCAGCAGTCCACCTTACGGCGTGGCTGCTCAATGATTAGGCTAAGAGGAAAGGACGTGCTCAGAAGGGGTTCAGTGCGTCCTCCTGGAAGGCAGACAATCCTCCATGCGTCAGCCTCCTTGGCAAAGTGGTCTCGGTTTTCCTGGTGGGCAGCTGAGTGGGACATTTCTCCCATGGCTGCCTTGATTCAGCTGATTTTAGACTACCACCTTCATCTTAGAGCCCAAGGCCTAGCACCCTCATCCGTTAAGGTGCACTTGGTGGCCATATCGGCCTTCTACCCGCTGGTGCAGGGGCACATTGTATTCTCCCATGCTATGACTGGCCGATTCCTTAAGGAGTTGGATGGTCTCTTCCCATATGTTAGGCCCCCAGTCCCGCAGTGGGACCTGAACTAGGTGCTGGCCTGGTTGACAGATCCCCACTATCAGCCATTAGCTACATGCTCATGGTCGCACCTCTCATGGAAGGTAGCCTTTCTGGTGGCTATCACATCAGCTAGACGGGTCTCGGAATTCAGGGCCCTGACCTCCGAGCCCCCATACATGGTGTTCCATAAGGATAAGGTCCAGCTCCACCCACATCCTTCATTCCTCCCAAATTTGGTCTCCTCCTACCACATGGGTCAGGACATTTTCTTGCCAGTCCTCTGCCCCAAGCCCCATGTGTCCAGTGAGGAGCACCGCCTCCACACACTGAATGTGAGACGGGCTCTGGTCTTTTACCTGGAATGGACTAAGCCATTCAGAAAGTCTTCACAGCTGTTCATCGCCTTGGCCGAATACAAGAGGGGTCGGCCGATCTCCACTCAGGGGCTCTCCAACTGGATCACCTCGTGCATCCATACCTGTTACGACTTGGCGGGAATTCTCCCACCGTCTATTGTGAGGGCACACTCAACTAGGGCGCAGGCCTCATCAGCTGCCTTTTTAGCCCATGTCCCCATTCAGGACATTTGTAGGGCTGCCACATAGTCTTCAGTTCACATGTTCCCCTCGCATTATGCGATCATCTCCCAGACCAGGGAGGACGCCGGGTTCAGCAAGTCTGTGCTCATCCCAAGAGTTTGTGAAGTCCTACCCACCTTCAACAGATATAGCTTGGAATCACCTACTATGGAATACACATGAGCAATCACTCAAAGAAAAAAAGAGTTACCTTTTCCGTAACTGGTGTTCTTTGGTGCTCATGTCTATTCCACATCCCGCCCTACTTCACCTCTGTCGGAGTTGTCCGGCAAGAAGGAACTGAGGGTGGGGGGAGCGTGCAGCACCCCTTATACTGCGCCATAGAGTCGCCACTCCAGGGGTCACTAGGAGCGCTCCCCTAGGGGTACTGCTATGGGAAAAACTTACAGCACCAGTGCACATGGCGAGCACGCACACCTACTATGGAATAGACATGAGCAACACCTCTCGAAGAACACCAGTTATGGAAAAGGTAACTGTCTTATCTAGTTATTATAATGGAGAACCTGGATTTTAAAGTTATAATTCTAGATTACAAAGATTTGAAAAGGGTGAAGAATCTAGTTAATTAGCATAGGGCAAGTCAGGTCTGGTCTCATTAAAGTATGTAAATTAATGTTCTGGGAGAGGAGTCCCTGTCTTGTCATGAGACAGCTCAACTGGGAAGCATTGAAAGTAGCCCCCTTCTCTCCCCTCCTCCCCCCCCCCCCCCACACACACACAGGTGGAAGCTGCACTAGGAAGAATTTAAGAATAGCCCTCTGGCCTCCCAAATGTGGATTCTGCATCAAATTTCCTTGCTGAAGAATTGCAAAATACATGGGATACTGGTTATAACAATATCTTGTATATACATTATTTGGGCTTTGTAACAAAGTAGATTCCATACCCCCCCACCCTGGAATAACTCTCAATAGCTTCCTTCATGGTCACCTTTACGTATATGCCAATCTGTCTGTCTCTCTCTGGTGTAACCTACCTTTCCCATGTGGATCATAGTTAGTGATTACCTAATTTTACTAATATGTATTATCCTACTCTGTTTCCGAGTCAAGATTTCCCATATATTGATCCCCTCTTGACAAGCTAAATGTTCCAACTGTCGCATTTGTGGTTATAGGCTTCTAGAATTAACATAAAGACAATTGTACTTTTTACTCCTAGCATTACAGCCATTGCTAATGCTTGATTTAACCAAAACCTTGCTTTTGTTTGGATTGATGCCTGTACCTCTTTATCCTCTGTTGTCTTTTTCCACTGAAAGCTCAGTACATAATTCCTAAAATGATATTTTAAGGGTCCTTCTGGAATATATAACCACCTACGCTGTGGTATTTGTGGTATATCCCTGAGTGTTTTCTAACACCTGTTAGCTTTCCCTCAGTTCCTTCCTGTCATGCTCTACCTCTGCCCTGTCAAAAACAGTTTATTTTCCATTTTCAGTTTCATTCCCCTGTGGTTAAGATGGCGCTTATCTCCTCAATATGGTTTTCTCTTCTCCAAAAGGTTCCTAGGGACTAATGAATTCTAATCCATCCTCTCCATACCATTTTCTCACCCTTGAAATGATTTTTTAGAAAGAAGCTGTAGTAGGGGAAAATACCAACATGCATGGTGACTGTATGGGAAGATGTAAAGATTTGGGTACCTTCATTAGTCGGACTTCCTGCTTAATTATGGGTTGGATATTACTGCTGATAGACAAGATAGTCCCACTATATTGAACTAACATCCTCCTTGAATGTGATTATTTTCATTTTAGCAAGAGTAAATCAATGTGGATAGATATGAATGATAAATATTTTATCACCTCTATACCTCTGATGAATAGACCTTTAACCGGACAATTGAGTCTCTTCAGAAGAGCATACAAATAGAAGAGGTTTGGTGGCTGTAAAGAGAGCTTTGAAAAAGTACAAAAAAGAGGAGTAGCGTTTTATCTCATCAACTTAAATAGTTGTCTTAAGTGTTTACACCATTCCAGTTGCTTGGTGGAAGTGATGTCACTTTAATGATCTAACCTAAGAGGAGAGATTTCCATATATGACATATTAGCATGAAATACTTGTATGTTTGACCTTGGTGCTCTCTACTCACCAGCCAGCAAGGTGTTCTATATAAAAGTTGCATAAATATGCTGGTGGAGAAAGCAAAACTTTTAAGCTGCCTGCAGACTCCAGAATTAGTGATTGACACATCAAATGTGTGGTGGTAATATCCATATTTAAAGGGGAAAATGGAACTCCTATTTTTACAGAGTTCAGACACTGATTATTGTAGTTCTTGTAAATAAAGAATTTCCTTCTTCAGAATTTCTTTCAAGCCAGACACTGTGATTGATATGCATTAGGAAGACAAGGGTTGGGGAAACACATGTACTGACATCAGGAGCAGACACAGTATCAGCACTGCACTTATGGGGCTATGGGAGATATAGGTAGCATGAAGATTGCATTGTCTGCAGAGCTCTGAAAACTATCAAGGTATAATCTCAACATGCTTCTGTAATGGTAAAACAAAACAAAACAAAACAAAAAACCACTTGTGACAACCAATCTGTTGAACTATTAGGCACAGCTCCATGTGTATGTTGGAAAATTAGGCATTTTCTATAGAAAGTAATCCAGCAGTTTTTTTCAGCAGCTAGTAAATAATGAAGGAGGCACTTCTATCAATACTTTTAAAGAAAGTATTTTAATCAACATTCTACCTTGGAAAGCTGTGGAAGTAGATTGTTAGTCAGTTTTACCTGTCTCGCTTATCTTGATTTCACCGACAATCGTTTTTTAGATGACTGGGTGTTAAAATATGTGATTATGACCTCTGTGTCTATGATGTTAATATTCTGAGGAAAAACAACCAACAGAAGAAACAATATGATGGAATCTAAACAAATCAATAATTTCCATTTATGTATTCCTAGAATAATGTCTTTAGCTTTCTAGATACTTACTATACACTGTCTTTATTTAATTTTTAAGATGCCAAAATATTCAAATAAATGCCCAGCCCTCTGGTCCAACAAGTGCCAAAACATGTTATTTTAATACCCAAATCTAACTAAACCCACAAAAATGCTGCTGTTTTGCTTTTAATATTAGTTATTGCGGCCCCAATTTGTCAAAGCACTGAAGCATAGGTTTAGCTTGAAGTCAATGGGACTTAAGTTTGTGGAGGTTTTAGGTGATTTGCTGAAATGAGGCCATATACTGGAAAGTGTTTGGTCTTTTTGTTTTCTTAGGAGAACTGAAGTTATTGGGAAAAACCCTTTAATTCTAAAGTAAATAAATAAATTTAATCTTACTTTGTTTTAAGATCCAGGAATATAATATTTGTGTCACAAATTTTAAGTCTTTGTTCCTCATTTGAACATTGTCAGTCTGAAAATATAGTGGCTTTCTGAACATGTGGAAAATAAGTCTTAATAGAGAGTGAATCTAAAGTTGTTTAACTGAATTTAGTGACCGGGGGGGCGGGGGAGTGGTTTCAGTCAAAAGGGGTAGCTTGTTTATTCTGTCTCTCCTCCTTGTAACAACTGTGTATGTATTTGAAAACTGTTATCATGTCCCCTCTAACTTCTCTTCTCCAGACTAAATGAACCAATTTTTCATGTTTTCTAGACCTTTAATCATTTTTGTTGCTCTTAGGAAGAGAAACTTTTGTTCTTCATCTAGTAGTGTCCCTGTGGGTGGTGCCACATCAGGATGTGCATGTGCCTGTGCGCTCTTGATTTGAGATTTTCATCAGCAGTGTCCACGGTTCCATCTGCACCCTAGAATCTTCCTGCCCCGATACGAGGGTATTTAGGGAGAGGCAGTCCCACCAGCATTTCAGTTCCTTCTCTACAATCTGCAGCTTGAGGCAGAGTGCTGTTACATCCATTAGCTAGACACATGGTTATACTGTACCTTTTGCTTATTTTTTCCTGTATTTTTGTAGTATTTCCTTTATCATGTTTATGATGTTCTCCTCTGATGTTATCTGGACCGGTGATCTGCTAGGCCTCTCCAATCCTTGACTCTGGGAGCCAGCCTTACCCTGCTCTGCTGTGAGAAACCCCGGTCCCGGGCTGTTCACGCACAGCCTCTAGCACGTAAGCCGCTCCCAGCTACTTGCAAGTGAATGACACTAGCCAATATCTCCGGTCCCAGAAACAACCCTAGGAATCTCCGTCTTGCAGTGTCGAGTTATGCCCACTGGACTCTGCAAGCTTATATGAGTTTGTCAATTTAACAAAGAAATTGATATGTACCAGGCTTGTTCTCCCAAGGGGAGTCTCTGACACACTGCAAACCAAATGCACTACTTCAGGTAGAATAAACAAACAGATTTATTAACTATAAAGGTAGATTTAAGTGATTATAAGTCAGAGCACAACAAGTCAGATTTGGTCAAATGAAATAAAAGCAAACTGCATTCTAAGATGATCTTAACACTTTCAATGGCCTTACAAACTTAGATGCTTCTCACCACAGGCTGGCTCTTCAGCCAGACTCTCCCCTTTGATCAATGGGTCAGTTTCTTAGTGGTGGTGGTGTCTATAGATATAGGCAGAAGAGAGCGAGTATAGCAAAATGTCTTTCCTTTTTATCATGTTCTTTCTTTCCTCTTGGCTTTGCCTCTCTTCCCCCCCCCCCCCCCCCCCCGCCCCTTCAGAGTCAGGTGAGCATTACCTCATTGTAGGCCCAAACTGCCTTAAGGAAGGGGGTGACTCCCTTGAGGATCTAACAGATTCTTTTGTTACTGCCTAAGGCAGTGTCCATTGTTCCTGTGAGGCTGGGCTGGGTTTGTCCCATCCGTGCCCTGATGGTGTGAACTGCCTCTCTGTTCTTGGAGAGTTTTTGCATGGGCTTGCTTTAAGCCATGAGGATACATTTTCAGCCTCATAACTATATACATGAAATTATAACCTATAACCTTACTATAACATTACTGTAACAATCACTATAACAACCATTCTCAGTGCATTATGAGCCTTCCGAAGACACCCAATATGACATACTTTGCATTGGATACCACACAATCATTTTATAAAGATGATGTCCGGGTTCCTTCCCCACTCTGAGCTCTAGGGTACAGATGTGGGGACCCTCATGAAAGACCCCCCTAAGCTTATTCTTACCAGCCTAGGTTAAAAACTTTCCCAAGGTACAAACTTTGCCTTGTCCTTGAACAGTATGCTGCCACCATCAAGCGTTTTAAATAAAGAACAGGGAAAGAGATCACTTGGAGACCTCTTCCCCCCCAAATATCCCCCCAAGCCCTACACACCCCCTTTCCTGGGGAGGTTTGAGAATAATATCCTAACCAATTGGTTACAAAATCATCAAAGACCCAACCCCTGGATCTTGGAACAATGGAAAAATCAGTCAGGTTCTTAAAAGAAGGATTTTATTTAAAAAAAAAAAAAAAAAAGAAAGGTAAAAATCATATCTGTAAAATCAGGGTGGAAAATACTTTACAGGCTATTCAGATTCAAAACACAGAGGATCTCCCTCTGGGCAAAACCTTAAAGTTACAGAAAACAGGAATAAACCTCCCTCTTAACACAGGGAAAATTCACATAAAACAAAAGATAAACTAATCCGCCTTGCCTGGCTTTCCTATACTGGTTGCAATATTGGAGACTTGGATTAGGATGGATTGGAGAAGATGGAATTCTGTCTGGCCTCTCTCAGTCCCAAGAGAGAGAAACCACGTAAACAAAGAGAACAAACAAAAGCCTTCCCTCCCCAGCCAAGATTTGAAAGTGTCTTATCCCCTTATTGGTCCTTTGGGTCAGGTGCCAGCCAGGTTAGCTGAGCTTCTTAACCCTTTACAGGTAACAGGACATTGCCTCTGGCCAAGAGGGATTTTATAGCACTGTATACAGAAAGGTGGTTACCCTTCCCTTTATATTTATGACAGATGAACATGGGGGTGTAGTGTGTTCCCCCGATGTACTGAGCGTCACAATATTATTTTTTTTGTTTAGCAGAAATTGTGCTTTTGGGGGGGGGAGGTGTCCCCCTTTCTCTCTTTTTGACCAAACTTGGCCTTTGTCATTTTTCTCCGGCCTCAAGGCCTCCGGCCTTTTCAATCTATGGCCTCGAGTGCAGGTTATGCCCAACATCCTGGGTTTCAAACCCTGCCAGACCTGGTATAGGTGTTTCTCTTGCAGTGACACATATTCAGGCTGCCTCCACTGCTTTGGAGTATCTCTCATCTTCTCCAAATATAAGATCTGCTCAAGATTTAAGAAGAGATCTAAAAAGTTGAAGGAGGAGAGGCTGAAACTGCTGTTAAAGGAGCACTCGCTGAGACTCTCAGGGTCCAAGTCACCCCCCTGTAAATCGGACCTGCTGACTGCCTCTGATCCAGTAGTAAACGAAGTAAGCACCATCCAGACTTTCAAAGAAGAAAAGACCCCACTTTCCAAAAAGAGACACGCTCCACCGGCACTGACTTATTACTTGGTACCTACTTACTCGCCGTCTGTGCCATCTTCGACAGTGTCTTGTCCTTCAGTACTCATATGGTCTCCACTCAAACTCTTGGAAAGTACTGAGAAAGATTTCCAGTTGATACCAGTATGACTTCCCTCAGTGCTGCCTCACCAGATAACCCATTATTGAACCTCTGTACCAATAAATCTGGTACTTCCCTGTAGCCTGGAACCAACTTGACCTACAGTACCGGCACTCTCCATTCCTCAACGGACATGGGGAGTAATACATCATCTGACTCCGAGTTATTTTTAAATGGGTTCCCCACTTTCATGACCATGAATGGGAGCTGTGCAATGAGATTTTCCAAGAGATATGTCTTACGTGGGGCCATCCACAGATAGAACTCTTCACAACTCCATCCAATGCAAAGTGCAGATGATTCTGCTTGAAGGGAGCAGATCTAAGAAGTTGAGGGAGGAGCGGCTGAAACTCCTGTTAATGGAGCACATTAAGAAGGGCCAGAGGTTACTCACCTTGTGTAGTTACTGTAGTTCTTAGAGATGGGTGTCCCTATAAGTGCTCCACTAGCTGCCTTCCTTGCCCTCTGTCTCTGAGTATCTCATTGGACTTTGGGGGTTGAGAAGGAACTGGAGTGGTGGCAGGTCCACCCCTCCTATGTACCCTTATATCAGGGTACGAGGGCACCTAGGTGCAGGCACAGACCTGCGGACAGTGCTGGGGAAGATCTCTGATCAAGACTGCATGAGTGCGTGCACATTCTGAAGGACACACTTCTCAACTCCAATTACTGTACAAGGTAAGTAACTGCTCCTTTTGTGTGGGCTTTTGGATAGACATAAGTTTTATTTTGAATGGTGTTCACTTAATAACGCAGAGCCTGAAAAAGGGATAGGAATGGACAAAAGTGTTTTTTTACGTTTTTGACCAGTCCAAGAGGGGAATCTGAGGCAAAACTGCCTGTAACATGATCCTAGGCCATGAAGGGTCATACAGGAGACAGCTGGTCCACCACAGCTAGCTTAGCTGGCAGGATTTGCAAGATTCCCTCTGTCTGTGCAGTGATGAAGAGAATGGATTAAACTGTTTATTAGCTGATTAGCGGCAATGGATTCAGAAAATTGTTCTGTAGTTTCTGCAGGAATATTGGCAGCTGCAGAAGATGCAGCGGGACATGCAGCAAGCAGTGACGCTTGTGGACAGCAGCAGTGGCAAAGAGACCACTGTTGCCAGCAGGTGAGGGGTCCTGCTATATTTCAAATGTGGAAGTCTAGACAAAAGAGTGGAATGGGAGTTGGCAGAGGGAGCACTCAGAATGGGCTTGGGGAAGAGATACTCCAAAGGCAGTCTAGAGAAGGAAGGGCCTGCCTAAATGTGACAAGTGGTGTGACATATGAAGAGGGTCCTAAGAAATTTAAAAATGCAAAAAGAAAAGAAAAGTAGTAGACTAAGGAGAGTGTGTCCCCCAAGGGGCAGTGGACAAGTGTACAACCAGGACAGGGGAGGAAGGAAGAGTACCTCTAAGAAGAAGTGTGTTTTTCTTGTGGAAATGAAGACTTTTCCTGGTAATATCCAGAACACTTGGGAAATTCAGGATGGGGTTTATGAGACCGGGAATAGGCTGTCTCAAATACAATCCCCAGACCTGTAAATTACTGCAGTGCATATTGTATGGACTGCTGGCAGAATGTAAGCTACCCCAGATACTTGAACCAGGAAAGGAGGAAAGACCAGTTCTTTCCCAGTTAAGGCCCTGAAACCAGGGAAGTTTAGAGGTTCCTGTGGGAAACCCTGACTGGGGGAAGGATTTGGGCCTGAAAGCCAGAGCTAGAAGAGGCTGTGCAAGTCACAGTCTACTACTATCCTGCAGGGTAACGCAGGAAGTCAGGAGAGAAAATATAGCTGTTGAAGGCTCAGGAAAAGGATAATAAATCTGAGAGAGGACCAGTCTTGAGGAAGCATGACCAAAATGTAGAAACACCTCATAGATTCATAGACTCATAGATATTAAGGTCAGAAAGGACCATTATGATCATCTAGTCTCATCTCCTGCACAATGCAGGCCACCGAATCTCACCCACCCACTGCTGCAATAAGCCTCTCACCTATATCTGAGCTATTGAAGTCCTCAAATCATGGTTTAAAGACTTCAAGGTGCAGAGCATGCTCCATGCTGCAGAGGAAGGTGAAAAAAACCCCAGGGCCTCTTCCAATCTGCCCTGGAGGAAAATTCCTTCCCGACTCCAAATATGGTGATCAGCTGAACCCTGAGCATGTGGGCAAGATTCACCAGCCAGATACCCAGGAAAGGATTCTCTGTAGTAACTCAGATCCCACACCTAGGGCATGGCAGGACAGACCTTCATGGGTGTGAATGTGATGCCATTGGGAGAGTACTTGATGGTTTGCTCTCCTTGAAGGAGAAGTACCAGAGGGAACTTGCTGTTCTGAAGGAGTATAAGCAGCAGGCCCTTAAAGAAAGGAATGAACTAGCCACAGATAAGCAGAGCTTTGAATGACAAATTGAAATGCTGGTGTATGAGAGGAACGGGCTCCAGCTCCTAGCAGGGCATGTTAAAGGTGTCAGACAGGAAAAAGTCTTATCAGCCCTTGGGTTTAGCCAGCTGGAGTATGAACTGGCAAGGGAAGATGAAGGAAATAAAGCATTCCCTCAAGTAGAACTTGCCTTGGGATGGACAAGGTTCTAAGGGGAAGTTGGGGGAGAATGCTCAGTGATTAGAGACAGCTAGGAGTGAGCAGGCTCTAACAGAGAGTCCTGGGAGTTAGGACTGAGACTCCAGCCAGGTAGGGACTAAAAGGTCTGCCAAAGCAGAGATGGTCCCAGGCAGCGAGTCCTCGGAGGAGGAAAAAAAACCTTTGTTTTGTGTGGACTCTTGGTTGGGCTTGAAAATTATATTTTGAATGTTTGTTAATTTAATAAAGCAGAACCCGAGAAGAGATGGGAATGGACAAAGGTGATTAAGTTTATTGAACAATACAAGAGGCAGGGTGTCTGTATTGTGGTCTTAGGCCATGAAGAGGTGCAGAGGAGATGGCCAGCACACCATTCAACCCACTGAATAAACAGGTTCTTTATTCAGAGAGCCACTTAGAGTTAATTAAGAAGATGAGATTGCTGAAGTACACAGAGAAACTTTGAACTTTAGTTCATATGGTTTACAAATATTATTGAAATAATAGAAAATACATTGACATAAGAATAAGTACAGTGAAGTGGTTTCCCGTATTGTGCATACTTACAACTTTATGGAAACCGTTAGAAACAAAGATAGAAGATAAATTAAGTGGAGATGACTTCAAGAGGAAAGCGCTGGGCCAGTTGTCCTATCTGTTTGCCCCATGTCATTGTGCTCATGTCCCAACAACAGGTTGGATAACCACAACTCTATACACCTTTTCCTATTCCACCCAAACATGTCTGGGACCATATTTGAAAACTTTCAGCCCCTATTGTCATATTCTGTCTAACCATAGTTAAAATTCTGACCAATAACACTCACTTGTGTCAATTAATGTTCCAATAGTTTTGATACATCAGTGTGGTAGCTCCCTGGTTACCTTAATGCAAAAGTACCCTAAGATGCTACCTTGTTTGTTTGTTTGTTTGTTTGTTTACCTATTTATCACACTATGCATTGCTAAACTATTATAAGATGTATATTGTTAAATTTTACAACTTTAGATCAAGCACGTATTATTTCAGTCAAGAATATAATACGCCAGTTTATGCCTATTGCTAGCTGCTGCTGGGCCTCACCCTAAACCACAGTTAAAACCTACAGCTAAGCCTATTTTTAATATATAGGTGGTTCTACTTGCTGTTACAGCTTCAGTAACTTTCCTTATTTATTTTATATGCATGCTTATCAAATAGATTATATTTTACCCAAAACTATACCTCCTTCAAGATCAGGTCACGGGTTGATGATCAACAAGGCCACATTGAAATTCATTAAAGAACTGATTCTGTAGTCATGGCTCAGTTATTAATTTCCATGTCTGCTTTGCCTTAGTCATGACTGCAAGGACAGAACTGCAACCTTATTTTTGTCATAGCCTCAGCTGTAGCTTAATATTGGATTTATTATTAATTATTATTTGAGGGGAGGAAAAGTTATTTGGTGGTGTTCCTTTTTGGATTGTTTTGGTACGGTCATCTAAAATGTTTCAACTTTTTGCTTTGTTTTTGTTAATCATCATAGTCATGTATTAGTGCGAGACTTTACAGAAGTATAGCTGATTGGATAACTTTACAAGGTGGCCATTATGTGTAATTATTTAGACTATTAGTAGGAAACTAGTAGGAATGTATGGGTACTAAATGGGAAAATATTCATCACAATAACTAGATATAAAATATCAATGTGTACTAAGGGCTGAAATAATCTTGTTGTTACAAAAGTTGGTACAATTTCCTATATCTGTAAGCCCTCTAAATGGTATATTACATCTAATAATTTGAGCAATGTCATTTCAGATAATATAAGCAATTGTAACCTGATGCACAAGTTTTATGGTGCACCATAAAATGGGAAAGTAATTTGATATTTTCAGGTTGGTTTAAGCCTGTAGAGTTAGCAAAATGTTCATTCTTTCTGTTGATGTTTAATTAGGCCATGCACAGTAAACAAGTCTATAATAGACTTGCCTTGAACTTTAAAAATAGAATTAAACCTAAAGTTGTTTTATAATATGTACATCAATATAAAGGAAAACTTTAATAGCATCACTGCACTAACCCGTTTTTAGAAATATTTTCTCTTTTGGATTTGTCCAAAAAAAAAGGGGGGGGGGGGGTGTTTTCTTAAATTGGATTCTCATTTTTATGAAAGCCTGCTTTGATTTAATTAATCTCAAATGCATATATTAGTTTTCATTCCAGTGCTCTTGCTTCTTCATCTTCATCTTCAGTAGCATTATGAAAGAAAAGAATATAAGAGCTTTCTGTAATTAGTCTTTTAAAATGTCCTTTCAATGGTCATATAATTTAAATAGAATTGGTTGAGAAATGGTTTTCATGTCCCAAAAAATTAAGATTTCAAAAAATTTCCCTTTCCACAGTGGGCTGAACCCAAGATTGTTCAAAGTTTTTCATGAAAAGAATCATAGAACTGGAAGGGATCTTGAGAGGTCATCTAGTCCAGTCCCCTGCACTCATGGCAGGACTAAGTAAGACCATTCCTGACAGGTGTTTGTCTAACCTGCTCTTAAAAATCTCCAATGATGGAGATTCTACAACCTCACTAGGCCGAATTTATTCCAGTGCTTAACTACCCTGACAGTTAGGAAGTTTTTCTTAATGTCCAACCTAAACCTCCCTTGCTGCAATTTAAGCCCATTGCTTCTTGTCCTATCCTCAGACGTTAAGACAAACAATTTTTCTTCCTCTTCCGTTTACATACTTGAAAACTGTTATCATGGCCCCTCTCAGTCTTTTCTTTTCCGTACTAAACAAACCCAGTTTTTTCAATCTTCCCTCGTAGGTCATTTTTGTTGCTCTTCTCTGGACTCTCTCCAATTTGTTCACATCCTTCCTGAAGTGTGGTGCCCAGAACTGGACACAATACTCCGCTTGACGCCTAATCAGAGTGGAGTACGGCAGAAGAATTACTTCTCGTGTCTTGCTTACAACACTTCTGCTAGTACATCCCAGAATGATGTTCGTTTGTTTGCAACAGCATTACACTGTTGACTCATATTTAGCTTGTGGTCCACTATGACCCCCAGATCCCTTTCTGCAGTACTCCTTTCTAGGTAGTCATTTCCCATTTTGTATGTGTGCAACTTATGTTCCTTCCTAATTGGAGTATGACCCTGAACCACTGATAACTACTCTCTGGGAAAGGTTTTCCAACCAGTTTTGAACCCACCTTATAGTAGCTCCATCTAGGTTGCATTTTCCTAATTTGCTTATGATAAGGTCCTGCAAGACCGTATCAAAAGCTTTACTAAACTCAAGATACACCACGTCTACCACTCCCCCCCCCATCAACAAAGCTTGTTACCCTGTCAAAGGAAGCTATCAGGTTGGTTTGACACAATTTGTTTTTGACAAATCCATGCTGACTGTTACCTAGCATCTTATTATCTTCTAGATGTTTGCAAATTGATTGCTTAATTATTTGCTCCATTATCTTTCCGAGTACAGAAGTTAAGTTGACTGGTCTGAAATTCCCTGGGTTGTCCTTATTCCCTTTTTATAGATGGGCTCTGTATTTGCCCTTTTCCAGTCTGCCGGAATTTTTCCCGTCTTCCATGACTTCTCAAAGATAATCGTTAATGGCTCAGATATCTCATCAGTCAGCTCCTTGAGTATTGTAGGATGCATTTCATCAGGCTCTGGGACTTGAAGACAGCTAATTTATCCAAGTAATTTTGAACTTGTTCTTTCCCTATTTTAGCCTCTTCTGATCTTACCTCATTTTCACTGGCATTCACTATGTTAAACATCTAATCATGACCAATCTTCTTGGTGAAAACTGAACCAAAGAAGTCATTAAGCAGCTCTGCCATTTCCACATTTTCTGTTGTTATTTTCTACGCCTCATTGGGTAACGGGCCTACCTTGTCCTTGGTCGTCGTCTTGCTTCTAATGTATTTGTAGAATGTTTTCTTGTTACCCTTTGTCTCTGGCTAGTTTGAGCTCGTTTTATGCCTTGGCCTTTCTAATTTTGTCCCTACATACTTGTGTTATTTGTTTATATTTATCCTTTGTAATTTGACCTAGTTTACACTTTTTGTAGGACTTTTTTTTTATTTTTAGATCATTGAAGATCTCCTGGTTAAAATACAGACCTAGAATACTGAATGACCTAGTGGGCAGAACATGCATTTATAATGTGGGATACCCAGCCTCAAGTCCTGTTCTCAAGCAGGAACAGCAATGACTTGAATCTGTGTCCCCTACGTTCCAGGTAGTGTCCTGACTACAATGCTGTTGGCTATTCTGTGATGTCTTGATTTCTCTCAGTTCCATTCTGGACCCGAGAAACCTTTCCAACTAAGTTTTGTTGAAACTTGTACATTCCCATGAAAACTTTCAGTTTTGACAAATCCTAGGAAAAAAAATGTTGTTGAAAAATTCCTTTCCAGGTCTGAGTTTAAATTATCTTCAGTTTCATGGGGATTTTAACCTGTAAGACTATACTTTTGAATTGTTTGCTTCCGAACATGTCTCCCATCTCTTTGTTCACTCTTACCTTTGAGCCTTCTGTCATGTCATTCAATGGGTTAGGAAAAATTTTCTATTCCTTTTGTGAAGCATCGACAGATGCTTTACAGTGGCTCTCCAGACTGTTTGTAGTTGAGGGCAGAACTAGACTTGTTAGGGAAGGATAGGTCCAGCTACAAAAACGCACCCAGTTTTGTTTTTGTCACTCAGCTGCAGGCAAGCTTTCTCTGGTGCTCCCAGAAACTGACACCAAAACATGGTGGATTGATTTAAATCAAGGTGATTTAAAGGAGTGATTTAAATCACCTAGTAGAAAGCCGCAATCTAAAATATATTTTTAATACTTTTCCATTTGTACTTCAGTTATTTTCTAATGAAAGATACATTTTCACTGGTTGATATAACTGTTAAAACATGTTGATTTACAACCAAATAGAGCCTTCACACTAGATTTGGTACATCTTTTTGCTACCTAGGTGGGTACACTGTAACAATATATATTTATTGAAGCAATTCTATAGCTTAATATTTTCAGATTTTTATTAATTGTACAATTTTACTGTGTTAGAAATATATTGCTTATTTTCTATATAATTAACTTTTTGTTCATAATTTATGTCAAGCTGCATTAGGATGGTAACTAGAATTTAATTAAACACAAAAAAGCATACAAAATTAATTTTTATTAACCAGCTTAAATATTTTGGATACCTAGACATCTCTTATCAAAACATGTTTCACATTTACGACTAAATCATTTATTAAAGAGAGGGATTAACTGTAATCAGTGATTTAAACTGATTATTTCAGTCTGGGAAAATTTTCAGCTATACCTAAATGAAAGTGACTGGAGCTTCAGTTCCTAGTCTCACCTAAGTCTTTTGAAAATAAGACAGTCTCCTAAATTGCTTAGGCTGACCTATTGTGCCATACTTATAAAGCTTGACCTCACAGATTGATGTTTTTCCCCTGGGTCTTTCCTTTTATAGAAAATCAGGTTTTAACTCAGTATTTGCTAGTGCCGTGGATTTAAAGCGTATCATTCTTTTAAAAAAGTGTCAAGATTATAATAAATTTAGACCTTAACATATTCTGTATTAAATTCATTTTAAACATTTATTTTTAAAAGAAAAATATAATTTAAATAAACAGTCTGATTTTTTTACCCTTTTTCTACAAAAAAATCATCAATTTTTAAGCCATCCTGTGCAAAACAGAAAAGGGAGATGTTTTTTTTATTTCTACTATAAGGCTTACTGCATTCTAAGCTTTCACTTCACTGTTATTTAGCCATGGGGGCTCTGCAGAAATGTTTCTGCAGATCTTTCAAAACACTTCTAAAAACATTCAAGCCCAACTCTTTCAGTTTTACCTTTTATTTGTATTGTAGTGTGCCCTATCTGCTGTGCCGCTAAGCTTGATCCTGCAAGGTGCTGAGCATTCTGGTCCTGATTCAGCAAGCACTTAAGCACATGCTTGACTTTAACCATAGGGGTAGTCCCATTGACTTCAGTTGGACTATTCACATGCTTAAAGTTAAGCACACAGTTAAGTGCTTTGCTGGACTGTGGTCAGAGTGCTCAGCATCTTGAAGGATCAAGGATTTAGACTGGAAACTCAGTCCATGGGCCTGTTCTTTATTTATCAGATGTGTCAGCTGGATTGCATAGTACCATTATAACTGATAGTACAGTCTAAATAGTATCATCTTTCAGTGATTCTTGAGAGTAAAATAATAATAAATCATTGCTCCCTTTTGATGGCACTTGTTATGAAAATTAAAAATATGGATATACAAATATACATATTTCTACAAATAATGCTTTATGTGAGATTCATAGATAACATATTTTTTCCATATAAGAAAAAACTAATCTTGCATTGCAATTCCAAAAGATTAGGTTAGTGTATCAATTCTATTTTTCAGGAAGTACTGAGTTTTGATATTCACTTATATGCCAGTATTTTGATTTCATAAATATGGCTTAATACTAGAGTACATTAATTATTAGTCAGTTAAAATAATGCCACTGTTTCTATGGCCCCAGTTAGAATTATGCATCCTAAATAAACAAATCATACTTCACTCAAGTTGTAAGGTACCTATTACCATTTCTCTTGAATACATACATTTTTCATCATCAAAAAACTGCATCACCTTCATTTTTCTTCCACACTAACTGCCTGCCTTTTAGTGACTAAGAGATTATTTTAAGCTTTTTTTGTGTGTTCAATATTGATGATGCCAGTGCAGAGCTATCACTTTTGTAATGTTAAATGGCACATGACATCTTTTAAGTCCACAACAACCTACACAGAAAGTGCAGAAAATGAAAATTCCTAAACTGTACTACATATTTTAACTACATTCATGTGTCCTACGAAGGTACATTGTATCTCATTCATGCTTTGCATGGTTTTCTAATTCTCATCTGTGCTGTCAGTATTTCCTAGTTGCTTCAATGTTTTGGGCCACCTTGATTTTATTGTGGGGTTGGCCTACATCTGCTGAATTGGCAGTGTGAGATATTTTGGGTATACATGTTATTGGTTCGCTACCTGTACCTTATCTCTTACCTGAGTATAGATGAATGGATGTGATGACTAATTCTCAGAATAACTGACAATGCTGGTATTTCTCAGGTATCAATACTCATAGTAAGTATAGGCTATTTAAATATATTACTTGTTAAGCAAATTCCTCTCTCTGGTAAATTAAAAAGTCTCCTATCACAAACTAAATAATAAAACTGTTCTATGTATCCTCTCACCCACCCTGATGTTATTCTGGGTTGAGATTCTTTTACAAGTCGTCATCATCATCATCTTCTTTCTTCTTCCACAACTTCCAAGGAGATTCTTGCCTGTTAAAGTGAAATGAATAAGAGTCTGAGCTAAATAAGCTTTTTGAAATAAACAGACTGTTAGTGATTACAGTGTAGTATAGCAACCTGTTATAGAATCATAAACTATATATTTGTGTAACTCTGGATATATACTGTATTATGCAGAAGCATCAATTTCTGGCAAAATAAAGGCTAAGCGTAAAGGATAGTACCATTTTAGGAGTGACATTTATTTTAAAACTTTGACACAATTTGGAAGATGCAATTTATTACTTTCATAAATAGCTTATGTTCGTATTTAAAAGCTTCATAGTTCATTACAACTGACGTACACTCAGGGAGCATTAAATTTCCACATGTCCTGCAGGAAGAGAGTGTCTTTTTTTCCTCCCCCAGAGGCTTTTTTTCACTTTGCAGGGTAGAAAATCCCCTGAAGGACAAAGTGAAATTTCAGTGCTGCAGAGGTGTATATATAGCCAAGGAATTTCTTAATTACCATACAAATCTTAAGGGGAAAACTTCTTTTCAAAACATCATCTGTATGTTTAGCAATAGCATGTTTGTAATAACAAGAAGAATCTGAATATAGCTAAAGTAAAGGTGTCGAGATGTGGTGAAACAAAATGCTGTGTGCAACCCACTGAGAGGCACTGTGGTAAATTTTCAGGAGTACGAGGGTGACACCTAATTTGCACATAGACGCACATGGTATTTTAATCACTAAGTGCACATGCAATTTTTTTGTTAGGACTTCGAGAGCTTACAAAGCTCTTTACAAGGCAAAATATGTTATGAAGGCTTCAAAGCAAGGTGTGTGCAGCCTGATGATGGTTCTCGGAAACAGAGTTCTTAGTGGTTTGTACTGTTGGTAATGACTGTAGTGTATCTCTGAAATGGCCACATACATGATGAAATGTACGTTTGAGTCTGCTGAGTGTTTGCTGTGTTGTTTTTCCCCCCAGGCTCATAAATAAAAAGTCTTTTCTCAAATCTAGGTACCTCTTAAGAGGCACAAATAGCAGTCATGGTAATTAACTCCAGATATCTGTCACTACAGATTATGATTGTGTGTGTGTGTGTGTGTGTGTGTGTGTGTGTGTGTGTGTGTGTGTGTATATATATATGTGTGTGTGTGTGTATATATATAAAGTGAGTAAATTTCTTCTTGAATCTTGGATTGCAGAATGAGACAATGAGTCTGTCCATTCTAGCTGACTTTTGGCCTCATCTACTTTGGTTTCAGGTAAAAATGGGTATATACTTTCTTTTGTCCCCTTCAAAGCTACTGCAATGAACTGTGAAATTAGTTTGATCCTTTCAGCAGGTGGACAACAATTTATACTCATATTTTTTGAGCAAGACAGAAAACAGAAAACATTTTTCTGAACTTCCATGAAAATGCCTGCAACTTTATGAGAGGCCTCCCACTCCCCTTGCAATTTCAAGCTAAGGTCCCCACTCATCTCTGAAGTTTTAATAAATACTTGGCAATATCTTCTGTAGCTGTTGAAAGTCAAGTATTGGCTTTAGAAATGCAGAGTGGAGTCCTCCATGACCCTAGAAGAAGTGGCTTCCTTCTGCAACCTTCCTTAACCAGATACACTTGAAACACCAGGATCTACTTACCCTATCTACCCCACTCATAAGTAGTCCACTTTTTTTCTGTTTGCTCTCAATGGTTTTCTGCTTCTACAGGAAAATGCAGCAAGTGGCTATGGTTATGGTTTTGCACTGTAGCCCTAACAGGTCTTTACCATCTCTAACTTGTTAGACAATTCAACCACATTAGATAAACATATTCATTGGATATTTATGCATAAAAGAGCAGAAGAATAGTTCACAATGTGGACACTTGAATTGTCATAATTAGTTTTGAATTAACAGCCTGTTGAAATGAATGGGGCTAGTTCATATCTTTTAAAGCTATTTGGTGAGGCCGGCTTGTACAGACTTTTGCATATAGCGTTGTGTTAATGCACATTGGTGCACATATGGAAGGAATATCTTTTAAAAGCTGTACACTTAAAAAAAAAAAAAAAAAGCTTAAATTCCAGGGAAACCAAGTGCTGCCAGTGGTTTGGAGGACATATTTCTGTGGATAGCATGTGGCTCAAGGGCTGAGAATAACACTGCTAAATTATTCTAACAATTTCTTTGTAAAAATATTAGCAAATAGTTAATAAACCATCCCATTGTGGCTGTATTCTGTCACTCTAGTTGTGCTATGTGAAGCCTAAAGTTACAGGGTGAAATCCTGGCCCCACTTTAGTCAACACAAGTTTTGTTATTGATTTCAGTGAGCCCAGGATTTCACCCAGAAACTTTAAACCCGTCCTCTGTATACTTAATGCAAAGACAAAATGTCTCATTCAGACATTTCTTGATGATATTTCATTATGACCAGATATTCACAGTGAAAATTACATGTTATGACATGCAGACCTTGAGAAATGTAGAAATGCTGTTTATTTACAAACACATATTGCTTGCTGCCTAATCACCTTGATATTTATCAAACAAGTAATATGTCAGTCCCTGGCTGAAGCAGGAGCAGATCTGGGCAGCAGCAAGGGCTGGTTATATGGAAACAGGCACAGGACTAAAGCATGAGCAATGGTTGGCTGGGGCAGAATCAGGAATGAAAGCAGTCTGAAACCATTGGCAGTGAGAGTGCTCCTGGTGAGGCAGTGACATTAAGAACACAAATATGGCCATGCTAGATCAGATCAGTAGTCCATCTAGACCAGTGTCCTGTCTTTCAACAGTGGACAGTGCCAGATGCAGTAAGTGATCCATCCCCTGTCATCCAGACCTAGCTTCTGATAGTCAGAGACTTAGGGACACCTTGAGCATTGGTGTTGTATCCTTGACAGTCTTGGCTGATAGCCATTAATAGACCTATCCTCCATGAACTTATCTAATTCTTTTTTGAACCCTGAGATACTTTTGGTTTCACACGATCCCATGGCATCCAGCTCCACAGGTTGACTCTTCATTGTGTGAAGTACTTCCTTATCTTTGTTTTAAATTTGCTGCCTGTTAATTTCACTGGTGACCCCTGCCTAGTTCTTGTGTTATGTGACACGGTAAATAACACTTTCTTATTCACTTTCTCCACACAGTTCATAATTTTAAAGACCTCTCTCATATCTCCTCTGAGGCTATGTGTACACTACCACTTATGTCAGCATATTCCAGAAGTCTTGAGGTCTTTCTGAGTGTAGCCTTCATTGATTTGAGCTCTACCATATAATTCATGAACAAACACCCCCTCACCTCCGAGCAACATCAGTTATGCTGCCATAAGCACTAGTGTGCACAGCTGCTCATTGGGTGTAGATTAATCTCTCATTGACATAGAGTGGCTGCATGAGAGATCTCTCTAGCGTAGAGATGGCCTTAGTCATCTCTTTTTTGTAAGATGAACAGTCCCAGTCTGTTTTTAATCTCTCTTCATATGGAAGCTGTTCCATATCCCTAATCATTTTTGTTGCCCTTCTCTGTATGTTTTCTAGTTCTGCTGTCTATTTTTAGAGATAGGGCAACCAGAACTGCATGCAGTATTCAAGGTATGTGTGTCATGGACTTATATAGTGACATTATAATATTTTCTATATTCTTCTGTATTCCTTTCTGAATATATTCCTTTACTAACAGTCTCTTAGCTTTTTTGACAGCCACTGCACATTGAACAGATGTTTTCAGAGAACTGTCCACAGTGACTCCAACCAAGGTCATTTTCTTGAGTGATAACAGCTACTTTTGACCTCATCATTTTATATGTATAGCTGGGCTTATGTTTTCCAATGTGCATTACTTTCCACTTATGAACATGGAATTTCATCTACTATTTTGTTGCCCAGTCATCCAGTTTTGGGAGATGCCTTTGTAATTGTTTGCAGTGTGCTTTGGACTGAACTATCTTGAGTAATTTAGTATACTCTGCTAACTTTGCCACCTCACTGTTTACCCCCCCCCCTTCAGATAATTTAGGAATCTGTTGAACAGCACTGGTGCTAGTGCAGATCTTTGGGGGATGCTGCTATTTACCTCTGTCCATTGTGAGAAATTATCATTTATTCCTTCCCTTGGTTTCCTGTCTTTCAGTTACTGATCCACAAGAAGACTTTCCTCTTATCCCATGACTGCTTAGTTTGCTTAAGGGCCGTTGGTGAGGGACCTTGTCAAAGGCTTTCTGAAAGTCCACTGTACACTATATCCACTGGATCACCATTGTCCATGTGTTTGCTGAATTCTAATAGATTGGTGAAGCATGATTTCCCTTTACAAAATCCTGTGTCAACTGTTCCCTCAACCAATTTGTCTAGTACAGGTTATTGGCCTGTAATTGTCAGGATTGCCCAGGGTGGATAAAAATAAATGATTGATTTATTTTTTTAAATAAAAAAGTTTTTGGATTTTTTTCTTTAAATTGAATTTTTTAATATAAGGTTTTTTCCTCAAAAAGCATATCTAAAGATAGATACATTATAGCTCAAAGATATCTCATCGTGGAATAGGGATTACAAATTCTAATTCTATAGAATGAGACAATATATTAATGTAATGTTTAAGAAAAGTTTTGTAAATGAGTTCCAATAGTTCATGGATTAGGGACCCAATTTTATGGAGTTCCAGGGGCTTCTTTATAGATTACTTAGGTTAATCTTTCTATCTACCCAATGGGACTCAGTGCTCAGTCTAGAAGATACCATCAGAGATGCTTAGTTTTGCAGTTCTCAAACTGTGGATTTGTGTCGCCAGAGATAACATGCTTGTTAACAGCAAAAATGTTTTTAAATAAATAAATAATATATAGAAGTGAGAAATAACAGACCTCAACCTTATTGTCCCTCTGCAAATTTGTGTACACAGAGTCAATCCCTTACCTCTCTCTAAAAGTGCAAAGTTTAAAAAAATTCAGTGAACAGAAGATTGTTGGGGGCAGAATAGATCTGGACCAGGAGAAGAAGTCTGGAGATAAATGTGAGATGGGAGGGACAGGCAGTAGAAACAAAAGTGAAACTGTTTGAGCAGCATATTCCAGAAGTCTTGAGGTCTTTCTGAGTGAAGCCTTCATTGATTTGAGATCTACCATACCATTCTCTCACTAGAAGGGAAAACCTGTAATGGCAGCAGGCCATAAAAGAGACCCAGTTTGGGAATAAGAACCATTCAAGAAATATGTTTGCTGATGATGTTTTAAAGAAAGTCACACCAGTGAACTGGTGGAAGTTACTTAAGCACTTGGATTCAGAGACTGTTGAAGTGATAATCTCACTTTTTAACAGCAGTAGCTTCTTCTGCTGGTGTGGAAAGAGTATTTTCTTCCTTTGCACTAATTCATTCCAAATTGAGAAATTGTTTGGGACCTGAAAAAGCAGGAAAGCTTGTTTTTCTTTTCCAGATTATGAACAAACAGGAAAATGAAGGTGAAGACGATTGAGTTAGCTGCAGAAGCCAATATTTTAAGTTTCTCATGTTGACCTGGCTAACATAGTCATTTTAATTTTGGGGGGTTTTTTTGTTTTTGTTTTTTTAAAATATTTCATTTAATTATTTTAGTTAAACAATTTTAACAAAAACACACCCGATTTTAAAAAACTTGAATGTTTAAGTATCAGAGGGGTAGCTGCGTTAGTCTTTATCCACAAAAACAACGAGGAGTCCAGTGGCACCTTAAAGACTAACAGATTTATTTGGGCATAAGCTTTTGTGAGTAAAAAATCAGATGCATGGATCTGAAGAAGTGGGATTTTTTACTCTCAAAAGCTTATGCCCAAATAAATCTGTTAGTCTTTAAGATGACACTGGACTCCTCGTTGTTTTTGAATGTTTAACTAAATTCAAAAATTCATATGGTTGTTTTATTAAAATATTATATGTTTGCTGTTGAAGAAAAATATCCAGAATACATAACATTGTTTTAGTTAAATAAAACAATTTAAATGTCTGTCTGGTGGTGATCTCCTCCTAATACAGCATGGCAAGAAAATCCTCCAAGTATTAGCAAAAAGAAAAGGAGTACTAGTGGCACCTTAGAGACTAACCAATTTATTTGAGCATAAGCTTTCGTGAGCTACAGCTCACTTCATTGGATGCACTGAATTGTTGAATTGGAGATAGTTCACCTCCCAATGACTTCATAAATATCTGCTTCAATTATCTTTGGTAAATGAAATAACCAGACAATCATTCATTTTCTGATATAGCTGTAAAACTAATCTGAAAAGTTTTCAAAATGAATCACTTTAAAAATGTATAGTGTGTGCCTTCTAAAAATGAAACCTACATCTGTCTGAGTTTGAAGTATATGTATTAAGGTTATAACAACCAAGAATGCACTTTTATGTAGAAATCCATGATTAAATCGAGTCTTCCTGACTAGTGATTTAAATCATGACGGAAATCAATTTGATTTAAATCAAATCCACCCTGGGATTGCCTATGGAGACTTTTTTGGAAAATCGGTGTTATATTTTTTTTATTCTCCAGTCATCTAGTACAGAGGTTTCAGAGTAGCAGCCATGTTAGTCTGTATCCGCAAAAAGAACAGGAGTACTTGTGGCACTCCTGACTAACAAATTTAGAGACTAACAAATTTATTTGAGCATAAGCTTTCATGGGCTGCAGCCCACTTCATCAGATGCATAGAATGGAACATATAGTAAGAGGATATAAATATACATACAGAGAACATGAAAAGGTGGAAGCAGCCATACCAACTGTAAGAGGCTAATTAATTAAGATGAGCTATTATTAGCAGGAGAAAAAAAAACACAAAAAAATACCTTTTGTAGTGATAATCAAAATGACCCATTTAGACAGTTTACAAGCAGGTGTGAGGATACTTAACATGGGGAAATAGATTCAATATGTGTAATGACCCAGCCACTCACAGTCTCTATTCAAACCCAAGTTAATGGTATCTAGTTTGCATATTAATTCAAGCTCAGCAGTTTCTCATTGGAATCTGTTTTTGAAGCTTTTCTATTGCAAAATTGCCACCTTTAAGTCTGTTACTGAGTGACCAGAGAGGTTGAAGTGTTCTCCTACCGGTTTTTGAATGATTTGATTCCTGATGTCAGATTTGTGTCTATTTATTCTTTTGCATAGAGACTGTCTGGTTTGGCCAATGTACATGGCAGAGGGGGCATTGCTGGCACATGATGGCATATATCACATTGGTTTAGATATGTGTTACTGATGCAACATATTGGCAGAAGCAGGCACTAGGAATTTGGATATTTGCATCTTCAAGAATATTTCTTTATTTTATGTTTCCCATCTCCAGTTCAGATAAGCAAACAATAGTATCCTTTTTAAACATACACAAAGAACCTGGCCATTAACATCTTGAAACCTACCATGTATGTATGTTGAGAAAGTTTGACCAAAATGATAGCTTATGTATAATTTTTCAAACCTGAACTGTTGGGTGCTTTTTGTTAGAAGATATTAAAAAACCCAAAAGCACACTTATATAGTCTCACATGCTGCATGTTCTGATTATCTCTTTTTCAGTGCCATGGAGATTCAAAATGCTAAAAGGTAATATGAGTTGACTTCTATGTGGGTCTTCTATCTTAAGTGGTCTTTTGTAAAACTAACATTGTTTTGTTTATTTCTCTTGGGTTTGATTAACTATTTCTTGTCACAGTGTTTTCTTACGTTTGTTAGTTTACTATAAGTAATGTGGCAGGCCAACACATAGCAGCAAAAAGTTTGGAACAGCAGTGCTTTGCTTGATTTTGTCACTTAAAAGGAAAATCTCAGTAATACAGTGGCAGTGATATTTCATTCCTACTTGCAGTTTCAAGGAAGTCCTAGACAGAGAGTGTGTTCCAAAAGAAATCCAATCTGCTCCAGTGAAAACAGTTTGATTAGTGCTAAACAAGTCTTTCATCCAATTATGTTAATGATACTGTCCAGATACAAGTCCCCTCAAAGCCCTATGCTGGCACACAATCAGAAAACCTTTAAATAGCTGTGCCTTGGAAGTCTATTAGCATCACAACAATAGTCATGATGCAAGAATTGTACAAGTCCCCTGAATCATATCTAAGGTCCACATAGCAACCCCATTTACTTTAAATAACTTTGCACTCTGAAAAATCTGCCTCTGCTCATATTTGAATCAGGGACTCTTAAATATAAATTTCTTTGCAACTCAGACATGCTATCTGTCTTCGCTGTGCAGACTAATGTGTTCATTTTGAGTGTGTCTGTATGTGTGTGTGTGTGTGTGTATATATATTATAAATCTTTAAGTGAATAGAGTTGCTTAGAATTTTGGTTCAAAGCCACAGTTTCAGTGACCTGTTTTAACTGTGCACGTGATATTTGTGGATAAGATATTTGTGCATACACTGATGTATGCAAACAGGTATTTGCATGATTAATTGGGCAGATCGGCTAATTATGTGCCTAACTATCCTCTTGCATGTGCAATTACTCAGTCTACACATATATGCATGATTTTGTGCATGCAAATTGATGTAATCACAAATGTTTCAAGTAAAATTAAGCTGGAAATGTAGCCCATGATGTTTATACATGTACACTTAATGTTACTTTTTTTAGTACCAGCAAAGATTATATCTGGAAGGGAAGGGAGGGGAGGAGGGGGACTTGTGCGCTTTATATTGTGCCTAAGAGCATACTGGCCACTTCACTGAAGACCTAGAAAGGCACCTTACAATCTGTGTTTTACTATGACAAGTAAGGATGACAAAACAGTAAGAAGAGAATGAGATCAGGAAGAATTATAGCAATGCAATGACAGTTACTCATTGTCAGCATGTGCACATCATAGTAATTCTGGATTTTTTCCCCCTTCTAATTCTATTAAAAATAATAAAGAAAATAAAGATATGTCCGACTGAATATTAATTACTCATCTATTCTGTATACTGATTTTTTTCTCTCTACACTCTTTAATAAATGTTCACAATATGTTGCTATACCCAAGAATTGAAACATTAAAATATCCTTATTTTGTAATAGATATTCTGCTGCTCATAAGGAAAAAGTACAATTGAGCTTTTATACTGGTATATGTGGAGGTTTTCTTTAATAAGTTTATTTATCCCTTGTGAGTTAAAATTGGGACTATGATATTCAGGTTCGGTAGAATTTAGTATTTTTTATAATTATGATATTGGTTTTTTAAGTCTTTTTTTAAATTTTATTTATGTACATTCTCATGGTTGTGCAAAACTATGGGGCAAGGGGTCAAACAATAAGGGGGGAATCAGACAATTATTTAATGAGAATAGACCGATTCAAAAAGTTCAAACTTTGTAACAGTTAAAACACATAATACTAACATCACATCAAATATACAAAGTACATATCCTTAAATAAAACTCTGATAAATTCTGAAGTAGTATTTTTTTTACTTTGCCTGTTTGTAAATAATATAATAATAATCATTAAAAATATCTTTTCACCATTGAAATTATGTATGTGTATGAAGAAGTCCATGTTTATCGACATACTGACAAAAGATTCAATTTTCCAAGCCTATTTACAATTCAAACTTCATAACTTTCCAAGTAATCGTATACTGTATGTTAGTTCAAGCCATCATCAACATGTAGTAATGGTTATAATTCAGTTTAGTTTATATAATATATATCCTCTCAATTCTTCACATGTCAAAGGCTCATACATATTTTCATGCACGGGCTGGAGGCTACATACCTTGAAAAAACTGAGAATGGTAAAGGACAGCCCACACGTTTTTTGTATTTTAAATAATAGATGTTTGTAAGAAAGTATTTGTATTCATCAGAATGGAAACCGTTACTAATAATTAAGAAGTGTGCATGTTTTCAGACGCAGTAGTTTGTTTTTGGTGTAAAAATGTTTGGTTTTCAAAATTTCCCATGTAAGTATGTTTAATTTCAAACTGGGAGGTACAGATCACTTGTAAAGAATGTGCTTTATACATTACCAAAGGAAGGTCAATATAAAGTTCTTATATGGCTTCATTACCATCGTGTTGGAGGGCCTGATATTTTTAAAATGTATTTATCCTCACAAAACCCCTGTGAGGTAGGGCAGTGCTGCTGTTCCCCTTTTTACAGATGGGGAACTGAGGCACGGAGAGGTTAAATTACTTGCCCAAGTCACATAGGAAATATGTGGTGGACCAGGAAACTGCACCCAGGGTCTATCATACTAGGCTAGTGCCCTAACCACTGGACCACCCTCCCTCTCTCAGTACTGTAGTATGTGCTGTGTTTGCTCACGTAAAAAAAAAGTAAGGCCAATATATGTAGTTTAAGCAAAATATTTTTTTTTTACTTTTATTTCTCATACAACTGTATAATGGCGTTGCATGCTGGGAATCTGAAAACATCCTATAGATGAAAAACAAGGGATAAAGGATCAAATTACACTGATGCACAAGTGAAAGCGTGACAGTTTCAGAGAAGTGAGGACGGAGGACGTAGCTGTCATAGGTTATTAGTGCACTGGCTGTTCGTATCTAGAGATCCGATTCAGATTTGTCTTGGTTACAAGTGAGATAAGATTAATGGTGTTAACATAGTCTTCAGTTGATGCTAGTCTACACAGAGCAATTCACAGTTTACCAAAAGGTGTCATGAATGACTCAGTATTCCTGAGAGAATGACAGGAATGTTGCAGTCAAAACTAAGGTACATTTGCAGATCTATGTCCCCAATTCAGCAAAGTTTCTAAGCGTGTTCTTAAGTGTTTTCTGGGGCCTGTGGATGGGGCCTGTGATCTGGGGCCTGTAGATGGATATTTGTGTCCTGTAGCTATATATCTAGTTCTGACTGGCTTTCTGGGCAAGTTTGACTTGCATAAAAGCATTTATTCTGCAGATAATTTAAGCTGTCATTGATTTTTGGCAGTAGTAAGTGCTAATTTTTATGTGCAGTGGGCTTGATTTCCTTTACATTAACACGTTTACACTGTTCTAATTCATAATTTACACACACACAATATATGTACACACAGTTAGGCATATAAATTATGTCTTGACCCACTTTAAACTCCCTTTTCACTGCCAGAGTGGTGTAGAGAAGCTATAGCATAAATGAGAATCCAGGCCAGTGTGTTTTGACTACCAGCAATTCAGCATCAGGTATATGTGTATGCTCCTGCACATTTTTTACTTCTTTCACAAATAAATTGAAGGGTGCTATTTTTTTAGTTTTCTTTAATCGCTTTAGACAAGTAATTCTCAAACTGTGACTCAGGAACCACCCGGTGATTAGCAGAGCCTTCTTGGTTGTCTGCATATGAAACACTTTGAGAACCATGGAATGGAAGAACCGGGAGAAACTTTCATTCTATGGACTTCCTCACAATATCAGTTTAGAGACTCGCTGCTAAGGACACAGCCCAGTGGATTGAGACTGTGTTGCAGATTTCTCGGGTTTTTTTCTTTCTGTTCCTTAGTAAGATTCCGAGCAGATAAATAATGCATAAATAAATGCATAGAAATCACCGATTATTATTTTATTCTCTTATTTATATAAACCCAATAGTGTGGTAGGCATTTTACATTTTCCTCATGTTCGCCCATTTATATGTATGCGCACCTGCTGGATTTTTTTCCGCTAAAACAATAGGAATAAGTGTTACTACTTCTTTCTCAGTCATTTTTTGCTTACTGTAAAGAGTTAGGTATTGAGATACCATGGAGGTGCTCAGTGATAAGTGTCATCTAAAAGCTGTGGGAGAGAGACAGTGTAGGAAAGATGTTTTTACCAACTGGAACCTAATACACAAGGTCCTCAGGTGACTAAGAATTATAGTGTGAATATAAATGCTTTTATAAATACTGTTGCTTATCAGGTTACATGCTTTTTGTTTGTTTACAGTATGAAAGAGGCTGGTTTAGGCCATAAACAATGGAGAGGTGGTCCCATTTCGACAAACTGCAAGCAGTGTCCAGTAGTTTATACCAATCCTGTTTGTGGATCAGATGGTCATACATATTCTTCCCAGGTAAGAATAAAATAATCAAATTATTCATTAATTTGGTGCTAAAGTCAATTTATATTTCTAAAAACAGTCAAATATCCCAATGTTTAATAAAAGGAAGCAGTTATTTATTTTGATTTGAATAGCATAAAAAGCTATCCTGGGCTGACACCCACAAAAAATCCAAAACATTGTGAGACTAAAAAGCAGAACAGCAACAAATCTCACCCAACATAAATCAAATAGTTATCATTTTATTTATTGATTGATTGCTGTTTCCCTTCCTCAGATTTCAGAAGAAATCCTACTCCCTCTCCCTCTCCGCCCAGCTCAGACTTCATAAATGCCTGTTCAAAGATGGGTTTTGCATCATGGCCTGAAAATTCAAACTGTTTCAGACCTATGGAGGGTAAACTGCAAAGTCAAGGAAGAATCCCTTACTCACAATTCCCTCTTTTTTAAATCAAGGAAACTCAGGCCAGGCCCTTCTGCAAAATGTGACTGTGGCAGTGGTGAATGAGGAAAGAAACAGTCATCCATGTAGATAGGTCTCAGACTATTATGGGGAAAGACCAACACTTTAAACTCTACCCACTGGCCACCAGTAGACCACAACTGCAAATTCTGGGACAAAGATGTCATGCTCACTGTGAGATACTAATAATAAGCAAGCTGCTTCATTCTCCCCTAGATGCAGTTTCCTAATGGGTTTAAGGTGTGGCACGTTACAGTAGTCTAATCTCGAAGTGACAATGGTATGGATTACAGTAGTCATGTCTGCATCCAGAAGAAAAGTTTGCATCCCATGAACTAGGCATACATGGAAAAAAGCAACTGGAAATTTAACCAGGTCCACAAGTTACAAACTGTATTGAAAATTATGTGCATACTCTTTTACACTCATATGGGGCTGGTGCTAAGTATAAATTTAGCCAAATCCTTTAATTGCACCTTAGACTTACATGGATGTTCTCTCAACAAACTTACTCTCATTCGTACCCAAGTATCTCCCAAACACTGACTGAGACACTTGACTGCACTCTCGAAGCTGGATAAAAAGGAGATACAAATCTGAATGTCATCACCATACTGAAAGCACTTCATTGTGGCGATGACACTCAACTTTATATCTCCAGAAGAAGGGTGGTCCTGCTCAGCTTTGATAAGATAAGCACGTCAGGATATGACCAACATTTCATTCTCAGTTATTATGATTTTATCCTGAATCTCATTATATTTAATACATTTCTTAAAGCTCCAGCCCTTGGAGTCAAGAGATTGTGAGAATCTCAGAATTCATGTTTTTTAAAAGTCAGATTCTAGCCTTTGTAGTTGTAGAGAAAAGTTTGGAAATGTGACCTGTGTGCACTTTAAACTCTCAGAAGGCAAACAAAAAAGAACCCCAAATTGACTATTGAAAAAACCTTCATGATTTCTAAGCCAATGTCCTGAGTTGTTGGAGGCTCTGAATGCTTGGTACTGGAAATACTGTGTTCTTTTAAAATGAGAATATACTATTTTGAGAAATAGTCATAAATAATTCACAGTAAATTACTTGTTGCATATATGTATATGGGAACTATTAAAACCTGTTTGAAATGTGCTTAAATCATGCCAAATATCTTGTTGTCATTGTTTAGTAATTCCATATGGTAGCACTCAAAGGGCCAGTCAGGAAATGGGCCCCAGGTCTACGCACTGTACATGCAGAGAAAAGAAGATGGTCCTTGTCTCAAAGATCTTATCCTCTAAAAAGGCGGACAAACAGAAATAGATTAACAAATAATAACTAATTGTATTAAAAGTATAGAATTTACATATTACAAAATCTCCCAGCCCTGTCCCCCACCTCTGTACTGGTGCCAAAGCCAGATTGTCATTTTTCAGAGTGTATCATCTTCCTTTAGGGTGACCAGACATCCTGATATTAGGGGCTTTGTTTTATATATGCAACCATACGCCGCCTCCCACCCCCCAAAAAAGTATCCTGATTTTTCCCACTTATTATCTGGTCACCCTATCTTCCTTCTATCCTACCCTCATCCCAAAGGAATTACCTGTCTTTGAAGAGAATTCAAAACAAAACAAACCTAGAAGTTCCTGAATGCCTCCTTCCCAACCATTTCTTCCCCAGTCCTTTTATGTGGGAGTGAGCAAGGCTGCTAACTACTCCCTAAGGGAAGAGACAGGGGGCCCATGTGACCTTTCTTTGCCTACAACATTTTTCCAGCAATGGTGGTGGTTCCTAGCCATTTCTTCCTTATAGGGGTACAATTGCAGAGGATGCGAGAAAGGTATGGGAGGAGATTTTTAACTTCTGAAACATGTTTGAGTATCTCCAGAAATCTTAATTTTTCATACCTATGTGTTGGTGATGGTTTCATGTTTGGCTTGTGAAGTACCTCAGTATTCAGAGCACAGTATTCAGAACACCGTGGCACAGGAGTTTCAGATATTCTAACAGCAGCTATACATGCATTGTGCAATTAAGAGCTTCAGAGAGTGTGGAATGAGAGCTTTTTCTAAAAAACTTTGAAAATTCTCAAATTAAAAAGGCACATACAGCTCAGTGAAAGCTTAATATTGTTCTATGTAATGGGGTTCATGCTATGCCCCTGGGTATTTGGCCCCTGGGCCTCCCTCTTCAATGAGTTAGGGACCACCTCAGTCTGGTGCAACACCCATGCTCTTTATTCTCATAACGTTTCCGACCACCAGTTCCCAACTATATACAGGCTTTGCAGCTACTTTTCCTACAACAGGCCTGGCCGTCAGACTAGAAGGCTCCAACTTCTTTCTGTGGCTGACCTTTTTCTTTCCCTTTCCCGCTTCTCTGGCTTCCTCCCAGCCTTTATAGCTCGGGGCTAATAGGACTCTCAGGTGCGTCCAGTTACCAGGCAGATACCGGGCTATTCACCCAACCCCAATCCATTCCCCTTAATTGGGGCTGGAGTGGCAGGAGCTGATTAAGGGCTTTTCAACCAGCACCCTGCCACATTCTACAATATAGTTACTTTCTTTTATTGGGAATGTATTTGTCAATGACTGCAAATTGTAGAATACATTTTCTGAACACAAGTCAATAAAGGATATCCGTGTTATAGAACTGTGCAGTGCATTGGTATAATTTCCCCATAGACACTGATTTGGAAATACCATGCCCTGTTCTTTCAGATTAAGCCCATAGCATGTTTGCTGTTTGAACTGCATAACTGTCAAAACTTTAAATGTGCTTTTGGTTCCCAAAAACGTAAGTGAAGTCATATGTGGTAAATGAGCCACAGTGAAAAAAACATTTTAAAAGATTGTCTTCAAAACTGAGATAATATAGAGCTTGATAATGCCACATATCTTGCAGTGATTTCAGCGGGACAATTGAGCAGGCTAATGTGCTACTCAGCAGGAGTATCTAGCCCATAATTATTAACATTCAGTCAGTGTAAAGGAAGAGTGGAAAAGTCAAAAGCTTATTACAGAATGAAGGAGACACTAAAAGGGGGAAAAATGCATAATGAAATGTTGACTAATAAAATCAGCATCAGCAACTGTACAGGAAGAATTTAATTTAAAGGGACACTGTAGTTTTCTTACCTACATTGCATTTTTCACAACACCTTTTGTTTAGTTAATAAAAAAATTGTTACAAATATTTTCATTATTGGTCATGGTTTACCTTCTGCGTTTCTTGCAACTTGGGCAATGAAAGTAGATTAGTCAGTTTTCAGTCAATTTTACATACAGATACTCAAACACTGCCATAATATAAGGGATTGTTTATTTTAAATATAGCTCTAATAATTCATAATTATAAAACAGATTTTTCTATCCATATATTGAATGCTACCTTAATCTATATGTAGTGCCTTGGATTTCATACATACAGTGTAATTGACTGCTCAACATTTATTGCAGGTGTGGGATGATCTAGCCCTAATAATTACAGAATAACAACGCTTTCAGTATTTTTAAAAGGCAGTGCTACAGAAATAAACTACGTTTAAAACAAAGTTTGCCACTTGCTTTTTGGTTTCATTCCAGAATAGCCTTGGCAATAAGCCACAAATCAATTTTTTAGCTAGTGGCATTTTCCTTGAGGATGTCAAGTCCTTTCCACCCTGATAGCAAACTTTTACCAATTTATTTTCTTTCCTATTTATGAAAAGTATATCTGGTTGGTGGTATGTCTGCAGTTACTCTTAGAGAAGAAAGGACTCAGTTGATAGAGCATGTATCCATGAACATTTTTAATCACCTGAAAAATCCCAACAATAATCATGATTACAGGAAGACGAATTTGGTTCCTTACAATTAGGGAAATGAAGTTTAGATTAAAGACTATTTCTCAAAAATGTAATGGGTCCTAATTGTTTGGGGCTGAGTGGGGAGATCAAAGGGAAAGGAAATAGAAAAGATATCCATAATATCTGGAAAATAGGCATGGACTCCTGGTGATACTTTGCATGTAGATAATCAACAGGTGTGTGTGTGTGCGCATACACACACACACACACACACACCTGTTGATTATCTATATATTATCTATCTATATATATACACACACACACACACACAGTGATTTTTTTTAACCTTCTGGTATTATGATTTGGAGTCACCAGAGATGTAAATGTGACTCGGTATGTTAATAGCAATGAATATGTTCATTATGTTGTTCTTGGCTGTGTGGAAATCTCAACTACTTGTTTTATAAATTTACATGGATCTAACTTTCTGCATGCTTAACTTAATTCCCCCCACATTTAATGGTTTCCATTTTAAGGCCAGTGCTATTTTTATTTGGCATCAGTGTATTTTTAGAAGTAGGTTTTGTTATGTTGGAAAGCTATCCACATGCCTTAATGTTGAGGGTAGGAAAAAAGCTTATTTGGAGGAGTCTTTAGAAATAAAAAGTAAGTAGAGTTGTTTAACCTTTCTGGTGTACCCTATTATAAATGTGAAATTGATTGAATCCCATCTACTTAATCAACTTCATGTGATATTTTGAAACACGTTTGAGCTGTTGGCATTTTCTTTCCAGTTCAGAAAAAATGATAAACTAAAGCTGTGTAAGTATTCAGTTTGCAGAACCTGTAGGATTATTTGATTCATATTAGTCCAAACTGGTATCTTGTGGAGAAGTTAGCTGTCAGAACGTTTAAATATTGACCCCTTTATTTGGTAACCATAAATAGAAACAACTTCACATGTGCCTGATTGAGCAGACATCAGTCATGCTGTTCTTAATTAGAATGATTTTTTTAAAATGAAACTGTATTGGAGTGGACACAGCAGTATACGAGACACAGACGAAAATAATGTGATTTAATGCTGGGCCACATAATCTGTAAGAAATAAATCTTCTGGCACACACCTACCCAGTCAGGTAGGTATTGAAACTTTGCCATCTGAGAGGTCTTGTAAATGATATTCTTTCAGGAGATAAAAGTTCATTCTACCAAATCCTTACAGAAACTTAGAGATCTTCCCTAATTATAGCTCTCCTTCACCAATATTACATTGATTGGGATTGAGGATATAGATGCAGTCACAAACTAATCTGTGAACTTCCTTATCTGCTAGCCACCCACCTGTGTACCCAGTGAATTATACCGCAGATTCAGACCTCATCTGGTGCTGCATGTTAGATTAACCCTGAAAGAACAAACTGGAAACATGCCTACTGAAGCCAAATATCCCTGCCTCCTCGTTACTATTCCATCATATATTTATATGATGGAATAGTATCGAGGCAATTTCTGCACCAAGGATTGAGATAGATAGTTAAATATATATCAGTCCTTGGTGCAGAAATTAACTATTATTATGACTATTTTATTTAATAGCATGCATTTCTAAAGGGCCTTCACCTTAGTTACTGGTTGCATAGTTTATAAAATTGTATGTCTTTGAAGAATTTTTGCAACGTGTAAGGAAGAAGAAGCTTTCTATATCATTTAAACTGTGTGTCTTATTAAGCAGCAACAGAAGCATATTTGCCAGTGATAGATATTCATGGGTGATAAGATTCACAGCTTCTACTGACTTCATTAGTAAGTGAAAGTTCCAGGTGTTCAGCATCTCTCAAAATTTGTCCAAAAGCTATTTTTCCCCATCTAATTTTTTTTAACAAAGCACCATCATATTCCAGTTTCAGCCTTTATCTTTTTCTTTTTTAAATGATAAAAGGGAAGAATATCTGTAAAACTCATTTAATATGCTGCCCTTGTAATCCACAGAAGTGGCTCTTATAAGTCCCTAATGACCTTTCTAGTTTAAACTCAGAACCAGGACTCCGTACTCTTCCATTTCGTCAGCTGCTTTTGACACCATCAACCATGCTTTTCTTCTTAATGTCTTTTCCTCCTTTGGCTTCTGTAACTCTGTCATCTCCTGTTCTCCTACCTCTCTTCTCCTTCATTGTGTCATTCAGAGGATCCTCCTCCCTCTAACTTTTTGTTGGTGTTCCAAAGGAGATCCCCTCCTCTTCTTCTGCTACCCCTCATCTCTGGATGATCTTATTCACAAATGCAAGTTGTTCTATTATCTCTATGCTGAAAATTCACATCTACCTCTCCATTCTGTATTTGTTTCCTTCTGTCCAAACTAAACTTTCAGCCTGTCTCTCTGACATCTCCTTGTGGATGTCCATCTGTCAGTATAAAATCAATCTGGTCAAATAGAACTCTTAATCTGTCCCTAAAAGCCCTCCTTCCTTTTTCGGTAACTGTGCACAAGACCCCATTCTCCTTGACATTCAGGCCCATAACATGGGTGTCATCTTTGACTCTGCTGTCTTTCTAGGCCCTCACATCCAGGTCATGTTTAAGTCCTGCTACTTCATCCTGTGTGGCATCTGTAAGATGAGCCTTTCCTCTCTGTACATGCAGCTCAGTCTCTTGTCCTGGCCTGCATCTTGTGTCTGACTGTTGCAACATCTCACTCTCTGGCTGTGAAAAAACCTATCTTGGCCTACTTATATCCGTTTAAAATGCTGCTGCGAAGATCATTTTCTTGGCCTGTTGCTTCCACCATGTCATCCCTCTCTTCAAGTCCCTGCACTGGCTCCCCTTTATCAAATCAAACACAAACTATTTGTGTCCCCACCCTACCCATTATCTCTTCTACCACACTGAGACATCAATGCATGCCCTTGTGCTGTAAAAGATCCCAGCATCCATCACCCATTTTTTAAATTTTTAAACAAGCACCTCCATGCTTTCTCCAGTGCTGCCATTTATGCAATATGCCATAAATACCATTGAATCCACTTCACTGTTCTCCTTCAGATACCAATTTAAAACTCTTCTCTTCTGATGCCTACAAAAAAATAGACAGTAGTCTGCTTGTTTGCTGTGACCACTGCTCATCATGCTGATCAGTGTCATTTCATTGTTTCCTTGTGCTCCCCCAATTGTTTTATCCATCTGTTGTCTATCATGTTACACTTGAATTCCAAGTTCTTCAAGCCAGGGACTGTCTCTTTGTTTTGCCTAAGACAATGGGGCCCTGGTCTCCAGGTACCACTGTAATACAAATAAGTATGGACTAAGAAAAGTCTAGCATTAAGCACTTACTTTTCAAAATCTTGGCCAAAGGCTTTTGTAAAGTTGAAGCTTGTTTGGAGATCCAAAACATACAGAGTCAAATTAAAAGTTTCTTCTTAACACAGCCATATCCGAGGGTCATGGTTTAGACCCTTAAGGGCCACAAGTATCCCAAAATATATGTTAGACGCTACTAAATTTATCACTATATTAATATTTTATGATTAGGGAACATAGTTTCAGTTCTTGACAAATGGCTCTCTTTCCATATTAAAGAGCCCCTTCAAACCTTCCCCAGAGACCCCCATTCCCATCATAACAGGATCTCTGTGTGCCCCATCATTCCCCTGTGCCTCCTATTCTCCTCTCTATAATATGCTAGTTGCTCTGTGTTCCCTATGTTTCCCTTTTCGCCCCATACCATTGTCCCCCATTCTCTACCTCCATGGTGGAGGCTCCATGTGCTTCTTCATTGCTCCCTTTCCCCATAAAAGGGACCCCATGTTACCCTCCATCAGTGATTCCATGTGTCTCCTCACATTTCTCCTTCTCTCTAAGCCAGCGGCTCTGTGTCCGTCCCCACCATGGACTCTGTGTGTGCCTCCTCCCACCCACCATTCTTATTTCTTTTCCTTCTGTCTGGGAGATAAGTCATTCAGGTTGTCAACATTTTAAATTGTATTGGGAAGATGGGCAGAGCCAGATGGGAGTATTGTTATTCTGGAAGGTGTTAATGGCTGCCATCAACTGGTTCTTTGACCTATGGTCTATTATGGAGGTGGTTGAAGCTGCGGGGACTTCAAATGTAAAGAGTTACATTCTCTATTTCCCCCTTCTGGTTGTCTAGTTTTCACCAAAATCAGTATGGTTCTGGCTACCGAGGCCTAGAACATTCCCTAAAAATTTGAAATTGATGGGATTTCAATTGTTCAGTTCAACAATTGTGGGGTTCAAATGTTACTGTGTTATGGACCGAGAAAAGCCATTGTGTCTTTCAGACATTCATTCTACAGTACCTCTCTGTTGTACTGATAATTCCAGATCTAGTATCTCTTATCAGCTCCTTCTTTTCTGTCTCTGACATCAGGATCCTACCCTTACCAATGGGTAATTGTTGTTTATTTACTAGTTCTTTGTACTTGCAAAGGAGCAAGCTGTAAAATCTCAAACTCCCTTAGATATGCTTTTTTGGATTGTTTCATTGTAGCCTCTGGTGCCAGCAATAGCACTTCACCAGATCCTACATCTTTGCCATGTTGTCTTGGTTATGTTGTGGAGTCTCAGAGATTTCCCAACAGATGGGTGGTGATTGCTAAGGTCAAGGCATAATGTACCATGATTATTCATTGTAAGGTTTCACACAGTGAATAAACCACTTATTTGGATCTACAATACAAGAGGGTTGATGATAGTGACTGATATTTCTGTTCCCTAATCTGCTCTTGTGAAATCTATCCCAAAATAAATAATTACTGCCACTGCAGGGAACAAAATCATAGCTTCAGTGACCATGGTACCGTGCCTTATAGTTTCTGTAATAGTTTTATCTTTCCGTGGGGTCAGCCAGACGTTGCTTAGACTAGGACCAAGTGTTAACTCAGCTACACTAGCAAGGGTGGTACTTGAATCCAGATTTTTCTTTAAAAAAAAAAAAACGCTTTGCTTGTTAATGCAAAATATTTAGTTGATCATCCAGAAAAAACTCTAAATAGAAAGTTCAGTAGTTCACTAAATGAATGAAATGTTTACAGATTTTTTTTCTCCTTATGAAAATGTAACCCAGTCTAAAACCAGGAAAAGACTGCCTCCTCCTGGAGAACTTTAACTATAACTAGACACAGGCAAACCAGTGAGCATTGCTAAATATAATAGCTTCCATTAGCACAATTATGTGGTAACAGATAAGGGCATGGAGGGGAGCGTGGACAGACTCCAAGCTAACAGAAAAATTGATATGGGAGGACCAAGAGCCAAAAAAGGACATTCTCAAACCAATGAGCTTGGTGGAGAACTGTGAGAGTGCAGAACCCAAGAAAGCAGTGTAGGAGATAATGATTAACTGTGTCAAGGACACAGGGACATCAAGAATAATAGAGAAGTCTGACTCAGACTTAACAAGTAGGAGTTCATTAGTGACCTAGACTTCAGTAGAGTGAAGATAGTCGGAAAGAAGGAGGAGGAAATAAGATAATTGGAGAGACAGGTGTGGTTGAAAAATGTGTTTTTCAACAAAGGGATCACAAGTGTTTACATGTAGCCAAAAGGGAAGAAGACACAAGGGAAAGAACAAGACAGGAGTCAGGGGAGGCGCTTTTGAGGGGTTAGAGGCAGATAGCAGTTGGAGCTTTTGATGAGGATGGGAGAAAGAAGGAGAGAGTAGAAATTTAGCCACTGTTTGGTTTTGTTTTTGTTTTTTTAAATGGGTGAAGATGTAAGGAAGAAGATTTTTAGGCCCTTGTCCAGCAAAGTATTTAAACATACACTTAGACTTTTCTGGATCAGGGCCTCATGGAGAGGGCCAGAATAAGATCTGGCAGTTATTAACCCAGAAAAAGTTTATTAAAAGCTTATTATTAAAAGAGAAAAGTTGTGACAAATGATATTTTCTCCTTTCACTTGCATATTGGGATGCTAGATTGTTAGATTCACATATTTCCTTTCTGCCGTGAACACATACTAATGTCCCAGAGGCACTGGGAGAGCCATGCCCTCATATATGGGCTTTGCGCATAGCTCCTGTCTATTTAGCAGCGTTTCCAGACTGGTGACATTTTTGTGCAAAAATGAAAGCACATTCACCTCCTAGGGTATGAAGAGGTCTGGCCATTCTGCATGGGATTCTGAATACCACTGGATGATTAGGCTTGAAGAGGATTGTGTATTTATTGCTCCCTGTCACCTGTATGCTGTGCCCAACAGTTGTATTTGGGGGTTTAAAGGGGTCATTTTCCTGAATTTACCCTATAGGCTGCAATATGTAGCTACAATGTGGTGCATTAAAACATGAAAAATCTCATTTTTGAATTGCCTTGCTTCTGCTGTTTTCTGTAATTTTCTTAATGCCAATTTAACGTTTATTTTTGTGTGTTCATTTAAACTAAACATCACTTTCAAGTGTACTGAACCAGAGAGACCAGTTTTTTCTTTGATGTTCCTCCTTGACTCCTCTTAACATTAATGGGAGTTAAATGTGTGCTCATCAAGAAGGAATAGACCTCTAAATTAAGTTCTGTTACTCTAAGACTGTCTCGGTTATGTTTCACAGCTTTATGGAGAGCTATAATTTCTGTGGGTTTTCATTTGCTGCACTTTTTGATTAATCTTTAATTTCTCCAGTAATTAATTCCATTTTTCCCTTCAGGAAAGGTCTTAAAACAATGTGTTTGTATAGCAAGCATAAAAGAAGACACATTTAACATTATTTAGCTATCTTGTTTTTGTTTTTCTGTGACAATTAATGGAATATTAAGCATCTGAAAGGCTAATGAGGTAAAAAATGACTAGAGAAAATATAACTATTCGAATTAAAATTTATTAGAACTTGCAATTAGTTTAGAAATCAAACAGATCAAAGTGTTCTACTTCTAAGCAAAATATTCTTATGCATTGTTCATAAGCACTTAGTGACGACTTGAGAGACTGTAAAGTTTCAAGAGTCAACATCAAACACCATGTCACTAATTTAAAACTCTGCTCTTCCTGTGAACTAGTCATGATGTCACAGGATATGTCTACGCTGCAATCAACACTGCAGCTGGCCTGTGTCAGCTGACTTAGGCTTGCAGAACTCAGGCTATGAGGCTATAAAATTGCAGTGTAGACATTTAGGTGAAACTCTGAGGCTCAAAGCTGAAAGAGGACTATGGTTGTGATCTCTTTTCCTCACCGGTCCCCTTCCCTCTAACAGGCCCAGGATTCCTGTAATACATTTAGTCATTTTCTGTAGGAAGGATCCCTCCTAACTTCAGCTGATTTCTGGCAGAGAGAAGAGCCTTTCAATTCCACTATTTTCTAAGCACCGCTGCCTGGCCTGTTAGCTTATGTTCAGGGACTTTTCAGCTAGTCTGCTCCTATCTCCTTTCTTTATGGGAAGCTAGCCCCTAGCCTGTTTTTGTTTCACAAACAAACTTTCCCCAGTAAATAGTATAAAGTTAACACAGGCTAATTTTGTCAACTTGCTCTTTAAGTGCACTCTGTCGTAGAAGCCACAGAATGCATTAGTTCTGCGGCCACAGTGACACTGGTCATTCCCTAATTATAATACGTTGATACCCCCTTGAAACCCCCTTTCTCCCTTGGGTGAGAAAGAAGTATGTCAGAATTGCTCTGAAAGCAGAGTAAGTAAGTCTATAAAAATGGAATGAGGGGTTTCAGAAATAACATAGGATAATATATACAAAATAAGAACTGTAAGAGCCCACAAGGATTTGAAACAATGTAAGAGAAGTTGAGACAGATCCTTGGGTGAGTGAAAGTGTTTGTTTTGTTTAGTCTGAAATTTGGAGAAAAAATATTTGACATATTTAAGTTGTGAAATGCCAGAAACAATTATTGGGACAGTTCAGACCCAGTCCTGGGGATCAATTCTGTCTCCAGTGAATATGAATATCTCCCCTTGACTTCAAGAGGAGTTATTCATAACCCATGTAGAGAAGAACATGCCTTGGAGTATTAAAATTTCACCTGTTCCACCTGGAGGGGATTTCATGCCCAGCAGGATGAAAACAAATAAAAAACACAGTGTTCTGTAAAACAACACTTCCTTCCAACAGAACTGAGGGAATCTTATGTATCTAGGACCACATATAAATAAGCTAAATATCTAGTATATTAAGTTAAAGTAAACTTTGCCATAGATTTTTAGAATTGCAAAAGAACAAAGGAGAAATAGCAGAGACCCTTTATCTGATATGTCACTTTCTGTATCTAGGTGAATTCCTAAGTTTTGAACCTACAAACATTTTTCATGTTGACAGATCATGCATTGACCGGTGTTTGACCTGAATATGAATCAGTTTGTGAGCTACCATTTCTGATTACCATACAGTATAGTTTAAATGTTTTTGACACTTAGACACTGGGATAACCAAGCATGGATTAACTAGGCCTGTCTGTATATGGTATTTGCATTACTTTTCTGTAATTAAAGACTAATGAGCATGCCCTTTATGTGATATTTTAGTTCACTTATAACTTTATAAATATTTCAACTTTGGGATAATTAGGTAAATTGAACTTGATTAATTAGTAATGCAATCAGTGAGTGTAGTATGAGAAAGTATATTACACCAAAAAGTGGAATTATAAAACATTTTAATAGGCCCTGAGTAGAATCTTTAACAAAAGTTCAATGTTTTGAGAAGCCAAATTCACACATACTTCTGTGTGTCTGTGTCTGTCTCTCTCTCTCTTTGTTATTGGGCGTGGGGTTGAAAGAGGGGAGAAAGAGAGCAGTTAGAAGCACCACTTATTATCCAGGGTGCCTGATGCTTCCCACTATAAGACCAAGTTCTCAGTTGCTTGTAATTTCACTTGTTTATACTGAAGTTGTACATGCCATCTGCCTTGACTGATTTTTTTGGAAATTTTCAGCCAAAACAGTCTATCCATTTCCGAGAATGAGAGTAGGGAAAATTACCTTGTTTTTGCCCATGTTAAAAACTTCTTAATGACCTTTTCTTTGGAAAGTTCTAGCGACCCTATGCTTTGAAGTAGGGCCTTGAAATTTGGCAGTCGGATGGCCTTTATGTCTGGGATATGCCTTTTGCAGTCCCTTTGAAATTCTGCCCAAATTTGGCCAATTTATAATGATTTGGAAAATCCCAATTTGCCCATGCTCTGTGCACAGACTTAGATTTGTAGCAGCTAAATTCCCTCAAAGATTGTGTGTGACTGAGCATTCTTCAGCTTTGGGACTGAGTAAGACTTGACCTTCAATTGTAGCTTGGAGCTGCTGTGGGACATGCTGGGTCTGAGCCTGGGGCCTGAGACTTAGAGCAGAGACCCTTTTGTAATCTCAGTGGTTTCAATGCAGAGGGGAGAACAGCCCATCCGCTTGGGTGTGGGGAGAGGAGATTGGGACAAGAAGTCGGAGTGGAATAAGGGAGTGGAGGCTTTTCAAGAAGGGGGAGAGAAACAGGGACTTGGAGTTGGGATGTCAGGAAAACTGGGATTGGGAGCCAGGGGCTGACATTTCCTAACTTTTGAGTGCTTGACTTTGCAACCTTAATAATTTTCTTTAACATAGTTCCTTGTGTGTAATATAGAGCAAAATATATAATCACACATACCCCAAGCACACCAACCTTATGGATATATTTTAGATAGTTACAGGATAACTGGATTATTGCAGCTGTACTTGGGGGAGAGGAAGCATAACACGGAAAGATTTACTGAGTTATTTTGCCTTTATCATTCCTTTATTGCTACTCTAAAGTTAAAACAACTTGCTTATTAAGTGTTTCTAGTGAAAATTATTTTAAAAAGTCAAACATTCTGAACACAATATAAAAAAGACCTCTTCCTTATAACCGGTGACACTTTGGAAAATCCCACTAGGCACCTACCTATATCGTTAAGTGCCTAAATAACAGTTTTAGGTGAGATTTTCAAAGGTAAGTGACTTCCTCAAGGTGACACAATAAATAGTATTAGAAACTAGGTGACCTGATTTATAGTCCCTTTTTAAAATCACTGCACTACACTGTGCTGAAGAAAGTTGGCAAGACCAAGAGCTATACAGGAGAATGAGTTTCCTGAGAACTGGAAGACAATTGTTTATACAGATTTTCAGTGTGCCTTGTAAATTGCTTTCTCTGGTTCATAGCTTTATAAGCAGTGTATCATCAGTTCTCTTTCAAGCACAATAGGCATTTGATTTCTAAGGGTCCTGGTTCAAAAGCACATGTCCTTTTGTTTCTGGGTCAAAACATTACCTGTATTCCCCCAGGTGTTTTTTGTTTTGTTTTTACAGTAGTGCTAATCTGCTGAAATAGCTTTAACCTATACTCTTATTGAATGAGTAGGTAGAACACTGGATTAGTGGTTAGTGTAAAATAAAAAGATCATCAACTGATGCTGATCATAAACTAAAATACTTTAGAGAGGGTGTTCAGTTTTAATACATAATTTTGTAGTTTTAATTCTTGTGCTCTAAAGCCTAAAAACATGTTTGTCAGCATTTTGCACTAACTACTAATCAAGTTTGTTACCTACAAACATGTCTGTAATTCTTAGAGCCTTCAGAAAAGTACAAACATATTTAATATGAGATTTTGAGCTAAAAACGTAGTCAACTGGAAATAATGCCCAAGAACTGCTGATGCTGTGATATCATTGGGATTCTTTCCAGTTGATTAAGTGAGGTTTTTAGTTCAAAACTTTTTATTAAATATATTTCTGCTTTTCTCAAGGCTCTTATAAGAATTATAGATGGACATAATTATTTCTAAATTGTACTAAAAACGTTACTTAAAGTTAAGGCTGCAAAAGTGAGTTTGCTTTCAACATAAATGCTGAAGATACAGGAAATCGCCAGTTTATACAACACTGATATTCAGAATGATGTCGTTTCACAAAACATATACTCAAAACATCCAAACGTATTCAACTCTACAACTTTCACTTCCAGCATGCAGCTTCCCACATCCAAATCTTCAAAATTACATGTATATGCCAAAATAAATGGGTAGTCTTGAACACAGTGTCTGTGAGGGGAGCTTAGGGGTTATGGGGAGAGCTGAGAGCAGAAAGTTGAGAGAAGAGGAGTCATGGGGATGGGAGGGGGACAGCACTGGTGTTTCGAGAGGAATTCTGGGAAGCCCTAACCCCTCTTCAACAGAATTTTCCTGTGCTGAGGAAATCCCATGATCTGCAGTGTTCATCAGGACAAAGATCTTCCTGGTTCCAGAGGGCTTGGATACTTCTTTTTTTTTTTTTTTTTGGAAATTCAAAGCCCTATTGGATTGAGATTCACAAGACAAGATCTCCCTACCCTCTAATGGGCTTACACTTTCTGTGGTGGAAAATTCATCTGGTCACCCAGTGAAGAGAAAGGAAAGGGATCGTAGAAAGGACTATTTATTGCCTCTACCCCCAGAAGACCCCATGAGTATGTTCTCCTGAGGAGAGCCCTGTGGAAGAGGTGACAGAAGCAGAAGTGAAGAGCTGAGGAGCAGGAGGTTATAGGAGGTGAGAGTTGAGTGTGGTATGGAGCAGCATGGGGAAGTAGGCAGTGTGGGTGAATGAAGCGGTGTAAAGGGGAATAGGAAGGATGAGCAAAGTTGTGAAGATGTAAATGAAATGGAGATCTTTGCAAGCATGGGGTCATGGGTAAGGTCTTACACAGAAGAACTTTTCCTGCAACATTTGAGGGTCACAGGAGCCTGGAGGAAGGAAGCATGAGAGGGATAAGTGTGAGTTTTTTTCCTTAGAGGAAAGCAGTTGTGTGGGGTTGGAGGGGATGTTCCAAGCCCCTGTACACTCACAGCCCCTTTGTTTAATTGCTTACATTTTAATTGGTGGGGGCTGGAGGTGGTGGTAGTGCAAAGCACTATGGAAAAAAAGAGAGAGAGAGAGAGTGTGTGTGTGTGTAAATTAAGGCATATTGGAGGGACAGAGACTTAGGGGGTCTCCCACTCCCGTGCTCGAGACACACTGTATCACTCATTCCCCTGCTCCAGATACCAGAAAGCGTGGTTAGAACTGAGGAGCAGGGCCTGAGAATAGACATGGAGCTGTGGACGAGTACCCTTCCCTCTGCCCCTGTTTTGTCACCGACAAGCGTTAGATTCATAATCTACATGAGTGGTCAGTAATTCTGACTAAAGATTATTCACTTTGACAAATAATTCTGCTATACAGACATATGTAATCCAATTTAACACTTGAAACATATGCACTAGTAAGTATCAGCTGAACTGAATTACTCACGAGTGCATTTTCTTATTAGAACTATACAGAGTGCGCTGTTTAATTTTAAAATAAATTCCCACATAATAAATTACTGGCCTGTAAAGAAGTTTCATTACCTAGATAAGTTACAATTAAAGATGACAGCTACCTTTCAAACATAAAAATTTTTTTCAGTTGTGTAATTACTAGTTATGAGTTGTCTAAAAAGTATCTCATTAATGTACTAATATTAATGTTCTAGAAAGAGTTCCTGTTTGCCTCAGTGAAATTTCAACAAGATTTCAATTCACGTCAGATTCACAGTCCATACTGTGCACTAGATGAGGAAGTTGTGTAGAAAAAAATAGTATATGATACTGTAATCAGACTACATCATAATGCATATACACACAGGGACAGAATTAACATTGTGTGGGCAACTTTAATTCTGGCATTTCTTATTTTTTGAGTGCTTGACTTTGCAACTTAAATAACTTTGTGTTTTTGTCTGTAATTGAGTCTAACTTTCTTTGCAAAGAATATCAGAGCACTTTACAAATCTTACTTTATAGGTGGGGCTGATAGCACCATTCCTTATTGAGGTTACTTGATGCTTCCCATTTAGAGACCTTGTTTTCAGTTGCTCATTAGTTTGCTAACCTTTAACCATTCAGGCTGAAATTTTCCATTGCAGGGTTTGACTCAGGCAGAATTGTTTTAGAAAATTTCAGCCAAAATCGTCTAGCAATTTCTGAGAATAAGGCTAGGGAAAATATATATGTTTTTCCTGTGTTAAATTCAGGTGAACTTTTCTTTGAAATTCTCTAATGCCCCTGTCCTTTGGAGCAGGGACTTGAAACTTGACTGGGAATGGGGCCTTTGCATCAGTGATTTGCCTTTTGCCATGTAATCTACTCAAAACTGGCCAAGAAATAAGCTTTTGAAAAAACTGCAGTTTGCATATACTGAGTAGAGACTTTTAGCTTCAAGGGTCTAGCAAATCTCCAAAGATTCTGTACACACTGATCATGCTCCAGTCCTGGGCTGAGCAGGACTTTACCTACAATTGCCATTCTGGTTTTCTGGGGATCAGGCCAGATCCAGGCACTGGCACTTGAGTGCAGAGTGCCTGCATTTCCTGTGTTCTCAGTGGCACACACACCCTACTTGGGGTAGAATGGAGGAGGAAGCTGCCTGATTCAAATGCAGAGGAGATCAGAGCCAGAGCTGATGAGGAGAGCTGAATGGAACAAGGAGCCTGGGGCGGGCTGAGACTGCAGGCTGTGGGAAAAGATGATACTTGGTAGATATGGAGAATGGGATTGGGATCCAGGTAGATAAATGTGGAAAGGGGAAAAGATGCTAGGATAAGGAGCCATGGAGGAAGTGGGGAGGACACTGAGTTTGGATGAAGAGCCTGGAGAGGAAGACGGGGAGGCAGAGGGGTTGCAGAATGGAGGGTGGGAGTGAGGTCAGTGGGAGGAGATAGAGCAATTGGATGAAGAGCTGGGAGGGGTAGGAGAGTAGGAATGGCTATGCAAGGTGAAAGGGATCAGGAATTGTGGGGCAGAGATTGGGACTGGAACATAGTCTGGGCGGGGGAGGGGGAGACTAGGATTGGCTAGGCAAGAAGACTGGAACTGCAATGAGAGGCCTGAGGAGTGGTAACTAGGACTGGCTAGAAGAGGAGTATGGGACTGGGATGACATGCCAGGGAGTGGAAGGGACAGGTTGGAAGGGATGGGGAAGAAGCAGTCAAGTAGGTGATGGAATGGGTAGAAGAGCCTGTGCCGACTACAGCACACTCCCCTCCCAAAACTAGATGGACCCTGAGATTTCATTCCTCTGCTGTCAGCAAATAGCTGTGAAATCCACAAACAAAAGTGTGTCTCATCCCTATCAAGTGCTCATCCAGATAGGGGATGACAACCTACTACTGCAATCAGGTGTTTAGTGAGATGAAGTGACGTAGGTCTACATGGTGGATCTAAAAGTTCACATCACAGCTCCCATTGACTTCAGTCACAGTTATGAATGCTCAGAACTTCTGCAAATCAGACCGGAAGGTCTTAAGGCGGGCACCAAAAAATGAAGAACACACAATTAGTAACCCCCTATGAAAAGTTTGGCATTACTTGCCCAGCATCACTTAGGAACTCTGTGGCAGGAATAGAATCCAATTATCCAGGGAATTATTCAGCTGCCTTACTCATCATGAGACCATGCTTTCTCTTCTTGTAATCTCCTGCCTCATTCACTACTATCATTCCAAACCCTCATATCCTGCCCCGACACCAAGTGGCAGGACCTCTTACCACCCAAGGAGGGTGGGGAATCTTGGGCCTAGGCTAGTCTATATTCCACTGGGGTCCTTGGACTACTGGGGATATTAGCTGGCAGTTCCTTCATGGAGCTGTGAGCACAGGCATGTACCTGGAGCAGCCTCAACACTTTCTGTGGCAAGAGAGGGACCCTGGCACACATTTATATTGAGTGCACCAGGTTGCAGCCCCTCTTACAGGTCCTTTAAAACCTCCTCCAGTTCTGCCTGCACTTTTCCCTGCACCTCCTGATTTATGTACACCCTATCTGTGGCCTCATGAAGTTGTGAGACCTTCTGGCACTGGCCAAGGTGGCCATCCACCATACCAAGAGGACGAAGCTGGACAGGGTGCTCTGTGATTGCCTACTTCAGATCCCTGCTGAAGTCATATCTCTGGGCAGAGTTCCTCTGGGCTGCATCCACTGGATGCCTTAGAGGAGTAGTGGCCACTGTCTGGGGTTCTCTTCTCAGTGTTCCCCTCTGGATCCCTGCTTTTGAAGAGAGAGAGAGAGAGAGAGAGAACAGGGATAAATTTGCCTTAGGTTAAAAGCAGCTTGCCTCTGGAGTAGAACTTGGCAGAATGTTAGAAAAACATATGCTTTTTCGTTTATAGTGTTTTTAACATTGTAACAAGAATGATAAATACAGAACTCATATCAAAATAACATACGTACATTGCAATAATTGTAGAACAAATGTGACTATTCCCATGCTTATAGATTCTAAAATCAACCTAAGATGAGGGTAAGTTTGAATACTTTTGTGTCTGGAAATAACGGACCAAGTTTACAACCTAAGCTGCTGCTGTTCCCACAAGCCCACATTCAAACAAATATCTGTGCTCCCCCAAGTTGCCATCTTCCTGCCCCTTACCTTAAAGGAAGTTAGCAAGAGAAAGTCAAAGCCCTTTCCAAGCAGTGTCAGCAGTCACTATAGAGATTGCTGGAGAACCTAGCCACTGGGGTAATGTAGCGTGGTTCAGATGAAACTAAAACAAATAGAAGATGAATCAGGGAGTATGAGAATGGTGACTTTCTCTGACTTTGGATGATACTTCAGAAAATTCCTCTTATGTTTTTCTTTGCCATTTGAACCTGTCCTCTGAAATAAAAAACGTTGGGGTTGTATCTCCTTCACCTGACTGAACAGAGGGAAGTCTTCCATCATCTACTGGATGATACTCTCTATCATCTTTTTTATTTCCTCCTTTCATCCCACAAAAGCTCCTTACTAGGTGACTACAGATTTGTTCCTAATATCAAACCATCCTACAGGCCAAAATCAAGAACGGACCTTTGTTTGAAGAGGTTCATGGGATCAATGTGGCCCTATTTTTTTTATGCTATATAGAAGAGTTTAACTTTTTGATTAGAACAATAATGATCATAATTTTATTTTTATCCACCTGTATGTATTGTCCATGTTACTTTCATTTTTTGAAATTATATTTGTTTTTTGTTTTAGTATTGTTAAGTATTGTCCATAATCCCTGTGCATGTTTTACACACATTGTGTACAAATCAGAACTAAGCAACCTTCAACTTAGTTTTATATCATAGAAGATAGTGACAGTTTCAATTGGGCTCTATGTGGAATACATTAAATTGTATTGTCTATGACATACTGGCTTTATTTTGAGTAGGTTATTGTGTTAATAATAGAAAGGTATGAATTGTTAAACACTGTAAATAGATTCCTGTTTCTGTCCTTGCTACTTTATTGATCATTAACATATACAGAACAGGTAGAATCAATATAGTCTGAGAACCCACATGTATTATTCTCTATGCCATGAAGCAGAACAGAAGAAAAGACTACTATCATTACAGAACTTTACATGAATCTACTGAGTTGATGTCAATAGTTTACTATATCTTCAAAACCTTGACATAACGTAGGGAATTGTCATACCTGTGACTGGATGTTGCAGGATGTAAGACAAATAACAGAAAATCTGGACAGGCACCATTTTTACAGTATCAGTGGCACTCTTAATCTAGTCTTCCTTGCCTGGAACTATGATTTAGGGAGCCCTAATATGGCTGCACAAAGGAGGAAGGGGCTTATTTCCCTTTACTTTCCTGTGTAGCTATATTTCAGTGATTCACAGCCTGGCCCATATTTAGTGTCTTCACAGTGTCAGTGTTGTACATGAAGGTGGAGTATGTACATATCACTGAATCTGTGTAATTAAACAAATGCATTATTAGTAGAGAGCCTAAAACAACTGCCACCTGAAATTAGAGGACAGAACATTACAGCTTGGATCCATCTTTAATTCAAACTGTAAAGTGCAAAGACAATATATACTGAACAAAGAAAAGGAATACTTGTGGCACCTTAGAGACTAACAGATTTATTTGAGCATAAGCTTTCGTGAGCTATAGCTCACTTAATCGATGCATTCAGCTGTAGCTCACGAAAGCTTATGCTCAAATAAATGTGTTAGTCTCTAAGGTGCCACAAGTACTCCTTTTCTTTTTGCGAATACAGACTAACATGGCTGCTACTCTGAAACCTATATACTGTACAGTTATTTTTCTTGCATTTATAACCACAAAGAACAAGAAGTGATGAATGACTAACAAAAGCTCCTTCAAAATATTCAATGAACTGGAATTTATATTATAAAATATGTTTACATTAATTCTCATCATTCTCTTATTACAGTGCAAACTAGAATATCAAGCATGCGTCTCAGGAAAACAGATTTCTGTGAAGTGTGAAGGACGTTGCCCGTGCTCTTCAGATAACCCCACAATTATAGGCAGAAATGGTCAGAGAGGTAAGTAAAGGCAATTTTTAGAGAGGAATATGATTTAATTCATGGAAGAGCACAGTGATCACTAAATGGTGACTATTCTAAAGAAAAATGAGGGTTTTTTTTCCTTAGAGTGGGTTTTGAAATAACAGCTAGAGTAGAAGACAATATTTTTCCATGCTAACTGTAGTGTAAAACCATTGTTGATATTTGTATTTTTGTTGAACACAACATGCTCAAAACACAGAAAAAAAAACAGTCTTTGCTCCAAACTGCTTTCACTCTAAAGGTCAAGAAGACAAAGATGCACTAAAGAATCCAGGGTGGGAAGTAACTTAGTTTTAAAAAATTATCCTTAAGTAGCAACAATTGTATTGTTGCGTACTCACAATTAGAGGGCATCATGGAAAAGGTGAGCTTGTATGTGAGAACTGAATGAGAAGACATTGATGACTTTGTGAACCAGGTGCACAGTATTTTTGTGAAATTTGAGTCAGCAGAGCATTTGGTTGCTTTGTGGTGCTTCTGAGCCCCTCGCACAGTTGGTAAAAAAAGATTTGTGACCAACCCCTTCTAGGTTCTGCTGATTCCTGAGTGCTGGAACAGCCCATTGTGGCTGTAGGAAACTGGTGTAAATTATATAACAGCAGGAGTTTGCTCTAGTGGCTGCTAGATGGATGACCTCAGAGTTGGGAGGGTGCACAAAGGTGGTTTAAATTCACCTTTGTGCACAAACCTCCTAAGTGTGCCAAATGCAGCACAGCTAGAGCCTGGGACTTTGTCTTTCTTTCCTCTGCATTTAAAGAACCTCTTTGTGTATAAATGCTATTTTTCCTCGCTGGAATATATGAATACTGGTCTTTTGAAGATATTTTTCTCTGGCAACGTTATAAAGAATAAATAAATAGCATTTATGGTCTTGGTGTATATTATTATATCAGTACTTTCTGAAGCTAATTTATTAACTTTCATGGGCTATTTTAAATTGTGTAGAGAATTCTTACCTCCATTGTAAACATTAGCTGCTGATTAAGTACATTTTTCTTACGATTTTAAAAAAAAAGAGATTGGATTAGTTAATTTTAAGCAATGAATTTAAGTAACCACAATGAACACAGATACATGTACATGCACACACAACCAATTACAAAACTGTGCTAAAACATCACTTATTCCACTCCTTTTTTTCTGCAATAAAATCACTAAGGGTTATATAAATACTGTCTCTAGTATAAACTGCTGCACTACAATAAGGCATCAGGGTTTTTTAATTACATTAATTTTTAGTTGCGCTTTGGTACCTGTTATCAGGGCTTGAAAAAATTCTGCAACATCTACTCACCCTGGTAGCTCAGGTGAAAAATACTGAAGCAGGGGTAAACCTCAATTAGCTTAGTTGGTGCAAGTCCCTGCATGGTTCAGCGATACCAATCACTGGTAACCAATTGCTGATTTAGGGCTATTTCTGAGTATAGACCAGAGACTCCCCCATGGGTGGAAGAGAGATGATCCTGCCTGGCTACCTGTCTCCTGCTTGCCCAGCAGTAGGTATGAAGTGGAGAATCAACTGAGAGGCTTCACCCTGGGAGGCCATTTTCACCTCTGCATATGGTAGCTCTGCCCCTGGCCCCCATCTTCCCTACAATCAGGGTTGCTAGAAAAATTTGTACAGTGTGGTTGCTGAGAGCTATTGAACCAAACAGCAGCACCCCTATCACTTTTATTTCCAGCACCTATGCCTAAAATAAAGTAACAGTAGCACTCAGCCCTCTGCTCCCTGCCTCCTTTCCAGCCCATTCATCTGATCTAAATTCCTACTTGTCCTAGATGAGTGAATTTTTCAATCACAGCCTACTGTTAATACTAAAATTATCTAAATACTGAAAATAAATTATAGGTATGAGTTAGCGGCTTCAACAAGATGGAACTGTTTTTTAATTAGCACTCTTAGGAATGAACTGTTCCTAAAGACTTACCCTGTCAGGGGATAAAGATCATTTATGTTCAGTTGAGTAGAGGGAAAAGGCAGTGAGAATTTAAACTAGTCCTCTCCTGCCTGATTGTGAGGACAAACTGAGTACAAGGTTTTCTTACAGCTGCAGATCAGCAGTACGTAAAAATGTGAATGTCATTTCTTTTCAGTGCCAAAGGCCAGGAGACATGAAAAATGTAAAAGTAAGTTGAGTATCATTGCTAATATTTCAGCTGTCATTTACATGAAAAGTGCATAACGCTCCAGCAGTAGTACACTGTGTGTGTTAGAGAACATTGAGGGGGATTGACTAACAATGCTCATCTGTGCTTTGATCAACAAAGTGTCATCTAGGAATCATGTTGAAACGGTTGGGAGTGTTTTGTCATGCTTCTGCAATTTTCAAAAGAATATAGGACGTATCCTCAAGAATATAAATGAGAAATATAATCACATTGTAGATAGCTGGACTACCAAATAGTTTAATTAATGAATCCAAGCAACTTTTTTGGCATGAATAAAACATAAGTTTAATAACAGTATCTGAAAGTTAATGTTACATAATTCACCAAACTGCTTGTGCTTGCACACTAATTTAGTGATGTAGTATGCAGTTTGTGGCAACTAGCTACTTTGACTTCATTTAATTCATGTTCCTGTTCAGCCAAATTGAGTTTAAAATATAAACAGCAGAATTTTCTTCAGGGGGAATTAAGCAAGTTAATAGTGGAATCGTAGAGAAGTTGATGAAAACACTATTGTATTAAAGCCCTTCTGTGTCTCTTTAATAGATTTCATGTAACTGTGTATAAGAATTTAATTCAGATAAAAATGTGTTCTGTAGAACTAGAATAACTTGACATTATATATTTGTAAAAATCCTTCCTACCTTTTAACCCATTTTGCTTTTTTTTTCCCCTCTACTGCTGACCTAGTTTTTCCGCATGAGTCTTAAACGGCAGTATATGACTGTTTGAATCCCTTCTCTTTTCTGTGTCCAGTACAGATTCATTTGTACTCTCCAGTCTGTGAATAGTACCATGTTAACTCACATTGACAATCTGTCGTTAGGTGCATTTTTCTCGTCACTGAGACTGTAGTCTGTTGCAACTTAATTATGTTGCCCAGACTTCTTCAGACTGGACTACATTACAAAGTTAGGTCGACATAAGACAGCTTATATTTACCTAATTATGTCAGTGTCTTACATCGGCAGGGGGAAGGCTGTAGTTAAGTGCCCTACTACACCGACCTCATAACTCCACCTGCATGGGAGGCGTAAGGTGTATGTCGGTGTAGTTAGGGCAACACAGTGTCTTTGTAGACACTGCATCCCTTATATCAGCTGCTGACTGTCTTGTAAATTTCACAGCAGGAGCCAACTGCTCCCTGCTCCTCTGGAGAGCTGGGCTGCTGGACCATACCCCTGGCTGGGAGCCAGGGAGAAAATGGACCCCATACCCAACTGGGAGCCAGGTCAAGAAGCCCTGGCAACCCCAACCTCCCCACTGGGAGCTGGGCAGCCTTGTCAGTTTCTCAGCTTGGTGAACCAAGAAGTTTACAAGGCAGGTTTCTGGGCTCCTGGAGCCTGTGGGACAGCTGGGTGCTCAGGGACCAGGCTCTCGGCTCCCCACACTGCCCTTCTTAGGTTGGTGGAAGTGCTTCTGGTGAGGACACGCACCGCTGACCCGAGAAGGGTAGTGTGGACATGCAACACTTCAGTTAGTCAACGTAATACAAGTTGACTTACATTTCTAGTGTAGACATACCCTTCTATACTTATGAATTTGACTATTTCCTTTCATTGCACCATGTTCACTTTGGGTCCAGATCTGCACCTATTGTGGTCAATGGCAAAACTTTCATTTACTTCAGAGATAAAGGATCAAGCCCCTTCGTTTCTTAATTCCACCAAATTTTGGAATGCTAGAATAGATTTTGCCTATTTACAAAGCTTATTTAGTTTTTGTTTTGTTTTTAAGCATATGTAGGCATTTATAAGGTCCTTGTCTAGCCTCAACACTAAGCCAGTCTATACTATTATGATTGGACAATTCCCAGCCTCCCCACACTCTTGTAATACTATGACTCATCTTGTGTTGGGGAACTAGGTTGGACGGGTTATCATACCTAGTGCTGTGAGTCCAAATGCCAGAGCTAAGGGTCGCGACAGAGTCGGTGCCAGGAATCTTAGCCAAGGGTCAGAACCAGATTACCAGGAATCAGGGAAGGCAGGAGGAGGGCTGGTTCTGAGGCAGGAGCAAGGCTGGGTACAGGATGGAGCAATAAAGGCGCAAAGCCAGAGCAAAGCTTGGAGAGAGATGAGGAGTGGGAGGCAGAGAGTCCGTGGGCCTGTTCATTGAGCAGCTAATGAGCTGCTGCTGCTGCTGGGCTTAGGAACAAGCCTGCTAGCTTCTTCAGCCAATCAGGCAGAGCACTTTGTCAGATAGCCTAGCTGACTTGTTAGGCTGTCAGGAGTCTTGAACAGATGAAGCTGTGGGGCCTTACTCCTGACTTTTTGTCAGATCTTCACTGTTGGATTTTTTGTGTGTTTGTTTGGATGGGGGTGGGGGGGGGGGTTGAGAGTCAGGGTGTCAGATCTCTTCTCCTTTGCAGATCCCTTCATTGCAAAGTTCTGTCCAAATCCTTCTATATCATTTTATAGTTCTTTCTTTTAGCATGTTTGAAAAGGAGGTAAAAATATATTTTAAAGATTATAGAAACCATGTCTCTGTACTTTGGTGATTGTTCAACCAATGTGACAGGTCTAATTATAGGGAATTACCTCTGAAAATGTGTGTGACCCCACTCTCTAGCCTTATGCCACATTAACCGCTACAATTAAGTGTAGTCTCCTTGTCATTTTCTACAAAATGTTATATGTGGATAGTTGATAATATGCAGAACTGAAAAAGAATATTGAAGACTAAAGTGAAGTGAGCTGTATTTTTCATTTATTTTTGAACCACAAATTGACACTTATTGCTATCTGGATAAAAGCTAAAAAAGGAAACCAAATAAGTAAGTATACAGAGACACAGCTCCTAAGCGAAAAATAATGTACCAGGAAGTTTCTGAAATTAGGAGATGGTCTGACTGGATTTGATTATCAGGGTACATACTTGACTAAATCACATCTGGTTTGAAGGAAGGTGGAAATAAAATGAGTACATTAATATATTTCAAAAGTACCAAAATAGATTAATCTTCCTTTTGTGAGTTGGATAGAGTATAGAACCTAGGATCGACACCTCTGATACCAGCTGCCAAGCACAAGACTGAGGAGGTGTTGGGCTGGGTTTGTTAAATGCTTCAGTTCATTCACAAAAAGGAATAAAAATATCAAGGGCAGCTGTCATGGCCCTAAGCAAATTATAATAACCAAACAGTATAAATGCAGAGCATGAGAGGGGGAAATGTGGGCAAGGAAAAGCAAATTTGTGCTTATTATTTATTTACTGATACTTTTATTTTATAGCTATAATGCAGATCGGGATCCCTATTAGCTGTACAAACATAGGACAGTAGTCCTACCTCAAGAAGCTTACAATCTATGAAAGCACACAATATCTAAATGATAAGGGAAACAATTAATTATGTGCAATCTAAAATACATTTGCTTTTTTATATATATAATTTAACATTGTGTGTGTGTGTGTACACACACACAATGTTAAAGTAAATATACGCTACCTTTAAATGGAGAACTGAGCAGTTGATGTTGGCTGTTGGTATTTTGACTGGGGTGGAGGTAATGCAGTAAGGCAGGACAGGAACAGAGTTGTAAAGAGCTTTGAGGTTGTAATTATATTGGATTTCTGCAGAGTCTTTACCTCAGTCTGTAATATAGGTTGGTCCCCGTCTTATGTGACTCATGCTGTGAAGATTTTTTTAGTTGGACTTCCTTTACTGAATACCTCTATATTTATAATGAGGGATCCTAGTTTTCTGTGGTTAAAAACAAAAAACAAAATTCTGATTTAAAAAAAAAAAAAAGGAAAAATCCACGATTACAACGAAACACTGAACTTTAGTTTCTGTAACAATATATATAGATATCAGTTGAACACACTGTTTTATTGAAATATTTACAATTTTTAAACTGACAGCCAGAGCCCCACCTTTGTGTATGTTCTTATTTTTTCACAAAATGGAAAAACTAAAGATAATCTGTAAAAGTGCAAATTCTGTGTTTTTCTGTGGCAGATTGATTTTTAGTATCCCTGTTTATAACCACCTTCCATAGCAGGACAAAACTATTGGTCAAAAGCTTATAATATTGACATGAAGTAAACTTCTGGAGTGATAGACACTCTGCAGAAATCTAGACTTGAGGCAAAGGAACTCTAAATGACAGGAGGGTAGGAACACAGGTGCAAGATAGCCACACTCAGTACTCTGTAACCAAACGACATTTGAAGAAATCTCTGAGGATGGTTAGAAGTAGGCAGAGGCTGTGGCATGTGAAATCTTGTAGAGAGAAGCTTATTCTCCCTCTGGGGGAAATACTGAAAGTTGAGCCACTCTGAGTGGAGATGACTGACTCTGGTTAACTCCAAGTGCTTTTCCACCCATTTAATCTAGTGACACTCCCTTATAAGGCAGACATTTGCTTCTACTTCCATCCCTGTCTTGTGTATATGAGTGACTGAAGCCTCACTGTCTGAATAAATTAATATTAGATGTACAAAAAGTCTTACTGTGCAAAGCTGTAAATGGCTGGTGTGTTTTCTTTCCTGTCTGGACCAAATATTTTTATCATGGATAGATGTTTCCATCCAAGCCAGGAAACTTATTATCAGATGTGGCTGCATTCATTCCACTGTTGAGTCTGGAGGGGCATGTAGATGGGAAGTACATAGGATTCCCACCTCTGTAATGAGATCCATACTGAATCTGGCATTGACACCAGATCCTGAGATTTTGAGTGTCAGGAGAGACTACAGAAGGGGTCTGAAGTGTTCTTGTCAATGAGATTTGCCCTATTAACTACATTTACAACTGCTGGGGATGGCAGACTTACCTGGCCAAATGGGCTCTGGATGGGTGCATATCGGTTGTGCTCTTCTTATGGACCAACCGTGTCCTTATGAATAATGAATAGAGTTCCCACGTTCACTAGCCACCCAGAAAGAAGTGTTCACTCTTGGGAATGTTTTGAATAACTCCCCATTAAGATTGGTGGTAACAGGTCAATTAAAGTTTGTATTGTAAGAGGCTTCTTGAGAAAAAGGAGCCTTCATTAATTTGTCATGTAAGGAGGAATTCATATGTAGCCTGGACAACTACCACCACTGGCATGATTTTTTTTTAAGAGTACTCTTCTGCCAATGTGAAGCCAAAAGGCAAAGTGTCCTACTGAAAATGCCTTCATCTGTTGTAAGCGTTGAGGGGCATTAAGCATATGAATGTAGGAAGCCTGGCAAGGGGACACCGTAATGTGCTGAATATTGTCACTCAATTAATCTCAGTTTTAGCAAATAAGTTCCAGGAGCACCATTATATTAGGTTATGTAGGTTACAGGAGATGGGAAAACTTGATGTGAACACACATACAATTAGATTAACAGCGAAGTGGGTCCTGTTGTGTACATTGCTACTTAAAACACAAATATAGCTAATTAGTGTTTTTAAACAAATTGCATAGCAGCATTCCCAGAAAGCCTCATTATGTTTTTATACACATGGCACTATCTTCTTACTATATGAGTAAAAACCCTGCTACATCATACAGGTGTGGATACCAAATAAACCATTTTTTCTGCTGTTTGTATTGAAAGAGAAAGTGGAACAGTTTCCCAAAATCACAAATGTACAATTAGAGGGATGAGAGTAACACTTGCAATAACCTCTTAATCACTACTTTGCATTATTACCTTTCAAGGAAAAACAGTACATTTTATTCTCTCTATAAAATTAACTTAGGAATGACCTCCATATGCCTTAAAATATACACTAGACTAGTCAGACCTGACAACATTAATGATTAGCTATGGGGTGGCCAAATGAAGCCATTTATATAAGAAAATGGGTTAGATTCCGATCTAAAAATGTTTAGATTTTTATTTTATATTCAAGATTAAGACTTCAAATCCAGAAAAATGAACCCCTACAGTAAGCAGGCTCTCATGTTATGATGTGTCTTGGTTTTATATTCAGAAATCTACTCATATGAATTAACATGAGTTCTGAATATATTTCACAAAATAGGAATGCCATAAGTGGTGGTGTATTACTGATAAATCGATTATAGAAAATACTGGCTTTCCCCCCCCAAAAAGGTGTATTAAATTGGCAACAAATGCCTTTAAGAGAGGTGTGCTTATTTTCAGGATGGAGAAACTGTTGCCATTTCAGAGGTCCTCTTTCTTAGGAGAAGAGGCTCAATAAATGAGTGGGCATTTTCAAAAGCAGCAGCATTAAGTCAGGTTTGCTTATTGGAAATCTTTCACACGCTATTAGCTGAATCAGCCCTTGTTTTGGTCAATTTTTTATTGCACTGTTCTTCTTTCTATCTGCATTTCAGGTTTTTAGTTCATTACCATAAGATGTCTCATACAATACAATATTGACTGAAAGCAGTAAAGCAGTTTATACTGAAATTAAACACCAAGCAGCATCTGAAGTAGATGGTCTTGTGGCTAACGCACAGGACTGGGAGTTAGACTGGATATCTTGTCTTGTCTGTGCCATAGGCTTGCTTAGCTCCCTTAAGGCGTGATCCTGTACACTGAAGTCAATGGACATTTTGCTGTTGATTTCAGTGGGAAAAGGATCAGACCCTTGTGCTGCCTGTGACTCAGTTTCACTGTCTGCACAGAGATGATGAAGCTTAGTCCATTAAGGCTGATAAAGTACTATGAGCTGACACAGTGAAAAGAGTTCTAGAAATGCAATTTATTATTAATCTAATTCTGTTTCCAGTGACAATTAATTTAGCAGTAAATGTCAGTTTTAACATTTTTGCTTTGTATCATATTTATGCAAAATATTTTCTTTTAAATAAGTTCAACATCACATTTCTATTTCAAATCTTTACATATATACCAAAACATTTTTGCCTTTACTAATTCACTCATTTACAATTTTGAACTTTTAAAATGTGGGTCTTTTGTGGCAGTTTGTTTGTGCCCTCATTTCAAACTCTTATGCCTTGATATTGGACTGTAATTTTGACAAAGAATCTCTTTCTCCTTTGGTGTTATAACTGCTTCATAGTCCATTTTCTGCATGATAGTTCTGTAATATAGACTGCTATTGTTAAATTTAAAAAATTATTGCTTTACAAATTTTTATAATAACATTCATTTTACTAGAGTAGTGAAGTGATCTCAGTAATATTCATTTGTAATTTAAAACTGATTACCAGTGTTACAGTAGGAATGTGATATGATATAAAGGGAAATTGCTAGTACAATAAGATTTTATTGTTGTATTTATATAAGAATGCCATTTCCTATTCATGCCAAACATGGACATTTACTTCAGTGTTTGTGGAATAGTGGAAGCTTTAATGGAGACATTTTTATTGTTTATTCCCCCACTGTTCAAAAGTTCTGTATGAATCTCATTTAGATTTCTAAGAAGAATAAAAATATAGCAGCTCTGTACCATATCTTGAAAAGCACGGAAGTAAGGATATTTGTTTTTGCACAGATATCCTTTGGGTGAAATTCACCCAGATGCAGAATGCTAGCAAAAGACCCATCACGCTACATAAGCTCTGTGTTAGGGCTTCTAATAGAGAGGCTTCCATTGCCCTTGCACATGAAGAAAAGTGTCTCTGTACTAGCCTCACATACTGCAGATTAAGACAAAGTTGATCAGTGAAGGTGAGCCAAGGGATCCATATTTACTTAGTCAAACAGCACCCCACTTCCACACGCATAGTACAAGAGTGACACACAGGGAGCGTTGCCATAGACTGGAGGACTGGGAAATTGTAGCACTGCTCTATACCATAGGCCCAGCCTGTGAGTGGATTTCACCTCCCAAAGTCTATTCTCGCCTCCATTGCCTTTCACCTGCACGTAGGCATGGGTACTGTGGCTTTATGTGGATGAAATTTCAGATCTCCAACATATAAAATCTACCATATTAAGAAAGACTTATAAGAACTAGAGTTGGTCAAAAAAAAATTGTTGAAAAATGACCTACTGATAAAAAAAAATTAATGGAAAATCTCCTGATTTCTTCACTTCTGGGGGGGGGGGGAAGAGTGTGTTAGGGACAGGAAATGGCAGTAAAACATGTGACAAAGCTCTGTCCTTTCACCATGGGTCCCACATTTCCTGGCAGATTTCACTAGCCTCAGAGGCTCACTGCAACCCTCCACATAACCCTTCTTTCTCGAGAGACAAGGGTCACAGTCTACTGAGCCATTTTCATCATAAACCAGCAAGGGAGGTGAGGAGAAGTTATCCTTCCTTGCACAGTCTCTGTTGTCTCCCAGTCTCAGTGATTAATCAGGGGGCAAAGGTGGGGTTGGAGCCCGGGCCCACCCTCTACTCCGGGCTTCAGCCCAGGGACCCTAATAGTATCAGCTATGGTAGCTGACCTTTTAGAAACATGATATGTACAATTCCCTGGGCTACTTCCCCCACAGCAGCCCTCACTTCCTCAAGCTCCACTTCACCCTTACCTCAGGGCCTCCTTCCTTGTTCCTGATATGGTGTGTACTACTCAGCCTCTCCACCAGCACAACTTCCTCCCACAGCTCCTGACATGCACACCCACCTGACTGACTGGGAGGCTTTTAACTAGTTTCAGCCAGCCCCTGATTGGCTTCAGGTGTCCCAATCAACCTAGCCTTCTCCCTGCCTTCTGGAAAGTTCTTAATTGGCCCCAGGTGTCTTAATTGACCTGGAGCAGCTTCCATTTCACTTAACCTGGTACCAGTGATTTGTTTAGCCTGGAGCTAATATATTGATCTCCCACTACTTTTCTATAGCCATCTGGCCTTGCCCCGTCACAAATATCTGTCTTGTAGAAAACAAGCATCCTTCATATAAAGTAAAACAATGACGCCAAAACATTCTAGTTACATTTATGCCATTTAGGGAGTGGAGGGAAAATCAGTGATACAAAAGAGCAGATAACGTGTTGAGCAATGACAATTGACTTTTTACTCCTCTGAAACATAGACATGAATGCAAAATTCCTGTAAATCCTGTATTGTGTAGATGACTAACATTGGGAACTCGAGTAGATGAATTATGGGGGTAGGGAAACAGATTCTAATGTCCACAGTAATATATATCAGAGGGAAGAATCCAGCTGAAATAAAAGATATTTGTACCAGATATTTGTGAAAAACCAGTTTGTGCCCCATATTGTATCTTCCAAAACTCATTCAATAATAGTTTGTCTGTGGAAAGAGGACCCTTGTAATGTTGACAAGATCAAGTGAATTTTATAGGGATGGTGAGATGCACAATAAGTACTTGTGGGAGTTAAAACTTAACTTAAGAAGCCGTTTTTGTGAAGAAATAATTTTAAGAGTGAGAATATTTTGCGTGTACATTTTTGTACGAAGCTCTTTGACATTCTGTATGTTTCTTTTCTCCTTTTATCAATTTTCTAGTCTAAAATATCATAAGCCTTTTTAGTCTGAGCTGTTAGCCAATATTCAGGGTCTTGCAGATTGTTTCTCTTGGGAGGAGAAATTGATGACGGAATTTGGTATCAGGATGGAATCCTGATTATTTATAAAGAAGGTACACTAAGTCCTGTTTCCCTCAACACAATGGGAATAAAACAAGAGGAGGCAGTTTCTTTGCTCACAGTTCCAAACCTCCTTCCAGCTAACACTTTGGCCAAAAAACTGTCTCTCACTCTCCCTTGGCTTTCTCTAAGGGCCAGGTTACCCATGCTTCTCTTGTTGGCTTTCTGCTCTCTTCTCTGGCTGCTTCTGACTCACAGATACACACAGTTCCACCAAACAATACTCAGCCAGTAGGTATGCGTTCAGACCTCAGGGGACCGATGGCCATTCAGGCCATATGGCTTAGCTTCTCCTCCAGTCTTGCCATGTTGGTCTGTGATTTGGTTGTTGGCTTCTGTTGTTTCAACTGTTACTAAATAATGGGGCATTTAACTTTTCTCTCATTTAGTCTGAATGGAAGGCAGCTATCACACCTGCTAGATTCAGCAAGATTTGTGACTGGCCGTAAATCAAATATCTATTCTTGGGAACCACCCAGCATCCAGCATAACAGTATCTATTGCATTAGCAATGTGATCACCACACATGTATGTAAATACTTTTGATAAGACCACTTCAATATACTGTCTAAATGATTTTCCAAAACATTCACCAACTTCTTTGAGAATTCTGACTTTTCAGGTCAGATGCAGTCACTCTTTTTAATTCACATTACATAAAAACTCAAGATATCTGGGGTGTTGTTTAGGATATTAACATGTAAAGCTGCTTCCTTACTAGCTAAAGATTGCTGACTTGCTGTTTATAAAGGAAAATGCATGCACAGGACTGTGATATGAATTTGTTTACTGTTAAAGTTCTGATTAGCCTGCTGATGTTATATATATATATATATATATATATTGTGTATGTATTCTTGTTTCAAAGCAAACGATCCCATGATCAACTTTTTCTCTGAGGAGAAAAAAAAATATATTCCTACGTGAATTTTCTTTTTTATTGGATCCATATTTGTGAGTATGTGTGTGTGTGGTGTCAGAGCAAGAGGGAACATTAGAGAAATTGCTGTGTTGAAAGAAAATAGTTAATGCTTTTTAATGTTGTGTAATTGTTTGATATCAGTAATGTTAACCTAGGGTATTAGATAATTAGTGAAGCAATTTCAAAAGTGGAGTCCCCAGACCACTAAATTGTTATGAAAGGGTAGCTTGTTAGGCACTGGTAGGCCAGATGAAGCTTACATATACTAAACTAGTTTAGGTAAGTCATAAGAGCCCCCTTTAGTTAGGAATTTAGGATGTGTGGATTATAAAACTGGAAACATAAATATGGTTCAGACCATTAAAATGGTGTTGGATTCAATTATAATGGTTATAATTGCCTTAATTATGTACATGAAGGGGGCTTTGGCACTCTGAGGTTTCGTTAAAGTGCTTTGTAAATCTGTGTCAGTCATTCTATTGAGACTAAATAAGCAGAGGTATGGATTCTATGGTAAGTATCTGAATCAGCATTATTGTCCTGTAGTCATGTTACATGTTAAATAAGCTAACAAAACACTGTCATGTTTCAGTTTCCATTCCTGAGATGGCTGCAACATTATTTTTACTTGTACTATATTTTATATTGTCAGTATGTAATTTCTTGTTAATATGAACATGTTTGTTTATCAAAGTTAAATAGCTTCTGTGGGTCTTTATTTTCAGCAAGGTTAATTGCTCCTCCTTCCACTGGCTAATTTTTGAAACATAAAGGCTATTGTGTCATTTACATGAATTACAATCATGTCATTTTGTGCTATGATCATGCCAGATCTCATAAGCAAGGCAGCCTGAGTCAGACCAGTACTCTAATAGTAGACCTATGTGTTGCAGAAAGTGGTGTTGGTGGTTTAGCAGTGTTCTGCGTTGGTAATGGACCAGTGCACTGCATTTCACTGATTTTCTTTCAGATGAGATGTAAAACCAGTCTTACCCTCATCTATTTAAAGATTGCATGGTGCTTCTTTTCTAGCCAAATTTCAATAAAGGGAATTATGTTCTCACTAATTTTCTGACATACTCTTCATTTCCTGCCTTCCACTATGGTGTTGCTGTTGTCTGTTTTATATAGGTGCAGTGCTGTGTTTCAGTGATTGGGAAAGTGATGGATGTTCTGAGGCTTGCTTCAGTCTTTTAAAGCCCTTTGAGCTCCTGGGACTATATAAGTGCAAAATGTTTGTTTGCTGTTGCTAATATTTGTTATTATTATCACATTAAAATTAGCAGAAATAAAGAGTGATAGCTAATTATGCCAACTCAACACATGGAAGAATTTGCTAGGGACATGTTGCCCATATCTGAGTTTTTATAGTTATTTTTGTTAAGGTGTAAAAAATAAAAATGTTAATTTGTTGTAAAGCAGACCTCCATATTCAAAACTAATATTCCACTTGAGCTAAGGTTCATCAACCATTTTTATCCATATGTGCCAAAGCCTCATTATACAAGGAAAAGGTGATCAGCTTGCTTGGTCATCCAACTGCCTTTTTCTTAAAGGATTTGAAAACAAATTCCATTGTGTGCTGTGAAATGCAAAGTTCAAAATGTCTCTTCTGATTCCAGAGAAATGCTTAATGATCTGGAGGATGGCGTGGACTGCACCCTCAGCAAGTTCGCAGATGACACTAAACTGGGAGGAGTGGTAGATACGCTGGAGGGTAGGGATAGGATACAGAGGGACCTAGACAAATTAGAGGACTGGGCCAAAAGAAATCTGATGAGGTTCAACAAGTTCTGCACTTAGGACGGAAGAACCCAATGCACTGCTACAGACTAGGGACTGAATGGCTAGGCAGCAGTTCTGCAGAAAAGGACCTAGGGGTTAGAGTGGACGAGAAGCTGGATATGAGTCAATGGTGTGCCCTTGTTGCCAAGAAGGCGAACGGCATTTTGGGCTGTATAAGTAAGGGCATTGCCAGCAGATCGAGGGACGTGATTGTTCCCCTCTATTCAACATTGGTGAGGCCTCATCTGGAGTACTGTGTCCAGTTTTGGGCCCCACACTACAAGAAGGATGTGAAAAAATTGGAAAGCATCCAGCGGAGGGCAACAAAAATGATTAGTTTTCAGAGTAACAGCCATGTTAGTCTGTATTCGCAAAAAGAAAAGGAGTACTTGTGGCACCTTAGAGACTAACCAATTTATTTGAGCATGAGCTTTCGTGAGCTATCATTTTCGTGATGCATCCGATGAAGTGAGCTGTAGCTCACGAAAGCTCATGCTCAAATAAATTGGTTAGTCTCTAAGGTGCCAAAAATGATTAGGGGACTGGAACACATGACTTATGAGGAGGGGCTGAGGGAACTGGGATTATGTAGTTTGCAGAAGAGAAGAATGAGGGGGGATTTGATAGCTGCTTTCAACTACCTGAAAGGGGGTTCCAAAGAGGATGGATCTAGACTGTTCTCAGTGGTAGCAGATGACAGAACAAGTTGCAGTGGGGGAGGTTTAGGTTGGATATTAGGAAAAACTTTTTCATTAGGAGGGTGGTGAAGCACTGGAATGCGTTACCTAGGGAGATGGTGGAATCTCCTTCCTTTGTAGTTTTTAAGGTCAGGCTTGACAAAGCTCTGGCTGGGATGATTAGGTTGGGGATTGGTCCTGCTTTGAGCAAGGGGTTGGACTAGATGACCTCCTGAGGTCCCTTCCAACCGTGATATTCTATGATTATGAGCATGGGGAATAAAAACAGGTGTTTAATTTACTGTATCACTAGTGTGGGGGGTAGGAAGTGTACTGCTGACCAAACCACTGCAAACATATTCAAGGTTTGATCCAAAGAAAATACAAAACAATGTTGTTGTTGGCCTTGTATACTTCACTAGTACCTTCCCCCAAGTCTCCCTTTTTTGTTTGACGCTCCCAATTTTACAAGGACATACATGCTTAACTTTATTCACATAAATTAAGTCAAAAGGACTGTTTGCCTTCATAAATATTTACACGGTCAGGGCCCGAGAGTGTGAGTATGTATGTGTGTGTGTATACAAATATGCATCCTTTTCGCTGGTGGTCTTCCTAGATATCAATATACAATACAATATCTTTTTCAAGCTAATTCTGCCTCCATCTTACCAGCTTTTCCATTCTTTCTGGTAAGTAGCTCAGATATGTGTGGGTCTTCTCTGCCTCTCTTTCTTTACTTCCTTACTTCTTTGAGAAAATATGCACTCAGGGCTTGTCTGCACTTAGAGTGCTGCAATGGTGCAGTTGCACCAGCTATAGTGCTTAGCAAAGATGCTTCCTACGCTGGCAGGAGAACTTCTTCCATCGGCATAGATACTCCACCTCCCTGAGAGGCAGTAGCTGTGTCCCTCCAGTCTCCATAGCACCAGGAGTTCGGCTGGCATAACTGCATTGCTCAAGGAGAATCCACACCCATGAGCAACATAGTTATACCAACATCAATTTGTAGTATAGACCAGAGCTCAGATTATTGACATTAGCGCTTCTACACATTTTTATTTCCTTCATGAGCAAATTACAGGCTGGACTATTACACAAAAACATAATTGCCAATCTTTCAATTTTTTGGCTATTCTTAAAAAAAAGTGATATGAGGGTTTTTTGTTTGTGTTTTGTTTTGTTTTCCCCTAGGAGCCCTACAGAAAAAAAGTATTAGTCAAATGTCAGTCTGTGGAACATATGGAATAATGTTTTTGCTTTATGAATTGGCATATCCAGTTAACCTTTTTTTTTTCCTGGTAGCTTTTGGAAATGGGAGATGCATCTTGATTTAAAACTCCTGTTTTAAAGCTATACTTAATCTAAGTTACTACACTTTGGAAATGTATTTTAATTAATAGCAATGACAAGGTATATTTAACTCATATAATTCCTTTCATGTCATCAAACTATAGATGCTTTTGAAGTCTGGGGGTGTTTATTGTGTTTTGGTTTGTGTCACATTTATCTGGATATAGAGGCAAAATGAGGACAGGCACATGGATGGATTTTTAACCAGCAGGCTGCAACTTTTATTAAACTTAAACACAGATGAGGCGCTCTACCACCCATCATCCATATTCTCCTATGCCAGGAGTGGTTCCAGTGCAGGAGTTATAGGGCTCTGACTATATAACCTCTAACTTGTAGTAGGCCTTCCTCAGCCTACCCCTCAGGACTCAGCTCACTCTTCTGAGTCCTACTGCTCCCTGCACCTCCCGCCCCCTTAAGGAGGACAGAGGGTGCAGAAAGGTGGGGACCTTGGCTCACAAGGGCCAGCATGTCTTTCACTATCTCATGAGCTCAAGACCCTTCAGCAAAATCTCAGGTCTTTTTTTACCTCTGGGAACCATTCATTTTATCCTTTCAGCCACACTGCTAGCCTTCCCACTCCCCTTCAGCAGAAAGGGCAGGATATGGGGAAGCCTACTTGGAATTCCTTCCTGAAGTCAATCCTGCTCTGGTAGTGGGCAGATCCCCCTTGCTGTGGGACAGGAATCCAACCCCTGTGGTAGAGCAGAGAGCCCCCTGCTGGGGAAGCCACTTTGCTCCAGGGGGAGGAGCTCCAGAATTCTTAGCTGTCCTCCTCTGCCTCATGACTGCTACTGGAATAGTGAGTAGTCTGGTCATCACAGGCATGGAGTTGAAAGAGGCTCCATACGGCCCATGCTCCAGTTTAAATCCTGGGAGTTGGGGAATGCTGGCCAATCAGCTGCTCTCCCTCCCAAATGGCCAATGGGTTCCAGAGACTCCAAGGTGGAGAGGAGCTACCTGGTGTCCATCAGAGAATGTCTCCCTCACTGTCCTCCTTTACCATGGGCCGCATCAAGTTCCGCATCCGCTGAGGTGGGTGGATGACGTTTTTGATGCACTGTAGATGCTACTTTTATGGCCAGTGTTTATCCAATGGTACATTGAAAGATCTAACCTTCCTGTGAACCTTGGATGCCACTTAGTTACTTTTGCTAAGAAAAACTAATCTCAGATAATGTACTTTTGCCCCTCCACTGCTTCCCCTCCTGTGATAATGTGTGTTATGGACATGTACATGAATAGAATAATTGGATAAATATTCTGTGGTTTGGTTGTAAATGATTTCATATAACTAGCCATCTGTGGTGCTATTTGTGTGTTTCTTGGAATACAATATTAATTTTGGTCTTTTTCATAATATCTAAATTTTACATCCCAGCCACAGACTACCCTAGCTTGCCATAAATCTACTAAATAAAACATTAAAGCCTGCATGCAAAAAATACCAGCTTCTTCCCTGTAGCACCTAGATCCATGAAATTAGCTGTGGTATCCATTTTAACTGTTGTTCCTGCTGATACTGCTCGATCAAGTGCTAAAGCCACCTTGCAGGCAAGCATTAACAGTTGCTCAGTTATATGCAATTATAAGTTCTGCCTCATTAGCATAGCAGCACCTTTATAATTGGCTGACTGCTAAACGAAAAGAATTCAGCTGTAACACATAACTATCTCCTAAAGTTGAGTGGCTCTGAAAAACAGATCTGCATTGGGTTTTGCTAGTATTAACGTATTTTTCTGATAGGAAAAAAAAACAAATATATAGGGAAACAATTCTTCATTCATGTACAGTGAATAATAAATCTTGTCAAAAAGTCCCTGCCTTGTTTATTCTGTTAATAACGTCCCAATTAATAATCCCAATAATGTTCTTGAGACCGTTGTGGTACTCTGCTCATAACAGGGGTAGCTTGAAGTCTGTAAACAAAGATAAATGTAAACCCAGCTTTCAGGGGGCTAAATCATTAAAATATTTGTGTACAGTTTTGCCTTTTCAGCGGGATTATCTCCTAATCTAAATTTAGGAAGTGATGAAAGTTTTAAGCAGGTTTATAATCCAGTTTGCCATGTCTCACAGGAATCAGGATTTTTCCAGATTTTCTTTTAAGGTCAACGTTTGAAGAAGTTGATCATCCCCTGTAGTATTTCTACATGCACAATTTAAGAGGATTGTATTTTAAAGGATATCCCAGAGGTCACTCATCATTCTGTTTCATTCAGTTACTTTATTTCTAAAAGTTGTTATACTGCGAAGGCAAGGGGGAAAAGCAGCATACAGTTTTAACAAAATGCATGCTGAACTGGCAAAAAGGAGAAACTCTGAGCTTCAGCGAAGACAAAGAAAATAGAATTACTCTCTGTGTTCTTTTCTTTTGAAGCAGATAAAGTAATGGAAAGACACAATGGAACAAGGCTTCAAAGCAACAGTACAGGGGACAGATTTTTCAATAACATTTCTGCCTTAGAGAAATTTGAGCAACAAATCTTATGCTTGTCAGTCTGTATTTTAGTCCATTTGCAAAAGAAAAGGAGTAAACAATATATATTTCTGCTACAGCCTGACACAAATGCATTAAAGTCAGTTGGAGTATTTCCATTGACTTCAGTGGGTTTTGAATCAAGACCATAAAGTTGAGGGGCATTGAAGCTCATGGCTTATCACAACTTCCCCGCTGTTGAAAGTGGGCATTTCAGGGGCAGGGAGGACTTCATCTTGGAGTAGCGATGGTGTGGGTTCCTTTAAGGGTCCCTCAGCTACTGACATAGGCTCCTGCGTCTCCTCTTCTAGTACTGCAGGGATATCTTTCACCTGTATGTCCCCACTGTCAAACAACTAGGTGTGTCATCATAGGTCTGTTTTTCTTCAAAGTGGCCTAGGAATGCTGGAGGGGCAGACTCATCATCTCAGGCTGGTCTTATTGGTCTCATGGATGTGCCAGCCATGAGCCTAAATGCTTCCGCCATGGGGTTTAGGGCTGAAGAAGTGGAGCTCTCACTGGGTTCAGCCAATCGAGGCAGGAATCTGGTCTCCATTCTAGGATACAACGTGATAGTGTCCTCCTCTTCAGACTCTCTCTCAGATGTGTTGAGCAGGGGTAGGTTAACTCTAAGGGGCCCACTACATGTGTTGGGTTTTGGTTTCAGTCCAGAACCCTTTTGCCTCCCAGGTCCCATGTCATGGTCCATTTTATAAGGTGGGTGCCCATTAATTCCCCAACAGGTACTGTCTCTATTATGTCTTGTATATAATATAATATTTATTAATATCTTTGAGTGTTGGCGGTCCCAGATTAGAGATATTATGGCACAATACAAATAACGTCTATTAACATATGTGGGGGGGGGGAATTAAATCTAATTTCTTTTTCACTAGGTAGTGTAATTTTTTTTTGCATTTTTCTCAATTTGGACAATATAACAGATTAGTCAGTTTGGGGTTTAGTGAGTTTCTAATCTATTTCATTTGCAAATTGTCATATCCAAGGACAGTGGAGTAACGATTGGGTTACAAACACCACAGGTGACTTAGAGGAGGTGTGTGTGTTTTTTTTTTTAAGTCATGGAAATATTAAAATTGGATGTCTTCCTAAAAAAATGCTCTAGCTCAGCCAGAAGTTATGGATCTCTTGGAGCTATTACTTGATAAAATTTTATGTGTATGGTATACAGAAGGTCAGACTAGAAGATCATAATGATCCCTTCTGGCCTTAAAATTTATGACTCTGTGAATGTATTTTGGTCTTAACATTTGCGAAATCTTGTCTTACCAAAAGAATCAATAGCTGATGTGTGTGGTTCTCTTTGACGTTTTAACAAGTCTCTGGATGGTTATGTTATTGACCTTTAAGTTGCCTGTAGTCTTGTTCCTTAGCTGTTGGAAAGGGGCACTTCTAAGGGGTCTGGTCCTGCCCTTGTTGAAGTGAAAGACAAATCTTCCATTGATTTCATTGTTGCAAAATCAGAGTAATGGCCCTTTGGACATTCTATAGTAACTACACTGGGAGGAGTTTAATAAAATATCTCAATTCTTAAATCCCATAGAAAACAACCAGGTTAACTGTAAAATCATTTCTGAAATCTCAATCATAAACACTTTAGATTATATTCTATGTTCTACCAAAAACAAGTTAAATAAAAAAACAAACATACAGTAGTTGGTTTTTAATTCAGTCAAACATTTGCAGCTTCTAGTAAGGTATCCAGCTGATCTTATGTTGTAATTTAATAATTACACTATAGTAATCTTTTTTTCTAAAATACAAGTATTCACTATGATTATTTATTTTCACAGCACTTAACACCATTCAGGCCATTTTAAAAGTAGAAAGATATAAATTAATCATTGGTGACTGATTTCAAAATATAAGAAGGCAAACTATATGTGTGTTTTGCTTTAGGATTGTATGAATACTTTTGTCATCATATGTGTAGCAACTTAAATTAATCCACATACAACATACTGTGTTACCTCAGCCACCTTGTCTCTCTAATATTCTGGGACCAACACAGCTACAACAGCACTGCATGTACTAGAGATTAGCAGAGAAAATTTGTGTTTTTATTAAAACAAATATAGCAATATACATTGAGGCGTAATGAGCAGTTTTCTGTACCAGTAGCGTGTGATGCTGTATAGCAACTTAGTATATGCTAGGCATAATCTGAAATAGCTCTCTTGGCTCTCATGTTAGCAAATAAATATTGCTGATGCCACTTTGGAAGATACAGAGATAGCATAAGCACCTTGGCAACTGGACGAAAGGCCAAGTCCACAACTTTTATTTAAATAACTTACAATGCAGTGTTATCTGGCAGCTAGTAGACCCTCCAATATTAAATAATTGTAAAGCTCAAAAATGTGGCCTCTTAGTTGCAACTCCCAAATCATGCAGATATTAGGAATGTTTTCTCTCAGGGCAGGGAGTGGCCCTGTAACTGCATATTAAGTTCTTCTCTCGTGTTCTCTGAGTAAAACCTTGGTCCCATTGAAGTCAATAGCAAAACTGCTATTAATTTAAATGGCACTAGGATTTCTCCTTATTTAACAAAATATGGGCTGTTCTCCTTATGAAGAAACTTATAAACCTTGATACCCAGAAATATATGCGGCATTTTTGCTAGCTGGTTACCATTTAGTAGTTTCTTTGAATCCAAAAAATATGCTACTCAACTAGCCGGCCTAACAATTAAACTATGATCTTCTGTTATTTTTGGACTCCATGTCATGCTGATCTTAATTATGATAATTGGCTAAGAATTAAGATGAATATCTTTTATATTTTAATTATATTAAAGTATCACCATGATATTGTATTTGTACATGTTTATGTGTACTTAATATTATCACTTCAAACCTAGAAATCACTTTTAAAAGCATAGTCCACAAAAGACAGAAGCAGAAACATGCATAAAATTTGAACTCAATAGAGCTAAAATATAGAGATATCTGAATAACTAGCAAATTACTTTAAAACCAGTTTGACAGAAAATAGTTTTTACTATACAAATAAATGAAAAATGAGGACACAGTTCCACACTGAATAGTCTCTCTGTTGGCCTTTGAGATATCTTCAGAAACAACATCACAATACACTTGGATATTAAAAAAGATTAAACATTTGTTGTTTTATTTCTTCAGGCATCAGCTACTGACAGATTATTTTCAGACTCTTTCTGACAACGTGCTGATGTCATCATTGACAGTTTAATCAGTCTCAGTTTTATGAATCTTGCAAGCAGCATAGAATAGTTATACTGTTATTAGAGGTAACAGTTGTTGCAAAACCAAGATGCAGTAGAAAAGAGGCTCACACTTGATGACATTTGACAGTTCTTTTCAGCTGAAGGCAATGGAGTTGATAATCAACACATCCAGTTAGTTCAAATATCTTTCATGCTTTATGATTAACAAGCAAATTTATGACTGAATAAATTACTGCTTGGTATCTCTTTGTCCATATTTTTTTCTTGAAATGCTCTTTATAAATGTGACAGTATAATAACTAGATACAAAAATGTATGTTTTAATCTCTACATGGCTCAAAACTGTGCAGCGAAAACTAATGGCAGGCCTTTTGTATCTTCTAATGTATTTTCATGGACTTTACATAGGAAATGTCCTGAATAAATGTGTTTTTTTAGGCTTAGTCTACACAACAAAGTTTTGCCAGCAAAGCTGAGTTGGATAGGAGTTTGAAAAAATCACACCCTTAGTTGGCAATACCCCCCAGTATAGACACAAATATACTGTCAGAGGAGTGCTTTTGTCCGCTTAGCTAACATCGTTCATGTAGGCATGGCTTGACATGAGTAATTAGACATGGGTGAGGCCTCATTTCTCAGGAGACAGGATTAGGGAGGTATATGGATCGGCAGGCTGGAAACAATGTCTGTACTAACTAAAATAAGGGTAAACACTCGGAACCATTTACAACAGACAAGATAACAATGGATAAGATAAGTCGGGAATGTAAACATGAGGCAAAGAATAAGTCATACAATGACAGTGCGTGGACAGAGCAAAACTTGTGATGTAATGTATAGTAAATGCAATGTAATCTGTAAATATATCAAAAGAAAGAGGTTTGTGGTATAACTTTGGATGTGTGGAATGCTCTATGCTTGAGCCTGATCAACTCAGCATAACTGCGCTGTATGCCGAATGAAGGAATCTGAGTAACGAGACTGGAGTCAAACTGAGTTCTTGGGGAACTGTGTGGAAGAGGTCTTCAAGGAACCCCATCGTAGTGGTTCTATGACTCTGATACACTTGTCTGGAGGAGGTAATATATAGACAACTTAATGTGAAGGTCACAACCTACCATTAAGGGAAATGGTACTGGAAGGGTTTAAGTGTTTAAATACAAGGAAGTTAGTACCCACTGGAGAAATGGGTTAAATCTAAGGGCAGACCCTATGGACTCCCCAGAGATGTGTTAGGTATTAGAGGGATATTGGGACTGGGTGAAAAAGGAACTCCAGAGAGTGGTATTAAATTTTAAAAAATAAATATTTGGCAGAGGTCCAGTAATGCCATAAATATACATAAATTATTGGTAGAGCACAGCAAAGGTCTGTTAAATGCCAGTGAAATTTTCAAAAAAAATAGGACCTATTGTCAGCCATGAAAAAAAATAGTATCTAGGCGGGAAGTGGGGAATGTTAATCCTCAGGCTTAAAAAAATTAAAGCTCAAATCAAAGCAGCAGTTTTACAAGGATTAGTTCTGGTGGCTAAAATTTTACAGACAGTATGTGCCAACTTAAGAGATGAATGCTAAAAGCATAAAATGCAAATCAAAATTGTAAAGGGGGAAACAATCTAAAATGAAAAGATTCCTAAAAGGTCACAAAGAAAACGTCTATTACCTATTTGCATAAACCCAAAGTAAAAAGCAGCCATCCTTCAAGGACTATATTTGGTGAGTACAGGTTTTCAGGCAACATGGAGTAAGTTTAAAAAAATAAATGTGAAAAACATAAAAGATAAGCTCAGAGACCATCACAAAAAAAAGTCAGCTAAGAAATGTGTTATTCTGGGAAATAAAATTTAAGAAGTTTATGGTCCCAGAATTTAGTAGTTAGTAAGGTCTTATTAAACAATGAAAAACTGAAATGAGTAATTTAAAAAAAGATATGTGCAGTTAAAAGGAGCTTTTGCACAAATTAATACTGCAGAGCTCGGAGTGGTAATGGAAGTAATAAAGTGTGAAAGAGGACTTTAAAGTGTTTTTACAAAAAGAATGCTTGGTTTCATAATGAAACCCAGTTATGGCAGTATAACGTGGTGCAGTGATGCCTGATAAAATCTTTAGTAATCAAACAAATTATGCAAATGGGAGGTCAAGTGGTGACAACTACCAGCACTATGTTTTTTCCCCAAAAAGCCTTTACAGCCATTCTGAAAAATATACAAAGTGGAAGAACTGAATGGAAGAGGTCTCAGGAGAACCTCAGGTTCAGGGAAGTGCTGTAGCTATGCTGGCAGGAAAAACTACTTCTCTGTTTTTGCTGGATTTCCATTATGGGCTGTGCTGTCCTATCAAAGGCTCTGTAGTGTAGACAAGCCCCTGGTAAATGACTGCATCCAGTTTTATAATCAAGTACAGTAATCTCTCTTCCCACTAAATTAGTAGTCTTATTTTTATTAAAAGATCAAAAAGTTACACAAGGCTGCAAGGGATAGATATTTAAAATATCTTGTTGAATATACAAAATATGCATGCTCATATAGAAACTTAAAAGTAGAAGTAAACTGTTTTTCTAATGGTGGAAGACTGAGTTGGAGCTCCTTTTGGAGCATGTCAACACAACTCCTTAATCATCCATCTGTTAAGCAATTTATAGCACTCCCTTCCACCTCTACAGTGACACAGCATGGTAGTATAGACAGCAAGAATCCAGGGATGCATTCTGATTCCTTTCAAGTCACTGGAAGTTTTTCCATTAACTTCAGTGGTGCCAGGGTATCATGAAAAGTTCAGAAATCAAACCTGGATCTCCAACATAGCAATGCAGAATTCTATCATTAGACCACTGGACTGGCTACAGAGCAGTTTCTTGATAGGGATTCCCAAGACGTGGGTCATGACCTTCTAGGGATCTCCAATAGCTTTCCCTTCCAGTCTTACCCTTTCATTAAAAATAAAAACAGTTTCTAGCCATCAAAGTTTTAGAGACATCCTTGAAAATGTGAACTGAGCATAAACCAATGCAGCAATGCCTATCTGCTTCAGCTTCGCCACAGTCCTGTGAACTCTGATTTTGTTTCTGTAGAATTTGGTGTTTTCCCAGGATCCCAAGAAATAAAGCATTTTTATTATTTGCTGTTTTGCTGAAGCCAAATGCCTAATGTTTTCTTTGGTCTCCCTGACCTACTGGGAAGATTCAGAAGAGCCATCATTTCTCAATACAATTGGATGAAACACTAGATGACTTCTTCGCCTAGTTTAACATACATGAGGATTTCCTTTAAAGCTGTCCACATAGGAGGAATAAAAGAATGAAGCTTTCCAACAATCAATTCTTGCAGCTGGGTTGGATTGGTATAGCTGTATTGGGATGGTGCCTAAGCTGTGACAGGAAAATGCAGCACCCTTGTGATTAGAATCTAGTCAATTGCACCTCAAGTTATTTGGACGCATTCTTCAATTCCTAACAAAGTAGAACAGGTAAAAAAAAACCCTCTAATTTTGTCATTTTTGAGGTGAAAAAAAGGACACATTTTTAGCAAATGCTTTTGGGGAAAAAATCTCTGAAGTTTTTGATGGGAAAGAGGATGCCATTTTCACTGGCACTTAATGAGGCTGTAAAAGTGAAGTACTTCATTAAAGGTAAACCCACCAATATATGCCTCGAGGTTATTTTTTTATGAAGAAATACACATTTGAACATTGGCAACTCCTCTTCAACATTCAAGATTGTTGACTTTCACGTGGCAAAGTTTTGAATGGAAAAATCTAAATATTCTTCTTCAAGGAATGCCCCGTGGTGCTCCACTAGGTATTTGAGAGCTTCTAGTCGGAAATTTAAGGTAGCAGTGCCTTGGTTAGCCACGTATGCGCTGCAGCCAGCTCGTGCTGCTCTGAGTCTATCAAAGAGAAATATTGTGGCTACTTGTTCAGGGCCAGGTTGCGGAGCTCTGACACCTTCTCATTTGATTAGGCTTGTTTCACTTCAATAGTGCACTCACATTAGTAAGGTCTCCACAAGCTTGCCATCAGTAATACACATGGTGTTATGTCATTTATTTTAAAGATTATCATTCATGACATTTTTCTCCATGAAAAGTGTGCCTAAATGTGCCTAATAATTGGACTTTCAACCATTTCCACACATAAAACTTGTATCTTACCAGCATGAATGAGTATTCATGCATGCAAATTAGGTCAGTGCACATGCAGTTACCACATTTATTGGACAAAAAGGCCTGTTTCCTGGAGAACGTGTTGGATTTTATTCTCATGCAAAGTTTAGAAGTCCTTTACAAATAAAATTGGTAATTTTAATACTGCAAATTACAAAATTTCAAAACTAAAAGTGCAAATCAAAACTCAGGGAAGCAAAAGTTCTTAAGAATTTCCTCGTATTCTGAAAAGTCAGCTAATTTTCATGCTTTTAGTAGGATATTTTTCATCCAGAGAAGTATTTGGCATAATCAAAATCCAAAAACATGTGTCTATCACCTCTCAGACTAACTTTTTAGTTAGCAAGAAGAACTACAGCAGAATTCTAAGTTTCAAATGTTAAATTTGGCACCCAGATTTGAGTTGCACAGGATAAAACAGTATTTAAGAACACTCAGCCCCCAATAAATAACCTTTTTTTTTCATTTAATTATGGATACAATGCCATCCTTTTACCTAACTCAGTTACAAAATAGTGGTATTTTGACCACATTCTTGGCATGTAATAAGAAGACACTCCAGTACCACACCAATGGGCACAGTATAAAAGCCAAGATGTGTTGCTATCCTACCCCAGACTTCCAAAAATACAGTGGGCACAAGTTCTCTATTTATTATTTATTCAATGTTTATTGTTCATACTTCATACTGTATGCACATTTGCTGCTTGGCAGAGCCTGGTACAATAGTTTCTCGTATACTAAATATAGAAGTGATATTGTGGATATTGCAGGCACTTGCAGTAGAGAATATTGATATTCTTAATGGCTCCCACAGTACTACGGATTCTAGCAGTTATTCCCCAAATCTACAAACATTATTCTCAGTGAAAGATGAAGATTTTATTTGAAAAAATATTTTCCATGACCCCCCCACACACACACAGTCATCACCTTGGAAAACCTTACGTTTCTGACTACAGTGTGAAGAATTTTAATCTTAATATTATTCCCCATTGAATTCAGATTTCAGCAAGCAATACCTTTTCCATTTATTAGTGCTGTGAACCACACTAGGCTGTAGTTTTGTGTCTCCTATATTCAGATTGTAGATTGTTTTCAGTTAGTTCAGCAGAACGCTCTACTTTAAATACTTGTGGAGCAATTTTATTGCTTTTTTCCCCTTGTTACCCTTCTTCTGTTGTTTTGAGGGAAGTTTCTTCTTCGTGCATCGTCTAAATTGAGAGTGCCTCTGTAGAGTCACCGTTGTCTTTCAGTTTTTGTATTTGGAATACGTACTGTAGTAAACACAAGAATAATCAGGTAACATGAATTCACGTGTTTATGAATTTAGATGAATATTCATGTACCCCTCGCAAAGATTCAATATAGTTCATCAGGCATTCCTTAACAGTTCACTTGTGGTCTAGGACTATTGAGGAGTAATTGCATTATGATAACATTGTATTTCACGTGTATTTGTCAAAGACATTCGGACAACTATGATATGAAAAGTGTTTAATCTCATTATCCCATTTCACCCCCATGACATTTCTCACGGCTCGAACTCCTTTGAGGCTTTGTCTAGTCTTGATTGCTCTAGTGAGTGGTGTGAATATGCTAGCTCCTCATTAAACTATTTTAAGGAATTATCGAAGATGTTATTGATGAGTCTGTCCCTGTTTTTATTTTTTTATAAGAATGTGCAGGAGGATGAAGACATAGACATGTGAATTGATTGAAAGTGTCAGATCACAACTTTATTATTATTCCTGATTCCCTCCAATAATTAACAAGCAAAATTGGATCCAGTGAAAGTATAAATGATTTTATGCCGTACAATGATGGGATGAGAGTTGACTCACTTAACCAAACTCCCAACAGTCAATTCATAATTCAGCACAAATGCTGAATCCTTCTACCTTCCCTTATGAGGGTATGGACAGTCTACAATGATTTAAGACTTTCTCTCTCCCAACAGATTAACAGGGTCTGCCAGTCCCCCCTGAGTCCTTGCTCAGCATTACACGAGGAGCTAGCCCTTGAGTCCTCTTACTGGCACTGAACATTCCCTTTTGTTTTAAAGAGTATTATCCCTTATCTTTTATATATCCACACCTACCAGGCCTCCAGAATGCTCTGCAGAAGGCAAAAAAAAAATCCAGACAAAAAAAGAAAAAATCCACCAGCACATTATCAATGTAGCCCAGAGGAGAAAATTCCTTCCAGACTCCATCAAGCTATAGCGTTAGATCCACAGTAAGCCTGGAAACCCAGCTCTGACAACTACCCCACCTCTAGGAGAGGAAACATGGGGAAGATTTCAGCACCAAGAAAGACTGCTGTATGCCTAGGAGTGCTTAAACACACAGAGAGAGGGGTCTCCGGGAGCCAGCTAGCTCTTTCTCCCTCAAATTGGCCAAAGGGCAGCCAGGGGAAGTGGAGCTCCCCTCAACTTTCCCCAGTCGCTGCCCATGCATGATCCAACATGCATCCTGGGCAGGGGGAGAAGAAAGGGATGGGGCCTTGGTGCAAGAGCACACTCGCATCCTCCAGCCAGGATCCAGAGGATGTCCATTTCCCAGACAGTCTGATCAAACAACCCCAGCACTAGTTGCTAGTGTTAGTCGATAGAGTCCCAGTTGGGACTTAACCCCAAGCAGGGCATGCCCCGCTCCTCCAGCTTCAAGCTGTGTGTGTCCTGCAGCAGGCTGATGCCGATCAGCGATCCTCATGATAGCTGTCTTAAGTATCTAGAAGAAGGCCATCACAAAGACAGGTGTCTCATCTTTAAGAACTTTTTCCCATGAACCCAGAAAGAGCGGGATATCTGCTTGAGGGCATCACTTGGTGGAGGCTGCTGTTCATCCGGCATCGGAACCTTCCACTGTGGCACCCACACCCAGCACTTCGACCTCGGTGCGCAGTGCACTGCTGGTGCCGGGCCAAGTCCGGCCCTTTTCCATTTCTCCTGTGCCAAAGAAGAAGCTGAAGAAAAGAAGCCCCTCAGCACTGAAAGAGAGAGCGGCCTCGTGCAAAGGATCTGCGTCAGGCCATGCGCTCGATACAGGGCTTCATGGGGGTACCACAGAAGTTGGACCCACCAGCCCCACCAGGGCTGTGGTAGGGGTTCCCAGCTAGTGATGGGGCCTTCAGTGTCTGAAGTGGTACCAGAGGCTAAGAAGCAAGGCTGACTGGTGCCAAGGTGCCATGCCAGGTGACCGATACTGCTCCACTCCCAGCACCAAAGGGGAAAGCCACCGGGGTGCTGCAGCATAGACTGGCGAAACACCCCAGGTCACTGGATTGCAGGTGCAAGTCCTTGTCACTGCGACCTCAGAACCTGGCACTGCAGCCTAGCTCACTAGCCAGAAGACCTAGATCTCCGTTGAGATCCCCACCTACTAGGCGAGGGACTCTGAACTTGCGGTGCCACTCCCAGTACCACCGGTACCGACTATTGTCTGGCCCTAGATCACCTAGATGCTGAACACCCTCTCTCAGCCAATGTACTGGATCCAACGCTCCCTTTCCTCAGCCACTTCCGCCAGCTTCCAGTTGGTCTGGTCCTATGTCACCTCGGGCCACTGGGTATTAGATAGAGTTTCTTCGGGCTAAACCCTGCAGTTTATATCTGACCATCCCTCCCACCCGTCTTCCCCGTCCCTCTTCAGGGACCCTTCTCTCCTCGTTCAGGGTGTCGAAAACCTCCTGCACCTGGGGGCAGTGGAAAAGGTTCCTCAGAACATGGAAGGCAAAGGATTCTACTCCCACTAATTGTAATTCTGAAGCCAAAAGTGGGTCTCAGATCCATCCTGGACCTGCGTCACCTCAACAAGTCTCTCAAGAAGTTGAAGTTTTGCATGGTCTCCCTGGCCTGCATTGTCCCCGCCCTGGATCGGGGAGACTGGTACACCGCCCTCTATTTAAAGGATGCATACATCCATATTTCCATCTTCTCGGGGCACCAGCGTTTCCTCCGCTTAATATTGGGCCTGTGCCATTTCCAGGTCATGACGATGCCCTTTGATTTCTCATCAGCCCAAGGGTATTCACAAAGTGCAAAGCCCCACTGGCCACTTACCTGAGACATCAGGGAGTCCAAATATACCCATACCTTGACAACTGGTTGATAAGGGGGCGGTCTCTGGATCAGGTACGGTGACATCTTGACCTGCTATGTTCCTCCTATTCCGACCTCGGGTTGATAATAAATGAGAAAAAGTCAGCCTTGACACCAGTACAAAGCACAGAATTCATCAGAGCAGTCTTCAACTCCACTCGGGCCAGGGCCTTCCTCCCTGAGACTCAGTTCCAGGCCATGGTGGACCTCATCACAGGCCTGTGGGCTCACGCATTCACCAGTGCGCACATGGGCCACATGGCAACATGTATATATGTGGTTGGGCACGCACAGCTCCGCCTCAGACCTCTTCAGGTATGGCTGGTGTCAATCTATGTCCCCAACTGGAACAGCATGGACGGGGTAGTCAGGATCCCGGATAGCATTCTGTCGTCCCTGCTCTGGTGGCAGGATCCCAAGTCAGTGTTGGAAGGAGTTCCCTTCACAGCCCCGATCTGGTCGGTGACCCTGTTCACCGATGCCTTAGACCTGGGCTGGGGAACCACCTAGACACTCTCAACACTCAAGGTCGTTGGTCCAATCGCAATCGCTCCATGCATATCAATGTCAGGGAGCTGACAAGCCTTTCTACCTTACGTATTCGGCATGATAGTCCAGGTCCTGATGGACAACATGGCTACGGTCTTCTATATCAACAGACAGGGTGGAGCCAGGTCATCTGCTCTCTGCCAGGAAGCCCTCTGGCTCTGGGACTTCTGTCTGCAGCACAACATCCATTTTGTAGCTGCTCACCTTCCAGGGACCAAGAACGCTTTGACAGATCACCTCAGCACTATGTTCTCGTCTCGCCATGAATGGTCCTTTCATTCGGAGGTGGCCAGTTCCATCTTCCACAGGTGAGGAGCTCCCCAGGTGAAACTGTTTGCATCCTGGCAGAAGAGGAAATACCACATCTTCTGCTCGATTGAGGGCATGGACAGAAGATCCCTGTCAGATGCCTTCTGCTCCTGTGGTCGGGGGCTCTAATGTTCACCTTTCCTCCGGTGCTGTTGCTACACAGCGTCCTCATGAAAATCAAACAGAACAGGGCGAGGGTCATCCTCATAGCACCGGCATGGCCACGCCAACACTGGTTCAGCACTCTGCTGGACCTGTCGGTGGCGACCCTGTTCCAGCTACTGCTCCATGCTGACCTGTTGTCCCAGAACGACGGCAGTCTTTGGCACTCCAACCTAGCAGCATTACATCTGACGGCTTGACTGCTGTGTGGCTAAGCATGCAAGAGTAGAAGTCTTCCACCAGAGTAACTTATCTAGCCAACTGGAAATGGTTCACCTGTTGGATTGCGGACAAAGGTGTTGGTCCTGAGCAGGCTTCGCAGCAGCTTCTTCTGGACTACCTCCTTCATCTCAAGCTCCAGGGCTTGTCCCTTTCACCAATCAAGGTCCATCTATTGGCCATCTCAGCATTCCACCTACTGTTCAAGGGCAGGTCGATTTTTGCTCAGGAGATCACGGCCAGATTCCTTAAAAGACCTGGAAAGCCTTTTCCTGCACATAAGGGACCCCGTCACCCCGTGGGACTTGAATCTGGTGATGTCGCAGCTCGCAGGTCCTCCCTTCAAGCCGCTGGCTTCCTGCTCCCTCCTTCTCCTTTCTTGGAAGCTCACATTCCTGATCACGGTGACGTCGGCCCTCCAGGTATCAGAGATTCAGGCACTCACCTTGGAGCCACCATACAGTCTTATACAAAAATAAGGTCCAACTAAGGCCGCACCCGGCTTTTCTTCCCAAGGTTCCTCAGTTTCATCCAAGTCAGGACATTTACCTACCGGTCTTTTCAAAGCTGCATAAGTCGGAGGAGGAATGGAGGCTATGTGCCCTGGATGTCTACATTGACAGGACCAAGTCATTTTGTACGTCGATGCAATTATTCATCTCTGTGGCCAACAGAATGAAAGGTTGCCCTGTATCCACTCAAAGAATTTTGTCTTGGATCACTGCGAGCATTTTCTTCAACTACAACCAAGTGAAGGTGCCACCCCGGTGATTGTCACTGCCTACTCTACCAGGGCGCAGGTCTCTTGGGCAGCCTTTCTGGCCCATGTGCCTATCCAGGACATCTGTAGAGCAGCCACCTGGTCATCTCTCCACACTTTTACGTCCCACTATGCACTGACCCAGCAGGCCCAGTATGATGCTGACTTCAGTAGGTCAGTACTGCAAGCTGATAAGCTGTGAACTCCGAGCCCACCTCCATGGATACTGCTTGTGAGTCACCTAAAATGGAATCAACATGAGCAAACACTCAAAGAAGAAAAAACGGTTACCTACTTTTTGCTAACTGTTGTTCTTCGAGATGTGTTGCTCAGGTCCATTCCATTTCCCACCCTCTTACCCCTCTGTCGGAGTTGCCGGCAAGAAGAAACTGAGAGGGCGCAGGACCGGTGGCGCCTGATATACCGCCGCATGGTGTTACCTGGGGTTCTGTCAACCCAAAGCTCTTGGTAACTTTTACTCTGTGCCAGGTGGTGTCAGGAAATAAATCAGGGGAGACACGACCGTCCGACCGATAGATGGCTAGCACAAACAGGACAACATAAGAGTGCTTTCTCTTAAAGCTAAACTTTACTTAGTCTCAAGCACTAACACACGTCCGCAAAAGGTTAGTAAAACACCCCCAACCCTTGATAATTACCAAAGCTGAGTGTGGCTCTCAAGTGGCACAGCGGCAGGCTTCCGGTGGCCAAATCTTCCGTCTGCCGGTGGGGACTGCAAGATGTATCCAGAGGGAGAGTCCAAAAAGAGTCCAACTACCTCAAACTTTTCCCCCTTATTTATACATTAGTAATAGAATGACATGTCCCTTAAAGAAAACTTGTTAAGTAAGCAGTTTCAATAGTCAAGCAAGAGGTTCCTTCTGATTATCGATTAACCAGGTGTGGGTTTTTCCAGAGTTTGCAGCCTTGAGGCCCCAATAGACATTCCTGGGGCACGTCCTGCTCTTCGAAAATGAATGTATCAGCCACTTCAACACAATTCTTATCAGGAAGGACACGAGGTCAAACTGCCGTTTCTGTGGCACCCAAAACTCCCCCCTCCCCTCCTGCCTTGGTCAAACTGAGAGTGGAGAATGGCCAATTTACAGCCTGCTGACTTGGCTGCTTTTAGCAATAAGCCATACTGTTTTCAGGCACTTTACTGGTTTGCCAAAGTCTCCCCGTACAATCGGAGCACCCCTCCAGGGGGCGCCACAGCCGTCCCTATGGATACTGCTAAGGCAGAAATCAACTATGTGCATGGGCGCGTGCACACCTAAAATGGAATGGACATGAGCATAACATCTCGAAGAACAACAGTTATGAAAAGGTAGGTAACTGTGTTTTCTTTTTTAATTTTAATTTTTAATTTTGTAAACAATACAGTGGAATTACCATCAGTCTTAGTGAAAGTTTGTTGGCAATTGTTTTCCTAGTAAGTTTAAGGTTTATCACGACTCAGTTTCCACAGAAGCATTCCTTTATTAATTGAAAGGCCAGTTGATAATAATTACACCCAGTGTACAACAAAAGCATGTACTCCTTGTGGCAAAGTTCCTCCTCTGCCTTGATGGGTCCTGCACTTCTTGGTGGATTTGCTTACCTCAGAGATTTACGGAAGCCCTCAGTTTGGCCACTTTTGCCAGTGGCTCAAACCTGCCGTTCACTCAGCTAACCTCATCACTGGCCAGCATGGGTAAAAGGAGGAGAAAAATCCCTGCAGTCTCTGCTGACCCACCTAGTGGTTTGCGGGACAGGCCAGGGACCTTCCCCTCTGGTGGGACCCACAGTCCAGGTCAACTCCTCACTGCAGGACCTTCCTCCTGATGACACTTGTACTCCTCAGTCCTCCAGCTGTATGCCTTCTCACTCTCAGATTTTTGTGTGCCTCTTGCTCCCAGCTCCTCCCAGGCACCTCACTAGCTAAAGTGAGGTCCTTTTTAAACCAGGTGCCCTTATTAGCCTGCCAGTCTTAATTGATTCTAGCAGCTTCTTAATTGGTTCCAGGTGTCCTAATTAGCTTGCCTACCATAATTGGTTCCAGCAACTTCCTGATTGTTCTGGAACAGCCCATTTTCTTACTCGGGGGAAAAGGGACTTGCTTAATCTAGGGCTAATGTATCTACCTTCTATCACTCTCCTATAGCTATCTGGCGTGACCCTGTCATCCTATATTCTACACCTAACAGCAATTTAGTTTTAAGCACTGGACAAAATATTCACAACAAGATCAGGCCCTGGAGGCACCTTGCCATCATGGCATTTTCCAGAGGGGTAAGGAAAAGCACTGACAAAGAATCTAGAACCTAGAGAACCTGTATTTTTTTTATACACTGACAAACAGGTGATGTCATTGTCAGTTATCAGACCTTCGCTAAAGCTAGATGAGGGAATTTTAGGGTCACTCAAATCTTATAACTGGTATTTTAAGGGTCACTACAACTAACTTATTTTTCTCATGATCTTATCCTTTTACATACTTTGGGCTTATCACTCATGCTAAAAATCCAAACTCAATTTAAATCCATTGTCTGTTTAGGCCTAATGTGGACCCATATTCCTAGAAAGGTCACTAGCACTTACATGTTAATATTGTTAAAAAATAAACGTTAGGGAAGAAAAGTAGGTTTGCTGTGGGAAAAGATGGTTTCCCTGAACTTGTTAATATGTACCGCAGCATACCTGAAGCTGCCTTTGGTTGGGTATAGGGAATGATAAGAGAGAGGAGAATAAAAGTTTCAGCAATAAAAGACAGCATATACCCTACAGTATTTCATCTTTCAGATAATAAATTAGGAAATGAGCATTGTATTATTTAAAAAAACAAACAGGCATTACAAGGTTTTAGCACATTTTCACATTTTAGTTGCTTAGAATATCTTGGCATATAAATTCTGCATGTTATGAAACTCTACTGTGCATTATAGTTTAGTGAGTATAGTTTAGTTAATATAGTTTAGTGAGAGTTGTACTGAGCCTTAGTCCTGCTTTTTGACTCTGAGTGGCCTTAACAATTGTGTGGACACAATAAGATCAGATATATTTTAATGAATATGTAATTTAATTTAAATCATTTTAAATTTTATGATACGTTAATCAAGAGCAGAAGTCTGTATGGAACATTAATTTGAGGCAGTAAAAACAAGCAGCTGTAGTTCCCTGATATGATATCTGCAGTATTTATATTAATTATCTCATAAGAGAATAACTGGAGTAGAAAATCCATTATGTTTAGTTAAATAGTGAGGAAATCAAAATGCTTTTATCTGTTAATTTTAACGTATCCTCCAGAAACCATAGGCTTTAAAGGTAACAGATGGCCAATATGTTTAGTGGGATTATAAAAATACAGTAGTAATATTATAAGTGTGAACTTTTCCAATTTGCAGCCTTTTTACTCTAATTAAACAAATATGGCTATGAACAAAATGACTAAAACAATTGCCATATTTTTCATTTTCAAGTGTAAGTTTTTTGTACTTCTGCCAAATTTATTGTCATTTTCTTACACGTTCACTGTGTGAAAATACTGTTCTCCTAATTTACAACAGACATAATACAAAAATAGAAATGATTCTCTGTAATGTAGAAGTAATTTATCCATTGTTTAATTTAAGGGGAAATGTCTGTTACAACACACTTAAATATTACTTTAACTTCTAATCAAAAATAAATGTGAAGTAGGTTTCAAGCTCGAATCCTATATACTTAGGCTTGTCAGAATTTGATTTTGATTTTTAAAATATTTTTTATGGATAACATTGATGTTTATTTTTAAGCAATTTTTAAATTTTTTTATCAATTTATGTTTTCACTGTTGTGTAAAATTGTGGATTTTAAGCTTCCCCCCCTCCATTTTTATCCATTTAAATTTTCACATTTGTGGGAAATAATGGGAGGGTCAGGCAATTATTTAATGACAGTAGACATTGAGATCCAAATGTTAAAGCTTTATCAATGGTTAAAATACAAATGTCAACATCACATGCCAAAATGTACGGAATAAATATCCTTAAATGAAAAAATCATACTACTTTACCCGTCATTCACTAGTCTATTTGTAACAAATCTAATTCCGAAGTCTGAATCACTGGATTTTAACTCTCATAAATTCTTAAACAGCATTTTTCTTACTTTGCCTGTAAATTTTGATTGTTATTGATGGAAATATTTTTCCTCAGTTTGTGTATGTACAGTGAATTAAATGTTTACCAAATTTACCAGTGGTAATACTTATGTACATGCTTAATTTCAGTGGGTTCATTCATCTGCTTGAGATTAAACACATGTCCATGTCTTTTCAGGATCACACCCTTAAATAATACTGATACTGCAGGGGTGCTGCACTATATTACATTCCAAATGTTGGCCATCAGAGGTACTGTGTATAAAAGCAGGAGCAACAGCACAGGCCATATGACCGACTGTCTACCCTTTAAGGAGAATAGTTTGTCATATAGTGAGAGAGTGAGTCACATGGATCTGATGTACAGGGATGACCCCATATATTTCTTGCACCACAGTACTGGATTTTAGGATAATGCTCTATGGAGGGGTACTTCCCGATTTAAGGGCACAGTGCTTACTATATATTATTATTTATATTACCACTCTTCTACTGTCTTCTGTTCTGTATATAGGGAAATAGTCATTTTACATATCTAATTAAAATGGACTTTAATAACTTTTTGAGGTTTGTCCCTTCTGGTGTTCCTCACAACTGTCAAAGGTTCTGGCCTTCGAAGTAGAGACTAAACTGAAGCCTCTTGTGCTCTTCTCTTTGGATGTCCTGATGGAAGTTAAGCATCCAGTATTAATTTTTGAAAACAGCAGAGATCCAACCTCTGCCTCCTGGGAGGTTGTCCTTTCACTTGAACAGATTCAGCTTTGTAAGCTAGTACAGAGTATAAACATTGAATCCTTATTTTCGTACCCAGTTAGGCTACTTTATGGTATTCATTTCCCTTGGATTTTTTGAAGTTGGAAGACCTCATTCATAAAAATTACTATATAAAACTATTATATTTTCAATGTTCATATACTTTAGTGTAGTAAATTTATATTTTGTTCATGTAGCCTATATTAATATAAATAATTTCCTGCATATTATTCCAGAAAGAAGAGGCTGTTTGTTTTAAATGTGCAAGGAAACTTAGTCCATCACACTGTTTCAGAAATATATGTTCTATTTCTCTTTATAATTTTCAGTATCCCTATTTTTACTCCTCTCTCAATTAGCATTAGCTCCAGATTTGAAAAAGCAGCGGAGGAATATACACTGATTAGCATATTCAGATATTCTGCTTCCAATCAGTAAATTATATTCAAATGCCAACACAAATTCTACCATTTTCTGAATATGAAAACAAATTGAACATTTGGTTTCTCTTAACATTTATATAATATTTATTATAAAGATATTTCTAGAACATGTACTTATGAGTTTTCAAATTCCTTCATATGTTCCATAGCTATATATGTTGGTTTTGTAAAACCAGTCAGTTTTTATTACGTCAAATGATAGCAGAAGAAAGTAACCTTTGAGCTGATGACTTTATTTCACCCCACACTAATTCTCTTAATGGCTACTAGAATTGATTGTAATAGCAGAAATGCCTTGCATTTGGTATTAGACAAGAGCAGAAGCACTTCTTGGCAGGTTCCTGAATGGATTTATCTGATATAATATGCATTTTTGATTACTGTCTAACCTTCCAGAACCTTTACTGTCTGTCTTTTGCCATTAAAGATTCATCTGCCACTCTATCAGGTGAAATAATAGTCTGAATAGATCTGAATTACCTCATCTAGACCTATTTTAAATCAATGCAGACCAATGATATCATTTCAGTAGCATATCTCTTCAGAAAAAGATCATTTGTAAGAGAAGTACCACCTAAACATATTCCAGAATGCAGAGACATGTTAGTAAGATTACTCAGTGTATAACATACCCTTGATCAAGCATATACCTACAGCACAAACCTCAAAAACATTAAACTGGCCCAGCTACAATATACAGCAGGGGTAGGCAACCTATGGCACGCGTGCCGAAGGCAGCACACTAGCTGATTTTCAGTGGCACTCACACTGGCCGGATCCTGGCACCAGTCCCGGGGCCTCCGCTGCTGGCCTGGGGTTCCATCCGCTGGCCCCAATCAGCCCGCTGCCGGCCCTGGGCCCCAGCCACCGGTCCCAGGGGCTCTGCTGCCGGCCTGGGGTACTGGCCACAGGCCCCACTCAGCCCACTGCTGGCCTGGGGTCCTGGCCACCGGCGCATGGCTCTGCAGCCACCCCCAGCTGTGGCCCACTGGCTCAGCACCCCCACCTTAAAAATTGTTCCAGCGCCACTGTACTGGGATATTTTTAAGTCCTGATTTGCTGCTTACATCACTATCACGCCACATGGAACAGCGCACTGCGTTTGACGTTGAGATTAGAATGTACATGCAAGAACTGGAATCAGAATTTTCTGTTAGATTTCAAGATTTCCAGTGATTTGTCCCAATGCCTTCTTTTCTAATTAAACCTGAAAAGTTCAAGAAAAGCTACTTGGATTTGTCTGTATTTCAGTGGATGGGTGTTGAAGATTTTGAAATGCAGCTCATTCTGTTAAAAAGCTCAGAATTGTGAGCATCAAAGTTTGGAGATCTGCGGAGTGCACTTGAAGCTACCGAGAGAGATCATGGGGCCTCTATTTTGACCTGCTGGATGTCCCTGCCAGTGAAATTTAACTGTTCGAAGAAAATTGTGTTTGCAGTGCTTTCAGCATTTGGATCCACATACCTGTGTGAACAGGTATTTTCACACATGAAATCTGTCCTCTGTCCCCCTCGGAGCCAGTTAACAACTGATCACTCAGAAGCCTGTGTGCAGCTTAAAGTATCCAAATACATGCCAGACATTGGAAAACTCAGCAAGGAAAAGCAAGGGCAAGGATCACACTAAACTGATAAGATCTGCATTTTAAATTAATTTTAAATGAAGCTTCTTAAACATTTTAAAAACCTTATTTACTTTACATACAACAATAGTTTAGTTATATATTATAGATTTATAGAAAGAGACCTTCTAAAAATGTTAAAGTGTATTACTGGCACACGAAACCTTAGATTAGAGTGAATAAATGAAGACTTGGCACACCACTTCTGAAAGGTTGCCGACCCCTGATATATAGCTTTATACATTGCTTAGCAAACATTTGTGCTGTGTGAGGCAATGGGTGCTTGTGGCATGCGGGAAGAGCTGTGACAGATGTACTGGAGAAAGGCATAGAAAAACCAACACCAAGGAAACAAATTCAAAATATTTAGAAACTTCCAATGGGTCCGGAGGTATTTTTGTAACTTTGAGGTTTTAGTTAGGGTTTTCTTCTGCAGTCTAATTTTGCTAGAAATAGTTTTACTGGGAGTGATGGTAACATCTATATTTACGATTACCTAGTTGTTTTCATTTTGGTCACTTATGACTTTCTCAAACTCACTTTTTGGGTTAAAATTTTATAGACTTAAGCTCTGACTAAATGTGGGTATTTTTTGGAAAGTTTAAGCAAAATTTGTTCATTGGTGTTTGAATGGGGAGGGAAAATGAAAAAATATTTATCCCATTAAAAATAGTTTTGTAACTTTTTTTTACATCCCTAAATAGAAGGGAATAGAAGGTTGAAATATGGCGGAGAAACAGAAAAATTGGTTTTGATATGACCAAGGTATTAGGGTTTGACAGTCACATTTTGCACATGTACAGTAGTTTGTATGCAGTTTTGTAACACTTTTTACTAATATCCTAAGTTAAGAAAGCCTTCAGAGAGAGAGTGTGTGTCTGTCTCTACCTTAAGTGCTTAGAGCCTAACCTAAACTCATTGTAGTCAATGGGATTCTTTCCCTGAATTTCAGTGCTTTTTGGATCATATCCTAAGAGCACACAAGGGCTGGTCAAAATTTTTCCATTAAAACTTTCTTGTCACAGAAAAATGGATTTTCAGCTAAACAGATTTTTTCATTAAAAAAAAAATCTGCTTTGCGTAGAAAATTTTTTTTTCATCAAATATCAGAGCACCCAAAATATTTTGGCCAAAAACAAATATTTTGATTCAGAAACGTGGCCATGGTGCATCATGAGAATAGTGGTTTTGTTTCCTCATGTCTTCATTCTTCTCTATGGGCCAAGCTACTAAGTCAGACTATATATCCCATATGCACAGTCACCACTGCCACAGCACTGCGTCCCTTCATCAAGACACGAGACTTTTGGTGGTTCACGCGTTGATGCAGTCCAAGCAGGGAACCAAGCCTATTGAGGAGAATGGGAATATGAGGGATCTGAAATATAACTCCCATGAGGCTGCAGTGACATTTCTGAATCAAAACATTTGGTTGCGTTTTGTTTTTTTTAATTTTTGCCAAAAAGTTGAAATTCTCTACAGGAAAAAACCTCTATTATTTGACTAGTTCTGTTAGACACTTTTATAGAACAGCACTATGGAATTTTTTTTTAAGAAAACAGAAATTCCATGTTCAAAAGGCCAAGATAAATAAAATGTTATAGTTGCACATTAAGCATTCAGAAATAAGACAATGCCTATGTTAAAATTTTAGCACAATTTTTTCTTAGGATCACATAATATTTATAAGACAAAATTATATAATTTTTTCTACAACGTCTATACAGTGCATCGTGCAATTGGTGTGGTTAATGAAGCAGAGCACTCCAGGAACTCTGCCCCCATTCACTGTTCACTTGCATATAAATTACATTAATGAACATGTGTTTTTCTGGCATACACAGGTACTGCAGTACAGCAGAAGATGAAGTCTGTATAAGGTTGTGAGGAAAATTGCTTGGTACTGTTATATTGTATTATTTAAGAAATAGTATGTGGTCAATGATTTGAAGTCCGTGTCAAAATGCGTAGTCAAAAAGGTAGTAAGACTGTGCACTCTACCCTTTGCATCAGTTGTAGTCTTCCTTTACTAGAGAAATAAGTGAGAAAAAGCAGTCTATGGTATTATTCTGTGATATGCAGGGATATCTTTTCCTGCAATGAATTACAAAATAGCATTGAATAGAGGATACAGAAGTTCTTATATGAAGCACTGTAAAGTGAAATTAGGCAATGTGTCAGTATATTTATCAACATGTTTGGGGAGTTATAAATCATTTTTATTACAAAATATCAGTGTGGATGTCATTAGCTTTAGCCATTATTATGTCTGTTAAATCAGTAATACTGAATTTTTTCGACTGTGCTACTGTACCTCATCTATGCTTTTGTGCTATGAAAGCATGACATTTCATTTGATTTCTGTTTTTTTTTTTAAGTTTACTCCAAAAACATAGTTTGCAAATAATTTTAAAATGGATTTGACAAGCTTCCATACAATACCATATAAAAGAACTGGTCACGCAACAAATCCCATGTAGAATGAAGAGCTCTTTCACTTGTGAATAACCTACTCTTGGAGCTTCAAAGGCACTCAGATTAGTCCTCAAGATAAATAAAAACCTAGGATTTGTAGGCCAGATTCAGAGGTTAGTCTAAAAGACTACAAGGAGTCTAAGTTTATTTAACTTACACACTGAGGAGACTAGAAAATAGTTTGTTGCTTCAGATTAGGTTCACTTCATAGTTAGTTTGATTCCTTTGACTTTTATATTTATTTATTTAGATTCACAAGGCTAAAATCAGATCCCTTTAAATTTACATAGATTTCTGTATGCTAAAATAGACTCAGGGTATGTCTACACTGCAACTATACACCCACATCTGGACCATGTCAGCTCACTCGGGTTTGCATGGTCAGGTTGTGTGGCTATAAATCTGCAGTGTAGACATCTGGGCTCAGGCTGAAACATGGGCTCTGGGACCCCTCCATCCATGCAGTGACTGTTAGACCCTGATTGAGTAAATTAACCTCTCTAACTATTTTTATAGGATTTTATCCCACTTTCTTTACTAACTACTTGGTTGAGGAGCGCTTTGGTTTACCTGACTTCAATATTTGCCATTACTCAAAAGAGTATCTTTGCAGTTTGTTTGTGATATTGTTTCTTGTTCAAGGAATTGTACCCACACATAGTTAAAGCCTCAGCTGGTGTAAATTGGTGTAACTCTATTGACCTATGCCGATTTACACCAGCTGTGATCTAACCCAAGGAATATATATTAAAAAATATTTTGGCAAAAATCGTTTTAAAAAAGTGAAACTAACTTCATCTACATAAAATAGCAGCACAGAATAGGTAAATAGTTACTACAACTGCACCCAATTCATTATCGAGGCAGGTCCTTCAGGGTAACTGCTCAGCTTTGCCATCTTTTGTCAGAAACTTTAAGCATAAGTAGTAAGTCAGAATGCAAACTATAGTCAGCCAAATCAGCTCCTACACTGACTTAGTTTCTGGTGGGTCCTAGCCCTTGTGATTAGATTAGTGACTGAGTGACCATTTGATCTCTCAAAGGATCTCTAATTTTTGTTCAGTCATTTGTAACATGTATCTCTAAGGAATTTCAGCTTCCTTTGTGATATGAAATTTAAATTGGCCTATGTCCATCTGTAAAGAGATATTCAGATCTCACGGTATTGTGTAAGGATGTAGACAGAAAAATGTTTATTACCCTTAAATAGGAAAAAAAAAACCTATATGTTCCTAAAACAAGGTATACTCTGTTTTCCCCTACAAGCAAGTCTGTTCTTCTAAAGCATGGGAAATCATACATATGTATTCTATAGCTATAATCAACTATTTTCCTTCACCTATTCTGTTCCTCAATATGTACTTCCACACAATTGTTTGCTACTCTGTCAATTTTCCAGCATGCAAGATGTCAAGTTCCACTAAATTCCTTATTCCTGTTTTAATTTGTGAATGGTGGATTGTTTGTCTCAAAATATATTATTGGCATTTTTTTCAGTAATCAAAATTTATATGGATTTTATACACTTTTCTAGAAATTGTATAATGCTGAACTGCTCAAAAGAACTGAATGTTCAGATAAGTGTTTTACTATCACACCTATGTGCCACACCTCTTTAATACCACATACTGTTTGTGAATTGGCTTTCTCCTACTGTTTTGTTGTCAGGAATAGGAAAATCTTGCAAAATATTTTTGGGAAATAGTGAGCAAATTGAAATTGAACTTTCCCAATGGGAAAGTTTAAAAAGTGAGAGAAAATAGGGGAGGAGGGAACCTTGGAAAATGACAACAGGAAAAAACTTTTTATTTCCAAAAAACAAAATGAAATGACACTTTAAGTCGATATGAAACAAAAATGTTCATTTTGAATAATTTTGAAATATCCTCTGGAAAATCAAAATATTTTGCTTGAAATTTCTCATGGGAAAGATTTTGATTTTCTGTCCAGTTCTATTATTTAAATTGCATGTTTATATGCTAATAGTTGAACTATGGATTACAGTATTTATTTAAAATGCTGATGTTTTAGTACTGAAATATGAGATCTTGTTACAGCTCTCTCTGCTGAGAAATGAGGACACCACAATTTTTTCCATGTAAATTAAGTGTGCAGATTAGTGAAGTTCCGCTGTATCTTTCTTGTAAATTTCACATATAAAAGACATCTGCTTTTACTTGACATATTAGAAATGTCATGAACCAAATATACACAGTGCATTTAAATTAATAATGTAGTAAATGTAATTACCTGCAGTGCTTGAGAGCTGATTCCAGTACTATAGCTTTGGGGCATAAAATAGGCAAATGACAGTTTGTAATCAGGTTGTTTTGCATCGCCTTGATTTTTGAAGATGACTATCTATTCCCATTTTACAATAATCCAACTAATTAAAATTAGTAACAAAAATGATCATTTTTTCATTCTCTTTTTCTATTCTGGGTCCAAATCATCAGTGAAAGTTTCACTATGGAACAATAAAGTTTGGAAAAGTGTACTAATTTATATTATAAGAATGGCCCTAATTTAAGATCATATCAGGATGTATTTCTCCTCCTCCCACCATCACCCCTCCCGTAATGCTCCTCAAAATGTGCGTGTGTGTGTGTGTTGAATTTGAGACATAGAAACAGGAATTGTCATGTTGTCCCCCAAAATGGGCAGTACCACATGCTTCAGAGAAAGGTGTAAGGAACTGGCCAGTAGGCAAATGTGGGATAATCTGCCCTCCACATTGTTTTATCCTGATCTCTAACAATGAGAAATTGGTTAAATCCTTGAAGCATAAAGTTTAATTCCCCTTCCAAAATTTGTTAGCATTAACTATTATAACACGGGTAAAAGATGAGGCTAGGGTGGTACAGGATCAGTCTGATGAGCTCACAGCCATCTATACATTTATAGATGCAAAAGATTTATCCTCCTCTCACTTCTGCACACTTCCAGTCAGCAGTGTTCCCCAACCCCAGGGTACTCAGTTTTAGTTCCATTTCAGAGCTGGGAGCCAAGGACATCAAGGAGATGTTGCCTTCTTTTCACACCTATACTAAATAAGATATAGATGCTACATCTTTGGGGTAGGAGTTGATCAGACACAGATGGTCACCCAGGCTGCTTTTCTGGAATAAAGGGTACCCATGGGATCTGTGGAGACTGACAGCATCATGGAATTACTATGGGTTCCTTGCTATTGATGCCAAGATTTATCACTAGTGTTAACATAAGATTTTGTTTTGAAAAATGTGAAAGGAAGTACTAGACTAGTAAAAAATTGCAACATCAGGGCTATCCAAAGGAATGGGGGAAGACCACATTATCTAAAACCCAACAGACTTTAACAGAGCCAGAGCCTTGATACATCAGCAGTTGCCTCCCCAAGAACTAGTGACAAGCACCATCACCCATCATGAAAACACTTTGTTTCAAATTCATTCCATCCAATTTCTTTTTCAAACAACACCCACCTGCCATACAGCCAGTGGGAGAAAGGAAGCTCATTTCAATATTTCCCAAGTAGTACAGCATAAATTAAGGATCTGTGTTGTCTGCCACATAGATGTATAATACTTGTATTGAACTGTCACCAGCAGTAGGTTTGGCCAAAGCAGATCTTAATTTAAAATATCCTATGTGATTATTTTATGTACGTGTAATCTTGGCTCAGGAGTCCATTTTCACCCTACTAGAAAGGTCTGGCTCATTTTGAGCTTACCTTACCCACTCATAGGCCAATACCAGAATTGTTTCGTGTTGCATATTGAGATGAGGAATTCTGATTTTGTGTAAGTTACACAAAAGAGGAACAAAACATGTTTTTATAAGAAGCTCCAGTTTGTTTACAATATATGCAAATATGTGCACAAATCCAATACGAAAGTCATTCATGAGAAAAACTAAAGTCTCACAGCTATGTTATGAGCAAAGATGAATAAACAAATATACAGATACTTGTCCCTGTAGAAATCGTCGTCTTCGCTGACATACTGACATGCTTCAGTTTTATTTTAAAATCAAAAACAAAACGTCCAGACTGTCATTCATGTAAATAAAATGTGCATTAGACTTTACCACCAAGTTTCTTGGATTGCAACGTAATATACAAAATGCAAATAAAACAATTTGTTTTAACAAATGATTTCTGCTTTGGTCTGGAGTTTATCAGCTCTCAAAAGGTAAGTAAGTTTGGGCTTAGTTTGTGGTTGGATGAAGACCTCCAGGGAAATGATCCTGGTGACTGTTTATTTAGTAGGTAGCTATTTCTTCCTGTTGAATCAGTATAAATGAAACAGCTCTAGCTTGGTATTTTAGAGAATGCTGGGCTATTGAAGGTATCTTCTTTGGGATATCATGCTAAAGCCAAGGTCTTACTCACTTGTGGTCATTAGGATCCCTTGACACTTTTCTCAGGAGTGTAAGTGGTTTATTTCCATGTTATGCTATCCTACCTCCCTCAATTCTCACCTACAGTTTGTTAGATTTTATGTTCTTCCTCACTTCCTGCCCTAAAGTGAATGCTGTTAAATAGCTGCACTCTCTTCCCCAGAAACAGATATATTTCCAGGTGAATAGAGTGATTCCTTTGTGTAGATCTGTGTGGATATATAGTAGTTTGTAAAGTACTTGGGTATCATCTGGATGAATAGAACTGGATAAATGCAAGATATATTGGAAATTTATTTTTATAAAATTATTTATACTAAAAAAAGTCATATTTTGAATGTCTAATTAAATACTGAACATGGAAATTACTAGAGAAAAGGAAACCATAGACCACATGTTGCATTTTCTATTTGTTTCACTTTTCAATTTTTAGCATAATTTGAAAGATTGCATTTATCATACAGTAAAAAAAAAATACATAACTAAAGAACTTTGTATATTTTATTTCAGTATGCAGTGACCTGGAATTCAGGGAGGTTGCAAACAGACTGAGAGACTGGTTCAAGGCACTTCATGAAAGTGGAATCCAAACCAAGAAGACTAGAATTGTACAAAGGCCTGAAAGAAGTAGTAAGAGATTTCTTCTTTTGATATTTGATATTCTCTTTGCTACTTTTCCACACTTTTGTTTTTCCATTAATGAGACTTCGATTATTCTAGTGAATCTTAAAACTAAGCTTTATACAGCAAACCTGTATAGAAACAGTAATCTATAACTTTGAAAAGTTAATTTTCTTACTGAGATTCTTCTCAGGATGTAGAACTATGCTTTTGTATCGACATCAAACGTTCACCTCAAGTTTCTAAAAAGGACTATTGTTTTGCAAAACAGTGGCTGATGAGAGAGTTATATGAAACTTATCACTCACAAAGCTATTATTTAGCCCAAGGTTTGATTGCTATTAGTAATATGGCAGAAATATTTTGCTAGATCATGATAATTAGTTGCTCTATAAGGAGGGAAAAAGGGAGGAAGTAACTGCTCTGCTGAGGGAGCCATTTAGCAACTTACCCTATTGTTTAAAAGCTTGTACACAGCAGAGCTTTCCATTATATGTAGCCCGTCACCTCTAGTTGGTGTCACAGTGGATGCTGACATAGAAGAACATATGAAAGAGAAGCATGTAAAATAAGACAGTTTTCAAGGATACACTTCAAAAGAGGAAGAGTCAGGAGTGCTAATGAAGTGGAAATAGTAGGGGAGGCATTTTGGTTTTAGCTACCTTAAAAATAGAATTCTTGTTTTAGAAAACATCAACAAATCAACTTACATAATTATCTAAGGGCTTTGTTTAAAATGGCAATTACAGCATGCAGCGGAGTTCTTGAGAGTGGTGTCACACTGCAGTACGGAGTTAAATTAGACTTTGTAAGCATTAAACCTGAACCCTACATTAACATGAAGAGCAAACTCTCTATGAATTTCTCCTGTATATATGTTGAATGGAACTTGGCCACTCCTGAATGTTTACTTTGGTCCCTTCACTGTCAGCATTTTTAAACTGTTGAGTTTGTTTCTGCCTTTGTTTGTTCAGCCTGGTGGTGAAGGGAGGAGCTGAGCTAAGCAGGGTGACTTGTATAACCCCTTTTTCCGTCCCAGCTTACTCGGGAACAGGTACCTTTTGCCAGGGCTCCTCATGTCATTAAGGATAATGTTGATCTTGGGGGTCCCAGCTGAGATGGGAAAATAGGTGGGAATCCTCTAGTCACCCCTCTGCAGAAGTTCTCTTACTTGTATGAATATATGTCTACATGTACATCTGTGACTATACCTTGATTGCCTACAGAACAAAAAATACAAATAATGGATCTTATACAATCAACATTCAAAATAGAACCAACACAATTTTACCTGAGCTATCCTAACAACATACAATGGAAAATGCAACTGATGAGTAAGGTGAAACTGTTATACTTGTATCAGGGCAGTAGGCGACTCTGCAATAGTTCAGCTAATGGCTGCAGCTCTCAGCAGCAACATAAACCTAACCAGTGATCTTAGTTTTATACATGGATCCACCCCAACCCTGAGTGTGCATTCTCCCTTAAGTTTATACTCCTGGGCCCTCTCTTCCATTGGTGCACTGGGTGAGATGGAGTCCAGGACAGCTATCTGTACATCTAACAAAGGCACTCCAGATGAAACACAAGAGTCCACATGAGACAGTTTTGTATTGCAACCAGCATAGAATGCACAGTATTAGCTGATAGTAACAATTGTTATCTGTTGGAGAATAGTAGCCCCTGATTCTCACTATACAATAAGTTCCCCCTCTTTTCTTCTTAGACATAATGTAGCCACACCAAGACTTAGCAGTCTCTCTTCAACCCAGAGAGCATAGCCCAGGGATTAGTCACTCATTTCCTCAATTGTCTGTAAGCCAACTTCACACCAGCTGCGCAACGACAGTTTCTGGCTTCCACTCTGTGCCTCAGTGGGGAGAAGGAGGCCGTGAGCTGTGGCCCAGCGCTAGCAAGTTGTCAACAGTAGTGCAATCTTAACCCTTGTCACGTGTCTTCAACCCCTAGCAACTCAACACAGGGCTCTGTCACAGCTTTTCCTTACCCAAACCCCCAAAAGGAGCAGTAGCTCTCAGTTTCAGCTCCTTTCCCTGTTATGGAATCCATGACCTCTGACCCAGGAAGCTGAGTCCAGCCTCAGAGGGTGCACACCACTGTACCATGGAATTTGTAGTCCTTCAAAGCCAGCATACAGTACACAGACATCTGTGTAATGAGAATGCCTCTAATAGGGATGAAAGGCTCCTCAAGTTAGGGCCTATACTTGGTATAAAAAGTCACTTTGTAGGAGAAATTGAGAGCTGCTAACAGGAGAGTTTTGGCAGGAGTTTAGAGGAGGAGTATGAGAGGCTTTCCTTTCAGCTTCAGCTCTACATGCAATTTCAAGATGACCAGAGGTTGAATCATGGTGGTGAACTGAAATGGATGTGCCATATTTTCTTTCCTCCCTGAAGTGACTTCCGGTCCATGAAGTACAAGTTGATGGATGTGCTGAAGGAGAAGATTCTTGGATTGGAGAGACATGTAGAAACACTGCTGAGAATCAGAGAAGCTGAGTAGTTCTTAGATAGCTAGATTCAGGAAACATCGGTACTCCTTGTTCAAGGAAGAAAGGAGCAGGCCACCAAGGAGTTGGAAAGAGAGGAAGTCAGAGAGGCATAGTGCCATTCTGAACAGCTGGAGATAAACAACCATAGGCAGGCTAGGGCCTCCAGAGAAGAAAGGACCAGGAGGAATTCCACACAACTACAAATTTCCAGTTGATACCAGGTCCTCAATGTGTAAACTGTGGGAGATACTTCTCAAGATCTAGCTGGCCCAAGGGAATGGAGACATATATGGGACACAATGTGGATGGCAGCTTGGCCTAATCTGTAAGAAAATCAGTTTTGTTCACAAAAAGTTCTCCAACCGTTCAAGGAAGACAGATGCTCCTTGTTGGGGATTCAGTACTCAAATGTATCAAAATAACATTCTGCAAAGGAAAGATGGACAAAGTGTACTGCCTTCCCAGAGCCAAGACACAAGACAGCATTCTAAGATTGGATAGGCTTTTAAAGTTAACATAAAAGGATCCATTGGTAATGAGTCATATCAGCACTAAGGACAGTGTGTCACAGGATATCTAAATAATTTTCTCTGTGATCCTTCCTGTCCCAAAAGCGATGGTAGACAGAAGGTAGAAGATTCTGGAAGCGAACCACTGGCTAGGTAAGTGGTGTGGGGTTTGGGCTTTGTGGAACGTTGGTCCACCTTGTATGAAGAGGGGGCTACGTAGTTTGGATGGCCTCCACTTCGATAGAAGGAATTCCTGGGGACAGGCTGGCTAGAGTAGTCAGGAGGGCATAAACCTTGTATCAAAAGGGGAGGGTAAAAAGTGGGAAAATATGAGCACTCAACACAAAACTAAGATATTGAGAACAAAATTAACGAGGAACTAATGAGCGTGAAGAGAAGAAATTCTATCCACTAGTGCTAGGAGTCTAAGTAACAAACAAGAGGAAGTGGAATTGCTCATTTATGAGCATAAATTCACTCTAGTTGGTATTGCTGAAACCTGGTATACATGGCAAAAGGGGAGGGGAGAATGACAAGCTATGTCAAAAATGGCATTACCTGTTTTCAAGTCACTGATAACTCAGAAGAAAATGATCTTGAATGCTTATGGATCTATGCCTGACAGATAAACACAAGATGGGGTATTAGTTGGTCTGCCACAGAACACCAAATCACACTAGAGAATAGGATGACCAGTTCCTTACTCACCTATCTATAATGTGTAGGGGGGAAAAATTTGGTCAATTTGAGTGGCATATGCTGGAGATCTCAAGCTACCAGTACTAAAACATCCTTGGAATTTCTAAATATTACAGATTAAAGCTTTCTAACTTTAAGAGTGTTTGATCCAAGATAGGGGAATTGTATATTATACTTCATCTTGATAGATAAGGAGGAACTGATCACAGATTTAGATACAAATGATTGTGTCTAGAACATATTTATGATGTACAAACCAAACAAAGTCCAGACCAGTGTTGTATATACCTGGTCCCTTAAAAGGGGAAAGCTGAAAACAATTATGAGCCAAATCAGCTGGAAGGAAGAATTTATTCAGAAAAATCTGAATGATGATTGGGAATTGTTTAAGAATACTTTATCCAATGTCTATAAAGCCACAATCCCACAACTGAGGAAGGAGGCTGTTCTGGTTTAAAAAAAAAAAAGACTTGGTTTAGAGAAGTGAAGGCAGTTATAAAAAATTATAAATTAAACAACAAATAGAAGAAAGGGGAAGATGATAGTCATAAATATAAATTATAAGCTAGGAAACAAAAAAAATTGATAAGGGAAGCACAAGAGAAATCTATGTCCAGTAAAGTTAAGGAGAATAAGAAGGAGGTTTCTTTAGTATATTAAGAACAAAAAACATTCTAACAATGTAATTGGTCCATGATTAGATAGAAATGGTAGAATTACCAATAATAATGTAGAAAGGCAGAAATATTCAATAAATATTTCTGTTCTGTATTTGGGGGAGAAACACATGAGGTATCATGTGCATCCAATGAAGTGAGCTGTAGCTCACGAAAGCTTATGCTCAAATAAATTTGTTAGTCTCTAAGGTGCCACAAGTACTCCTTTTCATATCATATGACAACACTCTTTCTATTCCACTAGTATCTCTGGAAGATATTAAACAGCAGCTACCAAAATTGACCTTTTTATATCAGCAGGTCTGGACAACTGGCATCCAAGAGTTTTGAAAGCTGGCTGAAGAGCTCACTGGACCATAAATGTTGATTTTCAATAAGTCTTGGAACACTGGGGAAGTTCCAGAAGACTGGAAGAAAGCTAATGTGCCAATATGTAAAAAGGGCAAATGGGATGACCTGGGTAATTATAGGTCTGTCAGTCTGACATTGATCCTGAGCAAGATAATGGTGTGACTGATAAGGGACTCCATTAATAAAGAATTAAAGACAATATAATTAATGCCAATCAACATGGGTTTATTGAAAATAGATACTGTCAAATAAACTTGATATCTTTTTTGCCAATATTATAGGTGTGATTGATAAAGGTAATAGGGCTGATGACAGACTTCTGTAAGGCATTTGATTTCATATTGCATTTTGATTAAAAAACTAGAAACATTAAGATATAACATTAACATGGAACGCTTGAAATGGATTAAAACTGGCTGATAGACTTCAAAATGTGATTGTTAATGGAGAATCATCATTGAAATTGGTATGTTACTAGTGTGGTCTTGCAAGGATCATAGAATCATAGAATATCAGGGTTGGAAGGGACCTCAGGAGGTCATCTAGTCCAACCCCCTGCTCAAAGCAGGACCAATCCCCAATTTTTGCCCCAGATCCAAAATGGCCCCTTCAAGGATTGAACTCACAACCCTGGGTTTAGCAGGCAAATGCTCAAACCACTGAGCTATCCCTCCCCCCAATCAGTTCTTGGCCCCACACTATTTAACATTTTTATTAATGACCTGGAAGAAACTATAAAATAATCACCGATACATTTTGTAGATGACACAAAAATTGGGGGAGTGGTACATAATGAGGTGGACAGGTCACTGCTAGCAATCTGAATCACTTGTTAAGCTGGGCACAAGTTAAAAATATGCATTTTAATATTGTAACCCTTCTGCCAGGCCAAGTTGATAGCAGCAAGGGCCGGGTTCAGTACATAGGGGTCCCTCTCATCAAAGCAAATGCAAAACTGGCTCGAACCCCACCCAGTGACCTGGGAAAATCTTACACACACCCCTGGGCGCCTCAAAGAGGCAATACTTCCCCCCTCGCAAGCACAGAGTCTCGGTGTAGCAGAGAATCTTTAACAACATGAGGTAAACGACATCAGCATTAAATTGGGAAAACACCACAACTAGGGTTCATCAACCAAACCATGAGCAAAGACCCACCCCAGCAAATTGGGCCATATCCTTTCCCTCGGGTTCTTGAGTTCAGCAACCCAAAAATCACCCAAAGTCCAAAAAGTCCAACAACCCAAAAGTCCAGCCCTAGAGTTCAAAAGTTCATCTGCAGAGTGTTACTCCCCAGTCTGGGTGAAAATATGTGGGGGGTGGAGGGGAGGGCAGAAGAGGTAAGGGGCACTTTACATGATCTGAAGCTGACTGCCCTGCAGCTCCATAGGGCTTCACTCCGATTCACTCCACGAGCCGCTCCGCTCTGCTCCGCCAGCCATCCCACGAACTGCTCCGCTCTGCTCCACATCCCACAAGCAGCTCCCGCTGTCCCGTGAACTGCTCCGCCAGCCAGTTCACAAGCCGCTCCAGCCGTCCTGCAAACTGCTCTGTTCCACTCTCCAATAGATCTTCAGGCTCCCCACTACTTAACACAGTGCTCAGTGATTCAGCTCTTAGTAATTTTAGCTCTTTAGCAATTTCAGCTTGTAGTAGTGGGAGCCTCAGTGCTGGTGCATCATAAGGCCAAAGTGAATTCAGCTCAGCACCTGTAGCTAGACTCCTAATAGACCCAAAATTAGCTCTGATGTTCCACAGTGGAGAGAGACAGAGGTGCAATTGATGCTTCAGGCCCTCACAAAGGGACTCTCACCACCAGGTACTAATACCTATTTCCAGCCTCTCTTTATTCACAGAGTTTTGGAACCCATGCCTAGCGAGTGCTACTTAGTTGATGGCGAGTCCCTCCATCATAACAAAAGGCCAAGTACAGTTCCACTGTCCTTGATTCCCATAATCAGGATAATAACCATTTATTCTTCCTGCCCCAATAACAGAGACACTGGGGATCCCACAGCAGCCAAAGTGACCATTTGGGCAGCTATGGGCTCATTCTAGGCGGGATGGGTGTGCCTATGCAAATGAGATCAGCCCCTGAAGTTCTTTTCCACAACTTGCCGCACCTCACCACCAGATGTCATCCTGACCTTGCTTACAATATGGTGAAATGTGGATGTATAGATGTACATATGTAGGCAATACTTACATGATTGGACACTCTATCCTAGGAACTGGTGACTCTGAAAAAGATTTGGGGGTTGTGGTGGATAATTAGTTCAACTTGAGCTCCCAGTGTGACGCTGTGGCCAAAATAACTAAAAGCGATCCTTGGATGCATAAACCAGGGGATCTCGAGTAGGAGTAGAGAGGTTATTTTATCTATATATTTGGCACTTGTGCAGTTCTGGCTGGAATACTGTGTGCAGTTCTGGTGTTCGCATTTCAAGAAGGATGTTATTAAATTGGAGAGGGTTAAGAGAAGAGCCATGAGAATGATTAAAGGATTAGAAAACATTTCTTATACTGGTAGACTCAGAAAGCTCAATCTATGTAGCTAAACAAAGAGAAGGTTAGGAGATATCTTGATTACAGTATATAAGCACTTGCATGGGGAAAAATAGGTGGTAGTGGGTTCTTCAATCTAGTAGAGAAAGATATAACATGATCCAATGACTGGATGTTGAAGCTAGACAAAGTCAGACTGGAAATAAGGCGTAAATTGTTAACAGTGAGAGTAATTACGCATTGGAAAACTCACCAACAATGGTGGTGGATTTTGCATCATTGACCATCTTTAAATCAAGATTATATGGTTTTTTTCTAAAAGATATGCTCTAGGAATTGTTTTGGGACATTCTATGGCCTGTTTGGAGAAGGTCAGACTAGATGATCACACTGGTCCCTTCTGGCCTCGCAATCTATTAATACTGTTCTTCCATTCCACACACTTTTCTCTACCAAAAAATCCCATTTATTTTCATTTAATTGGAAATGCTATTTCTCTGTGTGATTTCTCATGCTAAAATAATACTAATAGTATAAAAACAAAATGAATTAAAGATGAATCTATCTTATCAAGGAAGCATTCTTCCCACGATCTGAGGAAAAATTGCTTCCGAGGCAGGGTATGGAGAGAATTGTTACAAAATGGAAAAGCTCTATTTCTTTTTATTGTGCTTAAAGAAGTTTTATTACAGTTATCTCACACACACACACACACACACACACACACACACACACACGCAGTTATCTCTCTCTCTCTCTCACTTGGCAAGGACCAGGACCCAGTGTATCGCTTCATTGGTATAATCAGATATGTGATTGAATGATGCTTAATCATCAGACAGATTATGAAGTGTATTTGATTAAGTATATTTTAATTTCTTGTCGGAGAGGCCAACATTTTTCTATCTTTCTTGTTTTAATTAGTGTGGTAACCAGACTGCACGATGATAATGGTGACCAGTTAAACTGAAAATAATTTTAAAAAATATATTTAGTGATTTGCATCCTGCAGTCTGGTTACCACACTAATTAAAACAAGAAAAATAGAAAAATGTTGGACTCTCCGACAAGAAATTAAAATATACTTAATCAAATACACTTCATAATCTGTCTGATGATTAAGCATCATTCAATCAAATATCTGATTATACCAATGAAGCGATACACTGGGTCCTGGTCCTCGCCAAATACTGGTCTTATAGGCCGTTGCAGGGAGCTGGTTGAATAGGTGAGGGTCTAAGATGGAGAAGCCTGTGCAAGCCTGATAATGGTTCCGGAGAGTAAAACTCCAGGAACTAGTAAGGATTGAACCAGTATAAGCAGGAGTGCAACTCCAAGATGTGACAAAAGAAACCACTATATGTTAAATGAAGTAGTAGGGAAAAGGCAGCCTCTCAAGAGGCTGTAGCTATGTCAGCGGTAGAAGCTCTCTCGGTGACTTAGTGCTGCCTACACTAGGGCTTGGATCGGTACTTATGTAGCGTATTATTCACGCACCTGAGCAACATAAGTTATACTGAAGTAACTTGTAGTGTCGACAAGGGGTTAGAAACATGTTCAACTACTTAAATTGTTGTAGTACTTGTGAATCTGAATTGGTTTTAAAAGTAAGAATATCCTGTTTGTTCAGTCCAATGTAGATGAGGTGTAAGCTTTCTCATTTACTAGATTTAATTTAAACAAGTCACTGCAAAGAGAATGATTGGACAAACTCTTTCTGAAGGAATAAGAGAGTCATTAAATATTCAGTCACTTGTAATTTCTCTCCACAAATAAGTTTATGATGCAACAAATGTGTTTTTTATTCCTTAACTAATTACCTAATATAGTGTACCATCTCTGAAAACAGATTACAGAAACTCATACACTGTTACACATGTTGCTCTCCTTTATTTTACTTGCTAGGCAGGAAATGTTTGCAGTGGGTCTGCTTGTTTGGGGACTGAATTACTTTTTTATGTATTTTTAACATTGAAATATGGTTATTTTTTCTTTTTGATTACACTGTGCAGTGAATGAGGCTGACCGGTTGATTCTGCTTTAAATTGTGGCTTTGGGATAACTGAAATATTTCAGATGTGACTTTATTAAGACAACTACATATTTTTTTCTGATATGCTCCTTTAAAAGTTTCAGAGTAACAGCCGTGTTATTCTGTATTCTCAAAAAGAAAAGGAGTACTTGTGGCACCTTAGAGACTAACCAATTTATTTGAGCATAAGCTTTCATGAGCTACAGCTCACTTCATCGGATGCATACTGTGGAAAGTGTAGAAGATCTTTTTATACACACAAGGCATGAAAAAATACCTCCCCCCACCCCACTCTCCTGCTGGTAATAGCTTATCTAAAGTGATCACTCTCCTTACAATATGTATGATAATCAAGTTGGGCCATTTCCAGCACAAATCCAGGTTTTCTTCTCCCCCCCCCCCCCCCCCCGCCCCACACACACAAACCCACTCTCCTGTTCATGCTTTGTGTGTATAAAAAGATCTTCTACACTTTCCACAGTATGCATCTGATGAAGTGAGCTGTAGCTCACGAAAGCTTATGCTCAAATAAATTGGTTAGTCTCTAAGGTGCCACAAGTACTCCTTTAAAAGTTGTTCATTTTGGGGCAAAAGAAGTCATTACAACTCCTGAAGTGATTGGCAATGTTTCTGTAATTTTCAGGATAAATATATACTCTTAACGTCTTATTGGGTTATTTGGTGCTACCTATGTGTTACTCTCTTTGTGCACAAAGACGTGAAGAATGAGATTCATTGAGCATAATAAATCCCTATTAAGAAATCCTTTAGATATGTCAGCTGCTCTGCTTCCTCAAAGGTTAAATTCCTGAATGAAAGATGAAACAGTCCTGACTAAGTCTTTCTAGCAGATGGTCAACGGATTGTGTTAAGTGGACCCAACCTTTTGATCCCCCATGTTTCCAAACCAGCGGGGTCTTCTGGAGTCAGTCTCTAGCTCTGGACCTTTACAGCACACCCTGGGCTGCAGACTCCTGTGTCAAACCCTTCCTTGAGGAGAAGGAGAAGTGGGACTCTGAAATCTAACTGCCTTAGGCCCCAAGACCAGTGCTGAGAGTTCCTATGCCTTCCCAATCTCTTATGTGTACTTCCTTAGAGTTCTACCATCCAGGAACCATGTGACAGTTAAAGCAAGGAATACAGGCTTGGCAAAGGAACATCTTAATCTCTCTCTCTCTCTCACTCACACACACTCTTTACTGTTAGACAGCACAGGCGATACAGACCTATGCAAAATGATAAACATACAATCTCCACTATCACAGTCCTCACCACTCTAGAGAGTTCTTGAAGTAATCAGTGTCCTTGAGGGAAGACAAAGCTCCTTCTGCCCCACCCTGACCCATACACACACACACCACTGCTCCATCTATGTCTTCTGTTTCTGGCAGTGGATTTGCTTTCTTTAGAGCATATCGCTTTTAAGAGCAGTCTGTGGCTCCTTTATCTCTTCTGCTGGGGATTTTCCATTCTCCATTCCCCTTGTTGGCTATTGGGCAAAGTCGTCATAAAAGTCAGTGACTCTGCCAGTCCCACCAGGGTGGAACTATTTGAGGTTGATAGCCCTGTTTCAGCTTCACAGACATAGTTTGTTTTCGCTACAAAATGGAAGTTCTAAACTGCAGTGAAGGTTTCAATCATAAATTCTATTCATAAAACAAAAGCTAATTCATAAGCTGACATAGACATAGCCTCTAAACTGTCAGTAATTAATTAGCTTACTGTGCTGCTATCAAGCTAAAAAAATGGGAGAAGCCCAGATCATTGCTTTTTAATCTATGGTTATGAAATTTTGTTTAGCTGTTGCTTATATTTAAAATGTGATGCTCCTTAGTGGTGTAAACGGAATGCTTTCTAATACTTAAGGGATTTAATTTACAAACTTTGTCTTCCCCAGAATCCAGTTGGTGCCCAGAAAAAAGGGAGGGAATGTCTTAATAGTTCTTTGTATTCAGGTTGTAGTTAGAAGGCCCATTCTGCTAAGCACTGTATACACACACAGTCCCTGCCCTGAGAAGTTTACAGTCTTAATAGACCACATAGATGGAAATAGGGAAATATTATTACCCCCATTTTACAGATGGGGAACAGAGGAAAAATAAGATTCAATCAGATTTTACTGGTTTATTAAAATAGTTTTAATAGACTCTGCTTATTCTTTTATGTATTTATTAATTTTGATGGGGAGCAATGGAAGGGAATTAATGTCCAGCAAGAAATGTAATTCCCAAAATACTTCAGTTAACTGACTGACTGTCTCTGAAGAAGTCCTACTGCAGGCTTTTGTGTTAGACATTGAACGATCACAGGCTGAAGAAGACATGGTGCATCTCCTAATGGCCCTGAAAGACATTAACTACTTGCATGCTGATCTGGTAATTGTTTTGAAGAAATTAGAGAAGATACTAGACATGAAAAAAATCACTTGTCCACTTGGACAGAACTAATGTAGTTAAGTATTTCACTGGGATTTCAGAAGCTGACATACTGACCTTGAAGGAAGATAAAGAAATTGTCAATTTTATCTAACTTTTTTAAACTGTCATTTCAAGAGTCTATTTTGACATTCTTAAGTACTGTGAAAATCCCAGAGAACCCTCTGTGGGAAGAGATACAATTGAGATTGTGCAGACACAAATTAAAGCATTATTTTTACTCCCATCCTTTTTATTATATAAGTGTCATACAGAGCCACACTGAGCAAACAGAGATTTGGAGAATGATTCTTGCCTAACCTGGCTTCATTTTTGAACTTCTGAGATTGGATGATTGCTCTCTATAAGAGAGAAATATTATTTGGAGAAATCACCTTAAGAAAAAAAACCTACACTGCTGAGCTTACTGTATGAGAAAATGCCAAGCACCCTGAACTGTAAAAGAAGTTCTTGGCAAGCTGTAGAATTCAATACATCATGCAATATCCAGCCTGGTGGCAAGTTTCCTGGAAGGAAGAAAGATTCTTTTTTAATGACCTTGTGCATGTGCCAACTTGGTGAAGGGCCAACTGGCCACAGCCGGAGCTAAAAGAAAGAACATGCTTCTGGGCAGGAGTTGGAAAGAAAACCCTCTTTGCTCAAAATTAAAAACCAGAGCAATGAGCATCAGTATGGTTGGCTCAGGTCTGGCTGGATTGAGTCTCTTTTAGAGGGGAAAACTGTCTGAGTTACATCTAGATCTTCCTTTTTCCTTAAAAAAAGAACAGGAGGACTTGTGGCACCTTAGAGACGAACAAATTTATTAGAGCATAAGCTTTCATGGGCTACAGCCCACTTCATCGGATGCATAGAATGGAACATGTAGTTAGATATAGATATATAGATATAGATACAGATAAGTTGGAAGTTACCATACAAACTGTGAGAGGCTAATTAGTTAAGATGAGCTATTACCAGCAGGAGAAAAAAACTTTTGTAGTGATAATCAAGATGTGCCATTTAGACAGTTGACAAGAAGGTGTGAGGATACTTAACTTAAGGAAATAGATTCAATATGTGTAATGACCCAGCCACTCCCAGTCTCTATTCAAACCCAAGTGAATGGTATTTAGTTTGCATATTAATTCAAGCTCAGCAGTTTCTCCTTGGAGTCTGTTTTTGAAGCTTTTCTGTTGCAGAATTGCCACCCTTAAGTCTTTTACTGAGTGGCCAGAGGGATTGAAGTGTTCTCCTACCGGTTTTTGAACGTTAGGATTCCTGATGTCAGATTTGTGTCCATTTATTCTTTTGCACAGAGACTGTCCAGTTTGGCCAATGTATATGGTAGAGGGGCATTGCTGGCACATGATGGTGTATATCACATTGGTAGATGTGCAGGTGAACAAGCCCCTGATGGCTTGGCTAATGTGATTAGGTCCTATGATGGTGTCTCTTGAATAAATATGTGGACAGAGTTGGCATCGGGCTTTGTTGCAAGGATAGGCTCCTGGGTTAGTGTTTTTGTTGTGTGGTGTGTGGTTGCTGGTGAGTATTTGCTTCAGGTTGGGGGGCTGTCTGTAAGTGAGGACTGGTCTGTCTCCCAAGATCTGTGAGAGTGAGGGATCATTTTTCAGAATAGGTTGTAAATCTTTGATGATGCGCTGGAGAGGTTTTAGTTGGGGGCTGAAGGTGACAGCTAGTAGCGTTCTGTTATTTTCTTTGTTGGGCCTGTCCTGTAGTAGGTGACTTCTGGGTACTTTTCTGCCTCTGTCAATCTGTTTTTTCACTTCAGCAGGTGGGTATTGTAGTGTTAAGAATGCTTGATAGAGATCTTGTAGATGTTTGTCTCTGTCTGAGGGATTGGAGCAAATGCGGTTGTATCTTAGAGCTTGGCTGTAGACAATGGATCGTGTGGTGTGGCCTAGATGGAGGCTGGAGGCATGTAGGTAAGTATAGCGATCAGTAGGTTTCTGGTAGAGGGTGGTGTTTATGTGACCATCGCTTATTAGCACAGTAGTGTCCAGGAAATGGACTGCTTGTGTGGATTGGTCTAGGCTGAGGTTGATGGTGGGATGGAAATTGTTGAAATCATGAAATCCATCATAAGTACTCCTGTTCTTTTTGCGGATACAAACTAACATGGCTGCTACTCTGAAACCTTTTTCCTTAGGAGACCTGAACGGTTACTCCTACTCACCAAATGGGTAGTCTGCTGATCCGTACAGTCTCATAACATTGAGCAACTTATGAGCTGGAGGAGCCTCTGAGTAACCAGTCTCAAGGCAGATTTTAGGGTTTTTTTATACAATACATTTTCTATCCTGTTTCCTTGCAAAGGAGCCTTCAAAGTATGGACCAGATGCAAGGGATGAAGGGAACTTGCCATTGTGCTCTATTTTATCAGTAGAAATTATTTCTCTTGGACACGTGTGCTCACTTTTTATGTAAAATGAGGTGTACTCCAAATAATCATCTCACCAACCCTTCCCAAAACCCTGAAGCTAACCTTGTGCATATTGGTGTGATCATAGTGAGCATGAATGTTATGGGCTTTAGGCGAGTGACAGCAAAAGCATGTTCTAGTCCAAAATGCTGCGGCTGGGTCTGCTTGTTAGAATATTCAGACCTCTCCGGGGCTCAATCAGGTTGTAGCTGGTAACATGGAGCAACCTCCCTTGCTGTAGTAGCTGCTGCAAGAGGAACTCCTCTCCTACATCCTCCATTTGTGCTGATAAAAACATGTAGGATGTGTGCTACAGTCTCCATTGCCCACTGCTAGCTATTCCAAGAGAGCCCCGGAGGAGTGGTCCGACCTTCTGCAGTAAGTGGTGCGAGAGTCTTGCAGATGCTGCAGCTTGCCTCTCCGCAGTTTGTAGTAATGCTTTCTATCTAGCTTCATACCTCAAATGGTCTTAATTGGCTTTGAAATCTGTCTACACTGGACAACAGAATAGAGGTCAAATATTTACTGCTGCCACCATTATAGTGGAATCTAATCATGTTTAAGGCACATTTTCACCTCATTAATGCTTTTGCTGGTATTAGGTACCAATCATAAATTCTTGAATCATTAAATAGAGACAAACCAGTAACCTGAACATCTCCACACTTTGTGGCTCAAACACATCCCAAGACAAGATGTATTTCAGCACTAAATGACATTTCTCTGAGATATGGAGGAGAAAATCCCCCTTATGGAATGCCTGAAGAAATTGTCATTTAACATAAGTGCTTTTAGAAATGGTAGTTTTGGTCATCTGATCAGGCAATTTTTGTGCAATAAAAGTTTTTCGCAACTCCATTTTTTCTTTCAAAACATGCCTGCACTATCCTACATAAAGTACTTATTTTTTATTTTCTTAAATTTGTGGCTAATTGATAGCCAATTTAGGGAATTTTTACCAATTCAACACTCAGTTGCTCCCCAAAGCATTTTGTTGCTGTTGACTGTATTCAGCCTGGCATTTCTGAGTTGCAGAGGCTATAGCAGATTTTCCCTTATGTAGCACATTTAATCTTCAGTGCAGATTTTATTTTTTCATTTGTTTCAACTTAACAACATGAAACAATTCTATTGCAAGCTCTAGGGACTGGGCCATGTCATCGATTAAAAACAGAATCCGTAACAATTACAAATAAAAAGGGGGAAACACCACTCTCATAAAGCAATCACTCAGGAAGAAAAACATTGTAGAACAGAAACAGTCTCCCAAACCCACTCAGATTCTCACAAAAACCCCAGACCTAATGAAAGGGAAATTGCCTCTTCTGAATGACCCACGATAATCCAGCATGATGCCACTGGGTCTGGAATTGGACTGACCTATCCAGAGAAGGGAATCAGAGCAACATGAATTACCCCATAGAACTAGTGAGATAAGTGTTATATGATACTATTCAATATCAGTAACGGGTGGTAGAAACTGGCCCTGACTGAAACATTTAAATTTGCCAAATCTTTCTGTATGCTACATTATAGCACCTAAAATTTTTCTCAGTCTTATCTCTGAGACTGGGAATAGGCACTACAATTTTCTGATGGAGTATTTCAAAATTAGGCAATTTTCTAACTATCTCTGATGGTCTATGCTTAGTTTTTCCAAAATCCACTGCATCATAAAACATTATTTCAAATGGTATATTTCAATATTCAACTGTATGTCTATTATATCTTAAATTTCAAAAATATAATGAATATATATTTCTTGGAGCCCAAATGTACTTAGTTTATTCCAATAATGTTTAATAATATCTTCTCTTTAATTGTTTATGATGACCAATTTAAGCATGAACCACAAAACAGCCTCTTTTTAACTCCATCTTTACCCACATATGCACTAAGAAATCACCAGGAAAGGTACATTTTCTACTTAAAGGCTTCAAAGTAAAAAAATGACAAAATTTGCGAAGAACAAGAATCTGTGATGTAATCAGTTGGCAAATTGGTGTGAAACATAATCAAGAAAGAATGAGGGATGATGTTTTTTGAGACAGGGAGTATAGTGTAAATTCATCTGTGATTTAGGAAAGGAGTACTTGTGGCACCTTAGAGACTGACAAATTTATTTGAGCATAAGCTTTCGTGAGCTACAGCTTTTTGTGGATACAGACTAACATGGCTGCTACTCTGAAACCTGTCATCTGTGATTTAGTAATTCATATAGTCTTGAGACCTGTGACAGTGTGTCTTTCAGTGTATTTTGTGTGTTTGCTTCTTTGGGAGAGGATTGGAAGGAGGATAGTAAAATCCAATGAAATGCAGCTAAGCAATTTTATTTCCTCTTGGTCTGTCAAGAAAATGTGGTAGGAATTTGTAGCTTATGCACATTTGGAATCTAATGAATGGAGATTAGAAGCTAGTAATGTGCAACTGATGTCTTTAATGGTTCAAATTTGAGCCTTTCTAGCATTTTTTCAAATACTAATCTTAAAGTTTTGTGTCCCAAGTATTAGTGATCCGTCCTCCAACAAACCCTCTTACAGGACTCCCTCTGCCTTCAGCTCTTCTCTCCCCTGCCATCTCAACTGGCCTCAAGATTCCTCTTTTGATGTCTTTTGGTGTGGTTAGTTACTATTGGCTGTGATCTCACCTACCTGTCTGGTCTGATATTTTCTGGAGCCACATGACCCCCACAACCTCCTCATTGTTGTTCAGGGACACCAAGTGGCTGTTCCCACTCAGCAGCTGTCTTAGGCAGAGACCAAACCCAACTTCAAAAAGTTATTTTGGGCAGAAGAAATCACCATTTTCCATTCATACATGTACGTGTATACACATGCACACAGAGCCAGGACTAGAAACATTCTCTTTCATGTCATGCTCTCGCGATGGACAGAAAACCTTTAGCAACTGAATCCAAGCGATTAAGAAGGGTTTTACACGCAGAGCCAGTGAGGCATCCCTAGTAGTGGAAGCAGGAGTAGCTGTGGTGAGATATTAGTGTCTTGGGGAGTATGTCCTAAGGGATTAATAGTTTAAGGTTCGAAATAGCTTCAAAATCTGAATATTACTAGGTGTCCATCCTTAATTGAAATACTTATTAGTCTTCCAAAACCTAATAAAATAGGAAAGCTGCCCTAGGTGGTTAGGATCATAACTAATTTTGGTCAAACAATATTTGCAAAATAATTTTGACATTTCATAGATCTTGTAAAACATAAATCTTTTAATACTTTGTCATCATTTGCCCACTGTAGTCACAGCTCACCCACCCACATCTCATAAGTAATTGTTTTCTATATTTTCAATTGAAATCTGCTGCTCAGTCTCCACTGAAGTTAGTGCACCAGTAGCAGTAGATTGCATACAGTGGGGAGATTTATATACACAGAGAGCATGAAACAATGGGTGTTACCATACACACTGTAATGAAAGTGATCAGGTAAGGTGAGCTATTACCGGGGGGTGGGGGGGACCTTTTGTAGTGATAATCAAGGTGAGCCATTTCCAGCAGTTGACAAGAACGTCTGAGGAACAGTGGGGGGGGGGGGGAAATAAACATGGGGAAATAGTTTTACTTTGTGTAATGACCCATCCCCTCCCAGTCTTTATTCAAGCCTAAGTTAATTGTATCCAGTTTGCAAATTAATTCCAATTCAGCAGTCTCTCGTTGGAGTCTGTTTTTGAAGTTTTTTTGTTGAAGAATTGCCACTTTTAGGTCTGTAATCGAGTGACCAAAGAGATTGAAGTGTTCACCGACTGGTTTTTGAATGTTATAATACTTGACGCCTGATTTGTGTCCATTTATTCTTTTATGTAGAGACTGTCCACTTTGGCCAATGTACATGGCAGAGGGGCATTGCTGGCACATGATGGCATATATCACATTGGTAGATGTGCAGGTGAACGAGCCTCTGATAGTGTGGCTGATGTGATTAGGCCCTATGATGGTGTCCCCTGAATAGATATGTGGACACAGTTGGCACCGGGCTTCATTGCAAGGATAGGTTCCTTGGTTAGTGGTTCTGTTGTGTGGTGTGTGGTTGCTGGTGAATATTTGCTTCAGGTTGGGGGGCTGTCTGTAAGCAAGGGCTGGCCTGTCTCCCAAGATCTGTGAGAGTGATGGGTCGTCCTTCAGGATAGGTTGTAGATCCTTGATGATGCGTTGGAGAGGTTTTAGTTGGGGGCTGAAGGTGATGGCTAATGGCATTCTGCTATTATCTTTGTTGGGCCTGTCCTGTATTAGGTAACTTCTGGATACTCTTCTGGCTCTGTCAATCTGTTTCTTCACTTCAGCAGGTGGGTATTGTAGTTGTGGTCTCTACTGAAAATAGCAGATGTAGTTGAAGAACAAATGGAGAGATTTGTGAGAGGTGCACTTGATTCTGATGGGATATGCAGCTTTTTCAGCCCAGTCAAGAAATCTGGCATGAAAACATTTGCTGATATGACAAAGAAGATCACATTTAAGTCTGGCAAGGGAGAGACTATCACAACAGCTGTCAGTCCAGAAGTTTTTTTCCTCAGAGCCCTGTGCTGAGTAAGATGCAGAGATGATATTTCAATAGCATCTGTTCTTAGTCACCTAATAGGACTGTGCCTATGTCCCTCTTCCAGTGAGAAGAACAGACAAAGCTGAGTTAGGGCATCCACTGGAAGCTGAAGCTGAAAGAATCCATGAGCTAAGAACATGCAACAAAGAAACCATGTGTATATCAGAGATGCCATAGCTGTAAGACAAATTATGTCTGGAGACAAATTCCACATATTTGATGAATTGGCTGCTGAGTACTTGAGGCAGGCCCTAAAAAAATTTTACGAGGTTTATTTTGTAATCAAAGTTTTTGACAGGTTGACAACAGGAACTCTGTGAAAACTGCAGAAAGACTGAGCCAGACAGGATCTAAAGTCAGATGCAAAGAAATATCAGGTGGCAATCCTGTGCCTCCATGGAAAAAAATTCTAAACATGGCATCCAACAGGCAGTGACTTGTAAAATTCTTTTATGAATATATGGAGCACAACCAACAAAATAGATTTTCTTGCTGCAGGCTTTTCCAATGGTGAAGTAGCAAAGTCCATCACCAGTAGAGGTGTTGAAGGAGCCCAAGACTTGTACAGAACTCAAGAGGAAATGGACACAAGGATCCTTCTGCATTGTATGTGCCTATATGGCTTTTGGTGTCAAAGGAACCAGAGTGATTCGGTCGCCTGATACAGCTGTTTTGGTCTTTGCTGTCCATTACTTTCCAAAAATGGAATCCACAGATAACATGTGGATTGAAACAAGCACCATTTCCAGCACAAGTAACAAGCATCGCTTCATATCTGTGCATGCAATTTGTGATGCACTCCTGACTTTTGCAACATACTTCCTGCTGTACACCCATTAACGAGATGTAACTCAGTATCATCCTGATTTAGTATTAGGAAAAAAAACCCTGAGTTTAATGTTGCCAAAATTAAGTGAGTTTACTGCATCAGAGATCTTGCCAAATTTGAAGAGAGTGATGGACAAAAAAGCAAGGAAGTTGGCAGCACTGCTGTATGACCAGAGTGAGAAAGAAAAGGAGACCCTCTGAGACCTGAATTGCTTGTGCCTCAATCTAACCATCTAAGAGGACAAGTCACTGACTAGACTCCCACCATATGAGGACAGTTTTGAAGAGCATGTCAAAAAAAGATATGACAAACAAAGGTTTTGATGTCTTCACACATAAGTAAATCAGATATTGGATCACTGTTGCAATATGGATGGAAATATGTGGATGATGAACTACTTCCTATATTCTTCAAGGGCCCAACAGCATCTGAACTTCAACAGGATCTTATTTATGCCTGTACCAGGAGAAGTCACTGTGCAATCTTCCCTGTACAGAACTGTGTACATTCCAAGGCAGTGAAGACTGTGGTAACCTATGCAGTCTTGACAGAGGCCATAATGATAACAAGATGATAATGATGTTAACTAGAAATGTCACTGGCATGGTTACATTTCAATGATACCTGTACAAATTTATTATTAAATTAGTTTTATCTTTTTCATTGTTTTATGATGCTCTGAGTTCACAAGAAATCCCATTTTATGTCTTTAAAGAAGACATGGAGTTATTAAACTAACAAAAAGAAAATATTTCAGTGGTCATTTTAATGTGTTGAGAGTGTCATTGTTAATCCCCTGTTTTTATGGTAATGGCACTATTTAACAGCTCCACATCACACCTCATCTTAAAGTACACATAATAATCTTTCAAATTATGTATGATATGCTTGTGTGTAGATGAGATACATTGTCAACAAAATCTTGGTGTCTGCTGCTTGCCTTTTATAGAATCACAGAAATGTTGAACTGGAAGGGATCTCAGTATGTCATCTCGGCCAGTCCCCTGCACCAAGGCAGGACTGAATATTATCTAGACTGTCCTTGGCAGGTGTTTGTCTAACCTGTTCTAAAAAACCTTCAGTGTTGGAGATTCCACAGCCACCCAATATGCTCCAGAGTTTAACCATCCTGACAGGAAGTTTTTCCAATATCCAACCAAAATTCCCTTGCTGCAGTTTAAGCTCATTTCTTCTCTCGTGTCCTCAGTTCTTAAGGAGAACAATTTATCACCCTCCTCTTTTTAACAACCTTTTATGTACTTAAAGAGTGTTACCATGTCCCCCATCAGTCTTCTCTTCTCCAAACTAAACAAACCCATTTTTTAATCTTTCATAGCTCATGTTTTCTAGACCAGTAGTTCTCAACCTTTTCAGACTACTGTACCCCTTACAGATGTCTGATTTGTCTTGTGCACTCACTTAAAAATACTTGCTTACAAAATGAGACAAAAATACAAAACTGTTACTGAAAAATTGCTTACTTACTCATTTTGTCCATATGAAATTTTAGTTTGTACTGACTTCCCTAATGCTTTTTATGTAGCCTGTTGTAAAACTAGGCAAATATCTAGATGAGTTGATGCATCCCTTGGAAGACCTTTGTGTACCACCTGGCTGAGAACCACTTTCTAGACTTGTAATCATTTTTGTTGCTCTCCTCTGGACTTTCTCCAGTTTATCCACATCTTTCCCAAAGTGTGGTGCCCAGAACTGGACACAGTACTCCAGATGAGACTTTATAAGTGCTGAGTAGCGTGGGAGGATTACTTCTTGTGTCTTCCATAAAAAACTCCCTGAATGATGTTCACTTTTTTTTTTGCAGTGGTATTACACTGTTGACTTATATTTAGTTTGTGTTCCACTAGAACCCCCAGATCCTTTCCTGCAGTACTTTATTAACAGTCATTTCCCATTTTGTATTTGTGCAGTTGCTTATTCCTTATTGAATTTCATCCTATTTATTTCAGACCATTTCTCCAGTTTGTCAAGATCATTTTGAATTCTAATCTTGTCCTCCAAAGTATTTATAGCCCATCCCAGCCTGGCATCATCTACAAATTTTATAAATGTTCTTTCTATGCCCTTATTCAAATCATTTATGAAAATATTGAATAGAACTAGACCCAGGACAGATACCTGTGGGACCGCACTTGATATGTCCTCCTAGCTTCAGTGTGAAACACTGATAAATACTCTGAGTTTTGCACCCACCTTATATTAGGTTTGTCTGGCTATATTTCCCACCTTATAGGAGCTCCATCTAAGTTGCATTTCCCTAGTTTGTTTAGGAGGTCACATGAGAAAGTATCAAAAGCCTTACTAAAGTTGAGATATATCACATCTGCTGCTTCCCCACTATCACAAACTTGTTACCCTGTAAAAAGAGGATATTAGGTTGGTTTCACATGATTTATTCTTGACAAATATATGTTAACTGTTACTTATCATCTTATCTTCTGGGTGCTTAAAAATGGATTTGACTATTTGCTCCATTATCTTTCTGGGTACCAAAGTTAAGATGACTGGTCTATAATTCCCTGGGTTGTCCTTATTCTCTTTTGATAAACAGATGCTATATTTGCCCTTTTCCAGTTCTCTGGAATCTCTCTCCACAAGTTTTCAAAGATAATTACTCATGGCGCAGAAACCTCTTCAGACAGTTCCTTAAGCATTTGTCAGACCCTGCCAACTTGGGGCTTATCTACACTTAAAAACCTAAAGTGGCACAGCTTTGCCTCTGCAGCTGTGCTGCTGTAGCACTTCAGTGTAGACACTACCTACGCTGAGGAAATGGGTTCTCCCATCAGCACAGGTAATCCACCTCCCCGAAAGGCGGTAGCTAGGCTGATGGAAGAATTTTTCTATCAACCTGGCACTGTCAACATGGGGAACTTAGGCTGGCTTAACTATGCCAGTCAGGCATAGGGAAGGGAGGAATTAATAAATTGGTTTTTGAGCAAAATTGTTAGTGCATGCTGTTCATAAGTTGTTATAATTTTTGAAGTGTTGCTAAGGATGAGAGTAGCCTTTTAAAGTTTTAATGCGTATCATAGGAAGCAACAAATGGGCTGCAATGAGTTCCACTGAATTTATTCCTTTTTCCTGGTTCTGTGAACATCACAAACCATTTGAGCTCCATTCCCCCGATCTATGATGTCATTAAAATCCCTGAAGAGAATTACTTTTCTGAAAATCACTCTAGATCATTTATTATTCTCCAGTATGTGTTTCCTGTATAAATTTTTTGGGGAAAGGGTCATATTTTTGAACGCTTTGAGCGTGATGGGGGGCCAATTTTAACAGATAAAGTTATCGATTTTTTTTGAGTTAGCATATTACTTAGACATGGGCTGTCAATAACATTCACTATTCATGTACTGAGTCTGTTCCAGTAAAGCCCCGTGACACAGCACTTTCTTCCCTTGGCGGAGTTTAACACCAGCTGTATCTTTTACTGTTATCTGATGTCTTTATATTTTTACCTCTTAGGGTTTGATACCAGCATTTTGCCAATTTGCAAGGACTCCCTTGGCTGGATGTTTAACAGACTTGATACAAACTATGACCTGCTGTTAGACCAGTCAGAGCTTGGAAGCATTTACCTTGACAAGAATGAACAGTGCACCAAGGCATTCTTCAATTCTTGTGACACGTACAAGGACAGTTTGATATCTAACAATGAGTGGTGCTACTGCTTCCAGAGACAGCAAGGTAAAAGATGAGAATAACTTGCAGATGCTGACTGACCTTATTGTACTGTTTTATCTTTCTGGAACATGTTAAAAAATTTAGAGTCAATTACAAGCTCTTAAGTGCTATGCTATGAATTTGTTTAAAGGTTTTGAGCTATTGTGAATATAAAGTGAAAAGGAAAGCTAAAAATCAAGCTGACCTGGAGAAACTTAGCTGAGGTTCAAGAAATTCTAAATAAAATGTAAAAGAGCAATTAATGCTTTGATAGAGGTATTGTTTCTCTCACCAACCTCCACAGAGAGGAAAGGGAAGGACCAAAAGAAAAGGACAAAATTATTAGCATTCATTTTCGCTCTGTTTTTCCCACATTATAAAATTAACTTTTTTTTTTACTTTTTTTATTACTGGGCTATAACATTTTAACTGAAAGAAATTCAATATTATGCATAAAGTTATTTGCATTCATTGGGCCATAAAGCCACTGATTTTCAGGACCTAGCTTAAACTCTTGATAACTTCTTGAAATTCTTTGGCTAAGAAAAGTAGCTCAAAATATCTAGAGGCAGTCCTTTCTTAATTGTCCACGAATGTAAATTAAATCAAACTCAAACAACAATTTTATATCTAAATGACATATTCTATAAGTTAGAAAATAAAAAATGAATTAGAATAAGATTTTTGAAAAGCCTGATCACCGTTTCTTAGCTGAAACGGGACAGAAAATTGACATGCATCCACTGAGCTTCTTATTTGCAAGATGATTTAGGGGGAGGTTTTCAAAGGAACAAATGGCAGTCAGGAACCTAACTGCCACTGAAAGTAAGTTGACAATGCCTTTCAGTGGGACTTTTATTCCTACTCACTGAAGCACTTATGAAAATTTTACCTTATGTGCACAATTGGGTGCCTATGAAAATCCCCCACTTAAGTCCCATTAACGTTCATCATTAGGGCTTAATCCTGACTTCACTGGGAGTTGAAGATGCTTACCATGTTGCACGGTCAGACTTTTTAAACTCTGAATTGTAAATCTGAACAAAAATAAAGACATACTTCTGGGGATATATTTTGGCTGACTGCCTTCTTTCCTATTTAAAACATGCTATCAAATATAAGCATATTGATAACTATCCTGTGTAAAAGGTCAAGATTTCATCTTCCAAACAATCTTTCTTGCTTTATAATAGAACTGTCTCTTTTTTTTTAATTTTTAGAAGTATTGTACTGCTGCTAAAAGCAATGAATGAAGTATCCTCTATCCCAAGTTACTTATTAAAGAACATAACCAGTTCTTTTTAAAGAATACAATTATGTTAGATGAGATCATGAATATCTTGAGGGGTGCAAATTTTTTCAGTTGTCTGAAAAAGTGCAGCCATGTTACAACCTGTAAGATGAAATTTATCGCAAATTTTTGTTCTTCTACCAATTGGTTCTCCTTCCAGTTTTATACTGTGTATATCAGTGGTCCCCAAACTTTATTACTTGCACCCCACCGACCAGTAATAGAATGTGTTTGTCCCCCACCCCCGTCGGGGCCAGGAGCAGAGTCGCAGCTGGGCTGTGGCCGGGAGTCGGTGGTTGGGAGCGGAGCTGCAGCTGGGAACGGGCAGCTGGGAGCGGGAGCCAGGAGCTGGTGGCCAAGAGCCGGGGCTGGGAGCGGGGCCACAGCGGCGGACTGGGGCTGGGGGCAGAGTAGGGCTGGGTGGCACTCCCTTCCCACCCCCTTGTGGGGCCTGGCCTGGGCCTTGCCATGCCCCACTGGATGTTCCTCTGTGCCCCACTGGGGGAGCACACCCCTCTTTTGGGGACCATTGGTGTATATATAAAGCATACTTTTCACCCATTATGTGCAAAGGGCACTTCCATGGGATAGTTACAGTCAGTTTTGTAGTCTACACTCTATAGACACTATGTATAAAAACAACTGCTCAGGATACTGCTAATCAGGGTCTGATGTAAATATACCTTAGTCATAATGATAAAGTTAAAAATGGAGTCAAACCCACCAGCAGCATTTCGTGGAGAGCTCTTTCCCTGTCTCAGAATCCAGCAAAGGGACTGGCCATCACAAGGGTTTATCCTCCTCCCCCATTTTTTCCCCCTCTCTGGCCTGTGATGGCACAACAAGGTACTGATTTAAATGAGATTACATTGCTAGTGTTATCAGCAGCTTGGCTGAGAGTGGGCATAGAATGCCCTCAACACCAGTAATGAGGTGAAATCTCAGTTCTGGCAACTCCTTGAATATTTAGAACACTTCCATGCACCCCTTCCCAAAATTAACACTACCACCAAAACCTGTCTTCTCCTTCCTTTGCCAAACCTAAATATGCATGTCGGGGGGTGGGGGGTGTTACTGTTCTCTTTGTCAGCTATTTGTTATTAGCCCTTTTATGCATAATTGTCTCCCTTTAGCATGAACAAGCCAAACAATCCTCTATTAGTAAATTTCAGTTTTATGCTAAGCCTTGTACTGTATTGATGTTTTTCTTTATTGTTTGGATTGCATAATCTAAATATCTCTCTAATTGTTAATGGTGATAGAATTATTAGGTAGAGAAGATTAATGGTGTCCTTGTAATGTTCATTGAGTAAGTTTCCATTAATAAAAAGTTGTAAATCATGTAGCCAGCTCTCTGTATAAAGCTACCTTTGTAGCTCTTTTCTGTGCAATTTTACAACTCCAAAAAACGGTGTACAGATCTTGATAACTGCTATTGATTGTGTTTAAAGTGAATACAAGAATGCAACCTGTGTAATATATCACAAAGGCTTCAAAGCCTTTATATATATATATAAAGACACAGTTGTTAAAGCTACCATCTATGCAGGAGTCTCACTCCTTGGTCTCAACTTCTTAGTGCAAGTCCGATGGGTTTACCCCAATCCGTAGGATGTTTGGGGGTGTTTCACCCTTGAGGAAAGTAATAACAAAGTAAAGGATGAACTAGCTGTTACTGGCTATTTGCACACCATTTCATGTTGATTATCAACACTGCCTTCCATACATTCCAGTCAGTTCCTTCTTGAGCAGGAAAAGCGCTCCCTGCAGCTGTTTTGCCACATTTACTGTTGCGCCAACACTCCTCTGGATCTCAGTGATGCTTGTCATATCTTTTCTTGATCACACCTCTGCTTCCAAGCCAGGTGGTTTAGTATTTCTGCGGTATTTGTTCTGGGTACTCTGGCATATTTCTGTAGCACTTCAGTGCCTGAGTTTTGTCAGTGCCTTATTGCTTGCCTCTGTGCTTTGGCCCATTTCTTTCTGGGTGTCACAACCGTTTATTTAAGTACTTCAGCACCTGTCTTTAGCACTTATTTTCTTTGTGCTTTGATACCTGCCTTAATGCTTCATTGCGTGCCTTAATGCTGAAGCACCACTAGTTTTTGGCCTTTTCGACATTCTAGTGACTGCTTTTTCTTTTTGCCAGTGCTTCCTCATTGAGGCAGCAGTGTTCTTGGTGCACCAGTACCTGAATCTAGATGCTAGAGTGCCAAAGTTTGTTAGGAACCTCAGATCTCTCCATTGCTGCTTATCTCTTCGGTCTGTTAGCCCGGTGCATCTCTCGATGCATTTATACCTTTTTTCTTTTCTTTTGCAGGATATAGTAAGTAAAGAGGATTCAAGACCATGTAATGTCTTCAAACATAGTCTGTGGTACAGAAGAATGACAAAGACTGAGGTCCATCTTTCTTATGTCATCTTCCTCAGATTGTAGGGCTCTTACATATTTATAGATAGCACTGAAGAAGTGTGATGTGCACCTCAAGCTTTGCTAAGGCACCCAAAAAGATTCCTCCTGTAAGTCCAGCATGAGGTTGGCCTGGAGTGCTTCAAAGGGTAGACCCTGAAAGCTGAAGCCTGACTTGCCCAAGACTATTGAGAAGCAGATTGGAAAGCTAGTGCTACTCATATTGGCACTGGACGAGACCCAGCATCAGTATGCACAACAGAGTGGTCTCACCACCAAAATACCCTGTGTCAACAACAGCGAGGCTCTGCCAAGCATCCACTGACAAGCAGATGTACTTTGAATGAGCTGAAAATCCATACAGGAGACCGAGGCAAGAAGCACAAGGTGTAGGCCAGCAGCTCCTTGATGCACTTCTGTTGAAGCCCCTCCCTCCAGGTGACTCTATAACAGGTCTCCAGATTTCCCATTCCCCCTGCATTAATGCACTTGAAGCAGAGACGGGGGGAAATAGAGAGTCCAGTATAAACTGGGAAATTGGACATAATCTGTCCTGGTCCTCTGCAAGTCCCACAGTACTCACTTTTAAGTATTCCCCTTTCTCTGTGTTGGCAGGGTAGGATCTCTTGGCACATTTGCATGCAAATACCTCAAGGGTCAATACTCTTGGCAAAGGAAGCCCTGGCCTCCACAGGTGCCTCTTGCATTAAAGGCTGCAGCACAGCTAGTGTTAGTGTCTCATGGGGCACTTACCACAATGCAGGCCACTCCACCATCATCCTGTCATCTAGACCACTCCACTGTTTGGATGAGAGCTGGCTGAAGATCAGTGCAATGAGGTCTGTTATTCAGATGAGCAGGACTCATCTGATGCCAAGTTCTTTTCTGTTACAGAGGAGCCCCAGCATAGTGACTGTGCAGGAAATGATCCTACTTTTCCTTAGTTTTTACAGAAGCTAAGACCACTGATTCTGAGTTAAAATCAGTCCAGGAATCTGAGGGAGTGTTGCCTCCCACTCACTGGAACTGACTGGAAGACAAGATGGCAGCATTTACACTCTGCAAGGGTGGCATGTGTCAGCCCATAGGGGCTCAGCTTGAGTTCTACCTTGCTACCACTTTTTTAGGACTAAAAAGCTGTACCTGCTAAGAGAAATCTGTCAGTTTTGTGCTAAGAAGCTAAGACCCAGTAGTGAGAATCCTGCAAGATTATATCTTCAGAGAAGCAGAATTACAGGTAAGTAATTTAGCGATACTGTTACCTTTCATATTGCTTAGTGGTATTTCATATGTTCTAATTATTAATTTTAGATTTATTGCAATAAGTGATGAGGATTATTTAGGCTCAGTACATAATATTAAAACTGCCCCGCATCAGCTTTTGTACGTGTATCTTTGTGTTCCTGATTTAGGATTTTTTCCGTAAAGCACAATACATGCACTTTATTGGGCAAGTTCCTTCTCATTCAGCACATTTCCCATCTTTTTTGGAAGTTGTGTATCACCCTTCTTTTCTTCCATTTACTATTGCCCCCAATATTATCTCAGTTGTATGGGCAGCAGAATATCAAACACTTAAAATAAATGGATGTAACGATATGCAATAACAAGTCTAAGATATAGCAGCTTTTAGCGAAATTAAAAGACATTACTTATAACCTATATTTTACATACTTGTGTATGTTAATGATAATCACTAGATATCTGGACCCTTGTCTTTAAGTCCTAGATGTGGGAAAGAAGCAATTCCTGAAGGGTTATAGTTCAAACTTATATAAAACATGAGGAATAACAATGGTAAAAATGTGCAGTTAAGAGTTGATATCTATAATCAACATGAATGATAGAGGAACTTTTTCTGAAAGATGGTAAATATCTGCAAGGTGCTGAGTAGCTTCAGTTCCCATAAAGACGCTTCTCATAATCAGAAACCATTAAAAATAAATGGCTATATTTTAAAATACAAGATAATGTTCGTCGACTGTTGCTGTAAAGGTAGAAAACATCCCGTGATGATCAGGAGTTGAGCTGGGTTCAGAGTCAGAGAATTTCAATGTTTGATTCCAGAGAAAATACATCCCTTGGACATTCTTTCTTGCACTAAGATCCCTGTGAGCAGCATCTTAGAAGAAGTGGCAGTTTATAGGGATTTTATTCCAAACAGAATCCTTGCATATTTAGGGTGAAATCCTGGCCCACTGACCAGGCAATGGGCAAAACGCCCATTGACCTCAGTGGGGCTAGAATATTAACCACAACCTTTCTAAGCTCATACATATGTATCTTCTTAAAAGACTATTTAAAATGTTATTCGAAATGTAAAGCCAAGGGTAAATACAGCCTGATCTGTATGAGAGGTCACTATTGGATTCCAGTTTGTATTTATTCTGTTAGATCAGATCTCATGAATAATACAAAAGGTCTGCTGATATATCTAGCTTCTATACTACACGTGAGGCTACCCTGTCACTAAATAAGCTAGTATTGATTGAATTTGAGATTTCATAGGATATTGCCTTGGGGACAATCTAGGCTAAAAACATATTCTGTGTCATCTGTCCTACAAGCTCCATTGACCTCAGACTCCATGCCACAAGAATACTACTGATTCAGAAAGGAAAATGCCTCAGCTGTGACTCTGTAATTTCTTATATGGCATATGCAGTGTTCAAAGAAAAGTACTAGCCTTCATTCTCTTTCTGTACAGTAGTATACATGCATTCATATCATATCTTTTTTTTTTTTCAAGGAAGTTGTCTGTAGTGCTCTGACTTAGCTTTTTAGAGATAAAAACCATAACCCTGAAGTTTGGGGAATTGTGCCTTTGAATCCATATTCTGCAGCTCAGAGCCATCTCTAGTTATTTAGTTAGATTTCAGTTATTTCTAGGCCCCAGTCCTTCAACTTGTGTGTCGATACAGGGGTCTGCAAAATTGGGGCCTTAAATTGCCATATTAGAACCAAAATCCTACAAATTTCAACAGAGAAAATGGTAACTCTGTTCATTACTTTATTAATAGAATGTGTTCATTTACTTATTCTTGTCACCACCATAATACAGATCATATCCTTTGATATCAAAACATTTGGGAAGTAGTAAAGGAAGGTTGGTCAATTTTGTTTTTAACTACACATATTAATAGAATTATCTACATCTGAGGCCAGAATCTAGCTCTAGAACAATTTTCCCTTTGCTGCACCCTGAATTTACATTCTATTTTCTCATCTATTTTTGGTTGTTAAAGTCCAATTCTACTCCCAATGAGGGTTAACAGAAGTTTTCCTATTGGCTTCAATAGAAGTTGCATTGTACTCTTACATGGTGCCCAACACTGTAATATCTAAACTGCCTTTAAGGGATATTGTAAGAAGTCTATATACAGCTAATGAAAGTGTATTCCCTGCATTTTATTTGATTATTTGTAGCAGTTAAAACATCTAAGAAATAAACTACATTATTAGTTGCTTCATGAGTAAAAAAGTTTACAACTTTCATGCTAACATGATATACATGTTACTCCATGAATATACAGTTCGGTTTACTGCACATGTGCTTTATCTTAAAATCTCATATGAAAAGGTTTCATTAAAAATGTTCACATTTAGGAGATCTCCTTACAAGACACAATGATTTTTATGGCCTCAGAAAGAGCATGGCAATTTTGGACAATTTAAGATCTAACTTTAATACGCACCCTATTGTCTGGGTATACCACAAGAAGGACAGGAGACTTGTTATGGGTTTTAATCAGGCCGCAACTTTATTATATAGATATCTGGGACTACCCGGCAGATAAAATGCACAGTGCAGGCAAATCCATACTTATTCAAGTCAATTCTCCGGGGCTTCCATCAAGCCCCCCTTTGTTTCCATCCAGGTCCTGCCGCCAACCCATGGCTTGGATCTTACCATCCACCAGCCTCATAAGAGGATTAAGGAGGGCTAGGAGAACGGGGGGGGGGGGGGGGGGAGGGAAAGGGGGGTTGTTGGCTCCCTGCCATACCAATCATAGGAGTCCCTGAACCCCCTCCCCCGTTCTATTCCTTTATCCAGTGCCTCCTTTTAAGTCCTTTACGAGGCCATTTATCTGGTCACTGGCTGCCCTCCCTATGGAGTCCCTGCATCGAACATCTGCCCAACCTTACAAAACAAGTTGCTACATATGGCCTACCACCTGATCTATTCACCAGAAAAAGTCCATCCTCACACCCGCTGTGGGGAAGGCGGGTGGTGTGGGGGTCAGTCATTGCTGCAAAGCTGACCACTGAGCACCTTTTACAGCAGTTTTTGATGTTCTTCCTCTCCACCCCCACCCTCAACCACAAAGCAGAGCTGCCCTTCTTTGAGTAAGCCCAGACAAATTCTGCCCCCCTTTAGTTGTGGTGCAGTCATTTTCTGAGTACATATACACACAAACACATACACTACCCCCCCTTATCTATCAATTTCTTATGTGTCTTTCTAAGTAGGTGCGATGTACTCTTCTTTTTTTTAAGGTTGTCTTATTAGATATATCAGACTTTTATATCTACACGCTCTTTCTCAGGTGCAGATTTGCAAAGGTCTAGTCTGAGTATGTGAAATGCAAAATCTACTAAGGGAGGATGTATATTTTTCTTAATGGCAATAATTAGAAGAAACCTAAAGTATAAAAACCTGATGAAAACTCAATCATTCAACTTTCTTCCTTTGATCAGATGTAATCTATTTAAAATTTTTATGTCATTTCAGACCCACCTTGCCAGACGGAGCTCAGCAACATTCAGAAGCAGCAAGGAGGAAAGACGCTCCTAGGTGAGCCATAGATCATTCTTTTGAAGGTTTTATTGCTTACATAAATAACCCTAGTGAAACAGCTACATAAAATCAATATTAATCCAACAAAGATAGACCACACTAAATTCCAGCAACAAAATTTATGAAGTTTTTGAAAGCTATTAAAGTTAGTTTTATTACATTACCTACTGAAAGATATTACATCCATTTTATTACCCTGATAGACTGTACATTTTTACAGTTATTAGGAAAAAAGACTTGAGTAATCCCAAATTAACATTTCTGCTGATATTTAACTCTAATATTTATGTAAGTAATAGTTACAAAAAATTCCATATTGTATCAAAAATGTTTCATTTCCATAATTTTATTTTGGATATAAAATCTAAATGCTAGCATTAGCAGTCTTTATAAAATCTGGAGTAAAAGACATAGGCAAACCTGTTTGAGATGATAGTTTTAAATTACTCTGATCAAAAATATCTCATGCATTTTACAGTACTGACAATTTTTTAATTGTGATTTAGTTACCATTTTCAGTTCTTCAAAGAACATCTGATTATTTCAAGGACAAAGTTATTACAGAATTAAGGTTCTGATTCTATAACTCATTGCTATGCTTATGGAGCCCTGTTAATTTCAATGGGGCTCTATACAAGGGTTCATTTGCATGGTTCATTTGCCTAGGTATTTTGTAAATATGGGTTAAATAGGCAAATACCTGTAATCTGTTATCAACATTTTAATGTTATTAAGTATCTTAGTTCACTAAAATCTACTATTCAGTTTTGGTGAAATTAAAAATCTGAAGAAATGCAAGCATCCAAACCAATGACTAGCATGGCTAGGTTCCAGGGGTGAAATTCTGACCTCATTGAAGTCAATAGCAAAATTCCCATTGACAAGATTTCACCCAACCTGTGACTGCCATTAATTAGGACTGTTTAGTAAGGCATAGTGTGACTACAAAAGTTGAAAAACCTAAAAAATGTGTCTGTTAAAATAAATATATGGAACAAAAATCATATTCATTCATTGCTAAAAACTCCCATACTTGTACTTGAAAGAGTGTGTCTACTCTGAAAATGTACTACATAAAAATGTGCCCTCTTACTTCACAGGTTTGCTCTGTGAGCATATTTCAAGTCACAGCTGCTTACTTTAGTTACAAAAATACATGTTTTTTTGTTCTTGCTCATCTTAGCACCGCATAATCAACACACCTTTGGAGGAATATGATGAATTCTATACTTCCTTTTGAATCACCGGAATAGTTGACCGAGATTATGTCTATACTGAAGTCAGAGATGTGTCTGAAGTATGTGTAGACATACCCAAGCTGGCTTTGATTTACCTAGCTCAAGTAACAATAGCACTGAAGCCATGGCAGCACAGGTTGCAGAACTTAAAATTTAGACATCTGAGCTACTCCCTGTCTAGCGTGGTGTCTACATATGGCATTCAAGATTTTGGCTATGACAGTCAGGGAGTCTGATGTATAGTAAGGAGCAGATGTCAGAGAATCAATGAGGAGCTTGAAAGAGGAAAGGGGACATTCCTTGATGGACTGGGCATGTCCATTCTTGAGGTCACTCAACTAGAAGCCCATATATTTGATATCTGCTCTCCCTGTCTGAATAAGAGGAAGGCGCAAATGTATTACATATAAAACACTTCTTGGCTGACCTCAGTAACAGAGAGTAAGTCAGTCAGGGAGGACATTGAACAGAGATAAGACACGGTTGTTTATTTTTTATTTTGCTTCTGGTGTAATGTAGAATATTGGTTTATTCTGTACAGGTGACTGCTAATATTATAATTTAATCTTTATGTGTCATAGGGCAGTACATCCCATTATGTGATGAAGATGGGTATTACAAACCAAGTCAATGCCATGGAAGTGCAGGGCAGTGCTGGTGTGTTGACAGATATGGTAATGAGGTAACAGGTTCCAGAACAAATGGTGCTGCAGACTGTGGTAAGTGGAAGAATTCTTGCTCATTATTGAATTAGACTCCCTCTTCTCTTTGAAGTCAGCGGTCAAACTCTTAATGTCTTCAATGAGAATATGACTGGGACCAAACAACACACATTTAGAAGTCAATTTGTAATTATTATTATTATTATTTATTTCACTAATTTCTGTAGCATCTGTCATGGTGATAGTTATAGAGACAGCCTATCAGTGGTATTACTTTTTTACTTTACCTCATTATTTAATTTAAATCAAATGACCTGAAGCCAGCTAGTTCTGTAACCATGTGTTCCTATCAGTATAGTGTAACTTTTACACTTTTTTTTAGCTATTGATTTAGAGATCTCAGGTGATTTTGCCAGTGGTGATTTTCATGAATGGACAGATGATGAGGATGACGAAGATGATATAATGAATGATGAAGATGAAATTGATGATGATGATGAGGATGAAGGCGATGATGATGTGGATGATGATGATCATGATGGATACATTTGACAATATTAGAGGTCAATGAATTCTTCCTTTCTAAAATTCAGAAGGTGATATCTCATAGAAAATTCCTTTGCTCTCCAAGATCAAAAGGATTCTAAACAATGTGTATATTTTGTATGATTATTTCAGATATTGCAGCTGGAGTCATAGACTTTCTTTGTTTAAATAAGAATCATTATATTATGTGCTTTTGAGTTTTTATATGCCTTTGAGCAGAAGAAAACAAATTGGAAGTCTGGCCTGAATAAGGAAATGTGATGTGCTACTACAAAAATAAATGTGCAAGGACAGCCAAACTTGTAAAAACTTCCATGAAAATGATGTTTACTATTGTTTGGAACTTTGGGTGGCCTCATTAAACATGAGCTTGGTTATATGTTAAGGCGACTTTAATTTCGCAAGTGATTTAGGCCATGTAGTAGATTTCGTAATTGTGCATGACCTGAATCAACAACTTATTACAATAGAAATTTCAACACACAAGTAGCATCTCACAAACCTTTAACCAAAGGTGTGCTGTGACTGTCACATAGAAGAAAATAAAGTAAGGCCCTCCTTTGTATTTGCATTTATAGTTATATTTTTGATTAGGAAATGTCTAGGTTCTTGAAAGGATGTTTATCAAAAGCAGTAAATATGGACAAGCATTGATTCTACAAATCTACACTTTTGTTGTCCTTTTTTTCATTTTTCTTTTAATCAAACTCATATGGACTTCATTATTTACTCAAGTAGCATGATGATTTCACCCTTTATTTCTATATCTCAAACCAGAAGATGAGCATAAAATATTTTAAATTGAAAAACTTTGTGTAAAATATATTACATCTATACAATACTGTATTTGAGAGTACTGGAACTTTCCCCAAGACAGTTCTAAACACCCCTAACCATACCTGTTAGTTTTTCTATTTCAGAAAATAGTTTTCATCTTTATCTTAATTCATGTCCTTTTCTGTTATTAGTGCAGAAATTTAGAGAACGTATGGTAAGGTGCCTTGCAAAAATAGAAATAGAGGTTTTAGCATGCATACCAATATAGGCTGTTAGGCAATAGCTAAGCACACCCAATTACCAAATTAATACCAGTATAGGTACTGCTGCTGGAATGAAGAAAATGGGTTATTTTAATTTTTTTCTATTGTTATGTAATTACCATGTGGACTAGCTTATGATTATTGTGTAGAGTAGCACTTACGATTTGACTGTAGAGAAAATTACTTTAATCACTGTATTTATGTTAGCATGTTAATTAATTGTGTAGACGTTTTGGAATTCCAACACCTTCATGCATATCAGACCTATGGCTTTCTGCCCACAATAAAACTGAAACAACCTATGTAATATTACACGACTGATTGTGTAATTTCAACAGTGGATCACTGGTTTCCCTGATTTTCATCTGCAGGTAAATGATAGGAAAATCGGTTTATTCTTTGCATTTGATTTCTACACATTTAAATACTAAATTTAATGTTTATCTTATGTACTATTAAAAAGTATAATGCATTTTCTTTTTTACTGTTTATGTATAGTTTGCAAAATAAAGACTCTTGTAACCAACCTTTAGCTGAATACTGTAATGATTTTTAACAGTATAGACTAGTAGTTTGAAGTTTTGTATAGCTTTCTCTTGAAAAATCAGAAGCTCTCATGTTTCAGATACATTCCCACAATCATTCAACTATTCAACTGTTTAACTTATGTAGAGCCATTTATTAGTGTTTCATTACATTTCAAGAGATAAGTTTCGGATCAAGACAAAACCCATAAGAAAGATTTTCTTTTTCTTTTTCTTTTTCTTTTTTTTGTATTTTTTTAATTTGCTGTAGATTTATAATTTAAGATTATTGTTTTGTCTTTTCTTCATTATATGGTAGCTAATGTTGCATTTGTTTCTTATAGACCTTATCCTAGTATGAGGGACATAGACATGTTGTTTTCTTAAATAAATATAGTTAAGAGTTTACCATATCTATAATGACTAAATTTCACCAAGAACTGGTTTCTTGTGGGTGGAATAAACTTCTATATATAAAAATGATTTTGAATAAAGAAACTAAAGCTAAACAGTTGTGATTGTCTGATACAGCAAATACCGACTGCTCTGTTTCCTAATGTGACAAATGAATATTAGCTGACAAAAAATTAGAGATGCATTTCATGCAGCTTGTGCTGCTGCTAGGAGAGTTAAGCAGCATATAATAGCGTATTCATAATGTGTTTAACCACTGAACTTTAATGGGATTATAGTATGAAACTATTCTATCGTTAAAGTAATGCAAAGAACACTGTGGGCTAAACTCTTTCTTCCCTGTGTATTCCACGTTGAACTTAATAGGAGAAGGGGAAATCAGCACAGAATTTAATCCTTCTGCATTATAACTGCCAGCAGAGACATTGTTTTACAGAAATAATAAAGATGGTTGAATTCAGTCAAAGACCACAACAATGAAGGTTCAAGGTTATTAAGGAGTATTTCCTTGGTGCAAAACTGCCCAAAAAACCCACCCAACCCTGAACTGTTCCCTATTCATCAAGAACAGCTGGATGAAGGATTGGAAACATTAAATCACTTTTGATACACATTACCGTTCTTGATTTTGCTATATTGACTTTGTTATGTGTGTGTGTGTGTGTGTGTGTGTGCGCGCGCGCTCCTTTAAGGGCTGGACAGCCAGTGAATGACTTTCTGCTGCAGAGCAGGTCAACGTGGGGATGTGAAGAGAGTGATGTGATGTCTAAAAAATTTAAGTCCTTAGTGGAAATGGACCATATTGTAAAGAAAAAGATTACATGGGAATTAAATGAGAATAGGGTAGCACGGCCATTCAGTCAGTGACCTATACAGAACTTGCGGGTTTCTCCCCTAGGTTTGGTCCCTAAGAAAGCTCCTGGTGAATATTGCTTAGTTCACCACTTGTCATACTCACGGGGTAGTTCAGTTCACAATGGAATAGATCTGGCCATGTGTCCTATATGCTATTCCGCCATTGAAGAAGCTTTGTGCGAGGTTAGGTTTTGTGGCTCGGGGCGCTGATGGCCAAGTGCGATAGCAAGTCTGCTTTTTGTCCGCTGCCTGTACAGCCTTCTGACTTCAATCTTTTGAGTTTCTCTTTCATGGGACAATTTTATTTTGATAAAACTATGTCCATGGGATGTGCAATATCCTGTTTGGCATTTGAGAAATTTAATACAATGCTACAGGGATCAGTGATACAGCAAATAGTGCATTACATACAGGACTTTTTGTTCATGTACCGGGTGAATTTGAACAAGTGTGCTAACCTGATGGACACTTTTCTGGCCCTTGCTAATAAATTGGAGGTACCCTTGGTGGGAAAAAAATAAGGGGACCTTCCACTACACTGACCTACCTGGGGACTGAGCTAGAGACACTGGCAGGTATATTGCAATTCTGTCAGGAGCTACTGTCCAAGAAAGTTACACTTCATGAGCTGCAATCTATTATTGGGCATCTTAACTTTGCTAGCCCCAGGCCGAGCATTCTGCACCCAGCTTGCAGTGACCACCGTAGCCATAGCAAGATCTCACCATTTTATAAGTTACTACAGCGATGGAGGAGGATTTGTGGGTGTGGGAACAGTTTCTGAGCCATTTGAATGGAATGCCATTATGGAGGGAGGAATGAATATTGGAGGCTGATTTAAAGATCCATGTGGATGCTTTGGGAAGTACAGGTTTTGACCAAGGCAGTGATGTGCCCAGAATGGGTCTCTACCGGACACAAAAAAGGGATGGTGTAGGATATAGCATTGCTGGAATTTTTCCCCATTTTGGTTGCAGTGGTCATTTGGGGAATGGAGTTGCTAATAAAAGGTGTGACCACATGGTAGTGGTACATGTTCACAGTCGCCAGTCCTCCAGATCACACAGGGTTATGACCTTGGTAAGGACATTTGTACTACAATGTTTAAATTTTAACATCTGTGTCTTTTCCAAGCATATGTTTGGGGTTAGTAACAGCATAGCAGATGCATTCTCTTATTTTCACATGGACAGATTTCAGAAGCTAGCAACAGGAACCAGCAAGGAACCTGAATGGATGCCTCTAGCAATATGGAACCTTGGCATATGATGGCTGTCAGTGTAGCACAGAGGTCAGCAGTGCCACCAATACTGTGGGGGTATGAGAGAAGTTCAAATGATTTGGTGCAGTTTCAGGAGCTGGAAGGGCCTGCCACCGATATGGCCCATTACAGAGGAACATATGCTGCAGTACATGGCGTCATTAGCAATCCAACAACAGGTGCCCTCAACTATCTCCACTTGCCTACCGCCCTTACATTTGTCAGTTGACTGAACAGTTACCCAGATCCTTGCAGCAGAATTTAGTTCGGGGTGGGCAAACTTTTTAGCCTGAGGGCCACATTGGGGAATAGAAATTGTATGGCAGGCCATGAATGCTCACAGAATTGGGGTTCGGGTGCAGGAGGAGGTGAGAGCTCTGGGTTGGGGCGGGGGATGAGGAGTTTGGGATGTAGGGAGGGTGCTCTGGGCTGGGACCGAGGGTTTCGGAGGGGGATCAGGGATGGGGCAGGGGTGCGGGAAGGGGTGCAGGTTCCGGCTGGGGGTGTGGGCTCTGGGGTGGGGCTGTGGTTGAGAGGTTTGGGGTGCAGGAGAGTGCTCTGTGCTGGGATCAAGGGATTTGGAGAACAGGAGGGGGATCAGGGCTGGGGCAGGGGGTTGGGGCATGGGGAGAGGCTCAGGGGTGCAGACTCCCAGCGGCGCTTACCTCAAGTGGCTCCCGGAAGCAGTGGCATGGCCCTTCTCTGGCTCATAGGTGTGGAGCAGCCCTTGACCCTCGGAGTGGGGCCAAGCCACGGCTTCTGTGAGCCATGTGGTGCAGCCCCCCCCAACCGGCACTCCGGCTGGAGTACCGGAGTGGGACTGAGCTGCGTGGTGCGGCCCCCACCTGGCTCCCCAGTAGGATCTTGCGGGCCGGCTTAAAACGGCTTGCGGGCCAGATGTGGCCCGCAGGCTGTAGTTTGCCCACCCCTGATTTAGTTTGAAGGTTTTGTAGCTGGATGCTCTTGAAACATCACCCGTCACTGTTAATATGCTTAGGGCTCTCAGGCAGATCCTGGAACCCATATGTTGTTGTGGACAGGTAGTGCCTTGTTCGGGATGGTATGTCTGGAACTTTTAGGATAAGTGAGCTAGTACCTGGGTCCTGTAGGGATTCTTTGCAAAGGGCTTTGCATCTGAGGGATAGACACAGGGAGCATTATATTAACCTTGAGGAAGTCAGACATATCAAGGAGGCCAGGGTGAATCCATTATTCTATAGGAGGGTGGCGAGCCCAGGATCTGCCTTGTGGAGGCTGTGAGGGCATACATGGTGATAAGACCAGGGAGTAATGAGCCCCTATTTATTCATGGTGACAGGAATTCCTTCAGAACATACCAGTTTGTTACAGTTTCAAGACAGAGACTGACGAGGGAGGGGCTCCCAGCATGTGAATTTGATTTCCACTTGTTTAGGAGCGGGACAGCAACAGCAGCGGCCCATCAGGGTATGGGGGCTCAGATAAATTCAGGCAATTGGGCATTAGCATTCTAAAGCATAGAGAATGTGCATGAGAACCCAAGTGTGGGAGCCCATGTTAATTTACCATGGTGTTTTGTTCATTCATTCAGATGTGGGCAGATGGGCCAGGCTACATGGTGGTGTGGATCTGTGGGCACTATTGTTTACTGGGCTCATAAGTAGGTTTCCAGTCTGTCTGGAGGTTTGCAATTGGGCCTCAGTGGTGATTAGGGTGACCAGATGTCCCAATTTTATTGGGACAGTCCCAATATTTGGGGCTTTTTCTTATATATGCACCTATTAGCCCCTACCCCTTGTCCCGTTTTTTCACACTTGTCACCCTATCTGGTCACGATAGTTGTGAAGCAGTCCTGCGCTGGAATGGGAGGAGGGGCATGTTATGGGACCAGTTGATGCCCCTTCCATAAGTGCTGGAAGTAAAGGTGCTGGAGGTGCTACTGCACCCCTCCTGGAGTGAAGTGGATTTCATCATATCCAGGGTTTACAGTTTGGTTCAATGGCTCTCAGCACCACCTCAATGCAAATTGTTGCAGCATGTTAGCATACAGGCTTGATTGTCAGCCTGAGATAGAATTTTGGGTTTGACTTTTTGATACTCTTGTATCTTATACTAATGTATGAAGGGATTCTTAGTAAAATCAAATATAGACACTGTAAATGTTGCTTTTGCCTAATCCAGATGGCTTTGTTAGTATAATGGAAATAGATAAGAGCAGTTAAAAGTGTTATTGGGCATCGTGGGCATGTACTATATGAATGCACACTTGAAGACTGCCTCAACTCCTTATCTCAAGGCAAGGTCAAGCAACCAGTTGGGATGGGCAAGAGGAGTATGGGGGGGAAGGTAAAACACTGAAAGACCAGAGAAATGCCTGCCCCGATTAGAGTACAACCTCAGTCCTTACCCCTTCCATGGGATACAAAAAAGGTGGGATGAAGACCCCAACTCACGATCCTCCCAAATGGAACATGACCATAAGTTGTAAGGGGTGTGACTAGGGTTATGCACTGCAGGTATATTTGGTCCTGCTAAGGAGGAGGAGGTGGGAATTGGGAATGGGAGGTGGAGTCTGAGCTGGGAATGGACCACTGGGAAACAGAATCTGCCGGCTTGTAGAGCTATGGATATGTTGCTTGGAACTAACCCCAATAAACACTGTGTTGCTTGCACTTCGGACTTCTGGTCTTCTGCTTTCTGTCTGCGTGACAAGCACAAGGGGAGAGGGTGGAGGGAAAGCCCTCTAACATCTTGGTGCCGTGACTCAGATGCATCATGTTGGACAGGTAAGTAGCAGCCAGCTAAGTCTCCCTCACCAACAGTCCATACAGATGCTTGAGGGAGTATGGCAGGTTCTCATTATGGTAGTTGCGGGTTCTTGCAAGCTGGGGTAATGGTCTTTTTGGATATGGAAGAATCAGGGCCCATTCCAGGTGCAGGGTCAACCTGGGATGAAATTAAAAAAGAAATGGGGGCAGTGTTAGAGGACCCAGAGGGATGGGGGCTGGCTGATGAGCCCACCCCGCTTGGTAAGTGGTCCATGCCGATGGAAACAGGATGCCTTCCAGGGAAAGGGGGCACCTAGGCCCATTTGTAAGAGGTTTGAAGTAAAAGCAGCATTATGGAAGGCTGCCAGTAATCTCTCAAGTTAGTGCTACTCCAGCAAAGGCAACTGGAGGATTGTAAATTAGAGTTAAGGATGGCTAAAGACAATTTGGCACAACAGTGTTTGGAGTCAGAAGCAGAGTTAACAGACCACCTTACGAGACAGAAGCTGCGACTTGCTCTTAGGGGAGTGCAGGAAAAAAAGTTCAAAGTGAAAAGCAGAGAGTGAGCTGGTTTAACCCATGGAATTGCTTGGAAACAGTTAACTGCAACAAAGAAGGGCACTCCTGCAACTCAGTTGGGGTGCAAATAAAAGAAACAGACCACAGGGGAACAAATTTAGGGTTTTCAGGAGCGGGTAACAACCTCCACTCTTCTCTCAGAGCCAGGATAAAAACCTGGGGGTAAGGGTTCCCAACTGTTTAAACTTAGGGAGCCCTACCCTTTGCTCAGAGCTAACTATATCCTTTTCTTCTTCTCCTTCTCCATTTGCTTAATTTGTTGCTGTAGGCCTGTACTTTTAAAATAACCTCACAGGGTTAATTTGTTGCTTTCCATCCCCCAGCCCCCTCGGACTTCTGTTCCTCTGAGTTTTAATGGAGGATACTTTAGATACTTCATGAAAAGTTTGTTTGGACAAAGCATGACAGAAGTCTGCTGGATTCCATTGAAATTTTTGGAGTAAAAGACCCGTGGGCATCCATGGAGACAAATGTTTTACCATCTTTCTAAACAATCCCAAGGTTAAAACAGCACAGGGTAAGGCAGCTGTGCTGCAGGGATTGTATTTGGTGGCTAAGTCATTACAGGCAAAATGCTTTAAAGAACTGAATGCAGAAGTAAGTGATTTAAAGTGAGTGAATAGTTACAAGTAGCTTTTGCAGAAATTAATACCACAGAGTCTGGAGGAAGTTTGGAGGGAAGTAAACAGTTGCGAGTTGTGGAAATGTTAAAATGTAACAGTTGTGAAGATTTTAAAGAGTAACAGTTGTGGTGTTATAAGAAGGGAATTTGTGGTTTAATAACAAAACCCAGTTATATAAATGTAAATATATGTGCAACTCAGTACAGTCACACTGGGTGGAACCTTGGTAGTTAAATTATACAAGGGGGTCAGGTGGCTACTACCACCATTATGTTTTTGTCCCAAGAAGCCTTTACAGCTCATCTGAAGGAAAATGGACCCTTTTCCCACAGGAATGGTTTGTAAATATAATGTAATCAAAATCACTAAAGAAATATAAAAAGAAAAGGAGGACTTGTGGCACCTTAGAGACTAACAAATTTATTTGGGCATAAGCTTTCGTGGGCTAAAACCCACTTCATCAGATGCATGGAGTGAAAAATACAATAGGCAGGTATATATATATTACAGCACATGAAAAGATGGGAGTTGCCTTACCAAGTGTGTGGGGGGGGGGTCAGTGCTAACGAGGCCAATTCAAACAGGGTGGATGTAGCCTATTCCCAACAGTTGACAAGAAAGGATGAAATATCAACAGAGGGAAAATTACTTTTTGTAGTGCTAATGAGGGTGTGTGGCCCATTCCCAATGGTTGACAAGAAGCTGTGAGCATCAACAGAGGGAAAATTACTTTTTATAGTGACCCAGCCACTCCCAGTCTTTATTCAGGCCTAATTTGATGGTGTCCAGTTTGCAAATTAATTCCAGTTCTGCAGTTTCTCATTGAAGTCTGTATTTGAAGGTTTTTTGTTGAAGAATGGCCACTTTTAAGTCTGTTATTGAGTGTCCAGGGAGATTGAAGTGCTTTCCTACTGGTTTTTGAATGTTACAATTTTTGATGTCTGATTTGTGTGCATTTATTCTTTTCAAAGAGACTGTCTGCTTTGGCCAATATACATGGCAGAGGGGCATTGCTGGCACATGATGGCATATATCACATTGATAGATGTGCAGGTGAATGAGCCCCTCATGGTGTGGCTGATGTGGTTACGTCCTATGATGGTGTCCCTTGAATAGATATGCGGACAGAGTTGGCACTGGGGTTTGTTGCAGGGATTGGTTCCTGGGTTAGTGTTTTTGCTGTGTGGTGTGCAGTTGCTGGTGAGTATTTGCTTCAGGTTAGGGGGCTCTCTGTAAGTGAGGACTGGCCTGTCTCCCAAGGTCTGTGAGAGGGATCATCCTTCAGGATAGGTTGTAGATCCCTGATGATGCTCTGGAGAGGTTTTAGTTGGGGGTTGTAGGTGACGGGTTAATGGTGTTCTGTAACTTTCTTTGTTGGGCCTGTCTTGTAGTAGGTGACTTCTGGGTATTTTTGTGTATGTGTAAATATTTTTATGTAATTATGTGAGGTTTTAAGGACCTAAACCAACACTCATGGTTTGTGAAATCCTGTTTGTAAGTTTAAGATAAATTGGGTTGGTTTTGTGTTTTTAAATAATAATAATAATACAAAACCAATGCCACTAAAACTAACCCTGTAACAATGTGTAATGTGTATGATTTTTTTTAAAAAATAGTAAGCATGCTAAAGATGGTAAATGAAAGCAAATTTCATGTCAAAGTTCTCATGGTAATACTGCCTTTCAACTATTACCTGTAAATAAACTTAAAGCTTGGGACAGCAGAGAAACCATTACAAACCTCATCTGTTGTACAAGGGGGAAACTGAGGTACATCACCTCATTAAGCAACTGTATCTGCTGGTGTCTTCTTGTGGTGGATATCCAGTGCAGGTACTCTGTAGGGAAAGGTTTCAGAGTAGCAGCCGTGTTAGTCTGTATTCGCAAAAAAAAAAAAAAAAAGGAGTACTAGTGGCACCTTAGAGACTAACCAATTTATTTGAGCATAAGCTTTCATGAGCTACAGCTCACTTCATCAGATGCATTCAGTGGAAAATACAGTGAGGAGATTTATATACACACAGAACATGAAAAAATGGGTGTTATCATACACACTGTAAGGAGAGTGATCACTTAAAATGAGCTATTACCAGCAGGAGAGTGGGGGAGGGGGAGAGAAAACCTTTTGTAGTGATAATCAAGGTGGGCCATTTCCAGCAGTTAACAGGAACGTCCGAGGAGCAGTGGGGGGTGAGGGAAATAAACATGGGGAAATAGTTTTACTTTGTGTAATGACACATCCACTCCCAGTCTCTATTCAAGCCTAAGCTAATTGTATCCAGTTTGCAAATTAATTCCAATTCAACAGTCTCTCGTTGGAGTCTGTTTTTGAAGTCTTTTTGTTCTAATATTGCGACCTTTAGGTCTGAAATCAAGTGACCAGAGAGATTGAAGTGTTCTCCGACTGGTTTATGAATGTTATAATTCTTGACATCTGATTTGTGTCCTTTTATTCTTTTACGTAGAAATTGTCCAGTTTGACCAATGTACATGGCAGAGGGGCATTGCTGGCACATGATGGCATATATCACATTGGGGGGAGGAATAGCTCAGTGGTTTGAGCATTGGCCTGCTAAACCCAGGGTTGTGAGTTCAATCCTTGAGGGGGCCATTTAGGGATCTGGGGCAAAAATTGGGGATTGGTCCTGCTTTGAGAAAGGGGTTGGACTAGATGACCTCCTGAGGTCCCTTCCAGCCCTGATATTCTATGAAAGCACCCTAGATGTGCAGGTGAACTAGCCTCTGATAGTGTGGCTGATGTGATTAGGCCCTATGATGGTGTCCCCTGAATAGATATGTGGACACAGTTGGCAACGGGCTTTGTTGCAAGGATCGGTTCCTGGGTTAGTGGTTCTGTTGTGTGGTGTGTGGTTGCTGGTGAGTATTTGCCTCAGGTTGGGGGGCTGTCTGTAAGCAAGGACTGGCCTGTCTCCCAAGATTTGTGAGAGTGATGAGTCGTCCTTCAGGATAGGTTGTATATCCTTGATGATGTGTTGGAGAGGTTTTAGTTGGGGGCTGAAGGTGATGGCTAATGGCATTCTGTTATTATCTTTGTTGGGCCTGTCCTGTTGTAGGTGACTTCTGGGTACTCTTCTGGCTCTGTCAATCTGTTCCTTCACTTCAGCAGGTGGGTATTGTAGTTGTAAGAATACTTGATACAAATCTTGTAGGTGTTTGTCTCTGTTTGAGGGGTTGGAGCAAATGCGGTTGTATCGTAGAGCTTGGCTATAGACGATGGATCATGTGGTGTGGTCTGGGTGAAAGCTGGAGGCAGGAAGGTAGGAATAGTGGTCAGTAGATTTCCGGTATAGGGTGGTGTTTATGTGACCATCGCTTATTAGCACCGTGGTGTCCAGGAAGTGGATCTCTTGTGTGGACTGGTCCAGGCTGAGGTTGATGGTGGGATAGAAATTGTTGAAATCATGGTGGAATTCCTCGAGGGCTTCTTTTCCATGGGTCCAGATGATGAAGATGTCATCAATGTAGCGCAAGTAGAGTAGGGGTATTAGGGGACGAGAGCTGAGGAAGCATTGTTCTAAGTCAGCCATAAAAATGTTGGCATACTGTGGGGCCATGCGGGTACCCATAGCAGTGCCACTGATTTGAAGGTATACATTGTCTCCAAATGTGAAATAGTTATGGGTGAGGACAAAGTCACAAAGTTCAGCCACCAGGTTTGCCGTGACATTATTGGGGATACTGTTCCTGACGGCCTCCATCTTTGTGTGGAATGTTGGTGTAGAGGGCTTCTACATCCATAGTGGCCTGATGGTGTTTTCAGGAAGATCACCGATGGATTGTAGTTTCCTCAGGAAGTCAGTGGTGTCTCGAAGGTAGCTGGGAGTGCTGGTAGCATAGGGCCTGAGGAAGGAGTCTACATAGCCAGACAATCCTGCTGTCAGGGTGCCAATGCCTGAGATGATGGGGCGTCCAGGATTTTCAGGTTTATGGATCTTGGGTAGCAGATAGAATGCCCCAGGTCAGGCTTCCAGGGGTGTGTCTGTGCGGATTTGTTCTTGTGCTTTTTCAGGGAGTTTCTTGAGCAAATGCTGTAGTCTCTTTTGGTAACCCTCAGTGGGATCAGAGGGTAATGGCTTGTAGAAAGTGGTGTTGGAGAGCTGCCTAGCAGCCTCTTGTTCATATTCCGACCTACTCATGATGACGACAGCACCTCCTTTGTCAGCCTTTTTGATTATGATGTCAGAGTTGTTTCTGAGGCTGTGGATGGTATTGTGTTCTGCACAGCTGAGGTTATGGAGCAAGTGATGCTGCTTTTCCACAATTTCAGCCCATGCACGTCGGCGGAAGCACTCTATGTAGAAGTCCAGCCTGTTGTTTCAACCTTCAGGAGGAGTCCACCTAGAATCCTTCTTTTTGTAGTGTTGGTAGGAAGGTCTCTGTGGATTAGCATGTTGTTCAGAGGTGTGTTGGAAATATTCCTTAAGTCGGAGATGTCAAAAATAGGATTCTAGGTCACCACAGAACTGTATCATGTTCGTGGGGGTGGAGGGGCAGAAGGAGAGGCCCTGAGATAGGACAGATTCTTCTGCTGGGCTAAGAGTATAGTTGGATAGATTGACAATATTGCTGGGTGGGTTAAGGGAACCATTGCTGTGGTCTCTTGTGGCATGTAGTAGTTTAGATAGTTTAGTGTCCTTTTTCTTTTGTAGAGAAGCAAAGTGTGTGTTGTAAATGGCTTGTCTAGTTTTTGTAAAGTCCAGCCACGAGGAAGTTTGTGTGGAAGGTTGGTTTTTTGAGAGTATCCAGTTTTGAGAGCTCATTCTTAATCTTTCCCTGTTTGCCATAGAGGATGTTGATCAGGTGGTTCCGCAGTTTCTTTGAGAGCGTGTGGCACAAGCTGTCAGCATAGTCTGTATGGTATGTAGATTGTAATGGATTTTTTACCTTCAGTCCTTTTGTACGATGTCCATCTGTTTGCATTTGGAAAGGAAGATGATGTCTGTCTATCTGATCTCTCTGGTCACTTGATTTCAGACCTAAAGGTCACAATATTAGAACAAAAAGACTTCAAAAACAGACTCCAACGAGAGACTGCTGAATTGGAATTAATTTGCAAACTGGATACAATTAACTTAGGCTTGAATAGAGACTGGGAGTGGATGTGTCATTACACAAAGTAAAACTATTTCCCCATGTTTATTTCCCCCACCCCCCACTGTTCCTCGGATGTTCGTGTTAACTGCTCGAAATGGCCCGCTTTGATTATCACTACAAAAGTTTTTCTTCCCCCCCTGCCCCCGCTCTCCTGCTGGTAATAGCTCATTTTAAGTGATCACTCTCCTTACAGTGTGTATGATAACACCCATTTTTTCATGTTCTGTGTGTATATAAATCTCCTCACTGTATTTTCCACTGAATGCATCTGATGAAGTGAGCTGTAGCTCACGAAAGCTTATGCTCAAATAAATTTGTTAGTCTGTAAGGTGCCACTAGTACTCCTTTTCTTTTTGTTCACCTGGGATTTTTCTCAACATGAGCCCAGAGCCATCAAATAATTATCTTGTCAATGGGCAGACACAATGGAAAACAAAGAGCTGGATTTGATTTGTGGCAATTGTTGGAAACAATTGCACAGATTTATTTCTTTATTGCACCTGAATATCACAAAGATGGATGCAACACAACAAAAATGAGAGGCAGAAAAGGACTTTTTTTTGCCCCAGGGCTAGAAACTCATGCAATAAGATGAGAAGTAGGGAAACAAGAGACGAGCCTTCAAGGGTGTGTGTGTACAACATATGTGCACAAATGGCTCAAAGCTTATGTGGGTTTGTACATCAGAATATTTTTGCCCTTAGGTTGTGCACACACCTATATGAAGAGTTCCAGATATAGTGTTAATTGCACTTACTTATGGTACTGAGAGCCTCCCAACCGATGTTTCTTTTGTGGAGCAAGAAATATCATATTCTCCTGTCCAGTAGCATTATCTAGCAAGTGAATATTATTTCCAATCATTGTTTCAGATTTTTATCTGATACTTCAATTTAAGCCATACAGATATGCTTTGTTGCAAATACCAAAGCCATTAATAGCATTAGCTATAATTGGATTACTTACCAAAGACTGAGGAAGATTCACTGCAATGATAGCCAGATTATTAAATGTTTGTTTTGTGATAAGTAAACAGGAAGGATTATTGTAACTCTCTCTCTTTTTTTGCTAAACTCTTAGGTTCCCTAATGGATAATGAAGATGTAATGGAAAATATGTCGGAAATTACCTTGGAAGATATGAGTTTTCTATATTTATTTACAGATTCTTATTTTCCCACAGATATTACCTACAAAAATTGTAGTATTTGTTTCCTAAAAGCTGGGATGAAGTAGAACTGGAAGCTTGCCAAGTTTATATTCGGTATGATCTGCAATGATAATTTTTACTGACTTTTCAGTAACCTGAATCAATCAGTAAGCAGCAAATGGGCTCCATTTTTTCTTATCTTAACTTCTAATTATGTTAGAATTGTATTTTCATTGAGTTGATATCACACACATTTTATTCCCAAGAACTTTTTCACCAGGATTCTATTTAATAGGCACAGATTAGAATAAAAATGAGAAGCAATATGGATTCAAGGAGAGAATCCCTAATCTTGTCCAGTTAAAAATTTGTCCCCGCTTGTAAAATAGGTGGTGAAGAGAGGTGGATCTTTAGATATACCTACACTTTGAGCTGGGGTGTGTGGTTCCCATCCTGAGGAGACAGACCCACGTTAGCTCTCATTGAGCTAGCACATTCAAAATTGGACTGTAGCCACAACAGCATGAGCTGTGGGAAGAGCTAACCACTTTGAGTACATGCCCATCCAAGACCCTAGGCATGTACTGTGGGTGACGAATCTCTCCTGTGGCTTGTGCTGCCACAGTTACGTTCTGTTTTTAGTGCACTAGTGGTACAAGTATGGCCCCTTGAACTGGGAAACACATTTCCAGCTTGAAGTGTAGAAATACCCTTTGAGGGACAATGCCAATTTGGGCTAATCCTGAGGGGCAGTTTCCAACTATCCCTTACTCTGGGGGCTGGTCCTAATAGCTCATTCCATAATCCTATATATGAGTATTGTAAAAAAGATGGCAGAACTCTTCTGGTTACCTTTTCCTGTGAGCAGGTGTTAGAACCGTCTATAACGTTGGTAAAATTCTGCTGAGTCACTGTGGTAGGTGTGGCTCATTAACTCCACCCAGGCTGCCGTGGAAGTGGCTTTTAAGAAAAGGGTTTGAAGGGAAACTTTAGCATCAGCCCAGCTAAGGAGGTAGCTTAGTCTGAGGTTTATGTTGTATTGTTTTCAGTTATTAGTAGGGAAGGAGAGATGAGGTTTGTGTGTGAATATATGTATATACATAAACTCCACACTTCCTTATTCTTAACAAAACAGTATATTTGCAATTTCTCTATTGGCTTTCCACATAGGAACATATTGAGAACCTTACTAATATTTCAATTAATTATACCGGCTAAAATAGTTTCATCCACCAAAACCTGTAACCACATCAAATTTTTCTATCATGTGCAGCAAAAATGATGTTTCTAGATCTCTTAGTGAAAAAGTAAGATGGAGAAATGGCCTATGGCACTCTTATGCCCAATAGCGCCCCCCTCACTCCCAGCCAGGTGTTCCGTAAACAAGGAGGCAGAACAATCCTGACTTACAAACAGGTCCTTGCCTGCAGCTATCAGCAATAATAATGTCAGACAGTTGAAGTAAAAAGATATACTGAGTTCACATCGCTCCACATGGCGCCTCTGGGACAAATGTAGGTTTCAAATAGAGCTGTTGAAGGCTCACATGATGCATTTCAAAAAAGAAAAACTAAACCTTAGAGTTTGCTATGTGTCTTATTAATATCAGATAAATGTTATTAAGTTCCTCCTTGCACCGTTTCCTTTTTCCGTTTTTTAAAAATACATATTACTATTCATTTTGTGGTGCTTGCATTTCTTTTTATGTTTCACTTCCAGTGAAGGAAAACAGCTTGTCTTGTCTGTAATGCTTCTGATAGATTTACATGAGCTTTACTGTTTTTATTAGTAACATATATACACTGATATGTGTTGAGATGAGAGAATGCTTAAAGGAATACTGTAGATTCTGTTTTGAAGCTTAGCAAGATTGCCTTTTTTGTCACAGAAAGCTGTCACAGTATTCTGCAGTAATGAGCCAAAGCATCACAACTTGCACCAATGACACTGAAGTGGGTTTTTGCTATTACTATAGAATGCCATCCATTTTTTTTTTCTTCCAGTGAGGGTTGTTATTAAAACTCAAGTGATTTTTGGGCTTATTCTATGAATTATTTTATTTTTTATTTCTTTTTCTGAACATTCCTTACTGGTGGGGAAATTCTGTGTAAAATATACCATAAGCCAGCTTCAGTATAGTGTGTGGGAAGTGTACTTGCTCTAGTTATCAAGTATAAACATTCACTCTTGTAAAAATAGTAATAAAGCTTATTCTGACCTCAGATAGACCAGTATAAATCCAGACTAACTTTACTGAATCAGTAGAATTACTCTGGATTTACACTAGACTTCTATATTTTATCCTATTTCCTCACTCAGGTTGGCTATATGAGAATTGAATTACTATGACCTCAGTGAAATCATTTTATTTGGTACTTGGGAAATGTTTTTTCAGTGTTTGGTTGAAATCTGATGTAACCAGTTCCTCTCTTCTGACTTTCTTTTTGTGAATTTTGTGGTAACACAGTTGTTCACCATGTGTGGGCTGGAAAGGAAAAAGTGAAAATACAGGGAAAATTTCAAAAGTACCTAAGGCATAATTCTACAAACGTGACTAAGGTGCTGTGATGCTCAGCCTCACAACTCCTAACCTTTAGGTGCCTAGAAAAATCACAAGGAGGAATGCTGTGATCCACAAAGCCTGAGTTAGGCTTCTGTACAATAAATGGGGATACATAGGTACCTTAGGATGCTGGGTGATGAGATGAGGTGTACCTGCTGGAGACCCTGACCCAAAGAAAGTGCTCTTTTGGAGGAAAAGAGCAGCAAGTTTAAAACTCCCAAACTGCCTAGAGAGGTGACCTAGGGTCAGCTGCTGGCAGAACTAATGAGAATTGGTCCTCCAGCAGCTAGAAGGGCTGGAAATGGGCAGAATACAATCAGGGCCCAGAAAACAATATCTGAGTGCTTCCTCCAGGGTTTGTGTATGTGGGGGGCGCTGTTGCGGGTGAAGATGGAGCAGGAGGAAGGATTTCACCATTTTAACCCAAAATACAGGCCTGGTCAGAGACCTAACTTATGACTTATAACTTATGACTGAGCCAGCAAAAGATTGTTTTGTTTTATGGTGCAGAATGTAAAGCCTAGGTGTCCATCCCATGTTGGACATCGATTGACTGCAGTAAAATTTAAGGGAGATTGTTTTGCAAGATGCTACACTGTTTCAGCCATCTCATGACAGACTTGGTTCAGTGCTGTCAATGACTCAGAAACAATGACTCATGCAAACAGGGCAAAAATATAAATAATTGGCTGGATTCTGACTCAGTAATCCAGATGTAAATCTGCAGTAATTCCATTTATATCTATGTAACTGAGATTCAAATATCACCAACATCCTTTGCTTACTCTGTACACTGCAAAAAGCCTTCAAGCTTCCTCAGAACACTTTATGGGTTTCTTGTTTATTATACATGCAAATGGGTTACTACTACATTTTTTACATAGCACTTTTGATCTGAAAGGATCATTGTTTCAGCAGTAATAAATCAAAGTGTTGCCATTTAAGTTGCCTTTAATAGTTATTATACAAAGATATAAAAAGTCTGTGCTGGAAAATTTATGGGACTTGGAGATGTCAAATTAACAGGTAAAATGTTTATTTTTATTTAAAAAATGGATTATGTGGCAGCCTTACAACTGGCCCTGAATTACATCTCAGGTACTAGCTGTTGAGTTAGCTGTTGTTTTGGTAGTATTTATAGTTAAGTAATGTGGTGAAAAATAATAGCACAGAGTCCATTTTTTTCTTTTTCAATTTGTTTTTCATGTTTCTTTTACTGCTAATTTCAGATACAATTGGCCCTGCTTCTTCTTTCTTACCAATTTTAGCTCCACTGTCCTGAATAGAGTTATATCAGTGTAAGCGTAAAATTAAGTCCATTGATCTTCAGCAGAGTCAGTGATGAAATCTTGCTCTTTGCTGCTGTAAAGGAGTTCTTCTTTTTCATCCAATGACATCTCTGTAGAGTACATTAAGCGAAATCTTGTTGCTCATCTCCATCTTTCCTTCAGTAAGGAGGATCCTACAGCAGAACCGGTGGTGTCAATGTAAATGGTGCATGGTAGGACTTTGAAAGTGTGCTCAAGGAACTGTGTGCACTGCAGAACACAGCTCTGTGTTGGCTCTCTGAATGCTCCTCTGCAGTGGATTTTGTGGAGGGCTGAATGGATCATCAGTGCCACAGAGAATAGATTCGCTGTGGAGACGGGCACAAAAGCATCAGAGCTTCAGTAGGTGTTCTGCTGCTGCTCTCCATCTTATAGTGAAGGGAAAGTTCCTTCTTCCCAATCCCCTAGATCCCCCCAATGCATAGTCTGCTAACCCAAGCTCTGGGCTGGGTTGTTAAGGGGATGGGTAGCCCCTCTTTGTTGGCACCCCTCACTACTACATGATCTTCCTAAACGTTCTTTTGCTTTGAAGGACACTGCTATTTCATTCCTCTTCCCTGCTGGATTTAAAAAACAGATAATGGTTAGGCTTTATATCTTACCCAGCTGCTTTCAAAACCTGAAATAGACATTGATGTCTCCTTGCTTTATAAAGATTATGGGTAAAAATGTCATTAGCAAAATGGTTCCCAATTTAAAGAAATTACAGCCTATGAGTGAAGCCTGAGTAAAAGTCAGATTTCTGCCTAGCTGTAATTACCAGGGTATCCACTAAGAATGACAGTCTCTGTCTGTGATATCAGTTAAATAATAACTGAGAGTGTTTCCATGCTAGTTAAAGTTACAAGACCTTCCTGCATCAAATCCGAGCCTAAGATGGACTATAGTTATCAGAAATGGCCTGATCACTAGTTCTTTGAACATCCAGTATTAAATCACCCTTGAATGAAAGAATGAAAGCACAGCAAAGGAACACAGGCTGTATAAAGATGACAAAGAAAGCAACACATTACATATACTACTCAAGCAAAATCTTGGCTCCAGTGAAGGCTATGTGAGTTTTGTCATTGAATTCCAGAGGGCCAGAATTTCATCTCTGGGGCATGGACAAGAGAAAAGTGCATGGAGGTTTCTAGTTTGGTTTGGGTTTGGCTTTTGTTCTCTTTGTTGTTGTACCTGACCACATGAGAAATAGGGAGAAAACATCCAGAATCAGATTCAAACATTTTCTAATGAATTTAAACAAAATGTAAAGATTCCTGAACCACCATAAAACAAATAAACAGATAAAAACAAATACTTCAGATTTTTTGCTTTGTTTTCAGGTTTTGTGCTTAACCTTTAACTAAGCAGGTTTCTAGCAACTTAACCTGAATATATAACATCAGTGGTATGCCTGCTCAGTGGAACTGCAAACAGTAGTCAATGTTTCTATATTTTGTCAAAGATTCTGTTCTCTCACCTTGTATATAATGCTTTCAACAATTAGCACATTAAAAAACTGTTTGGGAACATGATGTGTTTATGTGTAGATTTAAAGGCTGAAACTCCCTCCATGCAAAAACCTTGTACACCACTTAACCCCCATTTTGAGAGTTGTGAGGTCTCTGTATAAGAGTGAATTTCATCTTAAGTTATTTGTGTTCTCCTTTCTCCCATTAGTGCTTTTTTCTAAGTAAGGGGCCAATACAGTCCCTTCTGCCACTGATGGAGAGGAACATTTAGCAATAAAACTAGTGTGGTTCTCCTGTAGAAGGATTTGGAGGCAAGAGTTGACGGGAACATGCCTGTTTTTCTCCTTTATTACGTACATTTAAAAGATTAGAATGTATGTATGAGGAGCACTCTTCCCCTACCAATGCCCCAGGGCCAGAGGGGCACTCTGCCTCCCACTACAGTGCAGGGCTGACAGAGCTCTCAGCCCCCATCACACTGTGTGGGGCTGCAGGTGGGATCCAGGGACCATGTTCGTTATAGCCCAAGGTTTGCTACTGTGAAGGGCGCTATAGCGAGGATCTACTGTATACGTCATAGAAGAATCAGACTCTTATCTAGTGAATGTTAGGTGGTTTCAAACTTCAGATTCAGTATTTACCCACATTCTTAAGAGTCTATTTGACACTTTCTGATGGAACAACATATCTGGCTCACCTTCTTCTTCCATCACTCAGTCTTTGCACAAAACTTTTCAGTAATACAAAGTGACATCGTACCTCACTGTCAATCTGTTACTATTCAATAAGTAGTTTTAATGATAAAGAATACAGTAAAAAATCTGAGAAACTGACTAATTTTCTTAAATTGCCACTGACTTAAATGAAAGCAGGAGCAGGCCCTTGGTCTAAAATGATAGCACTGTAACAGGAGAACAGGAAGGACAAAGAGAATCTGTACCTATTAACCATGGACACCTGAGACCTATTGCCATGCCAATTCGTGGTCATCTAGGGTCACATACTATCCTTGCCGTGCACACAGAACTCCTTGTAATGACAATGGGTGTTGTACATTTGGTTCAATATGCTATGGTCCATTTTTAGTCTGTCTGTATAATATGTTACCTTCACAAAGCAATTATGAGTGTAGATCTCCCTGTAAGGGATGTATATTGATGTACTGTACTTACCTTAGGCACTGCATACAATCCTTTGTTATTAACTGCGATGTATGACATTTCCAAATTAACAAAGGGAATTGAGAACAGAGAAACAGTTTTTTAAAGTTCTGTTTATACCAATTCCCCTATTTTTACAGCATTGCAGCTGTGAAAATGTGAGGCGCTACTACTTATGTGGTTAAGGGATGAGCTAAACTTCTTCTTTTTTCTTATATTTGACAGGCAAATCAGCTTGCCTGCTGTGAGGTGTTAGTGATAAGATTCTCCTGTGTGTGCTGTCATTCATTTGTCATTTTTTTTGACTGCAAGGCATGTGAAAGTACCTTAGATCCAGCAGGGGCTTTTTCTCAGTCCATAAAATAATTAAGAAATTAACTCTCCCCCTGGCGTAATGACAATTCATTGAGCTGCTGTGAAGGAGAGCACAGATTTAAGAATGGCATCAAAAATCCCAGGCTAAAGGAAACTGAGTTCGTGGCAAACACGACTTGCAGAACTTAACCCATGGGGAGAGGGATTGGATACTGCCTGCATCAATGAAGCAATGAGTCAAGATTAACTTCAAATCTACGGTCAGGTCCTCAGCTACATACTCACATTTTTTTCCTTTAATTCAGCTGTTACTCAAGACAGAATTCCAATTGATTTCAATGGGAGTTGGCTTGAGGAACAACTGTTTTCCCAGTCGAGCAAAAATCTCGGAATCTGGTCTCTAGATAAAGGTTTGTAAAAGACTGAGTTGAAGGATAAGTTTGGTTAAATGTGAATTCTTCCCTTAAATGGAAAAATAATACAAGAAATTCAAATTATTTTCTCTTTTTGATACTGCATGACAGTACTGAATTTATGTACAATAGGGTAATTGTTTTGCCTATATAGAACTTTCCCAGTTTGTCAGCCACTCTTTTGTTGTCACTAATAAATGTCTCTTCTTCCTCCAGAAGTATGAAAATTACTCAAGGTCTGATTCTTTTAGCTTTACTGTTTATCTACCTGGTAACATCACTTTGTCTGATGATTGACTTAACCTAAAATATTGTTTCTTAATAGAGCACTTTAATAGATACCAGGAAAAGCACTATGCACACTTTAACTTGAGATGCACACAGGAATAACATTCAGACTACAATAACTCAAACAATCCTCTTGTGTATTTCTTGTGCTTCTCAACCTCCACAGTGCTTTCAGGTGCAAAGCAGAACCTAATAAAGAGGTTATTGGGTCCAGCCTACCTAGAGGGTGGCCCACTGGATGTCTATCGAAACACATAAGGATGGGGTGCAGGTAATGATTTTCTTCCTTTTGGACACACTTTAGGAGTACTTCTGAATTAAATACAAAATGTGACTTTATCCCTCCATTCCTAGGCACATTTGCTTGTGAATACACTGCGCTGTCATCAAAAAAAAAATGGGAGTGTCTGGCCCATTGGTGCTTTTTACTGCCGAATATGATAGGGAGACAAATGCGGGTTGAATTAATTTAGGACATAGGAGAAAAGGAAAGCAATTGCCAATAGCAGTAGTCAGTCAGAATGGAGTAATAATACACTCATCAAAATGAATATTATAAAAGTCTGCTTCCTGAAATAAGGAATAGTCACATTAGCAGACAACACCATAGTAGTGAATGTGACAAAGTCCTTCTCTTGGATAAAGTTCTATTGGGTAGGAACAACTCTTGAGAAATCTAGAACAAAAGAGAAAGAAAGCAAACCCAAATAGAGAAAGAACAGACTAAACAATATTTAGATAAATTAGATGTATTCAGGTTGGCAAGGCCAGATGAAATTCATTCTGGGGTAACTTAGGAAACTAGCTGAAGCAATCTCGGAACCATTCACAATTATCCTTGAGAATTCCTAAGAGGATGGGTCAGGTCCCACAGGACTGGAGAAGGGCAGTACCTAAATATCTTTAAAAGGAGGAACAAAAAAGATTCAGGGAATTATAGACCAGTCAGGCTAACTTAGGTACCTGGAAAGATATTGGAACAAATTATTAAACAATCAATTTGTAAGCACCTGGGGGATAACAGGGTTGCAAGGAACAGCCAGTATGGATTTGTCAAGAATAAATCATGCCAAATCAACCTAATTTCCTTCTTTGACAAAATGACTGGACTAGTGGATGGGGAAAAGCAGTAGATGTGGTATCCTGATTTTAGTAAGGATTTTGACACAGTCCCACGTGACATTCTCATAAGCAAACATGGTGTAGATGAAATTGCTAGAAGGTGGGTGCAGCACTGGTTGAAAGACCATACTGAGAGAATAGTTATCAATGGTTTGCTGTCAAAATGGGAGGGCATATCTCATGGGGTCTTACAGGGTTCAGTTCTGGGAACAGTACTGTTCAATATTTTCATTAATGACTTGGATAATGGAGTGGAGAGTATGCTTATAATATTGGCAGATGACACCAAGCTGGGAGGTGTTGGTAGCACTTTGGAGAACAGGATTAGAATTCAAAATGACTGCCAAATTTGAGAATTGGTCTAAATTCATCACGATAAAATTAATAAACACAAGTGCAAAGTACTTCACTTAGAAAGGAAAATCAAATGTACAACTACAAAATAGGGAATAACTGGCTAGGTGGTAGACCTGCTGAAAAGGGTCCTGGGATTCTAGCAGATCACAAATTGAATATAAGTCCACAATGTGATGCAGCTGAAAAAAAAAGCTAATATCATTTTGAGGTGTATTAACAGGAGTGTCATATATAAGACATGGGAGGTAATTGCCTTGCTCTACGCAGCACTGGTGAGGTCTCAGCTGGAGTACTGTGCCCACTTCTAGGCATCATACTTTAGGACAGATGTCAACAAATTAGAGAGATTTCAGTGCAGAGCAGCAAATGATAAAAGGTTTAGAAAATCTGACCTATGAGGAATGGTTTAAAAAACTGGACATATTTAGTCTTGAGAAAGGAAGCCTGATGGGGCACCTGATAATCTTCAAATACTGGACTGTTATAAAATGAATAGCAATCAATTGTTCTCCATGTCCACTGAGGTAGGACAAGAAATAACAGGCTTTATCAGCAGCAAGGGAGATTTAGTTAGATATTAGGAAAAACTATTTACCTATAATGATAATTAAGCTCTCTAATAGGCTTCCAAAGTAGGTTGTGGAATCCCGCATCACTGAAAGTTTTAAAAACAGGTTGGACAAAGACCTGTCAGGGATGGTCTAAGTGTACTTGTTCCTGCCACAGCAAAGGAGGCTGATCTTGAAGGGACCTTGAGAAGTCATCCAGCCTTACATTTCTATGATTCTACTTGCCTGCTCACATTTTATGAGTTAAACATCATGAATGGCAAGTTCAGTGCTGAGCACTACTTAAAAACAGAGGAAGAGATCATCTTCTTTCCCCTTAAGCTACAAATTATAATATTTCCATGCTGTACCCCTGTTCAAGGTAGGGGTTATCATTTTTGCTGTCAAATTTTTTTTTTTCTATTTTTAACTCTGAATGATTTCCCCTCAGAATCCTCTTCATCCTTCCTAAGTGCCCATCCCCAAATAACCACCTTATGAAAAAGACCAAACATATAAAATTTCATCCCCAAAGGTGGAAACTATTAGGAGCATACGAAAATAGTGAACTACAATATAAACTGTTTTGCAACCTCAATTTTAGGGGTTGCTGCCAGCACCAACTCTAATAAAATTAAATTCATTCTGGCTTTATTAATATTATGGTTGAATATATATACAAGATCTCATTCACTGAATTAGAGCCAATTCTGTTGTTCAGTTCCCTGAGTAACTCTATGTAAAAATGGTGGCACAGACATCAGCTGCCAGCCACATCACAAACATACCAGTACACTCCATCTGTTGCTTCTACCCACATTTTCTGACCTTGTCTCTCTTTTCTTATTTTTACAAGAAAATATTCTTTAAATATAAACGTTAATGTTGAAACTTTAAAAGTTTGAGTACAATGCAACAATTGGCTAGGTATTTGTGCTTCCTAACCGGGAAGAATCTGTTTAATTCTAACCAATGTTACTTGCTAGAAGCACTGAAGAGCTACGTGGAAGTTCACTTTGCATATCAGCACGTGTCTATTTTATTAACTAAGTTTTTGCTGAAGGGCAGAGGACCTAATTCTCTTCTCATTTACACTGGTATATGATAGGGGCAACTCTACTAAATTCAGGGGGCTTACACCATTCTGTGAGGAGAATCAGCCCCCTCATGCAATGTGCCAGATGTAAGTGCACTTGTCTTTACAGAATAGCTGAGCAAACAAATGAAGATTTATAGGTCCTGATCCCAAACCTATTGGAAAGACGCCTATTGAGTTCAATGGACGTTGGCTTAGGGCCTTATTGCATAAAGATTTTCTGCATGGGTTTGCAGCTAAATCTTTACTTTTTATAAAGAATTTGTATTTACTTTCAGTGTGTTTTTCAGGTAAATTATCAGAGTGGTACATCATTTTGGACCCCAATTAAGTTGGAATGATAAGGCCACCATATAGTTGTAAGCAGAGGATTTGTCTACACTGGGTTGTTTTGCACTTGTGTAGCTATGCAAGTTTATGCCACTGTTTTAATCCCAGGTAGTCTGCACAAGTACATCTACACTATGAGTGAAATCCTGGCTCCATTGAAATCAGTGTCATAACTCCCATTGACTTCAGGGAGGTAAAGATTTCTCTCTAGGAGTTTGCACTGGTGTAGCTACAAGTGCAAAAATCCACAAAATAAAATTAAGCAGGGGAATGCCAAGATACTAGTGGAGTCTATCAGTGGAGTGTCAGCTGTTGGGTATGAAGCAAGATGTTGGCATTTGTTCAGTAAAACATTGTTGCTTCTGCTTCTGTGTTTGCCTGGATTTACTTCCCACAAGATAGTATATTATACACCACTATGGTACAAAAATAAATGGCCACCTGTGAAAAGTATTTGCATTTGGGGAACTATTGCTAACAAATTGCCAACAGGGATAAAATACATGGCAACTTTTCCAAGAAATTTGTTGCACATTTGTTTTGTGAAAAGCTTTTGACACCTGTGAAAATGGGGCAATTTGTAATGAGCAAACTGAAAATTGTTCTTATTTTTTGAAAACTTCTGGTTCCTAAATTCTGACTTTCTGTTTTCTAATGATTTAATATACTCTATCCCCTACCCTACCCCAAAACAAAAACCACCCCAAATCACACACAACTTTTCCAGCCTCCACCTTAGCAGCATACATTTCCTAAGATGTTTTATATAGCTGAGACTCCTTGGGTATTGGCTGCTGTTCTTCAAGACAACCTTCCCTCCTACCAAGCCAACCACCTAGCTTTTCTTTTCAAGAAGTTGCAGTGAAGGTCAATATTGCAAGACAAATGACCTACGCATCTGGACTTTTTATAAAGCGTTTGACAAATTTCCACTTGACAAGCTTCCGCTGGAGAAATGAGCTCAGGAAGTAATGAAAACCTCTTTTAAATGCTTAAAAAAAAAGGGGGGGGGGGACACAACATTTTACAGTGCTTGTAAAAAGAGTTACTCTTGGCACCAAATGTAAGTTTCCAGAGAGTCTGAACTTTGGCCATCTGCTGTTTCTGAAATCATATGTGAATGATCTTGATAAATGGACTCCAGAAACAGATAGCATGCAAAATATATAGAGCATTGAACATAGATTATTCCAGCAGTTTACTGATGAGTGTAATAGCTTTTAAAATAAATGAAAGTCTAGAGGAGTAGTAGTATTCTGGGGTAGTGTAGCTGATAATTGGAGGGTCTATACCCACTGGTGCATGGAGGCTCTTAATAGAAGGAGGAATTACCTGTGTAAATCCTCAGTGGGCAATAACATAAGGGAGCAAAACTACAGCAGACACGCTTTTCACGTTATGCGGGGGAAGGTTTTTTCTCTGAGACTAGACACAACTGGAAGGAGGAAGATAGGGTCATCCCTTTTATTCCAACCTTGACAGCTGAAGCAGAGTGAATGTTTTTTTTTTTCCCCAATGAGAATAGCCATAGGTGGGTGATGTAGCCACCTCCCTTGAATCAAGGCAGTTTGGGGAGAAGAAAGTTGCTTACTCTTCCAACCCTGTGAGTTGACACATTTTGAGAGATGGATTATAGGAGATAGAGGAACTCCCTCCTCTCCCCTCCCCCTTTGTTCTGTGGAAGACACAGGGAGAAGCAACAGGAGATCTGCTGTGCTCCTTCATATAGCTGAGAAGATTAGCAGATGTTCTGTGGTGGAAAGAGACTGAGTGACAGCATTCAGACCCAGCACTATGTAACAGAGGCACCAGTCTCGCCAGGAGAATCAGATTTCTGTAAACCCAGCTTGTAACATTAATTGTTTTGGGTATTGTTTTATGTTGTTGGACTCCTGAGTTTTAATAAGAGAAACAACACTATAGTATCTGGCCCAAGGATATTTGGAAAAAATGATAAAAGGCAGAAGGAAAGACTACTCTTTGGCTACTGGGTTACAATTTGATCATGAGCAGTAGAATGTTGCAGCTCTGAATTAGAGAAATCAAATGTTTGAAATTATTAATTGAGATTGTAGTAATCTTATGTAATTACCATTTTTTCCATCCCTTTGATTGTTGCTGGATTTAGCTCCATTATTGCACGTTGATAATACATACATCATGTAAAATATTTGTTGCTATAAAAGGGCTAGGATGAAATTTCCAGAAGTACGCTCTAATGTTGGGTGCCTTAATTTCTGGGTTTCCAATCTGAGAAACCTTGGGTCTGATTTTCAGAGATGACCACTCACAGTGCAAACTGCAGTTGATGAGAACTGCAGGTACGTGACACCTTTCTGAAAATTAGGCCAAAAGTGTCTAAAGCTGCATATCCCTGAGGAAGTATTTAAGGAAAAGAGTGACTGGTGGCACCTGTTTTGGCTATACTTTTTTCTAATATAAATAATACAGGGATCTTCACCTCACATTGGGCTACCAGTATTATCACTCCACTTTATAAAAAAGGGGGAGAGGAAAGACTCCAGGAATTACCGCCCAATTAGTTAATTGGATGTTGCTTTAAAAATTTATACTAGATATATTTTGGGTAGGGTAGGGCAGGACTGGGCAGGGAAAAGTAGTTTATTTACTGAGCAAGAAGCTGGTTTCTGAAATGCCTGCTCCACTACAACTAATTGTTTTATTCATTCTTATTAGATCCACAAATACATGGCTCCTTGTGGGGGGGGGGGGGAATTGTATGCAGCTTTTGTTGATCTAAAAATCAGCCTTTGATTCCACTGATAGGCACTGTCTGTGCAGCAAACTGGAGATTTCTGGAACAGATCCCCTGTTACTTATTCTTCTAATGGCTCTTCACAGATGAAAAGTGGCCAAGGTTAAAATAGGCCTGGGTGGGGAATCAACTGATTCCATCCCAATTACAAAGGGAGATGGACAGGGCTGCTTTTCTTTTTAATTTTGATATCAGTGATGTTTTACCATTAAAAGAGGTTCAGTATTTTCCCCTTAAAATGATGAATAACACTGTGTCTGTCTCATTATATGCAGACGATATGGTTTTACTGTCACAAACAGCTTTGGGATTGAAGCATTTATTAAGTGTATTTGCTTTATACTGTTTATGGGACAACCTCTCAATAAATTATTCCAAAACTGAAAGTAATTGTCTTTGTCAGAGATAGAAGCTGCATGGGCAAAATATTGAACAAGTTATCTCTTTCCCTTACCTGAGTATCTAGTTGTCACAGAATGGTTTGTGGGATGAGCATATTCAAGTAACAAAAGAGAAGGCCTTAAATTCAACACAAGCTATGTTACATTTGATCTAGACTCATAATCTTAATTGAATCAGTCTTTAGAGAGTTTGAGGCTAAGGTATGTACTCAAATTTTGTACGGTGCAGAAATATGGACATGATCCCACAGGACCAGAGGTGATTTGAAACAAATTTCTTAGGAAGATTGTTGGTCTCCCAAATAATACCTCCTCTTAATGCTGCAACACGTATGAATTCAATTCCGTCCAAAATGCAACATCATAGTATTAAGTTTTGGCTGTATATTCATAATATGCACCCACAGCATTTGCCAAGGTTCTGCTCAGTGGAATAGTTCAACAGGACTGTCTCCTATAAATTTCCTTGGTTACAGCATATTCAAAATTCTTTGTATTCACTAGATGTCTCCGAATCGGAAATGATTAGATTTCAGTTTAAAAATGTGAAATCCCTAATCAAGTCAATACTATAGAATATTAATAAGCAACTGGTTATGGCAGTTATTTCTATTCCAAATATGTCACCTTGGTTTTTCCCTTGTTAAAATGACTCATAGATATGCCAAATATTTACATAGTCTATGTGATAACATTCTAAGGTGGGCCTTTACAGTTCTCTATTTCAAATCCATGCAGACAGCTTACTTAGAAAACCGATATACTGGCACTGAGAAATGTAATTGCCTCTGTCCGTGCAGTTTAGAGCAGGTGGAAGATCTACCCCATTATTTATTACATTGTAATTTGTATTGCCATTTGAGGTCAAACTGGCTTTCTATGTTTTTGTCCCAGATGCCTTTGTCTATGATCGCTCAGAAAATAGAATGTAGCTATTATTCAAGCAACGGCCCTAGTTGCATGGTCAGTTGCTAAAATAAGGAAAAGGCAAATGGCACAGTCATTATATATGGATTAATGGTGTATGTCTTTAATTCTGTATTTATAAGTATTTTATAATTTTGGATTTAGTTTGTTTTATTGTAATACTAGTCACCTACCAGTCACTATCAAGTGGCACAGGAGTGTTGGAGATGCTAACTGTATAGCTGGGTCCAAAAATACTTTGTAACCCATGTTATTTCCCAGGAAGGTAAATAATACATAGAAAATTATACTGGGTCTATCAAACGGTTTTGTTCCAGTTTTGACTTCTATTTTATGTAAAATTTTAAAAAATGGAAATGAAAAGTAATTTCAAAAAAGAAAATTCAAAAGCTCTGTTCCAAAAAAGGTCAAAATGGAATGTTTCATCCTTATCAAAGCATTATTTTTTCTTCAACATTTTGTTGAAATGGACACTCTACAAAATGTTTTGCATTTGAACTAATCAGCATTTTCAAATGGAAACCTCTTGTCAGAAATTTTCTGACCAGCTCTAGCATTTTCATAGCCAGGTGGTCTTCTTTTTTCTCCCTTTCCAGTGTCATAACTGATATACATCCAGGGAGAGGAGCATACCCTCCAAAGGAGCTGCTTACATCAGCTGAGGATCTGCCCCAGAGTATACACTGCTAGACTTTGATTAACAGTATATCCAGCAGTTAAGAAAGTGAAACTGTATTGTGCCTAACAGGCTATAGCTATTGTTCAAAACCAAATATGGATGCTCTAAATTTAATAGCCGCAGGACATCCTTCCTATACTTTAATGTAACTGAACATACTTCAACTTTGCATCAATCTATTTACTTAAAGATTGCCTGGAAGTAATTTTTACCATCCCTGAAGTGTCTATGTGTGCATAAGAAGTAGGATTTTGATTTTTTCCCCCCTGAATATAAAAGAAGTATTTTATGGTTAGTGCACTGTCCTGCCCCCTCTTTTCTATCAGCTCTGAATGATTTCTTGGTTGGGGGAAAAAATACAAAAGAAATGAATTTTGCGTGTGTGAGTGTTTGAAGAAGGGGTGTGTTTTTCACATTTGATAGCACAAGCACACAAGTTTAAAAAAATCTACAATACTAATCCTGGAGTGGAATGTTTGTTGAAATCAGTGGTATGGAATATAGTCTTTGCTTTTGTTGAGCTGCAGTTACTCTTCTTACATAAAATCAGGCAGAACTGGAAAAATAATTTGTAGTCTGTGTGAAATTTTTTATGGCGAAACCAGTTAGAGTTTACATATAAACCAGAATGAAGAACTAAATTATTTTGGTACATACTAGTTGTTGGGAGGTGGGGGGAGAGAGGGGCTAAAGGTGATGTAGGATTAGGATATACTCTCAAATTGTGCGGAAAGCATCTCCCCTCTTTTTTAGCACAGTAAAAGGCTTGTCTTGTGGCCAACAGCTGGGATACCGGGATTTATATTTATTGATAATATCAGAAATATCTCTTGTCGCTTTCCTCTAAAGGTCAGAAAATAAAGCCCTAGGATCATATTTTGTGCTGACTTAAACAGCTGAAGGTAATGAGCCAAATTCTTCTCTGTCACATTTGTGCCTCTGCCCTGAAGAGTGTCTGATTGAGATCGCTTGTGAAACCTCAATGGGCTAAATTCTTTTCTCAGCAACATGGATACAGCTTCAGTGAAATCCGTGGAGTTGGTCAATGAGATGAGACAGGGTGTAAGTCATCAGAAATTTTGGTCTCTAAAGTTTCCATATCCCATATTTGAGCTGACCTTTGAACAACTCACTTTCTCCCCACATCTATTTGTTATGTGAAACAAAATAAAACCCAAACCACCGAGATATATACTTGGTGCATTAAAAGGGCCAATTTCACAATGCTGAAAACCATTATGGGCCAACTCAGCTGAGGAAAAGAATTTATACAGAAAAGTGTGAATCAGAATTGGTAACTGTTTAAGGACACTTTATTACATGCCCGTAAAGCCACAAACCTGGTTGTTAAAAAAAGATTACACTGATTAAATCTATGGTCATCAGACAACAATGATCAGTTGACATATACATATATTTTAAAGTTTACAAAGTATATAAAGCAAACAACCAAAGGAATCCTAACAATGGTTACTAGATGAAAATGGTAGAATTTTCCATGATAATGCACAAATGGCAGAAGCATTCCATCAATATTTCTGTTCTATATTTGGGGGAAAAGTCAGATGGTGTGTTCTCTGATGATAATGATGGCGATGAAACACTTTCTATTCCAACAGTAACTATGGGGGATGTTAAACAGCAGCAACTAAAGTTTTTTTATGAAATTGGTCCCCTATATCCCAGGTGAGTGCCCTAAGCAGTCGACTATTCGGCATTCTGGAACACACGTTCATATGAGATCTGGTTGGCCCTGGCTGAGTTTTGTGAAGGTGAAGTGTGCTCTGAGCTTGTCTCCCAGATCTGGCCCCACAGGCTAGATAGGCAGGGAATGCCTATTATGAGAATCCTGCCAGGGCTTAGGTGTAAGCAAGGGTGCCAAGCAGCTTGGCAGTATCAGATTTAGGTGGTTTTGTACATGCTCATTGTGGAAGCTTAGGTGTCTACAAGGTTATTGGGCAGCTGAGTAGGGGTTTTGAGGTTCTCAGTGGCATCTACATGTTGTACTAAGGCACCTAACTGCCACTTTAGGTGTCCGGGTCCTTTTGTGGATCTAGCCCATAGTAAATACTCCTTGTGGCCTCAACTCTGCAATCCGATTGGCTAGTGGAAGCGCTTGTCAGAGCTTTGTTCCAAGCAGGCACAAGTGTCCAATTGCAGGATCAGAGCCTTACTGAGCAATAGAATCAACAGTTAAGTAAACAATCATGTGCTGAAACTATTTCACACAAGCTTTTTCTGATAAGGAATGTTGTCGCTATACTGCTCTCCTTACCTAAGCCATATTCCCTCATTGACACACCTAAGGAGCGGATCCATGTGGCTCTGCTCTGCATAAAGTGTATGAAATCAGACTCTGTTAGTGGCTGTAATCTTTAACTAATGGAATATACTTAAAACTCATAGTCAATGTCCCTTGGAATGTCATTTTGCTAGTGACTAAACCTCTTTGGGGTTGTAACTGGTAACTGAATAGCATTCAGTGCGAAAAGGGAAGGAGAGGGTTAACAGATTGTGGCTGGCCTGTATGTATATATGGGACTTCAAGGGGTGGGGAACCAGCAACCTCCCCCTTGCACAGCACACATAAAAACCAATCACAACTGCAGTCCCAGAGTATGAGGGATTCCAAAGACACCGCCGGCTATCCCCTGGAGTAAAAGGGGAAAGGTGCGGTGATAGCTCCACCTCCTCCCTCCACAGCCCATAGGGATGTGCAAGTGCACATGGGAGTGCAAACTTTACTATCTAACCTCTGGACCTCCACAACTCCGGGAGCGATTGTGCCTTCCTTAGGCACATCTCTTCTGTCGGTCCCCCGGGGAGGGTGGTGCTCCTTCTATTCAAGACAGTGCTTTTTGGGCTCATTTAGCCCTACATCCAGAATAAATATTTTATAGGAGCAGGCAGAGAAAAAAAATATGAGCTTGGACAGGACATTCGACTGTGTTAAGTATACTGAGATAAATCACCATACAAATATATGGTCAAGTGGCATGGATCACTATTTCATAAAATGTCAGCAGGCCTCTTTCATTGCAGTTTTAGAGCAGCAGAGAAAGTAGCACAGAGAACTGAGACATGCATTTTCTTATTTTTGCTTTGGTATAAAGACATTCATGTGTTTTTAAGAAAATCTCTTTGCTTTGAATCATAGTAGTTGTTTGTGATTTTAAAAAGTTCATTCCAATCTGGGGAAAATTTGTAGCTGTTATAAACCTTTTAAACTTTGCAGAATCACATTCAGTGCATGATTATGAAAGAGACCAATTATAATATGATAGAGACAATTTTGTATACTATTAATGAAGTCAAAAACCAAGTGGGCAGAATCTAACAACTGGGAAAGCAAGAAGCAAATAAGGAACTGAGGCAGAACTACTTAAAGCACAGGTAATGAACATATGAAAAAAGTTATCAGAGAAGGCAATTACAGTGGACAGTTTAAGTGAATTCAAGAGATGAGTAGAATATTTTCTGGAGCAGTGGGGTGTCTGAAGAATCTGGTTAAAGAACAAGAGGGTGGGATTAAAGATAAACTGAAAAAGAGCAGGCATTTTCAGTCAGATGGCTTTTTGTTAAAATATATTGCAATGTGTTCTTTTGTCTTCCTCCTACGAATTCTGTAAGTACATCAGTACTAAAGACTTTCTGGGACAGGGGGAAAGAGAAAATTCTTCGTAAATTTTTCTAATTTGGGTTGCAGTTATAATATGTGTGCCTGTGATACTTTAACTGTAGAACCAACTGTCTGCTCTAGGTTCTATTCTGGCGCAGCTTTAGTTCTCTACCAAATAACTCTACCAAAAGCTTACCTTCCTTCAGCTATATGAGGCATGTAATTGAGGGTGAATTTTATCACCTGCCCTGGAATTTATTTATTTTCAAACAAACCCCAGATTTTATTTACGTTGCTGGCTTAAGGAAGGATGGTGCCTGAATGTCAAACCAAGGAGTTTCCTGAATCAGTTTTGACATCACATGGCTGTTTCTACACAGGAATTGAAAGACAGGAGAATGTGAGGAAGTCTGATATTTCTCCAAATGTTTAGAACTTTCAGAAAATATGTAATGACATAGGTAGCACTTAAGACAGTCACAAAGTAGTTGCACTACTATGGAAGGATGTGGTCTAGATATGGACATGCAGCATCAGGGTCTGATCATCCATCGCCCTGCAAGGTTCTAACCAACCTCAGCCTTCCCTTAGCTCAAATGGCAGGTCAGAGTGTTTCACACCTCATTAGATTTGGCTCTTAACAGCTGAAATCTTCCACCTCCAAACCATCCAGCCCTCTGCCAAAACATTTACTTTTACTTTCCAGTCTATAGGTCTCTGATCCATTGCCATAGTTACTAAGATGATCACAAACCCAGAAAAGAACAAGGGGAGAGTACCCCTTATTCAGAATACACTAGAGACTGGAACTCAAACCTTTAAAAACATGTTTGTCTAGAGCTTTTAGACATATAATATTCAAGTAGGTTCAAAATTCTGTAAAATACGGCCCTGTCATGCTATTTAATATGAAGTGAGACTACTATGAGGAATGCAGAGTACTGCTGTGAGGGTATTTACTTAGAAAAAGTTGCAAATTTAATTTGAAGTAATTGTGCTACTGTATATATTTCTTACCAAAGCTATTTTGTATGCTTTCACATTGAGTATAATGAGTATATGGCCTTATTGTTTTTTTCCAGACTTGCTTTCCTTTGTTATGTGTTGATAAGAACTGTGCTAATACATGTGACTGGCTGTGTGAAATCAATTTGCAGGCACAGATGTTGAAAGCCAACTGGTATGGTTGCAGCATTTTTTTTTTTACAGAAAACAGAACATTCAGTGACCTAAAAAAGTTACTAATATGATTTCTGTAGATCCATGTGTTCAAACAGATTCTGCTATTTTATTCTTCAAAGTCCATTTGAGTGAATAAACATGTCTCTGGCTGATGCTGAATCCAAGGAATTGGAATGAGCTCCATCTGTGTGTTGTGTGTCTTTTAAAAAGGAAATAAACAGTATCTCTGTAGTCTTTGCAGGAGGAGTTATAGTTTGTATGCATTTTTTATGTTAATAACCAAGAAAAGCAGGTGTGTAAACACTGTTCATCTTGGTAGTGTCACTTTTGTAGCCATAGGACTGAAATAATATACACATTCTCTTTTATTATGTTATTAAAATGTTTTTGTTATAGCATTTCTATAGTGTAATGTTTGCAACTGGGTAAAAATTGTACATAGATGGCTCAAAAGTTTGTAAGTTATAGTGCTAAACAATGGATAGCACTAAGTGTGCTAAGCAATGGATATAAAGAAAGATGAAAATAGTGTATTGTCAGAAGCTCAAATGAGCTCTACAGCAACAAAACCCACTGAATTAGTGATAGAATCAAAAGACCAGGTTTGGGCACTTCTAGTCACAATGAATATTAGCTGTTCTACTTATTCTGAGAAAGGGGGCAAAATCTATTCCATACGAATTAAGAGATGTGTAAGATCCATTAGCGCTAATTTATATTCCCCCATAAATGGCTTTTTCCCAGTAGTACATGTTTTGTTTTTATTCAGCCCATCTATCCCAAATCATGGAGATTTCATCACCTCCTTTGGATAATATTCCATGGCTTACTACAGATCACTTTTATAACCTTTTTTTCTGCTATTCAGAAAAATTAAGAATAATGAGATGAAGTAATAAAAGGGAAAATAATTATACCTCCTTGCCTTGGTCTAAATTATTCCTTTCTCTCCTTGGGGTTTATACCTTTCAAATGTTTGTTTTATCATCCCTCTCACTCCCTGTTTGTAATTAAGCCAAGCAAGCATAGTAAGTGCTTTTAATCTTTCCACATAAATCATTCCCAGCACCATATTGATCATTTTAGTCATTCTTCTCTGAACTCCTTTCAATTTGTCAATATTTTTCTGATAAAAGTATGTCCAGAAATGAACACAATATTCTGGGCACTGTTGCACCTGAACCATGGGTTGGTTATTACTTCCAGGCCATTTGATGTGATGCCTTTGCATCTTCACCTAAAGTTGCATTGGCCTTTTGTTCTGACACACTGGAGTGCAAACTCCTGTTTAACTGCCTGTTCACCATCTCCAGCTGTCTTCCAGCATTAAAGTTTTTGCATGTATGTTCCTCCCTCTGAATATGTTTTGGATTATTTTCTGCAGATATATTAACCTGAAGTTTTCCAGATTGAATCTCCTTTTATTATTTATTATTAATTATTATTATTGCTAATGTTTCATTTCTTGAAGTATCTTTCCTTTATTTCTGTCCTCACTTGTTTTTATACCTCCCAGTTTGATTTAGTTTACATATTCCATAAATACTGTTTACACTCTAACTGTAATGAAGATAGTGAATGACACTATACCTAATATTGATTCCTGTAAAGCATAAGGAGCAAAAGTTTCCCCTTTCTTCCCTTCCTACATAGTTTAAACTCCTTGTGATATAGCAATTAGCAGGTATAACCTTAATGTTTAAGTGAAAGCCATTTGATACAAAGTCAATCTCTGTCTCTTGTCTCTATTTTACTATAGAATCAGAGTAGTTAGAGATGGGTGGGAACGCCGCCTGGGATTTCCACAAGTGGAGGCTAATCCCCCTGGGTTTTTTCCTAATTTTTTTGTCCCATGTAGCTGAAAATGTCCCAAATGGTGGGGCTTCCACTGTTAGCTGTTGGAGAAAAAATGTTGGCCCTATGGCTACAGTTAACTTTTTTGACAAATTAAAACATGTTGAAACCCTGAGTAGAAGGCCATGAGGGAAGGAGGGCTTAGGTTTTCCTCTGCTATAAACAAATGATTGCTAATTAACTTTATTTCCTTACCCACATATCAAACTACTTTCTCTTCAGGTCCACCAACCAAACCTGTCTATAAATTTGCCAGTTTTAGATTCCTATACTCATCTGCATAGTAGCTGAGTGTTCATGACGCCCCTGTGAAGAGGGGAAATATTTTCCCCATTTTGTAGGTGAAGAACTGAGGCACAGAGAAGGACTTGCCCAAGGTCACAGGATGTCTGTGAAAAAGTGGGATTCAAACCTAGGTCTTCAAGCTTCCAGACCACAAGGACATCCTTCCTCCTTTAGAAAGTAGATTAAGGCCATCATCAGTTGTGTGGCACTCTATCAAGTTACCTTCTGTGATGCATCTGAACTTACATCTTCCAAATCCATGTCTCCAGCAAAGTAATGTAATGTACAGTAGTTATCCCAACATACAATATAACATTCACAGAAACTTTGCTTTATATTTCCCTTCCTCCAGACATTCTCAGATTTTCCACCGAGGCCCATTTTTCTCTTTCCAGATGGAAAATGATGGACACTAAATAAGAGGCCAACTCTCCTTTTCACGTACTGTATGTTAATACCCTTTTATAGCACAAAATATAGCTTTGATTTTAAAACAGACAAAAGTTTTGGATGAACTGTGCTCCTCCCTGGGTAAAGGAAAGTAATTTCTGGTAGAATCAATGTGATTGTAGCTAGAAAATGTTTGCTAGGATGTCCCATCTACAGAGGGAAGACTCCTGTGTCGAGAGAGAGAGATTAGTTCAATTTCTAGATGAATCTTTGCCTTCCCCACAAAGCTGTAATTTTCCTAAGCACGTGCACACGCTATGAAATCAGTAGGAATCTTGCCATTGAATTCAGTGGGACCTGAATTAAACCCCATCCCTTAAAATGCCAAATATGTCTTTACCAGAGGTGCTAAAGATGTACATAATGTACCACTAGGTGGAAACTGAATCTGTCTCTTTTGGTTGAACTGGTCAAGATTACCTATACCCATGAAATAGATATTTTATATATGTGAACTAGTGTGTGAATGCTATTTTGTTGGGGATGATAAATTTGAAACAACACTTGTTTGCTTCTACATGATTTACCTTTGGATAGCTTAGTTCTTCTCTAAATTGTTTTTACCTTTTAAAATATTTATAACTATCTTCATTTTTGCTACGTGCAGTGATTTTCTCCCAATACGGGTGTTCCTGCTTTTGCATGTCTAACAGCTGGCAACCAAAAATGGTGACTTGTTGCCTGTCAGGCAGGCTGGCCTTTCTAGCAAAGCAGATGGAGTTTTTAGAATAGATTTTTCATGTGTGCTTTTTGAACAATTGCACTGTACCTCGTGATAATGTGCAATATATACAGTGCATTTCTAAAGGATAGGGTTATGTCTCAGTCTACACTGGTAACTTCGATAATCACATTATCCTTTCTAAATCTGAATTTTTGTTGACATTTTGCCATTTGTAACTTTACTCATTTCCTTATGGTGTTTTACATTGGTTTATAAATGACATACGTACAAAAGCTACCCCATAGACTTAGACGAATAAAGCAATTCCAATATTAAAGGCATCTGTTCAACAACCTGTATCTGAGAGCGAGGCAACCATGCGTCTATCTGTTATATTTTCTGTGTGACGGCTGTGGCCCTCATTGTGGGTTATTGCAGGTCTCAGAGGGCTAAGCTCACTTTGCCTCGGAGCCATTCTCTAGCGAAATAAAAAATGTGTTACATTTCCTTCTGTCACTGCACAACCTGTATGGTATAGATTGCTTCAATTACTAAATCACTTGTTATTTTTAAGCAGAAATTGATTTTGTTTTCAAGTTTTATAGATGAAAGTTGGCGGCTCTGTTAAAGGCTTTTAAAATGTTATGTTGTTGTACTTTCATGTACCTGAATGCTTCTCGTCATTTTGATTTTGCATAATGATGATGCCATTATTTACTATTTCTTTCAGATATTTAGACAGAAAAGTCTTCTGAGACACCATCTGTGCACTACAAAAGGAGGGCATTCATTAAACATTACAAAATTAAAACAATACAGAGTCATTCTTTCAACTCCACTTCTAATACACCAGTGTCTCTAATCTTCCATTATCTCTGCCAGAGCAACACATTGATTCCAGGTAAAAAAAAAGAATCAGTCCTTTTAGTTTGTGCTCCAGATGGCCTGAATGGTGTGAAAGGTGTACTACCCTGCCAGGATTTCCTTTTCATTCTTTACAAAATTGAAGAGAAAACCTTTTTACATACGAAGACCTGAGTTCAAAGTTTCTTATGCAGCAACTGGTGATAGCGCTATCTCAATTTTCCACAAAGTTTCTGGTGTAAGTAAAAGTGACAGCAATGTTGGTTACATTGTCCATCCTTAATAGGGGTCTAACTTTCTTTCTTTCTTTCTTTCTTTTCTTTTCTTTTCTTTTCTTTTCTTTTCTTTTCTTTTTCTTAACTCCTGAGGAGATGGCCCATTCTCACAAATATGCATGCAATCATTGAAAGAACGGACCCTACGAATCTCACCATATTTCATTGAAACTAATCTGTTTGCAAGCAAAGAGCAAATAACAAAGTTGAAAAGGAGTGTAAATACATTTTAACTTTTCTCCTAAATTCCTTCCAGGAAAATATGTTTTATTAAAGTTGGGAGGTGGGGAAGTCTACTAGGCTCAGCACCACTTTTTTCTGTGGGGTTGTGACAAGTAAGTATTGCAGAGTTACACACCTTTGAAAACTTTTTATCATAATAGTTCTGAGGAATATTTTGTATTGATCAGAACTGTTACCAGGCCATCCCATCTGGGTGAGATGAAAATGTTTAAGTATGTGCGTCATCTTAATAAAATAAATGTCTCTTGTACCAGTTCCTCTGCCATTCATTGTGAAAAACACCTTTGTGTGTCAGTTTTCCTGAAACTTTTCAATTTGCTGTCAAACTGAAATGAAATATTTTGTTTCAAGTTGGGTCATCGCAAATTGAAACATTTTGTTAAATTGAACCAAATCAAAACATTTAGTTTATGGTCCATTCAATGCTAACTTGTGTCCATCTGAGTTCAAGTGCCACATGCCCCCCATTATCTCCTAAGGACTTAATTTCATCTCAGATGATGCACTGAAGTCTCCCCTCCAACTGAACCACTGTGGGGCATCACAGGGAATGTGGAAATATAGAGTCTGGCCGGTAGAGGAGAATGGGTGCATGAGGCATCTGAGCTCCAACACCCATGAGGCATTATGGCAGCACAGTGCCAATGTTGAACTAAGCTGAAATGAAATGCTTTGACAAAGCAAAATGAAACATTTTACTTTGGGAATGGGTGAAGTGCTTTATTTTTACTGAAAATGTCAAGTTGAAATCTTTCAGAATGTTCAGTTCCTAGAAAATTTTCATATTTCATTATTTTGTGCTAATTTGGAAGAAAAATAAATGTCAGAATTTGGAATTTTCCATCAGATGGTAATTCCAGGTTTTGATCAGCCCTAAATTTAACCAGCAGTACTAGCTGCATTTCAAGAATCAGGAAGTGTTAGGAGCTGGTCCAAATCACTTGAACTAATTGAGGAGAAAAAATTGGTTCATGAACCTTTATATTTGACATGTTCCTCTCCTTTTCACATTTTGTCCCTAAATTTTCTTAAGTGGTGGCGCACAAACTCACCTTGTCAAATTTCTTAAATTAAATACAGTAGTTCAATCTGAAACACTAAGGCTGTCTCTGCTCTGCTTCGCAGTTTGGACAACAGAGTGTGAATATCAGTGTGCACCATAGTTCTGAGCTGTAACTCCCCATGTGTGAAAGGACTATCTTAATGCAAAGTAGGAATCTTTAAGTTTGTACCTGCAGCATCCACAGAAGGGAGTTACAGCCAAGCACTTTGGTGTGTACCGCCATTTACACCTCCATAGTCTGAACTGCAGGGCAGTACAGACAAGCCCATAGTATGACCAGTCATTTTTCTGGATTTCTTTTCATTACGAAGATAGAAAATTTAGAATTATTTATTAGTATTTTACCTTCAATGCTATATAAATTTGGAACTTTGACCAGCTGCAAAAGCAGGCAGGATTCAAAAGTGTCCACAACATGCAGCCAATGGCAATTCAGGAGAGAACCACTGAGTACAATATCTCATTACCTATTCATTTTGTGTTCTGTAGAAGGACTTTTGCCTGTATGAAATCAGGATGTCCTGAGAGCCTGAAAAGAGGAAGGAGCAAAGGAGACACTACCTTTCTGAAGTTCATCACTACCAATACTTAGGTGACATTTACATTTGATCAACACAGGGAAAAAATGATTAAAGTGTCTGGTTAAATAAGGAGTCACACACAATTGCTAACATTCTCTGCAGCTTCAATGGAAAAAAATCTTTAAAATAATAGAAAATGGAGAAGGAAAATAACTATTAACTCATCAAGTCCATCTCTTGCTAGTGGAAGATAATGCAGAAACCTGGAATGAGAAGAAAAGAGATTTGAGAGTGTTAAACCCGCTCATTGTTCTCACTGGGAACCCCCCTCAAGCTCCTGACCCTCTACTCAGGGCCTTGACATGAAGTGGTTTCAGTGTAAATACACAGGACACCAAATGTGGGTTTAGTATGACCAGAGAAGGAAGAAGAGATCACGCTTGGTGGAAAAGGAGCAGAAGCTGTTTTGGCAATATTTTTACATTGACCAAATGGCTGAATGGAAAACCTTTGGAAAGATGAATACTACAGTAAAGATAAAGCTCTCATCTTCTTAAAAAAGGTTTTTGACATTTCTCTTCTACAAGCCAATAGAGCCATGACAAAAAGCAGCAGTAAGGACTCCCATTTAAAAAAAATGCAGCAAAGAGGACAGATGTCCATTTCTTAAAAATGTTCTCTGTTATAGATATGTATGCTTGGTTTTTATGCTGCTGTTTAATATTTAAGTGCAACAGAATTGGTGCCAAATGTGCCTACCTGCCTATCTGATAGAAAACTCCACCCTGCCAAGCTTAAAATCTCAAACAACTTTTCTAGATAAACATAATGGATTTTTAATATTTTCCCCTCATTTCTTTTCTCCATTCATCTAGCCAGTGGGAGCTATTAGAAGAGTGATCCTTTATACACACTTCCAGTAAATTTTAAAAAGAAAATATATTTTTAAATTGCTATGTTAAAATTTTTAGATTTCTTTTCAGCTGTCACCATTTCTATATTGTTGTCCATCTGGTATTTATAAACCAATTGAAATGACTGACAATAGAGCCTGTAATGCAAACTATTATAGTAAGTAGTAAAATAAAACATGTAGATATTTTGATACCGCATTTATAGATATCAAAAATTTGTGAAGAGATTTTTTCCATGACTGGCCTCTAACCTATTTCTGTAGTCAATAATACAAATCACTTACTGTGATGGGGTTAAACTCCATCATGGTCTGGAATAGCCAATAAATTACAGCACAGGTGAAATAGATGTACCTAATTAATTGCTTTACTGTTAAAGCGGTGGAACTGGAAGGTAGCAGGGATAATTTAGAGGATATGGATCTTATAAAAGGCAGACTGTTCAGTCTTAAAGGAGGAAACCCTGGGAGCAGAGTACTCCTCTGAAGGGGCTTGAGCCAAAGGCTGCTGGATAACAGACACCTCAGAGAGATGTAGTCTGGGGGACCAGTCCTCAAGGCTAGAGCTGGGAAAAGATTTCTGAGTAGCTAAAAAGAAGAGAGAGCTCAGAAAAATGGCAGAGTGATTGAGAGCTTTTTTTTTAAAAAAAAGGAGTACTTGTGGCACCTTAGAGACTAACCAGTTTATTTAAGCATGAGCTTTCGTGAGCTACAGCTCACTTCATCGGATGCATTTTTACGAATACAGACTAACACGGCTGTTACTCTGAAACCTGAGAGCTTTTTAGCCATTAGTTTGAGCCTTTGTAGTCTGAAATAGATTGGACTCATACACTTCTCAACTGGAGTGCTGTGTTGTGCATAGAGGCAGAGGACGAGCAGGAAATACAGGAGATCATAGAATCGTAGGACTGGAAAGGATCTCAAAAGGTCTTCCAGTCGAGTTCCCTACACTCAAGGTATGATTAAGTATTACCTAAACCATCCCTGACAGATGTTTGTCTTACCTGCTCTTAAAAAAATCTCCAATGGTGGAGATTCCACAACCTCCCTAGGCAATTTATTCCAGTGCTTAACCACCCTGACAGCTGGGAAGTTTTTCCTAATGTCCAGCCTAAACTGTCCTGGTTGTAATTTAAGTCCATTGCTTCTTGTCCTATCCTTAGAGGTTAAAGAGAACAATTTTTCTCCCTTGTCCTTGTAACAACCTTTTATGTACTTGAAAACTGTTATGTTCCCCCTCCGTCTTCCCTTTTCCAGACTAAACAAATCCAGTTTTTTCAATCTTCCTTCATATGTCATGCTTTCTAGAACTTTAAGCATTTTTGTTGCTCTTCTCTGGACTTTCTCCAGTTTGTCCACATCTTTCCTAAAATGTGGACACAATACTCCAGTTCAGGCCTCATCAGCATGTAGTAGAGCAGAAGAATTACTTCTTGTGTCTTGTTTATAACACTCCTGCAAATACATCCCAGAATAATGTTTGTTTGTTTTTGTAACAGTGTTACACAGTTGACTCATACTTAGCTTGTGATCCACTATGACCCCCAGATCCCTTTCTGCAGTACTCCTTCCTAGGCAGTCATTTCCCATTTTGTATGTATGCAGCTGATTGTTCCTTCCTAATTGGAGTACTTTTCATTTGTCCGTAATGAATTTCATCCTATTTCCTTCAGACTGTTTCTCCAGTTTGTCCAGATTGTTTTGAATTTCAATCCTATCCTCCAAAGCACTTGCAGCCCCTCCTAGCTTGGTATCATCCACAAATTTTATAAGTGTACTCTCTGCCATTATTTAAATAATTGATGAAGATATTGAACAGAACCCAGAACTAATCCCTGCAGGACCCCACTCAAAATGATCTTCACCTTGAGTGTGAACCTCTGATAACTACTCTCTGGGAATGGTTTTCCAACCAATTATGCACCCACGTTATAGTAACTCCATCTAGGTTATATTTCCCTAGTTTATTTATGAGAAGGTCACGTGAGACAGTGTCAAAACATTTACTAAAGTCAAGATATACCACATCTCCTGCTTCCCTTCTATCCACAAGGCTTGTTACCCTGTCAAAGAAAGCTATTAGGTTGGTTTGACGTGATTTGCTCTTGACAAATCCATGCTGACTGTAATTTATTACCTTATTATCTTGTAGATCTCTGCAAATTGATTGCTGAATTATTTGCTCCATTATCTTTCTAGGTACTGAAGCTAAGCTGACTAAGTAATTCCCCAGGTTGTCCTTATTCCCTTTTTTGTAGATGGGCACTATATTTACCCTTTTCCAGTCCTCTGGAATCTCAACCGTCTTCCATGACTTTTCAAAGATAATCACTAATGGCTCAGATATCGCTTCAGTTAGCTCATTGAGTCATTCTTGGATGTATTTCATTGGGCTCTGGAGACTTGAAGATATCTAATTTGTCTAAGTAATTTTTTGTTCCTTCCCTATTTTAGCCTCTGATCCTACCTTATTTTCACTGGCATTCATTAGGGTACATGACTTAGGCTAAGATTTTGTCATGGATATTTTTATTAAGAGTCAAGGACAGTTCACGAGCAATAAAGAAAAATTCACGGAAGCCCATGACCTGTCCCTGAATTTTACTAAAAAGATCCCTGACAAAATGGAGAGCTCACCTGCGGGGGCCCCACACCACCTGCAGAGGGCCTGGGATAACAGTGGTTAAACATTTTAAAAATCTCCTGTAGTCTCCAGTATTTTTCCTTATTGCTGTGCTGCTCAGCTCCTATTCTGCCAAATGCCTTCACTGCTCACCTTCTCTTCTTTCAACCTGACAGGAGCAGGAGAGCATGTCCAAAGTATATTTTGAAATATATTATTTACAGGGCTCCCTATGGATTTATTGAATGCATTTGTTCTTGGATTTGGTGTCTTGGGCAGCTGCCTCATACCATCAAAACCATGTGCCTGCTTTCTCCATTTTATAATTTTAAAAAACGTTCTGAAGACATGACCTTCAAGCATATCCAAATGCTGAAAGCCCTGTTTAATATTAGTGTGTAACATGTGGGGCATATTATTTCCAGAGGGAACATTTCAAAAGCAATTCTTTCAAAGCAGATTTAAAGAATCTGGACTGAAAGGTGTGTCTTTTAAGGTACTTTCAGACTCTTTCTACAGAATGAATACTTATTTTTTCTCTCTGCCTTTATAAAAACTTATTTAAATCAGCTTACTGGAAATGACATTGCTGCCGAACCAAGGGGCTCCAACAATGGAAACTAATAAATAAGAATCTCCCTGTCTCTTTATCCCAATCCTGCCTCTTAATTATCCTCTACAACAGGCTACCTGGTACATCTATAAAACTAACTAACATTTTAAACTGTTTTCCCCGCATTGGCCCCATTAACCGAGCCCTAGGTGTATTTATGTGGCCTAGGTGTATTTACACTGAACCACTGTCCAACATATTATCATTCTCCTTATGTACTGAGTGACTAGGTTTTATAAACAATGTCTTTTTCCTTTGTTCCTCTATAAACTCACGTAGGGAAAGTAGTCTATGTAAAGGGCAAAATAAGTTCTCATGTCAGATACCATTTCCAAGCATACAGGAACAAGTTGAAGTTGTACAGTACTTAATATATCAAGAAACATCACATTATTTTTCTACTTTTGGGTAACCACATTGCCTTTTAACAAGAAGAATAGGTTTTTACAAACACTTGTCAGGAATGGTCTAGTTATTACTTAGTCCTGCCTTGGGCTGGGCTGAACTAGATGCAGTGAGTTGGACTAGCTGACTTAATGAGATCCCTTGCAGTCCTCTACTTCTGTGACTGTAATAACTCAGATGAGTTCTAAGAGCCCTTTATACCAGGGCTTGAAAAGCCCACTTGCCTATTCATGGCCCAGCTGCTCCTGCTCCTGTAAGAACCCCAAGACCATTTCTCTTTTTTCCAAGACAGAACAGGAAAAAGAATGGAGACAGAGTCAGCCAGGCACTGCTCTTGCTTTCTTAGGAGGAAAGGCAAAAACTGAAGAGCAGAGCAGCAGGGTCAGTTCTACGGTCCCATTATTGGCTGGGGCCAAGTGAAGATTTTGAGGCCTCTGGATGTTGCTACTTAAAAAAACAAACGAAAAAAACAACAACCCAACCCTTCTAGGAGTCTACTTGCGGTTATTTTGTCAATATTTTGTCATTGTCACATCCACTGCTTCACAGTGGATAACTCTGTACATATGTTGGCCTTTCTGATAGTAATTTAGTGCCTTCTGAAGATTGTTTGGCTGAAAAATATTCCTTTTGTCCCCTCTCCCTGGTAGCACCAGCAGCCACTGTTCTTTGCCTTGCAGAGAAGCTGAGGAGTCACTGATTTTTTGACATGTCAGGAGCTGGAGGAATGCCTGTGAGTGAGAATACGTGAAGGTCCAGCCCATCTTCATGTATATTCAGAAAGATAGAGAAATTACTGTATATGAAGAGGATTTCCTTGCAAACATAGATCTAAGCCAAGTCTTCCTCAGCATCCAAACTATTGGGGTGGGGAGAACCTGAAATTCTCCTGGAAAAGCGAGTGCTGTACAATAAAAGAAGCAGGGTCTAAAACCTATTTTCCCAGACTTTCAGAACTAGTGACTCACTTTCCAGACTAAGAAGTGTTTTGATAATGTCCTCATTTTCAAAATCTCTAACTGTAACCATAAGCCGGTGAAATTGTCAACACTACCATAAAACAACAGACTACTATAACACTTTGAAAAGCGAACTTTAATGATAAAAGAAGAGACAACATTGTGAATGTACTTACAGTTGGATGTGACCGATGAGCCTGTATTGATGACACATGGTAGTCACACACAATGTAAAACTGGAGAAATGCACAGTCTCAAGTAATTTTCAATCCACAATTGACTGTTATACCCCCTGACTCAGAGATAAGTGAATGAACATGGGATGAAAGCTGAGGCTCCTCCATCAGAGACAGCCAAAATCTGAACAGTTATTGACTAGAGCCCATCAACAGCAGGGTCTTGTCACAATTTGTTTTGCAGTGCTGCTACGTAAACAGTCTCTTGTCTGAACGCATTTATGATCTATCTCTTTCCCCTTTGTGGGTCATCAGGGAAATATTCCCATAGCTGGGAATGATGTTCCTTCAGAGGTGTTTTTAATAAGTTCCTGATTGCTCCTGAACAGCTCAACAATTCAAAAGTCAGAAACAAGAGAAATTACTCAAATTTCTTTCTTTGCTCTAAAGACATTTTGCTCTAAAGACATTTCTCAGTTTTCTGAATAATATTTCTACCCCATCATGCATATTCCATCCCTGGAGAGAAGAGTTTGCGTCATTTAGCTTTAGAAGTCAGCAATGTAGGCTAAATAGGCCACAAAAGTGAATTATTGAAGGTGCCAGTAAGTAGAGAAGCTGGGTCAGCAGTAAATCTCCCATGTTTGCTCATGCAAACAATGCAAAACATTGAGACTTCCCTGAACAACCTTCTATTAAATTTACCCAGCCGCAAATTGATGGAGGACTTGCACCATTTTTTTTAGGTATGTTTTTAGCAGCAAGACTGTGATGGTGTGTAGAACAGCGAAGCCATGAAGTAGGTGGTATAGTGTTTTGGATATGTGAGACAACACGCTATTATTGTTACCTGTCATTGCTTTGGCACCATCTGTGCAGCCAACAATATATCACACTCACCGACTGTGAAAATCTTTGACTGCTTCCTGAAATGTCTTAAATAAGCATTCTCCTGCTGTGTGTCCTGGCACAGTTTCACACAAAAGTAATCTTTCTTTAATAAAACCTAGAAGCTATGCAGCATTAGCCATATCAGTTGACTCATCATGTTGAATTGTTAAATAGTCATTTTTCCTGAGATTTGAAACTATTTGATCTCAATCATCCTCAACTGCATCACTAGAGCTGTGTGCGAATTTGATTTTCCATTTAATGGGAAATTCCTTAATTTTGAATATATTTTCTGTTCGAAGACAGAATGAAAGCAAAATTTCAAAACTGCCCACAAAACAAAATTATGAAAAAAAAATTGGGATAAATTTAAATATTTCTTTTTGATAACTCAAATACTTTGTTCACATTTCAACCTTTATCTTAAAAAAAAAAAGTATATAAAAATGAATTTCATTTAGAAGTCATTTTAAATTGAAAAATCAAAATATCCCATTCTGAAACTGCTTTGTTTTGTTTTTTTCAAAACTAAATTGTGTGAAAATCAACATTTTTCTAAATGTTTGGATTTTGATGAGACTGGCATCTTTAGCCAAAAAATCATTTTGACAAAACTGTTCTGACTAGCTCTGCACATCAACTAATGTGGCATAAGAGAGTGGTGTTTGCCAAAAGGCACTGTTTTCAAATTTTGGAGCTGCTTCGAGCCCTATAACTTTTGACCCAATGTCCGTTTTCTGAAAAACTTTGTACTTTACACTGTTGTGCAATATGTAGCAATACCAAATAAGGGGATATCTGAAGGGAGTGTGTGTTGACATTGCCAGTTTGAGTAACCAAGTCTTGTTGATTTTTCAAATCTTTGTTTTCTCAGAAAAAAAATCCTTAGGTTTATCTTTCAGTGACTAATGTTTGGTTACTAAATGTTGCAACAGCTCTGAAGACTTCACATTTTTGGTAGCAGCCACTTCAGGGGACAGTGCATGCTGTGGTGTTGAGTCAATCAATATGAAATCATATGTCAGTATACTTCTCATTCCCACATTTTTATTCCTTTCTAAGGTGTCCTTGGGGCAACTTGCCACAGTCCTTTTCACAAAGTAATCCTCCCCCTGAATATCCCCTGCTGGTCTGAGCTTCCTTCTCAGCTCCAGTGATGCCAGCTCTCTCTGGCTCCCTGCTTATGGCCCTGTAACCCTCACCACTATCAAATCTTACTTGAACCCTGGGTTCAATAGCTTTTCCCCTTAAGCAGGGGGAAGGGCCTTTAGGTGTGGGCAGGCATTCCTCTGGGAACTCAATAGATGCAGTGATGCCTGGGAGCAGAAAAAAACCAATGAGTTACTTGAAAGTCTTCTCTGCCTTCCCTGCTCCAGCAGCCTTGAAGCAGGCAACCTGCATGAAGCCAGCTATCTGTCAGGCCCAAGTCCATTGGAGCACTTGCATGTCAACTAGGCAGTGCCCTTCTCCCCTGCTTTTATCTCCAGTCTTAAAGCCTAGAATTTGCCCCAGAGCAGTAGAGAGCCCTATTCTCTGGATACTTCTGGTGAATGGGAGACAAAGCTCAAAGAAAAGTTCAAGGGGAAGACAAAGAAATTAGGCCATTCATGAGTAGAAGAGGGGGGGGTGTTAAGAGACTGGGGAAGTCAAAAGATATTCACTCCATATAATCACTCACAATAAAGAATTCAATTTGTCAGGACAGGAGATAAAGACGTAAAGAATGTAGATAGGGAAACTGAGGCATGAGAGAGCCCTCAAGAGGTGGCCCTGCCTTAGTTTTCCCTACTTTACTGGGCTTTCTCAGTCAGGTTACCAGACAAACTCTTCTTTGGTTCAGCTATCTCCCTCTTTGGGACTAGAGTTATTAAAATAACAAAATCATTCCCAAAATAAAATTGTCAATATCCCTAGCAAATCTATACTCCCAGGCTCTCTCTCCCTGAAGACTGAGGGTTCTCTAGTAGCACCTACTCACTCCTGGAAACCTGCCTACCTGCCACAGCTTCCTGCTGCTCTTTATAGAGGAATCAGCTCATCTGTGCCTACCTGATTCTAGTAATTAACCGTTAACTCATTCCAGGTGTCATGGGCAGGGCTAATTGGGTGGAGCTGGTTGGTTCCAGCTCTCCAGTCCTAAAAGGGGCAGGCTACCCAGTTACAATGTATAAAGAAAGAATAGAAAGTTGCTGAATAATTTCTTTTCAGGCACTGAAGATTGCCCATTCTGATGCTATTTGAGAGTCAGGAGATATCTGAGGGGATAACTTGTCCTTTAGGAGAAATCTGTAAAACATGATGTTGTTTGGACTATCCTTTGTAGCAGTGCCAGCAGACAACTTATATGCACCATCGAAGACTTCTCTGTATGTTTTCCTTTGGGTGTCACAAGGTAGTTGTAGTAAATAGCAACTTGGTAGCAGAAAGGTGATCTTTTGTTAGTCTTTATATCAAGCATTCTATCATGTGTATCTGTGTGCAGGTCTGTGTCTGCTGTACATCCTGACTGCCTACATTTTGTGCCTTTAACTATTTAGGCGTTTTTATATTAGATTTAAGGTACAACATGGATTCATTGTTATATGTGAACATTTTTCATCTTTACAATATTGTTTGTAGTATGATTGGTGACTCATTGGTCATTTAGGGAGCTTTGAAATGACAATTTAACAGCTGGAACTGAATTAGTCTATGTTGCATACCCTATCTGACTTACTGGGCTTTTTCCTGTATAGTAAAGAACTTTACAAACAAATACTACTATATAGAAATATTTGGATTTTAGACACTTTTGCTGTCTCCAAGATTTAATTACTAAGATTTTGGCCTTCAAAACTTCTTATACTTTGCGGTGAGCTTCTTTCGTTGAAGATGTAGGTCCTTTTGGTATTTACAGATATTTGCGGGTAAAAGGTGTCTGGGGAATACTTTAAATATTGACAGTATTGAGTTAGGGGTGCATCCCATTTTTAGTGGAGCTTAGTGATAGATTGTGCAGTTCACACATGGCCCATGTTGGAGTGGTGCACTGCCTTATGGAGCTCTGAGGAATGTGCTTCACAAATCACAATTTCTTGTGACTCTCTGGTGATGATACAGAGGAGAGCAAGGCCACGGCCTCTGCCCCTCTTCAGCCCCTCTGAGCTCCAAAGAGTGCCTGGAGGGAGAAGTTCTTATGTTCTCCCAAGCGTAGAGACTACTGTTGTGTCTGGCCCTTGTGTTGGGTGGACACAAAAGAAATGTCTCCTTGTTCTCTCTCTCTCTCTCTCCTCACTCCCTGAACACCAACATTAGGGATAAAACAATATATGGCCCTTAGTAGGAGAATGTTATAGGGGGCTATATTGTGGCTTTAGGAAGCACTGCTGCACTGGGAACATGGTGATGGAGATATTGCATCAGTGGGCCTGGCTGGAAAGATTCTGCCTGCAAAGGACATGTGCAGAGGAATGCTTCTGAGGCCACTATGGGAACCACACAGAGGATCATCATCTGTGATTCATTTTCACTGAGCAAAGTATGCAATCCTCCCTGTGCTGGCCCTAGTCCAAGAGCTGATGTACAAGGAGGGATGTGTGGCCTGGCTCTGATATTACATTCAGAGTGCCAGGCGCAGTGTTCTGGCAGATGCACGTGTGCAGGTCAGGGAGCTCATGCTAGAGATTTCAAGGAAGCTCTAAAATCAGTTTGTAGATTCTGAAAATCCTGTAGATTTGGTTTGATTCCTGTCCCAGTAGGGAACATAGTAAAGTCAAGTAAACTTTTGAAAGGTTAGTCAAGTGGATGCCATTGTGTGTTGACTGGAATGAGATTTACATGCTTCAACCAAAGGTTCTGGGAGATTTCAGTTCATGTGTTTGTCACAGGGTGAGCTGGGCCTTCATAGGAACAAAGCCTAGCCCACCAGTGCCTAATATTCCCCCCAGATCAGGGCACTATGGGATACAGCAAGGCCTGCTAGGATGGGGGTACCAGGATAAAAGATAGGTCCTCTCAATGAGAGAGCATGCAGGGATAGTGACTTGCTATATGCCTCTCAAGTGACCGTGTTCTGGACTAGGATTATTGTGGCAAGTTGAGGAAGGAACCCATTACAGGCTTCGTAGAAGATGCCTCGGGTGACCTAGCAGAAGCCATAGAGAAGAGCAGCACTATGTTAGCAGGGCCCTCTGGGGAGTCAGAATCTCAGTCAATGCTGTGGCAATTCCTCAGAGAGAGGGAGCCAAAATGGGGCCTGCAAGAGGTTTGGCAAAGATATTGGTGGAAAGGCTGGAAGGAAGAAATTGAAGGAAGCCCACCAAGAAAGTGGCCCTTGGTAATCATGAAACCAAGCAGTGTGGAGTTTGTGGACAGACACCCCTATATAGAGCCTGAAATAAAGGGAGGGCCTGTATTCTCTAGGGTGCCACCTAGAGGTAGAAGGAAAACCCTTAAAATGGCAATTCTTTTTATAATTAAAATGAAGAAATATCATCACTGCTTTCCTGATTCTTTTGTAAGTGATCTATTGCCTGCTGGATATACAGTGGCTATATCTGGAAGCTGCAATTTAGCATTTCTTTGGGTGTTCTGTTGTACCATTTAGAATTAAGAACCATGGCTCTGAACCTTGTCTAGGAATCTGTGGAATCCAAAGAATTAAGAAATGACTGTTTTGGCCACTGCATATTTGCTGTAAGGCACTTAGGGTCCAATTCAAAGCCCACTGCAGTCAATGCTTTCATTGACCTCAGTGAGCTGTGGATTGTGGCCATTAAACATTCATAGTATTGGGTATTTTACCCCCCCCCCCCAGTGCTAGTACTTACTATGTCACTTCTACACTAGTACCAATAAGTTATTTACCTCTTTTGTAACCACAAGTGCCCCTCTCTGCTCCTTGTGCCTGCCTGCACCACCCTGTGATAGTTTTATGTCCTCTACACTTGGAAAATTATCAGTGTTCTGGGTGCCAAGCAATGTTATTCTCTGAGACTAAGGGCTTGTCTACATTACGTGCTGGATCAACGGGCAGTGATCGATCCAGCGAGGATTGATTTATCGCGTCTAGTCTAGATAAATCAACTGTCGCGTGCTCTCCCATTGACTCTGGTACTCCACCAGGGCGTGAGGCGCAGGCGGAGTTGATGGGAGAATGTCAGCTGTCAAGTTACCGCAGTGAAGACACCGCTGTAAGTAGATCTAAGTATGTCAACTTCAGTTACGTTATTTACGCAGCTGAAGTTGCGTAACTTAGATCGATCCCACCCCCCCACTAGTGTAGACCAGGCCTAAGAGATATTGAAAAGCTTGGAAAAAAATCACTTTTTCAATGCACCCTAATGTCTTAGGTAGTTTTCAGATAACATGGGTATGTCTACACTGCATCTGGGAGTGTACTTCCCAGAGTGAGTCGACTGACTTGCATTATCCCTACTCAAATCAGTGTGCTAAAAATAGCAGCAGGGATGTTGTAGCTTGGGTGGTGACATGGGCTTGCTACCTGAGCTTGGACCTGGGGTTTGGGTGGGCGTGGTCTTGGGTGGATAGACCAAGCCACTGTCCATGCCACAATATCCACCCTGCTATTTTTAGTGTGCTAGCTCTGGCAGAGCTAGCGCGAGTCTGTCTACCTGAGTTGGGAGGCATGCTCTCAGGTGCAACATAGACACATCCTTAGGGTATATCTACACAGCATTTTGGAGCGGGTGGGCCAACCCAGGTTGACAGACTTGAGTTAGTGACGCATAGACACATGTTGAAGTTGCAGCTTGGACTCTGAAGTCCATCTGCCTCCTCTAATTTTAGAGTGCTAGCATGAGTCACATCTGCCCTAATCTGTCTACCCCATGCTGGGAGGCTCACTCCAAAATGCCACGTAGACATATTCCTCAGGGTCGCTTTAAGACTTTGTGTGAAACACCTGCCCATTGCCTCTGACAATAGTTGTTTCCTTTTATAGAGAAGATACTCTATTGTTGAAATTCAGATTCACTTTGATGGTCTTGTCACCTGATTTATCCTGCTAGCCTTGGTATGATATTAAGAAATGGTACATACCCAAAATACATGATTTGCTCGTTACCTTATTTGCATATTCTTAAGGAATCCACAGAGTACTTTGGGTAGAATTATCCTTTAATATTGCATGTTACATACAACAAGTAGGTGAAAGTACCACATTTGCTAGAAATGACTGGAGACTCAAGATTTCCGTATTAGCAATAAGAGAGTTAAAAAGCTTTTTCCTCAGCTGGGGATTATCACAATTACAGAAGATATATATGTATATTACAATAAAATGGTAACATCTAGGAGAAAATGACCAAAGAAAAATGCCATCTGAGAGGCTGGAATGCTAAGTTCTGTAGTCATGAATTCTCTCAGTCCCATTATTGATATTACAAAACCCACTAACAAGTTTATTAACAATAGTACTACTATAAGCTGTGCTTTTTATTCTTTTATTACTAGATTCTTTACCTGAGCACCTTTTATTGCCTTCCGTACATGTGGCAGAGATTGCTCCCTGATGGAGCTGCACTGTTAGAAATAAGAAATTTGCTTTCACTGTTAATACCATGAGCTGGGAAGCACAAGAGATTCTGTCATAATGATAGTGGTGACTTTGTGTTCTATTGCCTGGTGTTAGCCGCTTTGCTTGTACTGTACTTGGCTAAAATTAGATTAGATTAGATTTGATTAGAGCGAATCAATTCTTTAAAAATAAAAACAACTGTTTTGATCATCAACCTTTCTTCTGAAGCAAACTTAAACCTTTTTGAAAGGCTTAGATTAGAAATGCATCTAAGATGAAAAATTCAGCTCTGGTTTCAGGTCTATATTTAAATGCCCTATCCCAGCAAAGTTTGTGGCATTTGGATTCCATGTACCAATTTAGGCCCGTCTTTTATTAAGATCATCTTGGGGAAGTAACCTTTTCCTTTCCCATGAAAAATGTTTTGATTTAGTAGAATTAGCATTTTCTGATTTGGAAAAAAAAACTTTCTGTTGGAAAACTTTTGACCAGCTCTGTTAGCCACCATTGATGCTAATCCTAAAAAGAAATACATACAAATATATATTGAAGTGTCACAATTTTTCAGTTTATGCCTATTCCTAAAAGAGGCTTTAGCTTGTACCAGTAACCCTTTGGGTTAAATGGCTAGGACGATAACACTTTATTTAATCTAATGTACAGTAAATTACTGTGACATATTTAAGCTGCTGCCTCCTGAAGTTTGAGTGGACTCTGAAGTGCATGCAAGCATGATTTTGAAGACTGTATTCATGTGTGCATTTGTAGACACTGCTAGTGCCGTTAATCAGTATGTTCCTTCTGGGGATAAGAAGCACCATGTTTGCCTCCTCATCTCGCCAGTGGTTTTAGGCACTGAAGGCTACTTTTTGGCTTTTAACTGTAACCTTGTAAAGGTAAGAAAGAGACCCCTATGTTGCTTACCATAACTTTCTTATTTTTTCCATTTACTTATGTTTTTTTTCTTCTCAACCAGTGCTTAATTTGTTCCAGGGTTCAACCCTGGCACCTCTAGGCTTGGCAGTTTATTGCCCTGCCACGTCTGGGCTTACTGCCCCAGTTATGAAAGTACAAAAAAATGGCTTGAGCCCTGCATCGAATCTCTTGAGCCCAGGCATTTCTTTCATTACAAAGTAAGAACTGTTCTTAAGTCTTGTGGCATTCAGAGGCATGAACTGGCCCTGTAGGGTTTTTTAAAATCAGATTGTGGAAGCTGGCCCTTTATGTAGCTCAGTATGAAAGTAATTAATTTCAGTAAATCATGCTTTCTGCCTGGCTACAAATTCTTTTCTTCCTCCTGTTCTAAAATCCTGCTAGATCTGTGGTGATTGTGCCCGGCCTGATAGGGTGATATCATGCTGTTTTTTGGGGGAGCTTTCTTTAGAATGCTTAAAAAAGATGAGTGCAAGTCGGATGAGTGGAATTTCAAGCTGTCTTTGTGTTTTTCTGTCGTACCCATCGCTGTGATATCCAAACCAGAGTGCCTCAATTTTTTTCAGTTATGCACCACAACTTATTAGAGAGAAACTATCTCATAGAACACCAAACTGGACCCTGGAAACACTCCACATGTAAAAGTGACATGCAGGCACCTCTGACCCCTTCTGGGTTCTTCACCAAGCCAGATCAGAGGATTGAGGCCACTAAGCATGTGTTTTGTTTAGTTCAGTGTTTCCCAAACTTGGGACGCTGCTTGTTCAGGAAAAGCCCCTGGCGGTGGCTGGTACGTCCCTCGGCCCACACCACTTCCTGCAGCCCCCATTGGCCTGCAGCGGCGAACCGCGGCCAGTGGGAACCGCGATCGGCTGAACCTGTGGACGCGGCAGGTAAACAAACCGACCCGGCCCGCCAGGGGCTTTCCCTGAACAAGCGGCGTCCCAAGTTTGGGAAACACTGGTTTAGTTCAAAAAAATTGTATACATCACTTGGAGAGGAAAAAATAGAAACCAAATATTATAAACTGCAATTTTAGCATGAAAATTCATTTGTGACTTCGGGCTGGTCTACGCCAAAATGTTAGGTTGGCTTAACTACATTGCTCAAGGCTGTGAAAAATTTCATGCCCTGTGCAGTGTAATTAAGCCAGTCTAAACCTTTGTGTACACATAACTAGCTACTACCTCTCAGAGAGGTGGATTTATTACAGCGACGGAAGAACCCCTTCCATCACTGTAGTATCTACACTATAGCTCTTAAAGCAATGAAGCTGCAGCATTTCTAGTGTAGATATATCTTAAAGCTCCTATTTTGTGTAATGCTATTAATTTGTCAGTGTAATAAGAAATCAAGCAAGATAAATATTAGCATTTGCAATTTCGTTTCAACTCTTACTTTTAAAGGCTCATTAAGTAAATGTTTGAATGAAAATTAGAGTGATTAACATACTTTTAAAATTTGAGCTTGTCCTTCCTAGGTGAGTGAGTGAGAAGGAAGTCTGTATCACATCCTAACACATCACAATTTACAAATTACTCACTGGCTGCATAAATATATTGAAACACAGTGAAACCTATTCTATGGTGACCTGTCCAAGGGATCAACACCGTTGATTGCTTTACACACTCTTTGTTTCCTTATAAAAGTGGAGCCAATATGTGCTCAGTAAACTTGAGGAATCTTTGGGCAGTCTCCTAAAACTAGAGTTACCTAAGAATGGTGGTTTTATTATAAACAGTATAATGCATTTACCGTTCACTAATGACATATGGTTTGTAATAGTGAGTGTGGCCCCGAGCCATTGAAAGCTCACTAAGCATCCAGGCTACGTAAGTCTTTGGATTCTCAATCAAAGGATGACATTTACAAAATGTGGATGTTCCCTAAACTCTTAAATTAAGTCTAATGATTTACAGTAAAGATACCTGATCATTTGTTAATAAATGCCTTTTCTGTGCCTTGAAAACATAAAATACATGTTAAAGGAACACCATCAGGTAATCTAGGGCCAGAAGCTTGCCTCCACAGTCTGGACATTTATGGAGATATACCACCTGCCTAGCCTTTGTGGTTGCAGAAGTACATGAATATGTAGTCCTCTAGGAAGCCTGGCTCATAGGAAAGAAAGGGGGCAATAGGCTCCTGAACCACAGCCCCCATAAGACAACAATTTTTTCCAGTTTTGGGTCAAACTGATCCAAAATGGAAAATGGATTTTAGTTTTGTTGTGTAACCCAGTGGGTGAGCTTGCCTTTATTATATTTACTGCTTTGCGTTATATTCTGTTTTGCATTATATTCAGCAGTAATGCAAGAAACCTGCAGGCCTGTATCCTGTAAGACATTAGCTTCAGCAAGTTAGCATAAGGCTTGAGATCTATGAACTTTGAACAGATAAATGGACCAATGGAAAAGTATTTGGGGAGCTGAAAATAGAGTTTAAGAGGAAGTGCTGATCACAGGTAAATAATTCAACCACAGAAGTGTCTTGGGAATGAACTGACATACTAACAGGTACATGAGATACATTTAAGGCTAGCCTGCTTGCTTGCCTATATACATCTTTTCTTATATGTTTCTTATTTTCTTATAGGGTTGATTATTTGTTTTATTATAATGTTTATTGGTTTATATTAGAGTATATTTTGGCTGTAACACAAGGGACCTGCAGGCCACATTCTGCATGGTAAGCTAAGGCAAAGTTAGCATACATATGTTTGGGACCTTTCACCTAGATAGATGGTGATGAGCTAAAGCATAAGGTCCATGTATGGCTGTGACCTTTAACATAGAGGATGTGTTAAAGCAGGTTGGCATAGGGGCTTTCCTAAGCTGAAACTTAACAGGTACACCACAACTTGGAAAGAACCGAAGTAACCATTTAGGAGAGAAATAACAAACAGGCCATGGTAACAAATTGACATATTTGATAATAAGTTGAGATCATTGATATACAAACCTACAGGAAAAAGACACTCCAACATTAATAAGGTGAGGAAATACAAATAAGGAAAAGGGGAAAAATCCCTTACTAAATATGAATCAAACATAACGGTGTTAATGTAACATATTATAAAAGTGGCATCCCAGCCTAGGGGAGGTAGGAGAGAGAGATGTAGTCCTCGGAAAATTCCAGAATGATGGCCACTGGTGATGATGGGGAAGGTGATGGTGATGAGGAAGATGATGGCTAACATTTCATGTTGTTCTACAAGGGATGGTGTGAGTATATGGATGTGCAGATGTTCATTCTGTAGTTTCTCTATCTACCTTACTGAGTTGGGGTGTTTGTGACTGTGCTAAATGTATTAATAAACTATATTTGTAAATATAAAAGAGTTCCTATAGTGTAAGTGTTGCAACTGTGCATGTGAGGGTTCCCAACTATATAATAATTTGAATAATACTGAGCAGACACCTGGCAATCGTCAAAGTGATAACTGGGTATTCTTAAGTAATCAATATAATCAATACATAATCTAAGCTATAGTTGTTCATAAATGCTTGCTGATAAGAGGTCACATTTCAGCAATCTTTACCTCAACATCATGTGAGGAAATGAAACCACTAAGGCTTGCAATGTTTCACATTATTCTGTAGATCTGATACACATACAAACTACTAATAATCAGAGAAGCAACTTAACTGCTATGGTAACTTTACCATGCTTATCTCAGGATGTTTAACTATGGACTAGAATTTGTCAGAATTTTTCAATGAAACATTTTTTGCAGGAAAATGCCATTTTGTTAAATATTTTGATCACATAATCATATTTTGATGAAGTTTTTGAAGTAAAAATTTTGAAAATGATTTGAATTTTTTTTTAAATTTTCCTTGGCTTTACCATTTTGCTTTGTTCTGACTTCAGCATTTTATTCAGCCTTTTTCGATTGGTTCAATTTAGCCACATGCCTCTGCTCCCCGTAAATAATAAGTTCTGTTAAAGTATTGATTACTGTGATATCAAATAGTAAGCTCAACCAAGTATATTAAATCAGGTTGCCCTGACCAAAGAAAATGACAGGACACTACAGAGAGGCAATTACTTACCAACTTCTGAGGTCATCAGGCTATCCATTCGCACTGGACCAACATGGTTCACAATCTTCAGGTCTTTGTAGCCCCCACCTTTTGTTTATTTCATATTACAATTTGTGGCTAACTGCTTAATTTATTATTTTCCACTTACTATACAAAGTCTACCTTGGGGTTAATTGTCTAGACAATTACATTTAATGCACTCTAAATTTCCAGCATACAAAAGGTCTCAACAATTTTGGACAACGGAGATGACAAACACTGCTTAATTAATCACTTATTTTCCCCTTTGCAGTTGGAACATTTTACACTTTTGAGATGTATTGCTTTCTTGTGGTTTTGATTACAATTATAGAACATGTTATTTGGATAGTGTAGAGATGTCTATAAACTGTGACCATAAGAGCCCATGAAAGCCCACTGGCAGAGAGCCCACTATATGGTAACTCAGATCAGGCCTGACTCCCTAACACGCTTATCACAGCATATATCTAAAAGGTATCTTGTAAGGTGTTATATATAAATTGCTGACATGCTGGTCCCAAAAGTCATTGTGTGATGGATAGATGTGCACTAGAAATATGTTCTTAAAATCTATTTGGGAGGAAATATATACACTAACCATGCCCTAGACAAATTTCCCTGTCTGACCAGCTTGATTAAGAGGACAATTAAAAAACTATATATATATAGTGACAGGGTCAGGCCAGATGGCTACAGGAGAGTGTTAGGCAGATATATTAGTCCCAGATTAAGCAGGTCCATTTTCCCTGGGTAAGGTAACAGGGGCAGTTCCAGAACAAGAAGGAACTTGCTGGAACAAATTCAGGAATAATTAGGACATCTGGAGCCAATTAAGAAACTGCTAGAACCAATTAGGGCAGGCTGGCTAATCAGGGCACCTGAGTTTAAAAAGGACCTCACTTCAGTTTGTGGCGCGCGTGCGAGGAGCTGGGAACAAGAGGCACTAGGAGCTGAGAGTGAGAAGGCGTACTGCTGGAGGACTGAGGACATTATCAGACACCAGGAGGAAGATCCTGTGGTGAGGATAAAGAAGGTTTTGGGAGGAGGCCATGGGGAAGTAGCCCAGGGAGGTGTAGCTGTCGTGCAGCTGTTCCAGGAGGCACTCTAGACAGCTGCAGTCTACAGGGCCCTGGGCTGGAACCCGGAGTAGAGGATGGGCCCAGGTTCCCCCCAAACCTCCCAACTCCTGATCAGACACAGGAGGAGTTGACCTGAACTGTGAGTTCCATGAGAGGGGAAGGACTCTGGGCTGTTCCCTGACCCACATGGTGGATCAGCAGAGACTGTGGGGATTGTTCTCCTTCGTTTTTCCCATGCTGGCCAGTGATGAGGTTAGCTGAGTGAATGGCAGTTTTGAGCCACTAGCAAAAGTGGCCAAGCTGAGGGCTGCCATGAATCTCTGAGGCAAGGAAATCTGCCAATAAGCACAGGATCCACCAAGTCAGAGGAGGAACTTTGTCACAAAATTTATATTTATATTTATATATATATATATAGTAAACAAAGTGGTCAAGCAAACAAGGGGCAAGGATGACAGTTTAGCAAACACTCAAGGGGAACCAAAAAATGTTAGTTATCATCACTTAAGGGACAAAAGAGGCCAGCACTCTTGCACTCTTGAAAAGTGGAGCCTTCAACCATGTGGGCTGAAGACACCGAGAACTTGATATAAGAGAGAAACTGCTTAGGCAACAGAAAGTTTCCAGAAACGTTCTAATGGAGAAACTCTGCAGCCTGGACAGCCTGAAGTTTTTCTAAAAGACATGCTCTAGTTCCAATATAAATTATTTTGTGAAAGTTCTGTGTCCTGTGTTATGCAGGAGGTCAGGCAAGATGATGACAGTGGTTCCTTCTGGCTTTGGAATCTAAGTGAAGGTCAGGGAGCTAGCCAAATCTGAGTTGCCTGAGGCAGGCAGCTCCTTTGAAGAGAAATGTTTCCTTCAGGCACACTAGACCTTTCAGGGTGCAGGAAGAGGTGATGAGAAGGCTAGCAGTGCATCTTTTTTTAGTCCAGCACCACATGAGTCTTGTGGCTAAGCCTCTGCAGCAGCAGGCCACTGGCCTGAAATCATCTACTTCCTCTAAAAATGTGTTCCACTATTTCAAGAAAGGATGTGGTTGGCGCAGGTAGTCATGGCTCACAAGTGAGTGGGGGGAATGGTCATTGCCTACATCTTTGCTGGACATGCTTTTGAGAAGTCTAGGGGGAAGGCAGTGCTCTCACACGGCATTTCATTCAGCACCAACAGTCACCACCAGCTACAATCCACCAACCCATTCCTGCAGTATGTGAACAGGCAACCAGCTGTATCATGGCTATGGAAATATTTCCAAATTGATACTGGGAACACTACCGCTGTCAATTGCTAGCTCTGCAAATAGAGGGTAAGGAAACTAACAGAATCCACTTTGCCTGAGGATATGGGACATCAGGAATGATAAAACACACTGAGCACAATCACAGAGAATATGCCACAACAGGTTGCCTCAGGAACTGGAGAAAAGCAAAGAATCACTGGGCCTACTATAGAGGTTGACCATGATATTACCAGTGTTAGACCCACAACAGGGGGCTCCCTATGGGATGGGGGAGCAGATTGGTATATAATACTCCAAGTACTCTTTATTGCTCACAAAATAAACCTCATTCACTCCACATTCGTACCCCAAACACACTACACCAGAGTCCGCAGATCAGAATGAAGTGTCACTGGCCAGTCGAGGTTCGATCAGATCACAAGATGCGGGAAGCCAGCAAAAGACCACATCTATATCCAAACAGGGCTCTGGTTGTTGAAAGACTCCACATTGAAAATGTGTGAAGGCACCATTTATAATCGACTTTGTAACATCATTAGTCTTTTGTCTCTGTTGTTTGGGCCTTTCATCCACAACTCAGTTCCAAAGAGACAATCCTGGGTGGGCTGCCATGATCCAAGGTGTGCCATTACCTTCAATCCCTACACAATTTTATAGCAGTCCAGCTGGTGTTATTTCTTTATCTGTTGATTCTTCATATTTTCCAGGGTCATAACAAAATTGTTTTGTACAAATAGTTCTTGAACACTTGATCTTAAGTTCTCGCTTCAGTTGACAACAATCAACGCATGTACTCACGTCAAACACACTAGTCCATCCACACTAGGCCTCCATGGCCTATAACATAATACATGGGTATATGGATATATATGTGTACAATATCCCAACACCAGTATTTTCCATTAGTTTATCAGCTAAATTCAGCAGAATCATCCAACTGACTTTAGTCCAGTGTGTTCAAAGGGGGCAAAAATATGAACACAATCTCCCCGTACTGTGGAACTCATAGAATCATAGACTTTAAGGTCAGAAGGGACCATTATGATCATCTCATCTGACCTCCTGCACAATGCAGGCCACAGAATCTCACCCACCCATTCCTGTAACAAAACCCTAACCTATGTCTGAGCTACTGAAGTCCTCAAATCGTGGTTTAAAGACTTCAAGCTGCAGAGAATCCTCCAGCAAGTGACCCATGCCCCACTCTGCAGAGGAAGACGAAAACCCCCCAGGGCCTCTGCCAATCTCCCCTGGAGGAAAATTCCTTCCCAACCCCAAATAGGGTGATCAGCTCAACCCTCACCAGAGAATGTATCAGCATGTTGGCCATAGACATGCTTCCTTCCTCCTACATGTAAGATCAGGCTTTGGGGCTGCAGCTGCCCCGAGTTGGGAGATCCCTAACAGCTCCTATTTTTAAAAAACAAAACAAAAAGAAAACCCCAGCAGTTCAGAGATCTGGACTGCTATGAGAATTGTGATATGGCATGGCTGAGGTAACTGTGAAGGTGGGAAGGTGCACCTGATCTCTGACATGTGGACCAGTGGTCAGACAACTGACTATATGTCTTACAGCTCACTGAGTGAGCAGTAGCATAAAGACCACTAGCAACATTGACAAAGAAACCATGCTTTGCATATCTGGCTTTGAAAAACAGCACACCTCCCAGAACAGTCTGGACAAACTGGGTGCTGTCATGGAGACGTGTCTAAGGTCCCAGGTCCTATCTGCTGGGTTTGTAGCAACAGACAGTGGAGTAAATATCTAAAAGGCAGTGTGTGACTGTGGCTTCCCAAAGGTCCCTGACCACCTTCACTTCTTCAGTCTGGTTGTAAGGGAATATCTGGAGGGGGATCCAGACATGCAATGCTGTTGTCAATAGCCAGGAAGCTCTGTGGCTACTTTAAACCCTTAAATGTGTGGAATGCTGCACAGAACCACTTGGAGAGCTGTAGAAGTCACTCCAACTGCCATAGCACTGGAAGAAACAAGCGATGGTGATCAGCTGGAACTCTACGATTTTAGAGAGAGGCAATGGTAGCATTCTGTGTCTGAGTACAATGAAAACATCAAGCTCTTTTGTACCACATTTATTCATCATTTATTGTGGCTGTATGTGCTGTTGTGTTTAATACAATGGAGTTGCAGAGGTATTGTTGTGAGGAAAAGTGCCTTTTCCCCCAGGTATGTAACTTACTTTTCTTCACAAATACTGGGAAAACAGCAACAATTTTTACACCATGTTTGGTTGGTTTGTTATGTAGGTTTCATGTTCACAAAACAATTACACATGTACATTTTTCATAACCTCTCTTTCATCTGGTCTGGCTCTGGTTTCGGTAAAAAATCTACTTCTTGTGTGGGTGGAGTGTATTCCTGGAATGTTTGTGGGGATCCTAAAGCGGGGAGGTGTTAGTGTGAAGATTTTTTTGGCCCACTTGTACTGTCACTGTAACCTAACCTACAAACTAAGAATAGAAGTTGTGCTGTTGGTTGAAATGGCAACCATATTTTGTTTCTGTAAATTAACCCTTTCATAAGGCTCAGTGGTTGGCCTAGCATTCAACTTCTACCCTGGAGAGCCAAGAGACTGGTTATCAGCTCCCTACGCTTTGATCTGTCCATCTTGGGTGACTCTGCAGGAGTTGAAACTCCCGCCAGCATAGCTCTCAGAGTTAATGGAACACACAAGCCTTCCCACTGGCCCCAAGGAAGGAGCAGACATTTTTTAAAGAATCCCCTTTGTTGTTTTGGAAAACAGTTGCCTTATTAAAACAAGAAAGTTTGTTGACAAAGAGTAATTATTGACTCCAGAATAACTTGTTTAGAATGTCAAAGGAGTGATGATAAGGAGCCCCCATCTCTTCCCCTCCCCCCGTCAAAAAAAGCAAAAGGAGTAGAGATGCTAAGCAAAACACAGTTGTGTTATGATGGATGCCTAATGTGACACATTCAAATGCATACTACATGTGGTTGGGAGCCAGCATAGAACAAGGCTATTTTAGGCCCAGTCCCCAAGTAACAACAGAGAGACAGAACTAACAAGTAACAACTACAAACTAACACTCTACAAATTAGAGGACTCCTTTATTTCCTCCTCCAGACGGTCCCTGGAGCTGGAGGCTGCAGCTTGGCCCAGAAACAGGGCTGTGACCTCAGCCCATCACCAGAAGAACTTCTGCCTCTGCTCCTCCAAATGGGCATGGAGATGCTCCCTGGCCTCTGCTGCCCACTCCTAACACCATATCACCCTGAACTCAGCCTGCATCTGATGTTTTCCCTGAGCTGCTGCAGAGAGCAGCTCAGTCTCTGATATCTTGTTGCTCACAGATGCAACTATCCATGGTCTTACTCCTCCAGAATAGGAGTTATGCAAGGTGGTGTGGGCTGGGCCTGTGTACACAAGGAATGGGTGCCGGGGATCAGATTCGATAATGGGGTTGGTGGCGATAGGTGGCGTGGAGCTGGTAAGATGGGAGGGGTCCTAGAATCTCCTCAGCACCTCTCAGTGATGCTGCCTCAGGTGGTACTCTCTGACTGGAGAGTTGCTGGCACAATGGTGATGGGTACCCACATATAGCTGCCCTGAGGCCACACTGAAGTGCTCCCTGATTATAAAGTGCCCACAGTGTCTTTGGGATCCCTTCTCCTTTCCCCTGCTTGCACTGCCATCTCACCCACCTCCCCCCATTCTTGGGTTGATTTTTATTTTTTCAGAGGCAGAGCTTAATCTCCAGTGAAAGATGTGAATAAAATGTGAAAATGTGAATAAAAAGGCCATTCGGGTGTTCCCTGTTCTGGGTCAAAATGGTTTTGTTTTGCTATTTGATGTTGGACACATTGAAGTAGAATGTTTGTGTTTAAAACGGAATTATTTTGGTCTGATTTGGGACAAAACAAAATTGTGAAATCATCTATTTTTCACAAAATGGAAACTCCATTTTTGACCAATTCTACTGTGGAGGCTGATATTGACATTTCTCATTACTGAACATTAGGAAACTAAAAAATACTCTAGTTAGCAAAAGAGATTCAGCCTTGGGTACTTTGGTGCCAAACAATAGTTTTCAAGCTCAGAACAAATGCATGAATAGACCTTTGAAAATACACCATCACAATACATTCTCTTCCACTTTTGTCACTGACACATTTTTAGTTTTGTAGTAAAAAGACAAAAACCTTGAAACACTCCATGTATCAAGTGAATAAGTAGGCTGATTTTAAAAACTACTGTATCGGAGGTGTGGGAGGAATGGGCAGATTTTGAATCCATAAAATGTGATAGTTAAAGTGAGAGCAGCTCAGCAATAATGGAATACTTATTCACTTAGGCCCCAATACTGCAATCATACCTGCATGTAATTGGACTCTGGGTAGACATAAGTACCACCTGTGTGGATCCAGCTGAAGGAATGTCGCATTAATGATCTGGTCCATGGCTGACAGTTACATTCAGCCTGGGATTTTCCAAAGGGTTAAGTGTTGGCCTAATTCTGCTCCCATTAAAGTCAAATGAGAGTTTTTTTACCACTGATTTCAATGGGAGCAAAGTTAGGCCATAGATGTTTTTGAAAACTCCACCTGTAACTTCCCATTAGTGTGAACTGAACATTTGTGAGCCCCTTTCCATCCCAGAGCAGCCCTATTAAAAAGCAGGGGGGAAAAAACCAGAACCTGTAAAAATTGCTCTTGAAAACATGGTACAAACTTGCAAAGATTTAAAAAAAACCCAACCCCAAACCTCAATATATAAAGAAGAAGAAAGAAGTAGTGCACAGGTGCCTTCAAATAGAAGTTGAACATTAAAGTGAAACAAATATTTAAAGCCCATTTTAAAAACAAATGTCCATTAGTCTGCTGCCATTCAGTCCACTGGAAACTGGAAAGGAGTTGAACAAACTTGGTCTCACATTGGCTGCTTCAGGACAAAATAGCAAAGTATGCTTAAAGGTAAATGAATGCAATTTCTCTTAGCTCTACTTACTTAATTTTCTGAAAAGACAGCTCCACATTCATACAGAGATTGGTCATTTAGTGAGATTTTCTACTGGGAAAAATATTACTTTCATCTGCAAGTGCTAGAGATATTATGATTTTTTGCACAAATTCAGCTCTTTTTTTTGTGCTAAGCACAAATGTCTACTGTATGCCCATAAGTACTAGCTAGGTCCAGCTGGTTAGGTTGCTCAGTATGTTTTCCTAAATCTCACCATTATAAAGACTTGGATTTGAGCACATATTTCGTTCTGGAGCCAGAGCAAACACCGACAATTCTCCTCACATAGGCAAGTCAGAGTGCATATTTCTTTCCATTTCATGTTCTGTTCCATTCACACTAAATAATGTGGAGTGACGAAAACCTCTTAAAACAAAATGAAGAGTCCTGCTTATTTGATAACTGTTTGCACACCTTTAAAACAAATTTCCAGTTCCCCAACTCAAACCCCTGTTTTTCATCTCTTCCCCCCCGCCTCTGCTGTCTATTTATTGTTCTGCCCTTCATATTGGTCCCGGGGAATTCCTCATAAATATTTGAAGCTAAACCTGATATTATGTTTGTTGTGCATAGTTGTCATTCAATCCAGTAATAAGTGATTAATGTTTCTCATTGGGCACTCACATGGGCTAACCTGGATTTTGTCAGTTGTTGTCTGCCTGTTGGTTAGAAATGCCTGGGTAATTCTATCCAACACATTGCTTGTGTTTAATTAGTTTGGCAGTAGAGCTGTACAGGAGAGCTGCTAGTGAGTAATAACTAGTTAAATTGCTGTTTTGAACTCTGAGCTCCTTGGATTATTCTTCTGTGTTAAAAGTAAAGCAGGTTTCATATGGTCAATGAAATGGATAATTTGTGATTCTTAGTCACAGTGCCTTTATGCAGAGGTTGGATAGCAGCTTAGAGTGCCTTATTTTACTTGGCTGTGTTGGCTGTGGAAGGAGTTTCATTGAAATTAGAAGCCATCTGTCAAGAAGACCCTCATGCAGAGGTACCTGGACTGAGAAGATGTGGTTTATACTGTCTCAACTCTCTGGGGCTATCAGAGGCTGGTTCTGCTCCCCTATGCACGTTAGGGCAGCAGAGGAATTCCAAATCAAATCTGCTATGTTTAGAGATGTCACCCTGAAAGACAAGGCTCTAGGAGAAGGATTGATGGCCAAAAGTCAAGTTTCCTGGCCTAGTACTAGGAGGCAGAGTGGAGATGTAGAGGATGGGGGTAAATCAAAGAAATGCTGAAGTTGGGATACAGAGGGAAGGACATGACAACAAAAGATATATGGAAAGAAATGAGATGATGGAGTCCCTTTACTGATTTTGTGGGGAGAGAGCAGCACAGATGACCAAAATATTCTTCACTCAGGGCCCCAGTATACCCAGGAAGGTTCTGTCTTCTATATGTATTAATATAGAAGACATTAATAATTCTCTTAGCTCCCTGTAAAGTCAAGATTTTCTATGGGCCAGATACCTGGGACACTAGAATCATAGAATATCAGGGTTGGAAGGGACCTCAGGAGGTCATCTAGTCCAACCCCCTGCTCAAAGCAGGACCGATCCCCGATTAAATCATCCCAGCCAGGGCTTTGTCAAGCCTGACCTTAAAAACTTCTACAGAAGGAGATTCCGCCACCTCCCTAGGTAACGCATTCACCACCCTCCTAGTGAAAAAGTTTTTCCTAATATCCAACCTAAATCTCCCCCCCTGCAACCTGAGACCATTACTCCTTGTTCTGTCATCTGCTACCACTGAGAACAGTCTAGAGCCATCCTCTTTGGAACCCCCTTTCAGGTAGTTGAAAGCAGCTATCAAATCCCCCCTCATTCTTCTCTTCCATAGACTAAACATCCCCAGTTCCCTCAGCCTCTCCTCAAAACTCATGTGTTCCAGTCCCCTAATCATTTTTGTTGCCCTCCGCTGGACTCTTTCCAATTTTTCGACATCCTTCTTGTAGTGTGAGGCCCAAAACTGGACACAGTACTCCAGATGAGGCCTCACCAGTGTCGAATAGAGAGGAACGATCACGTCCCTCGATCTGCTGGCAATGCCCCTACTTATACATCCCAAAATGCCATTGGCCTTCTTGGCAACAAGGGCACACTGTTGACTCATATCCAGCTTCTCGTCCACTGTAACCCCTAGGTCCTTTTCTGCAGAACTGCTGCCGAGCCTTTCGGTCCCTAGTCTGCAGCGGTGCATGGGATTCTTGTCCTTGTTGAACCTCATCAGATTTCTTTTGGCCCAATCCTCTAATTTGTCTAGGTCCCTCTGTATCCTATCCCTACCCTCCAGCGTATCTACCTCTCCTCCCAGTTTAGTGTCATCCGCAAACTTGCTGAGGGTGCAATCCACACCATCCTCCAGATCATTTATGAAGATATTCAACAAAACCGGTCCCAGGACCGACCCTTGGGGCACTCCACTTGATACCGGCTGCCAACTAGACATGGAGCCATTGATCACTACCCGTTGAGCCCGACAATCTAGCCAGCTTTCTATCCACCTTATAGTCCATTCATCCAGCCCATACTTCTTTAACTTGCTGGCAAGAATACTGTGGGAGACTGTGTCAAAAGCTTTGCTAAAGTCAAGGAACAACACATCCACTGCTTTCCCTTCATCCACAGAGCCAGTTATCTCATCATAGAAGGCAATTAGATTAGTCAGACATGACTTGCCCTTGGTGAATCCATGCTGACTGTTCCTGATCACTTCCCTCTCCTCTAAGTGCTTCAGAATTGATTCCTTGAGGACCTGCTCCATGATTTTTCCAGGGACTGAGGTGAGGCTGACTGGCCTGTAGTTCCCAGGATCCTCCTCCTTCCCTTTTTTAAAGATGGGCACTACATTAGCCTTTTTCCAGTCGTCCGGGACTTCCCCCGATCGCTATGAGTTTTCAAAGATAATGGCCAATGGCTCTGCAATCACATCCGCCAACTCCTTTAGCACTCTCGGATGCAACGCATCCGGCCCTGTGGACTTGTGCATGTCCAGCTTTTCTAAATAGTCCTGAACCACTTCTTTCTCCACAGAGGGCTGGTCAACTCCTCCCCATGCTGTGCTGCCCAGTGCAGTAGTCTGGGAGCTGACCTTCGTGAAGACAGAGGCAAAAAAAGCATTGAGTACATTAGCTTTTTCCACATCCTCTGTCACTAGGTTGCCTCCCTCATTCAGTAAGGGGCCCACACTTTTCTTGACTTTCTTCTTGTTGCTAACATACCTGAAGAAACCCTTCTTGTTACTCTTAACATCTCTTGCTAGCTGCAATTCCAGGTGTGATTTGGCCTTCCTGATATCACTCCTGCATACCCAAGCAATATTTTTATACTCATCCCTGGTCATTTGTCCAGTCTTCCACTTCTTGTAAGTTTCTTTTTTGTATTTAAGATCAGCAAGGATTTCACTGTTAAGCCAAGCTGGTCACCTGCCATATTTACTATTCTTTCTACACATCGGGATGGTTTGTCCCTGTAACCTCAATAAGGATTCTTTAAAATACAGCCAGCTCCCCTTGGACTCCTTTCCCCCTCATGTTATTCTCCCAGGGGATCTTGCCCATCAGTTCCCTGAGGAAGTCAAAGTCTGCTTTTCTGAAGTCCAGGGTCCGTATTCTGCTGCTCTCCTTTCTTCCTTGTGTCAGGATCCTGAACTCGACCATCTCATGGTCGCTGCCTCCCAGGTTCCCATCCACTTTAGCTTCCCCTACTAATTCTTCCCGGTTGGTGAGCAGCAGGTCAAGAAGAGCTCTGCCCCTAGTTGGTTCCTCCAGCACTTGCACCTGGAAATTGTCCCCTACATTTTCCAAAAACTTCCTGGATTGTCTGTGCACTGCTGTATTGCTCTCCCAGCAGATATCAGGGTGATTGAAGTCTCCCATGAGAACCAGGGCGTGCGATCTAGTAACTTCTGCGAGTTGCCAGAAGAAAGCCTCTTCCACCTCATCCCCCTGGTCCGGTGGTCTATAATAGACTCCCACCACAACATCACACTAATATTAGGATGTTAATGGAGTTATTCATATTTATACCCGGTGAGCATGTGGCCCTTTTAATCTGAAGGCAAAAATGACTCTTCTGGTACTGCAACTGCAAATTGCCAACATGTAATTATCTCACAGAATTTTCTGGACAGAGTGAACGCAGACTAACACAATCGTTTTCATGCCTTTCTCAACTCTAGCTGTCCTCAGGTCAAAGAGTTCATAAATTAAATGGTATATCTTTGGAGTCATCCATTAAATTCTCCATATGGAATCGAAATATTTCATGCACTGGGAGTGGTCACTGCATATCTTGAATATACCCTTAATATATAGGCTTTTAAATTGATTCTATGGGTTTAAGCCTGCTGACACATGTTGATTGTGCAGACACATGTTGATTGTGCAGTACAGGTTTTTAATCTGTGCTTCTTGTTCAAAAAATCTCAAATTGATCTCAAAATGATTTCAAGTTAATCCCACCGCTCTGCCACAGTGTCAAGGTTCCTTCCCCACTCTGAACTCTAGGGTACAGATGTGGGGACCTGCATGAAAACCCCCTAAGCTTATTTTTACCAGCTTAGGTTAAAATTTCCCCAAGGTACAAACTATTTTAACTTTTGCACCTGGACTTTATTGCTGCCACCATCAAGCGTCTAACAGATATATAACCGGGAAAGAGCCCGCTTGGAAACGTCTTTCCCCCAGAAATCCTCCCCAAACCCTATACCCCCTTTCCTGGGGAAGGCTTGATAAAAATCCTCACCAATTTTGCATAGGTGAACACAGACCCAAACCCTTGGATCTTAAGAACAATGAAAAAGCAATCAGGTTCTTAAAAGAAGAATTTTAATAGAAGAAAAAGTAAAAGAATCACCTCTGTAAAATCAGGATGATAAATACCTTACAGGGTAATCAGATTTAAAACATAGAGAATCCCTCTAGACCAAACCTTAAGTTACAAAAAGACACAAAAACAGGAATATACATTCCATTCAGCACAGCTCATTTTCTCAGCCATTTAAATAAAACAGAATCTAATGCATATCTAGCTAGATTACTTACTAAGTTCTAAGACTCCATTCCTTTCTCTTCCCGGCAAAAGCATCACACACACACACAGAGAGCCTGTGTTTCTTCCCCCCTCCAGCTTTGAAAGTATCTTGTCTCCTCATTGGTCATTTTGGTCAGGTGCCAGCGAGGTTATCCTAGCTTCTTAACCCTTTACAGGTGAAAGGGTTTTTCCTCTGGCCAGGAGGGATTTAAAGGTGTTTACCCTTCCCTTTATATTTATGACAAATGCTCTTTAGATTTTCACACTTACTGTTTTGATTTGATTCTCTCATTAACTGAAATGCATTTTTAATACTTAAGAAGTAATGCCAAACTAAGCCTTACTTTAAATCTTGTCAACTATTTGTTACATTCATCTACTTAACTATTTTGAGCTCTGTTTCATAAAGCTGTTACTGAACTGAAATGATATGTTTCTCCAAGGAAGAAAATGGTCATTCTGAATGGTCTGTGAAACATGATACATAGACCTGAATAGTTATCAGACACTATTAAGAAAGTGGCAGGAGGCCAACAAAGCACTCAGCAGAGAGGGCTGTCCACTTACGTTCTGTAATCTATAGCGTTTGTGGCCTTGATTCTCCTGTTCCTTACATCATTGTAAATCAGGAGTAAGTCCATGAAAGTCAATGGAATGACTGCATATTACAACTACAATCATGATTTATAACCGGTTAAAGGCAAATGTTGTTTGAGATTTTCAGAGTTGACTAAGCAACATAGCCACACAGTGTCCATTAATTTTAGCAGGAGTTAGGCAGCTAAATCTGCATCACCTTTGCAAATATCAAACAATAACTTTAAATGGTTATAATTAACTTGGTTCAGTTTCTGTCCACACCATTTCTTTTCTACCATCACAACCATGTTTGCAACCCTCATTTGCTACCTAGCTTAACTGTACTTGTATCAGTGTATTTTGGGATAATTTAGGCAGCTTCCCATACTTCCTCAGCCTGGAGGACCACAAACTCAAAGCAAAACCAGCAGTACATGCTGCAGTGCACTATGGGATGCTCTACCACACAGATAGCTGAGAGGGCGTGTCTACAAGGAGACACTCTGGATACTTAAGGCAAATCAAATAAAGGTGTGAACTCAATATGCATAAGTTAAGGCACATTAAACCCCCATGTGGCTGTTTTCATTCAGGAGTGAAGTGGTTTTAGTTAAGTTTCCTGAGTATCCCCCTGTGGACATGGTCATAGAAGGATGGGGACCAGCCAAACTGGTTACAGAGGCATGATATGGGGTGCTGTCTACATTGGGGGGAAAAAATGTGTGCTAAGTTACAAACATGTGTTGTGCAGACAAAACTATGTTAAGAGCCAACCTATTTGGTTAAAGTTTGTAGTGTTGGACAGTTTGGACTGTGATATTTTATACCTGTTGTGAGAGGCAAATGGGGCCCTCTGTTTTTAAGTACTAGAACGTTTTGTTTAAGAGCAAGAATGGAAAGATTTTTATCGCTTCTGGTCACCTGAAGTACTTACGTAGCATTAGTTCTGATAGTGAAATGATACATCTTCCATAAGCACATCTTATGTCCTCATCTTACCAAACTGGGTCTCTGTTTCACTAGGTTGAGCTTGCTCAGAGCTCACGGTGGCCAGAAATAAGTTTGTGTGTTGAAGGAGAAATGAACAGTGAATTTAGTGCTGACTTTGCAGTAGAAATGTAGATTGCTGCTGCATGGGTTGGAGAAATATTCTTCTAGATATGAGGTCAATATTCCCTGCCATTGCTTTCTGTATCGCTGCAATTTAATACAATATGAATGGTTGTATTAAAGGATGTTTCCGAGTAGCTGCAATTTAGGTGACAGGAATGCAATTTTTTCTTTCGGTACAGTACAATTATTTGACGGTATTTCAGTGCAATTTCTCAGTAAGTATCAAAGAGCAATGGTCACTTAATACAGCAAGGCTTGTTTGCCACTTAATACAGCAAGGCTTGTTTTGTTCCACATTGGAGCTGACATCTTTTTTTCAACAACCCCATCATGCCTATCTGCCCTCCTTGTTCCTTTCAGTCCCCATATTCTAAGCCTGTTAGCATGCATATAAAATCCTCACCTCCTCTCAGGTCTCAGTCCATGATTCAATAGGTCTATTTTAATGCATAGTAGGGTGTGACTGCGTGCCTTGGATGGACCATACTGAGAATGTCACACTTAGGGCTTACTGCAAGGCAAAGGGCAGGCAAAAACTGGCGGTTTACTCTATAATTTAGATTCACCATGCCAGTAACAAAAGAGCTTCTGTAATACTAAACTGGTTAACCACAAGCCAAACAAAGATGTGTTTAGGCATTCCAGCCCTTGGCTCCCATCCAGATAAACAGGTCTAATATAGTGAGAGGTTATTGAAAACTCAATTCACCATATGTGAGGTTCTTACTAATCCCAGCAGATCAGACATTTACCCCCAGGTCAGTATGCATCTCAGATCTTACCCAAATATCATGCTCTCAGCCAATCCTTAGTAAACTAACTAAAAAATTATTAATAAAAGAAAAGAATAGAGTTAAAATGCCTAATATGATCCATTGATCATATACATACAAATTATTGCAAATTCCTTCTATCAGGTGCATAGCAGTGATGGAATAGAATGCTGGCTTGCAAAAGTCTTTCTGGTAACTTCCAAAAGATTGGAAGGTCTCAGTCCATGATTCAGGATGCTCCTTTTAATTGTAAATCCACAATGCAGTGAATTAGAGGAGGAAAGAGGCAAAATGGAGATGCCTCAGGTGTCTTTTATATTCTTTGTCTTATGCATGGAAATTTACTGTCCCAAACAAAGCCTACAGCCCCTGTGCCTGGAAAGTTACTGGCCCAAGATGGAGTCCAGGGTCACATGAGCATATCACATGACCCTACATGTCTTGCTGAATCACAGGCGTGGCCACTGGCTCCTCTCAGTCTGAGGCATCCAAAGGAAAGACCTATTGGGTGAGATGAGATTCTTCAGTGGCCCATTGTGCAAGCTGAGTCCTTAAAGGGCCATCAATACATAGCTGTCTAGCCCTAATGTAAATCTATCTGGGGCGTGTCACCCGGGAATAGAACACATGTTTCAGATACAGATACATAGTCAATATTCATAACTTCAGATGCAAAGATGATACATGCTTTGTAAAGGATAATCATACTTAGCAAAAAAAATTTCCATTCATACCTTACATGACGTACTTTGTACAAGACTTATGAAGATTGTATAGTAGTGGTCACAACAGTGATATAAATGGTCACCTTTCTTATACACAGCATCACACAGAGATACACATTTCAACATATGGAATTGTCTATCAGGGCGTTTGATGGTAGAAGGAGGGGATTGTGGCAAGATTCCTTCAGAAGAAGGATGATTTGGGGCTTCTCACCACGATAGTGTATGTATTAGCTATGGCATTTGGGGAGGTTTGGTGGCCAGAGATGTGAGATTAAGGATGAATGTCACTGTTTCTTCTTGATTTTCTATTTATACGCTTATGTGGTTCTCACAAAAAGTCCCAACAACTGGTGAGGGGGGAGCAACTATTCAAGAGGGAACCAAAAAAGGAAATAAGTAAAACAAAATGTTTAAACATTTATATTAATACAATATCAAGTTTTAGAGTTTAAATACACACAAGCTGGAAAATTTAAAGTTAATATAGTTGACAACTAGCATGGGAGATTGCTAAGGGTTGTGTGATCATGTAATTGAAAACCCTATGATTATGTTCTCATGGGCTGAAATTTACCCATGATGCAGAAGGACAATAAAGACCTACCATACCACTTAAACTTCACACAGAGACTGTGGAGGGGGACTCTGCTGTTGGAGTGAGTATACACAATTGCACGTATGCTCCATATGTGCAAGAGAAAGAATTTGCATTTTTATTGAATAATTATTTACAGATAAATGCTTCCCTTATTTAGCCTTACTTATGAAGCTTGAGCCTACATCTAATTTTAAAAAGCTGGAGTTATGGAGCCCCCTCGAAATTGGATGGAAATGGCCTGCATAACTGATCCTTACAAGCAAGTAATCATTTTCTGTAATGCTGTAATTTAAATGGGAGGGGGGGAGGAGGGAATTCCTTACAGAAGATTATAATGGGAGATGGTGGTATTAGTATTCTGAAATGAGTTGAACACCCTATCTTGTGAATAGGAGAAATGATGGGGAATTTCAAAAAGGTTCTTACATTCTAGTGTCAAAGGGTGAAATTCACCTGTGTATACAAAACCAGAACAGGGGTGAATATTGTGCTAAATAAACAAACTGGAAAGCATGTGTCTACTATTTTATGTATCCTCCATGTAAGTTATGAATTTGCATAAGTAAACACCAGTGGTACACAGCACATTTGAGTCTCTTACCAATTCTATATTTAATTCTAGTAAAAGCATGCTTGTGTATGAAGGACCAAAGTTAGTGTTGCCCCTTCTCCCAGAACAGCCCACCTGAAAATCAGGCCCAGAATATGCAGTGCAATACTATTTTGACTCCTTATTAATAATTATATACACATGAATGTTATTTATATTCAAAAGAAAGAAAAACGACATCCCTGTAGTAAATGTGCTATGAGGCAGTATGTCATTATAGGTTTTTTAATGGCATAATGTTCATTGGTTTGTAACTGAGGAATGCTGAGTTTCAGGCAATCCCAGTTGTCATGTCTACACTTGCCATATGTTTGCATTTCTCACTAAAGTGCATCTATCAGAAATGCTGACAAGCATCACTAATCAAATTATATCAAAAAGGATTTTGTTATGGTTCTGATATGAAGCTTATAGTAAATGCATTATGGGAGAAATGGGGATGACTGCACTAGTGGTTAAGAGCTTTGTGAATGCATGAGTGAAGGCAATGAGATTTGCATTAGTTATATGCATGGGTGCTGAGATTTGGCTATAAACTACCTTTTAATGTAGTGATACTCAGTTCAGGAGCCAAATTAGGGATCAGCATTACCCAAAAGAGCCACAGTAGTTTGAATTCATTGTTTTCATTTACTATTTTGATAGATATACCAATATTCATTTTCACAGCAAAATGACTGGTCAAGTATTATCAACTACAATTGGTTAATAACAGAGCAAAGGCATCCTGATTTGTGAATAACTTAGACTGGTTAATGATTAAATCACACACTATTTTAATATCATGTGCTGGAAAGAGCCACAGCAGATACATTAAAGAGTTACTTGTGGCTCGCGAGCCTCAGTCTGAGTATCACTGCGTTAGTGGAAGAGATTAGTTTAGTTTACCCCGTCAGTGTTGCATATGGTTACAGCTTCTAGATTGCAGAATAATACATTGCATTCTTGTAATGTGATGTGATGTTGGCATGTCACATAGGAATAGCTGTAGGAAGCATCTGATCATTATATCGCATATAAAAAAGAATTAGCACACAAGGGGGCTCTCAGACAGTTCAGTGGCTTGTGTAGTTGCCATGTTACTGTGAACCTTTTGTACTATAAACCTTATGGATCCCTTTTATAGTTTCATTGTTCAAAATGAGATCTGAAACAGCCATTTGACAAAGGAAGGGATAAATAACAGTATTTGAAATGTATTTTTGTGCATCCAGTGCCAAAAGATTGATAGCTCCTTTAAAGAAAAAAATAACTAACAATCTTTATTTACCTATTTGTACTTCTATAGGTTTAGGATTTTACTCCTGGTAGCACATAAATATCCTTTGTAAATTAAAAGCAGCTTTCCATACAAGGCATGTACAACAGGCTTGAGGTTTCCATTTTCAAAATGAAATGCTTAAAACTGTGCATACAGCTTTGTTATAAGGTTATGGGTTCCAACAGGTTTTCATGTATGCAATATGGACATATAACTATCCATTAAAGAGTACAATTACCCATTTTATGTATATGTCTCATTTACTGTTACTTGTCCATACATATTTGGTCTATAAATTTCAGGTGCTAGTTTGGAAAATGTTGATTTTTTTTAACTAACTTTCTTCTAAAAATCAAGTGTTTCAAAGAGTTTGTTTTATAAACAAGATAACTTTAGATGTACTTCACTGAGATTGATCATCTTTCCTGTGACAAGTGATGCACAGCTGCATTTGTCATGTCATGTCTTTTACCAGTGTCTCTTTACTTGATGTGGAGCTCCAAGGAGACAGCACAGTGGGAGATCTGGAAAATAACAAATGTGTACTCTATAAATGTTTTTTTTAAAACTCTTTATTTATTTATTTATTTTTGGCAGTAGTTTTGACTTTTAAAACCAAGGCCCAGATCCAACTTCCATAAAGAATAGAAAGTCCTCATTGAGTTTCCTTTGTAAAGTTATGGTAGGAAGAGAAGGAAGGGGGTTGGTCCATCATGGAATGGATAGTAGGTTTGCCTTTGTTAAGTATCTTACAGGATCCACATGCCACAGCTGTCCAAATGAAGGCTTTGTGGCTCCATGCCACATCAGGAGCCCTAGCCTTCTGTTGTAATAATTGGGCCTACAAATTTACAGTAATTGTGAGATCAGTTGTGGGAAAGTGGATAAAAGTTTATGAAAAGTTCCAATCACATACAACAAATGTCGATGGGGAAAGGTGCAAAAGGGAGACAGAAGCCTGAATTAATCTAAACAAAAAGGCCTACTGCTCTAACTCAAGGCCAGTGTTTGGTGAAAAAGAGAAGTGTGGGGCTGGAAATCAGTGAACCAAAATTGGTATGTCAGAAATTAGGCCTAGTTGGTAGACAAAATAAAAAGAGGGTGGGCTATGCTGCCCATCACTCTCTTTTGGGGTCCTTAAAAGAAAAGACTTTGGAGCGGAACACGAGTGCAACAATTGCTGACCGAAAGAAGAGAAGGTATAAACTTCACCACTGTGGCTGCCAGCACCACCCTCGGTCCTATCGTAATATCATCGAGCCTTTATTATTCTGATCCTGAGAGATGTCCTGAGCAGTTCTGGCGAAGAGAAGGACCCAGATGACATCTCCATCTTCTCTGGCTCTGGCTAAATCCCAAACACCACCTGGGACATGAGATTTTATCGCCCTTCACCCTGTATGTCTTTTTTCCTTTCCCACTTTTCCTTTTCCCTTCTGTTTAATGAAAGTATATCTTCTAGCCAAGAATGTATATTTTGCCACACTTCTGTGACCAGAAAGTCAGCTAAAAGCAATGCCCTAACCTACTTGACACTGGTACAAGTTTGCCAGGTCTGAGAGTGGCTGATAAGACCATGTGCTGTGCCTGGGTTTTTCCAACAGTGAGGTTGCAAGTGCAAGTCAACACCAGAGGCAGAAGCTGAATTTTCTGTCTTTGCTGCTGTTTTCCCTTCCCTCTTAGGTGTTTTGTCTTTTAGGAAAAAGGATCAGACTTTAACAACGGTGCCAGCCCATCTCAACTAACTTTTTCTCTGTTCCCTAAAAAAGACAGTTTAATGCCATCTAAGAGACTGTCAAATAAGGGGTTTTATATCCATCTAAGGTTTCAGAGTAACAGCCGTGTTAGTCTGTATTTGCAATGAAGTGAGCTGTAGCTCACGAAAGCTTATGGTCAAATAAATTGGTTAGTCTCTAAGGTGCCACAAGTACTCCTTTTCTTTTTATATCCATCTAAGACTCTCTATGGCTAAAGGGAAAGGGAACAAGGGATATTGTTAAAATAAAAGTCTTACTTAATTCTTTACCTTTCAAATGCTTTAACTGTTTTTCCATACTTTTCTGTATATTTAAGAGAAAGGTTACAACAACGTGTAATGATATGTTTGCCGTGGTACTAAGCAGGCTGTATACTAAAGTATACCATAAATCTTTATACCAAACCTTGTTTAACACTGTTTAATGTTTGACAATGAATAACGTCTTTAGCTCTTTGAGCCCATACAGTCCATCAATATAAATACAATCCTCCCCTCATCGCTATGGCAGCGTATATCAAACTCGAGCTGTGGTGTCAGAACTCATGGGCTCTCTTGCTTATGCCTACCCCTAGAATTGCCTTTCTCCTTAGGGGCAAGGTCCATGACATGGAGGAATGCACACGAGTTAATGCTCACACATTCTGAATTACCTTTAGTGTGGATTCCCCTGGGCTGTGCACATTCCCCTGACCCAACAGGTCATGGAGGACCTCCCATGGAGCACAGGGCCAGGAGGGGCAATGACAGAGGGTGGTATGTCCTCTTCTTGCTCTGTCTGGCTGAAAAACCAAAGGCTTTTTGTCCCCTCTAATTATGGAAGTGGAGGCAAAAATTTGACTCTCAAATTCTTACTATTTATTATATAAGAACACAGTTTTTTGAATGAACACCTGGGCCCTTTGGCTTTGTGAAAAAACAGCAAAAGGCCACTGATTGCATTTGATCTGCACACAGAAGTCCCCGTTAGTATCAATGAGAATCTTGTCAAGATTTGTGGGTGCTCTGTGGCTCTTTGTGCTGAGCACAGAGTGGCAGGAATTATTGCCAAATAAGTTTGGAAAATCTGGAGTAATTTGTCATTGATGTTGTTATAGGATTGATAAGGGATATTTACAGAAAGCTGAAAAGGAGTTTCAAATTCAGTATGTCTCTAGCTGTGAAGTATACATTAAAGAGAACAGTGGTTGGCATTTCATATTTTATATATAATACTAATCCAGGGCCCATTTGCAAGCAAGAAAGAAAAGTGAAGAGCCTCAATTGAAAACATGCTGCTAGGGAAGCTCTTAGCTTTGAATTCACAGCTCACTTTTTCTTAAGTTGAGTTGGCAGCAGTAATTACTAAAAGAATAAAACACTATTATCTGCTGTTTTACTTCACATTTTAATTTCTTTTACAGAAAAAGATTCAATTGCACAAACATTGCTGTAATTACAAGCAGAGCTCTTATGTTAGCCTTGAAGTCAGAGGAAGTCATTTTTACATTTCTTTTCAAATTTGCAATTAGCAGAAGGCAAAGTATTAAATGTTGTCTACCAAGCAACTTTAACTCTGAGTTAATATAGTTTTTTGCCTTTGAATTTTCTAGTTTTATTAAACAGGAAAATATGGTTTTGGTCAGAGCTCGTAGTCATTTAGGTAGTTGTATATATCATGTCTTGGCCCAAATCAACCTCCAGTCAGCAATCCCCATGCCATAGTGCACTCCTTGCTCGCCTGCAAATTTCTGCAACTTCATGGTCCAGGAATTGCCCAGAATGCACTCATTGTAATGCTGGCAGTACACATACTTCTTTTCCTTCAGAGGTCAAGGTACCTGCATTGTCAATTACAAGCTATGTGACTTCGGAAACACCACAGTAATCTGCCCAAGGCCAGGACACTAGCCAGTTGTTCCCTTCACCTCCAGGGGCTAGTAAAATACAGATTTTCTCAAACAACCAATCAATCCAAAGCTTTTTAAACGACCTGTCCTCACTGCCCAACTCCTCTACAGCTGCAATCCCTCTCCCTGTCCCTCTCATCCATACCCTCACCCTCCACACAAAGTCCTCTGTCTCCAGCGCCTCCCAATCTGATATAACAAAAAAATTGGTTTGACTGGCTGGTGATTATTCTGTTGTGTTTGCAGTAAACACCCCCATAAAATAAAAGCATACTTATAACAGAGACAACTAATAGTAAGTAATATGAGTTATTAAATCTTTATTGCGGAGATGTACAAAGGTTCAGACTTGAAACATCAGTGATGGAGTGTTCACCGGGGCAGTAACATCAGCACATTCCCTTGAACTATCTAGGCAACCATAAAGTGGCTATAAGGAAACCCTCTCAGAATTTTTCTTTACTGGTGCATATGCACTGTAATCCTTCCAGACTGCACATCTAGGTAAACAAAGAAGTTAACATGTTTTTAAATACCATTCTCAATTTGGATCCCTCAAAGATTTAGTTCACGACCTTGAGTAAAAATTGACCTACTGAGACCATTTTGATTTACGTCACATCAGTAGTTTCATCTCTAGCTATGTGCCAAAAACTCCCACCCAGAAACTTTTTGAAAATGACTGCTTTTTCAGAGCTTATACCTTTGGAAGCACTGGCTGAAATGACCCCAGGGTCCTATTCTTGACCCTCCTGAGGCATACCAAATTTCAAACAAATTGACTAAGCATGTCAGTTTTAGAGGAGCTAGAATGCTCAACCTTTAAAGAGAAGTTGTGATGCAATCTTAACTATAGTGGCTCTACTGTACCATTATAATCTTGATCATGATTTATGAACATTGTTATGTGCATTCCATGATGAGTGCTAAACTCAAAGTTTAGGTTTTTTTACACCAGCATGTAGAAAATTGTAACCAGTTTCTCTTTCATAACAATTTTATTGACTGTTGGGAACAGTTAACTGTCAACCAAAATATTCTCAGCCTGCTTACAAAGCTATTAGTCTTCCCCTCACCAGAAACAGCTAAAAGCTAATAAGAAGAAAGTTAGAAGGGAAAAGGACAGAAATAAATGTTTCTTTTTGCAGTTTGGATAATGATTGTTTTCAGTCTTCTGTGTGTCTCAAGTTAGGTAGAGGAGGAGGAGATTCCCTGCTCCATTTGTGGTCATCTTTGAAGGCTGGAGTACAGATATGGTCTAGCTGGTGAATGAAGCTTTCTCTTTTTTCTTGGTGGAGCGAACAGAGGTGACACCAGATGAGCCGGCAAGGACCAAATCCAGGACCACTTAGGTCATACTGTCAAACTTGGGGCACATTATAGCCTGAGATTCAATAGGCTTTTTACTTTTTGACCCATAAATTTTGGCCTGATTCAAAGCCAGTTAAAGTAAACTGGGAGTCTTTCCCTTGAGTTCAGTAGGCTTTGGATCAGGACCTTAAAATAGAAAGAAATAAAGATTGTTGGTTGAAAAATAGTGAACATTTTTTTGTGAAAAATTGTTGAAATTTTGAACTTTGAAAAAATTTCAACCAGCTCTGAAGTAAATCATAGAAAAAGACAGAGCAAATAAAATACAACTGGCAAACAAGTCCAATGTGAAGGCTTACTTTGGGTTTCATGCTTCCTCAGTCCCTGGAAAAGTGTTCTTTCTAGCTAAGACTTCCTTTCCTTTCCATACTTTATCAGTAGACTTTTAATTGAAACAGTCTTTGCTAATAACTTCTGAAATTGCTTCAAGGTTGTTTTGTTCATAAGTCTAGCTGTTGTGTAAAAAAAAAAAAAAAAAAAAGTTCCTAGTATGCACTGATTCTCCTTAGCATGCAATTGGTCACATGATTTTAGGTCTTTCACCAAAAAATCAGGATAACAGTTTACAATGCATAACCTTAAATCCATGACTATCTTTTAGCAAATAGCTAGCTAAGGCTTGCTGATTCCATTGTTATCACATATCCCAATGAATAGTAAAGATAAACGTTTATCTGAAGATGAGAAAGAGGATATTTAAAAGGACAAAACATTATTAAAGGGCTCTTTTAAAAGATTGACTATGCTATTGACACCGAAGAAGATTGTAGTGATCTAATAAAAATTATACTTGTTCTTCAGCTCATCTATTTATCGAAATAAATAATTAACTGTGAACCCTCCAGAATTATGATTCAAACTGTATTGTTTTGTTTTTATTCAATATTGTACTGTCTGTTTCCAGACACGAGGAAGATTTTTATTTAGCAGAATGGGAAAGAAACCAAATCTATGAACACTGCCGCATATTGCATCTGTTTGTTTGGAATTTGAGAAAGAAAAAAACATCAGACTCAACTGATTTTTTTACAGACAAATTGTTCTCTTAATTGACAAATGAAGGTATTATGTCAAATAGTAATTTCACATTAATCTGTCCTCAGTTTACAATTTTACTTTTTTAGTTTTCATCAAATGCAGATGGTATATTTACCAATTATAATTTGATAATATATGAAAGTGTGGCCCTTCCCAGTAATAAAAACTCCTTTACCAACGTTCACTTGTGCCATCAGAGCTGAGGATCAGAATAATAGTAAAGGAAGTTGACCATCAATGCTCCATTTTGAATGGAAGAAGAGTGTAACCTGAGTGTCAAGATGTTATAGTAGTAAAGGGGGAGATGATGAGGGTCTGCACAAAAGTTTTGGCTTTGGTGATGAAGGGACAGGAAGTGACTGCTGGTGACAGTGAGTGAATAAGATTGTGATATACAGCTGAATTGTAACTGCAAAATTTACAATGGCATAAGTAGGTGTAATTTCTTTGACTTCAAAGATAGCATGGGATTAACATACTCTAGCAATCTAGGGAAATAAACTATATATCAGATGAATGTTCTTATTTGTTAATTAGCTAATACAACAAAAATGCATATGCAGATAAACTGACTTTAAAATAGTAAGCTCTACCTTTCTTGCTCAGAGCATATCAAAGCACTTTACAAATATTAACAAATTAAAGCCTCACCACTAGAACTATGTGGGAAACAGTTTTCTCATCCCACAAATATTTTTGAGAGTTTGTAATTGTTTTGCCATCTCCAACCAGGAGGAAAAGTTGGAATCTCAAAAATATTTGTGAACCAGAAAAAACACACATTCCCATCCCCTCCCCACCATTTTTGTTGAATTCTTTCCATGGTTTCAAAACATTTTATTTAAGTTTCAACTTTTTTTACCCCTTTCAATCTAATTTAGCTTAAATTTCAATAAAAAAAGTCATTCCAAACCAGAAAACCAGAGCTTTTCCTTTAGAAAATGTTTGACAACTTAAAAAAAAAAAATGAGGAGTCCTTGTGGCACCTTATAGACTAACAAATTTATTTGGGCATAAGCTTTCATGGGCTAAAACCCACTTCATCAGATGCATGGAGTGAAAAATACAGTAAGCAGTGTGTGTGTGTGTGTGTGTGTATATATTCACAGCACATATATATATATATGTGTGTGTGTGTATATATGTGTATATATATATATATACACAGCACATGAAAAGATGGGGGGGTTGCCTTACCAAGTCAGGGGTCAGTGCTAACGAGGCCAATTCAATTAAGGTGGATGTTGGCCATTTCCAACAGTTGACAAGAAGGTGTGAGTACCAGCAGAGGGAAAATTACTTTTTGTAGTGTCCCATCAACTCCCAGTCTTTATTCAGGCCTAATTTGATGGTGTCCAGTTTGCAAATTAATTCCAGTTCTGCAGTTTCTCATTGAAATCTGTATTTGAAGTTTTTTTGTTGGAGAATGGCCACTTTTAAGTCTGTTATTGAGTGTCCAGGGAGATTGAAGTGCTTTCCTACTGGTTTTTGAATGTTACAATTTTTGATGTCTGATTTGTGTGCATTTATGCTTTTCAAAGAGACTGTCTGCTTTGGCCAATGTGCATGGCAGAGGGGCATTGCTGGCACATATCACACTGGTAGATGTGCAAGTAAACAAACCCCTGATGGTGTGGCTGATGTGGTTAGGTCCTATGATGGTAGGCAGATATGCAGACATAGTTGGCACCGGGGTTTGTTGCAGGGTTTGGTTCCTGGGTTAGTGTTTTTGTTGTGTGGTGTGTAGTTGCTGGTGAATATTTGCTTCAGGTTGGGTGTCTGTCTGTAAGCGAGGACTGGCCTGTCTCCCAAGGTCTGTGAGAGTGAGGGATCGTCCTTCAGGATAGGTTGTAGATCCTTAATGATGCTTTGGAGAGGTTTTAGTTGAGGGCTGTAGGTGATGGCTAGTGGCATTCTGTTGCTTTCTTTGTTGGGCCTGTCCTGTAGTAGGTGACTTCTGGGTACCCTTCTGGCTCTTTCAATCTGTTTCTTCACTTCAGCAGGTGGGTATTGTAGTTTTAAGAACACATGATAGAGATCATGTAGGTGTTTGTCTCTGTCTGAGGGATTGGAGCAAATGCGGTTGTAATCTTAGAGCTTGGCTGTAGACAATGGATCATCTGATGTGCTCTGGATGAAAGCAGGAGGCATGTAGGTAAGTATAGTGGTGAGTGGTTTCCGGTATAGGATGGTGTTTATGTGACCATCTCTTATTTGCACTGTAGTGTCTAGGAAATGGATCTCTTGTGTGGACTGGTTCATGCTGAGGTTGATGGTGGGGTGGAAATTGTTGAAATCCTGGTGGATTCCTCAAGGGCCTCCTTCCCATGGGTCCATATTATGAAGATGTCATCAGTGTAGCGTAAGTAGAGTAGGAACATTAGGGGACAAGAGCTGAGGAAGTGTTGTTCTAAGTCAGCCATAAAAATGTTGGCATACTGTGGGGCCATGCAGGTACCCATGCTAGTTAGAAGAGCAGGATTATTAAAATTGGCCGAATCATGATGACATCAAGCTCTTTAGTCAAATCTAAGAATTTATTGCACAGCTAGGGAAACTTACCTTTCAAGTGACACACAACATAACCTTTATCTTCTACTGAAAGGATTTGGAATCCAACTATTTGTAGGTATTCTCACAGTGTGTACATTAAAATATAACATGGTCTTTAAAATAACATGAAAAACCACATATAATAAGGCTGACCTACACAGTCCCATGGTTTCAATTGTCAGGAAATAAAATGTCATGTTAAACCTATAACTGATTAAATTATATCGTTTCTGCACTTGTATTGTAAGTCATAGCTATTAGTATATTAGCAATAAAAATTAATAAGAAATTGTAGTTCTATCTTCTTGATATTTTGGGTAATCATTCACCTGAAATATATTGTACAATGGGAATACATAGAAATAAAGAACATGTTAATAAACATTTTCAGTGCTGGGTGCTAAAAGTAGACAATAAGGGCCTGATTCTCAGCTGGTGTAAGTCAGCATACACCAATTTCTACCAGCTAAGAACATGGTCCTTAAATGTGAAGATTTTGCCCTAGGTTAGTGCTTTCATGTTTTTTCAATCATCATTAATATTTGTGAACATAAGAACAGCCATACTGGGTCAGATCAAAGGTCCATCTAACCCAGTATCCTGTCTTCTCACAGTGGCCAAAGTCAGGTACTTCAGAGGGAATGAACAGAAACAGGAAGTCATCAGGTGATCCATTCCTTGTCGCCCATTCCCAGCTTCTGGCAAACAGAGGCTAGCAACACCATCCCTGCCCATCCTGGCTAACAGCCATTGATGGACCTATCCTCCATGAATTTATCTAGTTCTTTTTTGAACCCTGTTATAATCTTGGCCTTCACAACATCCTCTGGCAAAGAGTTCCACGGGTTGACTGTGCGTTGTGTGAAGAAATACTTCCTTTTGTTTATTTTAAACCTGCTGCCTATTAATTTCATTTGGTGACCCCTAGTTCTTGTGGTATGAGTTCTTGTGGTTAATTCCTCACTCAGGTTACTGTCAGTAACTCAGTCTTTCTGAAGACTATTTTATTAATTGCAGAAACAAGATCCTCATGCATGTTCTTCAGTGTCCCTGTAAGAAAGGGTATGAGTCAAATCCTGTGGATGATTATGCAGAATGCATGATTATGGAGTATTTCTGTTACACAGGTGCCTCATGCTGTGCAGACTACAGAGACGCCAACTCTATCCCCTTCCACATGCCTCAATGGCTGTTCATGGCAAACAGCAGAAGTGGGGAGAAGGAAGCAAGTTGTGAGTGTTGCCAGTGGCTCAGCACACAGTATGGATCTGCTGGGCCAAAACTCTGCATATGAAGGAGCAGAAGGACACATCCACCCCCCTTTCCCATATACAATACAGGTAATGGCATTGCTGCGTGCCAACTACTGTGGGTTGGAACTGAAGAATATCTACCTCAGCTCTGTGATGTTTGATCAAATTTGTACATGAGTGTGGGGGGGCTCCTGCCCCACTCCTATGAAAGATAGGGCTAGAGTAGGCCAGAGCGGCTGCGCAGAGGGCAGCCAATCAGGAAAAGGCCTACTGGGAGCCAATCAGGGCCAGTATTACAGCCACCCAATCAGGGTTAGGCTAGGCCCTATATAAAGGCTGCCCAGGAAGGGAGTATGTAGTTTGTCCCAGACCTACATGTGGGAAGGTCTGTCTGCTGAGCAGGAGACAGGCACCTCGGACAGAGCAGTGCTGGGCAGGCTTGGGGGAGCATAGAAGGGCTCCGGCCCAATACCTGCCAGACTGCGGCCCCTGATAGAAAGGGCCTAGAGGGTGTGAAGGGCCAGAGGGGAAGTGCCCCAGGGACAGTTAGACGGAGGGCAGGGAGGCTGCCACTAGAGGGTCCCTGGGTTGGGACTCAGAGTAGTGGGCGGGCCTGGGTCCCCCCCTTCCTCCTTGTACAGCACCTGGCCATGGAATGGTGACAGTGACAGACTGCAACTGGCCCTTGAACAGAGGGGCTAGACTCGAGGGGTTGTGGTTGGCCACTGCGGCAGGAGTGAACTGGAAAGACTGCCGTGAACCCTCCCCCTGGAAGGGGGCGAGTGTGGACTTGGGGGCACTGCTGGAGGGCAGTGTCCTGAAGAGGACGCCACGAGCTGGGACCAGTGCGGGTTGAGACACCAATTGAGGGCGAGAGACGGATGGGACACCACCGGCAGAGGGTGCTCTGCATGAACGGAGCTAATTTCTGGACTGAACAGCAGGAGGCGCTGCGGTGCCGTCACAATGAGCAAAGCTGTTTTATTCAGCATGGCTACATGGCCCAGAATTTCACCCTATGGGTAAAATTTATCATAGTACAGTAGGTCTCCTTGCCACTTAAGCCACTTACTGAAGCCACTCTCTGTGGTAGACCTTTATAAACTGGTGTGGAGACTGGAGATGGTCAGGATCCCATAGTTATGTGGATCAAGTGACTCTCACACCCCAGTCAGTAATATGAAGGAGTTCAGTGTCAGTTCTTGCTCAGATGCAGGAGTAATAGCTGTGGAGTAGTCTGCTGCCACCCTGTGCCATGATCCCACTCACGATACCTGCATAAAACTTGCTTACTCATTTTATATGGGTTAAATGAATTGCATCACACAGAGGTCATCCTTACTCATTTTGAAATTTTGCCTTAGATAATATGGCCTTTGCAGTAGGAATGATATTTCCTATACTGAGGCCTCTTCTATCTGTCCTTGGTTGTTTTGCACGAGTGTAGCTGCACTGTTGCAAACCCCTAGTGTAGGCACCATGTACCAGTGCAAAAAGTGACTTGCGTTGTACAACTTACCTCTGTTTCAGTAACCAAAACAAAAATCAGTTGCATAATGGAAGGTCTTCTAACAAAGCTGGAACAGAATTATACTGGGTAGGTTTGGGTCAAGTCTAGAAAAATCCCATGACACCTATGAAAGGATTAATTTGTAAAATCAACAACTTGCAGAAAAGTAACAGTGTCCTTCTGAGGATCACTATTTCGCCCATGTAAATTGTTTGATAAAATAATGCTTCAGTCACTGTCCTGTTTAGATTTTTTTTGAGCGGCTTTGAGCGACAAAGCAGACTTTTCCAAGTCCATTTTGCATGTGTAATTGCATTAATTTATTTTAGTAAACTGAGTTATTTAATTTATCTCTGGGCTCTTAAATAACATTGCTCCAAAGACAATAATCCCAAATAGATTTTTTCCCCATTTTTCATAACATATCGTAACTCAGTAACTAGATAATTTCACGTCACAAATGTGACCTTTCACAGACCAAGCAAAAATTCCACAATTCACATCTCAGAGACATAAAAAGGAGGTACATTGTAAAGTCTGTTACTTAACACAAAATCCTTCACTTTCTGATGTTAGTGTTCAAATACAGAAAAATATATAATTGTTTTTGTTTTCTTTTAATAGCTGGTTGTAAAAAAAAAAGAGAGAAAAAAAGAAACACAAACCTATTATTATTCAGTGAAGCTGAAAGAATCGGTTTTGGTTGGCCCAGATTAATTAATTTAATTGGGACTAAGCATGCTTGAGACATAGGATCTACCACTCAATCTAGTTTCAGCATTTCAGATTCTCCGTGAGTGGTTTTGTGGCTTTAGAGTCCTCTTTGCCCATTGGGATCTTCAGGGCTCTAGTAACTCAGACATACTCCTATGGAGCCATTGTCTCCTTTTAGTTCTAGTAGAAACTTTTATTGGAACTAGAGTGTTATCCTGGGTTAAGCCATCCTCATTTTCACAAAATCCAGACCCTACATCTCAGTTTTCTGCATAATTGATTTTGGCAACAAAAGATTTACATTGAGCATCATAACCCAGAAAAGTAGCTTGGGCAAGATTTATTTTACTGTGCACGGTACAAAAGAATATCACTTTTAGAGCTCAAATCTGGGGTTTCTGTGCCCACAGGAAATCAAGATAGTGAAACTTGCAGGGACCATACCAGAAAAATGTTCTTTAAGAAGGTAAATGTTACCACTTTTGCTTTCGGGTATCCACACATTTACTTTGAAACTCTCCTTGAACTCAGTACTTTGCTGGATGCACAATTTCCCCTCCTCCCTCTCCCCAAACATGTAAATATATTCTGATGTATGAGACCTAGAAAATAAGTTCAGAACTTATTTTGAGATTTCAGAGTTGGAACTTTTAAACAAAGTTTACCCCAACTGAAGACAAAATTCAGAGGTAGTGTCTCGCTTCTTTATTTTTCTAATCTGAATTGCATAAACATGCTTGAGAAAGACTATGATTTGTGCTGCTGGGTTTATCTATCAAGTATAATGAAAACACAGTTGAAAGATATAATGAGGAAATAAAAGGCAATAAAAACTGACCTAAGAAATTGCTCACCATTTCCATATTGGATGTGGGTGGAGGGGTTAAAAAGTCCTCCACGATTAACTCACTAACTCAAGGGTATTAAAACAAATTGCTTTGGTGTCTGGAAATGGTGTCATATTAGCTTTTTTCTTTTTTTAAAAAAAGAGGCTATTACAAATATGAATAATTGGAGTGCCATCTGCTTGAGGGACATACATTGACAGTATAGTACAGTCATTTAATGTGGATTAAGGCACTGGCAAAACTGTACGCCAACAAAAGAGGCTGAGCCTGATTTTACTTGCAGAACATTGACTTTCTGAACTTTATTTTCATGGTCTACTTATAGAGGAGTTACAAGATTATTCAGTCTTAGTTCGAATGCATCCCCTGCTTAGGATTGCTGCCAGAAAATTCTAAAGAAGGCAGATTGTTTATAGACAGCTGTCTAAACTGCTCAAGAACTAGGGGGGAGAGAAGCCTCAATAATTTCTCAAATACAGTAATAGTATGTAATGCCACCGATCATCCCTTTAACCACGATTCGCAGGCAAGCTTTGTGTGATTCCCACAAATCTTCATTAAAAGATGTGCCTTCCATGTAATATTGTGTGTTTCAGTAACAAAGGAACTGTTTCTTCATCTAGAGCTTTGGCTCTTACACTGCAGCAGCAGTAGATTTAATAAAAACAGAAATGTCCGGAAGATCACAGTGGAGCTGAGAGAGAGACACACACATTATCTACTAAATAGGCCACTAGGCTATTTTTCTTTTTGCACTCTCAGACTTTTTACATATCTCAATCACATTTTCATATTCTCTGCTGCTGTGGCATGTCATCATTACAGCTAAGGATTCCAAATTCACATTTGTAGTTCTTTTTATCTCAACCTTTACAAGGGACCTATGCTATTAAGAACATCTATCTTAAACATATAATAACTATCCTAGACTAAAGTAGCTGATCTTTTGTAAATTTTCATACACAAATCTTTGGTAATAGGGTGATAGTGAGGTCATCTGCTCCTGTCTGAGCCAATATGGGAAAAATACATGTAATTTTCACATACATAATATGTAAGTAGGCTAGAGAGGGGAGGAGCACAGATACCATAAAGGAGGAGGTTACAATAGTCAATATGAGAGATAATCAAGGATTTAGAGAGATTGGGAGAGAGCAATAGGAAATGTAGAGATATAAAAGAAAAGTGATAGGATTTGTCTGGAAAGGGTCAAAAGGTGACAGACCTAAGTTGTCAGCTTAGGTGACAGAGAAATTGGTGGAGCTGTCAATTGTGAACGAGAAAGCAAAGGAGGGAAAAAAAGGATTTTGGAGCACAGATGAGAATTTTAGGGTTTGAAATTCAAATAGCAAAGGGCCATCCAAGAGATAGAGATGAATAAATGGAGTAAAATGCAAAGGTCAGTGATGTAGAGGTAGATTTCCAAATCATCAGTGTATCATTATTTGCTATTTGCATTGAGGTACTGCCTAGGAGTCTCAGTCACAGACCAGAACCCCATTGTGCTAGATGCTGTAAAAGCACAAAACAAAAAGTTGGTCCTTCCCTAAAGACCAAACTGTCTGAGATGGCAGCTTAAACTGTGGAATGGATGAGGCTGCTTACAGAACAAGCTATAGAGGAAGAAAAGGAGGGAACTGAGGACAGGATTCTGAGGGGTGCCTACAGAATGGAAGGGAGGAGGAAGAGGAGCCCCCAAAAGGACAATGGAGGAGCAACCAATAATTTAGGAAAGCAAGTCAGAGTTGTAAAAAACAAGGTAGGATATAAAAGGGGGTGTTATACAGCATCAAAGGCTTCCTTAAGACCAATGAGAATGGGGAAGAGAATCTTAGATTCACCTCTCTTCTAGTCAGGTCATTTATTCACTTTAGTTAAGGGCAGAAAAGGTGAAGAGGGAGTTGAAGGAGAATTCAAGGCAGCATGAATAGGCAACAGCCTTTAAAAGCCTGAAGATGAAGGAGAAAAGGGAGAAGCTGTTAGAGAGACTTTACTATAGAACAAAACTGGGAAACAATTTGCTGCTTCAGTATTGTCAGATGGATTGGGGAAACAAAAATGCTGCTAAACTGGTTCTAGGATAGTATCCAAAATTCACAAGAAGATTTTACAAACATAAGGCCAGATTCTGATACCTTACTTCACAAGTACATTGACTTCAGTTTTCCTGTTTGTGGAATAAGGTACAATTTAACAAGAATAAGGATATCAGAATCTAGCCCATTAGCCTGTTTTTTTTTATTCCCCAAATATTAAACCACCATGGTGCCATTAAATAGACTAATTCTTGAAGGATATGCTGGGGTACTTTGGAACATGAACCTGAAAATGTTTCCTTACCTTGCTCTGAAGATCTGTATCTCTGCAGATGACACCGTGTGGTATGCAATATTGCCACCCCAAAATGCTACAGGTGTTAGGTCCTAAATCATTGAATTCATCTGATGACATGTAAGTTAATCCTTTTATTAATTTAAAAATTTATTCCATTAGCCAGCTTCCTAGACATAGTATACTATTTGTTTGTGAGGTTATCAGGGGAGCAGTAGTCATACTGTTTGATTCCATCATCATTATTCAGTATACATCAAAACAATGTAATACGGCATACTCAGCCTATAATAGATGACAGTGAGCAGTGAAAATTTCAGTTCATTTTCCATTTGTCAAAGATAAGAAGGTAAAACCTCTTAAAACCAGACAATACGGACACCTCTTTCCATGGATCTGGTTGCTTCTTGTGGCAATTTAGGGCTGCTTCCCATAGTCTCTTTTGGGGGTCGAGGCACTTTAACATTAATAAACTGGGTTGAGTGAAGGGCATGTTGCCAGTCGATGTTGAAAAATGTTGAACACATCTGTGCTGGTGGCAAACTGTGAGCACATTCAAACAATGTATTCAACCAGTGACACTGCTTTCTCCAGGAGAGGCATGGCCAATTTAGTCAATTGAGGAGTAATGAGTTGCCACTGCACAATATATGGATAGTACACGTTTATAAACACTTTCTGGAGGTCAAGGTTTTGCAACCCACACATTTATTTTGCAGGGTCTGCACAGCCTGTTTGAGTTCCAGAATTTGCCTCCCCTCTCTCCTTGCTAACTTAAATCCTTGTGTTCTTTCAAAGGTGATTTACGTTTTTTTAAGAGTGTTTTTCTAGGAAATGAGAATCTTGTGCTATTTATTAGAAGCAGAAGAATCTTCCCACTCTTCTTCAGAAGCCAGGCTGCCACATGAGTGCTCTCTATATGTGTTGTGTATAAGCTGGGTCAAATTCTCTGTTGAATTAAATGGATGCAGCTCTCCTGACTTTATTGGAATTTATCTTTCTTCTCCTGTGCTCCTTTTTCCACACTTCCCCCTAATTGTTTTTTACTCTGCTTGTTCTCGTCTCCTTTTTTCATCTTATTTTTATTAGAGTTTTTTCCCTCTCAATTCATTTTTACCCTATTTTTGGTTGTTTGTTTTTCTCTCTGCCCTCTCTCTGCATCTTAAAAACAAACTGTCCTAAGCAGAACATGAACCCAATACAATTTGAATTGGAGTCAGGCTTTTGAATCCATTACTTTGTGTAGTCTGAAATTAAGCAAAAAGGGTTTGCTTAGCAGTGCAGAGCAACTGGCAAATTCTAAGTTTTAATGTCTTGTGGTGGGGTGTGAGGGGTTCTTCAAACTAAATGAACGGTTCAACTGAGTTTCAACTTTGGGGAGTTGCATTTCAGATTCTTTATCTCCCTGTCTGCTGCTTGGCACTGAAGACTCTATTCATTAAGAGATTTCAGCTTCAATATGTAGAATAATGTTTTAGCATAAAGTATATGTTTGGATCGGACTATTATTTTTGTTTCATTGTATTTGAGTGATAGGAGAAGAAGGAATACATGCTGTTCTCTCTGAGTGCCCAGTTATGCAAAACTTTACTAACATGTGTAATCATCATTGGAACTAATACTATGAGTAAGGCTCAGATACAGCCCTTAGCCACCACACAAATTGGTGATAAGTACTGCCCAGTTGATAATACGGCAGTACTATTGTCAGTTCCATTTAATACTCTGAATATTCTTATTTTCTTTGTGTTATTTATGGTATCATCCCCCCACCTGATTCTGGGCATTTGCAAAACACTCTGGGGACAGAGACAAGACAGGTGAGGTAATATATTGTGATGGACCAACTTCTGTTGGTGGGAAGTAAAAACTTTCGAGCTTCAAGGAGTCTTCCCCAGAGGTTACTTTCTCCAGACCTGGAGAAGAGCTCTGTGACAAGTAGGCAGAGGTTACAGGACAGGGATAGTAATAGGCAGTGTATGTAGTTGAATCATACACATTGTGTGTATGTGTATTTATAAAACATATATGCAGATATCTGTTCATGGGGAAGGTATGAGAAAAATGGACTTTAGGGAACTCATAGAAAATGTATTGGTTTTAGAGGAGGAAGCTACCACAACTGTGGTTCAGTTGCCTTTCAAGATGTTTTCCCTTACAAACGATATATAGACAGCTCATATTGTTGCTGCCACAATACCTTTGGGTAGTTTAAATTTTTCTTTCATTCTATTCTCTGGCCTTTAATGAATTGCCAGATTGATACTGGTTTGAATAAAATTTCCCTTGAGTCTGTCACATTGATTATATATGTACTACACTGACATCCACTGTTTTTTTTTTATTAGACAGTAAATAGCACATACCAGGCTGAACTTTCACAGGTGTTCTGTAAAAGGACCTAGCAGCGTTAAATGACTATTTAATCTTTCTCGGATGAAAACACTTTTAAACACAGCAGTACTTGAGATGAATGACACTAGACAGTTATGTCCAGATCAGCATCAGGCTGTATGATATAAAAGTAAATAATAGAAACATTTGTGACACAGGGGAGGCAGCTAAGACATTGGCTTGGGAATCTGGAGGTTTAGGTTCTGTTCCCATCCTGATATGAGATTTTGGGCAAGCCACTTTACCCCTCTGTGCCTCTTTTCCCCGGCTGCCTTTTGTCTGTTTTGATTGTAATCTCCTCAGAACAGGAACTCTCTCTCACTCTGGGGTGTACAATGCCTAGCACAATGGCACCACTGACAGAGGGGCCTCGATGTTAATATAAAACAAATAATCAATACTAACACTAAACAGAGGTGGATGAACCTTCACAGGTCAGAAGCATCCAAAAGTTTTAACTATAAAAATCACTGAAATATCCAAAGCATGGGAGGCCCTTCCCTCTTCTGACTCTTTAGTCTCTGTTGCTTTCTGTCTTGTAAGGAGTCTTCCCCTTCTGCTCTTGCAGTAGCACTGCTGGCTTCAATCTGTGTCAGGGGCCCTCCCTCCCTTCTGAGTGAGGAATCTGACCCTCCGTTCCCCTGTAATGACCCAATGTGGCACATTTATCCTCTTGAATGGGTTTGTCTCCATACCAACTGCTATGCAGGTCTCTGTGCAAACAACACAACTGAATTTTGGGAATGAATTAGACCCACCTGTGATGAATTTGGCTCATTGGATTTCAAGCAGGCAAATATGTATAAACCATAGACAGTATCCGTGGAAATAGTCAAACAGGATTATTACTCATAACATTCTGTTATATCATGCTACACAAACAGTCAATATTCTGTACCATTGTGTAGGTAAAGAAGATGAGTGTAACTAATGACTCTCCATTTAAGCCTTTAGTGAGTATTTATTTTGGGAAGATTATTCAGGTGATTTTTTTTTTCGTATTTGGAATGATTCTTCCTTTCGTTAATACTCTGTCTCAATAGTACAGTACACACTCTCCCTCCAACCCTTTTGCAATCTTTCCAGGTGTGCACCCTTGTGAGTGATAGGCCTTCAGCCTCCACTTTGCTCAAGGAGGAGCCCCATGACTCTGCTACTCCAAGAATTGATCCCTGGCTTCAGCACCTCTTTTTTTGACCATAGCTCCTTCAGCAGATCCAAATGAGCTTGTACTTCCTGTTTGAGACTTCTCATCTTGGGAGCTGTGCAACCAGCAAACATTTGTAGTGGCACAGGACAGCCTTTTCAAAATGAGACAATATTTATTAGTCAGCAGGAGTCCAGCATTCAGGGATATTTGGTTAAAATGGTAAAGGAAAGCCTAAATGTATAACTCTCCCCATACCAGTCAGTTTCCCCTTGCTTGATTAGGACAGTCCCTCTTTGAACTGGCCTGGTGGACAGACTGCATGTCTGCAGCAAACTTCCCTGACCCTGCCCAATAGCCCCAACTTGGAATACCTGAAGTTGCTTACCTCTGCTCCCGTGTCCTTTGTCTCAAATCCCAGTTCATCCCGCCCCAGTTCAGATAGGGGAAGGGTTGGGTTCAGCTATGCCACTGTCCATCCGTATGCTAAAGAGTCCTCTTAGGTGGTAATCATAGAGTTAATGGTTCAATTGTTAGTTTTCATTGTCTCTCCAAGGTAGCTCTATTAAGGGCTTGTGTACACCTGAAATGCTGCAGCAGCATGCTGCAACACTATAGTGCTACAGCATAGACGCTGCTCGCGCCAACAGGAGAGGTTCTCCCATTGCATAGGTAATATCTGCCCAGAGGCAGCAGCTAGGTCGACAGAAGAATTTTTCTGTCATCCTAGTGGCCTTCACATGGGGACATAAGTCAGCTTAACTATACTGCTCAGGTGCATGGATTTTTCACACCCCTGACCAACATAATTAAACATACCTAATATTTAGTATAGACCAGGCCTCTCATATTGGCAGTTCTTGATAGAACATATATACCAACCCAGACGTGACTGTCATCCACCCTCAGTCCGTTCGTCATTTCTTTCCTGACTCATGGAGCATCTCTCGACACCCCCTGAGACAACATCTATGTCTATATTGCGTACCTGGCCATGGTGTGCCTGTGCTGCTGCGGCCGCACTGGTGTACGGTGCCCTGGGTAGCTGCTGATTGTCGCCGGGAGAGAACTCTCCCGGCGACAAAATAAAGCCACCTCCAGTGAGGGCTGGGAGCTTCATCGCTGGGAGAGCATCTCCTGCCAACGAAGCACTGTCCACACTGGCGCGTTTCATCATTAAAACTTTTGTTGTTCAGGGGATTTTTTCACACCTCTGAGCGACAAAAGTTTTAACGCCGAAAGTGCAGTGTAGACATAGCCTAAGTAGGTAGCAGGACAAGTGGGTAATCTGTGTTTTTATGAAATTATGTGACTTGGGAGTTTCCCCATTCTCTATGGTCTGCTGGTATTACACTTTTCTCCATAGATATTCTTCTCCATAGGTCAATCTATTCCAGTGATACATCTCAACTCATTTTCATTCTCCAAAGAGAAGTTAGCTTGCACACCTATTTGCAGGAGGTGTGCTAACAGTCTGTTGTTTCCTTGGATAGTGGAATAATGGCCATGAGCTATGTGCAATAGAGAAAAAAGTCTCCCTCTTAGAGCATTAAGTAAATGTTTGGAGGCAGATTGCCTAGTCTGATAGTAACAAAGTAACATTTTGTGAGCCTTACTGCCCAACTACATCCACCCAGCTATCTGTTTAGCCTTTGAACCTTGTAATGATTTTTCTTCTAAGGGGTTGGCTAATTCTTTTTTGAGTGTGTTCTTCGTTGCAGCTTCTGCTACTGCCTTTTGCAGTCCATTTCAGACATGTTACCATCTGTGCCAAGACATTTTTCGTAAGTGCTTTTCATGCCTAGTCCTTTCTCAGCTTTAGTTCATGTCCTCTTGTTTTTGAGCCTATTATCCCCTTGAATAATTTGTTGGCATCAACCTTCTCTGTACTCCTCAGAACTGTATAAATCCAAGACCTGCACTATTATGTACCTCAGCTACTGTAAGCATGTTGTTTACACTATTACGATTTGCAGTTGGGAAAACATTGTGCACTGTTCTCCATAGTACACTAATTCTTTATTCCCTTTTGTCTTTCTAAGTAATGTCCCATGTGATATGTGGAAAGACAGAAATGGTTGCTTCAAATATAGCAATAGACAGACATTGAAAGAGATTTCATAGACACAATTTTCACTGATGAAAGGTATTTTGTGAGATAGAATTCCACAGAAATTATCTTCAGGAATATTGGCTGGCTGTCCATAAAACAGAGAAAAGCACCCACTGCATGTACCTATCAATCTAATCTAACTATTTAGGCTTTTAAACTGCACTTATCACCCTGCTACCTGACTGCATGACCAATTCAAAAAGTAAACATATTTAAGATTTTTAGCTTTCTCTCCCCACATCCTAAAATATTATTTACTTGTTTATGTGAAAGCTATGCCAAAGAAGTGGGTTTGAAAGTTGTCAATCCACTTTGGAAGCTGAAATATGATAATCATTATGTCTAAGTACAAAGTTTATAAGAGGGGGCACTGCCTCCTGGCCAGTCAAAAGTGGAATTCTTAGTAGCTGTAACCATTTAAGTGTCTAGTATTAATAATGAATTTATATTGCTGGACTATCTAGATGCCCTAATGTACTAGAAGCTGTATGCACACATAGTAGTAGACAGTCCTGCCCCAAAGAGCTTACACTCTAAATAGACAAGATAGCAAAAATGGAGAAAGAGAGTAGTATTAGTATCTTTCTGTAGATGTGGAACTGAGGCAGAGAGAGAGATTAAGGGCTCTCTTACACTTGAAAGTTTACACTGATTAAGGTAGGGTATGAACTTAAAGTGCAGTAGGTGTTCCTGAATAACTCCATGTGTGATACTCTTAGTCTGGAACACGAGTGCCTTTTTCCTGTTTAGCGTAACCCAAGCCACCTCAGTAGCTATTGCATGCTCCCAGAGTTCCACATAAGCTGCATTATTACTGTTCCCACTTCAGGGACTCTGTGTCCATGAAAGCAAAGAGCATGAAGGCTTTGCAAAGGAATTTTCAAACCAATCACACTTTAATCACAAAGCACAAAATATATACACCTTTATAGAAAATAACAAAAACCTACTTGCAAAACCCTGCCTCAGTTTTCTAACCACTCAAAGAGACCTTTGGAATATGGTCAGGCATTTCAGGGTCCCAGTATCACAATAAAATGCCCCCCATGGGGTCTCCGGGGTCAGCACCAGTGTTATATATTGCTAACGCCTTTATATGCATTGGAAAGCATCTTCTGGGAAGGGTTGAAGGTGTGAGTGTGGAGTGGAAGATTCCTTTGCAAGTTACAAGAGGCCAAAGGGGGCGGAAGGAAGAAAGGAACGGGTTAACTCAATGATCCAGCTAGGCCCGAAGATAAGGAATGAAACTGTAGCCCAAGGCCAGGCAGAAAAACAAGCTCTTTGCTGCCAAATAGCCCGAAGCCTGTATGTCAACCCTGGCCAGCTGTGAGAAAGGAGAACTGAGCCAGACAGAACTGAAGAGGTTGCAAAACTAGTAAGATTGTGAAGGTCAGTGAGTTTAAAAACAACGGTCTCGTGACCCTGAAACCGGTGTGTTTTGGGGAAACTAAGGGAGACACGGAAGGCCAGTTCAGACTGGTACCAAGAGCACGGAGGATGAGGATCCCTGGACGAAAATGCTCCCAGAAAAACCCAGGGCTTAAAACCTTCCCGAGAGCTGAAGCAAGTTGGAGATTTACAGTGGACCCTAGACAACCTGTGCACAGAGCAGAACTATCGTCTACCCTTCCCCCACTCTTCTTCGTATGTTACACCCAGGCTTGGCCAGCCTTGGGTTGTGCGTGTGTAAATATGAAAGTGGGTTAGGGCTCGGGCACTAATGCTTTCTTCCTCCCTCTGAGTGAGGTGGGGCGCGCCCAGCGCTCACCACTGTTTGGTTAATAAAGCTTTAAACTTAGTCACTTGGTGTGCTCCTTCATCTCCTCCCCTAAATATCCTGTGGCCTCAGCCTGATCACCTGAAGCCCAAGGCAGATTGGTAACATAAATCTGTCACACCAGAACCATCTCCTCCTCTGCCCCAGTCTTGTTGTCTTGTTCTGTATTCTTCTAAAAATGTTAGGAGCTCTTACCCAGAGAGGCAGTCAGGCTGAAGAACACTATCCCAAGCATGGGCCAGGCAGGTCTGTGAGTCCCAGACCCACTCCTCCTCCTGTATGTGTTTTCTCAGCAAGCACCAAAACCCCAGATCCAATCCTCCCACCTTCCTGGAACTGGGGGTTCCCAGTGACCCTGCTTAGCTTCTCCCTGGGGACTGGAGGAGGGGCTGGTGCCCATGGGTGCCAAAAGGACTGCAAATGTGGGAGCATGCCTGGGGTTGGCCCAAATTTGGCTCAGTTGCCCCTCTGCCATGATGGAGGATAGGGCAATTATCAGTCAGTGAAAAGTTGGGCCTCCTTACTCCCCTTGTTGTGCCCCTGTAAAAATGATAGAATGAATTAGGACACTGAGCTAGCTATTTGAATGCGAGACTCCTGCCCCGCCATGCTTTGTATTGTTAATCATCTGCTAATATCTCTTGGGATCCCAGTCCAAGATGAAGATACAGCAACAGTGAAGGCACAGTGCACTTTACAGTCAAAATGGTGTTCACAAAGCAAAATGGAGTTTCTAGTTTGATGTAGACGTATGCTAATACATCACCGCTACATACGCAGTTTAATGGAATAACAGTCTTTAAATGTTTTAGCCTGTTTGACGTCAAAGAATCCTAGAGATCTGTGGGAATGAATAGAGGAATTAAGAATTCTTTAGTATTACAGTGTTGTGGGTAGAGGTCGCCTGAGGAGCTGTATCAAGAAAGAGAACTGGCCGTGTAATGATTTTTAATGGTACATGAATGCACATTCCTTTCCAGCAAATCTGACATTTCTTATGTACCATATTCATTTTACTTATTGTGTGTTCCTTCCTGCTTTTATTTATTTTTTTAAGGAATTGTGGATCAGGGTTTGGGTTTTTTTGCTTTCTTCATAAAGCACATTGTCAAGGATGTACGTTCTGCACATTGCAGCATATAACACTATGTGCAGATTCATTCAAGGTGAAGTAAAATATGTTCCATATTTTTTAAAAAAAAACACCTGTTTGGTAGTGAAATACAATAGCACTTCTCTGTAGAGTGTAGCGTACTTCATCTCTATTAGTGATGAATGAACTATGAAATGTTTGGATAAACAACCATATGTTTGGATGCTAAACTCATCTAAATGTCTTTGGACTTTGGACTAAAGTAAGTCAGAAATAAGCAAGAATAAACCTCCACCACAGTATTTCTGTACAGAACTTCCATTTACACTTTGTCCAAATTGGAGAGGCAACTGAAAATTAAAATAAAACTGAAAAAGGTAATATGATCTGGTGGCTAGAACAGTGAGCTGGGAATTCACTATTCTTTTCCTGCTTGTCACCCAGACTTGCTGTGTAGATGTTGGTTTGTTTTTTGAGAAACATGTAATCTCTGTTTTCTTTGGATATAATAATACTTATACCTCAAGGGATGAATTCATTAATATTTGCGATACAGTTTGAGATACTCAGGTATAATATGACCTATATGTGCAAATTATTACAGTAGAACCTCAGTTACTAAATGACCAGTCAACCACACACCTCATTTGGAACTGGAAGTATGCAATCAGGCAGCAGCAGAGACCCCCCCAAAAAAGGGGGGGGGGGAAATACAGTACAGTACTGTTTTAAACATAAACTACTACAAAAAAAGGGAAAGTTTAAAAGAAATTTGACAAGGTAAGGAAATTGTTTCTGTGCTTGTTTCATTTAAATTCAATGGTTAAAAGCAGCATTTTATCTGCATAGTAAAGTTTCAAAGCTGTATTAAGTCAATGTTAACCTTGTGAAAGAAACACTATAATATTTTGTTCAGAGTTAAGAGCAACCTCCATTTCCAAGATGTTCCTAACTTTGAAGTTCTACTATATTACAATCTCCCGGGATCCTTTACTTAACAAGGTTCATCTTGAATTTTGGGTGACTGTTTTTGCTCCGTTTCCCAAGCAATTGACCCATCCAGAATTCAACATAATCAGGTATTGCACTATCACTTCTGGAAAATCTCCTCTCCCCACAATGCTTCTTTAGAAAATTTAAAATGAAGGCTAAAGAAGTTTCATAAAACACTGCTCAGTTTCATTGCCTGGGTATGGAGGCAGGAAGTGATGCTGAGCATGGACTATTTCACTTCTTAGTATGTGGTTGTGGTAGTGAGTGTTACAGGTCATCATCAAACAAATTTGACATAATATTAGGGGCGGGGGAGAGGGATTTGGTAAATTTCCTTTCTGGGTTTGATTTAAAATGGCCCCTTTGTTAAGAGGCCTCTGCATCTAAATGGCTCAGTACAGTCGAGAGAAGTAGCACATTCATAGTCTTCAGAGTGTCAACAACATTCACCTACTGAATTGAGACTTGGCCTCAAAAGAGCTAAACATCTGAGACCTTTTTATTTAATTCACCTTCTTAAGTTCCCAATTGTTCATGGTCGGTTGGCGACTGAGAAGGTGCACATTACAAACAATTAAAAATCAGTATTTGTTTCTCTGTGATGCAGCTACTATACCGATGGATAAGTTATTATCAATATCAGAGCTCTGACTTTAACACTGTCAATTGGTCCCATAGGATTGCCATATTTGCCAGTTATGGGAACTTCAGGTCAAAAGACCTCCTTACAAATGCTGACTTAAGGCCTGATCCTATGGACTCGTAGGGCTAAATTATCACAGCCCATACACAGGTGCAAAGGTGAGTAGGACCACTCCTGACCCCTCCTCTGCCCTGTTGAGGTTGTGACCTTGGACTTGGGGGATAGACCAGGCTACTTGCCTGATACTCCCTTCTGGAAGAAACTGAGTACAAAAGGAATGGAGAGGTTGGGGGAAGGAAGTGGGAGGGGGCCTAGTTTTTTCCAGCCTTAGTTACTGGCCTGAGCATAGGGGCCAGTGGGCTGCTTGTTTTTTGTTTTTGTTTTTTGTCCTGTTTTGTTCTGTGGTTTTGTTCAGTGCTTTGCTCAGTGGGGTCCTGGTCCATGACTGAGGCTCCTAGATGCTACGGTAATACAAATAATAGTGAAAGTGTCACAAGTTGTTCCTTTGTCTGTTCCTATAGCAGCGCTGTTGAGCCTCACACATTACTTAGGACATATTGTAAAGCAACTATCTAGATCATAATGACTAGACACATACCTACAAATTCAAAATCATGGTAATCAAATGCTTCCGTTGACTAGATCAGGGGTTGGTAACCATTCAAAGAAGAAGAGCCATTTTTTTGTTTTTGTCTTTGACCAAAATATTTCGAGAGCTGCATCACATGCAAAGCTACTTGTAGAGTTAGAATTTATCAACTAATAATAATTGAACATATTAAAGTTATTACTACTCACCAATACCTTTAATGCGATTTCTGCTGTTGAACATCTTTAGAGAGTTGCTCAATGTCCAGTGAATATGCCATCATTTCATTTTCAAGCAGGACTCAAGATTAACATCTTGCACTTGGCTCCTTAGTTTGTTTTTGATTAAATTCATGTTGGAAAACACTTGTTCAAAGTAGTACATTGAACCAGAGATTGAGAGAAGCCCAAATGAGTATTTCTTCAGCTGACTGTATCTGGTAGACAATTCCAAACGTTGAATATAATCTGATCTTGCCATTTAAGGTTGTCCATTTCAGACCACTTGTGTTGTAGCCCCAGAGTGAATTTCTGCCTTTCCAGATTTTCAAGTTCAGTGACAAGATCTTTCAATTTTGAATTCCATAAATCCTTGTCTTGCAAGTCCGCTAATTCAAGTTCAAATTGTGCTCGATCGATTCACGCAAATGCTGAAAAATTCAATGCAGAAGTGTCAGCTTCAAGCAGTTTCAACAGAAATGACAAAGTGGCCTTTTCCCTTCTGAACTCATGAAATTGGTCAGCAAATGCAGCTTGCATTTTGATGCCTGTTTCTGCAAGGAACCTAACGTCAACGTCACAGTCGTTTGTTTGAATTGCTTCAGTGTTGGGAAATGCACTAACATGCCCATCTCAATGTCCCTTGAAAACAAAGACAGCTTTCATTCAAATGAAAGAACTTCCAAAAGTGAAATTGGAGTATTTCTTTTCCCTGTAGGTTCCAATTCAACACATTCAAATGAGAAGTTAAATCCACCAAGATACTTGCTGTGTGGAATTAAAGTGATTTATTTTGTGTTTCCTATTAATCTTTTGACCCATGCTGCATTTTCAGCTGTTATCTAGATGCTGTAGTCAACAGAGATGTTTTCTACGTGAGGAGGAAGTTGCTGAATAGTATTCACCAGAAGTTCCTGGCCAATGGCAGCTGCGGGGAAGGTACTTATGGGTGGGGGCAGTACATGGAGACCCATTGCCCCCCTCCCCCTAAGGGATGCACAGAGACATGCCAGCAGCCAGCCACTTCTGGGAGTGGCATGGGGCCCGGGCAGGCAGGCAGCCTGCCTGAGCTCTGGTATGTCACCGGCCAGGAGCTACCTGTGGTAAGCACCTCCTGGCCAGAGCCTGCACCTCGCACTCCCTCAAAAAATGGCTGCCCACAAGGGGGAAGCCAAAGAGCCGCATACGGCTCCGGAGCCGCAGGTTGCCGATCCCTGGACTAGACATTTCATGACTGAAAAAATAATATGAAACTTGTTACAATAAAACTTACTATTGATTATTTGCATTGCTGTAGCACCTAGCTGTCCTAGTCATTCAGGATCCCATTGTGCGAGGTGCTGTACAAAGAACAAAAAGATGGTCCCTTACACAAAGAGCTTATAAACTAAAGATGACGAGAGACAACAGATGGATACAAACGGATGGGGAAATATAAGGAAACAATAAGTCAAGAGTGGTCAGCATGATAAACTATGGTCTCAGCACACCAGTGGCCAAACCACAGTAACAAAGCATGAAAAGCGTTGCCAGTGTTTTAGCCAAGAAGTGCAGAGAACAGAAAGTCATGTCCTTTATCAGTCTCTTATCCTGGGGGATTTTCGCTCCTCGGGCTATTACTTGCTTACCTGAAGAAGCAGTAGGTGGGGAGGAAGAGACAACAGCCTCTTATAACGTTCACAGCCAAGAAGACAATATATATGATGGATGTGCTCTTTAATTAGACTGTTGTAAAAGCTGTAATTACAGCTACTAAGTGTACTTTTATGTCTGCATGCCTAAGCAATTTCAGGATTGTCACTGAAACTCCACAAGGAAATGACTTGGCTTCCAGAACATGCTTTTGTGGGGGGTGGGGGGGATTTTTTCATAATGTGTTTTTAAATTATATGTTATAAAACAATTTTCTTTATAACATAAATTCAGGATAATAGAGATGCAGACATGTTATGAGAGCTGTCTTTTCAAAATGTTTTAATCCTTTTTAAAAACTAGAAAAATATTTTTCCAACACCTTTCTTATGGCTTAATAATTCTTAATTTCTTTTTCATAAATAAAATGATCCATGCAATTTCATTTATAGCATGGCCCACTGAATGGCTTGTTACGGAGGGAAAGATAATGAAATTATAAGAGCAATTGACTCCTACCACATGCAGCCAAGACAAACAATTCTGCAGCATTTTCTGCCTCTCCTTGTGATCTATTAGCAAAGTGCATATACTTGCTGTGTGGAATTAAAGTGATTTATTTTGTGTTTCCTATTAATCTTTGGACCCATGCTGCATTTTCAGCTGTTATCTAGATGCTGTAGTCAACAGAGATGTTTTCTACATGAGGAGGAAGTTGCTGAATAATCACCAGAAGGCAAAGGAAAATTGACTTGTTGAAGAATACAAAGCTAATATGCAAATGAACGGCTGTTCTTGACTATTGTTTGTTTGAACTTTCTTCCTTTTTCTCTTCTTTTCCATAGGCTTCATCTATGCCGCATCAAAGCGAGTGTAGAAAATGAGCATAGCTGAAGAAAGAGGCAGATCAGGCTAGATTCACAAGGTGGGCTTAGGCATTGCGATCTTGACCATTGCCACATCTACCTTTTAGGAACCCTGCTGCCTAGTGAAATTCACAGCTCCAAATTAATCATCCAGGCTCCCTGTACAATGCATGGGGAGAGTTAGACACCTAAAAAGACTCTCAAAACCCAGAAGCTAACCCCCCAAAATAAAGCACACAGGAGTGAGTTTTCAGCTCTACCTTAGACTATATTTGGAAGGGTTTTAAATAGTGGATTTTAGAAGATTAATTTAAAGTGTCTACAGTTCAATAGGATTTTGAATTCTAGTAATTTTTAATATTTTAATGGAATTTTCTTTTTTCCTTCTCTTTCCAAATGTGCTTGGATGAAAATCTTACTCACTAGTTTTGTTTCATGTTGCCAATCTTAATAATGGTCTGTCATTAGTTATCACATTAATTGATATAGCTTGTAACTAGAGATCTGCCATAACTATAGTTCCAGATCCAAACACCCCTGAATTTTGGGGAAGTTCGAAGCCTGGTCTGTATGTAATGGGTTCTTTCTTTATAAAAGTAAAAAAAAATTGAGCTCATGCTATGAATATCCCCAACCTTCAAGAAGGTTCAGAGCCTGATGCAGGTTCAGATCTGCATCTAAACTTAGATATCTGCAATCAGGTAAAACTAAAACTCCAGCTGCTTGCATCCCTGATCTTTGCAGAGTGGTTATTGAAATTCCAGATCTAAATTTGTTCAGCTTGAGCCTATTTCTGCTTCTGAAAACATTCTCCTTAGCCTTGTTTGCATATGGATATCTCTTATTTCTAATTCTAGATATTTATATGCCCCCATTTCTGTAGTACCTAAACTCCTCACAAACATTAATTATTTTATCCTCACAATACCACTCTCAAGTAGGGAACTATTATTATTCCTAATTTACAGATAGGGGAACTGAAGTAGAAAGAGAATTAAATGACTTGTACATGGTCACACAAGAAGTCCTTGAACAGAAGCCAAGCCTCCTGAATCCTATTCAAGGCCTTAACCACAAGACCACCCTTTTCTATCATGAAGGTTCTCTACCCAGCATTTCTGCTTTGGCTGTGCCTTCTATCTGGCTTTGTTTGTAAGAGATGTGCAGCACGGCTTTGAACAAGGGTGCCAGTTATGCTGGTCTCTGAATTTAGTGAAAAACAGGATTTATATTAGCTACCAGTCTTTTCTATGCTTGTGTTCAATGGATGAAATCTTGGTGACATTGAACTAAATGGCAAAATTCCTCTGCCTTCAATGGGGTCAGGCTTTTACCCAATGACATTTTCTTCTTTGTGACATGTACATCCTGGGGCAGATCCTTCATAGACTTCAATGGAGCTATGGCCATTCACATCAGCTAAATATCTGCCTCCTTGTCCAAAACACAGTTCTGTTCAGGTAAGAACATACATATATTGTTTCTCTTTTAGTATGTGGATGTAGTCCTTGGGAGCCGGGCTCCTGTCTCCTCATTTCTCTGTATGGCACTGTAAATGCTTAGCAAATAAAGCAAAATACTGGTTTGGGGGGAAAGACATTTCAATTTCCTTAGGTTTTGCCTTATTGTGTGTTTGCCACTACGTTGATTGAATCTTCCACTAGAACTAGGCAAAAATATTCATAACAAAGGCTTATTGATAAATGCTTGTTCATGAGGTGAGAATTTTTCACAAGATGGAGTAAAATCTTTAAAACTTGAGGGGGAAATGGATTTGCAATTTAAAAAAAATCCTCCTCAAAACTCCCCTTTGCCATGCTGCCTACAAAAAAAGTTGACGGCAGGTAGGCTGGTATCACATTGTCTCACTGTCACAGTATTGTCTCATTGTTTCTTTGTACTCCTGCATCTGTTTGTTTGTCTCCATCTGTGTCTCTTAGATGATATGCTCTTTAGGACAGGGCTGTCTTTTTTTTGTTCTGTATTTGTACAACACCTTGCATAGCTGAAACTCGGTCTGTGGTCAGAGCTTCAGAACAGTATGGTAATACAAATAATTTATTTCTGTGAAGACCACTCTGAATAATTTCATGGCACATTTTTATAGTGGTGTTTTTTTTTTAATTTGGATGGGCTGGTTGTAGTTGGTCATCTAAGTCACACAATATCTTTCTGGTTTCTACCAGGCACACAGATTTAATATCGCTCTATGTGATTTACAAATGAAAAGAGGAACGTCTATTTAATCCGTTTAAATAGATTTTAGGTTTATGAATTGTGGTAGCTTAGGTAGATAATAGATGGAGCTGAGGTGTTTTACGGGAGAGGATGCTGTCAACATTAAGAGTTTGCATTATTCAATGTTCTCTATGGTGTAAGGAGAGTATGTGCTTTCAGATATCAACAAGCAAGAGCTATTTCATTTGATTTACATTGTCACTGATTTTGTTTGTCAGGAAGAATGAAAGTCACCTTAAGGGGAGGGTCAGAAATACAAGTAGGAAGCTGATTATTTTAAGAGGAAAATTTAATTGTAACACATCTGAGCTCAGTGTGAAGAGGCAGAAAAAGATTTCTTCATACAGAGTTTTCATTTGGAAAAAGTCACTTCGTAATTCCTGGGAAAAACACACTTGGGTGATCCAGTGTATCAAAGGTTTCATAGAACTATGAGATTCTGTTCTCCTTGTGCACCTCCCTGCTGAGTGGAGTGATAATACACAAGGAAAAGTAAGTTCTTAGTCAGTTCAGATGAGATTGTAGGAGTCCTGACCAGAGGACTATTTGCTGAAGAGCAATAGGATTGTTTTGTTTTCCTCATTGTCTACTGTAGTTTAGAGGCCAGATTAGCTTGGGAGCTAATTTTTACTCCCCTCATGTAGGAAGAGTTGTGTCTGATTATCTAGCCAATCTTTTGTGCTGCCAAGAGCTATAGGGGTCCCAGACTTGGAGCAGAGTTGCATTGACTTCGAGTGGGCACTATACATCATAGCCTCTACTTCTATGGAAGTAAACAATATGAGGATTTAGTGCATCCCAATCCAGGAGAGCGCTGCCTCCATAGCTTTGTTCTACCTTCCTCTATCCCCATGAAAACTCTTTCAAGTGGTTATGGAGCCATGTGTTGGGAGAGGGTTATTAATGAAGATGACCATGAAGGAGATATTGTCTTCCCAACAACCTCATTAAATTTTTGTAGATAAAATTATACTGACCCCATCATCATTTCAGATTTGAAGGGCAGGAAGACTATTTTGTGACAATCTAGTCTGACCTCCTGTATTACACAGGTCATATAACTGCACCCAGTAATTCCTGCATCAAACAGATAACTTTCAATGACTGAATCAACCCATTACTTACTGTTTTCCCCCACCTATGCTGTGGAATCCTCTTTTATACTGACTGTGATCTAGTTCTCCTTTTCCCCATCTGTGATATATTTTTTATTTCTAATTGGTGCCCTCATTTCACCACTGAACCAGGATGGCCTTTTTGCTAAAGTTGTCCTCTTTCTTGATTGTAGAATCATGCCTTTTTAGCCATCTAGTAAACTCTTATTTTGTCATTTTGTTTTAAAGGAGATTCGAGTTTGTCTTAGGCACACTTTCTGGGACATTGATGCCTGTATTATTAACTATGTCAAAACTGAATAGCAGAGCTCTTTAAGAACATCTCTTTATAGGGTGTCCTGAGTAAAAAATGGTGGTAAATATTTTGAGTTCAAACCAGCATATGGTAAACATATTTACTGATTGCTTTTGGGATTACAGTGGCTGATTCTGTCACAACCTAATTTCATCTTCCTTCCAGTTCCTCAAATGTGATCAAGTTACTTCTGAGGTTTCTGCTAAAAACCCTTTATATCTGAATTAAAATATTACTGTAAGTCCTTAGTGAGGGAGTTAGTTTATTAACCAACATTAATGTTATATGATGTGTGTCTCGATGTGTGGCTGAGACTTCTGAAAAGTGTGTTTTGAATTTCAAATTAAATCAAGTATAAATAGGAAAACCTTGATTGTAGTACAATACAAATTTCTTGAAGACCTTGTTTCATTGGTGTCTTAGGTTTTATCTACATAAAAAAAATTATTTATGGCACAGATATTGGAGAAATTGTAGGGGACAAGGTGATTTTATGTATCTTTGGTGGACATGCCCAATTGTTAATGAGTGCATGGATGTGATTCATAACCAGATATTAGGACTGGTCAAATTTTCCACTGAAAAGGATTTTATCAGAAAAATTGGGTATTTGACACTATAAATTTTTCCACAGAATGTGTCTGCTTTCCAGAAAATTTGACTTTTGCTGAAAAACCCCCAAATAAAAAGTTTTCAGCCAAATTTTTTTTGTTTTTGTTGTTTCAGTGAAAAGCTAAAATCTTTTCATGGGGAAGTGTGTACCCACTACCCCAAGCTCTTCCAAATGTTACAACTGTTGCATATAGATTACCAAAGCATCCTTTAGTACTCCTGCTGTGAACTTTTCCGTAACAATGATCTCTCATTTAACATACCAAGTGTGTGCACAGCAAAATTGGCAGATACAAATACATATCTGAGGTGAAATTTTCATTGAATCCAGTGGAGCCAGGAAATCAGCCTTGGCTACCATTTATCTAATACTTAGACATAGTACACTTCACGGCAAAATAAAATAAAATCACATTTGCCTTTTAAAAATATTAGTAACTATAGTAGACTTCCAGTGGTTTCTCTATGACAGATGATGGAAGCTTTGCCATTGACTTCAATGGTTCCAGAATTTTACTCAAATGTGTTTCAGTTGAAGAAAATCCATGAAGAAGGTGTTTAAAGGTTGGTGTTTAAAGGTTAATCCTTTGACATGGTGAAACCCAGCCCAACAGATAACGTTGGTTATATCCTGACATGTCACTTTTTTTTTTTTTTTGGCTAAGAGTCCATTTTTGCATATGTTAATATTACGTTTGTGGTAACTTCATGTTAATGATTTGTAAAATAATTTATACTTCCTAAATGAACAAACAGCTATAAAATAGGGAAACAATACCTTGCATTATGAGTATAGCAGAGACAGAATTTCATTGCTTTCTACTGACTCCCTCTGGATAAAACAGCAGTACTAGCAGGCGTGGAGGTTCTTGCTGAGTCCTCAACTGGAGTCAGGTGAGGGGGTGTCACTAGTAGTTGGGTAGGGTGACAAATGAGGTGTTCCATAGGGCTGCAAGAATCCCAAGAGAGATGAAAAGATGCCCTGAGATGCTGCAGGGTTATGAGGCTGCTAAGAAAATTTTCTTTATATCATTTCAAATTTTGGCTGCAGTCTTCACATTCTGTTTTGAGCTTTCCCATTAGAAGGTTTCAGGAAATTCAGTCTAGTGATACACTGGTACATAGCTACTGAATGCGTAAGCTATTGTTGGAGAACTAACTGAGCCTTTATTTCACTTATTTACATTTGTTTTGAAGAAGCCACTATTACAGGCCTTCCTGAACAAGCAAGGAATTGTGAGATACAATCCCTTGCCTTCTATAAAAAGTACTTGCGTTGAGTCTGGAGGCTTCCATTGAGTATTTGTTGTTGAGGCTTGCGTTGAGTCTTCCCTTGTCTGTCAGCTTGGATCTTTGGGTGAATAGTTATTTCATTTAGGTCCAGAAAGTCTAGTTGATGATAACTATTGTTTTGTGTATAAATTGTATTATAATAGTGCCTAAAGGACCCGATCGGGGTCCACAGTGCTAAGCACCATACAAATCTGAAGAATTAAGACTCTTTGCCAGAAGCAGTTTACAGTGTTTAAGTATAACAGGTAGACAAAACAAACATGGAAAGGGGAAGACTAATTAACAATAAAGTGAACATTATATTTCAGGGTAAAAGTGTTTTCTAAAAATTATGGTAATTAATAGGACAGGTAAAATTAAAATCAGAGGTCTCCACATTATTCCAGTTAATAGTACTCTGGTATCTTGATTAGATTGATATGATTTTCTAGGTAATAACATAAGGCCAGATCCTGAAATGTTACACAATTTTGAAGTCCCTGGGAATTTTGCCTGTACAAGGACTTCAGGATCCAATCCATAGTGTATTTATTATATTATATGCCACCTCACATTAACAAAGTTTCCACAGTTGTCCCAGTAAAACGGGATTGCAACTCTGTTGAATCAAGGCTAGTACAGTCAATCTTAGGAAATACATTCAATAGTAAGTAATGGGTTCTATTCTGTTGCTGGTGTACACTCATAACTGTTAGTAATATAAAAGAAAATATGTTTGCCCTGACACAATAATAGTACCTTAAATGAGCAATTCTTTCCTATGCACTTATTTGAAATAAAAAATGTATAACCTGGGATTTTTTTATAGTGTTGGTACTGAGACAATTGAAGTCATAACTTCTATAAAAACTTAACTTGATTGGTTTATGGTTTGCTACAATATGAACCTATCTTTATTTGTTTTAAAATATTCAGCAAGAAATGAGACGCAGTAGAGTGCACCTCTCCTTTGGAAAAAAAGGAATGGAAAGACATTGTGTAGTTTTAAACGGTATTGAAACTGATTTGCGCTATCAAATAAGTGTCCCTCTTATTTACTGCTCACATATAAATGCATATAATAATTGCATAGTTTACATCAGCACAGATGCATTGCATTCAACAAACCAGAGACAAGTATTTCAGTAAAGCTGACAGAAGAACAAGCCCATTGCAGATTAAAAATACATACAACACTGAGAAAACTCTATTTTAATGAGTTTATTGTGTAGTACTCATCCCTGGCTGTGAGGCAGATGACAGTGATGTATAACTTGCAAAGCAGTAGCCCTGATAGAATGATGGACTGCTTCTCCTCCACATGCCAACAGAGCTTCTTTTCATCTCTTCTCCCATTCTCTGTTCATTGTTTATCCTTTGTATCATCAGTCACCAAGCAGTATAGTTTACAAATACTGTTGTGGCAGCTGAAAAAAAATTGTACAGCCAATGATGTGAAATATATCAAGTTCCTGCCAAGGTACAGCTTGAAACCTTTCTTTAAGCTCCTGATCCATGGTTTAGATAACATTTTACTTAAAGATAGATTCTTTCCCTCTCACTAGTTACTCAGAGAAAGATGGTCTATTCATTCCCCTTATTCTTTCTTTGTACAGACAGAGGCTGACCAGCTTTCAAAAGCTGGTGAAGACTGAATCAATTATACCTGGGCGTCTCTTTGTTACAGACATTGCATACATGGCCTTATGACAGGATAGCATATCAATACTTTGCACTCACATAAACCGAATATGAATAGCACTCAATGTGGAACCTGAGCAGCTGAACAACGACTTTGTTGTTGAAAGGAAAATATGAAAACCTGGAGGGGGAAAAAGAGACTGCACATGGGCACAGTGGACAGCAGAACCTGCATAAAATCACTAAAACCATACAACAGAGAAAAAATACACAGAGAAAAAAGTCACATGCTGCTAAAGGTAATTACTGAATTTTCATTGGTGGTACAAAATTATTCAGGCTGGTGAGTTGGGAATTAGACTTCTTTAGGTTTCATTAAATATATATGAAGATGAAGAGCTAGATAGTGACTTGGACTACAAGCCTGTGCAGGAGCAAGTGCCCTCACTTGCACTCTAGTATGGGTTACCTGAGCACTGGGTCCAGGCACATGGGTGTGAGTGAATGATGTGTTTCCACCTACCTCACCCCACTAGAGTAGATGGGCAGAGAGAAGTAGGCTGGGAAGGGGCTGAAATGGGTGAATGCCTTGGATAAGCGAGTGTGGGGAGTGTTGTTTTACCGTTGGTATAGATCAGCAGAAAATGACTTCTCTCCCAGAGCACGGGGAAAGCAGGGGAGGTAATTTATCCTTCAGAGGTTTATCTCTGAGGGACAGCGGTTCCAGGGATACTTCTAGAGTGTTGCACTTTATGTGCCACCTCTTGCTCAAGTTTGTGCCCAAGGAAAAAATAACCCTAAAGGAATGCTATAAGAATTAAACATCTACAGCTTGGCACAAATGATTGTTGAGAGTGGGGTGAGGATTTAAAAGCAGAATAATGATGACTGTCTGTAGAACTTGAAAGGTATAAAGAAAAGGAGGGAGAGGAATCTTTAAGTGTTGTCCAAAGGGGACTATATTGAAAAAAGAATAAGTAAAGGAAATTTAAAAGTGAATATCAGGAAAAAATATTCCTTACAATGAGGACTGTTGGACAGGAGAGTAGGTGCCCACAGGAAAGGGTCATTTAAAAAATCATTACCCATTTAAGACTGGATTAGACAGAGAAATGTGTGGTACTCATTATAAATGATGTGTTTTGTATATTGAAACCAAAGGAAATGCTACGTGGGATACTAGATTAATCCACTGGGATTGCACCTCTGGGTTCAGTCAGTGGCTTTAATCCCAGTGAAAGAGTTTGATTCTCTCCTATGGTAGTCTTCTGACTATGATGGGGACAAAGTCATTGCAAAGTTTGAAGCTGGAAAATAACATAGGACCAAATCAATTTCCAGTGCCCTAATCCATCATACCACCTAAATGAACTGGATTTACTGTATATAGCCCACATTTGCAGTTATAATGATGGTTTTTCCAAAACAAAGCTAATGAATAGTACACACATTTTTCAAGAATTCTGGATTTGGTGAATTTATCACAGAGGCCAGTAATTATGTTTCATCAATCATTAGGAATGAAACCTTGTGTAAATCAATAGTAGTAAGTAGTCAGACTTGCTCCGCACTTTATCTTTCTTACCTATAAAGTCTGTAGTGGATTGTACAAGAGTGCCCCACCCTCTATACATTTTAAAACAGGATCCACCTCCTATGCTGAGATGATGCTCACACAAGCTAATTCTGTGGGACAAACACAAGAAACCACTCTTGTGTGTTTAGTTTTACAGCAGGAAATAAATGTATCAAGCAGTTGAGAAAGGAGGATGTCTCGGGAATTCCCACCCACAGAACCGAAAGAGCTATCAAGAAAAAAAGCATTTTTTGTGGTAAGCAATTTCTGGGTTCTGTAATGTAGTGTGCCTTTCAAGTAACATAGGAGAGGTTTGTTGTTTTCTGTTGTTGGTGGTGAGTTCAATTAAGCTCAGTTTGATATTCCTCTCAACTGACAGATCTGCATGTCAAGTGATCTAAAGTATTTGCTTTCTCACAAATGAATTTGTACCTTGGCAGCTTCTTCATATAATTATATTGGTGGCTTTGCTCCCGAGATCCTTATATGGCTGGTTGCAAATAGGCTATAGAAGTTGCCTTTTATCATCTTGCATGCTTTTTGGGGGGGATGGGGCTGTCACTTTTGAGTAATGTGTGCATAAGGCCCTATAACAGCCCTATGTAGATTTCCTCTTTATCGAAATGGAAGTAATAGAATGATAAACCCTCTGTCTGACACTAGTGAAGATTAGCCCTTTTGATTTGTGACTTTGCAGATAGTCCCTGTGTGCTTTGAGCCCACTTCAAATGAATCCTTCCTACTGCTTTGATATCTCAGGAGTCCACATAACTTGGCTGTTAAAGCTGGGGACTGGGAGTTATGAGACCTGGCTTCTGCATATACTAGGAACAAAAAGTAGAATTGTCAATAATAATGCAGAAAAGGAAGAAGTGCTCAATAAATATTACTGGCATGTTTTGAGGGAAAAAGCCAGATGATGTATTCATATCATGTGATGATGAAATACTTTCCACTCCAGTAGTAAATAAGGAGAATGTTAAACAGCAGCTACTGAAGTTATACATTTTAAAACCAGCAGATCTAGATAACTTGCATCCAATAGTTTTAAAAGAGCTGGCTGAGGAGCTCTTGGGACAGTTAATGTTGATTTTCAATAAGTCTCGAAGCACAGGGGGAAGTTCCAGATGACTGGGGGGAAAAGCAATTGAGCCAATATTTAAAAAGGCTAAATGGCATTTATTATAGGTCTATTAGTTTGAAGCTGTTCCTGGGCAAGAACGAATGGCTGATATGGGACTCAATTAAAGGATGGTGTCACATTTCCGGGTGCAATCCAGACCACTGAGGGTTTGTGTCACCGCTTGCCCTGCAACTTTGGGTACCTCAATGATGCTTTGCTATTGTCGTCCCAACTTGAGTCACTCACAATCAGCCTGCAGCATGCGGGTCACACCCTACGTGTCTGTTTCTATAATGCTATGTACATTAAAAAGTCAGGTCCCAGGTATCACAAATGGGGCATCTCAAGTTAGTGGATTCTTTTGACTGTAATCTCTCTGTGTCTCAGCTCCCTACCTGGTATCACCTCTTCCATTTACAGAGGTTTTGTGAAGCACTTGAATACTATAGTGATGAGAACCACGGGAAAGCCTATTTAATTTAATAATTCTGTCTTCAAAGCAGAGTCTGAATAGCATGTAGTAAATAAGGCCTGTAGCCAGGCACTGACCAGAGAATAAAATAAAATATTGAATTGCTACTCATTGACTGAGCACCACCGATCCAGTGCACTGAATGAGGTAGGTTCTTATGGAAAAAATAGTAGGATCATGTAATAAAAGACTGTATCATAATGCAGACGTATAAAGGGGCTGAAGGTGTCAGATCCTTATCTTCAAAGCTCTCCATGATCTTGGCCCAGGGCATATAAAAGACCATCTAAGGCTCTACAACAAAGACTGTGGCTGACAATTCACTCCTCTGGCATGTTAGAACTGTCAACAGTAAGAGTGGTTTCAGAGTAGCAGCCGTGTTAGTCTGTATTCATAAAAAGAAAAGGAGAACTTGTGGCATCTTAGAGACTAACCAATCTATTTGAGCATAAGCTTTCGTGAGCTACAGCTCACTTCATCTGATGCATACAAGTGGAAAACGCAGTGAGGATGTTTTTATACACACGGACCATGAAAAAAATGGTTGTTTATCACTTCAAAAGGTTTTCTCCCCCCACCCCCTCTCCTGCTGGTAATAGCTTATCTAAAGTGATCACTCTCCTTACAATGTGTATGATAATCAAGGTGGGCCTTTTCCAGCACAAATCCAGGGTTTAACAAGAACGTCTGAGGAACCGGGGGCGGGGGGGCAGGAAAAAACAAGGGGAAATAGGTTACCTTGCATAATGACTTAACCACTCCCAGTCTCTACTCAAGCCTAAGTTAATTGTATCCAATTTGCAAATTAATTCCAATTCAGCAGTCTCTCGTTGAAGTCTGTTTTTGAAGTTTTTTTTGTTGAAGAATAGTCACTTTTAGATCAGAAATCGAGTGACCAGAGAGATTGAAGTGTTCTCCAACAGTTTATGAATGTTATAATTCTTGACATCTGATTTGTGTCCATTTATTCTTTTATGTAGAGACTGTCCAGTCTGACCAATGTACATGGCGGAGGGGCATTGCTGGCACATGATGGCATATATCACATTGGTAGATGTGCAGGTGAACGAGCCTCTGATAGTGTGGCTGATGTTATTAGGCCCTGTGATGGTGTCCCCTGAATAGATATGAGGGCACAGTTGGCAACGGGCTTTGTTGCAAGGATCGGTTCCTGGGTTAGTGGTTCTGTTGTGTGGTATGTAGTTGCTGGTGAGTATTTGCTTCAGGTTGGGGGGCTGTCTGTAGGCAAGGACTGGCCTGTCTCCCAAGATTTGTGAGAGTGATGGGTTGTCCTTCAGGATAGGTTGTAGATCCTTGATAATGCGTTAGAGAGGTTTTAGTTGGGGGCTGAAGGTGACGGCTAGTGGCGTTCTGTTATTTTCTTTGTTGGGCCTGTCCTGTTGTAAGTGACTTCTGGGTACTCTTCTGGCTCTATCAATCTGTTCCTTCACTTCCGCAGGTGGGTACTGTAGTTGTAAGAATGCTTGATAGAGATCTTGTAGGTGTTAGTCTCTGTCTGAGGGGTTGGAGCAAATGTGGTTGTATCGTAGAGCTTGGCTGTAGACAATGGACCATGTGGTGTGGTCTGGGTGAAAGCTGGAGGCATGTAGGTACGTATAGTGGTCAGTGGTTTCCGGTATAGGGTGGTGTTTATGTGACCATCACTTATTAGCACCGTAGTGTCCAGGAAGTGGATCTCTTGTGTGGACTGGTCCAGGCTGAGGTTGAATGGTGGGATGGAAATTGTTGAAATCATGGTGGAATTCCTCAAGGGCTTCTTTTCCATGGGTCCAGATGATGAAGATGTCATCAATGTAGCGCAAGTAGAGTAGGGGTATTAGGGGACGAGAGCTGAGGAAGCATTGTTCTAAGTCAGCCATAAAAATGTTGGCATACTGTGGGGCCATGCGGGTACCCGTAGCAGTGCTGCTGATTTGAAGGTATACATTGTCTCCAAATGTGAAATAGTTATGGGTGAGGACAAAGTCACAAAGTTCAGCCACCAGGTTTGCCGTGACATTATCGGGGATAGTGTTCCTGACGGCTTGTAGTCCATCTTTGTGTGGAATGTTGGTGTAGAGGGCTTCTACATCCATAATGGCTGTTTTCAGGAAGATCAGTGATGGATTGTAGTTTCCTCAGGAAGTCAGTGGTGTCGAAGGTAGCTGGGAGTGCTGATAGCATAGTGCCTGAGGAGGGAGTCTACATAGCCAGACAATCCTGCTGTCAGGGTGCCAATGCCTGAGATGATGGGGCGCCCAGGATTTCCAGGTTTATGGATCTTGGGTAGTAGATAGAATATCCCAGGTCGGGGTTCCAGGGGTGTGTCTGTGCAGATTTGATCTTGTGCTTTTTCTTGAGCATATTCTGTAGTTTCTTTTGGTAACCCTCGGTGGGATCAGAGGGTAATGGCTTGTAGAAAGTGGTGTTGGAGAGCTGCCGAGTAGCCTCTTGTTCATATTCCGACCTATTCATGATGACAACAGCACCTCCTTTGTCAGCCTTTTTGATTATGATGTCAGAGTTGTTTCTGAGGCTGTGGATGGCATTGTGTTCTGCACGGCTGAGGTTGTGGAGCAATTGATGCTGCTTTTCCACAATTTCAGCCCATGCACGTCGGCAGAAGCACTCTATGTAGAAGTCCAGTCTGCTGTCTCGGCCTTCAGGAGGAGTCCACCTAGAATCCTTCTTTTTGTAGTGTTGGTAGGAAGGTCTCTGTGGATTAGTATGTTGTTCAGAGGAGTGTTGGAAATATTCCTTGAGTCGGAGACGTCAAAAATAGGATTCTAGGATTTACAGTAAGAGTAAAGCTCCTTGGCGCAGAACCTTAATTCTGGCAAGTTCTAACTTCTGAGTGCTTGACTTTGCAACCTGAATAATGTTCTGTTAAAGCACTTGTGTGTGTGTGTAATTAAATTCCTATATTATTAATCTTTCTAAAGAAACCTTTTTTAAAACTTAGTTTTCTTTGGGCAAATGTACCTCTCAGTCTTAGAAATTAAAAAATATCCTTAGAAAGAATAATTCATTATGACTCATAATTCATTATGGAGATGCTGCTGTAAAATGCAAGCCATGCTCATATAGCATTTCATGTACTCAAACCCCATTTATATTGAATGAAAGCTTACAGGCTAATGGCTCTAAAGAGTTGCTAGTATTTAGCTATATAATCCATTACCATAAATGGGAGTCATAGATATACTATACAAGAAACACTTTAGAATTTACCTCCTCTTGTCTTAGAACTCTTGCTAATGCTCCTCAGAAACAGATTTAACCCCAAGGAAACAGCTGATTTTATAGTGCTGCATTTGGTTCCCCCTTGACACTGAATGGTAGTGACAGCTGTAGCAGCATATAGAGATATGCGCACCTGCCTGACAGATGTTACTGTACCATCTTCTGACTGTTTTTCATTTCCATCCTTTTCTTTCACAAAAACCTGGCTGTGGTCAGCAGACATTGTGCATTTTTGAGAAGCAGCTATTGTATTGTTGTGTGGAACGGAGAATCAGAATCAGTTTGTTCAGTTCTTTTGGAGAAAGATTTTTCTATCAAGACTCAATGAATGGTTTCGCATAACCTCCTAAATCTTTAGTCTTAGTGGAATAAATTCTGAAGTCTTGACTCATTTTTCCCTCAATCTTTATTTAGACAAAGTTCTCCTTGAAATCATAGGGAGGTGGTTTTTTTTGTAAACCTATGTAAAGACTGAGTGCAAGGAACGCTGAACTTCAGTATTTGGACTATTTGTTGAGCACTAAGTATACCGAGTAATTTACAAATAACAGTCTCGTTTCTCCAAAGATTGCATTCCACTTCAGACCCATCAAGACTGTTTAGAGCCAAAGAGCCTGAATTTCCACTGCCTTGCACCTTGTGTGGTCACTTACAGCTGTGCAAAATGGGTGTCAAATGTAAGTAAGCAGAGAAATTTGATTTGGTGGTATTTAACAAGCATTGTGCATAGATGGAAATGACTAAAGGCTATGGAGGTCATGCTTCACTAAACGGATTTCTGTGTCCAACCATTACTCTCTTTTGGCCAGCTATGTGCAGGTACCATGGACACAAGAGTGGAAAGGGCATGTTTTGGGAGCAGAGAGAAAATATAAACACTCTGTTTATGCAGAGAAAAACAGAATGAACTCCAACTGTCCCTCACTGAATTAAGTCTCTCATACACCATATCCTGGTCCTACATAGAAATTGGAAGACCAGGAGCTCTGAGTTAAGTCCACATATTCCTTTCTTTAGACCTGGAATTTTTTCCACTTAATGATAACCCAGTAATCAACAATAGTTTAAAATAAAATTTACATTTTCAGTCCAAACTGATTTGTTCAAAACTACTTACACTTCTTAACTTAGATAATCCCGCTATTCTTAAAAAAAAAAAAAAAAAAAAAAAAGTGGGGATTTTCAAAGGGCCTCAGGGATGTTGACTTATTTTATTTGGATTTTAATTACCGTGTCCTACTACTATCTTTCCCTTTTGTTGCAATGCTGCACTTTTGTCTGAGTTTGTTGTTTGTTTGTTGCAGCAGAAGCTAAGAAAAGTCACCCTCTTACCATGTCTGCTTTAATACCATCCCTTGTTTGTTCTGAACATAATCTTCAGTGTGGACTTTTGTTAACTTGGTTTCCAAATCACCTATTGACCAAGCAGAACTTAAAATAAAGAAGTATAGTTATTTTACACTGTACATGATATATTATGTTGGGTATAAATGTGTAGCTTATCTTAAAATAATGAGAAAATAGCTTATACTTATCTTTGCTATAAGTATGTAGGCAACTAACAATAAAAGCAGCAAACTGCAAAGATAAACACCTTAGTTTGTATCTTTTCATTATCTTCTCTAAACAGGGAAATGAGTTAGATAATGTCCTTACTGCATGTACTAAGTATTTGGCTGATTCTTTCCTCAATGCTTGATCTCTCCCTCATTAACAATTCTTGGATCCATATGGCAATATCCAGCTGGGGTCACATGTAAGAGCTTCCTTATCAAATCTGTGGAGACTCCATTAACACAGCAAAGTCAACTTTTGCTGCAAAGAAGCTGGCACTCACTCATAAATCCTTCACTGTTGGCTGGCACTATATATGTCTACTAACAAGTCTACTATATATGCTGTTTATTAGTTCCCTAATAAATGGCCACCAAGCTAAATCTGAATGGTTTTATCTCTCATAATGTAATTTGGATTCACTATTAATATTGAGTAGTTGCTGTCATGAGGATCACCACTTTAGGGTTTGTGTATTTGTTTTGCTTGATTTGGCTGGCAATACCTGTCTTTGTTCAACAAGATTCACCTCACACTGCCTGCCAGGTTCATTTTTTTCCCCTTCAACAGAATTTTTCACCCACCCATGACATCCAGCCACTTTTTACTAAGGGGGTGGAAGAGCAGAAACACAAGTCTCTCTGAAAAGCCATCATTTTCCCTTTTTAATTTGTTACCCTCCCCAGCGCAGAGTTAGACTAATTTACACCATCTGAGGATCTTTTCCCTAGTCTTTGCTACTGACACAGAATCAATCCAGTCATTGGTGGAAGCTTAATAGTGATGTAAAGCTTCCCTCTCTTTGGACTGTTCAATACCTATTGAAGTCAATAGGAGTCTTTCCATTGATTTCAAATCAGGCCCTTTGTCCATGTTATTTTTATAAAGTGGTTTTGGGTTTTTTTGAGTCTTAGATCAACAACATTTTTGGAAGCTGTACCTCAGCCATTTTACACCATGCAGAGTTGATAAGCAAAATCTGCTCTTAGTTACATAGTTCTAAATGTGATCTTCAGCAGGGTGAGCCCGGATGTACACTACTGTAACTGAACTGAATGCGTCCTGCTGGGGATATATGAGGTTTCAGCTGAAATGGGTTTTGTTTTCTTCTTTAAAACATTGCTTAAATTGTATTTTTTTTAAATGAAAGAAACTTCGTTATTGTATTGCAGTCTTTCAAATGTTTTATAGATAGCTACGGATTCAACAACATAAAACTTCAATAAGGAACATCTAACATTATTTTTATAGCTGTAATAACTATTTCTTATTTCTATCCTCCCTTAAATTCCTGTTGCCTTGAACAGGAATACCACTATTTCCCCCTTAATTATCCCCTAGCCACTTTCTTCTTTAAAAAACAAAAAACTCCTCAGGGGCACAGTAGTGTCCTAAGAACAATGGATATGAACAGAGCTTTCTGGTTGTTTATCTCTTTTCCCCTATGATACTGACTGTCTTTTCCCCTTATTTTTATTTGTAAATGTAAATTTCATAACTGCAATGAGATTACTGGAATTGCATTGCTGTGGGATTACATATTACATTTCTTGAGCAGTTAAAAATCACTCTGCTCTCAACTCTAAAGCCAATTGAATATTTTAAAACAATTTCCCGGGCATTCAGTAATTCAATGTGACGACTCAGGAGTTGGATGTTAACCAAGTGTGTGATAAACAGTTGCAGGACTGGGGCCCTAAGGCTCAGTTATGACTTCAGTTGTGTTGAGGGGAACCTGGAGTCACTTTGCCGCAGAGGCATTCAATTTCTGCCAACTTTTCCCACTAATGGAGTCTTCCAGTCTGCCCATTGTATCAGCTAACTGTATTTGATCAAGTTGAGAACAAAGAAGGCTGCACATCATCAGATAGAAGATGAACATATCCTCTTTACTACTTCCTTGAAGCAAATTTGGACATTAAATCAGATATGACCCCCTTCTTTATATTTCTAACAAGTAAAATAAATGTAATATGTTTTGAGAAGTACTAACTGTAGGATGTTAAGATGAGGTTTGTTTTTAGAGACACTAAAACTGTGGCTACACAATGATCTTGGAGCATCATCCCCCTACTTGTGTTGACATCAAAGAGGCAAGAATACAAATAGCAGTGCAGCCACAGTAGCATCAGTGAAGGCAAAGCTCAGCTGTGTCGACTGAGTCCCCACCAATTTCAGGCTAAACTGTGCCTCCCTTGCCACTACGTGTGCTACCACAGCCATTGGTACTCATGCTAGCTCATGAGCGCTGGTGTGGGTATACGTACTCAAGCATGGGAATCAGCCTCCACGCTCAAAGTGGAGACGTAGTCTAGCGGTCTTATTCCACTCTAATTTTTACCAGTGTAAATCAAGACGAACTTCACTGATAAAAATGGAGTTAGTGATTTAAGAGCACTACATGAGAGCAGAACCAGGTCCTAAAAGTATAATATTTTCTTGTGAGCCTGTACTGATAAACAAAGTTGAAAATTTTATATAAAAAAAGCAATAAACATTCTTTAAAACTTGCATTTGAATCTGGTAGATTGTGATGTAATTAAGGAATAAACAATGGGGAGGATACATAGTTCTTGTGTTTTTGTTTTTTTTTCTTTTGGTGGACTCTGCTTGGAGACTGTGCAGAGTCAGGCAGGGTGACTTGGCTGGGTGGGCCTTAGTTGTCCAGAAATTGGGTGTGGTGGACACTTAGTATGCTTATTAGCTGTTTGAAGCTACTGAGTTGTTTCCATTGTGGGTGAGCAGTCCAGTAGGACACATCCAGAGTCAGTATCTGAGAGTGGAACCAATTGGTACCCAAGGGGAGGGAGAGACGTTAATAAATAGGAGGAGTGAGAGTCAGACTGAACTCAGCAGCGGAGCAGCACAAGGATCAGAAATGTCTGCTGTAAGGATTGGTTCCATGGACTCTGGATTGAGTTTGCTAGCTCCCCCACCTCAATGGAGGAGAAGAAGAAAATTAGAATTTGCTGCAGGCGGTGCAAATTGCAGAGACTCAAGGGAGTTTGAAGGAGACTGTGGGTTGGACACCATTCCTTAGCAACTGAAAGGGTAAATCCTTACAAAGAACAGCCCTAGGAGAGTATGTGTATGCTTTAGTATATTTTGCATTCGTACTTGTGATAGCAACAAGCACTAAAGTTAGGGGGAAAAACTCTCTGAAATTGTTAGTATTCACAATTGTTTCAAGGGTTATAAGTAAACTGGGTCTGGGACAATTCAATATTTTCATTAATGACTTGGATAATGGAGTGGAGAGTATGCTTATAAAACTCGCAGATGACACCAAACTGGAAAGGCTTGCAGGTACTTTGCAAATCAGGATTAGAATTCAAAATGACCTTGATAAATTGAAGAATGAAGGATGTCAGGTTATAATGAATCACAAATAGAACATGAGTTAGCGAGGTGATGTAGCTGTGAAAAAGGCTAATATTGTAGGGTATATTAACAGGAGTGTCATATGTCAGATTCAGAATATAGTTGTTGCACTCTGCTCAGCACTGGTAAGAACTCAGCTGGATTATTGAGTTCAGTTTTGGGTGCCCCACTTTAAGAAAGATGTGGATAAACTGTTCCCCTTAATCCCCCAAAACCTAGTAGTTTGGGGAGTTACGGGATGTGGGAGACCCAGGTTAAAGTCACCACTCTGTAGCAGGGACTTTCCCCTGGGATAGTGGAGACCCAGGTGAGTGTTCTAAACAGCAGGTTATAGAATCATTCTCATGCTCTGGCCCATGGAGTATTTAATTTTTTTACAAAGTGGAACAGCAATAACTGAGAGAGAGAGTCACTGCAGAATAGCCCATAGCCTGGGTGTTAGGGCACTAACTTGGGATATAGGAGACCTTGGTTTGAATCGCTGGTCTAAAGCAAGGATTTGGACCTAGGTGTCTCACAACTCAGGTGAGTGTCTTGGGTATAGGGCAGCATCACCTCTTCCTCAATTTTGTGAATGATGACTAAGTTCCCTTGTTATACCATGAAAAACCTGAAACACTGTTAAAAATGTTGAAATAAACCATTTTGACACTTTCAGTTCTCCTTCTTGATTTTCAAACAAAACAATTTGTTGAAATTGACCCAAATCTACATTTTTGGCAGGAAAAAGTTTTGGCTGAAAAAGTTCACCTAGCTCAAGTCTTTATTCATTCAAGAAAATTAGGGTTACTAGCATGAATAAGGGTTGCGGAATCATGCTTTTGATGCATAGGCTGGGTTTGAAGAAATTTCTAAGTTAAACTGAAGCCTATCAGACACATAAAGTTAGGCCTTTATTTTTATGATTTTTTAAAAAATAAAATCTCTTCTTGTCTGTTATAGTAGGTAGATGTAAGAGCCAAAGTATATAAACTCTTACTTCATGATGCATTTAAATCCACTCTTAAGAGTCTTATGCATCACAATGACAGCTAGGGATTTCTTTTAGGGTTGCAGAAAAATTCAAGTGAACACTTTGTTAGCCAATATTCTCCCGTTAGCAACCAATGAAAATATTGGATCAAAGCTTTCTACTTTCATTTAACAGTCCAGAGTCATAGGGATTATTTATTTATTTATTAAGATTTCATCAGGTCACATTGATGTGAACTCACATCTCATTGTGTAGCGTCACAACAGGAAAGGATTTGGCATGTTGTCTCCTGATATGCACTATGGTTTAGACAGACTCATATCTTGCTGAGCAAAAGTGGGGAGGCTCTGGGGAAACTGTAGGGAGATAATAAATAACTTAAAAGGAGGTTGCAGTGGATTTGGAGTCCACCTTTATAATTTTGGAATAGCACGGGCAATCGCCTACATTTCAGAGGCATTTGAAATATTTTAAAGTAAGAAAACCTTATTCTAAAAAATGTAACTTGACAGTGTGACAAGTTAGGTTCTTTGTAAAGATCAATAAAAATGTACTAGATTCAACAAAATTCCAAGGCCTAAAATTCCAACCTCTCTGAAATTTCCCAGCCAATGAAGTTAGAATTATACTGTGTATAAAATAGCAAGCATCAGCATTATATTTAAAAAAAATCAGATCAAGTCAGTGCAGGTTTGGTAGCTATCCATCAATCTAATACCAAGGTTCAGTCAGGAAATGGATGTGGTTTCAGTGGCCATTATGCATTCTGTAGGTCTGCAATATAATGATCAACGGTCTCACCTTCCAAGTGGTGGTGCTCCCAAGTGAACAGCTTGGTCTAGCAGTTTGTGGTCACCTTTAAGTTCCCCATGGAGTCAGCATCCAGGTGAGGCCCTTGCTGCGAGACTAGCCCTGAAGACTAGCCTTGGATAATAGTGTAGAAATATACTATTGTAATTGTTTGTGTGAAAAGGAAGCGTTAACATGGCTCCAATAGTACTGCTGGTTGGTGCTGCAGTGTAGATATAGAGAGAGAGCAGGAAGAGAATAAGACTTTTAATCATTTGAGTTCTCAAAACCTTTTTTTTTGTATTCTAAAAAAATTATCCTCCCCCCACCACACACACACTTTTGAGGGGTAAAACAGCCTCTTCTGGTGTGTACCACCCTGGAATCTGATCAGTTTGGGACATGAAGAGACAGTCATTTTGGAGCATGGAGGCTAACAATTCAACCCAGGGCTCTAATTAACTTTACTTTTATCCAAGTTCTCCTGCTCTTCTGTAGTCCTATGGAAACAATACTCATGTAATATCATAGCATGAGGAGAATAAATGATAGCACTGAGATACTAGTGATGAGAGCTACTATGATGCAGCCAAACAGGAAAAGAAGAGTCAAAGAAAGATACAGTGACATGTAAGGAGCTATTATATAAGCCAGGGATAATTTGGACTGCTACAAAGAGATATGGGGGCTCTTTCCGCTCATCTCTATATAGCTGTCCACCCTGTCTCTTTCCATTAGCCTCTTGGATACCACTGCTTTTACCTCTTGGCACCCTGAATGTCAGCATGGCTCTCTCCTTCTAGTTTCTTTGCAGTTTGCTAAATGAGCAAACTCATATGTTGGAGAAAAAGTCCTACCTGTCTTGTCTCCCACCTTTGGAAACATTGCTCATTTCTGGAGTGCTAAACAGAATTTTCCTCTAAAAAGCTGGTGTGACAGGTTGGATCACAGCAACCCCCTTGGGACTGCCCCCTGATGTGCTGAGACTACCTTTGAGCCCGTTTTCCCTGGCAGCTTGGGACTTCAGTGCCTTGCCTGGTTTGAGCCAGACACGCTAGCCAGCTACAAACACAGACCCAGGTCTGAACCACATCCCCCAAAAGCTGCAGGCTGCATCATTAGCTGAAAACAGCTTAAGAAGTGTTCCTGTCTCCAGCACTCAGATACCCAACTCCCAATGGGGTCCAACCCCAATCAATCCGTTTTACCCTGTATAAATCTTATACAGGGTAAACTCAGAAATTGTTTGCCTTCTATAACACTGACAGAGAGCTATGTACAGCTGTTTGCCCCCTCTTCCCCGCCCCCGGTATTAATACTTACTCTGGGTTAATTTATAAGTAAAAAGTGATTTTATTAAATACCAAATGTAGGATTTAAGTGGTTCCAAGTAATAACAGACAGAACAAAGTGAATTACCAAGCAAAATAAAATAAAACACTCAAGTCTAAGCCTAGTACAGTAAGAAAACTGAATACAGTTAAAATCTCACCCTCAGAGATGTTCCAATAAGCTTCTATCACAGACTGGACACCTTCCGAGTCTGGGCACAATCTTTTGCCCTGGTACAGCCCTTGTTCCAGCTCAGGTGGTAGCTAGGAGATGTCTCATGACTGCAGCCCCCTTTGTTCTGTTCCACCCCCTTATATATCTTTTGCAGAAGTGGGAATCCTTTGTCCTGTTCTGGGTCCCCACCCCTCCTTCTAAATGGAAAACCACTAGGTTAAAGATGGATTCCAATTCAGCTGACATGATTACATTACCCACTTGCCAGCACACAGGTATACAGGAAGACTTACAATTAAACAGAGCCATCTACAGTCAATTGTCCTGGTTAATGGAAGCCATGAAGATTCCAAACCACCATTAATGGCCCACACTTTGCATAATTACAATAGGCCCTCAAAGTTATATTTCATATTTCTAGTTTCAGATACAAAAATGATACATTTATACAAATAGGACGACCATACTCAGGAGATTATAAGCTTTGTAATGATACCTTACAAGAAGCCTTTTGTAGGAAGCATATTCCAGTGACATTATATTCACACTCATTAGCATATTTTCAAAAAATCATATAGAGTGTAAGTCACAGCTGGTTCCCAGGCTTTTGTTCCCATTATTTTTTATTTTCATGCGTCTCTGAAGCGATGAGTTCTGGCAGGGATTGGAACCAGAAATTAAGCCCCACATTAAAGGTCATTCTTGCTGTATTACCAGCATGGAGCAGAAATACTGTATGAAGTACCAGCAATCTTACAGCCAGATTTTGCACGATTAAATGGTTTGGACAGCACTGGATATTTTGGGTGTTTATCCAAACTGAATCCAAATGTTGAATCGTCTCGAGTGGTCCATCATTTGTGGAACTCGTAGGATGACAAAATATAACCATCACTCCACACTTAAGAAGGGCACTAATTTTCTATGCACTCTCAGCCTGGCAGACTCTTCAATTTATGTAATTGTTAGCATTAGGGTGCCAACTTTGTGTTGGGCCTAGTGCAAAGCAGCCCTGAAACTCAAGCAACCAAGCTCATGACTCCCCAACTTCTTGCTTTGTGCACTCCTCTGCCAGAGCTGAGAATTGTGGCATAGGACTGTTGGAAACTTTTGCTACTCATTCCCATCTTGCCTGGTACCGTATGCAAATTCAGTCAGATATATAGGAAATATTAAAGGTAAACCTTTTTCATGCACACAACTCTTTATAGTCCTAGCTTATTGCAAACAAAATAAACCTGGCAAAATCCCTTCTCCTGCACCAGACCATTCTCCTCAACTTGAGCTAAACGTGAAAATCCTCTGGATGTAGCACGCCAATGAACTAGAAGTTTTTCAAGTTAAGCTGACATGCTACTAGCTTTAATTCCACACTTTTATTTCTCGTGTAAACATGATAAAAGGCTACTGGGATACAGGGTGTTCTTTTTCTTAATTATTGTTTCACTTATACAAAGAATATTGCATTTTTAGAACACAACTTAATCCTCAAGTCTTGAGGAAAAAAGAAGCGGAGGGGGGCACTTTAATTGCCACACAATGAAGCTATGGTGCATAATAAATACAGCAAGAATAGCAATAAAAATTAAAAATTTGTCAGTAAGAAATTTGCTTGACCTGTTGATATTTGCACACACCTCTGGCGATACTAAGCAGGTGAGGGCGGGGTGGGAGGAAGGGGGGAGTCTGGAGCTTGGCTTTTTTCCTCATGTTCAGTGGAATGTTTTGCTTATTATTTTTAGCACAACATTTCTATCATTTCAGACATACTGCACAAACATGTTTAATTTTTAAATATATTTCTAAATTAATTTTTAATACAACTGCACTTTCTGGTGAGTGAGAAATTCTTTGTAGTGAAATCAAAGAGTTTGAATTAGGTAGATACATGGATAGGCTACTAGATAAATGCTGAATGATTACTATTCATATATTGTTAAATATAAGAGTCATCAATAATTTGAATTGCACATATGCTTTTGATGTATTAGATTATATAATATTTGATATTCATTGTTTCTGTGCAATGTTTTAGTGCTATGGTTACCAAAATATCATTTCTCTTATCATTTCTCAAAATTTCTCTTACAAGCTGTTCATGTGTGAACTACTAACCATGGGAGGATCTTCAGACTTCAGAGATTCATTCTACTCATTAAATGCATGTAAATCCCTTTGATACTTAGGGTGTTGTGTACAGGCATAAAATAGACCAGTGAAGCTTTTAAATTACTAGGGCCGCACACCCAACAGCTGCACATCCTGCAGAATGACACTGGAAGTCTGTGGGAGTTGAGGGTGGACACCACACCTGAGGAGGTGCACAGCAATTCATATGATTGATTCCATAAGCTACTGCCTCACAGTGAAACATTCTTTTACTTCAACTAATAGACTATTGAACATGGATCTTGGATAGCCTATTCCAGTGTACTAACCACTGGACCAACCTTCCTCTTGCATACAACCATTTCCATTCAAAGGCCATTTACCTGCCACTATCACAGTGGTATCTGAAATGCTGCATTAATTTCCTATTTACCTTGGGATTGTCTGGCTATGTATTTCTGTACAAAATTGTAGGTGGAGCTGACACCAGCGCCTATAGATAAGGTTGCCTAATGCTTTTCCATTATAATACCCTCTTCTCAGTGGCTTATTACTTTGCAAAATGTTAACCATTTAGGCTGAATTTTCCATGCTGGTTGTCTATCTCCAGCTGAATTCGTCTGCAAACTGTCAGTGAAAGTGGTTCAGCTGGCCCTGAAAACAAAGCTGAGGCAAAATGTTGTTTATCCACTGTTTAGAAAATTCTTACTGCTGCTGCAGTGAGGAAACTCTAGAACCTCTGTGGTCTGGGGAAGGGATTTGAAATATGGCAAAGGAAGTAGGGCGGCTTGTTGCCTTGGCTTCAGAGATGTCTTTTTTGCTGTGCAAGTGAAAATCTACCCCAATGTGGCTGAGTTATAAGCCTTTGGAAATTGCAGTTTGCAGATGCTCAGTAGAAACTCCAGCTGGTAGGGGCAGAAGCAGTTAAAGCAGGAACTGCTGTAAAAAAGGGCAGGGAATAAAATAGGGCCCAGCTGGGATTCCCTCTCCCCTCAGCAACTCCCTGGACTAAGAACTGTGCAGATACACAAGTGGTGCCTCTCCTCCGCCCTGCTATATGGGTTTGGGAGAAAACCACAGAGAGCAGCCAGCCAGAGACTCCAGCCATTAGGGGCAGAAGCTGCCAAACCAGGGACCTTTGAACATCTGGACATTTGGAGAGCTTTTACAGGACTTTTGCTGCCCTGTGTTGGTTGGCTTTTTGCACCAACCCTCCCAGTTTCTTCACCTCCGCTTCATTCACACCTACCCCCCAGCTTCTCCCCTGCCCTATGTCCCTCAGCCTTCCCTTTCCATTGAGCTGATCCCCTTCTAGACCCTTTTCCCCGCACCAAATTGTGAAATTAATATGACATCTGCTGTCATGACATTGTTCATTCTGCTTGTGGTATATCCGTTTCCCACACGTTGTGTGCGTCTTATCTATTTAGATTGCAAGCAGTTTGGGGCAGGGACCTTCCACTTATGTGTGTGTGTACAGTATACACAATGGGGTCCCTCCCTTGGTTGGCCCTTAGACATTACCATAATAAATGCTGACAATTTAATGAGAAGAAACTTGGTAGAGTTTGGAAGCTAAATTCTCCAAAGACTCCAGTTGAACTGGGCATGCAGCAGGACTTTCCCTGCAATTGCTCCTCCCACTTGCTGGATCCTGCTGTGGTTCTAGGCACCAGAGCAAAGCGCAGGGAAGCTCTTGTGTTCTCACAGCTCTTCCTGTTAGGTCGAGACAATGGGGAAGGAAAAGGAGGACACAGCTTGAATTGAATGGTGCAGGGGCTCATCAACAGACTTTGGGGGGAAAGGCACAGAGAGAGTCAAAGAGACTGTAATAGAACACACCAGGCTGTTAGGGGCAGGAAGTGTGTAATCTTAATCAGTAAAAGCACACTCCTCTCCACAACCAGGAACAGAACACAGGATTCCTGAGTTAATAATCCTCTGAAGTCCATTGAAAAAGCATAATGTCTCTTTCCCTTGTAGTGGCTGCTCCACTTAGGGTATGTTTACATTGCAGCTAGGAGCAAGAATCCTAGCCTAAGTAGAGAGACTCATGCTAACGGGCCTTGAGCTAGTGCCTTAATAATAGTGGTGTGACTGTTGCCACTCAGGCCCACCTAGCCCCCTAAATTTCATATTGAACTTTGTTTTCCTGTATCCTGTTCCATTGTTTGAGCCACAAGAGCATTTGTCTACTCAGTATTGAGCTACAGCTGAGGAAAAGTGTGTGCAAATCTAGCTTTAAACTACCCTTGTTTCCCTCATTCTGGGGCTAATCTGGACTAGTCACTCCAAAGGCCATTATAGCAGTTGGAGATTGCCCTGCTCAGGACTCTGGCCATCACCTTTTTACCATGGCTATTCTCATTGTACAGCCAGGGAGAGGGGAGAGCGTATAGCTACAAAAGTTCTATTTTACTCAAGGATTCACCTGAAGCTGGGAGATCTTTTGGGATCCAGATAAAATGGCCTTAGGGGCAGGGAGCTGCTTCTGCTAGTGTAGAACAAACCTGCCTTAACAAAGGACAGGTTCTACCGACCCCCCTCCATGTGGATCTATGGCCTCTTGGTTGTCTTTAACCTATTTTCCTTAGAACCATCTAGTCTTTTTTCCAGATAATGTGGTGTTTAGTTGTGACAGAAAGCAGACACTCTCTCTTATGGCCAAATTTTTCTGGTAGAGATTCTGTGTGTGCTTTATTGAAGCTTACCTGGTCTCTTGTTGCTTATTCCTTACACAACAAAAATGGCTGCTGGTGAAAAAATGACAGATCTTTTCAGGGTTTTTGCTTTTCTTATGTATAGATTTTTAAAATTTCTCTCTCAAATGTGGATATCAGTATATTATGAACAAAACTAAGGACAAGATGTCAGTGAGAAACATTAAATTTCCTCCTGTTGCAGCTTTTCTCTCCAGTTGCTCAACACTCTGTCAGCAGTACATTATGCTTCACCCCTGTCTCCTACCCTTGGGAAAGCCAGTTTTATATGCTGTCAGAAAAGAAAATAGGGCATTTGCTAAAATAGAAAAATTAGTCAGACAAAGCAGAAAACAGAAGAAAAGCAGTGTGAACTGAGGTGAAGGTAGAATGTCTCCATTTGGGCCAACAGAGGGGTATGAGCTCCTAAAAGCATATGCCTGTAACACTTGAGCTAAAAGATCAATTAAATTAGTTAGTAGCTATAGTAGACTCTTATCTTTTTATATGGACCAGTCAGTAGTAGGTAAAAACAATATATGATGTCCTACTATGGATTACAGATATTTCAGATATTACAGAGACCTGGCATTTTCATTTTTGCCAATGATAACATTTTCTTCTTTCAGATAGGAAATTCCTTGTTTGAGTTAATACTCCTGGGTCAGAGGGTTTGTTCACCACTAGGACACCTCCTTCTGGCTGCTCTGGGGATTAGCTCCATTTAGGTCTGACATCCCCTTCCTTCATTTGCACTCACCACAGCCCCTCTTGCTATTTGCAGTCCCTCTTCATGACTTGGCCCTCCAGAAGGCCAATTTAGTCCTCCCCATATGGGGTAGCAAAGTCTCTCCAGACCAACTGTGCAGGTGTTTTTTAAGGCCATCCTCTAATCTAAGACCATGCCACTTTCCCCAGTGGCAGGTAGGGGAAACCAGGCCCACCCCCTACTTCAGGACTCAGCACAGGGACCCTCTATCCAGCAACCACAGCCTGCTTACTCCCAGATCCCATTGCTATTTTTCTGTGCTCCTTTGTACTTCCCTTCTCTTTCTCGGTATTCTTGCCCACCCATGGTGTCTAATTCAAGCTCCATATGGAGCAACTGTAATCTATTTCCCCTTCTTCTGTTCTCAGCTTCCTAACTTTGTACCAGCCCAGTCTACACCTGCTCATCTGAGCTTCATCTTCCATTAGGGTTTGGATATCCATCCTAATTCTCTCCCAAGTGTGGCCTAATAAGTTAGTTATCCCCTTCCAAGTTACCTTGGTCCCTTCAGGTAAGGTGTGGAGTGAACACCCCATCACTCCTGACACAGCATACACTGCATTCCTTCCAATGGATACTCATGTAATTTAGGCTCAAAATTTAGGGTCTGTGTTTAAAATAAATTAAAATAAAGCTGTTTTACCACATCTAAAAAGAATAGAAATGTTTTCTGTTTAACCCAGTAAAAACTTCATTTTACAAATGAATAACCATTCCTTTTTGCTGCGGCAAAAACCCAAACACAACGTTGTTGTGTTTGGATGAAACCTGAAAAGAGAAACTAACCACCATCCAAGCTGAATAAAATGCAATAAAGAAACAACAAAACTGGCAAAAAAGTAAGTTAAAAAATCCTTCCTAACACATTATAGTGCTTTTTTTGTATTTTACTGAGAATTTAACCTTGTGGATTGAAGATTAGCATTACTGTCCCTCTTTTAGTCAGATGGGTAAGTACTGAGTTTCAGGATGATGACTAGATGTTATTTCTGTGGCAGTTGTACCAGTTTATGCCAGGTCTGGATTTGATCCTTTGTCTCTGCCTTCAAGTTAACAGTGACTAAGCGAACATCATAAATCCTACTCCTGTTCATGAAAAAGTGTCTACAACGCCGCTTTCACGGATGGGTCTTTTTGGCAGTCTCAGCACAGACTGGGCAGGAAAACTAAACAGCGCCCCGTCTCAGCCCAGAGACAATTCCTCCAGTCCAATGTTGTGGGCGAGGCACGTTGATTGGGCAGCATCGGGAAACTTGCACTGACATTACTGCCAGCTTTGTTCATAAACAGAAAACATTGGTTTTCAGTGCTGTTATTACATGAGCATTGCTATCACTTTTGTCAAACAACAAGAACTCTGGTAAAATTGTAAAAACTCTGTAAAATTCGCTGCAGACCTTTTCTTAGAGTAACATATCTGCTTTCATTTGACATTTCTCTTTAAATCTATTTTCTGTTGTTTACTCACAAGATTAGTGGGAATATATCTGAATTCATTTTCCTTGTCTTCTCGTTTTGAAAGAAACAGTCACACTTTATTTTGAACACAACTAGAATGGAGATTATTTCTGGTAAAAAACTAATGAATACATCTGTTTGGTCCATACAAACACAAACTGGAACTTCCATCAGTCACTGATGACTCCTTTCATTGGCCCCTTTTATAATGTACATAATTTATGTGAACCATAATTGGCATAAAAAGATACAGTGTTCTAGGAGATTGACAAAGAGGAGGATAAAAAGGGAAGAGGAGATATGCCCCCTGTCATTCATACCACAGTCCACTACTCCAGCACTACTCTTCTTGGTCAGTTATGTCCATTTAAGGACCACTATGCGAATCAACTGAACTAAAGCACAATGCAACACTGCCAGGCCCTCAGAATCTGGAGAACTGTAATACCAGTACCTTTAAAGGGTCTGGAACCCTGTTACCCTACACTTTCCCAAATCCCCACAATCACTGGGTTGAGGAGATGTCTCCCAAGAACACCACATACTAGGATTAATCCCTAAAACTGGGCACCTGCAGCCAATTGCTCAGTCGGTAACATAATTAAACAGAGGAGTAGAAGAAAACAGCCTGAATCCCCTGCTGCTGAATGCAGGGTCAGTGCTCAACAAAACCAGCGCCACCCATGATCTCACTGGGGTGAATCTGTTGGCCTTGCCAGCATCCGTGAGATGTGGTTCAATGCCACTTACAACCCCAGCCTAGCATAGCCAGTCCCCACAGGATACTCTGTATGTCACAAGCCAAGACAGATTTCAGAGTGTGCCAGAAAAAGGAAAAGAGGAGGTGGATTAGGAACTCTGTTCCCTTCTAGCCTCAGAGGCAAGAGACTTTCCTTCCCAGACAAAAACATCTGAATGCATCATCTGGTCTATGAGATGAAGGACAACGCAAACTTAGCAGTCCCAGTGGTGTACAGGGCTCTGATGGAAATCCTGTCATCTTCCAGGATGAACTTACAGAGCTGCTGCTCCACATGGTGCAGGAATCCCCCAGATTTCTTGACCTCAGTAACCTCAGCCTTCATATAATGGTAAGTAATTATTGATTTCCTGACCTACATGGAAATCATGGGATTCTCCCAGACATTCTCAGGAGCTACACAAGCAGCTGGATATATGTTGTTGGATCCAGTCTTCAGGCTAGGACTGGATATTGAAGAGGTCACTGACATACCACTCTCCTCATCCAATCACCCATCCTTCCCATCAGGATAGTGCACAACCAAACCCACTCTGCCACTGAAGACTCCTAAACACCCTAGATTTTCAGCTTGCATTAGGAGAACAAGCCACACAAACACAAGACCAGGGCACCAATGAGTTAGTACAACAGTCCACTAATGTCCACTGTCATTGATGCCCAAGCTGTCCATCCCCCCCTGCACTGACCAGGATCACCAGGCATCACAGATGAAATATGGCAGACGATGTCCATAGGCAGGAGGTTAAAATATTCAGAATCCCTCCACCAGCAGCACAAAGAACACTTAAAGGATGACAGTACTGCAGTAAGGGTGGCAAAAGGAGCCTTCTACTCCTCCGTAATTATCGTAGCAGAATCACAGCCAGTAGAGTAATCTCACATAGTGAACTGGTTAAATCAAGCCAGACACCAGACCCAAACACAGACTGCTGTGAAGAGAGATCAATATACTTCACTGATCGTCCAAGTATGTATGGTGCTAACTGGGAAAGAAAATTCCATTTTAGCTAGATTTTATCCTTTGGCCCCATCAAACATACCAAAGTTCAAGAAGCCCTGAAAAATATTAGAGCCACTCCCTGTGCCAACACTCAACCTTGAAAATCTCTCCAACTAGCATCCCAGCTTCAACCTCCCATTCCTGGGCAAAATAATTGAGATAGTAGTAACAACCAAGCTCCAGCAATATGTTGCATCAGTCAACATCTTGGATGCCTCACAATCAGGCTCCAGCCCAGGCACAGTACAGAGATGGCTCTAGTGGCACTAAAAGATGTCTTCTTCATGACGATAGACACAGGTAAGATCTCCAGCTCATACTACTGGAATTCTCTGCAGCGTTTGTTACAGTAATCCATCAGATACTTCTAACATGCCAATATGACACTGCAGGAGTAGATGGCCCAATCATTCCTTTCCAGCAAAATTAAGGGAGTGGTGTTGGGTAACTGATCCTCTTCTACAAAGGCCCTCACCTGTGGGGTCCCTCAGTGACTCAGACTATCTCTACTTACTTTCAGTATCTATGTGAGACCACTGGCAGAAATAGTGAATTGCTACTAAAATGTTGGAATACCTACAGAAAATCAGCTTTTTAAAAAAGAGCAGCTGGCTCAAGTTGAAGAATGAAGTGATGCTGGTCAGAAAGGAAAAATGCTTTGAACAGTTGGCCAGGATGTTGTTTCCACCTTCCACTGAAGGCCTGCAGCCCTCATTTGGCGAAATGATATGAAGCCTTGAGGTTCTGTTTGACTCCTTGCTAAATTTGGATGACTAGGTAGCATCAGTTTCCAAAAATGCCTTCTTTCACTTACTGCTTGCCAGGAAACTTTATCCTGAATGAGGATCTGGCCACAGCAATTCATGCACTTGTCCACTGGATTATTGTAACTCACTGAACATGAAGCTGAATGTGAAGATGATGCACAGGCTCAAGCTCCAACAGAATGTGGCTGCCCACCTTCTCTATGGCTCAGGCCACTGTTAGAACATAAGGCCTGTGTTCAAGTCCTTCCAGTGGTTCCCAGTCAGCTTCTGATCCCACTTTTAGGCTTTGGTCCTAATTTTCAAAGCAATTAACGAATCAAGCTCCAGCTATATCACAGACCAAATCTTGATCTATGAACCCCTGTGGCAGCTGTGCTCCTCTGGGACAATACAGATTGCAAGGCCAGGATGAAGCACATGAGACTTGGGAACAAAGAATTCTCTGATGGGATCTGCTATGGAACAGTCTGGACTCTGACTATCTTTAGAAAATGTTGCAAAGCCCTCCTTGTAGAGAAAGCCTTTCCATCATAAGTGATGCTTACAATTCAAATAGCCATTTTATTCCCAAACACCTTTCAGCATACACCCCGAAAAGACCCTACCCCAAGCAGAGTGTGGACCCTCCAAAATGGAAAAGTTGGAGGAACTCCATGAAGCTCATTAGGGTCTTCAATATTATTATTGATTTTACAGGGAAGGTGCTCAGATGCTATGGAGACAGACAGCAGTGTAAAATCCTAAAATAAACCTATAATCATCCACTGTTTCTGTATTCACCTGTTTCAATAGAATGTCAATATGTGTTTGTACAATGCTTAATGAACACTGAGCCATGACTGAGAGCCAAGATGCTTTCAAAACCTGGTGAATATATGCCTGTAGAGTATATTAGATCAATAACATAAATGCAAATGGCTGCTAGTAAACTATATCCATTCTGTCTTTTAGATTTTGTTGTTAGTTATTTTTTCTGTTACTTAAATAATAATAATAATCTCTCCCTGTCTGTTGCTAAAGTTGCAATGACCTGCTTCTAAGTCAACCATCTTTGTTTTTTCCTCCCCACATGGCTCAGACACTTGAGTTCTTTGATGGCTTTCAAAGGTTGGAATAATTCACAGGCTGTTAAGTTTCAGTGTTTCTGAAGAAAATCACAAGTACCTATTATCGTCGGTCTAATCGTAGCGAGGGAGTAAACAAACCTCTCCAAATCTGTTTCAATCTTTGTTGATGAACATCACAATACTTAGAATAAAGATTTCAATGGATCATTACACACATGTCATTCCTCATGAAAGGAACTGGGCATTCCAGAACTATCTAGCCTTCATGTCACCCATGTTCACCTCATGATTAATTTAGGAGATCTCTTAGGGAAAAATATAAAGAGGGAAGATAAAGTCACATTAAAAGAAAAGGTAATGCTATGAGGTATAATGGTATTTCAGGTAAAACTTTAAAATAAGTGTAAGAAAATAACCCTCATAATTACACAGAACTGAACACTTATACTAAAACTGATAATAAAAGTGGAAAACATACACAATTTTAGTTATTTTGTGTGAAGTACTATATACACAGGATCACAGAAAGTAATAAAGCAGATTTTGCCTGAAAACTATAAACCAGTTTAGACCTGAGAAATCTTTGGAGATGAATCAGATGTAAAAGGAATATGACAAGTAGCCTTTGCTTGATTCCCAAAGGCCAACAATCCAACACAGGGAATCTTATAGCAACTAATAATGGAACAGAATAAATACTGAATGGAAGAATTGATCCTAAAAATATCATCTATGTGTAGTAACTCTCTAAAGTAGATAGGCCAGAAGTGGCAATTGTTTGACTGAGATTGATTGGTGTTTGAATGAGATTTCTATTCTCACTTTGCTTTATGTTGCTTCACGTGCCATGCATTGTAACTGACACAGGAAGAGGAAGGCATATTGTGATGCCTCAGCAGTTAAGAAAATAATAAGGCTTATTTTTATTAGCTGCTAGCTATCCTTTGATACCATATATCATTTTTTCTGATTTATTATCATGCAGACTCTGCACACCCTGATACTATGCAGCTTGACAATAAATTGTAAATTTATAATACTGTACATGTTAGAAATAGCAGCACTGCATAAGCTGATGAAAAATGCTCCCCAGGGTCTATGCTAGAAGCAGTTTTCCTTATATGTCCTCCAAGTTTAGAAGGTAAACATAAGCAATAATCTATGATGAATTGTTATTGCTATGAGCAGTTATATTGAACACATAGATTGCTCAGTTGCCTTCACAACTTGGTAAATGGAAGTATCTGGTATAACCATGCTGCTTGCTGTGTGCTATTGATATAGAGATACACATCATTTTAAAATACATTATCCCAATTCTTGCTGAGCTTCTTTGGTATATCATTGGAGTTCCATGACCACAGTGCACCATTATATATGGAGTCTAGCTAGGGAGCCCATCCGATAGAGGAGCATTCTGCAGCTGAGAGAGTGGGACTGCCCCTGTGCAACAGCTTTCTCACTCAAAAACTTCCCACATAGGTGTTCTCGCAAATCTCATCCCATTAACATAATCTTATCAAATGTTCCTTATCATATCATTAGTTCAAGTCCTGTGGTGATGAGGGTATGGTGAAACAGGTGGAGATGACCTCTGGCAGTCCTAGCCACAATCCTGCACGTAGGTGGCCTTGGGACTAGTCAGCTCTGTTCCCAGGGCAGTGGAGAAGTTTGGCAGCATCCTAGGTGACTGAGAAGCCATTTTAGGATAGCACTGCTCACCCTTTATAAAGGGAAGGGGCTAGAAAAGGTGCCCTAAACATTGCCTGCCCCGTAACAACTGGCCAGACTACCATGGCTGGCAAATAATCCTCTATAGCTGTTGAAAAACAATAAAGAAGAAAAGACCCATTTTAGGAGCATGGAATGTCCACACTCTTATCGATGGAGGTGATGCATGAAGGCCTGAGAGAAGAACAGCTCTTGTCTCCAGAGAACTAACTCAGTACAATATTGATATTGCCACACTGAGTGAGACTAGACTGGCTGGTGAAGTTTCCATCAGTGAACTAGGAGGTGACTATACTTTCTTTTGGAAAGGAAAAGCAGAGGATGAAGACAGGATCCATGGAGTTGGATTTGCAATTAGAATTGTCTTTCCTGAAACAACTTCCTGACCTCACTGTTGTCCTGAATGAATGGCTCATGAAACTTCAATTCCCCCTGAATCCTTTACGGAATGTCACTGTCATCAGTGCCTATGTGTCTACACTGACCAGCACAGAAGAAAGCAAGGAGCAGGCCTCCTCTGATCTGGACTCCAACCTCAGATCAACCCTGCATATGACAAGCTCAAACTGCTGGAATACTTAAATGCTAGAGATAGCAGTGACTGGAGAGATGTAATAGGATGACATGGAGTGGGAAAAATGAACAGCAGTCGATTCTTCATCTTGAGTAAATGTGCAGAACATAGTCTGCCTGTTATTAATGCCATCTTTAGGACAGAGTGACCAATAGCAAGTCCTTGAGAAAGCAAACACAACCGGGATTGAGGAAATGCAATTGAGAGCACAACTTAGATGGACCGGACATGTCGTCAGAATGGAAGACCACAGTCTCTCAAAACAGATATTGTACTGGGAGCTGAGGCAGGGCAAAAGAAAGAAGGGCCGTCTGTATAAGCACTTTAAAGATAACCTGAAAAGCAGTCTGTGGGCTGTCATCAGTTGCAAAGAACTCTAGCAAATGGCTCAGAACAGGACTCACTGGCAGTCTCTGACAAGATCAGCATACAACAGGTTTGAGCAGCAATGATGAAATTGTCTCCAGGCTGCACATTAAAAGCACCACAGAGCTGCATCATCAAACATCATAGATATGGACTTCCCAGGCACTCAGTGCGACCAACCCAGTGCATCAGTGTTCAGACTTCAGAGTCATATGCATAGCCATAGATGTGAATTACGACAATATCGTCATCATCAGTGACGGACTACCAACACCAAGGGAGACATTGTCAGATGGACAAACATGATTAATATGCATAGAAAACATGCAGATACTGCATGACCTATTTTATATCAAAGTCTCTGAATATTTCCATCCAAAGGGTACAGCTCTCTTTGCAGCTCTCTTTCATAAGGATGAACAAACTGGACAGCAATTTTTGGATACCTTAAATCTCCTTCTAAGAGGGTTTCTAGGCTTTTGATTTAATCAAATGAATGCTATAATTCACCTTTTTAATCTTCTAAATTCCATTGGCAAGTTAAATGTTTTTTCCTCTAAAAATAGCTCATAAGATACAGTTTGATAAGTTGCACTAGAGTATGGATCATAATCAGTCAAAGCATTTTTAAAGGGAGGAAAAGAAGAGAATTAGTTATACACTGGAAAAATAATCCTCTGTCTACAATTATAGAGATAATGAATGGTTGCCTGAATTCCTTTTTTGTTTGCTTTCGCCTTTTTGCTCCGGTAATTTTTCATTACCTGAAGGCCCTTGGGAGTTTATTTTAGTCCCATCGGATTGTCAGCTTCACAAAAGCAATTTCTAATTGGCATTGATTTTAGGAAAGATACCTGTCTGTTCAATCATGAGGCGTGGATCAAGTCAGGCTCTGTGAGTAGCACATGATTTGAACAGGAAGACATTCACCTGACAGCTCCCTGCCCAAAGGTGAATTGTCTATAGCTGTAGTGATCTATAAAGATACCAGAGAGTTTTGGAAGTTTTGGATTCTCTCGCTTTCTCTTTTAATTTAGCATCTTTTGCCAAAATTTGTTCCAATTCCTGATAGAAAACTTTATCATCAGGGCAGAGAGGAATTGGACACATATGTAGTTTTCAGACAGGTGCAGTAGAATCTCAGAGCTACAAACATCAGAGTTATGAAATGACCGGTCAACCACACACCTCATTTTGAACCGGAAGTGTGCAATCAGGAAGCAGCAGAAACAGACAAAAGCAAATAAAGTACAGTACTGTGTTAGACATAAACTACTAAAAAATAAAGGGGAAGTTTAAAAAAAGTTTTGACAAAGTAAGGAACCTGTTTCTGTGCTTGTTTCATTTAAATTAAGATGCTTAAAAGCAGCATTTTTTTCAGCAAAGTAAAATTTCAAAGTTATATTAAGTCAATGTTCAGTTGTAAACTTTTGAAAGAACAACCATAATGTTTTGTTCAGAGTTATGAACATTTCAGAGTTATGAACAACTTCCATTCCCAAAGTATTCATAACTCTGAGGTTCTATTGTAGTTCAATCAAATCTGGAGCTTGTGGTAAAGTTGCCCATGTTGGTGGCCCACATCTACAAGGACTAAGATTCAGTGTGTAATATCTCCTTCCACCTGCCCCAAATTCTCCATGTGAGAATTGGGGATGGAAACATGTTTAGTTCCCTGGAGACTGAGGTGAGAAGAATAAGCAATGTATGTAGATTAGATGTGGATCCTTGTGTAATGAATTAGGGGAAACGTAGATGAAAGGTTCCTATTCAATAGGACATAAGGGAATGTATATGCCAGGAACACAATAAAGGAGGAGAGGTCTTGATTCCCCAGAGGGCTCATTTTATCACCACACAGCAATGTGAGCAGGAAGGATGGTATTGTAGTTAAGGCACAGGCAGGGATTCAGTAGATCTATGTTCAGTTTACAGATCTGCCACAAACTTCGTGTGTGATCTAGGGCAAGTCACTTAATCTCTCTGTGCTGCCATAAAATGGGGTTAATAATTCTTCTTTTTTCTCTCCCTGTGGTCTGTCTTGTCTATTTAGACTGTAAGCCCTTTAGGACAGGTATCTTACTATGCACAGTGCCTAACATAATGGGCCTTTAGGCAATACCATAATGCAATTAGTAAAGTGCTTCATCCTTCGCAAATGGTGTGGCACTGGAACATGAGACATAAATATCCTACAAACATTGCTGAGGCCCCCGTCATGCAGGGAACCTCTGTGGCTTCGGATATCACAGCATTTTCTGCAGTAATCCTGTCTTCATAAATGTAGTTTACAGAAAGTAGAATATTGAAACTTGAAAGTCCTGTAAGCAAAAGCATGGCTTGTACATCAAGTACATGCATAAACTTTACATAATGTATTAAATGAAATGTTATTGGTTAGGTATGTGTATAGAAAATACTGGATTAAATTAATCTCTGGTCCAACTCTATTCAAATTAGAAAGAAACCAGGGGAAATGAGTTTGTACAAGCAGAACAACAAAATGAAAAGGGATGAGCATTAAAGTACATGTTACATGAAGGTTGAATTTTACCCAGTAGGTCTATTGGGTGAAATACTGGATTCATTGAATTGATTTGGATGGCTTGAGTGCATGCTATTCAGAACAAAAGAAACTCAAATCCCCAGCATTTCCTTTATCTCTTTTGGAACATTCTGACTGGTGATTATAGCTGTGAAAGCATTTAGGGTGTTTCATGAGGTAGAAAAGCAAACGTACAAATGAAAAAATCAAACACTTCAAGACTGTTTATGTTCTCCTTTACAACTTGTATTGCTCAGGGTGCTGAGAAAGCAATATTTACAACTGACAAAACAAATGGGTCTTACTTTGCCATAAAACAAAGAACTGCACTGTGGACCATCACCTCAGCCCTGTGGTGACTAGGCATGGAGTCCTCCTTATTCTTCTCCTCCTTCCCAAGCCACTCTTACACAATTTTTCTGCCTTTCTATTTGGGACCTTAAATAATCTCCAGTCTCTAGTGTTGCCTTATCCTTCCCTGAGCAAGAGGAGGAGGAAGCAAAGCCCAATTTATACCAAAAGATCGTCTTACACAATAATGGGCTGAGTGATAACGGCAGTTTTCCTATGTGGTAAGGAAAGAGAAAAACAGGCTAGCAAGATTAGAAAACACAATCAGGCCTGGCTCTTGGCCCATTGCCTAGTCCTCACCCTGTAATTCAATAAAGGATGGTAGATAGTGCTAATCCTGAGTTTCAATACTTCTTTTCAAGCTTGGAGCAAAGATAAAGGAACATTTTGGTACTGAATATCATGTGCTAAATATTGTTCTTTGATCTTGACTTTTTATCCCTTTTTATTTCTGTTGTCTTGTTCTTATTAACTCTTTTGTCCTCTAGTGTGACTGTCATCACAGTAATGTGTAGTACAGCTCTGCTTGGGAAATAAGGTTTGTTGTTTCTGCTGGAGCTACCTCCATTTTCTTTTCTCATCTATACTCAATGGATGTTCTGAGGCTAGTACAGATGCCCTTCTTTCCAAATGATTAAACTTGCCATTCTCTGGCATACAGTGGCTCAGTGTTGGGGACATCAAATAAGAACATAGGATAGATAGTTTCTGATCCAGGGAAGACTGTGAACTCAGGCCTTCTTACTTTGGAGATACACAACAAGCTGATATGCCACTACCTGATAACTGTAAATTATTTTTATACCCTATTCACATAGTTTGTGACATCAGACGAGTCCCTATCCAAGAGGTCAGATTGGGAAAACAAAGGTGGTGGTACCCTTCCAAAGTAAGCTCTGATAATTGAATTGCCAAAATGAAACACGACTCATAGTACATTGTGCAGGTGATCATGTATCCACTCCCATTCAGTGTGGTGCTCTGTCCCCCTCTAGAGGTGGCTGGACCACATATAAAGGCTAATGAGGCTGCTACAGCATTGGCTAACAAACTGTGGTCTTTTAGTGGATGCTGTAGAGTCTAATGCATTCAGATATAGAGGTTCCATGTTCAATCTCCATTGCCGACTTGCCTGGAGTGGGATGTTACAAGCAGTAGATCATACAGAGATTGGAGTAGGTTACGTACAAAATAAGTTTGTGAGTGCTCTGTGGGCTTCTTGAGCTTGGTTCCCCTTGGTGTGGCTTACTGTGCCCATGGGCTCACAGACCCAGATTAGCCAGTGTTTACTTGGTGCACTTGAATAGGGCCCAATCTCAGAATGACTCCTGACTGGCATCCTGGGGCCAAAATCTGGCCCACCAAATTAATGTATTTGGTCTGTCATCCTGTAATTTCACATGCTGGAGGGGAGGAATTCTCCCTCCCCATTCCCCAGTATCAGCACATTGCTCCTGCATCCTCCACGTGGAGTTTAAGACCTGCTGCTGGCTACAGAAGGTGTGCCACTGCTGCTGTGGGGACACTCCATTGCTCCAGTAGCAGGCTGTGCTGCCTACCTGCCCCGAGAGCTGTTTGCATAGAAGCAAAGCATGCTCAGGCTATTGCTGCTGTCAAACTGCTCTGAGAGCTGGTGCTGATTGTTGTTGCCCCATGGAACAGGATGTAGCCTCTTTTTTTTTTTTTTAAAGTGTATGCCCCCTGATTTTGTGTTGCTCCCCTACCACTAGAACATGCTCTGTCTAGTTTAAGGAAAGTATGTGGGAGGGGCATTTGCCCTAGTGCACAGGGCCCCAGAATTCTTTAATCTGGCTCTGTGGGCTTGGCATGACTCCTTCTCAATTGGGAGGTGTAATGGGGTCTACAAACCCCATATTGAGCATAGATGGGGGGATGGGGAAGAATTTCTCTTGTTTACAAGCAAGCAGCTTGATCACAGCCTCATATAGCAGCCAGAACTGTTGATCAGGCACCCATAACTGCAACCAATAGAGAAAAAAAGACCTGCTATAAAGGAGAGTGTATAGAGAAGGAAAGAGAGGCAGAAAGGCCTGTGACAGAAAAGGGGTGACAGCCCTGCACTAGGCTGCCTCTAAGAAAACAGCCAGGAGACTGAAGGGGATTGCAAGCCCTAAAATTGAAGGGCTGATAGACTTCATTAGCGGTGAGGATCCAGGAACTGAGCTGATTGAGAACAAGCTAAGGAGGGATCTTTGCAGAGAAGCTGAGACCCTGTCTTACATGAGGAATGACATAGTTAACAATGTTGACATTTAAATGATCATCAAGGGACATCTAAGTTAACAACTCACTGAGATGAATTGGCCAGTTCACATCTTACAGAATTATTGGCACTAGGCTTTGTGCAGGCTAATATAGACATCTCTGCATCAGTTACACACAGTTCATGTTTTTTGAAACTTTCCTCGCAACCATAACAGCTAGAAAACAACTTAAAAAAAAGTCAGATTTTGGAGAGCAAGATAGTAGTGTCAGACAAGAACCAAAATGGCATATGTATATGTACTGATTTTTTTCTGAGCCCTGGTCACTGAAGGCAAAATATGTGCTAAGCTCTCATTCCTGCATGAAGACCGAAGGGATTTTATTTGCATGAAGTGAAAGTTGATGGGTGTGCTGGAGGAAAAACATTCTTGGATTGGAGGGGCAAGCTGAGGTACTACTGAGAATCAGAGAAGCTGAGGAGTTCCTAGATGGGCAGATTCAGGAACCACCAGTGCCCAGGTTCAAGCAAGAATGGAATTGGACACCAAGGAATGAAAAAGAGAAGAAGTCAAAGAAGTGGCCTGACAGTTCATAATCACCAGAGGCAGAAGGACATGGCAGCATTCTACATGGCTAGAGACAGAGGCCATGGCCACCAGAGAAAAGAGGACCAGGAGAAATCCCACACAGAAGTTTCAAATTGAAATCAGGTCCTCAAAATGGAAACTTTGGAAGATACCTCTCAAGATCCAGAAGGTCCAAGGGAATGAAAAGATGTACTGGACACATGTGGATGGTAACTTGGCCCAACTAGTAAGAAAATCAAGCTTGCCCGCAAAGAGTTCTCCAGCTGTCCAAGGAAGATGGACAATTCTTGCTGGAGACTCAATAATAGGAGAATTGAAAGAAAATTCTGCAAGGGACACGAGGACAACAGGACATCCTGGCGCAAAGGGACAAGACATCATTCTGAAATTGGATAGGCTTCTTGGATGGGCAAGGATCCATTGATGATTGTTCATATTGGCACTAATGACACTTGGGGGATATCTGGCAGAGAGTAGATGACTCTGAGAGTAGAGGGAACTCAGAAGCATGCTAAAGAAGAATGTCCAAGCAATCTTCTCTGAGATTGTTCCTGTCCCACAAGCAAAGGAAGACAGAAGGCAGAAAATTCTGGAAGTGAACTGCTAGCTAGGTAAGTGGTCTAGAGTTTTGGTTTTGTGGAACATTGGGTACTTCTGTGGGGAGAGGGAAGTTGTATAGTTTGGATAGCCTCAACCTCAGTACAAGGAGGACCAATCTCCTTAGGAACAGGCTGTGTAGAGTAGTTGGGGGGTGGGGGAAATAATAATAAAAGGTGAAGGTAAAAATAGGGAAGATATGAGCACTCAGCACAAAATTGAGATGTCAAGAACAAAATTAATCAAGGAACCAAAGGATATGAAGAGAAGAAATTCTTTAATTGTCTTTACACCAGTGCTAGGAGCCTGGATAACAAATAAGAGGAAATGGAATTGCTCAGGTATGAGTATAAATTCAATTTTTTTGGTATTACTGAAACCTGGTGGGATGAGCCACATGTCTGGAATGTTAAAATCCAGGTTATAACCTATTTAGGAAGGATTGAATAGGCACAGAGGAGGGGGAGTGACACTCTGTCAAAAATGATATTACCTGTTTCCGAATCACTGAAAACTCATAAGAAAATGATCTTGAATGCTTATGGATCAATGTCCTAACAGATAAATCACAAGATGGAGAATTAGTTAGTGTCTGCTACAGACTATTAAATCATACCAAGGAGCAGAATGACTACCTCCTTATGCACCTGTCTATAATGTGTGTGGGGGGAGGACTGCATAATCATGGGGGACTTCAATTTGAATGACATATGCTGGAAGTCTCATGCTTCCAGTACTAAAACATCCTTGGAATTTCTAAACATTATAGATGACAGTTTCCTGACTCAAAAGTGTTGCAGTCAATGCCGGGGAATTCTTTATTAGACCTTGTCCTAACAGATAAAGAGAAACTGATCACAATAACTAAACATTAATTAGGGACAGGGCCCATGCAAGGATATTTTGAGGCCTAGGCGAAACTTCCACCTTGAGCCCCTCCTCCCTCTCCCCTCCCCCCAGACTCACACACAATTGACACAAAGTATAGCGAAATGATGCAGCAGCAATTGCCAGAGTCTTAGATCTGAAACAACTCAACAAAAATAGCCTCAGTCGACAACCTCCGAAAACTAGTAAACTTAGCACTATAAACAGCCTGTCAGAACGGGTACCGGCTGTGCAAGAGGAGGAAAATGACGTCATTGCCACTTTGTACCATAGTGAAGCAGTATGCTTGTCCCACCCACCCCCGACACTCTCCCCGGAACACAGCCCTCCCCAGAGCCCCCCCGGCACACAATCCCCCCCTGGAGCCTGGCAAGGCACACTGCATCTCCCCCACTTCCCTCCAAAACCCGGACCAGGGCGCTCCACAGCCCCCTCCCCGGCCGGCTTGGCCCGCTGGTCCCCCTCCTTCCCCCCAAAGCCTAGCCCAGCACACAAAGAGCCCCTCCAGCCAGGCACACAGCCCTCCCTTCACAGCGCCCAGCCAGACACACAGCCCCCCTTAACTCCCCTCCATTTTCTCCCCCCGAGCACACAGAACCCACACAGTACGCCCCCACCCCAGCCCTGGCACATGGCTGAGTCCTGCTCCTGTCTCCAGAGCGTGGCACGCAGCCCCCTCTGGCCCAGCTTGCCCGCGCCTCAGCCTGGCCAGCCCATGGGACTCTGCCCCCAGCTCCAGAGCTTGGCATACAGCCTCCCCCCCGCCCCCACCGCTTCTCCCCCCCCAGCCCGGCCAGCCATGCCATGCCACCCCTCCCCCCAGAGCCTGGCACACAGGGTCCCCTCCCCGACCCCCAGGCTCCTGCCTCCCCCCCATGGGTCAGAGCCCCCTGGGCAGCACATGGAGCCCCCTCCACGGCAGCCTGAGCCTTCCCCCTCCCCCTGCCCCCATAGCCTGGGCGCCCAGTGCTCCCTCCCTAATGCCCGCCTCACCTCCTTGGGTCCAGGGGAGCCAGGGCTGGGCATGGGGCTGGCACCTGCAGTGGGAGAGGCGGGGGGAGAGCAATCAGCATGGGAGGGTGACCCCAAGCCCACCCCCCCCTCCACCCGGCTGCCTCCCACCTGCGAGCTCATCACCGCTCATCCCGCCGGAGCCCTTTTTGGTGCCCCCAAATCTTGGCGCCCTAGGTGGCCTCCTCGTTCACCTAGTAGTTACACTGGCCCTGATTAGATACAAGTGGTTATGACTTGATCACATTTCTCATGTGTGAGCAAAATGAAGTCCAGACCAGTAATATATATTTGATGCTTTAATATGGCCAATTACACAAAGCTGGGACAAAGAATTAAATCAGGAAAATGTGAATGCTAATTGGAAATAATTTAGGAACACCTTACTAAATACCCCAACAGCTATAATCCCAAAACTGAGGAAGATAGCTGTGCTGGTTAAAAAAAAGACCTGGTTTACATGGGAAGTGAAGGCAGTGATAAAATGTATAAAATAATATATAATATTGGGAAGAAATTAGAAGCTGATAGTTATGTATATAAATCAGAAGTTGGGAATGTTGAAAATTGATACGGGAAACAAAGGGACACAAGGAGAAATCTATGGCCAGCAGAGTTAGGGGCAATAAGGAGTTTTTGCTAAATATATTAGGAACAAAAGAATCCTGACCATGGGCAGCAGGTACAAAAGGCCAGGAGGGGCTCTGCCTCCCCCAAAATAGCTGCTGCTGCGGGACCCCAGTTGCAGGTTTGGCAGAAGAAATTTCTACTTTTTATTATGCCCCACGCAGGTGCCAGAGCTGCTGAGGAGGCAGTATGCGCTATTCAGCTTCCAGGGTTCATTTGTAATCTCCCTGGATGCTGAGTAACACATGCAGCCTCCTCAGCAGCCACCCCGGAACCTGCATGGGGCATAGCAAAAGCTCAAATTCTTCTTCCAGAAGAAGAGAAGAGATTTTTAATTTTTGTTGGGCGGCTTGGGGTCTGCGGAGGGGAAGCACGCCTCTGGGGGGCTCTGGCCAGCACAGGGCTCCTCTGAACAGGCTGGGGGGTGGTGGCACTCAGGGCTCTGGCTGGTCCTGGGCTCCTCTGGCCGCATGGGGGAGGGGCGATAGGGGGGTCTCTGGGTTGCGAGGGGGACAGAGGGTCTTGGGGCTCCGGCCACGTGGAGGGGCAGGGGGTCTCGGGGCTCTGGCCATGGGGAGGAGGGGGACTGGGCAGAAGGGGCGGAATCGGGGCTAGCCTCCCTGAAGTGGGGCTCCTCCCGCCACCCATGATCCTGGCAATGGTATTGGTCCATTACTAGATGGAAATGGTAGAATTATCAATAATAATGCAGAAAAGGCAGAAAACAAATATTTCTGGTTATGTATTTGGGGTGCGGGAGAAAGGGATGATATAGTCTCAATATATGTTGATAACACTCTTTCCATTCTGCTAGTATCTCTGGAGCATGTTAAACTGAAGCTACTGAAGTTAGACATTTTAAAACCAGCAGGTCCAGCTAAATATATCCAAGGGTTTTGAAAGTGCTGGCTAAGGAGTTTGCTGGACTGTTGTTGATTTTTCAATAAGCATTGAAAAACTGGGGAAGTTCCCAAAGACTGGAAGAAAGCTAATGTTGTGCTAATTTTTTAAAAAGGTAAACCAGATGATCTGGCTAGGTCCGAAAGTCTGACATCAATCCCAGGCAAGATAGTGGAGTGACTGATATGGGACTTGAATTAAAGGAGGGTAATGTAATCTATACAAACCCACATGGATTTATGGAAAATAGATCACGTCAAACAAACTTGATTTTTTTTATGAGATTACAAATTTGCTTGATAAAGGTAATAATGCTGATGTAATAGACTTCTGTACAGCATTTGATATTTTTATTAAAAACTTAAAACGATATAAAATGAACAGAGCACACATTAAATGGATTAAAAACTGGTAGGTCTCAAAATGTCATTGTAAATGGGGAATTGCCATCAAGTAAGTGTGTTTCCGGTGGAGTCCTGTAGGGATTGGTTCTTGCCCTTATGCTATTTAACATTTGTATGAATGACCTGGAAGAAAACATAAAATCATCATGGATAAAATTTGCAGATGACACAAAATTTGGGGGATTGGTAAATACTAAAGGGGACTGGTAGTTGAGTCAGAGAGATCTGGTTAGCTTGGTAAACTGGACACAAGCAAACAATGTGTTTTTATACAGCTAACTGTAAATGTATACATCTAAGAACAATAAAGAATGTAGGCCATACTTATAGAATGGGGGGTCTCTATCCTGAGAAACAGTGAGTCTGAAATAGATTTGTAGGTCGTGGTGGATAACCAGCTGGACATAAGTTCCCAATGTGATAGTGGGTCAAAATAGCTAATGCAATTCTGGGATGGACTAAACAGGGAAACCTTGAGAAGGAGTGCAGAGATTATTTTACCTCTGTATTTGGCGCTGGTACAACTGTTGCTGAAATACTATGTCCAGTTCTGGTGCCCACAATTCAAGAAGGATATTGATAAATTAGAGAGGGTTTAGAGAAGAGTCATTAAAAGTATTAAAGGATTAAAAAACATGTCTTACAGTGATAGACTCAAGTAGAAAGAAAAGGAGTACTTGTGGCACCTTAGAGACTAACCAATTTATTTGAGCATAAGCTTTCGTGAGCTACAGCTCACTTCATCGGATGCATACTGTGGAAAATACAGAAGATCTTATTATATACACACAAAGCATGAAAAAATACCTCCTCCCACCCCACTCTCCTGCTGGTAATAGCTTATCTCAAGTGATCACTCTCCTTACAATGTGTATGATAATCAAGTTGGGCCATTTCCAGCACGAATCCAGGTTTTCTCACCCCCCACCCCCCAAACTCACTCTCCAGCAGGAGAGTGAGCTTGTGTGTGTGTGTGTGGGGGGGGGGGGTGAGAAAACCTGGATTTGTGCTGGAAATGGCCCAACTTGATTATCATACACATTGTAAGGAGAGTGATCACTTTAGATAAGCTATTACCAGCAGGAGAGTGGGGTGGGAGGAGGTATTTTTTCATGCTTTGTGTGTATATAATAAGATCTTCTACACTTTCCACAGTATGCATCCGATGAAGTGAGCTGTAGCTCACGAAAGCTTATGCTCAAATAAATTGGTTAGTCTCTAAGGTGCCACAAGTACTCCTTTTCTTTTTGCGAATACAGACTAACACGGCTGTTACTCTGAAACCTGTCATTAGACTCAAGTAGCTCAATCTATTTAGCTTAATAAAAACAAGGTTAAGGGCCGTTTTAAAGTCTGTAAGTATCTACATGGGGAACAAATATTTAATAATGAGCTTTTCAATCTAGCAGAGAAAGGTATCATATGATTCAATGGCTGGAAGTTGAAGCTAGATAAATTCAGACTGGAAATAAGGCGTACATTTTTTTTACAATTAACCATTGGAACAGTTTACAGGTTGTGGTGGAGTCTCCATCACTGACAATTTTTATATCAAGATTGGATTTTTTTTTAAAAGATATGGTCTAGGAATTATTTTGGGGGAGTTCTATAGTCTGTGTTATAGAGGAGGTCAAACTAGATGATCACAATTGTCCATTTGGCCTTGGAACGTATGAATTGGAATTTATGAAAATCTGTAAATAGCTTTAAATAGAAAAAAGCCACTTCTCCACTCTCAGCATTCTTTCCCTTACCCCAGCGTAATGCAAGTAGGGTAATATTTGAAAAATGCAGTACATCTAATTCTCTCCAAAATTATAATATTAGTATTAATAATAACACTTTGCATTTATATAGCTCTTTACATGTCAAAAGCACTGAACAGATATCAAATACTTAAAATGTGAACTTCAATTTTACCCTCACATTGTCTTGTTTGTCTCTCTGCCAACACAGAAATATTGTGTGATCTACGACTTGGATCCAAAGCCCAATGAAGTGAAAGGGAGGCCTGCCACTGATTTCAATGCCCTTCAGATCAGACACTTAATAGAATTAAGAGAATATGAGTTTCTAATTTATCTTACAATTGCTGCTGTAATTTTTTGTGTAACATACTAGTATCTAACATGATAGATTGCTAGCAGTGCTAAGGAAATTATTGCAATACATGTCACCAATTATTGGTGATAAGCTCCATTTACTGTCTAATCACCTTATATGTAGGTTATTCTGTTAATCTCCTCTATAAATGTTGATATTATGCACATAGAATGAAAAGATTTGGGGCCAGATCTTCAGCTAGTGTAAATTGGCATAGTACCATAGAAAGCAATAGAGTGAAACCAGCTAAGGATCTGACCCATTGTCTTCTCTTGTTAATGTGTTGAATCCCTCATCAGAATCTCTAGAATTAATGATATGAACAAGATCCCGTTATAATAACTGTGTCAGAGGACAGGAAGAAACTGATAGTAAACATCAAAAAAAAAGGGGGGGATGCTATCAATACATTTGTGAAATAACATTTTCTATTTTGTCGTGGCTAAAAGTTTGCTCTTGTGGAAGTTTCAATTTTCTGTCTTCTTGGCAAAATCAAAATGGGATCATTAGGCATGAGATTAACCCAGAAGTACTGGGGTGGTGGGGAGAGAAGATATGAGAAAAGAAAAGCTCATGATTTTTATTTCACTTCTAATCTAGAACAGAGAACTTGTGGAAAGTTTTGTGGGGAGTAAGATTTTTTTAAAAAAAGCCAAAATTCACCAAGCTCAGTTTGTCTTGAGAACACAATTTATGTCTCTGGAAAATTTTAATAATGAAGATGGGAGCAGGCATCTGGGCGATTAGAAAATTAAGAAATATTTAAAATAAATATTTAAAGTAAATTAGTTGAAAGCTGCCATTTAGATACTGCTGCATACTACCAGTTATTTACATTATGCAAAAGATGGCTATTTCAAGAATAGGCAATAAGTGGGAAGCCATTATACTCAGTGCCCTGTGATTGGTGGGTATTTTGACATCCAGAAGTAAGAAGTTTACTTGCAGGAGCACAGAGGAGACTGAATATCAAAGAGAAAAGTTATTTATCTTAACAGCTATGTAGTGCAACAGGAAAGTAAAATCAATGCATTAAGAGGAAGAGACAGAAGCACTGGTCCCTAAAGGGGCTAACAGCTTATGAAGATGAGTCATAACACTTGGGGGAGCAGAAATCTCGATGTACATTCTCTTTATCTTAAAAAAAAAGATTAAATAGAGAAGATAGATTATTCTGCAAAGGTAAAAAGGATGCCAGCACTGATAGGAATGTATATATTGCTTAGAGAGGATAGCTCAGAGTCAAAATAACTAGCACTCAACTGAGCTCTTTCTGTCATTATGCCATTATGAAAATGAGACAGAGTAACATAAATCTGGGAAATTTGATATAAAAATATTATCAAGATTAAAAGTTGGCAATAACTTTGCTGTATTGCTCTGCTTCACATCTACTTATCCATCTATCTATCTATCTTTACTGTGTTCATCTAAGATCTCATAAAAATGCACCCTATCTACAGTAAAGAGTCCTGCTTATGTGTAGTTACCTCCCTTGATCCCTGAAGACAACGAGGTAGCATGTGTAGTTAAAAAAACATAACTTGTTTTAATTTTCTTTTTAATTATTATATTTTCATGCCCCTCTGACTTCCTCATCCTTTTTCTTCTTCCTCCTCCTTCCCATGCTCACACTCCAAATGATCTAAACACACAATGATAGGACTGGAAGGGATGTCGAGAGATCTTCTAGTCCAGTTCCCTGCATTCAAGGCAGGACTAAGTATTATCTAGACCATCGCTGATAGATGTTGTCAAACTGCTCTCAAAAAATCTCCAGTGAAGGAGATTCCACAATGTCCCTAGGCAATTTATTCCAGTGCTTAACCACCCTGACACTTAGGAAGTTTTTCCTACTGTCTAATCTAAATTGCTTCTTGTCCTATCCTCAGAGGTTAAAGAGTGCAATTTTTCTCCCTCCTCCTTGTAACAACCTTTTATGTACTTGAAAACTGTTATCATGTCCCCCCCAGTCATCTCTTCTCCAGACTAAACAAACATAATTTTTTCAGTCTTCCCTCATGGGTCATGTTTTCTAGACCTTGAATCACTTTGTTGCTCTTCTCTGGACATTCTCAAGTTGAGGCCTAATCAGGACAGTGTAGAGTGGAAGAATTACTTCTCATGTCTTGTTTACAACACTCCTGCTACTACATTCCCAGAATGATGTTGGCCTTTTTTTTTGCACCAGTATTATACTGTTGACTCATATTTAGCTTGTGATCCATCTTATGCTTTTTGAATGTGTCGCCAGAATGCCACAAGACGTTAAGTGAAAGCTGTTCTCCCGGTGGCTTGAAACATCTAGGATAAAATTCCAACTAAGGGGTGGAGGTGGCTCAGAGGCAGACCACCTATTACATAGGTGCATCAAGTCTGTTCTAACATTGGACTCTCGGACTGTCAAGCCCTTGGAATGGACCAAATGATCGCTATAGCTGACAGTTCAGCTAAGCATTGAAGAAGACGACTGCAAAGAAGCTCAGGATCAGGACGACCACAAAAGTGGCCTCTAATAGGCACAGAACAAATTCTTATCCCCCCTCCCCCTCCTTTTTTTTTGCTTAGCTTTCACTCACAAACCAAGGTGAACAATGCACTCACTCTTATATTAAAAATATATTTCCAGTCCGCCCACCACCACATCTCCTATAAACTAATCATACTGTAATCCCTACAGATTAAGTGGAAGAAAGAGCAATATTATTATTTCTATATTAAACAATGTTGGAGGCCTGCAGATATTACAATAATGGGAACTAGATAAGTTCATAATGTAGATAGAGAAGGCCCTTCAATTTCACAAAATTATGTAATTATCGGTCAGTTGTAGCTGTAATCTATGTGTGTATATTGACAGGTATTAAACCTATGTTTTAGTTTAATGATGTGATTTGTTATTTCAAATAGTTGTTGATCTTAAATGTTAATTTTCTTTCTGTTTTAAAATGTATAGCTATAGCAACATTAACTTTAAAGACATTTTTCCTTTGAAAATAGAGTACACCTATTAGTTCTTATTTTCTCTATCTTGTGGTTTGCATTGTGGGTTGTCTGATAATAAGAAGTACCATAAAAATAATGCATTCCATTACTCCTCAGATAAGAGGCAGGCGTAATTGCATTATGGGAACTGATTTTTTTTTCTATGCAGCTTGGTTCTTGCCTACAAATCTCTTCCAGGAATGAAGCATTAAAGCAATGTTATTTGATATGAAGCTTGTTCTGAATAGCTTCAACCCCCCACCCAGAATTCTGATAACCGCATTGCTTTACCTCATATCTAATCATGTTACTGTTCAACACATAAGAGAAAATGTATATTAGTGTTGAGGGGTGTTGTACCAAACATTCTTGTATAACTGGAATAAAGTGCTTAGCTTGAGTTTCTAAATAGATATATCTGTTTTGTATACTGATTAATGCTACATGATCTTAACCTTGAGTGACTGAACAGGACTACTTTCGTACATCAGATGTGATGAGGGCATCAAGCAGATGAAAATAAAGAGCCTTGTAATAATCTGTTAGCTGAATGTTTTAACTGCCTGAAAATATGTGCATCATGGATTGGAAATGACAATGAAAAATCTTCATAGTCACAACTGTATAAAAAGGAACATAGACAAGGTTTGTGAAAGTGTTAACTGGAACAGGGAAGAGAAAAGATGTCATGAAACTAACAAGAGGAAAATCTTTACTTGATATTCACCAAAACATAAAGTAAATACGTGCATTATTACATACAGCTTGAATGTTTTCATAAGAAATATCTGGAAATGTCTGTGTTAAAGCCATAAATGTTTTAAAGGTAACAGTTTAAAAATAAGCAGACAAAAACTAGTATTTTAATTCGGAGATGAAGTTACAGGTGGCGCTGGTCAAAAATTACCATCAGCATTTTTTTTTCTCCAGGACAAATGTCCATGTTTGTTCAGTTTTGTGTGTGCATTTTTTCAATGAAAAGCTGAAAGCCTCAAACATTTTAGAGAAAATTTTTGATGAAAACAAAACAGTGTCAAAATTTTTTGTATAATAAATTTCTGACCATCTATAATTTCAAGTGCAGATAACCCCTTAATTCTGGCATTTCTTGGCTTTCTAGTGCTAAACTATGAAACCTTATCATTCTCTTTTTGGTGTTAGTACATAGTATCTGTGGAAATAGAAGGAGACAATATCTAGAAAGTCATCAAAATTATGTGAGCACTGGAAAGATTGCCTTACAATTAGAGACAGGGTATGCCTCTAATTGCAATCAGAAGTGTGATTGCAGATCTGGTCAGTTTACTCACACTAGCTTTAATCTAGCTAGCATGGGTATCAATTAGCAGTGAAGATACAGTGGTGCAAACTTCAACAATTATTGGAAAATTATTGTTTGCCAGACAAAATTCAAATTAGAAATAAGGCACACATTTTTAACAGTGGAGGTGATTAACCTTTGGAAAAAAACACCAGGAAAGTAGTAGATTCTCCATCTCTAGAAGTCTTCAGCTCAAGACTGGATGCCTTTCTGGAAGATATGCTTTAGTAAAACAATATTTTTTGGCCTCAATAGCAGGGTAACTGGATGTAATTCTATGATCTGTGCTAAAGAAGAGGCTAGACTAGATAATCTAATTCTCCCTTCTAGCCTTAACTTCTGTGAATCTGGATATAATCATGAAACATGAATACATTATATTGCCAGAAGAGTGACAAACCTCACTACATCTGATTCTAAAAACTGTCAGAATTGTACGCTATATATCACTGCTATATTTTCCCTCGAAGGCCCATGTTCTATTAGGTTAGGTAACAATGTGTGCATCTCTTCTATTTAATACAATATGAATTCAGTTGTTCAGTTTTTGCATGGTTTCATCACTGAGTCTTTTTCTCAGGTGTATGTTTCAGTTCTTGAGCTCTCTATACATATATCCCTCTGTTCAGTGTCTATGTTCATTACTTGATCTTTAAATACATTAATATCTGCCTCTCTCTTAAGTGGCTGTGTTTGGGACTAGATCTCTTTAACTCAATTAGTTTATCTGTCTCCCTCTTGAATGGCTATATTCAGCACTTGATCTCTTTTTATTAGTGTATCTCTCCTGTGGGTGGCTTCTCAGTGACTATTACCTTTGATGAATGTGAGCATTTATTTTTAGCTGTGAAAGACCCAGACCAGCTAGGATTTGGCGATGCTATAATATTTACTGTCTTCTCATTATTAACATTCCTATATAATATAAATTCCTATAATATAAAGCATTAATGGTTCAGGGCTGTCTGAAGTATTAGAGTTATTGCAACGTAAGTGTGGGCTTCCAAGAAAACATTGGGGAACTATGGGTGTTCAGTACAGGGAGCATACTATTATGCAGTGGCCTTTTTCAGTATGTTTGTTTTTATTAACAATGTGTTCATATTTTAAAATATTCTTTTCTGTCTTTGCTCAGAGTGTTCTGGCTTGGGGGCTACAAGGTCTCATTTTTCCAGAACATTATGTCTAACAGAATTTGAATTGTATCTTTATATCTCAGGTTTCTTCTATCTTTATAGATCATTATGGTTTGGGTTAAACCTCATTGAAATTGATGGGTTCATCAGCCACCATTCATTTGGGATAAATATAAGAAACAGTTAAACTCTATTGTGGAATCAGATAGATGGAAAAATAACAGTTTTCACCCAAAACAAATGCACATGCCAGGCATGTATGGGTGGAGAGGTTTTGCTAAGTATGATTTTGTGAAGTGTTGGGTGTCTGTAAAAGAGAAGAAGAAAGACGAGAAAAGGCAACAAGGAAGCAGCAGACACGGCCACAGAAACACTGGTAGCATGGCCCTGAGAAAAAGTTGAGAGAGGTTTTGGGCTGTGTGCTGGCTAGAAAGGGCTTGGAGCACTGAGCAAAGAATCATGTTGTTTGATTCCTACTATGTTCAGGGAAAATGGGACTTTGTGCATTCTTTGTAAATAAACTGAATTGCATCAAAGATACCTGACTCCCTCATCAATTTCTTCTCCTTACAAAACAACTGTCAGGACCCAGAATATTGGCTAACTTCTTGGGTCAAAAAAGGAGTAACAATATGATCACAGTGGGTATCTGACTCGTGAAGCTACAGCAGTATGTCTTCTGGCCATGTGTTGACACAGTTTTCTTGATTATCCCAGTGCCACCCTATTCTATTTTTCTCCTCAACCAATCAATGGCACCGTCTCTCTTACAGAGCATGGTGTATGCACCAATGAGTTCTCTGATGGCTGCTGAGTCCAATGCATGAGTGACAGTCCTGTCCACAGGTCAGGCACACCTCCATACTAGCAATGCTCTGATTCTTTCCTCCTCAGATGCCAGTCATCAAAAACCTTGATCCAGTCCGCCTCGCTTCATCTACAAGCTGATTCTGCCAAACAGAATGGCATTCTGTGCTCCTTTCCCAATCATCCACAGAGTTACAAATGCTACTAAGTCATCTCTGCAAGAGGAAATCTGCAAGTGGTCTGGCTCTCTTTCTAGGCCCTTTGTGAGCTTCAGATAACAGCACACTCTTTGGGATCCTGTAATCTGCCATTTGCTCAACATGTCCAAGCCACCTGAGTCTTTTCTTTCTAATCAACATTCCCATGAATGACACACCTACACAGATTAACACTTCTACCTTTGTCACTCTGTCTTGTCATCTTATTCAAAGAATTTTACGCAAGCATCTGTTATGAAAGCTGTCTAGTCTTTTGATATGTTTGGCATAAGTCATCCATGTTTCTGAGCCATATAGAAGAGTGGATAAAACATGTCTCATAAATATGGATTTTCACTTTAGTTGACAATTCATTACCATTCCTGGCTCTGTCTTGCAAAGGACCACAGTTCCTGGCTGCTTTGCCGATTCTACTAGTGAGCTCAGCATCAAGATCTACATTGCTGGAAACAAATACCCTCTAAGGTGATATCTGAAACTGATTCTGAAGAACCTTGGTGCATTATAACAGTCTTCTTATTGATAGCCCAAAGATTTTGCATGACTCAGAGAACTTGGTAATAAGATGTTGTAGGGTATCAATACTGTGAGCCACAAGGGCTGCATCATCTGGGTCTTGAAATTGAAGTCAGTGGGGTTTCATACTGGTGTAGCAGCCTGCCCTTATGGATCTGTTTGCAGCCGAGTTGCCTTAACACCCAAGCTGTAAAATGTGGGATAAAATGCTTTCCTGGTAGTGTCAGGATTAATTAGTTAATTTAAGCACAATGCTGTAATAGAAATATAAGCACTAAGTAACATGGTTAAAATGGAACTTTTCTAGATAGTTAAAAAGCCCATGACATTGTTTTTTCTGTTTGGGCTGGAGATACTTAGACATATCTCTTATGTCAGAAAAAATGGTGAAGTGGTTCTTTTTTTTAAAGAGGGTGTGACAAAGTTTTTGGCTCATGAAATGTAATTGGTACTAAAAGCTCATTAAAATACTCATATAGACAGAGTCTTGGAGGGGGAGCTTGGAGGGAAGGCATGTCTTTCCTCTAGCTATGCCTTATTTTACTCCATATGGGCAATTTAGTTATGGGCTCAACCTATTCTCTGATACTCACTGTGCATCACTTTATATCTTGGGAAATCAGCAATGGTGCTCAGACATTCATATGTAACATGCCAAAATTTAAGATAATGCCTATTTCATATCAAAAGTCAGATTTCAATCTTAAATTAAAGTTTTTTTGTTGAAAGTGAAAACTGGTAGCCAGTACTATGTATGTCTAATTTGACTACATCAAAGAGTCATTTATTCACAAAGAGATGACTTCACTGTAAAGTGAAGGAGTGAATAAGATTTGCCAGAAATTACCTATGTATAAGGGATGAAGATATATAATCTCTCTCCTCTCTGAGGAACAGGAATGAGAGAAGAATCTTAACAGATATGAGAGCTTCCACCTAGGGAGGAAGAGGGAAGGAAAGAATAGATGATCCCCCCCCCCCCCCACTGTAACAGAAAGAAGGTCCATCCCCAAAGGTGGCACCTAGCCATCCATTTCTTTCCCAGCTGTTAAATAGTCTTCAGTGGCAAAAGCCCTTCTATTCTGCTGCTAATTGCCAAATACTCCAGTTCCAGTTCCTCTTCCTTTCAATGACTTCTGCAAAGACTAATGTGTTACTGTAAGGTAACTGGTAAATCAACTTTGTTGTGTTATTTGTGTTGATGTTTTATTGAATGAAATTGTCTGCTTAGGAAAGTTTTTTCCAACATTTTGGGTCAGCTGTAGAATCTATAGTTGGCTTATGGCAGGAATGAGCGGGGCGGGGTTCATTGCAGAATTTCCACCTGTTGTGCCACAGAAAATGTGGGGCTCTGGCTATAAGTAACAACGAGACTGACTTGTAGAGACAGAAGATTTTGAATAGCTTGCAACCTTGCCTACCATTTGCTAGCAGATGCTCTCTGGAAAGTCTGTGATTTACTACCTGTCTTGAATGATTTCAAGGGCTCACTAGACATCAGTGGTGTCTAGTGACATACTTGGGGCTGATGGTGACATGCCTTCCTCTAAGAACAGAGTAGGGTCATGGGTCAGCTCCTAAAAAAATCACTGGCAGAAAAAAGGACAAGACTAAATACCTTCATCTTCTGTCCCTATTATGTTGAAAAAAATGGGAATTCTATTATAAGAATCATGAATTGTTGTTCCTCTTTGGCCTCTGAATGACTTATTGTCTTCTTGTTGCTTTAAGGTAGATAAGGCGGCAGTTGGTGATGAAAAGCAGCTTTTTAAGTTTATATTGTGGGTGTTGAAACCTAGGACAGGTTTTCACACACTGGTCTCCATATTTGTAGGTCTAAATCATGGGTAATATAGTGATGTCCGAGTCTCTAATTTGTCAACACTGGTCAGCATCTCCTCTAGCTCTTAGGGAAGAGCATGCATGTGAGCTTCCTCTAGAGTATATAGGAATGATGTCATCATGATAGGGCACGAGACAGTAAATCCAACTGATCATCAACTAAACCATGAAACTGACTATATAGAGTGTGTGATCAAATTCACAGAGTGTGTAAACTGAAAAAAAATTCTGTAATCTCTTTCAGTTATAGTAAATTTAGGTTTTATTTGTAACTATAGTAGATACAACATTTTTTGATGAAAATGTGATTTTCAAGTTGATGGTATCTCTTTAAGATAGGATGTTAAAAAATACAGTTTGTTCAGAGGCTAATCTTATCTGAATGATGAGATTCACTTTAACAGAAAAAGTATTAAAAACCCAATTCTATTTTGTGTGTGTATGCATGTGCTCAGAATACACAGGTTAGCCAAATGATATTTTATAGATGGGTTTCTACAGCTGATGGATATAGCAACATTCAAAAGATCCTTAAGCAAAACAATGAGATATTATTTTCTTCTCACTAGAAGACAAGAATTAATCCACAACCCTCCAGTATATTCCTAATCTGTGGCATGGAACACTTCTTGCAGACCTCTGTTTAGCTTTTTTTTAAAAAAAAAACAAAAAACCTGGATCAATAGCTATTAGAGACATTTCTTCTAGTCCTTTGGGGATTTTGTTAAACTGTTTTAATCATTTTAATTTGTTTCTTTATTTTAAAAAAAACTACTTAAAATCAGTATCATGCTCCGCTGTAACTTGCCTTGAACTATCTTCAGTAAAAGCAAGAGAGAACATATTTATTAATGTATCTTTGCAAGTCAGCCACTTTTCTATTTCAGTGTAAAAGATAACAATATGTACTTTGTGGGATTAACTTCCATGGTCATAGTTTGCAACATCCATTAAAACAGACCATTCATTAAAACTTAAAATGTATTCTTCTATTCTAGATAGTTTTCAAATTAGGTGTTGCATCCACATAACCACTAAATGAATTTGTCCTAATTAATTAATAATGATTGCCTACTTATTTAAAAGCAGTAGTACTTTTGCATTAAAATGCACTAAAATTATATGTGATATGCTACCAGTAAAAAAAGGCAATACATTTTGTGTACTTATGTACTTATTTTAATTCACACATTAATGATTCTGTTACATTTGTGAACTAGTTACTTACCTACCATATACCTTTATAAATAGGCTTTTACTACTTAAGGGTTGGTCCTAAACTATTAGGGTCTGAAAGAAGATTCTCTCCAACAAAAACAAAAGAACAGAACCTGCTTACTATTCTAATACTCCTGCTGGTAAAAAGGACATATTGACAGCAGAGATTATTACTTTTGTGCCAAATACAGAGGAAATGTGATGGGATTTCTTTTTTACATGTGGTTGAAAAATATTTATTAACTAATCACCATTGTGAACTGTTATGCCAACCTCTTCACTGCTGGATAGGTTTAGTAGGAGAGTGAAGATGAAAAAGAACAAACCTCTTGGGTATATCCGAGACCTTTTCTTTGAACCATTCCCAGTAAGAGACAGAAGCATGTTATCCTGATTAGAATCCTTACTGCCAGGTAGCAAGTTCCCAAACCATTTGCTTTTTCTATAGACAATCTCTTTTTGCCAACACCTATACTGAAAAACCTGTATTGTAAACCTTCTAACACAGCAGTTTCTCACAATTTGGAATAAAAAAATGGAACTAATAATGCAGTTTAAACATCTGTCACTAGTAGGGAAGATTACAATTTATTCTGGCCTCTTATTTCATTACAGTATGATGGAGTCCTCTGGACTGGCATAAAGGCAGGTGACATGTTACAGTAATTTTAATTCTATTTTCATTTCTTTCATGTCTACTAGGATTTATTGGTGTCAAAATGTATTTCATATCAGCAGGAAAGGATTTTCCCTAAATTGTCATCTTTTTATTGAAAGGAAAAAAGACTTTCTCTCACCTTGATATGAAATCACCTTTTTCTAAAATCACAAATCAGAAATTGAAAAATCTTTCAGGTCTTCTATTTAATCACCTTCCCAAAATAGGATTACTCCCTGAAGTACATGTCTTAGTACAAGTATTTCTCAACATTTTATGTGCCATGCACCCTTGTTATAACAGAAGAGTTTTGGGACCCACTTTCCATCTAGTGCCTTAAATAAAAGCATGGGTAGTTTTGTCAGCCCTGGACCTATTCACAGTGCCCAGGTTGAGCACACATGTTCTTTTCTTTGTCCAGTATAGTTTTTAGTGTCTCAAGTGATGGCATGTCTTCTATGTCTTTAGGAGACTATTCTGCAGCCTAATAGCACTGCCTGGAAAGATTTTCCCTTTCATAACTACTACTCAGTTACTTCTAGTTGTACTTCTGCCCTTTGCATTTATGCTCTTGAAATAGATAATTAGCTAATTAGATAATTAGATAATCATAGTAATGTGAATGAGGGATATCTGGCTTGAGCACAATCCGGATGAGACTGAAATGATGCTGGTAGTTTGAGCAAAGCAATCAGAAAGGTTAATGAAGTTCTCATCTGCAGCCTTTATCAAGGCATCATGCCTGCCATTTGAATCATTACTGGCTTGTTAACACAGACAGCCATTTTTAGTCCTTTTCTCAGAACTCCCTGCAATGTGCTAATACTTTTCCATTAAAACAAAGGTGCTAAGAACTAAATGCAATATTCCCAGGTGCAATTGCACCTGTGCTATATAGAAAGGAGATATCTTCTCTGTGATACAATGCCTTTTTAGTGGCCATGTCACATTGCACATAATGCAGAGCAAATCAGATGTGTATCACTCCTATGTTGTCTTCAGTATATTTTTTCCTAATTTTCTCATTCCCACTGAATATCTGGATTTCAACGATTTTTCTTCCAGATGTACTAGGCAAGTTTGTATTTGTTCAAGTTGAATATCACTGTAGATCCATGTTATTTTCCATCTATGTTTCTAACCTCTCTCTGTCCCACGGTATTCTTTTTCTATCTCCTTTGGTTATTTGCAGTACCTTCCAATATAAAATTAACTATGAATTCTAACTGGTGTGTTCAAAGCAGCCTAAGTCAATTAGACATCAAACTTCATTTGAGTTTGAGTGGGAATTGGGTGTCTAACTCCCTCAGGCTCTTTTGAAAATCCCAACATCTATTATATATTTATTATATATAACCCCACTTCCAGATAAGAGTAATCTTTACACCATTGACTTCAGTGGAAATGGGATTTCAGTTTACAGATTTAATTATTCTGTTAATGATTGTAAATAATGACATTCTAGGGTCTCTTTCTTTTTTCAGTAAAGCATAATGTACTGCTTTTGCAGATGATATGGCATTTGATCCTAGAACGACAGCCATGAAATTTTGGAGCCGAAGTGAATTTTACATTAATCAGAGGACATCTCCAGCAAACAGCATTCACTATTTGCTGCACAAATACTTCATTTTACCCTCAAACAAACAACACATGGAATTCATGCTGAAGAAAAATCCTGATGACTACCACCAGGTGCAGGGACAGATGGGCCCTGGGAAGGCAGAATTATATGACTCTTATTGTAATTTTTTTCCTTTCATGTTGAATTGTGAATTGACCCATGTAGTGACAGATCTGAATCCATGTAGTAGTGGAGGGAACAACTATAATTTAATAATTGTGTCACATGCAGTTCGCTATCCTTAATATAGAGGACAATATGGAAAAGTTTCAATGATATGCATGTTTCTTAGGCTCAGGAGGAGATTTTCAAAGGCGCAAATGACAGAAAGACACCGACTTTTCATTGAAAGTCAATGGGATTTTAGTACCTACCTGCCATTTGTGTCTCTGAAAATATCTCCCTTAATTTATATAATGGCTCAACTGACCCTAATTTCGAGGGCTGTCATTTGTATTAGTTCCAACGTTATGTTCCCCACAAATTTGATGTCCTCTCACTTTTATTGTTAATGGTTATTTACATGAGAAACAAAGAATCATTAATTTGATCTTAAAGAATTATTTAAACTAGCGGAATGAATCCCACAGCATTCTGAGTTCCTGCATGAATAATTTCTGTCCCTCATTTTTGAGTCTTTGTCACATACAGTTCTACATTTGAGATGAATACCAGGTCATATGATTGGCAGCTGAAGTTGCTGCAGCTATAACCATAATTTTGTGGCTGATAGCAGTGATTTTAATTCCAGTAATAAGCCCTCTGATGAAAGCGTGAGTGGTGGTGATGTGGTACCCATGGAGGCTGAGCTTGTCTGCTTGTCTAAGAGCTTGCTGTGTGCAGTCATGCTTAAATTACGTAAATGGACACCTGGCGCCAAGTTGGATGCCTTAGATTTTCACATTTACCCAGTATTTATCTAGTGATTATTTATTTTCCCATATACTGAAGCTGCCTAGACCAGTCCCAGTGCTCTTGCTCAGTAAATACATTAGCAAGGGAATACTTTAGGAATTCATTCTCTCCCAGCTCAGTTCTGTGCAACAGTAAGTGTGCATAAGAATTATTCATGGATTACTAAAGAGCCAGTATTATGGCACTGTTGGGTAAAACAATAAAGACTAACCACAAAAATGTCATTGCAAACCAATCATGAGTTTGGGGTGGTAAGTGCTCTGATATTGAGGAAATGTAGGCTGTAAAATACATTCACCAAAAAGATGTGTACGTCCTCGCCACAATCCATACAGGGAACATTGTTAAAGTGTTTTGAAGTGGGCAGGTTCCCACATGGCACAACACATGGGAGTAGTGGACAGTATGGACCAGATATTGCAATCATATGATATCAGAGGAAAGATAATGGCCCAGAATAGGAAACCTGGGGTATGTAATATGCCAACATTTTTATGGCTGGCTTAGAACAAGGCTTCTTCAGCTCTCGTCTCCTAATGCCCCTACTCTACTTGTGCTACATTGATGACATCATCATCTGGACCCATGGAAAAGAAGCCCTTGAGGAATTCCACCATGATTTCAACAATTTCCATCCCACCATCAACCTCAGCCTGGACCAGTCCACACAAGAGATCCACTTCCTGGACACTACGGTGCTAATTAGTGATGATCACATAAACACCACCCTATACCGGAAACCTACTGAGCTCAATGCTTACCTACATGCCATCCAGACCACACCACACGATCCACTGTCTACAGCCAAGCTCTACGATACAACCAGATTTGCTCCAACCCCTCAGAGACAAACACCTACAAGATCTCTATCAAGCGTTCTTACAACTACAATACCCACCTGCTGAAGTGAAGAAACAGATTGACAGAGCCAGAAGGGTACCCAGAAGTTACCTACTACAGGACAGACCCAACAAAGAAAATCCAACAGAACCCACTCCCAGGGTCCTTCCCCAGCCTGGACTCCCCCCACCCAACTCCCAGTTCCTGTTCCTCCCCTGCAAACTCCTTAGCCCAGTACAGTCCCTCTATCCTGCCTCTCCCCCTTCCCCTGCCCAGGAATATGTGGAGCGTGCTGCAAGATCTGTCTCTCTGTTCAGGTTTTCTACTGAGTGCAGGATGTAGAATGCAGGGCATATTGCTAAATAGCTAGGTTTGTCTCTGTTGTTCTTTAAAGCTGTGGGGCTTGCAAGGAGGTATGGTATATTTGCTCCTTTTAATCTGGAAATGTTCAAGGATTGAACAAAACGTATTTCTGGGAGATATGCTTTAGGGGTGACTAGGTGAAATTGTATGGCCTGTGATATACAGGAGTTCAGACAAGAGGATCTAATGCTCCCTTTTGGCCTTAAAATCTATTGTTTTAGGAAAAGAATCCCAATTTAAATTATGTAAAGTCCATTCAGATTTTACATATAAGTACATATAAGAAGTTATAAGATGTAAATCACAATGTTAGGGCCACATAGGACCTGATCCTATGATGTGAGCGCCTTCAGCAGAGAATTGAGGGCACTCAGTCCCTTACAGGTTCAAGTCCTTCATGTTTACTAAAAACTTAATAGCATTATTGCATCCACTAACATAATGTGACTGTAGTATTGGTGGCATATAAAACACTGTTACCTCCAAATTCTGCAACGTTACCAATAGTTCTCAACTGCTGAAGAGGCTTTCTAGTAGTACTTACAGGGATGTCTCCTAGATACAATGACAATAAAATATTCTTTAATTATTATGAGATGCAAAAAGCAACATCTAGATGAAAGAACCTTGGTGCAGCTGCTGCTCATTTGGACAGAGGTTACAAGGATGCTGGTCCTAGCATACACAAGGTGAATCCAGCCCCCAGATTGGGATGGATAACCAAAAAATACTGTCATGTTTTAGAAAGTAACATGATAACATTACTTTGTGAGTTTCCTTTTGTAAAACTATGGAGACACTCTCAGCTAAATCCTATTTACATCACTTAATAATGTAAACCTGGAGATCAAGTCCAAAAGTAGTAGCAGTTCCTGGGAGAATATTTCTAATGCAGAATATCCAAATTGAGCCGCACTCATTGAGGAGAATAAATATATTTTCCTTTATGAGTGTACATTAGAATTGAAGAAACATAAATTTTCTAGCCTGCTGGGCACTTAAGTCATCATTCAAGGAATTCAAGATTACTGCCTTGTCCATGAGTGTCCTGTGTGCTTTCCATTCTAAATACATAAGTGGACAATCTAGGTATGCGTATTTTTGTTTGTTCCAGAATAAAAAGATCAGGTGCTTTTGCTCTATCACATTTCAGCAGCTATTAAACTGTTTGCTTAGAACATGTGTGGCTCCATCCCTCCTCTTTTTAATTTTTTCTTTGTTAGGATGATGTTTAATCAAAGCAAATGTATTGCAGCAAAATCATCCTGGTGCCTGGCTTTCTACCAATGTTAACAATGATGACAGAAAGCATAGTTACTAGGCCATGCAAATACTTTAAACTTTGTCTAAAGGTCATTAAGCTTTATCAGCGTTATTTTTCAAAGATGGTAGGTAATTCCTGAAAAAAAATCACCAGGGCAAATACAAAATAGAATTTACATTTCTTTTGCACCTGTCAGAGTCAAACAGAAGCAAGTACAATGGAGGGCTCATTCTGAAGTGATGCTGTGAGAAGAGTGAAGTTCAATCAGATGTGGGAACGCCTGTGTTGAAGTTGCATGGTGGAGCTGTGGGCAAAATGGCCATGCAGTATTGTGTTTGTCTGTATCCGCTGCCACCCACCCCTACACACCCCATGGAAAAGATCAATGCACCAGTCATGCAGCGGCTGGAATGGTGGATGCTGATATGATAGATTAGGGAAATGGCCAAGAGTTCCACATTTATACTGATCCAGTGGCCCCACCACATGAGGCTAGTGGGTTGAAGTAGTGACTCTTGGGTTGGGTAGACCTGTGCCCTGGTTACTTTCATTGAAAATATGGCTACCTATTGTGCCATTTGGCCTACTGACTTGCTGACCAGCAGGATTTGCTATGTAAATGTTTAGTTAGAAAAATATGTAAATCAAGCCATAGAGAAACTTTAATTTGAAACACTATGGAAAACAGCACATTGTGAAGCCACAATGTTGATAAGGCAATTTAGTATTCATATATTTAAACTGGTTATTTGGGCTGTTGGAGGATTAGTATTGCTATATCAGTTAGTATAAGTGAAAAACAACAATTATATTAAAAGAGGAAGGCTTGATGTTAAATCCTTCAATGCGCATATAGAGGACAATTCTCTGTGATTTTAGTGACAGTGCACAAAAACTACTAAAATGATTTGGAGATATAGTCTAAATGCAGATTTTTCATTTATTAGGCTCATTTATACCAGTTTAATTCTTGTAAAGAGAAAACTATTCAACTGCCCTTTGTTTATAGTCTATATATTTGCCTTTCATATAAGGAAAATTGTCTAATATGATACTGAATAATAACAAAACATTTATGTGCTGACATATCATTGTGCAGAGTAATGATCGTTATGTGGCTCTAAAGAAAAGTAAACAGATGCAGCTCATTATTGAAGGCAGAGTAAGCTGGGGTTCCATGGGACATATATCTTTAACACTGCCCCTTATTATAAAGATTAATTTTTGGATATTCAATATGAAATCACATAAATAGTAACTCTGGGATCATTCACTTAGGTTGTGACTAATTTGATTGGGAAATAAAAAAGCATCTGTTTGAGCTGTGACTTCACACTGCTGTGGATCACTGTATTGTGGAGCAGCCAGTTTAGAGATTGCACTAAGGGCTTGATTCACAAAGCGACTTAGGCACCTAACGGCCTCTCTAGGCACCTAAATCCAATATTCAGGCACCACTGACCTTCACAAAGCCACTACTTAGCTGCTGCCTAACTCTGTAGGCTCCTAAATCACCATAAGCACCTAAATTCCTGCTAGTGGGCATGTACTCAACTATGTCCTGATGCTACTTCACAGCTAAGGAGTGACTTGGAGCCCTAGCTGATACCTAAAGACCAGGTGAGATTCTCAAACTAGGTGTTCCTCTGCCTATCTTGCCTGCAGGACTTGACTCAGTACGTGTGCTCTGAGCACCTAACCCCACAAAAGACAGCAGGGGGTGAACCAGGAATTTTGGGGGCTGACTGACATGAATGTCCCCAGAGATTAGTCTGTACGCAGCCTCAACACACGTGGGAGAACAAAGTGTGAATCCCCACTTTGTCTCATCTGGAACAGGGACTTGAACCCAGCTCTCCCAGGTAGGTGCCCTAACCAACAGGCTATAACGTATTCTGATATAGGTCTCACTCAAGCTTTCCTGCTGAAGTTGTTCCACTTGGATAGATACTTAAATAGTCATTGGGCATAAGAGAAAATTGCTCTATAACCTGGGGGTTATGGCACTCATCTGGAATATGAGAGACCTAGGTTCAAGACCCCGGGCCAAATCAGGCAGAGTAAGAATTTGAAAACAAGTTTCCCACCTCCCATGTGAGTGCCCTAATCACTCTGCTATCAGCTTTAATGGGGGGGAAAGGGATGTCTTGCTTTTTTCACAAGAAGGGGCTGACCTGGTTTAGGCACTTAACTCCTTCAAGAGAGGGTTCATGGCTGAGAATCACAAGTTGAGTTAGGCATCTCCCTCTGGCATGCCTGTCAGGTGTGTAAGTATCTTTGTGAATCTGGGCCCTAAGTCCCACCCCTTTCCTCTGTATTTCACTCTTGACTAATTTAGGTGGTTCCCCACTCAGCTTTCTTAGGTACCTGTCTCTCCCCATGTATTGTATAAGAAGTCTGAACACTAAACTTGGGATTGTGAAGTCAACTAGGCAGCAGGGCACCTAGGAGCCAAGTGTTGCAATGCTTAGCATTGCCATGACTAAGTCCCCTTTGTGAATTTAGTCCTAAGTCTCCATTACACATTCATTCAGTATTGTATTACTTACAGCCAATAATTCAGCAGCTGCAAAAGCAGTAAATACCGTGTTAGTTGTGAAGCTTGTATCTTAAAGTTTCCACAGTTTGGACCACAACTTAATAGACATTGTTTCATAGACAGCTCACCTCCTATTCATGATCACATAAAATCTCTATGGCAGCCAGACGATTGTTTACTTAAGAATGAAATAAAAGTATTAAATATAATTTTAGCTTCTTTTAATGTAATTTGGGAACAAAGAGAAAATTAATTTTAATGTAATTTGGGAACAAAGAGAAAAGTTAGCAGCAGGTAACTAGCTGTCCATGGATTACCAGGAACTGCTTCATAAGCTACTAGTGGTCACTGGACCACAGTTTGAAAACCACTGGTCTAGGCCAAGTAGCCTGATTTTTAAGAAGTGACCTCTAATTTTGTGTGCACACAAATAAATGGCTTAGTTAATCCACAAATTAGGTAATTAAATCAGAGTCACAATGTTTAATCCTTCTTTGAAATGTAATGCGTGATTTGCCTTAATACGGTTCAATATTACCACTTTGGGTGACGCTACTACAAGAACAATCAGTTATTTCTTCATCTCTTTTTTTATTGTATATATGTTCTGACAATTTTTTCCTTTTAGGTTGCCCAACATTTGAAGTGTTAAACTCAATCTTTCTTCACCTAGTAACAAACAGCACACTGTAGCAAAACCACTTCAAAAAGCCTTCAAGAAATTAAGGTTATTACTGTTATTTCCACTCACTTGCCCAATACCCTCTTTTTCCTCATTTTTCTTTCTGGGAAGGGCAAAAATTGTCGAGAGAAAATAGATGGAACCATCAAGGTAAAAATAACATTTTAAATTCATGATAAATTCCGATGAAGTGAGCTGTAGCTCACGAAAGCTTATGCTCCAATAAATTGGTTAGTCTCTAAGGTGCCACAAGTACTCCTTTTCTTTTTGCGAACTAACACTAGTCTTTTAAGACTAACACGGCTGCTACTCTGAAACCTGCCATTTTAAATTCAGTGCAATTTTATGTTCCTTTATGGTGTGTAATCCAGTGCAAGACCCAATACCACTGAAAACTGTATGATAAAGTGGCATTTTTACTGAAAAACCAATGAAAGCTGTGTGACTAAGTCCTGTACCTCTTTGAAAATGTAAGGGAACCTATCTGCCTTTCTATAAGAGAGGGAGATTGAGGCCTCTTTTAGGATCAGAGGGTTCTTTACCAGAATGTGCAAAATCTTATTACTCTGTGTCACTATTATTAAAAAAACTGATCTGTGATACATCTTTGGGTCCACAGAAGAGCTAGGCAAACAGTGTGCAACGACTAATTTGTTCAGCCAAGTTAGTCATTTTTTTGTTTGTCTGCAAATTATTTAACAGCTTGTTATTTTTATAAATCAGTTCACTTTTCCATAATCGTTCAACTGATGTTTTGTGTAAATCCATTTCATCTGACAGAGTGCGGAGAAACTACGTATCTGTCAAACATTCATTATTTACAATTTATTCTGTGATTGGTCACTTAAGTCATATAATATTGTTTATGTTCCCTAATTGGATGGTTTATCTTTATAAAACAGGTGTATCTGAAGAAACCACAGGGAGAGGGTAAGAGACAGTTTGAAAAAGAAAGAGAGGAGGAGTTTGCCCTTCCCTTGTATATATTCACGCTTTCTCTTGGTACACTCTTAGGCCAGGTCTACACTAAAACTTGTATGATGTCAGTTAGGGGTGTGTTTTTTAATGACATTTCTATACCACCAAAGCCCTAGAGTAGATGCAATTTATATTGGCATGAAAGTACTTCTCTTCATACAAATTATTTTGCTCATGGAACTGGTGTAAACTACTGGGAAAGCATTTTTTTTGCTATTATAAACTGTATCTACACTCGGAGGGTTTGCCAGAATAGCTATGCAAGCAGCTATACCAGCAAACCTTGTGTAGTGTAGTCTTGGTCTTACAGTAAGATATCCACACTTTACTATGGAGAGAACCTTCCACTTGTCCTAGACCAATCCTTGCCCTACACCAATCCACAGCATCATTCAAGTGTTCCCTCTGTTTGTCAGGATCAACTAGCACCATGGTAGCACTACCACTATCATCTTCTCTTTCAGAAGAAAATCCCACACAGATTTGAACCCTGTTCTCCTCTAGATAAACTGCTCTCTTCTGCATTCTCCTCCTATGATCAGCAAAAGCATTCATCAAATCTCGTTTATGCAAAATGATCTCTCAGTCCCAACTTCCTTCCCCCCGCCCCATCAAATTGTGCAAATTAGAATAATAATTCTGTGCAACGTTTGTTTTCTGCCACTAACAGAAGAATTACAATTTTGTGAGCTATGTCTAAAGCTATTTGGATGGTACCTGCTGGCATCTGCATTGGCTTAAACATTTCTTAATATCGTCCAATCAGTGACCTGAAACAATACCATATCTCTAAGGTAAACTGGCTAGTCACAGAGAAGTATTAGCAAATTGTGTATACATTTGATGAACAGAATGTGGAAACAAGCTTGTCAGAAATTTGTCTGCATGAAACATTCATCGAGGCAATTATGACTAGTGAACATATTTTAATAAATCAAAGTCTGTCCACTCAGCTGTAAACAGCAGAAAGAGCAAAAATCATTGAATTTATTCTTTAGGAATAGTTCTCCTAGCTCTAGTCATGAATGATGGTTAATAAAATAAACATTAGGTTTTGTTGTATATCTTCAATATTAAAATGGAACATTAGTAAAATGATTATGCTGCCATTGTGGAATACCTTTCATAAAGCAATTTCTCTTATTAGAATAATGTGCTTATCAAACTGAAAGCAAACAAGAAGCACAGAGTCTTATTTCATTCTTCTAGATGTAAAGCAGGTAATTAATCAATACTGCTCTATTTGCTGGAGATAAGATACACTATGATACACAAGCTACTTCAGCCCTCATTTTTACATGAAATTCAGTTTCTTTTTGAAGGACTGTCTCATTCTTTGGATGAATAGAGAACTTGGGTCATTTTGGATGTTTTATAAGAACTAAATTCATCCTATTATTTTAAAAGAAGAAAAATCCTGTAATTGTTTGTCAATAATGCACTTAAAAACAAAAAGTTAAAATATTAAAATTTTGTATTTCACATGCATGCACATTACACTCAGAAATTAAAAAAAAAGTACCTGTCTTTCATGAGCAGATATTTGAGGAATCTCATGAATTTATCATAACATGTATGTTCCCAGAAATATGGATGGATTGGCAGTATTAATTCTGAATTTTCTTCTTTGTAGGTAGATTATACCACTTGAACATTATATTTAATATTCTTTTTTTTTTTACTATAGTACAGCTTCAGAAGGTTACCTCCACTGACATAAGACACATGAAAAATCAAATGATATATAAGAAACAGGAACCTAAAAAAGTTTCTTCTTGTGTAATGGTTGTACTGGTCCTGATATATAGTTGCTTCAAAGTCATTATAATGTCACTGCAAAGGCATGAGACATTTCCTTTATTAACAACAGTAATGGGCTCAGTCCTGCAGACCTTATTAACTTAAACCACCACTGATTTGTAAGTTTATCTGGCCCATATGTCCGTAGAGGGGAGAAATACATGGTGGTGTGATCCGATCATGTGAGTTAGCTAAATTATGCTAGAAAATACTTACGTTTTGCTATATTATTGTGTGGGGTTTTTTTTTAGTATAAGTTAGGTATTGGTTAGAAATTCTTGAAATAAAGAAGCTGTTTAGCTGCTTTGTCCTTATTATAGATTATGGTATGCTTCACTGAAACACACACAGCAAAACAGTTTCCTCCAATTCCTGATGTGACCTGAGGTTTTCGGAGAATTTTGCTGTATGTGTACGTGAGTGGAGAAATCAGCTCGTAGTGTAAATGTAGTCAATATAGACCAGCTGATATATGCTGTATATCATAAAGTCACTGTACTGTAGGTCTACATTAAGTTTTATTATTCTCTCATTTTTTTGAGAATTTAAATTTAGAAACTTAATGTTGCATACAGTTTTGCATTTGAGATAGATAGATTAGATTAAAAACTATTATAAAGAACAATACTGTACTGGCAGGTAAATGGACTAGATGACCCATCAGATATTTTCCATTTCAAATCAGGTGGACCAAAACCAAATCTTAACATTAAAACTACTTTAAGAACATTGACAAACTACTTCCAAAAGGACAGTTTTTGTAAGCATGAGTACACCCGTAACCGTAAACATCATGCAAACCCCTTAAAATTTCCATTGTCAGAGAATGTTTTCAAAATAACATTTATGCACTGTAATAGCCCAGTTATGAAGCATAATGTAGAAATGTGCTATATTACACTGGGCTTTCTTTAATGCAAAGCCATTAGAGAGATGAAAAATGGTTATATATGCACTTAAATTTTTCACACTGAAGTGATTTGCATTGGAAGTTTTTTCAGATACAGTAGCTTAGTTTTCAGTGCTGATTACTAGTGCAATATAAAAGATTTTTGTCTTTGTTGTGTATTTTCACAGAGGTATAATTCCCGCCCCCAACACACACAGACATTTTTTAAAATGGGGACTATCAAAGCTGAACTACAGCATGCCTTAAAAATGAAATAGCTAGGATGATAAAAGGCTGCACATTTTCTTACTACAGCTATGCTTTTAATGTCTAGTTAAAATAATGTCAGGCCATTAGTGAAGTGAGAATGCATCTTCACCACCCCATAAAAGCAAGTCTCTTTACCTCAGAGCTCCATTTAGTAAGGTACATCTGGAAAAAAAAGTAGTTTTATTTGTCTCTAACAGAAGACTGTCATCTCAAGGGTAAAGATTCAACTACCAATTTACTGTGCTTTAGAGCTTTTATTTTTTTTTTCCCTCCATCAAACCTACCAGTAAATTCTTTTGGAAATAAACTATTTTCTCCATTCTATCAAAGGCAATCTACATATAAAATCACAGCTTGAAATAATTCAAGAGCAAATTATTCTCTTTCCATACATAGTTAAGGACTGTACGCATTCTTATACTATACTACAAAAACCAACCCCCTCCCGCAAAAAAAAAAAAAAAAAACAACCAAAAAACACCACACCAGGAAGAATTGCTAAACAGTAGATTGTTAATAGAATATAATTTAACATAGATACTTGTGGTGAAACAAAGCAATGTGTCCTCATACTAAATGCTGATCATGCAGTGTCAAAAAAATAAAAGATACAAAAAATTGTAAAACAATAAAAAACTTTAATCTTGAGTGTCTCTTGTCACCTTGATTCACCTTGATTGATCAGTCCTTAAGCCCTCATGTAGATTGCGCTGGTCACAACACATCTTCCATTCTTCTCTTATCCTGGCCTTCCTTCCTTCATGTGCGGCCATGCCTTTTCACAGTAAAATCTTCCCATCTCTTCGGAGATTGGCTGAGTGGTCATTTCAGTTCCCGTGGGTACCATTCAGAGACAGATGTAGTCCATCAAATGTCAGTGAGCCTAGCTATATGCCCAGCCCATTGCATTTTACTGTACCTGGTTTGAACAACAAGTCTCTTATAAATAATCCAAATCATGATCCTGATTCTCCTTTTATTTTAGCCCAGCATAAATCTGGAATAACTGCATGAAAATCAGTGGAGTCAAATGGTTCATGATGGAGAATCAAACTGCATATTTCTGAATTTTGTTGATATCTTGAATGATTACAAAGCTGCTCTAGCAGCACTAGAAATGCTGTAGCATTCTGCCCCTAATTTTGAACTAAAACCTATTCTCATTAAAATCAAAGCAAGTTTTGCCCTTAACTTCAATGAAAGCAGCATTGAGACCTTTAACTACTACATGGAGCCCGACCCTTGTTTTCTATATATTGGCATATATGAGCTTCTGATCAGCTAAATTTGTAGCTATTTGAGTATATGAAAATGTATTAATTACACCAAAGTATATTGACATGTTAAACTTTAGATAAATCATAAACAAGATATAATAAGCAAAACAGCAAGATTTATGCAACAACAATTAACTCTTTAAGTTGTAGGAATTTAGGACTTCATTCTAGGACATGGTACTGCAGAGGTGAAAATTGTTAATAATCCTGCAAAGAATGTACTGTGTGCATATTTTCTTCCTTAAGCCTCAGATAAATTAATAACTGGAACTGTAATTGATTAAAAAAGGAAAATAAAGGAAAATGCTATTTTAAAAGTGGAGATGGGCTCAAACCATAAAATTCAGATCAGCATTTTGATACCCATTCTCCATAATTCAATTAATTATAAATATACGGTCATTTTTCAAAATTGAGATTATAGACTTCATTCAGGGGTGTTCAGATCCAGAGCTATAGACAGGGTCCATTTCCAGCTAAAATACTCATTTATGCTCCCAACCTGCTCCCACTGAAACCAATAAAAAAATTTCCATGGGCTAGTGGGTCAGGATCAGGCCCCAAAGACACACATGAAAATGTGTGAAGAAATGAAAATTTAAAAGGTCACCAGAGATATTTCATTACTGTTTCATTCAGCTTTTGAACCTGAAAAGAAAAGCACTGAAGAGGTAATCACCATGATAAGGTTCTGTAAGAAAGAGATGGGTTAATGACCTCCTAACCTAGGTTTGCTCAGTAGTGCAGTAGGGACAAGTGGATATGCTGTAGTTAATACTATCTGATAGTACCATGGGATAGAAAAAATGACAACCTAAGTATTTCAAATAAGCATCCGTTTGACATCCATCATTCCTGTACCGCCAGTGGATGGCACAGAAGTGCTTATATGAAAAATGTCTCAGTAGCAGGTAGTCTTTGTTTTCTGTTATTAAATAATATGTATAGAATTAGCACTTCCACAAACAGAACTTCCATGAGTGATAATTAAAAATATAGCAGTGCCAATGTGTAGCCACATTTAGGTCTGCTGAGAAAAGCAGAGCAACATTGGATAAACTCACCTAAATGGGGAAATCAGTTCAGAGAGAGAGTTTCTAAAAGGCTTTTATGGTAAAGAAAGGGAGTGTCTTTAAACTCTCATGGAATCTGACCGGTAAGCAGAAGACTGTTAATCATACAGCCAGAGTCTAGCAAACGGAATATGATAATCATAGACATATTTGGACACCTGTTGTTAAATTGGGATTTTTGATATCTTAGAGCATTACTATAGTTCTTTCCAATAGGATAGTTTTTAAAGTGGTATTTCAGGAAATAGAGAGACATAGAGTTTAAGGCCAGAAGGGACCACTAGATCTTCTAGTCTGATGTCCTGTATACCACAGGCCACCAACACCACCCAGTTCCTGCACACTACACCCAACAACCAAAATGAGACCAAAGTATTACAGCCCACAGGAGACTAGACCATTATGTGCCACAGGCAGAGAACAGGAGGAATTGAGGTGCACCCTGGGCCATGGCCCCCACAATGACAGGGAAATGAGTATGTGTAATATACCCAGATAATCCTGGCAAGTGATCCACACCCTGCAGAGGAAGATGGAAAAAACCTCCCAAGATCACTGCCAATCTGACCTGGGGGAAAATTCCTTCCTGACCCAACAAGAATGACATCGCTGTTTCAGAAGTCCTTAATTGGATGATGCTATATTATTCTTATAATTACTGCTTTCTGAAGAACAGACCTCTCGTTTTTGTATTATAGGACACCAATCCCTCTAGTTTTTGTATTATAGGGCTGTATCGTGTCTTTTAAAGTGACTTCCTATGCAATTTGTAAGCTTTTTACTCTTATTTTCAGAATCTGTAGAATATCTATCTGCAAAACATTAAGATGAAGACACCAGTTCTGCATTGCGTAAATAAATCAGAGTGCTAAATAAAGAAAGATCAGAAAGCTGTAACACTTCTTAATTTGAACCTAGCATCTTTAGAACTTTAACTATCTTCAATCTTAGAGAACGTAATTTACTGTATAATCATTATACAGACTTCAGTTAGCCATGATTATTAGATTTCTCGGTATGGAACTGAATTAAATCATATTCATTTTATAGAAGAACACTAAAGTAAAATGGTAATGATAATTCATACAAAATAAGTTCACAACATAGTTTTGCATCTGATGAAGTGAGCTGTAGCTCATGAAAGCTTATGCTCAAATAAATTTGTTAGTCTAAGGTGCCACGAGTCTCCTTTTCTTTTTGAACACAGTTTTGAAATATCAATTACTATGATCCTTTAGCAAAAAGTATTAGGCAATGTCTTAAACCAAGAGTTAATTGAATGAAGTAAAAATGTCAATATTAAATCTAAAAAATACTTTAAAATTGTGAAGTAAATGACAAAAGTAATTATAAGATGATACACCTCACTCTCTCTCCCCAGGCTGGGGGTATGCAGCAGGGTCCCCTCTCTGCCTTCCTGTCTCAGAGGTGTAGCAGCAGATGCCCTTCACCCCTTCTGCCCCCATTCCAGGATGGGTGATGCAAGGAGGGGTGGAGATGGGGTAGAAGCAGATGTCCCTCACTGATCTTTAGATCCCTCCACTCCCCCCACCATAGGAATGGCTTTGGATTGCCAGGGGGAGTGTGCGAAAGTTCTGCCTACAGCAGCTCTGATTGGTTATTCTTCCCCAGGAGATGGGCAAGAGGGGCAGACAGCCCATCAGAGGGTTCAGATATACTAGAGGGCTGTAGCTTCTTGTATGATTTAGACTTTGTTTGACAGCGAAATGGGATTCAGCCTCTGGCAAAATCATATATCTCATGGGAAAAAAAATCACAAGTATTGGAACACTGCTATTGAAGACAAATTTGCTATAAATATGTATTTTCTCTAGCAATGACTTAGGGCCTGATTCCACTGACCTCTAGTATTTTGGATCATGCCCATTCTGCTGTAATATATTTACAATGAAGCATAGGTAGAGTCCAGTGTTTCTTTATGTTGTTTTCTTCCTATATAAAGGAGGCTACAGCTTAACAATGCTCGCACCAGGTTTTGTGGAGTGGCACCCTTTATGGAAACACCCAATATAATTTAATAGGAATGAAACTAATAGATTTCTATATAAATGTGGAGAACATGGAAAATTTCTGCATTATTTTATTAAATATTATGTGTGACTCAATTAACCTTTTAAATCTTGTGCTACTTGTTACCTAAACTCAAAGGGGTTATCTTCTTTCCAAAGACGCTTGCTAGAGATGCAGAATATGCAACCAAAGGACTAGTATGCGTGGCAAGTAGCCAGGTCTGGGTTTGATGCGTGAACATCTGAATAGGTCTACTTAGGCCAGGGGTCTCAAACACACGGCCCGTGGGGTTATTTTCTGCTGCCCGCCAGCTCCCCGCAGCCCCCCCTCTCCCTCAAGATTTACCTAGAGAGGCTCCGGCCCAGCACGCTCTGGGAAGTGGCTGGGACCTGGGGGCACAGGGGTCTGTGTGTTGCCCTGGCCACTCCTCCAGTTACCTCCCCTGAAGCTCTCATTGGCCATGGTTCCCCGTTTCAGGGAAGGGGTTGAAATGGGGGCAGGGAAGGGATTGGAAGATGCGGGGCGGGGCGGGGCCTCACAGAAGGGGTGGAGTGGGGGTGGGGTCAGGGCATCGGGGGTGGGGAGCGGTCAGTGGTGCGGCCCTCGGGCCAATGTACTAGTCCTCATGTGGCCCTCGTGGTCATTTGAGTTTGAGACCCTGACAAACACATCACAAGTGGCAGTGGAGTTATTCCTTAAAATACAAAGGCAAAAGGAGTGTGACATTGATCTTGCCATGCTTACTAGCTACAACGTGAGATTGCCTGTGGCATTCACGGAGGTGCTACCACAGTGGAATGCCGCTCTGGGGCTCGGGAAACAAGCACTGAGTGGTGGGATCACATTGTGATGCACGTCTGGGATGATGAACAGCGACTGCAGAACTTTCGGATGAGGAAAGCCACATTCATGGGACTGATGTGATGAACTCACCCCAGCCCTGCGGCACAAGGACACGAGAATCAGGGCTGCCGTGCCGTTGGAGAAGTGCTTGGCGATTGCACTGTGGAAGCCGGCTACTCCAGACTGCTACCGATCAGTTGCTAACCAGTTCAGAGTGGGAAAAATAGCTTCTGCCTGCAGTATGTGGAGTGGAACAATTCCATCGCTACAACTATGGCCACCTAGTAACAGTGCAACGAGACCCCAGTCCCTGAAAGACAATCATGGCAAAGCCCCTTCTTAGTCCTCCAAGATTGCACTCTATGCTAATGTGCCTTGACTGCTATCAGGTAGAGATCAGATAGTGTACAGGATGGCGGATACCTGGAGGAGGGCATAAATATCCAACATCGGTGAGTTGGAGGATGGGGATCAGGAAATAGTGCAGCATGTTAATGGAGTCAGTCTCCCAAGTTCAACAGCAAAGGTGATGGAAATCAAAGAGGCTACAGAATCATAGAATCGTAGGACTGGAAGGGACCTCGGGAGGTCATCTAGTCGAGTCCCCTACACTAATGGCAGAACAAAATATTATCTAGATCATCCCTAACAGATGTTTGTTTAACCTATTCATAAAAGCCTCCAGTGATGGAGATTCCACAACTTCCCTAGGCAATTTATTCCAGTGCTTAACTACCCTGACAGGAAGTTTTTCCTAATGTCCAACCTAAACCACCCTTGCTGAATTGCTTCTTTTTCTAAAAGGGCATCCAACTACAGTCAGTGAAGATAGCAGTGTGGCCATAAGAAAAAAGCCGAGCACCAATAGGAGCATAACTGTATTTTCAAAATGAAGATGGGCTGAGCATGCAGGATGGAATATATTTCGAGGAGAGAGAGCTGTTGTCCTTGATTCGTTATGTAAAGATGCCAGGCAAAAAATACATGCCTCACACATGGGTAATGACAGCTATCTTAGACAGGCTCAAGCGTGGGTTTCTTGGTGAGGAATGATACACAAATCCAGCCTTTGATAGAAGGGCGTGACATCTGCCAGTTGTGGGATAACCACCAGCAGAAAGACACTGTTACCATATTAGCTGCTCACCCGACCATTGAAAAAGGGGGGGAAATGAACTTATTTACCATCAAGGAAAAGAATACTTGATTACAGTGGACTACTATTTGAATTTTTTGGAGGCTGACAATCTCCCTGGTACAAGAAGCAAGTCAGTGATTGGGAAACCGAAGACCCACTTTGTAACATATGGAATTACGGATGCTGTATTCACTGACAATGGTGCCAGTTTTCCTCTGAAGAATTCCAGGAATTTGCACATAACACATCTCTTCCCCCAGCATATCCACAGAGTAATGGTAAGGTAGAATCAGCTATGAAAAACCTAAGAGACTGTTACACAAAGCTGTTTCTTGTGGGTTGGGCCCCTTGTTAGCATTTTTGGCACCCAGGAGTACTCCATCATAGGGGTGCCAAAACAGTCCAGCTAGGGCACTGACGTTATGAAGGACCAACATCCTGTTTCCAATGAGGAGAGATGTGTTACAGCCAGTTGGATGGGGAGACCACCAAGGGGAGATGGCCAACAATCAGAGAAAGCAGGCACGAGAGTATGACTGGTCAGCCAAGGACCTACTGGCCCGGGAAACAAAGTTGTGAGGATCCAACCATTAGAAAGAAGCAAGAAGGAGTGGACTAAAAGAGTCATTGAGGAGTGCAGTGGTACCCAGGTCACTGGAGGTAATTACAGGAACAGGTGATCCTAAGGAGCAGGAGTGATTTATGAGCCAGCAGACAACTCCCATAGAGAGAGCCTACAGAGATCAGAACAGAGAGAGAGAAACATCCAGAGGCCTGCCCCACAAGGAAGGAGGGAGGAGACTCCATAGAGATAGTTTGCTAGGCTCAGTGACAGGGAGACAGAGACAGGTTAGTCCCAGTGCAGTCACCTGTTGAGGGATCAAACTATCTTAAAGACGAGATAACCAGATGAGTCTGTGGTAGAGATGAAACTTCCACTCAGCTATGTTCTAGCAACCTCTAGCCAAAGGGACACAGGGTGGGATGGGGCTGGACATCAATTATTTGTTTTTAATGTTAGTTTTACAAACATCTTAATATAGGGAAAATGTATCATGATCAGTGGAACTGGGGTCAGAGGGCCCATGTTTCCTGGAGGGGCTGTTATTCAGGGGATACCTTGGAAACAGGGAGTAGGTGGAGTAAGGGTGGAAGCAACACAGCCACATGGACAGAGCCATGCACAGTGTTTAATAAAATTACACTTGTTCTATATAACCTGCATTCAGCTTCATTCTTTAGTAATGAAACAACTGTCAGCCCCATATCACTCTGCCAGAGTGAAACTGGCTAAAGTGATATATAACGGATAGCTGGAAATGCGAAGACCAAAAGCTCCATGAAACATGTCTTGGATTTTTGGGATATAAAATATTACTTTAATATTATCCTAATCATAATTAAAGGAGTTGAAATTCAGGGCTTACAAACATTTGAAGCACTCCACTACCTTTACATTGCATTACCATATAAACCAGAAAACTGATCTGTTCCAAATTAAGGCATTTATATCAGAATAAAACAATGCAATAAGTTGAAGTCATTTCCCTATTGTAATAGACCAGAGGCTCAGTCACTTCTAGACTGAAGAACTTTAAAAAAAACACTGAAAATGCTGCAATTATTTTTAATTGCTATGTTCAAGGTAGAGCAATTTAAAATTACTAGAGCGTCCATTTTTTTTTAGCACTTTAATTTGGAAGTAAGTCAAGTAATATTCTGCCATGGCAGTTTAAGGTATATTAAACCCATTTAAAAATTAAGCCTTTAGAAAAACTAATGAGGAAAAATGTACATTAAAAATGAATAAAGATGGTCATGCAAAAATATATATATTCTGAGAAATCGTATAAAGGATTCACAATTAGGTCCTAGGCATATAGATATTTACAGTGTTCAGGGCTGCGAGGGACAGAAGGAGTTGTTTCCTTACAAAGGAAGGTTGTGATAGTATATGATGGTAAAGATGTATTGGAAAATAAAGACTAGAGTATAAGATGATCTAAATCTTTATAAAGCATGCATCTTTGCTATGGGTGAAATGCCTCAGTGCACCTTAAGTACTAAAAATAATAGACTTTTTTTTACAGTATATATGACAATACACACTATTTTTCTGCACAGATGGCATTAACAGAAATAGTACCAAAGTTAATTCCTAAATTAAATAAAGAAGCTCATATTATATAAATGAAAAATAACAGGTGGGATTTGACTGACTTTCATTGATGGAACTCAGCCTGTGGGTACCAAGTAGTGCAAGGTCCACCTCCAGTAATCTCGGCACTATCACTGTATTAGTAACTGTGGGTAACTGCTGGCATTTTAATGGTGACTGACGTATGTGAATGTGTCTTTTGTTTAACATATTTGTTCCTAAAAATATTATAAAATCAGCGGCAGTTGCACCCCATTTGTGTGATATCAGCATCACGTCCATTTTTACTGAGTATTGTGGACTGCTACATTTATTTCAGAAGTTAAGCCAATATCATGATTATACACACTTGCTGGGTTTTTTTGCTAGTGCTGAATATTTTCCCTCCCTTAATGATTTTAATTTTTTTTCTAGAAACAGTTTTCCTCTATTGAGTTTTCCATCTCCTTAGCTTTTATTAGTCTCCTTTTTTATCCTGTTGTGTTTTTGCTTTTGTTTTTTCCCCCTCTCTATTTTTTGTACTTTTATGTATGATCTTTAACTCTCTCCTCTTCCAAAGAAAGCCACGTAACCATAGGAGTAGGGGGATGTACAGTAAAAATATTGAATAAAATTCTCACTCAAGATTATTTACTTCTTCCTGCTCATCTATCAACAAGAAGAAATTAAATTTAAGAAAATACATATGTGAAGATGAAAAATTATATCACCCCTTTTTTTTGTATACTCTCAATATTTCTGCATGACACCAAATATACTATACTTGTAAGTTTAGAGCATTTTACCAATACACCAATTTTACCAATATATAGAGCATATACCAATAAACTGGAATATGTGTATTATTTCAAGCAATCCCAAGTGAAACTAAAATAAGTTATTACTATGAAATAAAATTGATGGTTATTTCTTTAAATAAAATGTTTTAAATGGCCTCTGTGGGGAAGACTACGTTTATTTTCATTTACAAATAGCAATGTATTCAGATTCTAATTACTCTCACTTATTTGAAGGGCTTTGTACAAGTGAGACTTCATACTTTAGACCAGCAGTCTAAATAGCCATTTGAAACATTGAAATGAAAAGTGAGAATATGAAAAATATGTTTCATTACCTCCTGCTGCATCAGTGTCTTGGTTCACTATGTTCCAAAGGAGAAATATTGCAAATAAACTAGCCTGCAGAGCAATTTTATGGTGGCCATTTTCTCCCAGGGAGTATAACACTTTGACAGTAACTTCATCCACTTTTATGCATACCAAACTGAACCACATTTGAATGCTGTTTAGAGAAAGAAATGACGAACAATAAAAGCTAAATTATTCCACTGTATGCTAGAGAGCTAACAAGTGTAGGAGCCCCTTGCTACCAGTGAAACTGCACAAGAGAAAGGTATTATTTGCTTGTAAGAAGTGGGGAATTCAGTGTGGCAGGACAGCTTGTGTTGCTACCTGTGCATATTACCCCAGAGAGCACATGGCTGGATGTGGTGCTACCGGGATTATCCCTACAAGGGTTAGGGATGGGGAGAGTATATAGGCTAAAAAGATGTAGCAAAATCTGCTAATGTGATCCTTGGACATACGAAAGGAGGAATATCAAGTGGAAGTGGGAAAGTAATCTTGCCTCTGTTACAGGATTGGTAAAATTGCTATTAGAACTCTGTTGTCCAGGCTTCAAGAAGGATGTGGAAATATCTGAAGGAGTTCAAAGAAGGACCACAAAAATTGTTTAGGGGCTGAAAAACAAGTGTTATGATCTCAGGCTTAAGGAGATCAATTTATTCACCTTACTGAATAAAAGGTTGAGAAGTGATTTGATTACTGTGTAAAGGCCTTACACATGGCAAAGGTATCTGATAGTGGCTGGCTCTTCAATCTTTCTGCCAAAAGCATAAGATCCAAAGGCTGGAAGGGAGAATGATTAAACATTGGAACCAGTAGGTATCACTAGGAGTCTCTAAAACAGATTAGAGATCTTTCTAAAATAAACTGTAATCCAGTTTCTGGGAGAGGTTCTGTGGCCTGTGTGAGTGGATAGGGCTTCGATGGTCATGGTCCCAACTGGCTTTGTAATCTGAATCTATGAATCTCCCTGTTCATTCGCTTCTTTCATGGGCATTGGGGCGAGCAGGACTGCCTTCATTGCCCCCAACATACTCATGATACTTGTAGCTCTGTTTTATGATAATGACTATAATCTCATGCTTCAGACAGTCACCTGCAGGAAAAAGTTCCCCCCGATGTAAAAATGTAATCTGTTTTTTTGCTTTGTTTTGTTTTTGCCTTCCTCTGAAGCATCACAGATCAGTCACAGCTGGATATAGTACACTGGTCTGGGAAGGCTGATGCTCTGAGGTTGGTATTGGTAATCCTTGTTTTAGATGCCTTGGTGGGTTGGTCTTTAACTGCTCATTGTCTAACTAAATACTAGATTTGGGGTGGAAAGAATTTTTTCCCCTGGTCAGATTGGCAGAAACCTTGGGTTTTATTTTTTTCCTTCCTCTGCAGCACTCAGCAAGGATCACCTGTTAAAATCTGGGCATGTCTCACCTGAACAATTCCCTGCCATTGCCTCAGTCTCTCTTTTTCTCTGCCTGTGGCACACAACAGTTTACTCTTCTTTGGACTAAAATGCTTTAGTTTAACTGAAGTCATTGGGTTCAACACAGCGGTATTTGAGTGAAATGTAATGGCCTATGCTATACAGTAGGTCAGACTAGATGATCTAGTGGTCTTCTTTAGCATTAAACAGTATGAAACTATGAATCACCATGCTGGTAAACGTATTGATAAATGATGTGGAAAAAGGGGGTTAACAGTGAGATGGAAAAGCTTGCAGATGATATAAACTTGCTCAACATAGTTAAGTCCAAAATAGACTGCAAAGAGTTACAAAGGGATCTCACAAAACTGAGTGACTGGACAACAAAATGGCAGATGAAAGTCACTGTTGATAAATGCAAAGTAATGCACACTGGAAAACCTAATCCCAACTACTCAGACAGAATGATGGGGTCTAAATTCTCTGTTAATATTTTACTACTCAAGAAAAAAGTCTTGGAATCATCATGGAAGTTCTCTGAACACATTTGTTCAATCTGCAGCAGCAATCAAAAAGCTAACAATATTAAGAACCATTAGGAAAGGGATAGCTAAAAGGAGAGTAAAGATCATAACACTACTATATAAATCTGGGGTACACCCACATTTCAAAAAAAAATATTCGAAATGGAAAAGGTACAGAGAATAGTAGCACAAATTATTAGGTGTATTAGCTTCCATATGAGGAGAAATTAAAAATACTGGGACTATTCAGCTTGGGAAAGAGGGAAGATATGATAGAGATCCATAAAATCATAATGGTGATGAGAAAGTGAATAAGGAAAGGTTTCAGAGTAGCAGCCGTGTTAGTCTGTATCCACAAAAAGAACAGGAGTACTTGTGGCACCTTAGAGACTAACACATTTAGTATCCTCACACCTTCTTGTCAACTGTCTAAATGGACCATCCTGATTATCACTGCAAAAGTTTTTTTCTGATAATAGCTCATCTTAATTAGCCTCTTACAGTTGGTATGGCTACTTCCACCTTTCCATGTTCTCTGTATGTATATATCTTCTTACTGTATGTTCCATTCTGTGCATCCGATGAAGTGAGCTGTAGCCCACGAAAGCTTATGCGCCAATAAATTTGTTAGTCTCTAAGGTGCCACAAGTACTCCTGTTCTTTTTGTGAATAAGGAAATGTTATTTATCCCTTCACATAACACAAGAACCAGGGATCACCCAATGAAATTAATAGGCATCAGATTTAAAACCAGCATAAGAAAGTACGTTTTGACACTACACTCAGTCAACCTGTGGAATGCATTGTCAGGAGATGTTGTAAAGGCCAAAACTATAACTGGATTAATAAGAGAATTATAGTTCATGGAAGATAGGTCTATCAATGGTTACTAGCCAAGATGGTCAGATATGCAACCTCATGCTCTGGGTATCCCAAGCTTCTGACTGGCAGATGCTGCAGCTGGATGACAGGCTGAATCACTTGAGAATTGCCCTGTTTTGTTCATTCCTTCTGAAACATTTGGCGTTGGCCACTGTTGGAAGACAGGATTCTGGGCTAAATGGACCATTAGTCTGATCCAGTATGGCCATTCTCATGTTCTTATGTTAGTCTGCTATTTTGTAACTGACATGTTTCAACAGAAGTAGCTAGAAATTCTGCAGTATGCCGATAAGCCAAATTCATACAAAACGGTAATGCGGTGACAGAGATTCTGAATGCCTTTGCTGAGCCAGTAAACCACAGTGCCTTCACATACCTCGGAAGAATGTCCTCATTACTTGTGAAGAATGTGGGCATTATCTGTATTTTAATCTTGTGTGTGTGTGATCTCTGGCGGTTAGGGTTACTGTGGGCCTAGGAACTAAATCCAGTTTAAGCTCTTCCCGCTCTCCAGGAACCCAGCAGTGGCTTTAATTCAATTGCCTCGTGCTCAAACAGTCAATATTGTGAATCATCTACTGAGATACTATAGCTGCCTCTTCCCCACCGCCTGCCCTGAGAAATGTACACACCAGTTTGGATCAAGCACAGAGTCTCAAGTATTGCTGGTCAAAAATTTTCCAAGGGAACAGTTTTCCATCAGAAAACACGATTCTACTCAATCAAAATATTCCACAGAAATGTGTTGATTTTGATGAACTTGTGTTTACCAAAACAAAAAAATTTAAATGATTAATTTTCAGAGGGTTGCAATATTTCATTTAGACTCCTTCATTTCAAAATGCCTTTTATGTTTTGACTTTTATATTATAATATAAATTAGTACAGACTGGGATGGTAGTGCCACTTCTCACTAAGGGTGACCAACATAATATAATGTAACATGAAAGTCAAAATCAACACAAAACATTTCAATTGAATTGAAACAAAATGTTTCAATTGAGCTAAAACAAAATGTTTCAGAAAGCACATTTTGAAGCAACAGAATTTCATGCAGGATGGAAACTCTGGGTCTAGCCCCAAATCAGAGAAAGGAATTTTGAAATCTTAAAGGGTCTTTGGAATGGACAAAAGGCAACCTATGAGCTAAGTGGGGCAGACACTGTTACAGGGAATCAAATTGAAGGGTAAAGGTTACAGGAGTGCAGTCTGACTTGTCTATCCCAATGTTGTGAGCCTACCTAAAACATGCAAGGAAAGGCCAAGGTTTAGGTAAGATAATATGCATTAAGGTTTTTTTTTTCATTTCAACCCATGTCACTCTCCTATTCCTACATTACAAAGCCAAAGGGAACCACTGTGATCATCCAGTCTGACCTCCTCTGCCACACAGGCCATAGAACTTATCAAAAATAATTCCTTTTGAACTAAGTCATATCTTTGAGAAAAATATCGGATCTTGATTTAAAAATAGCCAGTGATGTTGCCAGGACCCTTAGTAAGTTTGTTCCAATGATTAATTACCCTCCTGTTAAAATGCATACCTTATTTCCAGTCTGAATTTATCTAGCTTCAACTTCCAGCCATTGAATCTTGTTATACCTTTTGTCTGCTACATTTTTGTTCCCCACGTAGATATTCATAGACTTTAACCTTCTCTTGGCTAAGCTAAACAGATTGAGCTACTTGTGATGTTCATGGGGATGAATAAATCATACTTGTTTTGCAAAAGATGTTGCCAAGTCATTATACTTTCATACTGGTCACAAGTTCCCACTGTGAATTCTAGAGTAGGGGTCAAACCCAGGAACCTGCTAAAGGTAATACAGTTGGTAAAACGGGGTACTGTAAACCCAGTGGTCCAGTCTAAAAGTGGGGTATCCCACTGGGTTTCATCCTAAGAGAAGCACATGCATGGTCTGTGGCTTAGAAAGGGTGCCCATGGGAGGGACTGAGAGGGGGTCCAGGTACTACACACCTCTCGAACCATAGCACAACCATGTTGTAAAAGTGTCAAACAGAATGAAAGTGAGAATAAAGCAATTAAAAAGTAATTAATAGAAACTAAATACCATTGTAATATGATAGGTAAGAGTGATGTATGTTGCTAAGCATCATGGCCCTGATTTTTTAAACACCTAAACTTGGCATCCAATTTAAGCACAGGTGAAAAAAATATACCAGTTCTCAGATTATTTTATTGTGTAATTTTCTGCCTCATCAACCCTTATCTCAACATTTTGTACCTCAACTGTGAAAATAATAGGTGGAAAGTGTGTTTTATGAGCTACTCCTGTGCTACAGAGACATGGAACATGATAATATCGTCATTTATACTGTTAATGTTTTCAATGTTAGTATCTTCTATTAATGTAATAGTTTTAAATAATTTTTCTCACTCTGATTGATGAGTTTCTATTTTTACTTATAAAAAGAAAAAGCGTACTTGGGGCACCTTAGAGACTAACCAATTTATTTGAGCATAAGCTTTCGTAAGCGACAGCTCACTTCATCGGATGCATATTGTGGAAAATACAAAAGATGTTTTTATACACACAAACCATGAAAAAATGGGTGTTTATCACTACAGAAGGTTTTCTCTGCCCCCACCCTACTCTCCTGCTGGTAATAGCTTATCTAAAGTGATCACTCTCCTTACAATGTGTATGATAATCAAGGTGGGCCATTTCCAGCACAAATCCAAGGTTTAACAAGAAGGTCGGAGGAACGGTGTGTGTGTGTGTGGGGGAAATAACAAACAAGGAGAAATAGGTTACTTTTTATAATGACTCAACCATTCCCAGTCTCTATTCAAGCCTAAGTTAATTGTGTCCAATTTGCAAATTAATTCCAGTTCAGCAGTCTCTCGTTGGAGTCTGTTTTCGAAGTTTTTTTGTTGAAGGATAGTCACTTTGAGATCAGAAATCGAGTGACCAGAGAGCTTGAAGTGGTCTCCAACTGGTTTATGAATGTTATAATTCTTGACATCTGATTTGTGTCCATTTATTCTTTTATGTAGAGACTGTCCAGTTTGCCCAATGTACATGGCAGAGGGGTATTGCTGGCACATGATGGCATATATCACATTGGTGGATGTGCAGGTGAACGAGCCTTTGATAGTGTGGCTGATGTTATTAGGCCCTGTGATGGTGTCCCCTGAATAGATATGTGGGCACAGTTGGCAACGGGCTTTGTTGCAAGGATAGGTTCCTGGGTTAGTGGTTCTGTTGTGTGGTATGGAGTTGTCGGTGAATATTCGCTTCAGGTTGGGGGGCTGTCTGTAGGCAAGGACTGGCCTGTCTCCAAAGATTTGTGAGAGTGTTGGGTCATCCTTCAGGATAGGTTGTAGATCCTTGATAATGCATTGGAGGGGTTTTAGTTGGGGGCTGAAGGTGACGGCTAGTGGCGTTCTGTTATTTTCTTTGTTGGGCCTGTCCTGTAGTAGGTGATTTCTGGGTACTCTTCTGGCTCTATCAATCTGTTTCTTCACTTCAGCAGGTGGGTATTGTAGTTATAAGAATGCTTGATAGAGATCTTGTAGGTGTTTGTCTCTGTCTGAGGGGTTGGAGCAGATGCGGTTATATCGCAGAGCTTGGCTGTAGACAATGGATCGTGTGGTGTGGTCAGGGTGAAAGCTGGAGGCATGTAGGTAGGAATAGCGGTCAGTAGGTTTCTGGTATAGGGTGGTGTTTATGTGACCATCGTTTATTAGCACTGTAGTGTCCAGGAAGTGGATCTCTTGTGTGGACTGGACCAGACTGAGGTTGATGGTGGGATGGAAATTGTTGAAATCATGGTGGAATTCCTCAAGGGCTTCTTTTCCATGGGTCCAGATGATGAAGATGTCATCAATATAGCGCAAGTAGAGTAGGGGCATTAGGGGACGAGAGCTGAGGAAGCGTTGTTCTAAGTCAGCCATAAAAATGCTGGCATACTGTGGGGCCATGCGGGTACCCGTAGCAGTGCCGCTGATTTGAAGGTATGCATTGTCCCCAAATGTAAAATAGTTATGGATAAGGACAAAGTCACAAAGTTCAGCCACCAGGTTAGCCATGACATTATCGGGGATAGTGTTCTTGACGGCTTGTGGTCCATCTTTGTGTGGAATGTTGGTGTAGAGGGCTTCTACATCCATAGTGGCCAGGATGGTGTTATCAGGAAGATCACCGATGGATTGTAGGTTCCTCAGGAAGTCATTGGTGTCTAGAAGGTAGCTGGGAGTGCTGGTAGCGTAGGGCCTGAGGAGGGAGTCTACATAGCCAGACAATCCTGCTGTCAGGGTGCCAATGCCTGAGATGATGGGGCGCCCAGGATTTCCAGGTTTATGGATCTTGGGTAGTAGATAGAATATCCCAGGTTGGGGTTCCAGGGGTGTGTCTGTGCGGATTTGATCTTGTGCTTTTTCAGGGAGTTCCTTGAGCAAATTCTGTAGTTTCTTTTGGTAACTCTCAGTGGGATCAGAGGGTAATGGCTTGTAGAAAGTGGTGTTGGAGAGCTGCCGAGCAGCCTCTTGTTCATATTCCGACTTATTCATGATGACAACAGCACCTCCTTTGTCAGCCTTTTTGATTATGATGTCAGAGTTGTTTCTGAGGCTGTGGATGGCATTGTGTTCTGCACGGCTGAGGTTCTGATCTCAAAGTGACTATCCTTCAACAAATTACTTCGAAAACAGACTCCAACGGGAGACTGCTGAATTGGAATTAATTTGCAAATTGTATACAATTAACTTAGGCTTGAATAGAGACTGGGAATGATTGAGTCATTATAAAAAGTAACCTATTTCCCCTTGTGTGGGGGAGTGGGGAGAAAACCTGGATTTGTGCTGGAAATGGCCCACCTTGATTATCATACACATTGTAAGGAGAGTGATCACTTTAGATAAGCTATTACCAGCAGGAGAGTAGGGTGGGGGGAGAAAACTTTTTGTAGTGATAAACACCCATTTTTCATGGTTTGTGTGTATAAAAACATCTTCTGTATTTTCCACAATATGCATCTGATGAAGTGAGCTGTAGCTCATGAAAGCTTATGCTCAAATAAATTGGTTAGTCTCTAAGGTGCCACAAGTACTCCTTTTCTTTTTGCGAATACAGACTAACACGGCTGTTACTCTGAAACCTATTTTTACTTATGTAAAATGCAATTTCTATGAGTTTCGATTATTGTGAGATTCGCTTTGTGAGTTATGTATTATTTTGCTGGTACATGGAAAGGTTCATAGGCATATCTGAGTAGTGTCATTTGAACTAGTATTTAAGAGTTTCTCAGGGTTTCTACTTTCAAAAATGTAATTTTAGGAATGGGCAAACTAACTGAGATAAGATAAAATAAGAACCTTTTGTCCCAGTTAACTTTCTTGGTGTTTGTGTGGATGCGTGGGTGGGAGTGCACCTCTTTGACCAGAAGCAGAAGTGCAGGAGAAGAGGCTATTTTTGTATCATAATTAACATGTGCGGAATTAGGTAGTATCTAGATCTCATGATAGTCTCTTGTGACATAGCCTAATTTCAGTCATCAATTGTGATAGGTAAAAGAAAGGGTCTCTCAACTGAGATTTCACAACTCTGCATGGTATTTCAAGATAAAGCACACAGCAAGAGTTTGATTAAGATTTGCAGATCTGCATTCCTAAATTTATCAGATTTTATTGTTGGTATCAGATTTTCACAATGACAGGTTGAGATTAAATATTTTGCATTCTTACAACAGAAATAATTTGGCACTGTGTAGCCATCTCTGTTAGGGGGAACCTGTTAACCATGGAAGGTTCTCAAATGAGGTAGGTACCATAGTGTTACTCTTTGAAAATGGTAAAACTCACTGTTGAGGGGTGGGCCTAATGCCACATTCTCATTTTTTAGTGATACATGGCAAAAAAACACTTTATCTCCATTAGGTTCAATTAGGTTTCAGCTAAATCCAGCCACACCTTGGATTGCCAACAAGAACTAGAAGTACTGAAATACCAGACAAGAGGTGTACCAGACATTATTTCTGAATCAAATTTTGCTGACCAAGGAGGTTGAAATATTTTGGAAGAGATTCATATCAATTTGTCTAATTTCAGCTAATTACCAAAATCAAACCTTCTGAGAGTTTTGCACTGCCAACCGGAGATGAAGTTCTACCTCATTCACACATCTGTTCTTATGGTTATCATGAGCTCCCTTTGCTGAAACTGTGATCTATCTCCCTTGTTACTGTGGCTAATATAAGATATCTTCAGGCCAGTGTTAGCCCTGGTTTTGGAGGATCTCTGTGTGTGAGTAGAAAATGTCACATTAGAATGTTAAAATAATTCCCATAGCAAATTGTGATGAGACAATTTATCTCAACGGATAAAAGCAATTTATCTCAATGGATTCTATTTTTAGACCCTATGAATGCAGCAGCTCCTCTGAAATAAATTCTCAGTTCCATCAGCAAATGTCCACATAATGTACTGCCATTTTTGCCAATTTCTCTCTCTACCACCATTTTTGGGATACTTGATTACTTCTCATAAGAGAGGAAGAAAGTTCCAGTAAATGGTTGGCAGCTGTGAGATCCATCCTCTGTGAATATACATATTTGTGACTATGGATGGAAATAATTTGACTTAAAGAGAGATTGACTTAAGCATTACACAACATCTGCATTTGGGCAGCCTTTTTGTCTGCTAGCTTTCCTCAGCTTTTTATCCCTTTTCACTGAAGCAATATGGCATTTGGCATAAATGGATATTGGGTTTAGATACTGTAAGGTAATAAGTCTACTGCACAGCGAGAGGCCATTTAAGTAGTTGGGCATGGAGCTAGGGTCCAGGGCACTTCTGGAATCTCAACTTTTCACTAAATAAAATGTTTCATAGATTCATAGATATTAAGGTCAGAAGGGACCATTATGATCATCTAGTCCAACCTCCTGCACAATTCAGGCCACAAAATCTCACCCACCCACTCCTGCGATAAACCTCTTACCTATGTCTGATCTATTGAAGTCCTCAAATCGTGGTTTAAAGACTTCAAGGAGCAGAGAATCCTCCAGCAAGTGACCCATGCTCCATGCTACAGAGGAAGGTGAAAAACCTCCAGGACCTTTTCCAATCTGCCCTGGAGGAAAATTCCTTCCCGACCCCAGATATGGTGATCAGCTAAACCTGAGCATATGGGTAGATACCCAGGAAAGAATTTTCTGTAGTAACTCAGATCCCACCCCATCTAACATCCCATCACAGGCCATTGGACCTATTTACCATGAATATTTAAAGATCAATTAATTGCCAAAATCATGTTATCCCATCATACCATCTCCTCCATAAACTTATCGAGTCTAATCTTAAAGCCAGATAGGTCTTTTGCTGCCACTGCTTCCCTTAGAAGGCTATTCCAAAACTTCACTCCTCTGATGGTTAGAAACCTTCATCTAATTTCAAGTCTAAACTTCCCGATGACCAGTTTATATCCATTTGTTCTTCTGTCCACATTGGTACTGAGCTTAAATAATTCCTCTCCCTCTCCAGTATTTATCCCTCTGATATATTTATAGAGGGCAATCATATCTCCCCTCAGCCTTCTTTTGGTTAGGCTAAACAGGCCAAGCTCTTTGAATCTCCTTTCATAAGACAGGTTTTCCATTCCTCAGATCATCCTAGTAGCCCTTCTCTGTACCTGTTCCCGTTTGAATTCATCCTTCTTAAACATGGGAGACCAGAACTGCACACAGTATTCCAGGTGAGGTCTCACTAGTGCCTTGTATAACGGTACTAACACCTCCTTCTCTCTACTGGAAATACCTCGCCTGATGCATCCCAAGACCGTATTAGCTTTTTTCACAGCCACATCACATTGGCGGCTCATAGTCATCCTATGATCAACCAATACTCCAAGGTCCTTCTCCTCCTCCGTTACTTCTAATTGATGCGTCCCCAGCTTATAACTAAAATTCTTGTTATTAAGCCCTAAATGCATAACCTTACACTTCTCACTATTAAATTTCATCATATTACTATTACTCCAGTTTACAAGGTCATCCAAATCTTCCTGTATGATATCCCGGTCTCTCTCTAAATTGGCAATACCTCCCAGCTTTGCATCATCCGCAAACTTTATTAGCACACTCCCACTTTTTGTGCCGAGGTCAGTAATAAACGATTAAATAAGATTGGTCCCAAAACTGATCCCTGCGGAACTCCACTGGTAACCTCCCTCCATCCTGACAGTTCACCTTTCAGTAGGACCCACTGTAGTCTCCCTGTTAACCAATTCCTTATCCACCTTTCAGTTTTCATATTGATCCCCATCTTTTCCAATTTAACTAATAATTCCCCATGTGGCACGGTATCAAACGCCTTACTGAAATCTAGGTAAATTAGATCCACTGTGTTTCCTTTGTCTAAAAAATTTGTTACTTTCTCAAAGGAGGAGATCAGGTTGGTTTGGCACGATCTACCTTTTGTAAAACCATGTTGTATTTTGTCCCAATTACCATTCACCTCAATGTCCTTAACTACTTTCTTCTTCAAAATTTTTTCCAAGACCTTGCATGCTACAGATGTCAAACTAACAGGCCTGTAGTTACCAGGATCACTTTTTTTTCCTTTCTTAAAAATAGGAACTATGTTAGCAAGTCTCCAATCATACGGTACAACCCCTGAGTTTACAGATTCATTAAAAATTCTTGCTAATGGGCTTGCAATTTCATGTGCCAGTTTCAGTAATATTCTTGGATGAAGATTACCTGGGCCCCCCGATTTAGTCCCAATTCAGCTGTTCGAGTTTCGCTTCTACATCAGATGTGGCAATATCTACCTCCATATCCTCATTCCCGTTTGTCATCCTACCATTATCCCTAAGCTCCTCATTAGTATCATTAAAGACTGAGGCAAAGTATTTGTTTAGATATTGGGCCATGCCTAAATTATCTTAACCTTCACTCCATCCTCAGTGTTTAGCAGTCCCACTTCTTTCTTTGTTTTCTTCTTATTTATATGGCTGTAGAACCTTTTACTATTGGTTTTAATTCCCTTTGCAAGGTTCAACTCTACATGGCCTTTGGCCTGTCTCACTTTATCCCTACATGTTCTGACCTCAATAAGGTAGCTTTCCTTGCTGACTCCTCCCATTTTCCACTCCTTGTAGCCTTTGTGCTTTTTCTTAATCACCTCCCTAAGATGCTTGTTCATCCAGCTTGGTCTACAACTCCTGCCTATGAGTTTTTCCCCCTTTCTTGGGATGCAGGCTTCTGATAGTTTCTGCAACCTTGACTTGAGGTAATCCCAGGCCTCCTCTGTCTTTAGAGCCATAAATTCTTCGGTCCAATCCACTTCCCTAACTAATTTCCTTAATTTTTGAAAGTAAGCTCTTTTAAAATGTAAAACCCTAGTTGCAGATTTATTTTTGTTAATCCTTCCATTCAGTTTGAACTGAATTAGCTCATGATCACTTGAACCAAGATTGTCCCCTACAACCATTTCTTCTATGAGGTCCTCACTACTCACCAAAACCAAATCTAAAATGGCATCCCCTCTAGTCAGTTCAGCAACTACTTGATGAAGGAATCCATCAGCTATCGCATCTAGGAAAATCTGAGCCCTATTATTATTACTAGCACTCATCCTCCAGTCTATATCTGGGAAGTTAAAGTCTCCCATGTTCACGCAGTTTCCATTAGTATTTACTTCATTAAAAACATTAAAGAGGGCTCTATCCATATCCAAATTAGATCCTGGCAGTCTATAGCACACCCCAAGCACTCTCCCAGGGGAGGCTCTAGTAGTTTTCTTCTCCAATGTCATTTTTGCCCAGACGGACTCTCTTATCCATTCCATCGCTTCTTATTTCTTTACATTCTACCTCATCATTGACATACAATGCTACTCCACCACCTTTACCTTTATTTCTGTCTTTCCTAAACAGCACATACCCTTCAATACCTGTAGTCCAGTCATGACTACTATTCCACCATGTTTCTGTTATCCCTATAATATTTGGTGGCAAAGAGAGCTGTCAGGGTATAAACAGACACTGCTGCTTTGATGGAGCCTTTAGGAAAACGGGCTGTGACTGAAATACAAAAAGAGGAGTGAACTTTCCCCAGTCACCTTCCTAGGGTCTTCACTTTGAAAACTAATTACAAGTTATTTAGGCTGCTGGTTCTCAAACTGTGGTCCATTCACTGGTGGTTTACGAAGAGGTATCTAGCCACAGAATTATTTGGGAAAGGTGACTAGTAGATACTAAAGTAATGTACAGTGGTTGGTCAAATATTTCAGCTGTTTCCTAGTGCACATTCTCCACAAATATGCCTTTAAATACAGTTATAAGGGAGCTTATTTAGTAATATTATTGTTTTAATTTAATATTTGTGTTAAGGTATTGAGTAAGGGCCCCCAAAATTAGGGCCAAACTATCCATATAGTCAGAGACAATCATGGCTCCGAAAAGCTTGTTAAAAATGGGGTATTACTGCTTTTCAGAACTCTGCAGGTTGAAAGAAAACCACCACAGGTTTTTCCAGTGTTTTCTACTGAAGTTTTTTATTATTATTATTTTTAATCACATTATATTTAGAATGTTTTTCTGTTGCCTTAAGTTAATAAATGTGTTTTAGATGGCTGTACCTCAGTGTTTTACAAATATATTAACAGTAGTGCTAACCAGAACTGAAAACCAATAGAAAAATCCTTGCAGAGATAACATCAAAAAAATTCTTTCTTCAACTACCCAACTGAAATCTGTGGCATTATACCAGTTTCACTGAGAGTAGAATGTGGTTCATTATAAATAAAAGCTACAGAGATTTTGGCAGATCTGTGGGGGAGCAAATTCCCTGTGGATTTTTACTGTTCATAGTCATGAGTTATAAGATATTGCTCAGTATAGTCCATAACGGATAAAAAATACCCCACAGTGATTGTTTTAAATAATGTCATATACTTTTACTAACAAAATGAATATCTCACCGAGTAACAGAAATAAAATAACAGTTCAGTTGTAGTTGAGACCAGCACTCTGCTTTGTTAATCACATGTGCTTTTTACAGGATAAATCAAGCAGTAAGTCTAGTTAATCATCCAATAAACTGAGTACATGAAGCTATATCACAAAATCCTGAATTAGGCACTTTAAACCAGGCACCCCAGGCTCTACAATAAGAAATTTGCCAAGATTCTAATTAAATTAGTTATCCACAGGCATGAAAAAAGATCTTTGCATAAGATATATCTACATCTATATATACTGTGACAAAGTTCCTCCTCTACCTTTCTGGGTCCTGCGCTTATTGGCAAATTTTGCTCACCTCAGAGATTCACAGTAGCCCTCAGTTTGGCCGCTTTCATGGCTCAAATCTGCCATTCACTCAGATAACCTCATCCCTGGCCAGCACGGAGAAAAGGAAGGAGAACAATCCCCACAGCCTCTGCTGGTCCACCTAGTGGGTCGGGGGACAGGCCAGGGACCTTCCCCTCTGGTGGGGCCCACAGTCCAAGTCAACTCCTCCTGTATCCAATAGGGAGTTGGGGGGAACCCGGGCCCGCCCTCTACTCTGGGTTCCAGGCCAGGGCCCTATGGATCACAGCTGTCTATAGTGTTTTGTGTAACACCTGTGTGACAGCTACAACTCCCTGGACTACTTCCCCATGGCCTCCTCCCAACACCTCACCACAGAGCCTTCCTCCTGATGCCAGATAGGGTTTGTACTCCTCAGTCCTCCAGCAGCACACCCTCTCAGCTCCTTGCACGCACCTCACTAACTGGAGTGAGAGCCTTTTTAAATCAGGTGTCCTGATTAGCCTTAATTAATTCTAGCAGCTTCCCAATTGGCTACAGGTGTCCTAATTAGTTTGCCTGCCTTAATTAGTTCTAGAAATTTCCTGAGTGTTCTGGAATAGTCCCTGTTGTTTTACCCAGGGAAAAGGGACCTGCTTAACCTGGAACTAATGTATCTACCTTCAACCACTCTTTTATAGCCATCTGGCCTGACCCTGTCACAATACTTATACCCATAAAATACTCAGAAAGGTTGACTCTATCTATTCTATAATAAGGATATCATGCCTCACACACCTCATCTGTTGTCGGGAAGTTAGCACAACAGATAAGATGACAGCAACACAAATCTTATCAGATGGTAAAATTTAGTCAGAAGGAAACATTTGAAATAGTCACAAACCACAGAAGTATTAATGACCAGATGGTGCCTGTTTCTTGCATTGGGAAAGGAGAAGGTACAAAGAAATTTCTCTCACACCCCTTGTAAGTATCAAGCTCTGTGTCTTCCTGTGCATAGGGATCGCACCCTGCTAGCACTCAGTGGGGTGCAACCTGTTCTTACAGGAGACAAGGAAGATAAAAAATAATTCTAGCTCTTCTCAGCACAGTTGCCAACTTTCAGGCCGTAAATAAGCACCCCGACTTTCACAATAAGCCAAAAATCAAGCAAATCCCATTTCAAAAGAAGGTGAAAACAAGCCAATCCCTAAGAACCCCAACACACTATGTGACTAGACACACACACACACACACACACACACATCGACGTGCAGTCTGGGACTGTGGTGGGCCTGCTATGCACCCCTGACTCTCCCATCCCCCCCACCCTTGCTTGCTTGCTTGCTTGCTTGCTTACTTAAGAAAATAAAAGAAGCAACAAGCAACAAGCTACAAGCCAAAAACTAGCCAACAAGCATCTCACAAGCCAATTAAGCCAAAACAAGCCCAATTTCTGCATTTTTCCCCCACGGGTTTGGCATGTCTGCTTCTCAGCTGTAGAGCCCAGTATTTCACAAAGGTGCTCATTATCTTTATCCCATTTTTACAGATGGGGAAGCTGAGGAACAGAGAGGGGAAATGGAATTGCCCACAGTTACCCAGAACGCCATTAGCAGAGCTGGGACTAGATCCTCAGTTACAGTTCAGCACTCTGTCCACTAAGCTATACTGCTCCCTTATCTTTTATTTGAGATATGCTCAAATACTATGATAACAGGTGGCAGTACAACTTTCTCAGAAAGACACATAGCTAGGGAGCAGCAACCAAAAGAGGGGAGCATACACTGTGGGCACATTCCCCTTTTGTGTGCTGGGAAGCTCCAGAGGTAACCATGCCTCATTAGGTTAAATGGACTTGATCCTTCCTTCTGTTACAATGTTTTTACATTAGTGTAACTCCATTTACTTCAGTGTAGTTATTTACATTTACACTGGTGTAAAGGAGAGGATAATCAAGCCCATTGTGTCTCCAGAGCTCTCCCTGGAATGGTACATCTCCAAACTGGCCCCAGGGTTGGGCTGTGCATTCCTTGTACTGGCTTTGAACTTGAATCTCATTTTATTTCTAGTGGTTGAAGGCTTCTGGGAAGTGAATGAACATAGGGTTTAAATATGGGAAATGGATGGAACAAATTCCTTGGAGGTGTCAAAGTTGTACTAACCCCCTAAATTGCAAGGAGCATGTGTAAAAGACACATGTTCTGGTGATAAAACGATTGTGATAAGGCTCAATCCTATTCTATTAAAGACAGTTTTGCTGTTGATTTCAATGGGAGCAAAAGAATCAGAATGTATGTATGAATAGTGGCTCAGTAGGCGCATTGTTGCTGTAAAAATATCATGGCAACTGGCAGCCTGACTTCAACTTGTGGTCTAATGGCACACATCAGCATCTCAAACTCTGCTTGAACAGCCAATATTGGGGAACATGTGATGTGTGCCCAAGAGGGTTGAAAATTTGTGCACATAGCAGGTTTTCCATACTGCTTTTATTTCATATTCTCTTAGATCTAAAGGAAAAATCAAGAATTTGCTATTGTAGTTCAGTCTACCACACAATGAATGAACTTCTACTAGCTCAAGTGGAGAAATAAATATAGAAAAGCCAAGAAGAAGGATAACCTCAGGTCTCCATTTTAATTCTCCAAAGCATTTTTCGTGATGGTGGGTGCACAGCTGTGCTCACTGTGGTTATATTTGCAATAAAGTTGCTGGATCATCTTCTGCTAGCTCATGCTCAGAATTTTTCCAAAACCATCATCTTTTTTACTTCAATTTTTCATGCTTGGTTTTGAAGAAGGCAATACAGCTACCTTTATGCATCTGGCTGAATTCTTGCCTCACTACATTTACTCCTCTGGTCCACGGGTTGCAATTTGCTCTATTTGGTGCTCCCAAAACACAAAGCCCAATGACTTTTACTCACTATTTAGTTGGTTTCTACTCTTATAGAAGTGACAGTGTGAGTAGGCGTTACCACATTAGGTAGTGACTGTTAATGTGTTGGTTTGTTGGGCAGCAACATTTCTGTAGCTTCTGTCACTAGAACTTTATGGACTGGAAACTTTCCTTAATCTTATGATTCACTCATTCTCTTTTGGATTCTTCACTTTCCCCTTTACTTCTCAGTATATATTCTCCTTGCTTTGATTTGGTGTGGTCAAGTGCAAATTACTGCATGTGGGACTTCGTGGGTTGACTTTTTCTCTTGGTTTTACATAATGGTGTTGGTTTAAGCCCCTAACCTAACTCCTGGCCTCTCTGTGTTGGATGGTAGATACTGCTGCAAGGCATAGAAGTGCCAGTCAGTCCAGTCAGCTTTCCTATGTATATAAGTGCACGTTAGTTACTTCTGCAGTCTGCTATCAGAAATGTTTATACAGCCCATTTTTATAAAACATTATTTACATTGGGTTTTCTAAGCTACACAAGCAAAACACTTTTCTCTTTTACCAGCTCACATAAGTGGCATCAGTCTGGTAAAATTCCATGTTATATTGTAGAGTATTTGGCTGAATGAGCAATATAGTGCCCCCACCAAATTTACAATGCTGTGGATGATGAGGGAAGAAGAGGATTTTGTATTTAATGTTGTCTCAGTGGAATCTTATGGCACATGTATCCATTAGCCAGAGGCCAAAAAAGCAGTTGAGGTTGGTCACAACCAGATCGGCCCTTTCATTTGTCTGTTGAAGATAGAATGTTCAGCATACAAACACGCTTGAGGCAGCTGTTACTACTGCTGCAGTGCCTTTGGTGGATGGTTCGTTTAAAACACTGAAAAGGGACCCGCATATATTAGAAACTTGAGACGGAATCAAAGACAAGTAAATGTAATGAATATTCATTGCCATTCTTGATCTGTTGTCATTTTGGCAGGTCTCATAGTTGTGGAAGGGAGCCATCTCTAAAAGTATTTTAATTAAAACTGGAAAATAGTTTATTTTTTATTTAATAGCGAATTAAAAGATATCTGACATGCATGAATAGAGATAATAAGGGAGATTCTCTCTCGATTATATAGTGCACATCTTATAGGAGACTCAAACAGGGAAAGTTAAACTGATATCCATCTTTAAACCGTCCTTAGAACTTTCATCTTAGATGTGTTTTTGCATAAGAGTCACCTTCCCATGAAGAATCTAGTACAGGAAGTTGAGAAAATATAGTACTGAAGTACCATTTCTTTGATCTGGTATGACAAAATCCATGTTCTTAACTTAACTGAATCCATAACATTTCTGAGAGACAGGAATGTTTTTTTTTTAACTTGCTTTTTTCACCTGAGACAGGAAATAGTGGAATATAATGTATATCTCAGCTGGCCAGCACTGGGGAGCAATGGAAATCTTACAAGAAATCTCTCCTGACATGTCTAGGCTAATATTTATTGCCACTTCGGGAACAGAAAGGTAGAATGGAATTTAATCTCAGGGGTGTAAAATTCACCCCAGTGCAGAGAGCCAGAAGAAACTCTAAATCCCAGTGAAGTATTAGACAGTCCTTGAGTTGGCTCTGTATATGGGGTGAATTTCATCCTAGGTGCAGATTAAACAATCTAAGAATTCATTTTAGTGGCCCCAGAGACCTATTTATACACAGTGGAGGCAAATCAGCAGCCTGCCCATGAACATGGAGGCTGTAGCTTGGCTTCCCTCCACAAAGGAATGCCAAATTGTTTCATGAGGACAAATTTTACTTGTCCCACTCACACAAATGGTTCCACTAGCTTCTCCCCAGGGAGCTGATAAAACAAGACTCATCCAACATTTTCACATTTTAAGTTTAGAAATAACAACAACTCTTGGAGGGGCGGAGGGGAATAACAAAAGTTTGAATCATTAAAAGGGTCAATGATTAAAATAACAATGGAATCAGCACTGAGTTGTTTAACAGCGTGCGCCAGCCAACTCAAACCGAATCCCACAGGTAAACTGTATGGAGAAGAGGAAATATCAAACTTCTTCCAGGAACTACGAATAAATTGTGTGTACAGCCACTGCATGTCTGAGAGCTACTTTCGACAAACCAAACAACCCACAGGGTTGTCTTTATTCCTATCAAGTGTTTCTGAAGTGGTTGGAAATATATGTGGAAAGGGCAGCTAAACAACTTCAACCTTTGCCCAGCCAGTAATGTAAAAATGTGTCAAATACTAACTGACGTGAAGATGAATGGGTTACAAAATCTGACCTGATTAGGTATTGCCCCCTGGAGTCTGATAAACGGAGATGTAACTTGACTACCACAGAATCCAATGTCATTGCATGCCTAAGGTACTGTAATGATCAGCTAGTTACATCAATACTAATTTGATGGAGAAATTTTACTAACAAAATGCAAGCAGCTTTCTTAAATATTTAATATATACTTAAATCGTAGCAAAAGCAGAATTTAAATTATAAAAAATAAGGCATTATTTTAACTTTAAGGATGTAAAGTCTTCCTAGTCCACAGTCCTTAAAGGAAACAAAATGGTTCTGTTTATTTTGACTGTTGCTGCCAAAATCAGAAACAAATATGGATCTGTTTAATTATACTTTCACTGAAACAAATGAAAAGCTCTCTGGAAAAATGATTCAAACTGCCTGCAGTTCTCAAATTATTCTACACTTGGTAAATGGGTCACTGGAATCTGGAAAAACTGTGAAAAATGAAAAACTAAACTCTCCAAAATAGATCTATTCCGCCTAAAATTTTTTTAAATAATCACAAACCTGATTTCAAGGGATTTAAATTCAAAACTGGAGTCCATTAATTTTCCAAGTGTTCTACAAGGTTCTGGTTTAATGTCTCCCATTAGAGTAAAAAATGACCACAGCTAAAATTCCACATAGCATTTTGAGAATAGAGGGAAATATTACAACTGTGGCCACTTAGCTCAGTGGATCCTCACCCTTGCCATATGCCCTGGTATTAACCTTTTGTAACCCTAATCCATGTCATATGACTGGGGCCAGGCAATATAGATCATTCTATTCTGAGCACTCGTGTGTGTCACAGCAGATACATCTTCAAACTGGTCTTCAGGGTGGTTCACTCAAATAGGTACATGCTTAAATCCTGCAATGACAAGCACCATTTGGATATTTAGATATGTAATTACCTGCATTGCATGCCTAAATGCAGGTTAGCCTTTGTAAAATGCTGGATATGTTAACTCTGACTGTACAAGTTTAGATGCCTGTTAGAAATTAGCCCCAAACTCACATTGTTCAGCTATACTGAAAGAAGGACAGGGACTGGAGACATTTGATATGGATTTAATCAGGCCACAACTTTATTATTAAATGTCTGGGACTACTCAACAGATAAAAATATACAGCGCAGGTAACCCCATGTTGATTCCATAATTACCTGTGGGATTTCTGTCAGGTCTCCCTCTTTTTCCATTCAGGTCTCCCCAGCCACCCATTACCTGGACCTTACCATCCACCTTCCCTCATTGGAGAGTTAAGGTGGGCTATAAGGAAGGGGGGTTGACAATCACAGGAGTCCTCAACCTCCCCCCACACCCACCCTTGTTCCATTTCTTTAACAAACATTTCCTGTTAAAGTCCATTTCCTCTCCATTTATCTGGTCACTGTTACTCCTGGGGGGATTCTGTGTGACTCTGCACCTGCAGAAAATATACACATCCCCCCCCCGAATTCCTGTACTTCCATGCAGAAAATGGCAGGGAAGCAAAGGGAAGCCATGCTGGTGGGAGGGACGACCATGGGTGCAGTTTTGAAGGGCGGATTGCTTGCCCCCAAACAGAGGTGAAGCACGGGGGGCACATGGGGTTACGTGCCACTGTCCCCCTCATTTCTACAAGTGCAGAGCTGCCCAGCTGAAAGAGGCTGAACCTGGGCTCTGCTGATTCTGCAGCTGAATGCCGCCTCCTGGGTCCCAGTGCCACTCTCTAATGCTCCCCTAGTGTGTGTTGGGAGTCTTCCTGTTTTCTGTGCAACAGTGAGTGCCTGTGGTGGGGCTGAGTAAGGGGAGTGGGGGGAAAGAGGCATTGGGGAACGAAGGGGCAGTGGAATAGGGCAGGGAGGGAAAATGTGAGGATGAGGGAGAGGGATGGAAAAGAAAAGGGGATAGAGGAATCGTGGTGGGAAGTGGGAACTTGGCATGCGGCATTCCCTCGGCAGCAGCTGGGGCTCCCTCATTAACAGGTTCATTGAACCCTCACCCTGACAAGCCTTACCCCCCCTACACCTGGACCCTCCTGATGAGTCCCCCGCACCCACCCCCACCCCACTGATCCCCAACCAGCTGCATCTGGACCCCTTGCAGAGTCCCATTGCCCCTGCACCCAGACCCCTCTAACAAGTCCCTATGCATCCGGATCTCCCACTGATCTGCCTGCACCCAGATTGACCCCCACAGAAACCTCTCACCCCACACCTGGATCCCCACACACTAAGCCCCTCCATACTTGGATCCTGCTGGGCTGAGACTGAAGAGCACACCCACACACTTGCACTGTGTCAGGTACAGCCTCACTGCTGAGTCCCTGTAGCAGGGGAGGTGGGGGCTTCAGGTGATCTCCCACCTCAATGCAACCAGTGGCCTGTGCTCCCCACTGCCATGCTGGAGCCACATTTAGTTGACAAATAAAATTTGCAGAATTCCCACAGTAGCATCACTGTATACCTTCCCTATGGAGTAGCAGCACTGGACATCCACCACATACGAGTTGCGACATACAGCCTATCGCCCTTCATGTCATTCATGAACAGAGCCCTTGCTGAACCAACTGTGGGGAAGGCAAAAAAAAATCCCACCCCAACTTCATGTAGGCCAATCTGCTGGCAAGACAAAAATTCCTGCTCAGCCAGCCCCCCTGAAACAAGTGGTGGCTAGCGCAATGCCCACAGCAGGTCTTGACCAAACCTGGTGTTTCACCACCTAAAAGGGAGAGAGGGTGGGTGCTGCCTCAGCCTGGTCTATGTAAAAGAGGGCTTCATGCACAGAGCGCCCCTTTTAAGTCCTTCCGCCCATCCGCTTCCCAGGGGATGAGTCAGCGCTGCCAGGCTGACGCCTTGTCCCCTCTTGCAGCAGTTTTCCTCTCCCCTTGCCCCCAGGCATAAAGCACTGTTTCCATTATTTGACCAGCAAGACAAATTTCTCCCCCCCCTCCACACACACACAAAGGTGTGGTGCAGTCAGTCTGTGAGAGCAGTCCACATGCTTTTTACTTCAGCATTTCACATGTTTGGCCCCAGGAAGGGGAAAGCAGCAGTGGGTAAGAGATATGGATTTTAATTTGGAATACTGTCTCTGCACATTTGCAGAGTACAGGTCAGGGCAACTCAACTGGAAAAACTCAAACATCCAGAAAGTAGAGTGTGGTCGTTTCTAGACATGCTCAAAAAATAGGGATTTTTCATTGTGGGTAAGGAAGCTTGCAAGTCCCGCACGTGTCCCCCAGTTAAGAACTGAGCCAATCAGAATTCATGGGGGTTTGGTGAGGAAGTTTATAAATACAGGACTTAAATAGAGCTCTGTGGTCTCAGTGGTTGATTGACATAGGACCAAGAGATGTGGCTACTATGAGGGGTCGTTCCCTATGCCTATACCACTTTGGCTACAGGCAAGGGATAGTCCAGCTTTACTTACTAGAGAAGCCTTTCCTTGTAGAATAACATTTCATAGAATCATAGGGTTGGAGGAGACCTCAGGAGGTCCATCCCAGTGCATTTTATGGACCTAGAGGGAGATACGGAAGTGGAACATCTGGCACCCTTTGAGGCTACACTTACATTTACATTTAGCTATTTGCTTTAAGCTAAAGAGAGACCAAGGGCCAAGCTGAATGAAGTTCAGGGTTTGTACATTCTTTACTGACTTAGCTGGGTTCTGCTGTGGGGAAATATAGTGCCTGTAGCATGAGAGTCTTATGAAATCCATGGAATGTATATTTTTATATGTTGATCCTAGTACCTGTATCACTTTTGATACAGGCTACAGCTTTCTGTTGCGCCGGCAACTGAGGAGACCAGTCAACTGTGAACCCAAGCGCTGGAAAGCTGCTAGCTGTAAAGATCCTCAGACTTAGGTTTTGTTAACAATGTGCTGAAGTGTTTTGTAACTAACTGAGACGCTGCCATTCTTTTCAAGCTCTGAAAAAGCTAAGTGACCCACAATACATATTACAGTCAAACTCTCAGGTCTAAGAAATCATCTCTGAAAGAAGATGAATATATTCATGTTTCCATTGGAAACCTGCCTGGCTTCCTACCAGCTCTGGTGGGCTATTGGGGAAAACAGGCTGCCAGTGTCCAAAGCTGTGGGACAGCCCCACTTTGCCATGGATGCCAGCTCCCTGCCACAAGCAATACAGAGAGATAGCTGGCCCAGGAGTCTGGAAGCCCTGGGGTCACCAGTCCCATAGCAGCCCTCATGGCTATCCTGCTTCAGAGCTGCAGAAGCTGGAGCAGCTGCTCACTGAAACTGACATGGTTCTTGTCAGTTTCATTGCTAAATAGCACTGGTGAAACTGATAAGAAGCATGTCAATTTCAGACAGGGGCAGCTGAGGTCCCCAGGAGCATATTTCATTTCAGAAACACTATGTGATTGTATTTCCAAATTGAATTTTTTTGGAATTCCAAGTTTACAGGTAATTTTGGAAAAGTTTCAGCCAGCTCTACAAGGGACACCAGATTTTCTGCCCAATCGCTCTTGTTTAAAAGTTATTCACAGTGTTACAAATACTATTTAAAAAGTTATATACTATTTACAAAGCTTTTGTGTGCTTTCTATATTTGTTTATTAAACTGTATGGTTCTCTCTCTCTGAAGTTGACTGGGAACTATTAGCACCTAGTGATGGTTTGACATACAGTAGCCCTGAGGTTTAACACTGTGTAATGCTTTCTGAAAAGTCCTGAAAAGACAGACCTCTGGCCTGTGCTTTGGCAAACAGTTGATCTGAGGTGCAGGAAGACAGGAGTGTAATATAGTTTAATATTGCTGTGACATTACTGACACGAACTGTGACCATATAGATCATTGTTGCAACCAAGGTCCTACAGTTGCACCAAATCTTGAACAAAGGAAGTCAAGTAAGGTGTCTATGGAAAGGTTTTAATTTGCTAGTTATGATTATGCTGTCTGTATGTTTGTATCATTTTTGTATTTGAAGTTATGAATATTGGTTATGTACTTGTATCTCAATGTGTTTGATGTTAAGTAGCATCAGTGAAACATATGGTCAGCTTCTTGAGAAAGGACTATTTTGAGTAAGTGCCCAATCAAGAAACACTTAACTAACAATGGACTTTGGGAGACGCAAATCCACATTTGAGCTTTCCTGGGAATGTACAAACTAACGTGAACAATGGTGTCAGCCTGCAAAAAGCTGAATCATTAATGGACATGTGACTTGCCCAGGTGGCTACAAACTCCATCTTGTTGCTGTGATTTTGCACAGAAGAACAAAGTGGTTTTTGCCCACAAGAGATAGAATATAAAAGGCCCTGGAAGCCTCTCCATTTTGTCTTCAGCTGGCTCAAGAGATTGCCTCTCCACTCCAAAGAGATGCCTGGAAGAAACTGGGACAAAGGACTGTAACTACGGGGGTGTGAGTGATTGCTGGACCCAAGCCATAAGCCACAAGGTTGGTCTGAAAAGGATTGGGCCCAGACTAGGAAGGACTCTAGTCTGTGAAAGAAGCATATTGGGACATCTCTGAGGGTGAGATTCCATCCGTATTCAGTTTCCTATTGTATTAGGCTTAGACTTACGTGTCTTGTTTTATTTTGCTTGGTAACTTACTTTGTTCTGTCTGTTATTACTTGGAACCACTTAAATCCTACTTTTTATTTTTAATAAAATCACTTTTGCTTATTAATTAACCCAGAGTAAGTAATTAATACCTGGGGGAGCAAATAGACTGTGCATATCCCTCTATCAGTGTTCTAGAGGGTGGACAATTTCGGAGTTTACCCTGTATACGCTTTTTTTACAGAGTAAAATGGATTTATTTGGGGTTTAGGCTCCCAGAAAGACTGGACACTGGGTGCTGGGAAAGTACCTGTTAACTGAGAAACCCCTGGGTTAAGTAAATCTTAGTTTCTGTGCACTGCAGGGGGGTGTGGCCCAACCTCTTGGTCTGTGCAGTGTCTAACTCAGCATGACGGAAGTAGAGAGAAGACTTCTATGGCAGGGGGGGTTTGCTCTCAGTGGTATCCCAGCACATCTAGTGACAGTCTTGAGGGAGTTTCTGTGACCCAACCCATCACAATTTCCTCATCATTCCCCCATACAGTAGCAGGCTGAATCTTTCTGGTGATATCACAGCCAAGTTAAATCCCCCATAGAGCATGCATATGGCATAACCAGCCTCCATCTCAAATCACCACACTGATATTTTTATAATAGCAATAATCTACATCAGGGTAAGCATTCTTGGACCACTGGTGCACATCTTGGGTGGTTGACGACTGTGGGCAGCATAACCAATGTGTGGCAAGGAATTCATACCCTAATGTAGATTGATTATTTTTTCTGCATCAACTTGATTTTGTTTTGCCACAGATATTGGTATTATGGATATTAATGCATTTTCTCTTCAATGGCAGTCATAAAGTAAGTGAATTAATTAAAAATAGTTCCATGTGGCAGATATGTGTATTAATCTTTAAATCTATGTCAGGAAGTCAGGCAGAAGGGAATAGGGAATCTACTAGGCAGAATCTCTTCAGAGAAATAGAGAATGACTTTAGTAATACTGTTTTCTTTAGCAAATAAAGTCTTTTATTCACTGTTTGATGAAAAGCACATTTCTGTGATCTTCACCATTGTCACAGGAGAGCACCTGCATGGTCCATCCATATTTCCCTTTTGATAAGCCCCCTAACACACCACAATTGTTGAAGAGCCTTCCGGTTTGCCATGTTTTTCCTGCCAGCTGTCCTTCATGCTGGGAGCTGTTTTGGAGTTCCATGTTGATTGTCCTGCCTCCTGCTGGTGACATGCCCTACTGCCTCTTCTGCAGCAGAAGGCAGGATCCCACAGCAAGAAGAGACGGGGCAAGCTTCCCATGCAGGCCAGGGGGAAAGGGTTGGGGGCTAGCAAAGAGGACAGGGGTTTAAACATCAGTTGCTCCATCTAGCAATACAAATCTGTCCTTTCCTTCACTGTACCCTTTATTGCCCACTGGTGTCTCTGAAAATTTGCCTGTCCTGAAGGTGTAAAATACCTTATGACTGTTACACTAGGGTTAAAGCCTTTTAAAAGAATTTTAAAAGAACAGCTGCTGTTATGAAAAATTAATATTCAAATGTTGTACCCAATCAATCTGAATCTGCTTGTGATCTCCCCAACATAAAACCCCCTCAACATCTCAGTGGCAGTAAACCTGTTCCTCAGAGCGTTCTTCTTTGAGAGGTAGCAGAGCCAGCTAGACTGAAAGCTTTTGGCCAAAGCTTTCATGTCAGGAGTCTGGGTGATCTCAGCAGGGATTAGAGTAAACAGTAAAAAGCCTGTTCTCCACTCAGTCAAGCATTTTTACACCTTATGGCACCATACATGTTAATGGAATTAAGCTGGTATAAAACTGGACAATCAAGTTATTTAACTTTAGTATAATGCTATTTTTGGTCCAAATGAAGTGTAAAGTATATCACAGCAGCATTTACCACCTGTAGGGTCTATACACTGGAATGTGTGAGCTTCACCATGATCTGGCAATGGCTGAGGAGGAAGGATACCAACCAAAGAGCAGAGAAACCTGGCCTACTGTTTAAATAGAACATACACCTCTTAAGATCAACAAACAAAAAATGCAGGGTGTATTATCCTCTTGACATGAAGAAGCTAACATTATTGATAGTAATGGGAGCTATATGTATTCTCTGAAGTAAAATTAGATCCCTTATTTCCAGTGGATTTTTTTCCAAAAATAGTAATGAAAATATGTTTTGTTATTTCTCCTCTTAGTTGAGAGCAACTTCAGCCTGAGTCCCAGATACTTCCAAGGCTTCAGATACCCACACCATAGTCAGGCAGAAGCTGAAATGGGAACTGCAATGTTAAGCAAAGATGGAAGGTTTTTTAAATTTAAGGATTAAGATAATTGTCTTCAGTCATTAGAAAAACTTATTTTCTTGAACAATGCTGAGTTTAAATTCTGCCTGTTCCATCAATCCCATGTCTTCTAGAAAACACCAAGGATTAAAAATAATGGTTAAACTACATCCTAAAATGTATGATTTTTATGTAGTCATTTCACTGCTAAAGTAAAGGTAGTTTCATCTCAGACTTCAGACTGGGTATCAGCTGATTGCTGCATCAGTCTAGAAGACTCCCTATACTTTCCACTCACTGCCTGATGCAAAACCCATTGAAGTGAACAGAAAGCCTCCCATTGACTCCAGATCCATATGATATTGCAGAAAGGGGACTGGAGTGACAGAAATTACCTCTTTTTGAAGAATCAGATATTAGTGACTACAGAAATGGGATAGCAAGGTTGATGGACAAGGGGCTGATCTAGCAAGCTTCTGATCCTATGACATTTTTTTAATTTTTATTTTATAGGTAGAATAACCTAGAGTGTGTGATTGTTGTGAGCTTATCAATAAGGCCTTTTAGGCACCTGGAGGCTCTGCACCTTTGATCTCATTGTACAGCTGACTGCATGCCAAAGACATGCAGCTCTCTCTCAGCAACTGCATCACCTGCCAAATGTTATTCCTCAACTATATGGTATAATCAAGGAGGCAGAGGAGAGAAAAAGCCAGAAATTGTTGCTCTTATCCCCTGAGATTTACAGGTATGAACAGGAATTGAAAAAGCTGCTCTTTGATTTGTAGCAATTGGTAACACATACTTGAACTAAAAACTCAAGAAACATATTGCTGAAGTGAAAGCAAATGTATCTGAGGTTACAAGGGGAAAAAGCTTTTAGTTTCAAGCTACTCCTTTGCAAATAACTTTCTGGTCATTAAAGCTGCAGGGAATATGTACAGCCAGCCATATGGGTCATGACAAGAAATTTCTTCACTGAAATGATAGAAAAAGTACTACTTCCCAAAGAGTAAATGTGAAACTTTGACTAATTTCCATCAGTTAGAATAAGCAGAATAAGGTATAAAGTAACCTACAGCTGCCTGGAATTGAACAAATCCCATTAGAGATCTTTTTATATATCTTCAGGGTTCTAAACTTGAAATGTGTTAATCTCTGCATCTTTCTAATAGGTGTTTCAGTTATTTTCTGCACATTTATTTTGTAAACTTACTTCAAGTATTTCAGAATGCTCACTAGATCTGAGTCACATCATTCTGTTATTCTTAGAATATAACTTCTAATTAATTGGCAGTGTGACTCACTGTTATTTCAGCTCAAGTTAGTGGCATTCATACAGTTCTATGTAATACCATTGTTTAAGATGTAATATCAGAGACATAAGAGAATTATCATGTTGTATTGATATCCTGTCCATGAAGCAATGGAATGTCTTTCTGGTTATAAGGAAAGTGTCCAAAAAGGGCTTTTTAAAAATCAATTTTAACGTTTCAACCTCAGATATGTCAATTTCAAAGCAGAGATTAGGACTCTAAAATTGGTTAGAAATAATTTCTAGTACTCTGAATAATTACTTGGTTTAGGTACTCTGTGAATCTGTATTGCTATACAATCCATATATTGTTAAGCATGTGCATAATTTCCTTTACCATAGCAGTAAACAAAGAAGATTCATTATTCTTTCTAACACTGCATAAGATATACGTACCCTTACACAAGTCTTCCCCAGCTTTCTCCCTGCACTTTTCCTGGTTTAAAGCTTGTCTTTCCAGGCAGCCTTGATCCCAGAAGTTTTAGAACCCCAGGTACTTAGTGGAGTCCATCAGTCGAGAAGAATCCTCTTTCCATGAATGCCTCCCAATGGTTGAACATCCAAAACCTTCCTGGTAGCACCAATCCTTGAGTAATCTGTTGATTTTCATTTCCTTCTCTATGGAATGGAAGAATTCCACTTGAGCCTCCACTTCTTTAAGCATCTTCCCCAGCCTGGTGCAATCATCTGTGAACTGTTCCAGCAGGAAACTAGCAATGTTATTTGACCTGACGTGAAGAACAATCACTGGATTTTTCCCCCCGAATCTCATCAGGATCCTTTTCAGCCTCAGGTCCACATCTTGTAACCTTCTTCCTAGCAGACAATGCACGCTTCAGTTTTCTGGTGACAGGCCAGTCAATACTTCTCAGTAAGGAATCTCCAGTCACATAAACTTGCTGAAGTGAAAGCAAATGTATCTGAGGTTACAAGGGGAACATTTTTTCTAATGTCCTACCTAAATTGCTCTTGCTGCAATTTAAGCCCATTGCTTTTTGTCCCATCTTCAGAAGTTAGAGAGAACAATTTTTCTCCCTCCTTTTTGTAATGACCTTTATGTACTTGAAAACTATTATCATGTCTCCTCTCAGTCTTCTCTTCTCCAGACTAAACAAACTGATTTTTTTTCTATCTTCCCTCACAGGTCATGTTTTTTAGACCTTTAATCATCCACATCCATTAATGTCATATATCCAAACACTGTATAGCCTATGACTGAGCAGTAGTCTTTGTTCTCCAATTATCTAATCTATATATTTAAGGTTTTTACATATTTTGTAGTTAATTTGGAATGAAATTCACCTTATTGCAAAGCACAAAAACAGGGGGAAGAACACCATTCAGTTCAGTGCTGAAATACTTACTTCAATATTCCTCAGTCTTTATACCAACAAAACTCTGTAAAGTGTGTGGAAACGGCCTCTGACAAGTATCTTGTGCATCAGGGGCTCCCTAAGCTGGAGAAGTGCCAAGCTGTAGTAGCTCCCAGCAGCCTCTCCTCTGAGTGCACTAAACATTTGTGATTCTAAAAATGAGATCTCACAAGATATTAGAGTTTGCTAGTACACTTTTCCTCATACAAAAATGTAGAAACATTTCTTCTATATGTAGAAACATTTTTGTAATATCTCATACAGTTGCCCTTGAATGATTACACATGCCTTCCCATAGTGCAGAGCAATTTCATTCTGTTACTGAAGACAACAAGTTGTTCATAATGACTAGCCAATGACAACATGCTTTCTGAGAAACAGTGCAAAAGGAAGCAAACACTGAGTTCTATAATGCAAGGAATGACTGATACGGATGCAAAACAAACTATTTATGGGTCAGTGAATACTCTGATTTTGTCAATACCGGAATTACTCCTGTTTTCATGGTATTTGTTAACTGCTTATTAGCTACAATTTCTATACCATTTTCAATGCAAAGGTCACAAAGCACTTTGCAAACATTAATTAATTAAAACCTTACAATATCCACTGTAGTAGGTAAGTATTATTATCCTTGTTTTATAGGTGGGTGTGACAGGATTCTTGGGGTGCAACCTGAAACTGTGGGACCACTGTGCCCCTTAACTCACTAATCTGGGTTGTCTCTCACAGTGCCTTATTGGTGGCAAGCAGCAAACCCCTCCAAGTGCCATTACCACTCAGTACAATTGCATGTGGAGCCCCACACCCAGCTAGAGAGCATGAATGCTCCCATGAATCAGACAGAGAAAAGCACCAGCCAAATCCCCACAACTGCCAGCCTTGTACCTTAGAAATATGCCTTGTTGCACTGCTCAAGACCCTTTCTTGAGTAATGCAAGTTTATTCATTGGTTCACCACTTCATCAATGGAAAGTGGACATGCACCAGCCTTTGTGACTTAAGCAGATTTACCAAACACTTCAGGCAAACTCGCTGCTAAAGATAAACAGTAAAATGAATTTATTGATTACAAAAGATAGATTTTAAGTGATTATAAGTAATTGGCAAAAAGTCAGAGTGGTTACCAAAAGAAAAGAGAATATAAGCATACAGTCTAAACTCTCAACCTATAGACTGGGCAACATCTAGATTAAGCAATGTTTCTCACCCTGTTGGATATTGGAGGTTGGTCACAGTCTTTCATATGTAGGCTTTCCCTCTTAGCCTCGGGACTAGTCTGTTCAGTTCCAGCATTCTCTTTGTCTTCAGTGTAAATGAGGGAGAAGAGAAAGAATGAAGCATGGGGTCAGTGTGTTTTGTTTTATACCCTTGGTCCATGTGCGTGGAGAACATAAGTCCAGGCAACGAGTCACCAGTCAAGGTTGAGCAATTCCCCTGATGTGGCCTGGTCCAAGTGAGTCATTGGATTGTACAATGCTTGATGGACAATGGCTGTTGATGGTTGTTCAACACCCAGGTGCGCGTTGGTTAGCTCCCTTGTTCTTGTCTCTGGGGATCTAATATCTGGATGATTCCTCAAATCACAGCATATTTTAGTGACAACCATACAACACAAGCTCATAACTTCATGTGCACTAATGATATATATATTTAGATAGAACAATGGCTTTCAGCAGATCATAACCATTCACCTGATACCTTATATGGCATGTATGACACCACACCCCATGTTCTTCATCAAGATTGATTATGATATGATTATGGCATAATTAAGATGTATTTATGCAAGACAAGTCATGTAAGAGATCATTGAGAAGGTTATGATTCACTGAATACGATTGTCCTACTTATATGCATGTATCACTTTGGTATCTGAAGTTAGAAATATTGTCTATGTATCTATTACAAATGTGTTTACATCTGGGGAATGACCACTGGACAGAAAATTGTCAGTCTATATGGCTGTCTGGGAAGGGCCATGAGGGAGAACAATGGGTCTTAGAAGAAGCTAATCTCCCACCAGGGAGCCTTCCTGAGGATGCTACAAACAGCCTCAAAGTCATGGCTGCTGTGGCCTTAGTGGGGCATGTGTCCAGATCACCTGGTACTGGACTCCATCTTGGAATACCAGTGTTTTTCCACTGAAAGGTGTGGGGAAAAAATGAAATCCAATGGTTGGAAGCTGATGCTAAACAAATTCTTACTAGAAATAATATGCAAGGTTTAGTGAGGCTAATGAACCACTGGAAGGGACATGGTGGCTACTCTATCATTTGAAATCTTTAAAACAAGACTAGCTGTCTTTCTAAAAGATACGTTGTAGCTCAAACAGGAGTTATGGGCTTAACCTGGAAAATACTGGATGAGGTTCTATGGCCTTAAAAAAAAATAACTATCAATGAGAAGCATCCGCCCCCCGCCCCCCCCACAGACACACACACAAGTCACCATTATACAAGTAGCAGATTACTTCTCCTACAGAGCAAAGGGACTGCCAGGGAAAGAATTGTGATTCTCAGAATAAAAATTCCCTCCTCAGGCTGCTCCTTGGGCAGCAGATTATAAAGATAAAACCTAGCCTATGATTTTTGTTAAATATAAGTGTGTGTTGAATTCCCTGAAGATAATGTATGATTAGTGCTGCATGAGACAGGCCACAGCATCTCGTATTTTATGGCTATCTTGCTGACAAGACATTACATTTAGTGCTACTTCCTACTATAGCTGTCATTCCAGCATTTCAGAAATCTGTGGTGTATTGTAAACACAATAGATTTTGTAGCCCTTCATTCCCATGATGGTATAGCATTTCCATTACTCCTCCTCTGGTAACCACTGTTCACTTCCATAACATTACAAGTAGTACTGATACACTGGAAAGCTTTGTATACTGTACAAACCCCTATTGAGAGAGATTATGTTGATTTTGCCATTCCGTGACTGGCCAAATGAATCCTCTTACTGTGAAATGTAAAGTCTCTCCCTCTCTCTGTCTCTCTTCCTCATATGCAGAGCTAAATATCAGACACAAAGGCAAAGATCTTTATGTAACATTTGAGCAGTGGGTGGAGACAATCACAGTAGTCTATAATTGGTAGTTTTCAAACAGAGGGCCTACTCATGCCCTTTGAAGTACAAATGCATGGAAAAGATGCTCCAAAATTTACTCCAAAGTAAGTGTTAACTGTGCTCTTTCATTTAATCAACTCCATGTAAATTTACAACATGAGCAGCAGCTATTGGATTTGGTTCTGCAGACAGTTGTGTTCCAGCAATAAACAGTATTACCCAGGCCTTCAAGAAATCTTGAGATCATCTTACAAATTATGAAATCATGATTTAAAAAAAAAACAAAACAATAAATTGGGTGTGTGTGTGGGAGGGGGTTAATTCTTTTAGTTTGAGCCTTTGGGTCACATCTTCAAATTTTTCTTTGCAATCATGAGCACTATAAACTTATTTTTTTAAAAAATGAAAGTTGAGATTCTCATTTTACCCTTGACTTCAGGACTTGGGACTTTAAATAAAAAACAAGACAAAACAAACACACCCCAAGTATTAGGATACTCAAAATAAAATTGTGAGTTGGTACCACTGTATAAAGTAGAGGCATTGTGTAACAAAAGCATACCCATTGATGATCCCTGTATGTTGACCATAACTATAGAAATAGCCTCAGGTGTGCAATCTGTGCTATGTATAGCATAGAGTTAGTGGGAACTGATGGCATCAGTTGAAGCAAGTATAGCTAAGTGAAGAATGGAAATGCAGTCCATCATCCCAGGAGAAATAACCCATAACAACTGAGATACGTCAGAGGTAAATTATAAGAAACACTTGCCTGTGCCTACACTATCAGTTCTATTACAGGAGTACATGCCTGTCAGCTTTGGGATGTATTTTTCATTGCAACACATGTGCACACTGTAGCACGTGGTTATATTATCCTGTCCCTGCCTTTAGCAGGGGAGGGTCTTTGTATAGCAGGGAAGAAGAGAACCCCAAACACATGTATGACAGAAAGGGGAGGGGGCTGCTGCTCCCTATCCCCCCTCCACCTCCCGGCCCCCTGTGGTTCTCTGATTAGCCATTGGATGGACAAAGGAGTATATTACCAGGTGAATGACTGCTGTGTGCCCTCTCCCCTTGCCCCACCTTCCCTATTTAAGCTAAGACTGGGCTTCTCAGAAGCCTCTAAGGTACAAAAAAAATTAATAGCGGGTCTGTGTCAGCTGAGTCGGGCTGCAGGGTATAAAACTGCAGTGTACCATTAAGGATCTGGTTGGAGCCAGGGGCTGGACAAGGAGACAGGGCATCTCTATGCCTGGGAGCATCAGTGTTCCCACTCCTCCTCCCGCTCCTGTGCTGCTGTTCTGAGTGGATCTGTAACTGCTACCATACAGTTCTGGGATGGCATGGCAGAGTTAACTGACTCTCTGGTTCTTCTCATGGCTGAAAGGCTATGGATCACGTATTTCCCCCATCAGAGGCAAGAGCACTTTTAACATGGTTGTGAGGTAAAGACAATATTCCACAGTAGGCCCCAGAAGCACCAGGTGGACCAGAGTATAGTGACACCACCAGCCCCAGATAGCAATGCCCAGTCATAGGTGGAACTTGACAAGTCACTGGGGGTGCATTTGTCAAAGGGGATTAAAGAAAAGATTTGGAAAGGAGGATACATTAACATTTTCACCCTCCCATTTAGAGATGACAACAAGCATGATGATGAGAAAAAGAATAATAAAGAAAAAGTGAAAGCTGTTTTAGTCTATAGATAATTACACCCTAGCTTTTCTCATATTCTCAAGTGTGATATGCAAATGAAGCCTAGAGCAATGTATTCCCCTTCTCAAATACATGGACCTGATAGCACACGAATATGCCTTGTATGTGGGCATCGCATTGTTGAGATACAAGGAATGTAAAAAGAGCAGCAGATGAGATTGAATTGTGGGGTAGAAAGGACCAGGATTTGTGGCTTGAATTTAAGACCCCATCGTGTCTGACCCCATAGGGTTTTTTTATAGATGGTGTGTAACCAGTCCTGAAACTTCAGCTAATGAGGGGACGTTAAGTCTAATATATGTTTTGATTTTAGTTAAGGAAAATGTTTTCACTCTTATTGTAGAGATGAGCATGCACATAGGATGTTTGGGGCGGGCAACACAAAGCACCACTTGTTACAAAACAAAGGATAAACCAGAGGAAGGAGAGGTGGTTACTAGGGGCCGAGGGCTTCAGCTGGAACAGCAGGTAGAAGTGGAAATGTAGACAAAAGCACTAATTGCAATTAAATTAGAAGTATCAAGGGCCATGTTGTTGCACTCTCTCAACAAAAAAGATAAGGATTATATTTGAAATGGATTTTTAGCCAATTCTTCAGATCCGATATGAAGGAGAGAAATTTCATGTACAGGCAAAGTATTTAAAATCCATTGAAGGTTTTGAACATATAGTTCAAAGAGAGAGAGAGAGATAGAAGTAGCAGCTAAAAGGGTGGCTGGTCCCTTGAGGAGTTAACCAGTACTGGACCTGTAGCTTTCACCCCTGGTTTGATTCCTAAAAAAGTTGAAAAAGAGTACAGAATTATTCACCATTTGCTATACCAGGGGTCAGCAACCTTTCAGAAGTGGTGTGCCAAGTCTTCATTTATTCACTCTAATTTAAGGTTTTGCGTGCCAGTAATACATTTTAACGTTTTTAGGTCTCTTTCTATAAGTCTATAATACATAATTAAACTATTGCAGTTAGCAAAATGTGACATTAAGTCTGCATTTCAGTTGCTGTCCATCACAAAGATTAAGTTGTTGGGTTTCCAATTTGAAATTTAGTACTATGTCAATCTTGCCAGTTGACTGTTCCATTTCCTGCTCATCTTTTGAAAAGTTTATTATGACACTAGAATGGGTGGCTGTGAGGGAAACTGTCTTTGAAAAGGTGGTTCATTAACTCCATGATCTCCTCTTTGAAGGACAGTAGGGTACAGTTAAATGTGCCCACCTATTAAGTGCTTTTCAGAGGTTGGCCACACACTTAGGTGTTTCGTTGGCCTTTGGAAAGACAGAAGGCCCAACACTGAAGTTGACATATTTGCCAATTGAGTTATACACAATGCAGGGTCTATCAGAGATATCCTAGGAGAAGCTGGATAATCTTCCAAGGGGATTGGTACAGGCAATTCAGGGTCATAGGGAAACCACACTCTAGCAGTCTCAGGTGATCTCAGGGTGCCTGAATTTTGCTTGTAGGTGGTTGCTCCAGGCAGAACCTTTTGTGCCTGGCATGTATCCTCCACCACCAGGGTCAGGGAGCATCCTTTATCAGAAGAACAAGGGAAATGAAAGCTGATTTGAGAGTATGGGAGACATTCCTTAATCAATTTAATGGGGCATCTATCTGGCGAGCAATTGGACAGTGAGAACAGAGGTTCTGGTACAACCTGATGCCTCCACATGAAATTGGTTTTGGAGTATATTTCCAAGGGAAATGGGGTGAGCAGAAGTGGCCAGCAGATTGGACAGCATGTGGTACAACAAAGGATAATACTTATCGGGGGGTTTTTCCCTTATATTGGTGATAGCCATTATCAGGGTGAGGAATTCAGAAATAAGCAGGTTTTGTTTCTGATCTGACAACCAGGCAGTGATTCATATCAGACAGCATGGGTAATGAAGATGGTGAGGGCATTTGTTTCACATTGCCTTTCATCTAACATCCTTTTCTGTGCATTTCACATTCCAAGAATAGATAATAACATTGCCGATTCTGTCTTGATTTCAAGAGGACAGATTCTGGGAGCTCGTGCTGTTTGCTAGTCATGATCCACAGGCAATGGCTCACTAGTTGTGGAGCCTCAGCTTATGACAACTTTAGGACTGGCAACAAACCAGCTTCCCCCCTCCCCCCATCCATGGGTCCCCTGACTTTCTGGTTTAATAGCTGGTGTGGTAAAAATGTACAGAATTTAGAGTTCAAGAAGGACTTCAGTGCATGTGGTCCATCCCTGAGCATCAGGAGTGTTATATACAGAGTCCCTGATGCACCAGGTATTGGCTTCATCCATGATCCAGGGGTGCCTCATAGGCTTAACTTTAGGCTTAACTGTAGCAGGCTAGTGGGCATTCCCAGCCTTTGCCATCACTAGGCATGCCTGAGTTTGCACTAACCTTGGCATTTACGACTGCAGGAGACATCAGGAGGAAGGTTGATGTCTGGATTTTCAGGCATTCTGTTGTGAATTGGGTCCACAAGTGGGTAGCCAAGTCATCAGGTGAATCGCACCTTCGCTTCCAAGTTAAAGCCATTTGCCTTGAAAAGGGTGGCAGATGACTACGCCACAGACACCATTATTTCCTGCAATCCTACCTGCACAATACAAAAGATCCACGGTGAAGCAGGCTCAGGAAGTTTAACTTGCTCTTTGTGCTCCTTTTGGTATATAGTTTTTAGAGGGGAGAACAGTAAGAAATTTGGCTCCGACTCAACCTCTTCCATAGAAAGCCCCATTCATTCTTCCAACAGAGTGCACAAAAATGTGCAAGTCATTTGCACTACACTATGTTCCTTGCTCATGCTGTAAGGATGGGGAATAAACTTTCTGACATAATTTGCATTCTGTTCCTTATGCAGAAAACAGGCTGAAGAGATTCAGTTGTCATTAGGTAATCATTTACCCATACTTCTGTTAGTGTCCATCTGAACAGCAATACTTTTAATAGTAGCTAGGCACATGCATGCAGACTTGTGATATGTCTCATCAGTATTAGCCACTGTTGTAGTTGTTTAAGGTTAGAGTCAGTCTAGCAGGATTCTGTGACTGACTTTAGTGGAATCTGCTTGTAAGGGATACCCAGCAATATCTACTTGAGAGATACAAGATTTAAGATTATGTTCTGACCAGAATGCAAATCTACTAAGTTTCCAAATGACAACAAATTACCCCTTATCAAGCTTCTTAGCTCTAGTAGTAAAACCCTGTCAGACAATATCATAACTTTCTGGCTACTTGGCTAAAACATCTCTGGCAATTACAACATCAGTAGGCCAAAAAGAAGATGAATGATTCTATAAAGAACTTTTCCCTTTTGTAATCAAGCAGTCCCTGAGCTGAAGATATTCACATTAGGGCTTCTCACAGCTTAATCTAGTACTTCCCAGGTGTTAGTTGTAATTAAAGGCTTAGATGCCTATTTCATTAACAGTTGCATGTGTTTTTAACTCCATTTTTTTCTTGCATTTGTGGAGGGAATTTATGAGTGACTGAATTAAGGTCAAAGGTCCTAATTCTTCCTCCAGTGAGGAGTGAGTGAAAGAGAGACAGCGTGTGACTTGTTTAACCTTTGATTGAACATCCACAGTGAGCTTCCAGCTGTCCTGTGTATTAGCACACTCTCTATTAACTTACAGTCTGTCATCAGCTATTTGATCTATCATGAAGATGATCTATAGTGTACTTGCAGAAAAACCATTGCTAAATGCTGAATATCCCTCTAGGAGATTATTATAGGTTTTTACTGGTTTTACTCTGGGCATGCCATCCAGTTGTGTGCTTATCCTGGTTACAGAGGAGGATGGGTCATGCCACTAAAACAACTTTGTTGCTCATATAATCTGGCATTATATATATGTTCATATAAAATGGAAACTGCACACATGAAGAAGCAGCCAAATTTAACAATGACATCTACTTCCTGAGCAAATGCAAGAAACCGAATATCATCCCCAGAGCACTCACCATCTGTAACCTTCTGACCATTACACACAACTCCAAATACGCTGTTCACTCTGCAGAAGGACTTCAGAAAAACTCCTTCACCTCACATGCTTCCGGTGGGACCACCTCTAACAAGAAATCATCACATGCTCCCACACACTGGGAGAAAAATATCAGGAAACCTATCTGGAGAGTTTGCAGGTGTGATTTATTGTGTGGTGTTATGATTAACTAACATGTTATGTCATATGTAATCATTGAATGCTAAATAGAGTTAAATTGTAGGATTATAAAAGTGTAAGATTGATCACTAGTTAGAAGGGATAATTATGTATTAGGTATCTAAGTAAGGAGGACTGAAACACAAGACCTACAGGCTGAGGCCTTTAGGATTTTAGCTTAGCCATAGAAGGCCATAGGTTTTAGAAATGCTTGACATAAGAAAGTGATCAAAGAATGACCCTATGCCACAAGATTATGGGAAAAGATGAACCAATGGGTGATACTGTGAAAAATTAACAGTAAGAGTAATATTTTGCTTACAAGATACCCGATGGTCACATTTTTCTAACATGACCTAACCGCAGGGTGCACTATGTGCATAAATGCTAATGAGGAATAGTCAGAATCACATTATAAAAAGAGGGTGCCCAGACTAGGAAAACTGAGTTCCCTATGGGAAACTCGAGCAGGAGCCATCCCTCTACTGATGATCAATCAATGAGAGATCCACCAGAATGTAACACTAGGAGGATGTGAGTATAACCATATTTGTAACTTGTGCATAGGTCTGTATAGAACCAGGTTATCTGCACTCTCCAAGGGAATGAGCTTCTGCCCACCTCAAAGAATTCTTTCATAACAAAAAGATACCACCACCCCCAATTACCACATCAGCACAGAAAAAAAGACTAATTATCAGCAAACAAAACCACACACTGGATCATTACATCAATTGCTTCACTCAGGAAAAAAAATCCTGTGAAATCCTTAAACTTTACATCCACCACAATCTTTCTACCATCAAGAGGATAGCTATACAGTCCCTGAAATCAAACCACCAAATAGCAATCCAACCAGCAGACAAAAGGGATACCATCACAGTCTTCAATAGTGATGATTACATCAACAGGACCAAGTGACAATGTTCTGACACCACCTAATATGAAGAACTCAAAGAAGATTCCACGCCATAGTTCACACGGGAATTTAAGTATATGATTAAATCCTTCCCCAAACAACTCCAAGAGAAATTCTATAATTTCATCCCCCACAAACTCACTCCAGGAACCTTCTAAACACCTCCCAAAATACACAAACAAGACCCATCATATCTGGCCCTGGCACTCTTACTGAAGGTATACCAGGACTCTCAGAAACCATCCTTAAACCACTCAGCACACAAAAAGCCACTTTTCTCCAGTAAGCTCCCAACAGACCAGGACACACCAACCCCAATGGCACCAGACCCTGCCATAACAGATGCAAAACCTGTAGACATCTTTACTGATATGATGATCAATAGCCCCACTTCCAAACACACCTTTCTCCATGGGTCCTACACATGCCTATCACAACATGTAGTGTACCTCATCCAGTGCATCAATTATCCCAACAACTATATGGTTGAAACCAGATAATCACTATGCTCTCAGATGAACTCACACAGAAAAGTGATAAAGACAAAAACACCATATCACCTGTGCCAGTCACACCAGCTGCTGCTGAGGCAGTCTCAGGCCACTGAAGAAGCAGAGTTTGGGTATGGGAGGAGGCGGGGGTTGGAGCACCGGATGGGGTGAGGCGGGTTCTGGGTGGCTCCCTGGAAGTGGCAACATCCCCCCTCGCTCAGCTCCTAGTTGGAGGCGTGGCCAGGCAGTTCTGTGTGCTGTTTCCACCTGCAGGCACTGCTCCCGCAGCTCCCTTTGGCTGCAGTTCCCCTATGAAGTGCATCCCAAGCTTCAGAGACTTCCCAGTTGAAATCCCGGAGGAGCGCCCACTTGTAACACCAACAGACCCCAGTCGTCTGTGGATGGGATTGAACCTGGCACCTCTGGAGCTAAATACATGAGCCTCTACTGCATGAGCTAAAAGTCATGTGGCTGTTAGCTGAGGCTGTAGAGCAGACTCATTAATCTTTCTCTCTCTCTCTCTCTCTCTAAGTGGTCTCAGAGCCACTAGATGGGACAGAATATCACACCCAGGAGTGCAGCTGCAGAGCTGTGCTGCTGTAAGGTCTATAGTCCAAACAGTCAGAGATGAAGGATCTTTCTTTGAACCCATATTTATAGTATCTTCTCATAGAAAGCAAGCAGACAGTGTCTCTACCCACATGAGCTATTCCTTTTATGATGATGAGTGAGGAATGTACTTTGAGTCTCTGACCTCAGGTCATCACGACAATGGCCATTTGCTTTGGAATTAGCACCTTTTGTGATAAAGTCCTTCATTAGCATTCCAAAAGGCTTCTTTGATGGTAGATGAGTTATTTAGTTACCGGGATGTTTACAATGTAAATGTTTGGTACTATATTATAACAGAAACAGATAAGTGAAAACAATTCAAGTAACATTCCATTAGTTTTCATGAAGTTTAAACATCTGAATACACACTCATACGTTTAACACTTTGAATCAGTGAATTGGCCTGGGGTTCTAACCTGAGCTGGCACCTGGTTTGCCAACTTCCCACCCCTTTCCTCTGGATGTGCTAGGCAAATCCCTCCTCTTGTTCTAAATCTGTTTTTATCCCTTGTCCCAGGGAGACTGTTTGCAATCTTCTTTCTGACAGGTTTCAGAGTAGCAGCCGTGTTAGTCTGTATTTGCAAAAAGCAAAGGAGGACTTGTGGCACCTTAGAGACTAACCACCTTCTTTCTGTTACCAGCTCCCCAGTTTTATAGAAACCTTCCTGTTCCTGCACAGGTGAGCTTCCTTGAATTAGAGTTCTCTTCTCAGTCTAAATATCCCCACCCACAATACAGCCTAATAGGTTAATTGGCCTACATTAAAGCCTAATAGGTTAATGGCCTACATTAACCCCTTTCAGGGCAAGTGTGGGGAGCACAGCCCATCAGAGGCCATTACAACAACTTTAAGACACCTTGTTGCCTACTAATCCTTCATTGTCTTACAACTGCAGATGTGTTAATTGCCCTCTTCATTTTAAGTGGTCTCCTACAAAGTGTGAAACCCTTCTGCTTAACAATCTCTCCCACTTTGTATTTAACTGTACCATCTGGTTTCCTTTTCCCAACCTGAAGAAAAGCTCTGTGAAACTTGAAATCTTAGTCCCAATAAAAGATATTACCTCATCCACCTTGTATTTATAATATGGTGTGTCCTTTTTAGGTTTGACTTTCTTTGTTGTGTGCACTGTTGTTGTAGCTGTGTCAGTCCCAGGGTATTAGAGAGACAAGGTGGGTGAGGTAATATCTTTTATTGGTCCAATTTTTTTTGATCAGACACATAAGCTTGCAAGCTACACAGAGCTCTTCTTCAGGCCTGGAAAAAGGTACTAAGGCCATGTCTACACTACAAATTTTTGTCGACAAAAGTGATGTCAACATCCAGAAGTCAACATGTTAAAAATTGGAATTTCAAGTTCACACTTGCTCCCTCTGTCAGCAGATTGCATCCACAGTGGAGGCACCATCATCAACAGTGTGAGCAATGCACTGTGGGTACCTATCCCATAGTCCAGCTCGACACCTTCTGTCGCTAGGTGTTTTGAGAAGGCGGAGCAGATCGCGGTGCATCTTGGGACCAGGCTAAGTGCCCTGTGATCCATTTCTTTCTGTCCCAGCACTCCATGGCCTTCTGGCTTTCTTTCGCAGCATTTTTGCCACAACCCTTCTTTGCTGTGCACCCCGGCATCTTTATGAGACGGGATGGATCCCACACTGCTCTCCTATGCTCTGTTAACTGTCATGAGGACATTGCGGATGGCAGTCCAGTTAATTGTGAAGTTCCTAACTGAAGAAGACTTGCAGGTGCCCGACATTCTGTATGATATGGATAGGAGCAACTTTAGATTGCTTTTGGCATTCACAGAACAGCTGCCTAGGGTAGACCGTTGCTTTTGGGCTTAGGAAACAAGCACTGAATGGTGGGATTGTATTGTCATGCAATTGTGGGATGAAGATCAGTGGCTTCAGAATTTTTGGATGCAGAAAGCCACCTTCCTGGAACTGTGTGCATACTCGTCCCAGACCTGCGGTCAAGGGCACTGCCCTCTCGGAAGAGAAGCGTGTGGCAATCGCTGTGTGAAAGTTGGAGACTCCAGACTGCTACTGGTTGGTCGTGAATCAGTTTGGAGTAGGGAAGTTGACCATTGGGGCTGCATTAATACAAGGTGCAGGGCAATAAATCTCAGCCTGCTACGAAGGACTGTGACTCTGGGAAATGTGTATGAAATAGTGGATGGCTTTGCAGAAATGGGTTTCTCTAACTGTACAGGGGCGATAGATGGCACACATTCCAATTTTGACACCGGACCACCTTGCGATGGAGTACATCAATAGGAAGGGGGTACTTCTCCATGGTGTTGAAGGCTCTTGTGGATCATTGTGGGTTTTTCACGGACATCAGTGTGGGGTGGTCCTGTAAGTGCATGATACCCGCATCTTCAGGAACACGTGCCTGTACAGAAAGCTGCAAGCGAGGACTTTCTTTCCAAACCAGAAGATTATAGTGGGATATGTGTAAATGTCCATAGTGATCCTGGGAGACCCAGCACACCCCTTACAGCTGTGGCTCATGAAACCTTACACGGGACACCTGGACAGCAGTAAGGAGCAGTTCAACAACAGGCTGAGTAGGTGCCAGATGACAGTTGAATATGCCTTTGGCAGATTAAATGCACACTGGCAATGCCTTTATGGCAGGTTAGACCTCAATGAGGATAATATTCCCATGCTCATAGCTGCATGCTATATGTTGCATAATCTCTGTGAAGCTAAGGGTGAAAGGTTTCAGAGTAACAGCCGTGTTAGTCTGTATTCGTAAAAAGAAAAGGAGTACTTGTGGCACCTTAGAGACTAACCAGTTTATTTGAGCATGAGCTTTCGTGAGCTACAGCTCACTTCATCGGATGCATAGCATATCGTGGAAACTGCAGAAGACATTATATACACACAGAGACCATGAAACAATAGGTAGCCTGTCCCCCTGTTTTTTTTCCTGCAAAACGCCCCCCAAGACGTTCTGGTTAAACTTGGATTATTGCTGTGCACATTGTAAGATGAGCTGTTGCCAGCAGGAGAATGAGTTTGTGTGTGTGGTTTTTGGAGGGGGGGGTGTGGGGGGGTGGGAAAACCTGGATTAGTGCTGGAGGTGACCCACCTTGATTATCATGCGCATTATAAAGAGGGGTTTCAAAGGGGGATGGGCTGTTGCCAGCAGGAAAGTGAGTTTGTATGTGTGTGTGGCGGGGGGGGGGGGGGGGGGGGGGGGGGAAGGGTGAGAAAACCTGGATTTGTGCTGGAAATGGCTCTACTTGATGATCACTTTAGATAAGCTGTTGCCAGCGGGGGAGTGGGGTGGGAGGAAGTTTTGTTTCATGGTCTCTGTGTGTATATAATGTCTTCTGCAGTTTCCACGATATGCTATGCATCCGATGAAGTGAGCTGTAGCTCACGAAAGCTCATGCTCAAATAAACTGGTTAGTCTCTAAGGTGCCACAAGTACTCCTTTTCTTTTTAAGGGTGAAAGGTTTCCTCAGGGGTGAAGTCCTGAGGCAGACTGCTTGGCCACTGATTTTGAGCAGCCAGATAGCAGGGCTGTCAGAGGAGCCCAGAGGGAGGCAATTCAAATCAGGGAGGTTTGACAATGAGCACCAGCAACGTATCTCTCTGGCAGAGGTGCTTCAATGTTACATTCAATGTAATTTTCCTAGGAGGCAATGGTGACATTTGCGGCCTTATATTCCAGTAAGAAAATGATTAAACTGCCTGTGTATGTATTGGTAGTGCCTGCTATCTCAATTTGTAGAAAAAAAATAAAGATGAGTTACCATTATAAATCTTTGATTTTATTGCACAACCGCACACACAATCATACAGTTGCTTGGTGGGAAAGGAGGAACCAGGGAAGGGTGGACTTTCATAACGGTGTGTAGGTCCAGCTATCGTTGGGAAAGTTGTCCGAGGGGGTGGAGTGAAGGGGAAACTGAAGAGTCCCAGGATGTGGAAAGGAATGTGGGGGCGGAGGTGTGGGGGGGGGGCACAGAAAAGAGTTCTGAATGTGCTGCAGTGGAGGTCAAGCACGGATCTGCTCAGTCTGCAGCATTATTAAGGACTTCAGCATCTGTGTTTACTCCTCCATGACTTTAATCATCCACTCAGTAGTGTCCTTAACAAACGCATGATTCTCTTTTCTGTCCTGCCGTTCAACTTCCCAGCACTCCTTGCGTTCCCTTTTTTCTGCATTGGAACACTGCATTACCTCCTGGAACATGTCTTCTTTGCTGTGTCTTGGGTGCTCTCTTATCTGGCAGAGATGCTCGGCCAGTGTGCGTGGGATGTTCCTGAAGTCCACATATGGTGAAGCACAGGGGACAATGCACAGAAACGGGATTGTTAAATTCATTCACAGCACTGAAATATTTCACTTAAATACACCTTTTGCTACATAAGAATCACTTTTATCACTGACCCTAGCCAGGCACTTATCTCTACGAACACACAAAGAATGTGAGTGTTGGCAGGGGCGGGGGGCCGTCCACACGGGGAAAAGAGAACACACTTTTTGCAAGCGTCGTGGTGCAGCATTCTAGGAAAAGAAATCTAAAATTCTCCCAGTCTTCCACAGACGGGAGTCATTCTAGCAGACATCTGACTGCTAAGGGTAAGCAGGGAAATGAAGGTACATCTACTCCATGCTTGTGGCTTCGACCCTGTTCCCTATGCTGCTCGCCTATGTGCAGCTTTAGTCCCTGCACAGGCGATTGCCGAATGGTGCAGGAAAGTTTCCTACAATGGGGGAAGGAACAAAGATGCTCTGCTATGGAACCTTCAGCAGAGGATTACCGAGTACCTCCAGGAAAGTTTCCTGGAGATCCCTCTGGAGGATTCCCATGAGATCTCAGCATGCATCAACACCCTGTTCCATCGTACCAATTAGCTACACAGGGAAATGCCCAGCTCACAGAAAAACAGCCAACCTCCCACATTTCTATATCCTGAACCCACCTCTGCACTACTCAAGCCACTGCCACTTACCAGGCATCTCATCTCCTGCTTCTTGCTCCCCAGAGAGCAACTGCTGAGACTGGCTAGACACCTCTGGAGTGGAGAACAGATCCTGGCTGCCTGCCCCACCAGGCAACCACGCCAGGAGCTGCACATTTTCATCTAACTCCACCTTTCATCAATAACTTCATCCTCCATTATGTCCTCTTTCTGCCACCTCCAGGCCCACCAAAGTGTCCATGGGTTTCTCAGCAGTGGAGCTGGGGTCACCACCAAGGATAACATCCAGCTCCTTATAGAACCAGCTGGTCTTAGGTGAAGCACCGGAGTGATGGTTCACCTCCCACGTCTTATGGTACGCCTGCCTCAGCTCCTTTATCTTTGCTCTGCACTGCAGCGTGTCCCGATCATAGTCCTTTTCACACAAGCCTTGAGAAATTTCCCTGTCAGTATCCCAATTCCTATGTCTCAAGCACAGCTGGGACTACATAGCAGTAGTCCCCATATACTGATCAGATCCAACAGCTCAGCAGTGGTCCAAGCGGGAGAGCATTTGGTGTGATAACCCACCATGGTCACCTGGGAAGGTGCGATGAGACCTCTCCACACTGAACCAGCAGGAAATGGAATTTCAAAAATTCCTGAGGTTTCTAAGTGAGAGGGGTGGATGGTTGTTTATCTGGCTGCAGGACAGTGGAGTTCAAACTGCTGACCAGAGCAGTATGGGCATTTTTCAGACACCTACTGGAGGCCAATTAAAGAAATGAAATCAAGCCTGGTGTCTACACTGGCACTTTGTCGAGAAAAATGTTGAGGTAAAAGACATAAATCTCATCAGGGAGGATGTATTTAATCACCAAAACCGGGTATTTTTCCCCAACAAAAATTGCATCACAATGCATTGCATCACTGTTTGCTCGACAAAAGACAGTTTTTGGCAACAAAACTTTTTGATGGTGTAGACAAGGCCTAAGAGTGTGACAGCTAAATTCAAGATCAAACACATAGTTTTAGCATAAGTAGTTAGCACATATTCTAAGGGACCATTCAAGGTGAAGTGGGTGAAACCAGACAGTCACTACATTCTCCAATGAACTCAAAGGAAAATGATAAGACCAAAAAAAAAACCACCACAGCACCTCTGAGTGAATGCTTTTCACAAAGCGATCACTCTATCTATCAGTCCTCATCCTCAGGGGAAACCTGCACAACACTTTCCAAGGATGAGCCTGGAAGGTTAAATTCATAACCTTGCTAGACACTACAGGGATGTTGACAGGCCACTTCACCTTGAATGGTCCGTTAGTTTAGCACAGTGGTTCTCAACCAGGATGCATGTACCCCGGGAGTATACAGAGGTCTTCCAAGGGGTACATCAACTCATCTAGATATTTGCCTAGTTTTACAACAGACTACAGAAAAAGCACTAGCAAAGTGAGTACAGTCTAAAATTTCATACAATGACTTGTTTATACTGCTCTATATAATATACACTGAAATGTAAATACAATATTTATATTCCAATTGATTTATTTTAGTTTTTAAGTGAGGTGAAACTTGGGGTACACAAGGCAAATCAGAGTCCTGAAAGGAGTAAAGTCATCTGAAAAGGCTGAGAGCAACTGATTGAGCATAAGTAGTTAGCAACTATTCTATCCGTTTGATCTTGTATTTAACTGTTCCACTTAGTACCTTTCCCAGCCCAGAAAAACGTGATGTAGCTGAAAAGCTTGTCTCTCTCACCAACAAAAATTGGTCCTATAAAAGATATTACCACCTAGTTTCTGACTTCCTTTGAGCATATTCCCTCTACATGGGCAATTTCCACATAGGGTTAGGAAATTATATGGGTGTTCATACAATTTCCTCCATATCACTATGATGAATTTTGTTGGATTAGTCCCACTGCTGGAATAAGCAGAAGATATATTCTCCTACGTTGTGCATTCCTGGAGATTCAGAAAAATCAGGGGTACCCATATGCATAGCCCAATACCTCTGCACTGCTTCCCAGTTTTTCAGGGAAGCACCCTCCCATACAGAAGCCTGCTGCTGCCCCTGAACAATTCACCATGTTAGATAAGATTAACAGATCTGGTACATCTTGCTCATGGAATCCTCATAGAACTGTGAGGAGCGGCTGCTGCTACACAGAGTTGCCATTCCCAAGTTTTCCAGTCTTAGTGTTTCAGAAGCGCTTTTGTAGGACTGGGCAAAGACACGATAATTCTCTACATATCAGCACTTTCCACTTCCCTGAATCCTTGCAGAAGCAGAGGGATTAATCAAGCCCCTGACTTCAATAATATCTTAAAGCTCCTTAATTAGCTCCTTGCCCTGCCTAAATTGTTGCCTACTGTCTTTCAACTGCTATTTTTCTTCTCTCTTGGCTGAAAACGATTTTGTTGAAAGGCAGACCAGATCTGTATACTGTGTTTAAATATCATGAGCATGACCAATGCAAAATGTGAAGGGAGCTGATCACGAAAAGGGAATTTCTGCAGTAGGCTTTTGGCCTAAAAAGTTTCATTGCTGTTAGCACCAGTTCAACTCTATTAACGGTATGTACAGTGGGCATCCAAGTGTAAACAGGGCTCCAGGTGGCTAATATTTGAAGTACCATGTTGTCTAACCTTGCCTCGAGTAGGTCTACATAACACAGAATTTAAAATACTAGCAGCTGCCCTTAACTTGTCTACATGAGAGCTTCTATTGTTGCCCTCAGAGGGAGCTGCTGGGTGCTCTCACTTTGGGAACTCTAGCTATTCACTCAGATGCTGAAGTATAGGGTTAAAAGTCTAACCTTAGGCTCCTATTTTTTTTTTAATTGCCATACTAATGATGAGACCTCTGCAGCTCTCAGTGGAGAAATTTTAAGAATGCCATTTCTATAAGTGCATTAAATTAAACCAGGATAATTACAAATATTTTTGTAAGGCTAATATTACACCATGCTCAGAGGTTAATTGTGCAGATTTTCCCTCAGTTAAATTGTTTCACTCAAATCTGTGTCCTATGATCTTGAGTAAAGTTCACTAGTGAAGAAAATTACAAGGCTATTAGCAGGGAACATCAGAGACAGGGAGCTTAATGAAAAGAGGGTAAATACAAAAGTACATGAGAAGTAAGCTGTTGTGCATATTGCAAAACCCAGCAAGTCTCATGGCCCGTGGATCACATCTAAAAAAGCTGCACATAGAAAACAAAGGGTTCATATAACACCTGATATTTTAATTCAAAATCTTACAGTAAAAATGTGTGAGGCACTGTAAAATAAACTTATAGAGGTTAAAAATTATCCATTTCATGTTTGGGATTTAATATAGATAAAGAGAGATTTTTGTTAGTAGTGTCTGCTTTTTAATAGATGCATCTCACTTAGAGCAGGGGGTTGGACTAGATGACCTCCTGAGGTCCCTTCCAACCCTGATATTCTATGATAATTGCCTTTCGGGGGGAGGGATAGCTCAATGGTTTGAGCATTGGCCTGCTAAACCCAGGGTTGTGAGTTCAATCCTTGAGGGGGCCATTTGAGATCTGGGGCAAAAATTGGGGATTGGCCCTGCTTTGAGCAGGGGGTTGGACTAGATGACCTCCTGAGGTCCCTTCCAACCCTGATATTCTATGATCAGAGTCACTGATGTAGCCATAAAGGTCGCTCCACTCTTCCACAGACTATACGTTGTAGCAGTGGTGTAAGTGCCACAAGCACAGATGTGCAGCTGAGGCAATGGAAAGAAAGTGGTGTGAAAAGAGGTTGAGATCCCATGGTAGCTTAAGACATAGCAGAATGTGACACTACACCTTGGAAAGGTGTCTAATCAGGAAGCCCTCTTGCTGATATTTGTTTTGTTAAAAGAGTTTTAGGAGAAACTTTTCAGTAGTTTTATTTCCAGGGACTGTCTGTATTGTTTTTATGGCTAGATATCTTGTCTAAATACAAGCATCGTCCCAGCTTTATTGACTCTAGAAATTATGTCAGTGTCAGAGTAACAGCCGTGTTAGTCTGTATTCGCAAAAAGAAAAGGAGTACTTGTGGCACCTTAGAGACTAACCAATTTATTTGAGCATAAGCTTTCGTGAGCTACAGCTCCCTGCATCGGATGCATACTGTGGAAAATATAGAAGATGTTTTTATACACACAGACCATGAAAAAATGGGCATTTATCACTACAAAAGGTTTTCTCTCCCCCCAACCCACTCTCCTGTTGGTAATAGCTTATCTAAAGTGACCACTTTCCTTACAATGTGTATGATAATCAAGGTGGGCCATTTCCAGCACAAATCCAGGGTTTAACAAGAACGTCTGAGGAACAGTGGGGGGGGGGGAGGAATAAACAAGGGGAAATAGGTTACTTTTTATAATGAATCAACCATTCCCAGTCTCTATTAAGCCTAAGTTAAATTGTATCCAATTTGCAAATTAATTCCAATTCAGCAGTCTCTCGTTGGAGTCTGTTTTCGAAGTTTTTTTGTTGAAGGATAGTCACTTTGAGATCAGAAATTGAGTGACCAGAGAGATTGAAGTGTTCTCCGACTGGTTTATGAATGTTATAATTCTTGACATCTGATTTGTGTCCATTTATTCTTTTACGTAGAGACTGTCCAGTTTGACCAATGTACATGGCAGAGGGGCATTGCTAGCACATGATGGCATATATCACATTGGTAGATGTGCAGGTGAACGAGCCTCTGATAGTGTGGCTGATGTTATTAGGCCCTGTGATGGTGTCCCCTGAATAGATATGTGGGCACATTTGGCAACGGGCTTTGTTGGAAGGATAGGTTCCTGGGTTAGTGGTTCTGTTGTGTGGTATGTGGTTGCTGGTGAGTATTCGCTTCAGGTTGGGGGGCTGTCTGTAGGTAAGGACTGAAATGTCTCCCAAGATTTGTGAGAGTGTTAGGTCATCCTTCAGGACAGGTTGTAGATCCTTGATAATGCATTGGAGGGGTTTTAGTTGGGGGCTGAAGGTGACGGCTAGTGGCGTTCTGTTATTTTCTTTGTTTGGCCTGTCCTGTAGTAGGTGACTTCTGGGTACTCTTCTGGCTCTGTCAATCTGTTTCTTCACTTCCGCAGGTGGGTATTGTAGTTGTAAGAATGCTTGATAGAGATCTTGTAGGTATTTGTCTCTGACTGAGGGGTTGGAGCAAATGCGGTTGTATCGCAGAGCTTGGCTGCAGACAATGGATTGTGTGGTGTGGTCAGGGGGAAAGCTGGAGGCATGTAGGTAGGAATAGTTGTCAGTAGGTTTCCGGTATAGGGTGGTGTTTATGTGACCATCGTTTATTAGCACTGTAGTGTCCAGGAAGTGGATCTCTTGTGTGGACTGGACCAGGCTGAGGTTGATGGTGGAATGGAAATTGTTGAAATCATGGTGGAATTCCTCAAGGGCTTCTTTTCCATGGGTCCAGATGATGAAGATGTCATCAATATAGCGCAAGTAGAGTAGGGGCATTAGGGGACGAGAGCTGAGGAAGCGTTGTTCTAAGTCAGCCATAAAAATGTTGGCATACTGTGGGGCCATGCGGGTACCCATAGCAGTGCCGCTGATTTGAAGGTATACATTGTCCCCAAATGTAAAATAGTTATGGATAAGGACAAAGTCACAAAGTTCAGCCACCAGGTTAGCCGTGACATTATCGGGGATAGTGTTCTTGACAGCTTGTAGTCCATCTTTGTGTGGAATGTTGGTGTAGAGGGCTTCTACATCCATAGTGGCCAGGATGGTGTTATCAGGAAGATCACTGATGGATTGTAGTTTCCTCAGGAAGTCAGTGATGTCTCAAAGGTAGCTGGGAGTGCTGGTAGCGTAGGGCCTGAGGAGGGAGTCTACATAGCCAGACAATCCTGCTGTCAGGGTGCCAATGCCTGAGATGATGGGGCGCCCAGGATTTCCAGGTTTATGGATCTTGGGTAGTAGATAGAATATCCCAGGTCGGGGTTCCAGGGGTGTGCCTGTGTGGATTTGATCTTGTGCTTTTTCAGGGAGTTTCTTGAGCAAATGCTGTAGTTTCTTTTGGTAACTCTCAGTGGGATCAGAGGGTAATGGCTTGTAGAAAGTGGTGTTGGAGAGCTGCCGAGCAGCCTCTTGTTCATATTCCGAACTATTCATGATGACAACAGCACCTCCTTTGTCAGCCTTTTTGATTATGATGTCAGAGTTGTTTCTGAGGCTGTGGATGGCATTGTGTTCTGCACGGCTGAGGCTGTGGGGCAAGTGATGCTGCTTTTCCACAATTTCAGCCCATGCATGTCAGCGGAAGCACTCTCACGTACATTGGGCAAACTGGACAGTCTCTATTTAAAGAATAAATGGACACAAATCAGATGTCAAGAATTATTACATTCATAAACCAGTCGGAGAACACTTCAAGGTCTCTGGTCACTCGATTTCTGATCTCAAAGTGACTATCCTTCAACAAAAAAACTTCGAAAACAGACTCCAGTGAGAGACTGCTGAATTGGAATTAATTTGCAAATTGGATACAATTTAACTTAGGCTTAATAGAGACTGGGAATGGTTGAGTCATTATAAAAAGTAACCTATTTCCCCTTGTTTATTCCTTTCCCCCCCACCCCCCCACTGTTCCTCAGACGTTCTTGTTAAACCCTGGATTTGTGCTGGAAATGGCCCACCTTGATTATCATACACATTGTAAGCTATACCAACAGGAGAGTGGGTTTGGGGGGCGGGGGAGGAGAAAACCTGGATTTGTGCTGGAAATGGCCCACCTTGATTATCATACACATTGTAAGGAGAGTGATCACTTTAGATAAGCTATTACCAGCAGAAGAGTGGGTTGGGGGGAGAGAAAACCTTTTGTAGTGATAAACGCCCATTTTTTCATGGTCTGTGTGTATAAAAACATCTTCTGTATTTTCCACAGTATGCATCCGATGCAGGGAGCTGTAGCTCACGAAAGCGTATGCTCAAATAAATTGGTTAATCTCTAAGGTGCCATAAGTACTCCTTTTCTTTTTATGTCAAAGTGTGTCACCCTTTGGAGAGGTATGTATATGATTAGGTCAATGGAATTTCAGGTCCAATCCATTTCTGCACTGCACCTCTCAAAAGCTGTTATATAGTCCTACAATGCCAAGCCATCTATTCCACCCATGACCCTTCCTTACATTTAATCCTTGCGTGTCCCTAAAGATCCTCTGTTTTTTTTTAAACACACACAAAACTCTATAGCTGTCAAAATGAATGCTGCATATCAAACAAAGGTAGAATATGTACTTTAACATTCTGCTGGAGTGACACAAATCCAGAAGATGACAACTTAATGTCAGTAGCATTCTGGATTACATTGCAGTGTGCTCTAAATAGAATATAGTTGGAAATCAGAGGCTCTTCACACACACAACCCATTCCCAAAGGAATTAGGTGTGAAAGTGTGGGTGTCTACTAAAATTTACATGCTTTGAATTAAAGACACAGCTTCAGAATCTCTGTAGGGAATATGTTCTATTGTACATTCTTCGGACAAGCTGATAGAAGCAGATTATGAGGTTTCAACACATTTTTCTATTTTATGTAGACCTTAAGGACCTGTAGGTGCATTTTCGTTTCTAACAGGGTGTCTTTTTAAAAACAATCAGATGCCTATAATATGCTCAGCTGGATACATTTCTAGACACACTGTGCTGAATCCACTCTAGACAGTTGATGCATCCATTCTCCACTAACACTTACAGTGCTGAGCAGCAATGTTTTCTCTTCGTATACTGTTCATTTCCCTACAGATCTGAACACAGCCATACTGTTGGAGCCATAATTTTACCTGATAAATACAGAACTCATGAATTGAACCTGCATTGCTGAGAAGGAAATATATATATATTATAGGCAAGGCTGGTAATGCCTTCTATTATTAAGAGTGCCCAACATTTTCCATTGTAAGATCCTGGGTTCAGTTGCATATAACTTTGCTAAAATTTAACCATTTGGGCTGAACTTTTCCAATTTGGTGTTTGCTTGAGGCAAACATTTTTCGGAAAGGGTCAGCCAAAATAGTTGTCAATTCTGAGACTGGAGCTAGGGAGAAATAGGAGTTTTTTCCCCATATTAAACTAATAGCAGTCTTTTCCTTGAAATGCACTACTTGAAATTTAGCAGGTGGGTGACTTTTGTATTAGAGATGTGCCTTTTGCTATCCCCATGAAAATCCACTCAGATTGGTTAAGTTATAAGCCTTTGAAAAATTGAAGTTTGCACATGGTGGCTGGAGAATTCTTAGATTTTCATAGCTAAAATCTCTGAACAGGCCAGTCTCTCTGAGTATGCTCAAGCCATATCTTAATGCATACGCAGAAGAGGGATGAATTAAGGTCACAAAGGCAACTTTATTCCGGAATTATCTAACTTCTGAGTGCTTGACTTTGCACCCTTCATAATTTGTAATGTATTTTGTGTGTAGTGTGTGTGGATATCGATATAATCCAAATGTTTAGCTAGTCTAAACCGGCATAACCCCATTGACTTCAACTGAACGTTGCTGATTTACACCACTGTAGATCTGGCTTGTGTTTTGTTTATGTTGTAATTGTGATAATTAGGTGATTAAAAACATTGATATTTAGTACTTTTCTTCATCCTCAATCTTAATTATTTGTGTGGCCTAAATGATAGTACAAGGTTGCTGTGTTTCAGTGCTGTGAAGCTTCTGTTTCAGGAGCCAACATTCCTTTGCCATTCTGATCACATGCACTTCTACCTCCATATATCTGCTTTGGCTTCTCCTCATCATTGCATTAAATTCAGTAATTACTCTATTAGCACTTTGGTGCTTTTCATTTTTAACTAGCTACATAAATACATCTAATGAATATTCATGATCCCCTTCCTGACTCTAAAAGTCTGTGCCAACATCTCTTCCCCTATCTGACCTACACCTTCTTCTGCTCCTTGCATTCTACCCAAACGGTGGACTTCTCACTTTGTTTCCTCACTAATTTCCATCCTGGTGCCATTTTTTCACGCTGCTTCATGTGTTTGACCCAGCTTTGTATATCAAAAGCTTTCCCTTTCTTTCTGAAACTCATTGATAAGATTCCAGATATTCTATGAAGCATTCTGTGTGGAGCTCCATGTTTGGTCTGTGTGGAGAATGAGAGTTCTCTGTTTGATATTATCCTCAAATCAAAGGAAGCAGTCAGGAAGCAAGCCAACAAGAAACAAAACAATGGTAAAGATAAGAAAAGGCCAGGGGTCCTTCATGAATCAATGGGGGAGCTATGAACTAGGGAATCCCCCTGCCTGACTCCAACCAGACAGGCAAGATTTACTCTTCCCATGCTTAAGCCTAGTATCAAAGGGCATACAAAATCATAAGACAATGGGCACAGAAAAGGAAAAGGCTGCTCAGCAAGTGTTGAAAAGTACTGAGAGAGATGCACGGAGACATACAGAGTCACAGAGGGCATACTGCAGCAGAGCACTCTGCTTCTGCCAACCAAAAGTTGGAGGCTGAATGGAACTTACAAAACTTGCAAGGGGAGAGTAAGCTGAAGGAGAGACCCCAGCCTATCGGCCTTTCTTGTTGTATTCTTTTACTGTGGGTGCTTCATGCCTTTGGAGGGGTAAATGAATAAATAATATTTTGCTTTGAAGAAGATGGTTGAGTCACTTTAATCAGCAGCTGCCACAGGCTCCCAAAGACAAAGACTTACACATGCCAAACACGTTTCACCCTGGATGTTAACATTGTTGGTAAACGGCAGGGCTACAGCCCACAGATCCAGGCTAAGAATGGTAGGACCATGTGGTTCCATCCAGAGAGGGGTGAAGGTAGCAAACTTTGTCCCCACAGGGGTACACTCCAAAAGGACTAAAAGGGATCTAAAGCAAAGCTTACCATGTAACTGTGACAGGCTATAGGTAGCCACTTTGTTTTTTTAACCACATCAGCTTTTGGGGAAAAGTGACCTATTTAGCAGTTTGTGTATTGTAAAGCACTATGTATACTCACAGTGCTACAGATAGGATCAGAACAGCAGTAATAGTGCATGTGTCTTAATGGGGAAACATAAGACAGGTTAATCTACTGCCACTCAGATAATAAATGGAGTAAAACTGTCTGCACTGCCAGGAAATGATTCTCTACCTCTACTAGATATTAGTCATGCACCTGTACCTTTTATGTGTAGGACCTTGAAGTGAAGTATAAGTGAGGGTTTTTATTATTCAACGCTGGAAAGGGAGTTAAACACTAACTTGAAATAAGGACAATATTCCCTAAGGTAATGCAAAACTTCAAAGTTTTGTACCCTTTTTTGACCCTCAGACGCTTGACTGACAACTTAAAGTGTAGAAATGACAGAGGTAGAATAGCTTTTCTTAAATAGAAGCTTTATTGGGATTTTAAGATATATCAATAGAAACAACACTGATCTTAACAAAATTCTACATGATTCATTGCAATTGTAAAGAGATATTAAAGGAGTGCAGTTGATAATGCAACTGCCACAGCAAACAAGAAAGAGAATATACAAGTACAGAAGAAAGGTCAAGGGTCATGGTGTTAGCAGAGATGGAGTGACAGTTTTCCAGGTGTTATGGGGGCACTGTATTCTTGAAATCTGGCCACCTCCTTCTGAGTTTTTGCAAATGTTCATGTTTTAATTTTAAAAGTGTTTTTCTTTTCCCTGTTGCTGTTCCCAAGCTCAGCGCAGGGGAAAAGAGTCTTGCAGAGTATAAACAAAGTTCTGTCAAATGCACAAAAGTAAACAAACTGGAAAAATAAATATGTTCCTCTAATCTTTTTCATTTATAGTGATCTTATGCATTTCTTGTAAAACTAGTAGGCAAAAGAATTTGAGGCAGCAGTGAGATTTTTAAGTTGGTGGGCCTGTAAGTCCAATGAGCTGTTGTGGATATCTCAACATTTTACATGTTGCCACAGAAAGAGCTCCCATTATGTACAATGGAAGTCTATTGTCTGATATATTGAAGCAAAAGTTTGCTGTGGATTATTTTTTTCTTCATTTAGGTCTGACCTGTCACCACTAAAGTAAATGGGAGTAGGACTGAGCCCTTGGTAACTTTGATTAATATATAATACTCCTGTGACATTTGAATTGAGAGAAAGAAGGCAGGTAAGCAGTGACATACAAAGCTGTGACAGTCATACAATGACAGTCAAGGCTGTTGGTGCTGCAATTCATTAGTGTACAAAATCAAGCTTCCCAGAATTTTTGTTGTTTCCAAATGGTGGACATAAGATTGATTTCAGGTAGGCAAGAGGAGAATGTTGCCTCATGTCTCAGAGAAAATTAGAGCTAGTGATCTACATAAGAACGGACATACTGGGTCAGCCAAAGGTCCATCTAGCCCCGTACTCTGTCCTCAGACAGTGGCCAATGCCAGGTGCCACAGAGGGAATGAACAGAAGAGGTAATCATCAAGTGATCCATTCCCTGTCTCCCTTTCCCAGCTTCTGGCAAACAGAGGCTAGGGACACCATCCCTGCCCATCCTGGCTCATAGACATTGATGGACCTATCCTCCATGAATTTATCTAGTTCTTTTTTTGAACCCTCTTATAGTTGTGGCCTTCACAACATCCTCTGGCAAAGAGTTCCACAGGTTGACTGTGTGTTGTGTGAAGAAATACTTCCTTTTTTTTGTTTTAAACCTTCTGCCTGTTAATTTCATGTGGTGATCCCTAGTTCTTGTGTTATGAGAAGGAGTAAATAAAACCTCCTTATTTACTTTCTCCACACAAGTCATTATTTTATAGACCTCTGTCATATCCCCTCTTAGTCATCTCTTTTCCAAGCTGAAAAGTCTCAATTTTATTACTCTCTCTGCATAAGGAAGCTGTTCCATACCTGTAATCATTTTTGTTGCCTAGATTCTAGATTGAAAGAAAAAATGTTTACTTTCTCAAAAGGGAAAAGTATTAAAACTCTAGATCAGTGACATTCAATATCTAAGCTTTCCCCATACCAAACCACATCTACAGCTACTGTTTCCCCAGGAAGTCTTTAAAGGTATGACAATCTGGGACCAAAAGTTTAATGGCAAAGGACATTCCAATAAACAGTGGAACAGAGATGCCATTTGTGTCAGTTGTGTGGGATAAGAAGCTTATAAATCTTTCCAAAATGTTACTTGGAATGGAAGGTAATGAATTTTGTGTGTGATAAAACATTGTATTTGAATACATTTGTTCCAGATAAACAAATTATGCATTTTATTTATTGCTTGATGCCAAACTGCTTGAGGCATGTCAAACCCTATATTTCTACTCAAAACTTGACTCAATACTTGACATTTTAGTATCTGAACAGTTTGGAGTGTATTATAAAATACAGAGATAAAATGCTGAGGGTTTGTTGTACTAATTAATTGCTTCTCTTTATCTGCATCTGTGTGACTCAAATTAAGTGAAAAAATGCTTTGGTTATTGAGTCCCTTAATTGAAAATATGCATAAAATTCTCTCTTCACCAATCCAGAGATGCGTATGTGTTTATCTTGAAAACAATCAAATAAACTTTAGACCTTTGCTTTGCCAAATTGGACAATGTTGTTCAGACTAGCTTGAAATTTGGTTAACCCTGCCTTTGTAGCTAGGATAACAATTCTGTGAGTTATGTTAGATAGTCTCTGCATTTGAAATGGTCATTGGGACTATTCATGTCAGTAAATTTAGTCATGAGAATAAATGTTTGCAGGACTAGGCCCTTAGTTTGAGATACAAGGGGAATTTCCTTTTTTAGATACATCAGTGACCCTGTGCATCTTGTGTGATGCTATAGTGAGAAAATCCACAGTAATCTCCAATTGCATGAGTACTTTTGACACAACGGGTGGGAGTTTCCAAAGTGAATTAGGAGTACAAGTATCATGCAAAATGGGACATATCCTCCAAAATTTCTAAGGCACTATTGAAAATCTCACCCCACTGTTTAGTGTAAAACACTAATAACTGTGTCATAAAAATTCTCACATCTTGTGCTGGCTGAGAAAAAAAAAGCGCTTAGTCATTCCTATAAGTGGGCTGTACCATTATTTACTATCCATGGCCCTGCTCCTGAAAATACTTGTACAAGAACTTTAAGCATACGTGATTTCAGGATCCAGACCCAAGGGTTGTAGTTTATTATTTAATGTTTTCTGTATATTCTTACACTTATTCAACAAAAAAGTCTAAACTATACATTTGAAGCTTGTTGAAGTGTTAACAATGCAATCATAACAATTTGCTTTGAGCTAAAAAGCCTCAAAGATGTGGCTTAGACTTTTAATAAGAATGTTATAGCAGTTTAAAGCTTTCTTAACATAAGAAGAATTTTGATTTCGAAGACAAAAGCTTGCCAGTGACTAAGCTCCAACCCTATAGAGATATAACCACATGCTTAATTTCACTTATGGAATGATCCAGTCAACTTCACTGGGGCTATTCTCATAGAGAAAGTTAGATGTATGCATAATTATTTGGAGCAGCAGGGCTTATGTCTGAAATACTATTCATGTAAAGTTTTTAATGCACAACATAATCCTTGCCTTTAATAAGAATCTTTTTCTAATCACACACTAGATAGCAATGTGCATCCAAGGCCATGACAGCACAAATGGAGGCCTAGCAGCATCACATAGACTTCATGCAAGCCCTTTGTATTGGTTTACTAAAGGCCAGTGTACAAAACATGGTAAATATGCACAAATCAGTCCTCCACCAAATCACTTTGTTAGGTCTGCAGAAAGCAAAGATATATGGGTGCATGTAACATTGGCTTTTGAAGGAGTTTGCAGATTTTCCTTGTTAGGTTTAAAGCTATTCTCATGATAACCTCAGAAAATATTTCAATGCCCTTCAAAGCTGATTTTCAATAGCACGTTATGCAACTCCTGCAAGTGATAACTTAGTATTTTGGGATGCTGAGAAGGACTAGAATGTTTGCTTGATATTAAAATCCATTACTTCTTTAACATGATTACACTTCTGAAAGAGCTCATCTGACTGTTACAGATACAGTTATGTTGTATAAGAAATGTAGTATATGCAAGCATATTCTGCTCAAAAACTGAGAGAACCTGCATTAACCAATATATATACATTTACATTTATAAAATGCTCCCTGAGGAAGGTTTCCTTTAAAATGTCCTTGATTTCTGTTTTACTTCATCTTTAATTTTTTCCTTTCTTTGTCATTATTTATTTTTCCTTCCTGTCTGTCACTTTATCACTGCCTGTGCTTCCCAACGTCCCCTCTCCTCTTCAGTTTCTCCCAGTCTCCCCACAATCTGTTTCTTTACAGCTTTTCTGTTCTTGCCTTCTTTATTCCCCTCTGTTCATCGCTGTGTTTTTGCTACTTTTCGAGAGCAGTGATTTTCCAAGTGCTGTTCTCACAGGATACCCACACAGTCTGAGGCCCAGGAAACAGCAATAGGTTATTAAAATGCAGAAGCTCAATGGGAGCTGCTAAATAGCACAAGAAAGAAACTGACTCCATAATGCAAAAGTTGACATCCAGTACCGGTCTTTTTTCAGTTGACTGTTCGAGTTTCTGATTTTAATGTAGACACATCACCCAATTTTGGTATCTGTTTAAATGTTTTCTGTGCCCTTTACTGGGACCATTGGTTTATTAGTATGTGTTCCTGCACAACTGGAAGCCCTAGTTGAGCAGGGCTTGTCTCCCCCTACCCCCTGCATAATAAAGACAACACAGCCCAAGATATGTTCTTCTCCAACTCCCTCCCTTCTCAGGACTGGCTTTTATTCATCTGCCTCAGTGATTTATCTCAAAAGCAGTAAAACCTTCCTGCAGCTCAACATTGCTTTAGCCCAAAGAGACCTCCTGAGCTAACTCACCCAAAGACTTTTCCTTGAAGAACTTCTTGCTCCTCCTTGAAGCTATCTCTTATCTTAGAGAGCTGCTCAGCTGTTTGTTTTGCTGAGATGGACATAAATCTTATTCCTCTGTTTGGGTGATTTGTTCAGTCAGCAGATTAACTCTTCTTCCTCCACAGAAGGACCTAAGACAGAAATCCTGTTACAGAAGCTAACTTGACCTCTTATTCCCCGTATTAAACAAGCTCAGAGGGTTTTGTCTGTTTGTTTTTAAGTGATGCTGGAAATAATTTGTCCACCCACACAGAACCTAACTATGGTTACTTCCTCCTAAAGCATCACCTGCTGGTATTAGTCTTATTAGAATTGCCTTAGTTCTCTGAAGAGCTGAGTGGTCTTGCTACATTCTAGAGATATGTCTACACTGCAGCTGGGAGTGAGCCTCCCAGCCCAAGTAGACAGACTCGTACTGGTGGGGCTTGAACTAGCACACTAAAAATAGTAGTGTGGACATTGTGGCTCAGGCTCTCAAGCCTTAGGGGCCAGGTCAGCTTTTTCACTTTCTTTGGCCCTGATAATATTTAATTATTCACTACAAAGTGGAACACCTTTCAACAAAAGCGCTCCACCTCAGAAAACCCCATCGTCTGCTGGTTAGGGGTCTCACCTGAGAGGTAGGAAACCTCTGTTCAAATAATTTCTCCTCATCAAGCTGAGCAGGAAATTGAGCCAGGGTCTCCCATATCCCAGTGAATACCCTAACGCCTGGGCTAAATGTTTCAGGTATTTTCCTATCTTTACCTGATTTGAAGATTGCACTTGTGATTAGATGTGGGCTAGATACTCCGATGCTTGCCTGGGGCTGCAGTGAGCATGACCACAGGCAAAAGTATAGGTACCAGGGGAACTTTACTGTGGAAATTTAGGCTGTATGTGAGTTTACGCACCTATCTGGTTAGGCAGCAGCTGAGCAGGGGTGGATCTGAGCCTAAACTTTTCACTATCCCCTGACAATTTGTTTTTATGCATCAAGAAAGCTGGGTGAATGATACTACAAGCCCAGTGCTAGCTCACCTCAGCCCCCTTACTATGCCATCAAACTTAAACAGGACAAATGAGAAGCTTGAACCGGAGTCCTTAGAGTGCATCCTCAATCTGTTAGCTCAGATTTGAGACTAATTTGGGCATCATGCTGCTAATCTATAGTCCTCCAGACAAAGGATTCCCATAGGAACTAAGAGATGTTGTCTGACATGGCAAAGATGTCTTAGGTTTATGACCTGTGGAATTTTTTCAAACACTAAATTGTTTCATAAATTCAGATTGCCTCACTCAGCCCCATAACTAGGGCCCTACCAAATTCACGGTCCATTTCAGTCAATTTCATGGTCATAGGATTTTTAAAATAGTAAATTTCATGATTCCAGCTATTTAAATCTGAAATTTCACAGTGTTGCAATTGTAGATGTCCTGACTCAAAAAGGAGTTGGAGGTGGGGTGAGTCACAAGGTTCTTATAGTGGGGGTCGTGGTACTTCTACCTTTACTTCTGTGTTGCTGCTGCTGCTGGTGCTGCCTTCAGAGCTGGGCAGCTGGGGAGCGGTGGCTGCTGGCTGGGAGCCCAGCTCTGAAGGCAGAGCCACCGCCAGCAGCAGCGCAGAAGTAAGGATTACATGGTACGGTATTGCCACCCTTACTTCTGCGCTGCTGTCTGTAGAGCTGGGCCCGCAGTCAGCAGCCACCACTCTCTGGCCCCCCAGCTCTGAAGGCAGCATCGCAGAAGTAAGGGTGGCATGGTATGGTATTGCCACCCTTACTTCTCCGCTGCTGCTGGCGGGGTGCTGCCTTCAGAGCTGGGCACCTGGCCAACAGCCTCCTCTCTCTGGCTGCCCAGCTCTGCAGACAGCAGCACAGAATTAAGGGTGGCAATACCATAACCCTCCCTGCAACTCCCTTTTGGATCAGGACCCCCAATTTGAGAAACGCTGATCTCCCCCTTGAAATCTGTATAGTATAGGGTAAGAGCACATAAAAGGCCAAATTTCATGGGATGCGAAGGAGAGGGAGGCCAGATTTCAGGGTCCATGATGTGTTTTTCATGGCTGTGAATTCAGACTCATAGACTTTAAGGTCAGAAGGGACCATTATGATCGTCTAGTCTGACCTCCTGCACAACGCAGGCCACAGAATCTCACCCACCCACTCCTGTTACAACTCCCTGACCTATTGTCTGAGCTATTGAAGTCCTCAACTCATGGTTTAAAGATTTCAAGGTGCAGAGAATCCTCCAGCCAAGTGACCCGTGCCTCATGCTGCAGAGGAAGGTGAAAAACCCCCAGGGCCTCTGCCAGTCTGCCCTGGAGAAAAATTCCTTCCCGACACAAAATATGGTGATCAGCAAAACCGTGAGCATGTGGGCAAGAATCACCAGCCGGACACTTAGGAAAGAATTCTCTGTAGTAACTCAGATCCCACCCTATCTAGCATCCCATCACAGGCCATTGGACATATTTACTGCTAATAGTCAAAGATCAATTAATTGTCAAAATTAGGCTATCCCATCATACCATTCCCTCCATAAACTTATCAAGCTTAGTCTTTAAGCCAAATGTGTCTTTTGCCTCCACTGCTCCCCTTGGAAGGCTATTCCAGAACTTCACTCCTCTGATGGTTAGAAACCTTCATCTAATTTCAAGTCTAAACTTCCTGATGGCCAGTTTATATCCATTTGTTCTTCTGTCCACATTGGTACTGAGCTTAAATAATTCCTCTCCCTCCCTAGTATTTATCCCTCTGATATATTTATAGAGAGCAATCATATCTCCCCTCAGCCTTCTTTTGGTTAGGCTAAACAGGCCAAGCTCTTTGAGTCTCCTTTCATAAGACAGGTTTTCCATTCCTCAGATCATCCTAGTTGCCCTTCTCTGTTTGAATTCCAGTTTGAATTCATCCTGTTCCAGTTTGAATTCATCCTTCTTAAACATGGGAGACCAGAACTGCACACAATATTCCAGATGAGGTCTCACTAGTGCCTTGTATAACGGTACTAACACCTCCTTCTCTCTACTGGAAATACCTCGCCTGATGCATCCCAAGACCACATTAGCTTTTTTCACAGCCATATCACATTGGCGGCTCATAGTCATCCTGTGATCAACCAATAATCCGAGGTTCTTCTCCTCCTCTGTTACTTTCAAGTGATGTGTCCCCAGTTTATAACAAAAATTCTTGTTATTAATCCCTAAATGCATGACCTTACACTTCTCACTATTAAATTTCATCTTATTACTATTACTCCAGTTTATAAGGTCATCCAGATCTTCCTGTATGATATACCGGTCCCTCTCTGTATTAGGAATACCTCCCAGCTTTGTGTCATCTGCAAACTTTATTAGCACATTCCCACTTTTTGTGCCAAGGTCAGTAATAAAAAGATTAAATAAGATTGGTCCCAAAACCGATCCCTAAGGAACTCCACTAGTAACCTCCTTCCAGTCTGACAGTTCACCTTTCAGTGTGACTTGTTGTAGTCTCTCCTTTAACCAGCTCCTTATCCACCTTTCATTTTTCATATTGATCCCCATCTTTTCCAATTTAGCTAATAATTCCCCATGTGGAACAGTATCAAATGCCTTACTGAAATCAAGGTAAATTAGATCCACTGCATTTCCTTTGTCTAAAAAATCTGTTGCCTTCTTAAAGAACGGTTTCAGAGTAGCAGCCGTGTTAGTCTGTACTCGCAAAAAGAAAAGGAGTACTTGTGGCACCTTAGAGACTAACAAATTTGTTAGTCTCTAAGGTGCCACAAGTACTCCTTTTCTTCTTAAAGAAGGAGATCAGGTTGGTTTGGCACGATCTACCTTTTGTAAAACCATGTTGTATTTTGTCCCAATTACCATTCACCTCAATGTCCTTAACTACTTTCTCCTTCAAAATTTTTTCCAAGACCTTACATACTGCAGAGGTCAAACTAACAGGCCTGTAGTTACCCGGATCACATTTTTTTCCTTTCTTAAAAATAGGAACTATGTTAGCAAGTCTCCAGTCATACAGTACAACCCCTGAGTTTACAGATTCATTAAAAATTCTTGCTAATGAGCTTGCAATTTCATGTGCCAGTTCCTTTAATATTCTTGGATGAAGATTATCTGGGCCCCCCGATTTAGTCCCATTAAGCTGTTAGAGTTTGGCTTCTACCTCAGATGTAATATTACTACCTCAGAGGTAATATCTACCTCCATATCCTCTTTCCCGTTTGTCATCCTACCATTATCCCTAAGCTCCTCATTAGTATCATTAAAGACTGAGGCAAAGTATTTGTTTAGATATTGGGCCATGCCTAAATTATCTTAACCTTCACTCCATCCTCAGTGTTTAGCAGTCCCACTTCTTTCTTTGTTTTCTTCTCATTTATATGGCTGTAGAACCTTTTACTATTGGTTTTAATTCCCTTTGCAAGGTCCAACTCTACATGGCCTTTGGCCTTTCTCACTTTATCCCTACATGTTCTGACCTCAGTAAGGTAGCTTTCCTTGCTGACCCCTCCCATCTTCCACTCCTTGTAGCCTTTGTGCTTTTTCTTAATCACCTCCCTGAGATGCTTGCTCATCCAGCTTGGTATACAATTCCTGCCTATGAATTTTTCCCCCTTTCTTGGGATGCAGGCTTCTGATAGTTTCTGCAACCTTGACTTGAAGTAATTCCAGGCCTCCTGCGCCTTTAGATCCACAAGTTCTTCAGTCCAATCCAATTCCCTAACTAATTTCCTTAATTTTTGAAAGTTAGCCCTTTTGAAATCAAAAACCCTAGTCACAGATCTATTTTCGTTTATCCTTCCATTTAGTTTGAACTGAATTAGCTCATGATCACTCAAACCAAGGTTCTCCCCTACAACCATTTCTTCTATGAGGTCCTCACTACTCACCAAAACCAAATCTAAAATGGCATCCCCTCTTGTTGGTTCAGCAACTACTTGGTGAAGGAATCCATCAGCTATCACATCCAGGAAAATCTGAGCCCTATTATTATTACTAGCATTTGTTCTTCAGTCTATATCTGGAAAGTTAAAGTCTCCCATGATCACACAATTCCCATTAGTATTTACTTCATTGAAAACATTAAAGAGGTCTCTATCCTTATCCAAATTGGATCCCGGTGGTCTATAGCACACCCCAAGCACTATCCCGGGGAGGCTCTAGTAGCTTTCTTCCCCAATATGACTTTTGCCCAGACAGACTCTGTCTTATCCATTCCATTACTTATTTCTTTACAGTCTACCTCATCATTGATATACAATGCTACTCCACCACCATTGCCTTTATTTCTGTCTTTCCTTAACAGCACATACCCTTCAATATCTGTACTCCAGTCATGACTACTATTCCACCATGTTTCTGTTATCCCTATAATATCTGGTTTCACTTCCTGCACCAGAAGCTCTTGTTCCTCCATTTTGTTACTGAGACTCCTCACATTAGTGTACAAACATCTTAATTTTTGCTGTTTGGCTTCTCTCACATTCTTTATCCAATTAGGCACAGACATTCTACTGCCAGTATCACCTATTCGACTGGTATCTACACTACCCGTCCTACTTATGTCCATTCTCCTACCTATGGCTATATCCTTTCTTACTTTGTTTTCTTCCCTCTCAATGTTCAAATCCGGCATAGAGATTACCTGGACATCTCCCCCAAATTCCTAGTTTAAAGCTCTCTTAATCAGTTGTGCCAGCCTCCATCCTAGAAGTCTATTTCCCTCCCTACTCAGGTGAAGTCCATTCCGAGAGAACAGTCCTCTGTCCATGAATGCTCCCCAGTGGCCATACATCCCAAAGCCCTCCTTACAGCACCACTGCCTGAGCCATCTGTTGATCACCATAATCTTGTCACACCTTTGTTGCCCTTCTCTAGGAACAAGCAGAATCCCACTGAAGATCACCTGAGCCTCGATTTCCTTAAGCGTCTTCCCCAGCCTGGCATAGTCTTCCTTGATACGTTCCAGCAAGAATCTAGCCGTATCATTTGTTCCCACATGAAGGAAAATCAGTGGATTCTTTCCCGCTCCCGTTCGGTTCCTCTTCAGCCTCAGGTCCACATCCCGTATCTTAGCACTCGGGAGACAGCACACCCTTCTGTTCTCTGGATCAGTCCTAGTTACAGGCCTGTCTATTCTTCTCAGTAAGAAGTCCCCAATCACATAGACCTGCCTTTTCCTGGCGATGGTGCGATTCTCCAGTCTATCTCCTGTTCCCTCTGGCTGCAAGTCCTCTCGATTCCTATTGTCCCTTGCAATCCTCTGCAACCTATCCCGTATCCTCCTAGGGATCATATTTTGTGTTGTTATCTCCATTGACTCTTCCCCTCTTCCTGTAGGACTAGCTGCTCTTCTCTTTTTCCTTGCCCTATCACCTTCAGTGACCACCTGCTGTGCCCCTTCTTCATTTTCCAACTCTGCAAACCTGTTCCTGAGCTCTATTTCTCCTTCACTAGCCCGTCTTTTCCTCTGCCTGGCTCTCTTAGTCACATGCTTCCACTGTCCACTTTCCTCACCCAGCAGTCTCCCCTTAGAGTTCTTCAGTCCTGCTTCCATCTGCAAGTCTGAGCTTTTTCCTTCAGCCTCCTCATGTCTTTGCTCCATCATCCATCACTCTGCTCCTTGAAGTCTTTAAACCACGATTTGAGGACTTCAATAGCTCAGACATAGGTGAGAGGTTTTTCGCAGGAGTGGGTGGGTGAAGTTCTGTGGCCTGTGTTGTGCGGGAGGTCAGACTGGATGATCATAGTGGTCCCTTCTGACCTTAGTATCTATGAATCCACTCGAACCCACTTCTAAACTCAACCAGAGTTTCCACCTGCAATCCCAATCCTCGGATCTTTTCTTCCATCAGCTCTATTGAGAGGCACTTCATGCAGACAAAACACTTTTCAGGTACCCCCTCCAGGATCATGTACATGCCGCAGCTTCCACATCCAGTCATCTTCATTGTGTCTTCCACTGCTTGGGTCACTACCACTGCTGCCTCTGTATCTGTCATAGACTTCTCACCTAAGTCCTGTTAGTCCGGGAAACACGAACCAAACCAAACCAAACCCCCAACGAGCACCAAAACACTGCCCAGACCACCACACTCTCCCTTCACTCCCCTGTCTGTTCCTCTGCCTGGCTCTCTTAGTCTTCCCCACAAACTCCCCTTGCACAGTCTCACTCAGACTCCCCTGTTTACAGCTCTGTTTGCTGGCTCCTGTGCCGCTGCAGCTGTCTATGCTGCTGCTTGACTGGCTGGCTACCTTTATAGAACCCCCAGTCAGAGAAACCCCGCCCCCTAATCAGCTCGGCTTCTCTCCCAGCACACAGCCTCTCCAAATACAAATACCTACAAATACCTTCTCCTCCAACAGAACTCGCACTCAAACTCCCCTGTTTACAGCTCTGTTTGCTGGCTCCTTTGCAAATTTGATAGGGCCCTACCCATAAATTCAGAACCTCATGTGAAGATCTACTATCTTATCACTCACATCTGTGAAAGCCTCTTGGGTCCACAGGAACAACTAACTAAGCACAGGACCACATAAGATGCCTTTCCAAAAATCCACCTGTGTGGATCTGACTACAGAACTGGGGCTTTAGATGCTAAGTGGTGCTTCAGTGATGTTTATTCCTTGTGTTGGCCTTCTGCAGAGGGTGACTTTCATCCTAAATGCACTAAAGACAAAAAGGGAAGATGCTTATCATTCAATCCTTAGGTATATTACCAGTCAGTCTCAGTCAAGATGCTGTCTGGGCCAAATTAAATATACATACACATTTTTTTCTGCACCACAAGAAGAGACATTTAAAGAGACCATTTAAAACTTTAAAAATTATGAAAATGGGATTTCTGTCTTCTACCATTCACACATCAACCAGATTATTGGTTCTAGTGAGAAAGGGAACAGTACAATCAGGTGTAATTAAAATTGGTGGTAAAACTGTCTCATAGAATGATAGAATATGAACTTAATTCAGGAAATGATATGAAGCTGAAATTCCATCTAGAATTGCAAGGTATAGCACAGTATGATGACCAACAAGCTTAGACAAAAGGAACAACCATGGATAATGCTAAAACTTTCAATTGATTTAGCAGAGTATATTCTCTAGTTTCCATCTTGGGATTTGTTTGTTTGTTTCTTGGCAGACAGAGAAAGCTAGCAATTTTCTGGTTTCTTATTTCCTAGAGTATGAAGATACTTTTGCAAAGCAGCATGTGTCTACTTTGCAGAGGGCAAGACTGACAGAAAAATCAATCAGGGTTTCAAAAGTTATCACATGAAAAGGACATTGGTTTGTGAGTCTGAGAATATCAAACGGCATAAATTTACCACTTCCAGGACACTTGTGAAGTCCTGTACCAAAGCTAAAGACAGAGTTTTGACGAACAATAAGATGATCATTACTGTTGCTGGATATCTGCTTGCAGATATCAGGAATTCTTTCATCTTCACATGTGTGATACTCCAGGTAACTATAGTATGTAGCCTAGCAAGTTTATTTTCAGGTGTGTTACATCGCTGATGTCTGGAATGCCTCATTAATACCCAGCATTCCCTAAAATAGGAGATTCCGTTCCTGGTATAAGAGAAGCCTTTGATCCATTGACAGAGAATACAAACGTTATTTATATAAAGATTATAGTTTAGGAAGCAGTCAAGTTGATTTATCTGCAGTGCACTGGGCAAATTAGAATAATTAAGAATGACTCATTTTCAATAGAAGAAAATAGTAGGGACTCGGTAAAAGAATGCAGTCTCCTCACAATACTTCCTTCTAACTATGCAAAAAACATGAGATCTGTATTTCAGAGCTGTCTAAAGATATTCATAAGGAAAAGAGAAAGAAGAGCTACTGCTGGAACCTATAAGTAGTGACTTTTTAAATACTTTTTACAAAAAAATCATAATTCAGTTTAATTGAACACATCTTGGGAATATGAATGAGCTTAATGTTCAGAATTTTACTGTCTTTTTGTTTTGTTCAAGAATATTATAACTAATGAAGGAATCCGTAAACTCTTTTTACATAGTGATTTTGTAAGTTTACTGCTGGATATGAAGGTATCATTGCATGAGTTATGTCCATCCTCACTCCAATGCTATTAATAACAAAGAAATTATGGCTCAAAACATGAGATAGATTCTTTAATAGGCCATAAGCAAAGTAAAATATAATGGAGAAAAATGAGAATTAAGGCCCTGATCCTGCAATGAGGTTTGCTCATGTGGATCTCATTGCAGAATCAGGGCACAGATTACTAAATTATAGGTCTGATCTTGCAAACTCACTGCATCACCACTCCCTTTGAATCAATCAATCAACCGATATAAGAAAGTATCCCTATTCAGCAGTAGCACTTAAAATTAAACATGCTGAAATTGCTTTCCTGAATAGCGATTGATTTGAGCGCATGCTTAATTACTTTTCTGAATGGTTGCCAGAGAGGCAAAGATAAAATTACAGGAAGACTACTGTAGTTATCCCAGATGAAGTTTCAAACAAAATAATTTTTAAGCATTTATCTAAGTAAAAAGAGTGTCATTTGTAATTTTAAAAAAAATGAATTATTGTTAAGGCTTTATCTTTTCATTAATAATTCCGTATTGTGTTGTCATGTATCTATCGCTCAGCTGTAAAAAATTGCTTGTGGCTGAAACATGCAGTGTAGGAGCTAATTAGTTTTATTTTGTTGGTTCATGAGTACAAATATTGAACAAAATTGCTTTAGATATTAAATGATGCAACTCAGATTCTAAATGATCAAGATACTTAAGCTTGCATAACTTCAAGCATACAAGGAGTCCTAATGAAGTTATTGAAGTCAATGGAGCTGCTCAATCGCTTAAAGTTAGGTATGTGCTTATGTAGCTTGCGCTCCATATACTTTTATTGTTTAAGAAGTAGGATTTATTTATGTGCTGACAATCTGGATACATTACCTTTATTCTGCACTTGTACAGTGCCTAGCACAAATCAGATCCTGCTGCATATGGCTATGCTATGGTAATACAAATAACCACCACCAATACCTGTATCAGAAAGACAGATGATCCCAACAGAGGCCAACATAAAGTTATCTGTGGAAAAAGTCTTGAAGTCAGTGGGACTATTGAGCGCCTTGGAGGAGCTAGTCCTCAAAATGCAGGTTAGGTGACTAAATGGCTTTGAAAATTCTGGCCTTAATTTTCAAAGTAGCGCACAGGGACTTAGCTATATCACTTCCATGAACATTAATGGAAGCAGAGTGGCTGTATTGCTGTGCAAAGCTTTACAGATTTAAAAGGAAGAGGTATATTTTATTCTGTTTCTCTTTAATTATAGACTCAGGACTGGAAGAGACCTCAAGAGGTCATCTAGTCCAGTACCCTGCACTCAAGTCAGGACTAAGTATTATCTAGACCATTCCTGACAGATGTTTGTCTAACTTGCTCTTAAAAATCTCCAATGATGGAGATTCCACAACCCCCCTAGGCAATTTATTCCAGTGCTTAACCACCTTGACAGTTAGGAATTTTCTTCTAATGTTCAACCTAAATCCCCCTTGCTGCAAATTAAGCCCATTGCTTCTTGTCCTATCCTCAGGGGTTAAGAACAACAATTCTTCTCCCTCCTCCTTGTAACAATCTTTGATGTACTTGAAAACTATTATCATGTCCCCTTCTCTTTTCCAGACTAAACAAACCCAATTTTTTCAATCTTCTGTCATGGGCCTTGTTTTCTAGACCTTTAATTATTTTTGTTGCTCTTCTCTGGACTGTTTCCAATTTGTCCACCTCTTTCCTGAAATGTGGCCCCCAGAACTGGACACAGTACTCCAGTTGAGGCCTAATCAGCGTGAAGTAGAGCGGAAGAATTACTTCTTGTGTCTTGCTTACAACATTCCTGCTAATACATACCAGAACGACGTTAGCGTTTTTTTGCAGCAGTGTTACACTGTTGACTCATATTAAGCTTGTGGTCCACTATAACGCCCAGATCCCTTTCTGCAGTATTCCCTCCTAGGCAGTCATTTCCCATTTTGTATGTGTGCATGTGATTGTTCCTTCCTAAATGAAGTACTTTGCATTTTTCCTTATTGAATTTCATCTTCAGACAATTTCTCCAGTCTGTTCAGTTCATTTTGAATTTTAATCCTATCCTCCAAAGCACTTGCAATCCCTCCCAGCTTGGTATCATCTGCAAACTTTATAAGTGTACTCTCTATTCCATTATCTAAATCATTGATGAAGATATTGAATAGTACCAGACCCAGAACTGATCCCTGCGGGACCCCACTCCTTATGCCCTTCCAGCATGACTGTGAACCACTGATAACTACTCTCTGGGAACAGTTTTACAGCCAGTTTTGTATCCACCTTATAGTAGCTCCATCTAGGTTGCATTGTCCTAGTTTGATTATGAGAAGGTCATGTAGGACAGTATCAAAAGCTTTACTAAAGTCAAGAGATACCATTTCTACCGCATCTAATGATTGACACTTCAGTGATTACTGAAGATCACTTGTAGGGATACTATGGTATAGTAACACATCCAGTGCTGAAGAGCACTGTAGAACACTTTTAGTTACCTGTACTATACACTTTAAGAGCCTGTATTACTTTCCAGCTGGGGACATGTTGCAGCCATCCTCATACTCTACAGCTGTGAATTGTTTATTTCACTGCAGGGAAATACTGATCTTGTTTCAAATACTTTTTTTTTTCTTTTAAACTTTGTCACATTCTAGAGTGCAAATTTAAGTCCATCACTGTCTCTTCTATTCCTCTCCTTCCGATGATTACTATCTGTAGCAAAAAGGGAATAGCACACAGTTCCTTTTTCCTTCAAAATGTGATGTTTCACAGGGCTCAAACTTGTGATGTTTCCCTCTTAATCAGTCTGACAACTGTTTTCACAATAAAACCTATTTCTGAAGAATATCACATCCATTATTTTAAACTGTTTGAAAAGTGTGTTCAGTTGCAAAAAGAGATACACATCAGCACTTATACTGAAAAAAAGGTCTAACAAGTGTGCATTTAATCTGACTTAATTACTTTAAAAGGTTAGATTGGCACCTCAGTGGTATGTTGATGGGCATGTTAAAATGCCATATAGATTAGTTGTTTGCAGTGTTGAAGCTATGTTCGTCCCAGGATATAAGAGAGACAAGGTGGGCTTGAGGTCTGAAGTGCTTTTGCAATGCTGCTCAGCATATTTAGGGTTGTATGTAGTGGTCAGAGAATTATAGATGGTAATGATGAAGACGAAGTTTTGTTTCTTGCATTTGCTCAGGAAGTTGATGCACTGTTAAATTTGGCTTCCTTCTTCATGTTGTGGCGTTTCCATTTCAGATGGCAGAATTCAGCATCTTTCATTTTTGTTTGCCATGTTGTCTGCACAGCTCAAAAACTTGTCTCTCTCACCAACAGAAGTTGGTTCAGTAAAAGATATTAGCTCACCTTCATTATCTCTCTCATAGAAAAAGTTGATTAGGTTCCAAAACAAACAAAAAGATTAAAATCAGTTCCTTTGTTACCCTGTAGGCCTAGGAGAGAGTTGCTGATATAAACTAAATTTTGTGCATGGTAACTGGTGAAAAAAACAATAAAAAGCCATGGAGAAAAAAGCCACTTGCTCTGGATTGATGGTGTGACAGACCAGATTCAGGCTACTTATTGTAATGTGATTTATTAGTTTGGTTTAAAGAAAAGTGATGGTCAACATTTCCATAAAGTTGACTAAAACAGCCTCTCTCTGGGATATCAGGATGTAAAACAAAAAGCTCTAGACTCTTCTAGTCAAAGCTGGAGGTCTTGCCTCAGCACAGGGGGCTGGATTTCTATGATTCCACTATTCCACTAATACTAGTGAGGAACGGAGGTCTTGCAGGAAGTCCATGGCAGAACCAAGAACAGATCAAAATTCTCCGATTACCAGTTCTGTGCTTTAGCAAGCAGACGAGACTCTGCCTTTTATGCAGTACTACTACGATAGTTATTTTAACACTTTCATATTGGGAAGTTCTTGGTGCTCCGCTTACTGCAGATGTAAATGGTTTACTGAATAGCACACAAACACTACCTTTGTTTCAAGTAATTCTACAAATCATTCTAGACGCAAAAACCAGATTGTGGCCCAGATCACCTGGCAGAGCAAAGTGGGTCGAAGGCATCCTCTTACTGCCTGGGATATCTAGATCACAGTAAGGAGACAAGACAAGTTGGGGGGAGCAAGTGGAGCCTTGGCTCTGGCCCCACAATGCACCAGGAGAAGTACTCCAGAGACAAGCATAGGCCTGGTGGTGCAGGGTACTTCCCGCACAGAGCACAGGGAAACCAGGAGGAAAATTGTGACTCAGAGTTATCTATGGTCTGGTTGACTCTAGTAGCAGCACAGCAACGGCTGCACTTGGCTTAGGAATTGGCCGAAAGCCATGACTGAGCCCAAAGCAAACAAAGGCCACTCTGTCTTTGGTAAAGCAGATTGGACAAGTATTGCCAAGTATCTTAATACAGACTCACAACATGGATCGAAACAGCTAAATCTCAAGATGCTTTACACTTTCAAAATTAGCCAGTCTTATTACAAAATTTTTCATTAATTCAAACAATCTCACCAATAGTATCCTTTATAATAACCTTTAGCTCTTATACAGTGCTTTTCATCATTGATCTTAAGGTACTTTGCCAAGGACAGAAAGTATTAATTATCTGCATTGTACAGAAAAGGAGATTTAGGCTCAGAGAGGTGAAGTGATTTGCCTAAGGTCACACAGCAGATAGGACCAGGGGAAAAACAAACAAACAAACAAACAACCCCCCCCCCCCGACAGTCTCCTGACTCTCAGTCCAGTGTCCTATCCACTTAACTATGCTGCTTCTATGTCTTCTTTAGAAAGATTTGCATTTTAATAAAAACTTCCATCAGTGTGGTCCCTTTTATCCCAAAGGATGTAACATCAATTTCAAAACAGGATTCATTTTGCCACCCTTGCTGTACAGCACTTCAGCTTTTTAACAGCCTACATCAACATTGTGTATCTCAACTGATTAAGGCAGAAAGTGATAAAAGTTTAGTCACTCGGTTGTTCAGTACTTTGTAGGATAAGAGAATACACTTCTGGTAGTGATTGTTTGGTAGCATAAAATTCTACCTGTACCTTATAATAAAACTAGATAGAACAGAATATTTTCAATGGCTATAGATATAGAATTAGAGATTTGGGGGTTAACAATAAAAACACAAAAATTAGATGTGATTTTCTGAGCAGTGCAGAGGATTTAGTTACACATCTTCCTTTAACTTTAATGGAATGTGTGTGTTTAAATTCCTTGCGCTACTTGGAAAGTATAAACTATATTTTAACTGTCTAGTACACATCTATCACAGCTCATCTGTTTGGAAATATTATTAGGTACTTGCTAAGGTTACAAGTTTGTAACATTCACTCCACTTTCTCTTTTGCAATACATTCAGATTAGTTTAAATTTTTTGTAGAGCTAGGTGGGAAATTGTTTTCTCATCCTGCAAGCAGTCAAGATTTTGCATTTTTACCCATCCCAAACTGAGTTAAGAAGTGGAAAAATTCAGATTGGGTCAATCAGAACATTTTATTGTGATAATTTTGAAGAGTTTCATTTCTATTTCAACCCTCTAAAATTGTTTCCACCTTGATTTTAGTATAAATTAACTAAAATTTTGAAACAAAGTTGTTTTGATCCAAAAAATAGAACTTTTCATATTGGAAATGTCAGAGACATTTCAACAATTCTGAATTTTTCCCCCCCAATAAAGTTTTCCAATTGTGAGATTTTTCAAATTGGATCCTTTTCCACAAACCTTTTCAATTTTGATTAACATTTTCCAAATGAAAAAAAAATGTTCCATTGGAAAATTCCTAAGCTGCTCTAATTGTTTGTAATAATTTATAGTCAACTGTTAAAAGTAAATAAAAATAATTAAATCTCAGTGAGAGGGACCTCATCACATTACCTTTTTGACAGAGACTGGGAGGTAGACCATCAAATTTTTGTATAGATTCAATGCACAGTTAAGCAAGATTCTATGTACATATTTCAGCATATGGGATCTAAGTGTATTTGTGATTACATGAAATTATAGTTTGCAATTGTGTTTTGATATTGATAAGAATTTTATTGCCACTCAGACATTAAGATTTTTTATTATTAAGTGAAAATACATATTATGTCAATTAGGACTGGGCCAGTGGCTGGATCTGGATTTTCAGTTAGGGGTTCAGATTCAAGGGCAAATCAGTGCTGGGGTTCACGTTGATATTCAAGAATGTCAAAATATTATAAGTTACTTTTATGAGACATCAGCTATATTCAAATCTGAATCAGACAACAGGCCCACTTTGATATTAAGTTCTACCGAGAATCACGCATAAGACTAGGAATTAGAATCTGAATATAGACTCTTCATATGGAGATTTGAAAAGGTTTGCATTTCAGAGTCCACTTCTGTGCTTCTCTAATTTCATTTAAAGAAAGTTTTTTTAAAAAAATCTAGGGCAATAAAGCAATTTTAATACACAACCTCCACTTATAGAAAAAAACAAAGTATGCAAAATTGTGGAACAAGTTCAGTCAAGTACAGACTAGACAAATCAGATATTATGTTCTCACAACCAACAATGAAATATTTTATATGAACAATATTGTATGTGTCTCTAATAACATCACTACTCTTTTACACAGGCCACACCATCAAACAACTATTTACTTTTTTGCAGCCTTTTAACATCAACTCACTCATTCCTGCTAGTCACACCCTTCCCCATCCCCCTTGGGAAAGTCTGAAAATGCTGGGTTCCCTCTTCTCAGTACTGCAAATCAAAAATAGTGAGCACCTCCAGATTAAGAAATGGCTTAAAATTGTGACATTTTAACAATAATAAATGTGTTATTTTTATTTCCCTACTTATTTTTGCACATTTAGGGGCATGTCTTCAAGCTTTTCTCTTCAACCATGACAGCGAGAAAGTTTTTGTTTTTTTAAAACAGAGTCTTACACATGACTCCCAAGTTAAGCAACTCTTCAACTGAAATAAGATTGTCCATATGGGGGTTTGCACTGATTTAACTAAAGCTGTTAACAGCCACAGCTTAAGTTACTTGTGCAGATGAGACCTCAGACTGTCTTATCGGTTTCTGTTCTCTCTCCCTTCACACACATCCTATTCTAAAAATCCCTTTCTTAATATTTATTTCCTCTGCAACCAACTCCCCCCCCCCCCCCTTTCTTCACTTCCAAGCTCTTTCCTACCTAGGGTGACCAGATGTCCCGATTTTATAGGGACAGCCCCGATTTTGGGGTCTTTTTTTAAAATACAGGCTCCTATTAACCCCCACCCACTGTCCTGATTTTTCACACTTGCTGTCTGGTCACCCTATTCCTACCCTACCTCATCAATGTGCCTCCATCCTGATCCAGTGGGACACCTGCCACAGGATATTATTGTCTCACATCTATTCAACCGCGTAATCTGACATATCTTTTGAAACTGCCAACAAGGGTGTAACATTAGCGCCAGTGCTGATGGAAGGTTTCTGAGGTTGAGAGAGATGTGAATGCTTGCCCATTAAGACCAGATCTGAGAATAGACCACCAACTCATTTCACATTGGTCACTGAACAGCCTCCAGTTCACTAGTGCTCTGTTCCTACAAAGAGAGAAAAAAATCTCTTGTATCCCCATAGCTAACAGTAGCAAGAACTTAAACAAAGGTTTCATCTCATGGCTTGACAGTGGAAAGGATATGGCACCAGGATCCACATAAAATGGAATCCAAATATAAAAGTTCCTGAGCAGAGTAACCCAAAGTCTAGAAAAATTGGGCTCCAAAAGAAATATTGAGGGACACCACAATAAAACTCTCTCTTGCTAGAGAACAGAAAGTCTGAAATACTTTTACTTACTGAAATTATTTCAAATGTTTGGAGCAGCAGGAGCATGTTGGCAACTCTTTAGTCACAGCAAGATGCTGGCATGTTATTAGTATTCAGCTCTATTACCAGTGGGTAAATCGGCACAAAAAAGGTCTGTCTTTGCTGGTACTGCGACTGCTGCATTGTTTCCACTTGCATGTATTCCTCTATAGCTTTAATGAATGTATTTGACTGTTGGCAGGTGCATCAGAGCATTGTTGGGCTGAATGTGTGATTGATTGTTCCTTTTTTCAGGAGTACAAATTGAATGGTTGTGAGTATTTGTGTATGTTTACTAGTCTGAGAGTGTTGGGAGGCAAGTGCTCTGCAATTGGGTCCCCTTTGTATCATTTAGAAGAAGCTGCACGTTTCAAATTATTGCAACTTTGAAGTTCCAACGTTGAGTATACGTCAAACGTTTAAGGATAAAATGCAATGTGACATAACTGGTTCCTAAAAGTGGTTATGACTTTGGCTGTAAAGCAAGAGGTGTTTTGAGCATTTATTAAAATGACTGGGGAATAAAATTGTAGGCAATATTATGATTACTTTCTACACATTGATAGAGAAATCACGGATTTTATCTACAATTTTCTGATCAAGTACATACTCTTTAAAGATAATATCATCAGGAAGTGCTCCTGCAGTGCATCAGACTTTAGTTCTAACAAAAGAAATAAAAGAGGCTGCTCAGAAAGGCATGAGTATACTGGAAGGCCTAAGTCCTGTTCTCACTGAAATCAGTGAGAGTTTTGCTATTGCTTTCAATGGAAGCAGGATCCCTAATTACTACTATTTATATTACGGTAGCACTTATGAGCCCTAGTCAGGAGCAAGGCCTGCCTCTGCCTCCAAGACAGTGGAACTGGAATAATTCCACTACCTAAGTGGTTGGGAAATCTACATCATGTCTTTGGAGCTGGTGCTCTCTAGGTGAAAAGATGTACAGTGGCACACAAATCTCACAAACCGGACCACCTTCTGCTCTAAGTGAAAGGCATACTTGGTTTATCTTGCCTTCTCTAACACAAAGACATAGAAGCATGCACATATTTAAAAAAAAATCTGACCCCTTATCAAAACATTTCTCTGCACACACAATGTTCCCCTGGAGCAGAAGGTGAGGGAAAGAAGAAACCACACATGACAGCTGACAGTCATCTGACAATGCCCTTCTGGAAGGGGCTCAGCTACTACAGTAATGAGGGTGTGATAAGAACCTGTATAGAATCAACTACAAAATGATGTCAAAGGCCTCTCGATCCTAGAAGAGGCACTTTTAAAATGTTTAAATATGAATAAATAGCTAGAACTCTAAATCCATTTGAGTACTAGGGGCCTGGACAGTAGGTGGGAATGGATGGGCAGCAGATATTAGTACACGTATGTTATGGTGATGGAGTGGCTGTGTGAATGTCACTTACTGTGATGATGGGCAAAATCCTAACTCCATTGATGTCAATGGCAAAGCCTCCATTGATGTCCAGTGTGCCAGGATTTCATGTACAGTGTTTTCGAATGTTTACATAGTACAACTGGTTAGAAAACATTTTTGATGAAAAATGCTGTTTTCATAAAGACTAAAATGTTTGTGAAAGTTGTCATGATTTTCTAAATTTGTTTAGAAAAAAACGAAAAAGCATTTCAATAAATGTCAAAATGGGAGTTTTGATGGTCAGAATGGAACTTTTCAATTTATTTTGAAATGAAATGTATTTTTATATTAAAATAAATACAAAAAGTTTTAAAATATAGAAAATCAGAGTGAAATGTTTTGATTTTATTGAAAACAAAACATTTAATTGACCTGAATGATCTTTTTTAAAAAAAATTCTCATGGGAAAATTTTGAAGTGTTTTGATCTTGGTTTTTTGGGGGGGGGTTGAGAACTGAAATTAATTTGAAATTGTGGAAATTTCTTCCCAACAAAAAATCTGGTTTCTGCTCAGCTCTGTATCATAGGTCCTCAGCTCATAACACTATGTACCATTTAGTTGGTACACAGATATTACTGAGATGGACATCTTAAAAATAAAGTGAATAGATAGATAAATTTGAGCTTTGCATAATCATACAACAATTGTATAGGATTTGGCCCACATTTCTTATGAATAGCAAAAGACAATCAAGGCTAGAACATGAAAACTGTAGAGTAATTAACAATCTTCATGATTGTATCTAAAGCATGTCATGGGGCCAATGGCCCTTCAGGAGAATGAGGGGCTAACTGGTCCGTGTCATGTGGGCTACAGATGGGAACACTCAGGTGCTCCAGCTGGAGCCCCTTTAGCTAATTAGTAATGGAGCAGCGGAGATAGAAAAAGGCTGCTTGAACAGCATAAAGGAAAAGTTGCTTAAAATAAAGGGAGCTGTCTTTAGAGGCAGCTTGCTGTGGCTGCAGTCTGGAAAGAACTGACTGGAGGTAGAGTAGGTCTCGAGCGGTCGGGAGCCTGAATCTCATCTTGGAGTAGACGAGAACCCCAAGAGATCTGTCAGGATCCCTTGGGCTGGGGGGTGAAGACAGTTGTGGAATTCCTCTCATTCGGTTCTGGGAAGAAAGCTGGTGGAGGCCTTCATGCCAGAGTGTCCTACAGGTGGAAACAGGCTCTTGGGAAAGGAGTAAGAAGGAGGGAGATCCAGTAGAAGTCGTCCAAGGACAGCAAAATAGGCTTCCATGGGGTGGTGGGGGGAATCCTGAGTTAGGTCCTACAGTGGATAGAAGGAACCCACATGAAGCAGGTTAGGCTCCTGTGGGAGAAGTCTTGGGATAGAGCTTGTAAGTGGGAGCAGGGACACCCCAGTGGTAAACTGCCAACGTCCTTGTGGGGAAGCAGGCAGCATGAGGAATCCCACTAGAGTAGAAGTTATTAGTTTAACCCAAAAGGGGATGAAGAAGAATTGCCCTGGACTTGTTATGATTTTCATTTGGACCCTTTGTCATCCCAAAAGGTGTTTGGACTTCATGTGAGTTAGACAGAGGATTGAGCCCTGGATGAAATGGAGAGGCTGCCAGCCAGCCAGAGGTGCTGGGGATGAAAACTCCCTTGCAGCATTGCACCCTGACAAAGGGGACACTATGAGTCCTGAGTATACCTTCTTTCAGCAATAAATAACTTCTGCAGGAGATTAAATGCTAATCTGCAGTTAAAGCATTTGATAATCATAAATGTTTATTGCAAGTAGACCTCAATACCAAGGTCATTACTGTTATATGTTAAGCTTAAAAAACAATATAACGTAAATCAAGGAAAATATTTCTGTTATGCATTAGTAAATCAGTGTTGCCAGCTCTCACAGTGTTGTGAGTCTCACAGTATTTGGTGTTTTTTCCTTAAGCACCGTGTCACAAACTGAAATAAGCCACTCTTGAGCAGAAATGAAAGCTCCCTCATGGAGGTCTGCACCAGTTTAATAAAATATCTAAAATGCAGTTTAAGTTAAACTTGTAGACAAGGCCTGAGAATAAGGAAGAGGGATGGGATAAAGAAGAAAAGGTCAATTACGTGGAGCCTATTACACCAGTTCTTCAAAGACAACAGTGTGTTCCAGGTAGAATTACAAGTGTTGATGTTCAGTAATAAAGCCCTATATGGTTTGGGTCTGTCCCTAGAAATTTTCAAGGCACATGCATTTTCTTAGGCCTTTGCTTGAAGGGTATGTCTTATGATATATCAATCAGACTTTAGGAGGTGAGTGTCACTTATGTTGACGTTAGTAAACCTCTTGTAGATTTTAATATTGTACAGGCACTTAGGTGAATTTTAGCAAATTTTAGTAAATGTTTTCCTTAGCATTCATTGACTGGCAGTCTAGAAAATGCCAGTATTCTATAGGTTAATGCACGATAGATTTTTTGTGGCTTAGAAATCACCTATCATGAACTAAAAACCAGGAAGCCACAGTATAATTTCATACATTTTGTTGCAATCAGCATGACTTCCATTAACTACAGGAATGAAAATGGTCATTCTACTCTACACAGGTTCTTATAGCATGATCATCATTGTAATAGCTAAGCATCTTCTAGTAGTGCATTAAGCTACACGACTACAAATTTGTCATGTAGTGTTTTTTAAAGTAAATATTGCTATGTATTTATGTTAGAGAAGGCAGGTCAAAGAAATGCACCTTGCACTTGGAGCAAAAGGTAATGAGTTTTGTGATAGAACTTAGTTCCTGGGGGAGTTCATTCCACAGTTATTTTCATTATAACCTGCCCATCACCATCACCACTATCTAACCAATCACATTGTTCAATTGGCAGAAGATTGTCTTGTATAAAGCTATTGCTTTTGTGAGGCAGATGGGTATATTTTGTTTTAAAAAGTGTTTGAAATATCAGCCAGATCCTCACCCTCAAAACAGCCTGATGCTTGGCAGCTGAGGATCCCATTGGCATGGTTGTATATCACCCTGGTAGGTCAGCATTGTGGATGGAGGGTGGTTGTGCTCTGGCTGCTTACCAGTAAATATATCAGCTCCCAGGAGTCCTTTCTAGATGGTTGGATCTGACAACAGCCATGAGGCTGCTGTAAATTATTCCAGGGACTATATCAGCCCCTGGTAAATCAGGAAGCATAAAGCTACTTTTCCTGTCCCCTTCCCCTTATGTCAGGGGTCTCAAACTCAATTTACCTTACGGCCAGTGCCAGTCCTCAAATCCTCCCAGCAGGCCAATAATGTCACTCATGCTGCCCAGAACCTGCCCCCCAAAACTCCACCCCCCACCTGCCTACGGCTCTGGGAGGGAGTTTGGGTGCTGGGTGCAGGCTCTGGGCTAGGGTAGGGGGTGGGGTTGCAGGCTCTAGGAGGGAGTGTGTAGAAAGGGGATGCAAGCTCTGTGAGGGAGTTTGGGGATGCGATGGGGTGTGGGGAGGGGGTGCAGGCTCTGGGAGGGGATCGGGGAGTGCAGCGCTTACTTGGGGCTCCAAGGCAGGGCGGGCTGGGGGGCCTCTGTGCGCTGCTGCCCCCAGGCACCGCCTCCGCAGCTTCTCATTCGCCGCAGGGACGCTTGGGATGGGGGCAGCATGCGGAGGCACAGCCCCCTCCCACCCCGGGGCAGCAGGGAGGCCCAGCAGACACATGGAGCAAGCAGGCAGATGCTGCTCAGCTCTGCTGCGCTGCTGGGGCCCTGGGCCATTTTAAATCCCCGGGGTGGGGGGAGCACCCGGGAGCAGCAGGTGGGGCCAAGAGAGAGACCCATCCCCAAAACTGCTGGAGCCCCGCAGGCCACATTGGGGAGGTTCGTGGGCCACAGACATCCCACGGGCCACAAGTTTGAGACCCTGCCTTATGTCAGTGCTTGACTAGACCCAAGGATCATTGTCAAATTCCAATACATTCTTAACTTTCCCCGGTGTCACTTATCACTGGGATTCATAAGTATTGCTTCTCTTTATGATTCTTTTGTTAACTCCCAAACTTTTCATGAGATTCATAAAACAAGCAGGTTTCAGAGTAGCAGCCGTGTTAGTCTGTATTCGCAAAAAGAGTTGAGCTGTAGCTCACGAAAGCTTATGCTCAAATAAATTTGTTAGTCTCTAAGGTGCCACAAGTACTCCTTTTCTTTTTGATAAAACAAGCAGTATCAGTAAAAATGTATTCCTCTCCTATATAAAAACCATTAGTGATGGGCCAAAGTTACAAAATTCAGGTCCATATTTTGAATGATCCCAAAGCAGTCTTTTTAACAGCTCAGACCCATGGTTTTGATTCAGCTGATTACTTAGACCAGGACCAGTACAATTCACCCCCGCACCCAAGTTCTGAGCCCAGTGCAATAGCTGCCCACCATGGGTTGTCAGTGGCAACTGAAACCAGGACACCTGACACTAAAAGGACGGGCTTCTACTGTTTGAACTAAAGGACTACTGGGTAGCTATAGCAGACTGATTACATCTCTTAAGTGGACTAGATACAAAGAATAGAACAAAGACCCACAGTGTGGCAATGTGAGTCAGTGGTATATCATTGTGATGCACTAAACTGTTGTTACTACTGTCCATATTCTCGCAAGTTCCCTCCAGAAATGAAAATTCATTCAAGATCTTCTCTTAGCTAGATTAAAACTTCAATTATTTCAAAAGCACAGTATTAATAACTAGAATTAACATAATGGAAAATGAAGCAGCACACAAAAACAGTAACTAAAATATAAGCTATTTGTGGAAGTAAAATCTCACTGGCTATGATGAAAGCCATAAATTAAAACATAATTGAGGCTCAGACAGGCTGGATGTTACTTATTAAGAGAAGTTTGTTTGACATTGGAGCATGTGTTTTCATTTAGCAATCAGCATCAATAATTGCACATATGGCCATTAAGGTTCACATAAGGTTTTAAAGAAGAATCATGTTCTTAATTTAGAATTAGCTAACCTAGATGGAGATTTCATACTTTTGCAGTTTGAGCTTCAGAAATATAGTAACAAAAAAGTTTCCTTAAGATCCAACAATTATTTGAAAATTTTCCTGAGATTTCTTGGGACACTATTTCAAACCTAGGTGTTTTGAAAAACTTGTCTCACTACTGGAGATGGCATGAACCAGCGAATGATATACATTAAGGATGGTAGGGTGTAATCTTTGCGGTTGTAGATGAAGTATGTCACAATGGCTATAGACAAGAATACATAAGTATTTCCATACTACAGCGTCTTCAGTTGTCCTATGAATTGCTCACTTCATCTTTCTAGCAGAAATATGCCATGTTATTCCCATCCCAACAGTGAATGTTTTGTGTCTTCCAAGTCTGAAAAAAACAGCTAATTTTGATTAAAGAGTAAAAACACCACATTTTTGCCATTATAAAAAAATATGATTCCCCTCCATGTTACAGTGCCTCAGCAAGAAGTTGCAGAAATGTTTCATTTATCAGGGACATACTATATAAAATTACATGGTTCTGCAGTGAAAATCTTTTCAGAACGGATCACATGATATCTGGCAAGCTGATGTCTGGCTGAATTCTGACTCTCTCCTCATATGTTGAATCACTGTAAATTTCTATTTTTGGACAAATCGACAACACATTTCAGATATAACTGCTAAAACTGCCTGGATAACATCTAATCATAAAAGGTGCATTTCCATGGTATAAAGAAAGGCAATATTTGGTGTAGGGTTCCTTCCCCACTCTGAACCCTGGGGTACAGATGTGGGGACCCGCGTTAAAGACCCCCTAAACTTATTTTTACCAGTTTAGGTTAAAAACTTTCCCAAGGCACAAATTCAGCCTTGTCCTTGAACAGTATGCTGCTGCCACCACCAAGTGATTAAGGGTACGTCTTCACTACCCACCGGCTCGGCGGGTAGTGATCAATCTATCGGGGATCGATTTATTGCATCTCATCTAGATGTGATAAATCGATCCCCGAATCAATGCCTGTACTCCACCTCGGCAGGAGGAGTAAGCGGAGTTGACGGGGGTGCCGCCGCGGTTGATTTGCCACCTTGAAGACGGCCAGGTAACTCAAATTAAGATACTTCGACTTCAGCTACTTCAGATTGGTTAGCGTAGCAGAAGTTGCATATCTTAGTTGGAACCCGCCCCCAGTGTAGCCCAGGCCTTAGACAAAGAACCAGGGAAAGGACCACCTGGAGTCCTATTCCCCCAAAATATTCCCCACAAGACCTTACACCCCCTTTCCTGGGGAGGCTTGAGAATAATATCCTAACCAATTGGTTCCAAAGTGATCACAGACCCAGACCCCTGGGTCTTAGGACAATAGAGAAATCAGTCAGGTTCTTAAAAGAAGGATTTTATTTAAAGGGTAAAAATCACCTCTGTAAAATCAGGATGGAAAATAACTTTACTGGGTCACAAAAGATTCAAAAACGCAGAGGATTTCCCTCTGGGCCAAACTTTAAAGTTACAAAAAGAAAACCAGGAATACACCTTCCTCTCAGCACAGAGAAAATCACAAGCCAAAACAAAAATAAGCTAACGCATTCTCTTGCTAGTACTTACTAATTCTAATGGAGTTGGATTGCTTGCTTCCTTGATCTGTGTCAGGCAAGACCACAGAACAGACAGACCAAAACCTTTACCCCCGCCCCCACCCCAGGATTGAAAGTATCTTGTCCCCTTATTGGTCCTTTTGGTCAAGTGCCAGCCAGTTACCTGAGTTTCTTAACCCTTTACAGGTAAAAGGATTTTGTGCCTCTGGCCAGGAGGGATTTTATAGCACTGTATACAGGAAGGTTGTTACCCTTCCCTTTATATTTATGACGTTTGGTGTGGACACTTTGACTCACCAAAGCAATCATTAAACGTATGAAGTGCAGCTTCTCCAGTTCTCAGTGTTTGAGGCCAGAGGAGACCATTAGATCATCTAGTCTGACCTCCTGCATATCACAGTCCAATACATTTCATCCAGTTACCCTTCTACCGAACTCAATAACCTGTGTTTGGCTAAAGCATATCTTCCAGAAAGGGATCCAGTCTTGAAATAGAAGTGGGAGGCAAACCTGTTTGAAGTCTCTGGGTAAAGGAAAATAGGGGTAAGAAACAAAGGTTATGTCATGGTAGGTGTCTACTATAGACCTTCTAACCAGGAAGAAGAGGTGGATGAGGCTTTGGTTAAAAAAAAAAAATCAAAACCACAGAATTTGGTGGTGATGGGGCACTTCAACTACCCAGACATCTGTTGGGGAAATATGGCAGGGCCCAGATTATCCAACAAGTTCTTGGAATGCAACTTTTTATTACAGAAGGTGAAGAAAGGGACTAGGGAAAAAGCTATTCTAGATTTGTTTTTGACAAATGAGGAGAAACTGGTTGGGAATTTGAAGGTGAAAGGCAGTGTGAGTAAAAAAGTGATCATGAAATGAAAGTTCTATAGAATAGTACAATCAGAATTGGTCGATGAGATCCCACAGGAATCAAGTCCAAGGAAAAAGAGAGAGTTCTCTAAAGAAACATAAAGAGCACAAGAGCTAAACTATCTCAACGCATTGGACGGATAGGAAGTATTGTAGGAGACCACCTGGCTTATCTAGGAGATCTTCAATGACCTGAAATTCAAAAAAGTATCATACAAAAAGTGGAAACTAGGTCATATTATGAAGGATGAATATTAAAAAAAACCCACAAGCATGTAAGAACAAAATTAGAAAGGCTAAGGTGAAAAAAAACTAGCTAGGGACAAAGGGTAACAAGAAAACATTTTACAAATACATGAGAAATAATAGGAAGACAAAGGACAACACAGCCTCAATGAGGAGAGAAAGATGAAAATAGAAATGCAGCAGTGGCCAAAGCGTTAAATGCCTTTTTGGTTTTAGTTTTCACCAAAAAAGTTAGCAGTGACTGGACAACTAATAGTTGTCAGTATAAATGGAGTAGTATCTGAGACTAAATCAGGAAAAATACTTAGACAAGTTAGATATTTTCTAGTCAGCAGGGCCTGATGAAATACATCCACCAGTTCCTTAAATATTCTAGGAAGAGATCTCTGTGCCATTACTGATAATTTTTGACAACTGGTGGAGAATGGGAGGATAAACTGGAAAGGGGCAGATATAGTACCTATCTATAAAAAGGGGAATAAGGACAATCTAGAGAATGATAGCGGTCATCTTAACTTGAGTATCTTGAAAGATAATGGAGCAAATAATCAATTTGTAAGCATCTAGGAGAAAATAAAGTGATAAGTAATAGTCAACATGGATTTGTTGAGAACAAATCATGTCAAACCAACCTAATATCCTTCTGTGTCAGGGTAACAAGCCTTGTGGATGAGTGGGAAACAGTAGATGTGATGGTAAGGCTTTTGATGCTGTCTTACATGACTGTTTCAAACAAACCAGAGAAATATAGCCTAGGCGAACCTACTGTAAGGGTAATACACAGCTGTTTGGAAAAACATACTAAGTAGTTATTAATGGTTCTCAATCAAGTCAGATGGGGGATCTGTCCTGTGTCTGGTTCTATTCGATATCTTCATAAGTGATTTGGATGGTGGCATAGAGTATACTTATAAAGTTGCTGATGACACCAAACTGGGAGGGGTTGCAAGTGCTTTGAAGGATAAGATTAGAATTCAAGATGATCTTGACAAACTGGAGAAAGGGTCTGAAGTAAATAGGATGAAATTCAATAAGGACAAATGCAAAAGTACTACACTTAGGAAGGAATAATCATCTGCACAAATACAAAATGGGAACTGACTGCACAGAAAGGAGTACTGCAGCAAAGAATCTCGTGGAGTTCTAGTGGATCACAAATTAAATATGAGTCAACAATATAATACTGTTGCAAAAAAAATGAACATTCTGAGCTGTGTTAGCAGGAGTGTTGTAAGCAAGACCCAAGAAGTAATTCTTCCACTCTACTTAGTACTCAAGATCTCAACTGGAGTACTGTGTTTAGTTCTGCACACCACACTTAGGGACAGATGGACAAATTGGAGAAAGTCCAGAGGAAAGCAACAAAAATGATTAAAGGTCTAGAAAACATGACCTACAAGGAAAGATTTTAAAAATGGATTTGTTTGGTCTGGAGAAGGGAAGGGAGACTAAAAGGTTGTTATAAAGATGAGCGTTATAAACTTTTCTCCTTAACCACTGAGGACAGGACAAGTAGTAATGGGTTCAAATTGCAGCAAGAGATATTTGGGTTAGACATTAGAAAAACCTTCCTAAGGGGGTAGTTAAGCACTAGAGCAAGTTACCTAAGGAGGTTGTGGAATCTCCATCACTGGAAATTTTTAAGAACAGATTAGACAATCACCTGTCACAGATGGTCTAGATGATATTTAACCCGGCCTCAGTGCAGGGGACTGGACCCTATGACCTGTCAAGGTCCCTTTCACGCCTACAATTCTATTATTTGAAGATGCCGACAGGTGGAGAATCCACCACTTCCCTTGGTAGTTTGCACTAATGGTTAATCACTCTTGTGGTTATTTTTTTTTCTTTTTTCTAATTTGAATTTGGCTGGCTTCAGCTTCCAGCCATTGATCCTTTCTCCTTCAGACTAAAGAGACCGTTAGTATCCTCTATCTTGTCTTCTGTTGTGTGTAACTGAAGGCATTGCAGTATACAATTTCAGAAGATATCCATGGTAAGTCTCATGGCATATTTACAAAATGAATTACAAAGAGTGCTATTCAAACCAATTAATTTAAGTTTAAAAATACCTCCCTGAAAAATAGAATATCGACATAAAGAGAAGCATAACCTGGAAAACAGAACTGAGGCAGGGGCTGTCTTTTCATTATAAGTCTGTACAGTCCCTTGAACTGTGGTGCCTAAGTCCAATAGGAATCTCTAGGTGCTGACCAACAATACAAATGATATAATCTGGGGGGAAAAAAAATTCTGATTGGAAGTGGATTCTGTTTATAACATGTGACAGAGAAAAAGACTTTCAAGGTGTCAGGGCAAAAAGGACAAGAATAAAACAAATGCCAAACCTGTTACCTTTCAATTGCTGAAATATGATAAGCTAATGATACATAATACTGAGAGGAAAGCAAGCGGAATTCAACAGAATCAGCTTAAAATTTTCCCCTTTTTCAGCAGAATTGAGGAAGGCAGAAAGTCTATATTTAACAGCATAAAGCACATTTTAAGAGGGGGACTAACATTAGATATAGTATCAGTTATCCAGCTATCTGGAGGTGGTGGAATCTCTATCCATAGAGGTTTTTAAGGCCCAGCTTGACAAAGCCCTGGCTGGGATGATTTAGGTGGGGTTGGCCCTGCTTTGAGCAGGGGGTTGAACTAGATGACCTCTTGAGGTCTCTTCCAACCCTAATTTTCTCTGATTCTATGATCTTTACTGTCAATCTGCATATTCCATTAATTTTGCAAGACAGATCTGGCAGACATTTCAAAGCCTAAAAGCAAATCTGACCCAAAATAACAGCTTGTCTAACAGAGAAATTTAGATTTTATCTAAAGTGTTAATCCACACTTTCTAGAGCAACAACATTCTCATTAAAACTATAATTCCCTTGAGGTTGAGCAAACAATTTTACCAAAAGTGTAAGGACCTGTTACCAGCGCCATATTATCACCTAGGTCAGCCTAGGCTGACAAGGCAGGCTGACAAGGCCCAGGGCGGCAAATTTGCACAGGTGGCAAATTTATAATAGCCATAGGCTCGCACCCCCCTACCCCAACTCAGTTCCCCAAATCCCCTCCACCCACGGGCGTGCTGTGTTTCCCCTCCTTCCCAGGCTTGCCACACGAAAGCACTGGGAGGGAGGAGAAGGGGAGCGGCGGCGAGCTTGGGGGAGGAGGTGGAATGGAGGTGAGCTGGGGGCATGGGGAGGGCCGCAGCAAGTAACCTGGGTGGGGCGAGCAGAGAAACCGCTCCCTGCCCCAGCTCACCTCTGCTCCACTGCCGCCTCCTCCCCCAAGCATGCCACTGCTCTGCTTCTCCCCCCTCCCTCCCAGGCTTGCCGCAGGAAACACCTGCCAGTGGGTTCAAACGAATTTGTACAAAAACTAAAAACAAGTTCATATGTGGCCAGGGGCAGCAATTATTTCAGGGCCTAGGGGCGGCAAAATCATTAATCTGCCACTGCCTGTTACCTTATGATATTGAGAATTTCCTGTTAGACAGCAGCATGTGTGGACTGCATATTCATTTATTTTAAACTCTAAAAGGCTAAATCCACCCCTGATGCAACAGGACAGGACAGCACACTCCACAACACTCACTCCCCACAAATGTGCTGTGTGGAGGGTAGCAAACTGAGCGGTACAGTTTTATAAGTCACTCCAAGTGCGTATACAACTGTACCAATGCAAAACCCCCTGAAGGCAATTCCTTGCTTGTGACATATCACAAATTGTTCTATATAAAGCTTTATAATAGGTACTAGTGGATGGTACCTTAAAATGGCTGTACTGTGTTAGAAGAAGTCATTTTCCCTCTCATTCATGAAATGAACTGTAATAGCAAAGCAGGTTTCATACTACTCTGGAAAGACCAGTTGGTTATACTTGTGACTTATTTAACAGTCTATATTAAAAATCACTGCTCATGAAGTATGGAGCCTTATCATGCAATCAGTTCACCATAGGACTGTGTTCTGTTGGGGAAGCTGAAATACTCATGATTGTTCATTTTCAAAGGAAAATGCTAAACTTTTGGTATGTCTATCATCATGGAGAGAATACTGTTAAAATTAAATACATGTAGCTCTGCTGTACAAGGCACAGAATGTATTAACAGATGACATCAGAGACCTGGTATTTTTCTAGAAGCATGTAGAATGTATTTTCCTGTAATTTCACTAGAAGAAAAAGGTTATATATGTATTGTAAGTAAGTGTAAGTCCAGGATGTAATGTTGACATTCAGATAGTAATCAATACAAAGCTGGTCAGATGTGAAATCCTTAATGAGGGCAGTAATCAGTCTGTGCAAGATTTGACGTTTAGAAAATGCATTAACCTTTAGCTGTTTTGTCAATATTTCTTTTTAAAAATTGCTCTGCTCTGACTCATTACCAGTTGATTTAAGACATAAAATGTATATTTCTTTTCAGAAAGGGCATCATCCTTTTAAAAATATGAAAAGCTAACTGCAGAGTCTCGGCACTATTTTCAGTTAGTTTTCCTTTGTTTACTGGTATAATAATGACTCCAGTATTAGTCTGTCTCCTTTATCGAGGCATGGATATTTTATAACAAAATCTTGCAGATGTTTAACCAACACAGGACAACAAAAAGAAAAGGAGTACTTGTGGCACCTTAGAGATGCATCCGATGAAGTGAGCTGTAGCTCATGAAAGCTCATGCTCAAATAAATTGGTTAGTCTCTAAGGTGCCACAAGTACTCCTTTTCTTTTTGCGAATACAGACTAACACGGCTGTTACTCTGAAACAGGACAACAAGATACTTATAATATGCCTTATGATATGTGTTTTGGTGGGAGGTGTTCCACAATATTCCACAGCTGTATCCTTTTCAAAAAGATTTAAGCTAGAAATATTCCACTTGTGTTAACAACTCTTTTCAAGGTAATGTTTTCAGAGAAAGTCTATGCTGCTTTCTCAAGTTTGCTCATCAGTATATTCTTACTCTGAATGGCCTCCCTTAATGAGCCTTGTAAATGTTCTTGGCAGCTAGCTGGGAAATGTTAATCAAGGGTTCATTTACAAGGAGCTGCAAATTATCCAACTTGTTAAATTTTCAGATAGCCATCTTTGATTTAATTATTGGCACTGGTCTTCATCCACCACTCAGTGACAGTGCATTGCTTGCTCTGACTATTTGATTGATTGCGCTTTCATGGGTTTTATCACTATAATAAATGATAAATCTGCTAAATTCCTTTACAATCTCAGTCTAGTGAGCTATTAACAAAGCGCTTAATAGTTACCTTTTCTGGACATCTGATCAGTATCATAAGTCTTAATACAGGAAAAAGTTTTGCAAAGAAATAAGAGCCCTGTGGGCCTGGAGGCAGCCAAGCAAGGATTAAGTTGGCAATGGTTGTGGAAAGCAAAAAATTCCAGATTTAGAGCTCCAGTTGTTGACATTGCATGCCCCACTTATGCATTTTTCCCGTATGTAATAATGTTAAAGTGCCCATTAGCTGAGAGAAGCTTAGCACAGCTTCTCTTGCCTCATGCCTGATGGGGCTTCATTTGGATCACCTAATACAACTAATACCCCAATGTGAGTATGGGATAGGATAGAGTGCAAGGCATATGCTCATGTTCTGGAAGTTCTCACCAGTCCACTGGCATACAGCCTCACACAATTCTCATTCCACCCACAGGCACTCCCACTTTCAACCTCCATCCCCTAGAGGGACTTTTTCTTACAATGAAGATTAGTGGCCTCTTGTCCTTGCATCTTTGAATGGCAGGTCCCCCTCTGCTGGCAGCCTTTGGAATCATATTTCCTTCTCACTATACCCTACGGGATGAACAGCTAAAATGCCCCATGATGACTATTCTGAACATACGCAGTGAGATCCTCAGCCATGTTCCTGACCCTATACACCATGTAAAGGAGCCAGATGCATTAAGTCCCAGAACCACCTGGGGGAAAAATTCCCCCAGGTGAAGGTACTGTGGAAGATAGCTATGAGAGGCTGACTTCTGAGGAATCCCTCTCAAGATCTGGCTTAAGTGGTGAACTAAGGGTGGGAGGGGGCATGCCATGGGCAGGGCTGGGGACAAAAAAAGTTAGTGGTAGGGCTGCAACACAGCTCTGCAGAGACTTGACAAGGTGTTGCTGCACTTAGGGCAGCCCAGGGATGCTGCTGTAACTCAGACAAGCCCTCAGGACAGATACTCCAGCCCTTGGAGCAACCCAGAATCAGGAGAGTGCAAAGATGGCATAAAGCAACATTAGCACACACACTCCAGTTGATACTGAGCTCTGTACCATGCCTTTGACTTTAAGCGTGTTTTGAATTTCGAACAACCCAGCTTGAAACTCAAGTGAATGACTATAAGATCATTTTTGCTGACACTTTATTTTCTAAAACAAGACCCTCAAATTGGGCTTCTAGTGCTAAATTTTCAGTGACTTGCAACCCCCATTCAAACACCAAATTAAAAAAAAAATTCAAGTTAGTACTAAATAACGTTCCTGGTACTTTACTTTCCTGCTCTGCTTCAATGCAAACCACAGAGGCCAGGCAAATTTTGTTGAACAAGCAATATCAAATCTCATTAAAGCAAAAGCCAGGAGTATTTAGCAATGTTGATAAGAACATATTAAAAAGGCTTTAGCAACTGAGTGCAACTGATATACTTTATGAAGAGAGGGACAGTACATAGTTACATCGCTCATACGAATCTATCAGAGTTTTTTCATTGACTGAATGATACTGTACGAAGTCCAATTTGAAATGTGATCCAAAAATGACACTATAGTATACCCTTCCCAATTTGTAAAAGTAATCTTGTAATAGAGAATCTAACTGAATAAGACCAGAACATGCAGTTATAGACAAATCTCTTACAGAGGGGCGGGGGGATACTTCATTGCCCACACATCTCTGAAAGTTTCCAATAAGTCTTTGAAGTTCAATCAAACAGACTTTTCTGGATTTATTAAAGATCATAAGAAAACTCCAAGTCTAGTGTAATGGAGCTATGAAGCTGGTCCAAAATCTTCATCTTCCAGTAGGCATGTCTTCATGGTGCTATTGTATTGAATTGGAATCAAAACATTTCCATCGGGCCACCATCATGTTGAGAGAAGTGGAAGGGAGGAGGGGTTGTTGCTTTCCCACCTGTAGCTTTTTTCTACAAAGCTACTAAGTACTGGCTTGTTCAATGCTGCTGACACAGTTTAGTCATTTGGTGATTTCTCTTCTCAAGAGAAACACTAATAAAAGCAAAGTATAACTATGTTATTAGGAATGACCAAGAAACCACCAGAACAGAACATTGTAAGAGTAACAATGTGAATATGCACAGGATAATAGTTAATGGGAATGAAAAGAAAAAGCTGAGTGGATTTTATAGAAGATTGGAAATGAACACCTGCCATCTTGATCAACCATTTTGTTTGAATCTAGATTCATTAAATGTTTACTGATTATCCCTCAGAGAAAAGCTTTCAAAACTACCCATATAAAAGCACTTCTGCTGAGACATTGGTGTCTATGAACTATTGAATGGGAATGTTAATGTGCTACTGTGGAAACAGATAAGCATAGAAACATATGGTCAGAGAGGCCAGAGTTCTTTATAAAGACTCCTTGGGGATTGAGACAATATATTCACTAATATAAATCATGATTTGTTAAAGTAAAAAATAAAATCTTTCACTGGAATAAAGAAGTCAGAAGACATTACTAGAATTACATTTGGTGCAGTTATGTATTATTCAGTAGACTACAGGGAATACAGTAATTGATTTTGGAGGGGATAAGATTCATCTAGATGAATATTTAAGATAGCTATTTTCCCCATCCTGTTAATGTCCCTAACAGCAGAGACATGCTCACAAGAAAGCATTCAAATGAAAATAAGTTTAAAGAACCTCCAGTCATGTTTCCACAGTAACAAAAATACAGTATTTTGTCATGCCAAGGACCATGGATAATGACACTTTCCTGATCCTTTTCAGTAATATTAATCACATTGTCAGGGTCATGTAGGAACAAACCCAATACTCATCTTTCCTTATGGCTTAGAGAAAAATTCTTCCCGTGGTCAGTACCCTTTCTAGCTTATAGAATCAGAAATGTAGGGCTGGAAGGGACCTCAATAGGTCATCTAGTCCACTCCGCTGCACTCAAGGCAGAACTATCTAATAACTAGACCATTCCTGACAGGCATTTGTCTAACCTCTTCTTAAAAACCTCCAATGATGGAGATTCCACAGCCTCCGAAGGCAATTTGTTCCAGTGCTTAACTACCCTGACAGTTCAGAAATTTTTCCTAATGTCCAACCTAAATCCCTTGCTGCAATTTAAACACATTGCTTCTTGACCTATTTGCAGAGGTTAAGAACAACAATGTTTCCGCCCTCCTCCTTGTAACAACTTTTATGTACTTGAAAACTATTGTTCCCCCCTCAGTCTTACCTTCCCTCATAGGTCATGTTTTCCAGAACTTTAATCATTTTTGTTGCTCTCCTCTGGACTTGCTCCAGTTTGTCCACATCTTTCCTGAAATGTGGCACCCAGAACTGGACACAATACTCCAGCCCTATCAGTGCAGAGTAGAGCAGAAGAATTACTTCTCGTGTTTTGCTTACAACACTCCTGCTAATACAGCTCATAATGATGTTTGCTTTTTTGCAACAGTGTTACACTGTTCACTCATATTTAGCTTAGTATCAGTGGGGTAGCCATGCTAGTCTGTATCCACAAAAACAAGGAGGAGTCCACTGGACTCCTTGTTGTTCATATTTAGCTTGTGATTCATTATAACCCCCAGCACCCTTTCCACAGTACTCCTTCCTAGGCAGTCATTTCCCCTTTTGTGTGTGTGCAATAGATTGTTCCTTTCTAAGTGGAGTACTTTGCATTTGTCTGTATTGAGTTTCATCCTATTTACTTCAAACCAGGACAAACTGGAGAAATCATCATTCTGAATTTTAATCCTATCCTCCAAGGCACTTGCAATCCCTCCTAGTTTAGTATCATCTGCAAACTTTATAAATGTGCTCTCTGACATTATCTAGATCATTGATGAGCTATTGAACAGAACCAGACCCAGGACCAATCTCTGTGGGACCCCACTCAATGTGCCCTTCCAGCTTGATTGTGCACCACTGATAACTACTCTCTGGGAATGGTTTTCCAACTAGTTATGCACCCACCTCATAGTATCTCCATCTAGGCTATATTTCTCTAGTTTGTTTATGAGAAGGTCATATGAAACAGTATCAGAAACCTTATTGAAGCCAAGATATACCACATCTATCACCTTCTCCCTATCCACAAGACTTGTTACCCTGTCAAAGAAAGCTATTAAGTTGGCTTGACACTATTTGTTCTTGACAAATCCATATTGACTGTTACTTATCACCTTATCTTTTAGATGTTTGCAAACTGATTGCTTGAATATTTGCTTCATTATCTTTCCCAGTATAGAAGTTAAATTGACTAGTCTTATGTCCCCAGTTTATCCTTGTTCCCCTTTTTATAGATTGGCACTATATTGGCCCTCTTCCATGAGTTTTTGAAAATAACAACTAATGGCTCAGATATCTCCTCAGTCAGCTCCTTGAGTATTCTAGGATGTATTTCATCAGACCCTGCCGACTTGACGACACCTAACTTGTCTAAGTAGTTTTTAGCTTGTTCATTCCTTTTGTGATTATTCAGCACATCTCTAACTATGATACAGATTCAAGTGTTCACCTTTCCCTTTTCAACTAAAAAAAATGCATTAATAAAAATCCACAGTAACTGTATTAATTATTAATGGTTTTATTTACCATAAATCTATAAACATTGTATGAAGGGACTTTAATATTAAAGAGCATAGTGTAGTATAGCACCATTTGCAACAATGAATTAATACCCATTAATGAATGTAATGAAATGGACCAAAAATGATAACTAAGGTCAATCAGTCATGGAACTCCAGTTGCCGCTATCTTTTCAAAAACAATTCCTGCACCTAATAGACAATGAAGTGCTGGTTCTACAGAGAAGAAATAGCAACCTTAGTGTTTGCAGAGTAAGCAGACAAATTTTTCTCCCCCAGTCCAGCACAAAAGAGCCGCAAAAGCCCATCTCTGGACAGCCAAGAAGTCCTTTAGTGGCATAAAGCTGGCATAAGTATACTATGCTCCTATCTCAGCACCAGCATAAGGGGCTTGCTGGAGCAGGAGGCATGGCTAGAGCACTAACATGGTCCAGCAATTCCCAGTGGGTGAATAGTCATTTAGGGACCATTGCCAGCTAGCATAACTCCCCTAACACATGCTGAGATAAGTGTCAGGTTTAGAGTTCTACAGGATGGAGAACCAGAGCTCTAACTGGCTCCCTGATGGCCTGCCCCTGTGCTAGTGGATATCTTTGCAGAAGAGAATGTGACCCTAATTATGTATCATTCTAAAACAACAATGCACATTTAAAATTTTGCTGCACATCTGTCCTTGTACATTGTTTTAGGGCTTGAATGACTAAAGCATAATAATTTACATCCTAATCTGAAAGAATATTTGCCATCTGTAGTGAGTTCCTTACTTCCCACCTATCAAAAGTTCCAGTAATAATGCAAGTTTTCAGAAATTTATTTATTTTAGAAGTACTATTTATCTGTAATAGAAGGTCACGACTGAGATGCAGAACCCAGTGTGTCTGGCTCTGTAGAAGAGACAATACTTGCCTTATAGAGTTCACAGTCTAACTGGACAAGACATAAAAAGGGTGGGAGAAAGGAAATATTAGAATTGAGCAGCTCCAGATGCACTTCTGAATTCCATTTAACAACGATTTCTACAGTACCAAAAAGGGTCCCTGATACTTTGCAGAAAAATAAAATATTTTTTTAAAAAACCACACACATACAGGTTCTTACAATCTAATTTTCTAATCTTTTGTCCATTACTTACTTAAGTGGAGCTAGTCATATGAGAAAGAGGCACAGGATCAGCCTTAAGATAGACATTCACCACATCAGTTGGTGTAAACTAAGTACTCAATTGAAGTCAATGGAGCTATGTCAATTTACAGCAGGTGAGGACCTGGCCCTCAGTAACCATGCAACACTATTGCAGTATTCTAATTAAAAGAGGAATTAACTGTGGGAGTTCAGGGTGGCAAGCTGGTAAATGTTGACTTTGACTTCACATGGGGCTAGCCATAATTGCGATCCCTGTGTTCTCCCTAGTTCACAAACAAACACACACATACACAGCTGCTCCCTGGTAACCCTACAGACCTGAGGAGCTGGCATTACAGGTTTAAAAGTGATATGCCTAAAATGTTTTACCTACTTCACTAATGCTAATTGATTTTTAAATGTTTTAAATTGGATGGGACTGTGGAAGGGTGCAGGAAGCTGTTGATCCAGGGATGAGGAATAGGCCTAGGTCAGTGAAATGTGGCAGTCATGGGCAATTTTATATGCCCATTCTTTAACATTAATAGTGATACAATGCTTGCACATCTTTTGTGTTTGCTTTCTGCAAATAGTCAAGCAATCAAGTTTCCTTCACATGAATCTTCACAGTAAAATTTAAGAGATAACAGGGTGCGGGGTCCCCAAAAGCCTTTTGCAGAGGGGCAGTTAAAAGCCAATCATTACAGTAGGGATCCGGAATGTACATTCAAATATTTAGTATGAATGTGACAAGAGAACATTCAATTTACACTCTGCACTGACCTAATAGTCTTATAATGGCCTCATTATTCTAGGAATGGTTCTTCTGGCCAATCCAGTGTGGCCCAGAGAAGGAACAGTTAAAGAATTTCTAAAATTCCCTACGACTATTTCTTCCTAAATTGCTACCAGTTTCAGTCTTCAGACCCTCTTTGCACATTCTAGACTGTATGCATCCAGTTCATTTACGCTCCTGGAGTAGATTTTTTTAATGATTTGATGCTAATTAAGTAAATAACAATCAGAGAATAGGAATAAAGTCTGATTTATATGACCAAGAACACATGGACCCAATTAGTTTTCAAATAGGAAACAGTTGGTTATGGAATATCAATTTCTATATGTTCTCGGTTTTCTAGCCTTTATAATCATGGACTGCATATTGCCTAGAGCCCATCTTAAACATGAACGATCTACATATGAAGGAAAAAACAGGAAAGCCTCTCTGGCTTTTTGTTTCATTTTAATGGCAGGTTGTTTACAGCTGTTCAGAGATTTAGAAGGTTAGAAATAAAGCAGGGATGGATTAAGGGCAGAGTGCAAGAAAGGTGATCTAAACAGACTGAATGAAGTTTATCACGCATACAGTTCTGCAAATTATCATGTGACCCTACAATTTGTCACATGGCTAGGACTATCATACATATAACATATCTAAAATAGAAACCATTAAAAAGATAGCTTTGCCAACAATTAGAACAGATTCTTCCTATTGTATATGTGGGTTTAAACTTAATCTCAGATGCCACTGTGTAATAATTGGTGGCAACTACCACTTTTTTAATAGTGACCTGTGTGTGAATGTAAACAAAACTTTAATATGCTAGAATATTAGAGTCTGAGGGAACAAAATGAGTTAGCAGGGTACAAAAAGCAACCATTCTGAAGGCTATTTAAAAGATGTATCCTGATGAGGAATTCGAAGAGGAAGAGTGCTTAACTTACATTTGACCCCATTCCATTCATTTAGCTCTTTATCAAATCCTCTGAGATCATTAAGACTTGAAGATGTACTCTGTCCCAGCTACTACAGGAGTTTGAATATTTTAACAGTCAGTCTCACTGGCTTATGACACATTTAGAAGAGGGTAGAATTCTTTACACTGTATAGAAGCTCTTTCTTCTGGAAACTGCTTTTACCTTCCTACTGTAAACAAAGTGCAAGAATCCACTTCAGCTCCAATAAACTCTTATCTTTCTCCATTAAGAACACCATCTGGCCTTTCTGTCTATATATATCTATCAATATCAGATGATAACCAGGTTTTTGCCATAAGCTTTTAGGAATTAAAACAACTTAAAAGCTTTTCTCCGTCACAACAAGGATGTTTTTAAGAAAAAGAAATGAATGATTCTTAGTTTATATGGGTGACTTCAGACATGAGTGACCTTGCTGATGTTAAAGAATCAGAATTCATTTTGTAAAATTCAGTCTGAAAATTGACTACATAGATGTAATTCAATTTCTTTCATTAATACCTTCCAGAAATCATGTCCTTTGAACTCTAATGCAGTTCAGGCTCATGAAACTAGGTCTCTAACGATAAAAAGAGTTTTGTCAAATCAAACCATGTCTGGCCTTTTTGAACTGAGGTTCAGATTTGTCCATAACTAATTTGACCACCATGTGCTAGCAGTTGATTTCTGAACTAAACTCTGCTGTAGGCGAAATGCAGGTGCAACAGAGGGCACAGAGGGCTGGGATTGTGATGACAAATGAAGCTACTTGAGTCTGCAGTAAAATACAAAGGCCCAGATCAATCCTAGATAAAAACCAGAGGGAGGAAACCTGATTGAGGCAATCCCTGAGAAGAACCAGGCACGGATTTTCCCTCCACCCAGCATCAGGAGAAGAGGAAAGGAGTGAGAACCCCTGCAGAAAGTTCCTGGGGCCCACCCTCAGATCTGGAGGACACCAGGGCCATCTTTGTTGATGCCTTGAACCTTCACATTGGCTCTGTTCCCTCAGTGACCTGCCCCTCAAGTCCACTGGCAGGTCACTGTAGCCACACCAGTGGTGGCCTCCACCTCACTGCAGCCCCAGGGTGGAGCTCTTTAGGAGAGCTAATACAAAATCAAGGTGTATTACCTTTTCCAACTACATAACTTCCTTGAGAGTAGAAGGGGAATAATGGGCCTGTACCCCTCCATCCCTACCACAGCCCACCCAGTCTCCACCCCCTACCTTCAGCATGGGCCCTGAACCACACAGAGCTCATTTCATAACTTTGGTGTCAAATCAAAGATAATTTTGATTCTTTCAAATCCTTTAAAGCCCTATTTTCCTGAGATTTATTCCCCTATGCAGTTCAGCTTTTTGGGATAAAAAAAAAAAAGCTGTTTAAAACTCTCCACTTTAAAGTATGCACAGTCGGCAGTCTGGCATCCAGAGAAGCTTATGGAGCTCAAGGACACTTTCAAGTTGCATGAGGTGAATGAATATCTTGCAAAGGAGCTAGTGGAAAGTGGGGTAGGGAGTTTAAGTAGCCTAAATGAGAAGGTTACTGTACATGTATTTCTCCTGCAAAATCTCGAAAAGTTTCTGTAAACTTCTAGAGTTTCCCAGCACCTATTTCTGTCCTTTTATTACAGACTGGTAGCTTGTTTTCAAAGCCAGGAAAACAACTAAAAATCACCTGGTATGTTTGTATTTAAATGTTATTGTGATGGAATGAGTACTACAATGAACGATTACATTTAAAATACCAACATGTAGGCTTAAGTGATTGATTAGTTAATGCCCATACAGTCTATGTTCAGTTTGAATGCTTCACTGATGGTTTTTAGGCATTAACAAGCCTCCTGCACTTTCATAACGGTTTCAAGAGTATTTAATCCACCTAGATATAAAGTGTGCACTCTATGTTTTAAAATGTTCCATATCAAGAAAATACTCTGAAAGGTTTCAAGCATGTGAAAGAATAAAGCAAATACTTAGACCTTTGCATCCTTGCAAATTAGTAATGCAGGTTTAGCCAAAGGATGCCCTTTGGTCTCCTCTGGCCTAAAGGCAGCCTGCTTAACTTTGCAAACATGTCAGAAGAAATTATTAGCAGAGTCTGTTGTATAATGTATCTATTCATTGAACAGATGTCCTAGTAGTAATTCTACAGATCACTTTCATGTTACCTGAAACTGGGGAAAGAAGCTGTGCAGTTATAATAAATTTCTTGTTGAGACGGTTGTGTAGGGTTATAAGTATGCATATAAGGACAAATGCAAAGTATTCCACTTAGGAAGGAACAATCAGTTGCACACATACAAAATGGGAAATGACTGCTTAGGAAGGAGTACTGCAGAAAAGGATCCAGAGGTCATAGTGGATTCCAAGCTAAATATGAATCAGTGTAATACTGTTGGGGGAAAAAAAAGCATACATCATTCTGGGATGTATTAGCAAGAGCGTTGTAAGCAAGACACAAGAAGCAACTCTTCTGCTCTACTCCGCACTAATTAGGCCTCAACTGGAGTATTGTGTCAAGTTCTGGGCATCACATTTCAGGAAAGGGGTGGACAAATTGGGGACCATCCAGAGAAGAGCAACAAAAATGATTAAAGGTCTAGAAAACATGACCCATGAAAGAAGATTGAAAAAAAGAGTCTGTTTAGTCTGGACAAGAGAAGACAGAGGGGACCTGAAAACGGTTTTCAAGTATATAAAAGGTTCTTTCAAGGAGGAGAGAGAATTTTTTTTCTCCTTAACCTCTGAGAATAGGACAAGAAGCAATGGGCTTAAATTGCAGCAAGGGCTGTTTAGGTTGGACATTAGGAAAAACTTCCTAACTGTCAGGGTGATTAATCACTGGAATAAATTGCCTAGAGAAATTGTGGACTCTCCATCACTGGATATTTTTAAGAGCAGATTAGACAAACACCTGTCAGGGATTGTCTAAATAATATTTAGTCCTGTCATTAGTGCAGGGGACTGGACTAGATGATCTCGAGGTCCCTTCCAGTCCTATGATTCTATATAAGTATGTTATGCTCTGTGAAATGTATTCAAAACTGAATATGGCTAGTCAAAGATAAGACACTAAAGGCTGGTCTCTGGTTGGTTAGTGTTTCCATTCACTTTGGTGGAATTACTCTCATGAATAAACTGAGCAGGATCTGGCTTATATAATAAAAGTGTAAATATCTTATTTAACACAATAAAAGAGGAAATCACATACATAACTGTATGCAAAGTAGTTGTTTATGTTTAAACCTGATTTCAAAGTTGGTAAAGAAAGTGGTAGGGTTATTTCCCTTTCCCCTTGAAGAGATGTCCCTTATTATTTATATTACAGTAAGATACCTATTTTGTTTATTGTCCAATCAATAATGTATCAATCCACATCAAGCTATTATTAGCCATTTCCCAAAGGCACTATAAGAGAGGGTCTAAAAGATGGCTTTTGAGATGGGAAGGCTTTATGGATTACTCTGGGGTTGGTGTCTCATACATGAGAGAAAGTATAAAGTCTCTTATTGGAGAAGCAGACAAAGGAGGGTAAGTATGGTATTGATGGCCAGCAGCTGATGGATTTAAAGGTAGTGTAGAATTTTGAAGGGTTTTTAAATTGATGAGAGACTATGGAATGTGCTGCTGTGAAGAGATTCAAAGGAAGGGAGTGCTAGGGTCAGAAGAAAGATCAATAAATTTTAGCAACTTCACTTTGTATAGATTTAGAACTAGAACATCTTTCTCCCTCCCCCCGCCAAATTTACTACAAGGTTTTATTATTTCTTTGCCTCTTTCACAATTCTACCCTTTCCTTTTTTCTTCAGATCCATCTATAAATGCATCGTCAGCATGGAGAGTCCAATTACTATATGAATATATTTATATCAATTTTCTGGGAGAACGGGTTTGGGGGAAGAGTGTGAATCTTCCTGCCCAATCCTTTCCACCCTCCCAAAAAATTCAGAGGAAACTCCAGGAGAATAACTTCAGTTTCCTGGCTTCTGTGCAGGTTCTTCTATATGCAAGAATGATTAGACTAACAGATATTAAGTGGAGGATTTATGAGCATGCATTTTATAGTAGAAAATAAAAGAAAATAGATTCTATATCATTTGTATTGGTGGATACAGAATGAACATGGTTTAAACTGAAGATCGGTTAGGACTGGGCTCTAGGGGTAACATTTAACCTTGTGCCACAGGCCCATCCAAGTCCTTCCACAGCTGCATAGGCATTCTTTATTAGTTAGCTGTCCCAAAATTGCAATCTTTGCTGCCTTTCAATTTTTGGCACAGAGGGCCCCTGGAAGATGACCAAGGGAGAATTGGGCCTCTACCTTTTCAAATCATCTATAGACATCTATATAGAGGTTGTGAAGCAACTGGGGCTGCTATTCTAGTCTGTAAACTTGAACAGTGGATATGGAAGAACTGATCCTGAGAGAAAAGTGGGAATGATGCGTGCATATATTACATGAATGCACATATACTAAGCTATTATAGACCATATATAAAATGAGTTGAGCTCTTTTTTATTTGAAACAATTGCCTAACTCATTTTATATATGGTATGTAATAGCTTAGTATATGTGCATTCATGTAACATATGCATGCATCATTCCCACTTTTCTCTCAGGATCAGTTCTTCCATATCCACTCTTCAAATTTACAGACAAGAATAGCAGCCATCGTTGCTTCACGAGAATAGGTATTTACTTTACAGAGAAAGTGTCTTCTACTGAAATATTTTGAAATCCAACAAATGGTACAACTATAAAAAAAAGTGGTGATGGCATCTATGAAGTAGATGGGTAGCTGAAGTGTAAGCAATAAAGATGAAAACATTTGAAACAATCCAGATACTATTTATCTAAAAAAGTATTTAGTCTTCTGTCCAGGTTACATTTATCTGTGCTAAAAAAGCTTCCTACAGGGTTCTTTAACTATGAAATGGGAACTGAGGTGGAAAGTTGTAATACAGTGTAAGTCAACAATTAAAATATTCAGTTAAGAATTTTCTTGCCAAAATTTCATTTTTTAAAAAAAGTGGAATTTAAAAAACACACAATCACTGCCTCATTTAACATAATTTGGTGGATAAATCTAAGATCTTTTCCAAACATCAGTGAATTCCAACATGATTCAGTTATCACCATTACAAATAAAATTATATATATTTCCCCTCCCCCGCCCCACAAAGGCAACAGGATATGTACTGAGATTTCTATTCACTGCAACAATTCAACAGGCACATGCGGCTCAGAAAGGTTGCGGGATGGTGCCCTTCTGTAGCAAGAAAGGGATGGATTCTTTGGGAAATTCCGTTATTGTGGAAAACATGGTACCCGGATAATAGGAATAGTAATAATGGAGTGAAAATATTACCATGATAGAAAATGTAAACTAGTATGCACAAGGAAGGGCCAAGTTATTGCACTATGAAAGTTTATGCAAAGAATGCAGACCTAGAAACTTAATGTGCTGTGTGTAATTTTGTTCACTTAACATACAGATGGTCGTTAATTCACATTTTAGTGATATCAAACTGAGTTTGGCATTGTGCAGGCATGAGTCATTGCAGAGGGCACTGGCCAGAACCCCGTTGACTATAACAGCATTGCTCTTAGTTATAGCTAAGGCTTTTCAGTTTCTTCTTTTGCCATGTTACCAATAATATTGGCAGAGAGGATAGCTGGCTAGCACTTGCATCTAATTAGTATCATCGGATGTACGCTGCTAGATAGGCCACAGATATTGTTGTACCAAACACAGCACAGATAATAGAATTTTTGATAATGATTCTGTGCCAGTGTAAGAATGTAAATGACTGCAATCTATTTTGCGGAGAGACACTCCCACTGTAATTTGATATTTGGTTGTTCCTTGCAGTATTGAAATAATTATACTACATTCCTGGAGCACATTTATACAATTGAGGTGAGGAAATTATGGGAAATGGAAGAGTTACAGTGCATCTGAACTGGCTTCATTTCCAGCTACCTCATCTCCCACTTCAGTACTGTATTCTACTTCCAAAAGTGGTTTTTACCTTTCTAGTTTAGTGAAGAGAAATGGGAAGTGGAATGTTTGGGGGAAAATCAGGTTTTTCAGTTTTCCCTCTATAGGTACTACCTTTTGGCAGTGATGTTCCTTCAGTTACTACAGTGATGAAAATACAAACCCCAAATATTTTCCTTACAGCAGTCCACAATGACCCCCCATTAGTGACAAGAGGAAATAGGACTATTTTACTGCCTATTTTTAAGGAACCGTACTTAATCCTATATACGTTCTGCTTCCTTTCCATTCTTTTCTTCCTCTTCTGTGGAGTTGTCAGAATTAAATGTAAAATAATGAGAAAAAGCATCTTCAACAAGCAAGAAAGAATGACACACTTTGGTAACAGAATACTTCATCTCTAGGCCACTGCTTTGCACCTGACTGTCTGGCATCCATTTGATAACTTTGGTAAAGTGAGTTTGATCTTGCTTCTTTTAAGAATTTTGTGATCAATTGCCAAGAGGTACCATTGCAGGGAGTTTCATCTGGAAGCTCAGGGAGTGAATCAGCATGGAAACTGAACCTCTCCCCAGGGGTCATTGTTCTAAGTCTTAATAGAAGTATATTGATGAAGTAGGAGCAATATGAGAAAACTTGCATGGCCACTGCCTATATGATATTTTTTCTAAATGGAGAACTTCACTTTCCGATGCTAGCAATCATAAAATATGAAGTACCATAATCAAATATTACCATGACAATTAAAAAGGGAACTTGAAGGCCACATGGAAGGACTCTCCCAATTTTATACCTTTAAGAAAGAGGGCATCTGAAACCAGGAATAATACTGAAGACCATTATTACTGAAATCCTCAAACCCATTCTTCCACTCATACAACTTTAACCAGTAAGTTCTTTGCTCGGAGTCCTGAGTTGGTCAGGACTCATTATTTTCATGAAGTAAAGATTTTTGTTGGTCTACTCCTAGATGTTAAAAAAAAAAAGGTAGAAAACATATTGGATGTAAAAGATCTATTTTCAGTGACTTATCTCTGGACCGTGATGAAAATGCACTCTTTGAAAAGCACATCTTACAACAACAAAATACTAACAATCCTGAGTTCTGTCAATATCAGCAATAGACCTAACCTGTTACAGTGGACTTCTATAGTGCTACATTCTTTGATTTTTAAACTGAAGACTTTTTTCCAAGCAGATGTAGAGAGATCCATTTTTCTGGCACTAAATGGCATTGCCTGAATATCAAGAAAACATCTATTCAACAGGGAAGAGAAAGACATCTGAGCTATTTTCTGGTTTCCAGCAACTATGGATTATGGAAACATAATCTGTTTTCCTTGCAACATAAGTATGGCAGTGGCATATATAACTATCATTTCAGTCATAAAAATTCCACAGCTCCTGTGGTGCCATATGGTTTTTTTGTTTGTTTGTTTGTTTGTTTTTTAACTGGAAATTATGGTTCTGATGCAGAATGTGATGCAACAATGTGTTAATAGTGTCTCATCTCAGGATAATTGCAACATTAAGACTTACTAGCAATGTACTTATACATTCATGCTGTTCCAGGAATTCTTGGACCATCTAGTAACATTTTCAGAAGTCCAATCAGATCTTTTGTCAGATTTTCTGGCACAATGTCGAGCACAGCTGCAGCTCTTTTTGAGGCTGTTTCTCGTCTTAACAAGGTAGCTAGTTCACAGAATAAATGAAATTTTGAAGGTTCAGGCTTACCATGGCATAATTGCTGTCCTTTAAAAGCCAATGAAGTAAACATACAAACAAGTCAGGTGCAATTAGTACAAAGTACCAGAACTTTGCATCCATATCACAAATCCTTTGTAAGTTCAACATCTTTATTTAAATCCCTTTGTACCAAGTGTTTCATATCCTGGGACTGGAAAAAGTCTGGAGTAAAGAGATGTGAATAGTTCATTTACAATAATGTGTTTGGGGTGAGTGAGTGGGTTTGTTTGGTTTTTTGGCTGCTTGTGAAATATCTGAACAGGTGGAGATATTCTCAAATGCATTTGTTATTTGAAATTATTAAACAGCCTTCACTGGACAAAACAGTCTGATTCTCTTTACACTAAGACCATTTTACATCAACATGACATTTATTGTAAATTACATTTATTTTTATTTTAAGGCTGTTTTACAGTGCCAGAGTGATATAAAAAGTCTTTAACATAAAGAGAATTAGGCAAACAGACCTAAACCTAAAGATGACATAATTAACCATAGCACCAACCAATAAATAAATAAAATCAATCCCACAATATTTTCTTGCCACAAACTACAAATACATCAGAATAGCTTGTATCTAAATCTATGTTTACTGCTACTGGAAGATAATTAACTTCTCCAGCAAACACTAAGGCTACGTTTGCCCTTAGAGCTGGGAATGTGATTCGCAGCTTGCGGAGATGTAACCGTGCTAACTCTGCTCAGGTTAGCACAGGTGGGGGCTTGGGTTAGCCACCCGAGTATGTTCCAAAGAGGTCTGGGTAGGTACATACTTGGGGTGACTAGCCTGAGCCATCGCCCATGATACCCCAACTACATGACAGTTTTTCGCATGCTAGCTCAATGAGAGCTAGAATGAGTATGCCTCTGCAAGCTGGGAATCACACCCCCAGCTCACTTCTAAAGGTTGTCTATCATCAACAGAACTTTTTTTTGACTGAAAGTTTGTCTCTTTCACCAATTGAAGCTGGTCCACTATAAGACATTACCTCACCCACCTTATGTCTCAAACATCCTAGGATCAGCACAGCCCCAACTACACGGCAGGTAACAGAACATATAATACACAATGCCAGTGTATTCAAAATGGTTAAAAATAACTAACTGAAAATAAGCTTTGGAGTAGAAAATATCTTTAAATGGGTGATGAAATGGACAAAGTGAAATTTGGTGTCCCAGGGACGCATTTGATGAGATTGTTATAGTTTGTATTTTTTTTCCATTCATGATGGGAGAGAGAGAAAAATAGTGATAAAATATTCATGAACAATTTGGCTGACTATATTTGTGTAACTTTTATATATTTTGTCTGAAAATATGAGCAGAGTTTTGTTGTAAACAGTCTGAAACTTGCTTTATCAGGAAAATAAATTAATTTCAGGCAGAAGTGGCTGTCACAATCCAGCTGGCCAGGATCCCCACTCTCAACAGACACCAGTCTATTATGAGTGGACCCCACATGCTTCTAAACGTCCTGTATCTGGACAGAACTAGTCACTGTTCCTAGCTCTGGATCTCTGAGGCATATCTCCAGGTACAGACTCCCTGTCTGACACCTGCTTGGGCAGTGGGACCCTACATCTGGCCCCCTTGTACCCTAGAACCAGTTCCACAGCCCGCCCAAGCCCACAGTGTATTCACACTATCTTAGAGTTCGACTTTGCTGTGGGCTTTGAGCTTCTTGATTATCTCCTTCATGGACACTGTCAGGCAAGCAATGAACACAGGCTTAGCAAAAGAATTTCTTAACCCCAGACACTTTACTCTTAAAGCATACTTGAGAGTTACAGATCTTTGAAAAACAAACTCCTGAATGCATGCCCCCATCCATCCCCACTCTGAGCTCACCCCTCTTGTGAATCCTGGGTTAGATCAGCTTCCTTAGGCTAGGCAAACTTTCTTAGCCCATTCTTGCCTGTGTCCCTTGATTAGAGAAGCACCCATCTTTCAAAAACTGTCTCCCTTTCTGCCCATAGGTTTCAGCTGGGAAAGTTCTGGGCTCCAGACCACCTCTTCCCAAATCAGCTGCTGTGTAGAGTGTCATTCAAAATCAGTAGAAAACCCAAGCTGTGACAATTCAAGCCTCACCTCATTGTCCTCCCAACATTTCATAGTCTTGACCTGGAGTGGTACAGTGCTTGGCATCTCTGCTGAGACTGGCAGCAAGGACCAACTGTGTTGGTGATTTGTGTGTTGTGAACAATTGTGCACGAGGAAGAACTTAAGTTTTTCCAAGAAACCCAATAAGCAGCCAATAGATAGAAACTACCTTCAAACTGAACCTGCATCAATAGTGACTGAAGTGGACATTTCGGGCCTCAGTCCTGAGAGATACTAAGTACCGTCAATTCCCACCATCTTCACTGGGACTTTACAGCACTCGACACCTTGCAGGATTGGTCCTACAGAATTGAGAAGCCTTGAGCCATCCAGACCCCACACATAAGTGATTGTTCATGACAACTGTTCTAAATACTTAGAGCACTTGGAAGTAAATAGTAGTGATAGGTTAGAGAGTTGAGTGAAAATAGTATAAATTTTAAACAGTAATATAACTACTATATTTTGCAATGAATCTTCCCCTCTTCCCGCAAAAGCCAGAATTGGTGTATGCATATTTATTTTGGAGATGTAATGGTGAATGTTAATATACTGCCATCTAGCAATGCTAATGCACAATGAGCAGATGTATTAAAATGGCTGATTGACCTGTAGTGTGTGTGTGATTGCGAAATTTCAAGGTGAAGTTTTATGCAAAATCAGGAATATGTTTAAACATTTAGAAAAAACTGTAAATATTTGCAGATAATGAAATAAATGTGCATACACATGGAAACAGAACAGGCTACTCAACTGAATTTCACATATTGTTAGCATTTATTATTTGTATTGCTGTAACACCTATGAATTCTATTCACATGGACCTCATTGTCCTACATACTATGCAAAACTTATGCCAGGTTGTGATACCTTTACTCACATTGTGTAGTACCCTACTCCACAAGCAGTCCAATTGATTTCAGTGGGACTACTCATGGTATAAACCACAATTCAATGTGAAAAAGGGCATCACAATCCTGCCTTAAGTTATCCATGTTCTGTATTTATATCTCTCGAAAGGGTTTCCTTTTTCTGTTTACAACAGAACAAAGTAAAGTCATGTTATCATCTCTCTCTAAAACCCCCAAAACAAACAGAAATGGCTCGACCTTAGACTTCTCAGTTTAATATCATAAAGATATCTGCCTGGCTATTCCCCTTTAGGATGAGCCATTGGCTTTGAAAATCTCTATAGGTTTTGTACTTCAAAAAGAAACATTTTAGATTACCATTTCTAAGATTTACCAGTACATTTCCTTAGTAGTCAGAAGATGCATCCCTGGAGATTAGATATGAAATAGTATAACAACCCATTTTCATGTTCGTATAATTAACTCTAGTTATCAGCCCTCCACATATTTGTGACTTCCTAAAGAAAATCTCCTTCAATGGTTGAACTGTGTCCTATCATTTATCCTCTTTTCAAGCCTATAGTCACAGACCACATGACCATTACAAACCCTTGGGCAGGAGTGACACATTCTAACCAATAGAGGGTGGTAGTGTGCATGTGTACACCGGTTCACCCCATGCACAGATTTCTGTTTTGTCATCATTGTCAACACAAGGTCATTTCACCCCACTGCAGAAGGCTAAAAGGAGACAAAGGGAGAAATTAAGCAACTATCCAGTAGCTGAACTACTCATGCACAAAAGTGAGGTAGAAAAAGTGAGTTGGACAACAAGCATTTTACATTAATGTAATCATTTAAAAATCTTTCTAACTTTAATATGTTCATTAATCCCCTTGTATTAATTTCCATCAACTTCCAATTGTGTAAATTGTATAGCATCCTCAATAAGCAGCTATGTAACTATTCTTCTGCAGAAGTCTTGAAAGAAAGTTTGCAGTTGCTATCTTTATTAACTTTTTACACTGTGTTGGCTCAGCAAGTTTGTGATCTCAGTTAAATCATTATTTCAAGTCTTCTGCTGGCCTTGTGAAAACTGCAGTCTATTGAACAACAGGAATGACTTTCAGAGCACATCTTAGATGCAAGTGAAAAGGACAAACATCTTGGACTAACAGCCTTATCATATCAGAGCTCTCAGGGGGTTCTTACCGCATTTCTCTGAACTAGTAACAATACGATTATTTTTTAAGTGGGGAAAAACATTGACTTACCTGAGGATAAAAGCTGAGTTGCAAGTACCCCCCCTATGTATTTTATAGTAAGTATCTGAATTGCCGTATTGCATTAAACCTGTGATCCAGCTGGGGGCTTGATCCAAAGGCCCATGAAGTCAATAGAAAGACTCCCATTGAATTAAATGCACTGTAAATCAAGCCCTAGTTCAATGTCCTGTCTCCAAGAGCAACTCAGGCCAGATGCTTCAGAGGAAGATGCAAAACACAGCATAATAGGAATCTGTGGAGTAATCTGCCCCCTCCTCACCCAGTGAAGGTGTCATCTTAGTCTCTAACTATTAAGGATTATTTTAAACCTGAAGTGTGAGGTTATACTACTAAATAGAAGTGAGTTATTTATGGTCTGTTATTGTTTCTCTTTTGTATATTATCCTTGTAACTAGTTTTATTGTTCACTTTAATGAAGGGGACACAGTCTCACTATATAAAAATCACTTTGTGGCAGACTTATCAAATGTCTGTGGTTAATTATATTCCATATAACTTTGTATATATGTATTCATAGTGACTAACTGCACTTTTATATTACATTTGATGTTGTATACATTTTCAAATGTAAGAGGAAGTATTTTAATAAGAGAAAATATTAAGTTTAGCTGATTTTTAAACTAAATCAAAACATCATTCCAAATATATCACATTAAAACAAAGTCAACATATGACATTCAGTGTACTTATGATCTGGGCCAGACTGCGGCAGGACAAATGGGAGCCAGCTGCAATTCCTCAATCCTGGGGCCAGTATTAAATCAACCCTGGCTACAGTGTAATTTAGAGCAGCCTAAGAGGAGTACCACTCTGACCGTGCCTCCTTCTCATCCTATTGCCTCAAAGCTAGGCTGTGCTGGTTCTAATTCCTCTGTGATCTCCCTCTACACCAAGGAAATCTCCAGCTCTGAATGTAAATAGGTGAAAGGCATTTTATATTACAGGAAATATATAGTGTTTACACTCATCTGTAGGCTGAGCATCATTTCTCTTCAATCTAGCAATCCCTCAATGTATACATTTATTTTAAATATTCTCATCTGATCTGTCATTGGGTATAACTCTGCTGCCAACAGCTCATCACTGTGAATGACATCAGCTTCCTAGAATAGTGCCTGCTGCTGATGATATTTGGACTCAGCTTGTAACACAGTTTATTACCATATATCCATTCATCCAATGTGCAGTTCCAAGGGGGTCTGTGCTAACAGATTAGATGGCAGGATCAGGGCTCTAGACTATACTCTGGTGGACTGTTTTGTCACCTAATTTATGAATCTTTTATGCAAAAAAAGTCATGCTTTTATTTTTTTATTTTGTTTTAATAGAAATAAAGTAGTAACACAACGTTGTTTCCAGTAACATTTCCACAGCTCAGAAAAATTAATGAGCTACAGGTAGTATCCTTGCCAGGCATAACAGAAAAAATGTAAGAGTATCAGCAAAGCTTTTTGTGAAGTTTTAGCATTGTCATAATTAGTCAACCCAGTAAGCATGTTGGGTTTAGGAAGTGCAGAGAAACAAGTGTATAAATAGGCTACAGAAGAAAATAAGGAAAATTTGTTTGTATTAAAACTGATACTTTAAGTTACTTCTGTAAAGGCCTGAATTTCTTTAAACAGTATATACACAGTACCTCCATTAGTTATATGGAAGATATTCTATTTAATCACGATAGTAATACTAAAAGGCAAAAATGGCATAATACAACAGTCTTTTTAAAGAAAGTGTGTAGAAACTGCACTACTTAATCAAAAAAAGTAAAGATAGAAAAATAAAATTCTAAAAATTAAGGCTATTGAAAGGAATTCTTCTCTGGCACAAAAGTAAACTGGAAGAAAAAAGGAAAAATCCATAATGAACCCAAATTGGACTCCAGTATTACAACCATTAACTGTCAAATAATACTGTAAGCAGACAGAATGTACCTGTGAATTATCAGAGTCCCCATGCTAGGGATGGAAATTCTCTAAGGCATCTAGACACATGACTCTGCAAAGAAAAAGCCATCTAGAGTAGATAAGGAAGAACAACCTTCAGTTTCGAAATCATATAAGGTGTCTATCAATTCAGTCAGGCAGTGCTTTGTTTCATACTGAGTAGGTGAGTGTCCTTGCCTCAGTACACTACTGATATGACTGACCATTGAGTCTATACTAGACATTTCTAAAATATCCATCATAGTAATATTACAACTGTATCACTTGTAGGTATGTCACAGTAAATATTGTGAATATTAGTTATTTGTATGGCTTTCGTTCCCTTCGTTCCTCCAGTACTGCCAGAGCCTTGTTTTTGTACCTTTAGGACATCATGTTCTCTGGTGCTGTGCTGCTTGTTTTGTATTTTTTTTTAAGCATCCTCCAGTAATAAACATCAAGTTGCATAGTCGAACTATATGAAGCTCTAATCTCTTCCTTTAAAAGATTCCTGATCAGTTTTAGTACAATTAGTCAAGCCATTTCAGACGGTGATTGAGATGTGCACCAGACAAATATGCAGCAGCCCACTTCAGTATGAAAAATGTAAGTTGGAAGTCATGTCCATATCCCAATAAATGCATTCACATTCTTCCTATCCACCTTAGATGACTTAATCTATGGCAAAAGTTCAACTTTTTTAGTATTATCTTTTCCAAAATGCTCCCCCATGGCTGTGAGGCATGTGATACTGTTAAAACTGTTGAGCATAAAGTTGCCGACACCAAGATGTCATCCTAATATATTGTAATAGTCCCTACTCAATGGGGTAAATTAAGTGCTATGATATATCAGACTTTTTAGAAGCTTGGTAGCTTGCCAAGTGCATCACAACTCACCCCTTTCAACAGGTACTTCAGCCACTAGGCTTTGAAGCAGAGTTCTCAGTCGTCGCACAGACAGCTCAGATGGCAGGTTTATTTATGAAGGCCAGCAGAAAGGGTATTTGCAACTCTTCCTATGGACAAAAGGCTACTCAGTCCACTACAGGGCTGCAAAATGAAGATTTGTGCCTTTGGCATGGTTTTATTACATTAGTTTCCAAAGATGCCATTCCGGATCAGGGACTTGTTGTGTTGAACACATAGGAACACCCCAAAGAGTTTACAGGCTAATTTGAAACCAGATGCAAACAGTGAGTGCAACAAACAGAAGGAGGCAAGCAAGGTGGTCAAAGGGTAATACAAATAGATCATGAGCTTACAAAGATTAGCCTTACCCTATTCATCCCCCCAGTTCATAAGTACTCCTAAGCATCTGATCCTCACCCCAAGTTGCCCCACCCCAAGTCTCCCCTCTAGCCTGGTGGTGCCCAGTAATAATTGCCGTGATACTCCTCTAATTTCTCCCTAACAACTGAAACCCACACCTTACTCCTATGCCCTTTTATACATGTGATCCTTCCACCCCCAGCTCCCTCTCACTCATTCTCTACAGCCCTTTTCCAGGCTTCTGTCCATCTCCTGCACAACGTAATGCACCCCACACAACCCACTCTTTTCCTTGCCCCACTTTTTCTCCCTTCTCTCCAAATCTCATGGTCTCCTCCCCTTGCTGCAGGAGTAAACTTATGTTTTCAAAGTGAATCATGGAAAGTGGACAAAGTGGATTGCATACAGCTGGTTTGATGCTGTCAATGGAGCAGATATTTCAATTCATAGGATGATATTTGGCAAGAATGAATTAACTAAAATAGCAGCTTATTTGGAAGAGTAATTTAACAACTAAACATAATCAGTGAATCTTTACTACCCCTTTATCCATGATGCAATTCCCACCTGTTACCAGCTTTTCCCGTTACTTCGGGGTATGTTCATTTATTAGGGTTACTCTTCTAAAGGAGGGCAGGGATCTGTACTGCTTGTGTCACTTGTATTCTCATATGGAGCTCTACTTTTCCCTTCTGCAAGTTCCCTCCCAATGGTGCTATCCTGCAGGACCTAGGTTCCCCAGGGCTGGGTTCGTCCAGCCCCAGAATCAAACTAAACACACACACTCTAACAGAGTGGGTTCGAGAGGGTCGGATTAATCAGCACTCCCCAAGCTGACCCCTTATATGTCCCTGGACTCGGCAGGCTGGTTCGAGCAGCATTTCCAAGCTGTCACCCTCAAATGTGCCTGATTCAGCACGTCTCTGTCCCCACTTTCATGTTACCATTGTTCTGGTAGTAACCCACTTGATGAACAAACCCCACAGGATTTTTGGGCACTGCAGGGATGAGGAGCGTTGCTGCAGAGCAAATAAGGAAACCAAAAAACACCCATGAGGTTGGGAGGGAGAGAGAAAGAGCAAGAAGTAACCAGCTTAATTATGAAAGTTATTTATTACCAGGTAATAATAATAGGATAGCCAAACAAACAAAATAGTTATATTAAATCTAACTTAAATTTGATTATAAAAGTCACGTTTAGAAAACTATAACTGATCAGAAGAGTCAGGGTCAGACAGCTATACTTAGAGAGAGCTGGGTTCTCACCACTCCGTGAAACTTGAATCGATAGAGGGGGTCCCATGTGGTGGTGGTAGCTGAGGGTCCAGAGTGCTGGAGTAGGCAGAGCCCCCAGCATGATCAGTCGGATGAGATGAAGTCCCAATGGAACTGATGCAGATTTTGGATCCAGATATCAGAACACTTACTTGAGCATAGATAGGGGTTTTTGTAGAGAAACAACAATGGTTCAAGGGAGAACACAGGATTTGTTTATGTGCAAACAAGGGAGTATACCAAAGTTGTTTTGTTCAGGCTAGACAATGGGACCGGATCATTCCTGGCTTTGGGTGGTGTTCCTGGGAGAGAGCTCACAATGCAGTTAGAGAGCATCACTATTTTGGATACCAATAAAGGATTTATTACTAAAATTGGTCTGACGATAACTACCGAGCTGGATGTGTGCAGGTGTGGGTTCATTAACATCTGGAGCAGAGATTCCCCCCATCATGCAGTGCTTCCCTGCTTCCAGAGTTCTGTGTAGTTCTTGCCTTGGAATCTCTGTTTTCCATTCCGTATGCTAAAGGAGATGCCTCCTTGTCCCATCTTCGATGCACATGAGGCTAGGGGAGTTTCCTTAATCCTGTCACCCTTATCCCAGGGGTTTAGGTGCTTCTCCCACCACCTTTTCATTGTTTTTTGTAAATCTTTCTTCTGATGCAGATTTGGTTCAAGCAGAGGCTGGCCACGGGGACTTTTTTGTGAGTCAGACAGGCTGGGTACTGTGCCCTGGTTCTTCAAGAACACAGAGCTACTAGGTAACACACCAGTGACCTGCTTCTAGCACCTGTTTCCTTGGGGTGGGGGGTGAAGGAGGAGGAGGAGAACAGGATTCATAGCTATTGTTTTTCTTGTAGTAAAATTCAAGGATCTGTAGAGCCTTACGCGCACCAATTCCTTTCTGTTGGTAAGATGTCATTACTAGCCATTACATATGGGCATCGGTGCACTACTGTTTGTATGTGACTGAGTAGCATGCTGACTTTTATTTGGAAGACAATTTCTCCCAGCTGCATACCACAAATACATTCCTGTGACATGATCCCAGTGTTGAGGAAAATGCTCATAGTGTTGCCATTCCTAAGCATTCAAAAACTTAAAACCAGGCCCCAAATTCACAAACTAATTAATAAACTTTCTTGAATGCTTTTTGTTAGCCTTCTGGTTGGCTTCTCAAGCCTTTTGTTGCCTTCCCATTTTTGATCCTTTAAGAGGCACTTGGACATATTTTCAAGTTTCTCTCTGTAAAAACTAGAAATTTGCTATTTTAAAATGAAAACAGATTCTCTTCTAGTCAGTTGACTGAGATTAGTCACTTGGGTTTTAAGAAAAACAATAAAGATCATGAGTTGGCAACACTACAACTTGTTAAATCCAAAAGAGATGATATTTACTGAACCACTAATAAAACACTTTAGATAATGTTCCAAACATGTATTAACAGCACAGACAACATGCTAATGCTTATTTGAGACCATTGTTACGGACAGCTAGAAAAAAGTGACAATTTAATAGTTGAAGTAGTTGTGTTTGCCTTGGGAGACGCTTCTAGTAAAATGAAAGCAGCTCTGTATTTTGGGATTTTTTTTCTTTTAATATTAATTCTTGCTTTCCCTTCTATGAGATGGGTTATTTCCAATTTTACTAGCAAAACTACTTGCATGGGAGCACTAGCTTTCTGCCACTTCTTCTGTTTCTCTGCTCAGTGAAAATATTCCCCACTACAATTTATATAGGAACCTCAAGTAGATAATGTCACAAGATGTGGCACAGGAACCTGTTAGTACTAGCTTCCTCTATGCTAGTCTGCTAATCTGAGCCTTTCAAAATCCAAAGGCTCTGGAACCTCCTTTCCATTTATACCCAGAATGCTATTGCAGCATGCCAGTACATGCTCTTGAGCAAGCCTTGAACTCAGTTCTCCCCCATTGCTTTAGCCTAAGCACTGGGCTCAAGGGTGGAGAGACAGAATTCTGAATATTTTTCTATTTGCTGATCAGACCTGGCAATCAATTATTCCCCCAGCTCTATCTATAAGTTGTATCTCTTGTACTGTATTTTTATGTATTACTTTGCATAATACTGCAAATATTCTGACAACTCCAAAATAAATAAAATCTGGATCCATATCCTAGAAATAAGGTGTCAAAACTTTCAGGCTTTTCCAGTCCTTAAAGTATAAAATTGCTAGAGAAGTCAGAATTTTGTTTGTGATACCTGCTGTGTGTATTTAAACTAGGAGATTACTTATCTTACTGTTCTGCAGTGGGATGTTCATCCCACACTAGCCCAGAAAGGGTTAATGTGTCTCAGAAAACATTAAGTAACCTGATAAGCCTAAGTCTCCCTCAGGTGTGGCCTGATAGGCAAGCACCCCACCTGAGAAGGAACAGGTGGGGCTTGTGTAAGGTCAGGAGGTGAGGGCGGAAGGAGGCTGCAGTCACTCTCTGGGCTTAGAGAGGAAAAGGAGAAAACCCAGGGGGAGAGTAGAAGCCCTGGGATCCTAGCCCTGAAAGAAAGAGTTTACTCAGAGGGCTAGTGGAGAAAGAAGACTAATAGAGGTGGAATAGGAAGCAGCCTAGGGAAAACAGCAGCAGGGTTTAAGGATGGAGCAGACCTTGGCTACTGATTGCAGAGACTCTGGGCTAGAACCCAGAGTAGAGGATTGGTGAAGGTTCTGCCAATTCAAGGCTATGCCACTGGTGGAGGGCTGCCAGGAATGATATCCAGTCATCCCATGCGGTGAAACTTGGATAACCTTAATTGTGGCTTAGTCATCTGGCCAGGTCATTAAGAGGGATTACCCACATCACAATAAGGGAGTAACCTGAGGAGAGAGAGAGAGAGAGAGAGAGAGAGACAGACAGACAGACACACATGTCACATGATGGGGGGGAGCAACCAAAGGAGGCTGAGAAAACCCCATCACAGAACCATACAGAATTTTTGAAGCCTCAACTTGATTGGTTGAGAGCTAATCCAAAGATTAGTTGAGATGCCCCAGGGATGAATAATAAACCCCATGACATGTTCTACCAGATGGATCATCCTATATGGATGAAATGAACCATCAAAAAATTTATGCATGTGACGCTCTACATTGAAAATCTCCATTACATATTAGTGCCATTCTATTGTTTCAAAAATAACAGAAAACAAACAATACACAGAGCTTTTGTGCACTGTAGTTATCATACTCTAAGACTGCCTGAGTGTGCTGGTCTTGTCTGAGTGCCACAGAACAGAATTCAAAAGAGCTTCCTCTTGCAACTTTAAAAAACCCAACAAAACAGCATTTTAAGTATTATCAATACTTAAAAAGGAAACATGAAATCTTATACGCGGGTTGAGGAAGGTCAATGCAAAAGGAACAGCATTTCAAGTATCTTGTTAAGATCATGTTTCAGAGTAGCAGCTGTGTTAGTCTGTATTCGCAAAAAGAAAAGGAGTACTTACAGATACAGAGAACATGAAAAGGTGGAGTAAGAGGCTAATTAAGATGAGCTATTATCAGCAGGAGGAAAAAGCCCTTTTGTAGTGATAATCAAGATGGCCCATTTAGACAGTTGATAAGAAGGTGTGAGCCACTCCCAGTCCTGGGTCATTACACATATTGAATCTATTTCCCCATGTTAAGTATCCTCACACCTTCTTATCAACTGTCTAAATGGGCCATCTTGATTATCACTAAAGCTTTTTTTCTCCTGCTGATAATAGCTCATCTTAATTAGCCTCTTACTCCACCTTTTCATGTTCTCTGTATATATATAATCTTCTTACTATATGTTCCATTCTATGCATCCGATGAAGTGGGCTGTAGCCCACGAAAGCTGATGCTCAAATAAATTTGTTAGTCTTTAAGGTGCCACAAGTACTCCTATTTTTTTCTTTAGTACTCTTAGGCTTATGTCTGACACTGTCCCCTTCACTGAGGGATCTTTAAAACCTTCTCCCCTTTTTACTCCTCACAAAAACCAGATTATGCTGCCCCTCCTTTCCTCCCAGCCAGGCTTATCAAATGTGTTTCCTTCTGCAGAAGAAGAGCAGTGCCACTCTGTTGACCAGAGAGAGATAAAAGGCTTGCTTCTTGTCCCTACTGGTTCATGGTAGCCAGTTCCCTAATTCACATAACTTTCTGTTTTACTGGCCCCTCCACTGCTGGACAGGCCTCCTTTTCAAGTCTGAGTTTCACAGATCTGTCTTTAGTTGAGTTCTCACCATTTTCAGTTTTCTTCATGTGTCCTCCCAAAGGTGGCTTACACTTAAATGTTGAGTTAAAAGGTAGTATTGAAAATGTTGGTTAATTAAGGGCTTGTCTACATGGCACAAAGCAGCTTATTAGCGGGGTTTGAATTCTAAACCACACCAGTGTGTTGTGCATGAAGTGGCCTGTGCACTAAAAATTCCCTAGTGTACCTTAATGTATTCCTATTTCAAACAGCACTAGGGAACTTAAGTGTGTGCCAGCAGGGTCTACACAGGGCAATTAGTGCACAATACATTGGTGTGCTTTAGAATTCTTGTGCACATCGCTGTACCATGTTGACAAACCCTTATTTTTGTTCACAGATGATGGCGTAAAGCCTGTTTAAACTCCCTGAAATATGCCACAATATGGTGAGTCATTT